>NC_141934.1:21207688-22457688 GCF_057802395.1 Ceratotherium simum simum | reverse complement strand
AAAACCTCTGCCATTTGTCGAGAAACTTAGTTTCCCTGGTTTCTCTCATGTATCCATGTTATTAAACTTTGTTTAATTTTCTCCTGCTATTTGGTCTCACGTCAGTTTAATCTGTAGCCCAGCCAGAAAGGACCCAGAGTGGGTAGAGGATAGTCTTCCTCCCCTTCGATATCGTAAGACTCTCAAGTTACTTGTTACAACAAATCTCAGCTGTCCTCCTTCTGCTCTTCTTTTCAAAAACTATACCAGCATCCGTGTGGGGGCGCCACTTTTAAGGGACATTCGCTTCTCATCCTGTGCTTCCCTCAGGTCGTGGAATCCTGCCTGGAAGGTATCTGCAAGCCAGACCCCAGGATATATAAGCTGTGCTTGGAGCGACTCGGCCTGCAGCCTTCTGAGTCCATCTTTCTTGATGATCTTGGACCGAATATAAAGGCAGCTGCCAGCCTTGGTATTTGCACCATTAAGGTAATGGTCACTATTTTTTGAACCCCTACTGTGCACCAGGCACTAGTGTAAGCATTTCTGTGCAGTCCTCTCACATTCGTAGTTGTGGCTGTGTTTAGTGGTATTCCCCCATGCTGCTGTAGTCTTTATTTTTTATAAATTATGAAATCTATGTGACTAGCTGCTTGTATTTTCAATGGGAGGTAAGACAAACACGTATTAAGAAGGCAGTTTGAGAAAAGACTTACACAAGGAGGTGATTGACTTAAGACCTTTGTGATGGCAGTCAGGCTGTTGTAGTGATGCTGTTCTGGGTGGGGAGCCAGTCTTGACCAGCCACACAGACCACCCCAGGTCATGGCTGTGAAGCATAAGAAGCCATGTGAGAGAGGGTCTTGGTCCCAGCTTTCTATGTTCAAGTTTCTTTCTTTCTTGTTTTTTTTTTTTTGCTGAGGAAGATTTGCCCTGAGCTAACATCTATGCCAATCTTCCTCTATTTTGTCTGTGGGTTGCTGCCACAGCATGGCTGCCAACGAGTGGTGTGGGTCCACGCCTAGGAACCGAACCCAGGCCACCAAAGCGGAGCACGCTGAACTTAACCACTAGGCCATGAGGCCAGCCCCTATGTTGGGGTTTTCATTCTGAAGCTGATGGGCTCAGAGGGACAGAGTGGATGCCACAGCACAATATTCTGCCCTCCTGGCACAAGAGAATATCATGGACTCTTAACTGGCCCTCTTTCCAGCAGATAAGAAAGTTTAATGTGGTTAGGAATTAAATGGGAAGAGGAAACCCATTCTGTGGCTTCCTCATTAGGTGAATATCCTGGCTCCAAAGTCTTTGCTTAGGAGACTGACTTCTAGGATATTTCCCTCTAAAAAACTACCCTCTTAGAGAAGAGACAGGAGGAGAGCTCAGGGTTAACCAGTGTTAACCAGGTTAACATGTTCAATTTTCTCTTTGAAATCAGGTTAATGACCCAGAGACTGCAGTAAGGGAATTGGAAACTCTTTTGGGTTTTACATTGAGAATGGTTATTCCCAACACTCGCCCCGTGAGAAAGACAATGGAAATTCCAAAGGATTCCCTGAAGAAGTACCTCAGAGACTTACTGGGGACCCAAACCACAGGTATTTAAGTTTCTGTGTTTTCGTAAAGGCTAGGCTTTCAGTCTGGTTCTCACTTTCAAACCCTAGTGGAATATGCTGGAGACACAGAGGGATGTGGTGAGGAAAATAGCCGCTGGGCCAGGCGGAGCTGAGTGCTGCTTTCAGTTTTACTTGGGAAGAAGCATTACCTCCTTTTCTATAGATCCCCAAAAGTGTGCTTGCCCGCCTACCCCTGAGAGTGTGAAGTGGCAGCAGTGGAGGAGAGGAACTTGCGACTGCCGGATGTGCCCAGGGGCGTTTGAGTGTTTCTAAGTTTTTTGACGTGACAGCCTGTTTTGTGAAGGTGATTTAAAAGTTGCGTGAATTTAAAATGTGACAAGCTGTCTCCATCTCTTCAACGGTCCCTCTCTCATTCTTCACATTCCACCCTCAGAAAAACAGGTGCCTCATGAGCTTTTGAAGAAATTCCTACCTGGTGATAAAGTTTTGCTTTACCCATTGATCCTCGAAAAAGTCTTTCTTTATGGAGCTTCATGTTATGATGTTTTCCAGTGACTGGATTGGTCGTAGTGCTTCTACAAAGCTGAAGGGCCCTCTCTGACCAGGCCAGCGAACTCAGGCAAACTCGCATTTCCTGCTCTTCTGACCAAGTGAAACGAGTCTATGTCCAGAGTTCAGTCTTGTTATGAAGCTGAAGGTTAATTAGGATGTTTCTCCAGAGTTCAGCCTACTGGGGTGGGAAAGTGCATCTCGTGAAAGCAGCTTTGGCTTAAGCTGCAGGCTTCTGCAGAGCTCCTGTCAGCTGTCGAGCCAGCGTCAGGCATGGTTTGGCCAAGTATGGGCTGAGGGTCGCACAAGGACATTTTTCATCCTTGGGCTTAAAGCATTCCATTTAGCAAGATGAGTTGCCATGACTGTGCTTGTGGTTGATAAACAGAACTAGAAAGCTTTTCTTCACGGAGCAGGAGTTGGCAAGAAGGACAAAATTGGATACCCGTACAAAGTGAGAAATTATTGTAGTGTAAATAGAGTGACCTTTGCCACGCTGTAGTGACAGGCGATCCTGGACCTGAGCTGACGGGGTATGCCTGTGACTCAGTCACTTCTGGTACCCAGGGAGGAGGTGCTTTCCTTATGGTGCATCTCAGATAGGATGTTCTGCATCCCAGATGTGGAGCTCATTAGAAAGAAAGCACGTCTGTCCAGATCCGTCCTCTAGAGCTGGTGTGAGTTTTCTTTTTTTTCACACTTGCAGGCCCAATGGAACTCCTTCAGTTTGATCATGGGCAGTCAAATCCAACTTACTACATCAGGCTGGCAGACCGTCAGCTGGTTCTGAGGAAGAAACCCCCGGGGACACTGCTTCCATCCGCCCATGCCGTGGAGAGGGAGTTCAGGTAAGTCTTGGGGTGCAGGGTGCGCTCGCCACCCAGCCTCCGCAGCTTAGCCCCTGAACATGCCATCAAAGTGCCTTGAGACTTTCAAAAATAGAAGTATGACTCTCCCAAATTATTTCAAATAAGAACATATAATCTAATTTCATTCAGAAGTTTGTTTTCTCTTTTCTATACCTAAACCTCTAGGAGACAAGACTTTTATGGAACCTCTAGACGAAAAAAGGCATTATTGAGATACTCTTTAGTCTCAAAGCCTTTAAGACCTTTAGTCTTTTTTTTTTTTTTTTAATTTTATTTATTTTATTTTTTCCCCCAAAGTCCCAGTAGATAGTTGTATGTCATAGCTGCACATCCTTCTAGTTGCTGTATGTGGGACGCCACCTCAGCATGGCCGGAGAAGCAGTGTGTCGGTGCGCACCCGGGATCCGAACCCGGGTCGTCAGCAGCGGAGCGCGCGCACCCAACTGCTAAGCCACGGGGCCGGCCCAAGACCTTTAGTCTTAAAATCAATCTATTAGTGGGGCTGTAGCCCAAACAAGCGTGGCCATGAGTTGATTGTTGTTGAAACTGAGTGATAGGTACATGGGGGTTTATTATATGAATCTCTCTACTTTTATATATGTTTGCAACTTTCCATAATAAAATGTTTCAAAGAATAAATGTGTTACAATCCATCCCAAATAAAATAGTTTGCATTGCAAATAGGAAAATTTAAATGTATTAGGTTGAAAAAAAAAACTAGCTGCAAATCTTTTGGAGAGTGAGTGGCAAAGCTGCGAATGGGCTCCAGAGTGGGACTTCCTCTCCCGGAAGACTCTCTCTTCCTCTTCCTCCTTCCTTCCAGCCTAGTGTGCTCTGCAGAAGGAAAGTCACAGAGAGTAATAAGGAAAGCGTGACTTCAGCTCCTCGCCCCTTCTGGTTGTCGCCATTTACTGCCTCTCCTCTGGACTTTTTGGTTCCTAGAATCCGACTTCTCCGAGTGTTGAGGGACTGATGACTGACAATTTTGAAGCCTTAGGGGTTCATCAGCAAGAAAACCTATAGCAGTTTCTGAGCAGTATATGTGCCTATGTAATAGCAGGTCTGTATCTATAGAAGAAAGACCCTAGAAATGTAAAACCAGCACTCCATTTTATGCATCCTGCTTGTAAACTCTCTCTAACCATTCCTGGAGGTACTGAGGAATTCTGGAGTGCTAGAATGACATCCCAGAAGTCTAGGAATGCACAGAATTTCCACTTTAGTAAAGGAATAAAATGTGCATTTGAAGATGAAATGTAACATAGTGTTTGCCTATAAAATGTCAAATGTAAATTTGAACTGCTGTTTTGGAAAACAGTATGACATAATTTATTAAAAACCTCAGAGTAGTCTTACTTTTAGACTTAATAATTCCAATTAGGGGATTTCTCTTAAAAAAGTAATTCTAAATAGGGAAAAAAGCTTTATGTATTTATATGCTCACCACAGTATTGTTTATAATAAAAAATTGCACCCACCCTAAAGGTATAATAATCAGGAAATGATTAAGTAAACCTTGGTGTATCTACTTGTTGCAACAACAACAGTAATAGTACTAGCTAACATTTATGGAGGGTTTAGTATGTGCCATGCACTGTAATAAATGCTTTGAATGTATTGTTAACTCAAAACATTCTCACAACAACTCCTTGATATGTTACTATTATGATCCCCATTTTACAGATGAGGAAAGTGAGGCTTAAAGAGGTTAAGCACCAGGCCCAGGACACACAACTAGCATGTGACTGATGGACTCTGGCTTCACACCAGGGGCAGTGAGATTCCATAGGCCAGCCTTAGTGATTATGCTATTATTGCAGCCAATAAAAGTATGCCTATAGGGGCCGGCCCCGTGGCTTAGCGGTTAAGTGCATGCGCTCCGCTGCTGGCAGCCCGGGTTCGGATCCCGGGTGCGCACCACTTCTCCGGCTATGCTGGGGCCGCGTCCCACATACAGCAACTGGAAGGATGCGCAGCTATGACATACAACTATCTACTGGGGCTTTGGGGGGAAAAAATAAATAAATAAAATCTTTAAGGGCCGGCCCTGTGGCTTGGTGGTTAAGTGCGCGCGCTGCGATGCTGGCGGCCCGGGTTCGGATCCCGGGTGCGCATCGAGGCACCACTTCTCCGTCCATCCTGAGGCCGGGTCCCACATACAGCAACTAGAAGGATGTGCGGCTATGACATACAACTATCCACTGGGGCTTTGGGGGGAAAAAATAAAATAAATAAAAAAAAAAAAAAAAAAAAGTATGCCTATAATAACATAAGAATGTGTATGATAAAAATTTTTTTTTTTTTTGTGAGGAAGATCAGCCCTGAGCTAACATCCATGCTAATCCTCCTCTTTTTGCTGAGGAATACTGGCTCTAACATCTATTGCCAATCCTCCTCTTCCCGCCCCCCCCAAAGCCCCACTAGATAGTTGTATGTCATAGTTGCACATCCTTCTAGTTGCTGTGGGATGCGGCCTCAGCATGGCCGGAGAAGCGGTGCGTCGGTGCACGCCCAGGATCCAAACCTGGGCCGCCAGTAGCGGAGCACGCACACTTAACCGCTAAGCCACGGGGCCGGCCCATGTGTATGATAAAATTTTAAGGTAATAAAAACAAAGTATATAAAATTATCTTAACTATGTTTTTTTTTTTTTTTTTGAGACTTATCTATAGAAACAAAAATATTAGAAAGGAGCACACTAGCATGTTTACCATGGTCATGTTTGGGTAGCATGTTAGTAGTAGTCTTTGGTTCCAAATGACAGAAACCCACCTAGTCTAACTTAAGCATTAAAAAAAAAGCAAGAGAGGGCCAGCCCCGTGGCTTAGCGGTTAAGTGCGTGCTCTCCGCTGCTGGTGGCCCGGGTTCGGATCCCGGGCGCGCACCGACGCACCGCTTCTCCGGCCATGCTGAGGCCGCGTCCCACATAGAGCAACTAGAAGGAAGTGAAACTATGACATACAACTATCTACTGGGGCTTTGGGGAAAAAGAAAGAAAGAAATAAAGTTATAAAAAAAAAAAAAAGGAAGAGAGGTAGTAAAATTTTATTGGTTTCATAATTTAAATCTTTGAGGCATGGCTGGATCCAAGGGGCCCAAATAATGTTACCAGGACCCATTCATTCTCTTTCTCTCTCCATCTCTCGCCTCTTCTTCCCTTGATAACCCCAGTGAACATTCCAGCATGCTTCCCGAGATTGACTCATTGGCCCAATATGGGTCACAGGTTTGTCCCTGAACCAGTCTCTGTGGTCAGGAGGATGCATTGTTTAGATTGGCCATATGTGGGTCTTATGCCCATCCCTGAAACCAGGAGTTGGGTCAGTCCCACCCAAACCATGTGGACCTACAGTGGGGGAGAGCTGTTTCCCAAAAGAAGGTCTAGGTATTATTATCAGAACATAAAGAGGGGAAAGGACTCCAGGCAGGCAAAAGCAGGAGCCAATTACTGGTGATAAGACTGAGTATTTTTCTATTTAAAAATTTTAAAAATTTCTTCCTTAAACGTTTCATAGAATTTACCAGCAAACCCATCAGCCTGGAGTTTTCTTTAGGAAAAGGTTTTCCTAAAATCTTGATTGATTGATTATGAATTCAATTTAAAAAATATTGAGTTAGGGCCGGCCCCGTGGCTTAGCGGTTAAGTGCGCACACTCCGCTACTGGTGGCCCAGGTTCGGATCCCAGGCGCCCACCAATGCACCGCTTCTCCAGCCATGCTGAGGCCGTGTCCCACATACAGCAACTAGAAGGATGTGCAACTGTGACATACAACTGTCCGCTGGGGCCTTGGGGGAAAGATAAATAAATAAAATTAAAAATATATGTATTGAGTTATTCAGATATTTTATTTCATCTTGTTTCAGTTTTGGTAAGTTGTAATTTCCAAGGAATTTGTTTATTTCATCTAAGCTATCGAATTTATTGTTCATAATATTCCCTTATTATCCTTTTAGTCTATGTAGAATCTTAGTGATTTCCTGTCTTTATCATTCCTGGTATTGGTTGATAATTCGTATTCTCTCTCTCATCAGTCTACCCACGGCTCTATCAATTGTGTTGGTCTTTTCCAAGAACCAATGTTTGGTTTTGTTAAATTTGTTTGTTTGTTTGTTTTCTATTTCATTTATTTCTGCTCTTATCTTTATTCCTTTCCATCTACTTACTAAGGGTTTATTTTTACCTTCTTAGGTGTAACCTTAGGCCTTTGATTTAAAATCTTCCTTTTCTAATATGAGAATTGAAAATTATAAATTACTTTCTAAGCACATCTGCTTCCCACAAATTTTGACATGTTATATTTTTATTATTATTACAGTTTGAAATATTTTCTAATTTCCCTTGTGATTCCTTCTTTGATCTATGGCTTATATGGAAGTGTGTTATATAATTTCCAAGTATTTGGGCTTTTTACTGATTAGTAATGTAGCTACGCCAGCTTTCTTATGCTTACCAATTGCCTGGTACTTCTCTTTCCATTCTTTTATTTTTTTCTACGTTTTTTTTTCTTTTATCCCCCAGCTTTATTGAGATATAATTGACATATAACAGTATATGAGTTTAAGTCATACAATGCAATGATTTGATATACTTATATATTGTGAAATAATTACCACAATAGAGTTAGTTAACATTTCCATCACCTCACGTAATTACCTTTTTTCCCTGTGGTGAAAACATTTAAGATCTGCTCTCTTAGCAACTTTCAAGTATATAATACAGCGTTGTTAATTATAATCACTGTGCTGAGCATTACATCCCAGAACTTACTCATCTTATAATTGGAAGTTTGTCCCCTTTGACCAACATCTCCCCAATTCTCCGGTCCCCTAGCACCTAGCAACCACCATTCTACTTTCTGCTTCTATGAGTTGGGCTATTTTAGGTTCTACATATAAGTGATATCATACAGTATTTTTCTTTCTCTGTCTGACTTATCTCACTTAGCATAATGCCCTCAGGGTCTATCCACATTGTCACCAAATGGCTGGATTTCCTTCTTTCTCGTGGTGGAACAAAATTCCATTATATATTATATTATATTATGTTATGTTATATATATGTCGCATCTTCCTTATCCATTCATCCATTCACAGACACTTAGATTGTTTCCATATCTTGGCTATTGTGAATAATGCTGCAGTGAACATGAGGGTGTCTCTTCGAGATCCCGAGTGCATTTCCTTTGGATATAGACCTAGAAGTAGGATTGCTGGATTATATGGCAGTTCTATTTTTATTTTTTTGATGAACTTCCATACAGTTTTCCATAGTGGCTGTACCAATTTACAGTCTCATCAAGAGTGCGCAAAGGTTCCCTTTTCTCCACATCCTCACTAACACTTGTTATTTCTTGTCTTCTTGATGATAGCCATTCTAACAGGTGTGAGGGGACATCTCATCGTGGTTTTGATTTACATTTCCCTGATGATTAGAGATGCTGAGCATCTTTTCATGGACCTGTTGGCCATCCATATGTCTTCTTTGGAAAAATGTCTATTCAAGTCCTCTGCCCATTTTTTAATCAGATTGTTTGTTTTTTTGCGATTGAGTTGTATGAGTTCCTTATATGTAACCCCTTATTAGATAGATGGCTGGCAAATATTTTCTTCCATCCTGTAGGTTGCCTTTTCATTTTGTCGTTTCTTTTGCTGTGCAGAAGCTTTTTAGTTTGGTGTACTCCCCTTCATTTATTTTTGCTTTCAGTGTCATATCCAAAAAATTATTGCTGAGACCAATGTTAGGGTGTTTTTTCTCTGTTTTCTTCTAGGAGTTTTATGGTTTCAGGTTTTATGTTTAAGTCTTTAATCCATTTCAAGTTAATTTTTGTAAGTGGTATAAGACAGGGGTCCAGTTTTATTCTCTGCATGTGATGATCCAGTTTTCCCAACACCATTTATTAAAGAGACAGTCCTTTCCCTGCTGAGTATTCTTGGCTCCCTTGTCCAATATTAGTTGACCATACATGGGAGGGTTTATTTCTGGGCTCTTGATTCTGTTCCATTGGTCTTTGTGTCTGTTTTTATGCCAGTACCATACTGTTTTTTTTCTTTTTATTGAGGTCATAATAGTTTATAACATTGTGAAATTTCAGTTGTACGTTATTGTCAGTCACCATATATATGTGCCCCTTTACCCCTTTCACCCAGTCCCCCAACCCCCTTCCCCTCTGGTAACGACTAATCTGTTCTCTTTATCCATGTTTGTTTATCTTCCACATGTGAGTGAAATCATGTGGTGTTTGTCTTTCTCTGGCTTATTTTGCTAAACATAATACCCTCAAAGTCCATCCGTGTTGTTGCAAATGGGACGATTTTGTCTTTTTTTTATGGCTGAGTAGTATTCCATGGTATATATGTACCACATCTTCTTTATCCAGTCATCAGTTGATGGGCACTTGGGTTGCTTCTACATCTCGGCTACTGTGAATAATGCTGCAATGAACATAGGGAAGCATAAGTCTCTCTAAATTGTTGATTTCAAGTTCTTTGGATAAAGACTCAGTAGTGGGATAGCTGGGTCATATGGTATTTCTGTTTTTAATTTTTTGAGAAATATCCGTAGTGTTTTCCATAGTGGCTGCACCAGTTTGCACTCCCACCAGCAGTATATGAGGGTTCCCTTTTTTTCCAGGTCCTCTCCAACATTTGTTATTTTTTGTCTTGGTAATTATAGCCATTCTAACGGGTGTAAGGTGATATCTCATTGTAGTTAGTACCTTTTTATATTTAAAGCATGTCTCTGGTAGACAGCATATAGTTAGGTCTTGCTTTTCTATCTAGTATGACAATTTCTGTCTTTTAACTGAAATGTTTAGTCTATTAAACTGAAGGTAATTACTGATATGTTTGATTTAGGTCTATAATGTCACTATTTATTTTTGTTTGCTCCATCTGTTTTTTGTTCTTCTTACCTACTTTTGAGTCAATTGAATATTTTTTAGACTTCCATTTTAATTTCTGCATGTACTAATTTTTAAATCAGAAAAATAATTTCAAGAAAGTTTCATTAATTCAACCAGGAGTGATGCTCATTTTTCTTTGTTCTGGCAGGATAATGAGAGCCCTTGCAAATGCTGGAGTACCTGTTCCCAAAGTTCTTGACCTCTGTGAAGATTCAAGGTAATGTCCAGATTTATTTTTTTTATTGTATATTCAAGCTACAGAAGAGAAAAGCCCATATACCAACTCAAATTATAATTTGCTAGAGTAAAGACAAATAAAATTTGGGTAGGAGAGAAAAGAGACTTTATAGCAAGCTCCCCTAGAATTTCACAGATCTTTAAGTTATCTTGAAAGATAGAGCAATACCTGCTTTTATGAGAATTGGTAGAAAGCATCTTTTTTTTTTTTTTTTTTTTTTTAAGATTTTATTTATTCATTTTTTTCCCCCCAAAGCCCCAGTAGATAGTTGTATGTCATAGGTTCGCATCCTTCTAGTTGCTGTACGTGGGACTCGGCCTCGGGTTGGACGGAGAAGTGGTGCCTTGGGGCGTGCCCGGGATCCGAACCCGGGCCGCCAGCATCGGAGCGCGCGCACTTAACCGCTAAGCCACGGAGCCGGCCCCGAAAGCATCTTTTTTAGCATTCTAAAAATATATATCCATTTAGTTTCATGTTGTTGCTTTTGTTAATTTTTTTATTGTAGTCTTTCTAAACTGTTTTTAAACTGCTTTATAATATGCTTTTTGAGTCTGTCTCTTTTTTCCCAACTTTTTAATTATGAAAATTTTGAAACATACAGAAGAGTTGAAAGAAGGAAAAAGTAGTATAATGAGCACTCATGTACACTTCTAAATTAAAACATTGTTAACATTTCACCACATTTGCTTTGTATATATGTATACTGTATATATGTATCTTACATATAAAATAATTTTATATAAATAGTAACAATTATATAATAAAATAATTATTTATGAAATAACTATATCTTATAAATAATTATTTTATAAGTGAATAATTTTCCTTATAAATTTACTTTACAATTTTATAAGTAAATAATTATTTTATAAAATATGTAAGTATATTTTATATATATATATAAATTATTTTTGGCTGAACCTTTTGAAGGAAGTTGCAGATAGCATACATCTCCTAAGAATAAAGACATTTTCTTTGATAACCACAGCAGCATTATTACACTTAAGATAATTAACAGTAGTTTAATAATATAATTTAATATCTAGCTCATGTTCAAGTGAGGATAAACAGTTATAATGGTAGAATTTTCAAAACAACTTTTTGGAGTAGTAAACTGATTTCTAGTAATAACTGAAAAATGGATTAATGACATTTTGGTGTATCACTTTAATACTATAGGGTGGTATAGTATGTGCCATTCATATTACTGGATAATGATAAAAATAATGTCAATAAGAAGAGATATTTATTGAACCCTCATTGGAACCAGACACAAGTGCCGGACGCTCCATATATATTTACTCCCTTAATTCTTACAAATACCCTTTAAAGTTTTACAGATTAAAAAAACAAAGCCCAGAGAAGGTTAGTAAGTCTCTCAGGATCACATTGCTAGAAAGGGGCAGAGGTGGGCTTTAAACCTGGGTCTGTATGATTCCAAAGCTCCTTCTCTCGACATGCAGCTTTCCTATATTGTCACACTTAACCCCATTCCGATGGCCACCCATGGGCGGAAGAGAAGTGAGGCATGCTGGCAAAAAAGTATAGACTGGGCGGTGCGGGTGGATTGGTCTGGGGAGGGAGTACTTCTAACCCCCTGTGCTTGTGTGCAAAGGAAAAAGGACACATCCAGTGCTCTGGGTCTGAACTCCTTCCCCAGCACTCAGAGCACACACGTGGGGCAGAGAGAGCAGTGCCAGCACTAACAGCCTGCCACGTCACGCGTCACTGAAACACCCTGTCTGCGTCCCTCCCAGGGTCATCGGCACTCCCTTCTATCTGATGGAGTACTGCCCAGGCCTCGTCTACAAAGACCCCTCTCTGCCAGGCCTGGAGCCCAGCGAGAGGCGGGCCATATACACTGCCATGAACAGAGTCTTGTGCCAAATTCACAGTGTGGACCTCAAGGCCACTGGCCTAGAAGACTATGGGAAACACGGTGAGCAGGAGGCCGCCTGTCTTTCATGCCGATCAGTTCCACACTAGTGCCTCTGCTTTTAGGATCTGCACGGTGTCAGGGTGCTAACGCACCATGCATTTGCTAAATGTGAAGTGGGCTTATTAGCTTCCTACTTGGTGTTAAGAGAGGTTCGGGGATTCGATCGGAGACGTAAAAGACACTTTTCACTCCAAACAAATGGACCGAAGGTATATTTTATTATATAGAGGATAGTAAAGGCAAAAGTCTGCAAACAGATCCAAATAGGTCAAATATTAAGAGGGAAAAAAAACATCAGCCCGACTGGAAAGGGAAAACACCCACATCAGCTGAAGAGAAATGACACAAATCAACCGGAAAGAGAAACACCAGGTTGACCGAAAAGAGAACACATCAAATCAATTACTTCATATCAAATCAATTACTTCACATCAAATCAGTTACTCACAACATCCACGCCCCACTGCCGGGAGAGCCCTGTCAATCGACGCGGCTGGGCAAGGATCACACGTCCTGGGCAAGGTGTCCCTTCCACAGGTGGAACTCTCTCTAGGTGGAACTCTCTCTGAGGCTCCGTTTCCAGCAGTTTTTATACCATCAGTAATTTTCAGAGTAAGCAATTACAGAGTTTGCAGAGCAAGCATTTAGTGTTTCCATGTACAAATGGTTATCAGTGGCGTACGTGCACTGAGCCCCCTGGCTAACGTCCCAGCCCAGTAGTTGCGCACGTGCATTGTTCTCTTTGGTTATCGTCCTAGCCCGGCACAGATGGCCAGTCCATTCCGGGCCAGGACGCTCCAAGAGCCTTGAAATGTTACAACTTGCAACTCTCTCCGTGGGAGAAAGGCCAGTTCCCGGGAAAAGGCCAGTTCCCACCACACAGAAAGCAGCTTTGTATTTCTTTTTTGTGCTGGTGGCTGTAGGTCAATGGAGCGGCCAAACATGGCTGTACTCATGTCAAGACATATTCGGCCGTGGCCGTTTCCATTAACCATAAGACATCATATGCACAGACAATGAACTTTGTACGCAAGTACATAAGGCACATCCAAGAATCTAAAATCTAATGACTACAATAATTATAAAACTATCTCGCAATAAAGGACCCAAACCCCAAGGTAACCAATCAAACAACCCCTTAGAATATGAAATGTTATTAACTTGATCTTGCAAATCATGTATAGCATCAAAGATAACATTAGATAAGATAACACTTAGGCCTAACAAATTAGCTTGCAGAAGTCCAGACCAGCCCCCATCACGGAGGGTAGCAGAAGGCAGGGTAATAGAGAAATTATAACTAGTTTTCTGTGACTGGTCAGATATAGGCTTATACTGAGAGATTGCTTGATGTTTTTGAGACCAAATTTTTCGGCCATTCATAGTCCAGGTTATAGGTCCCACTGGTGTAGAGCAGTTGGTCCAGCAGTGCAGGGTCAAAGGTTGTCCTATGGAGACATTAGTTGGCATGTAGGTCTGCAGCAGACATGGAAGTGCAGCACAGCATAGCAAACACAGCAGGAATATCTATTCACGCAAAGAAACAGAATTTTTAGGAACATGATATAATTGTTTATTTCTTGGATACATTACTATGAGCGTTGCAGTGGGCCCTTGGGCCACTACTTTTGCGGCACGTGGAGCCGCATTGGGTGGATGTGTCACCCATACCTTTGCTCCAGGTTTCTATCTATCTGTAGACTCAAATCTTTGCATTCTTCTTTTAGTTAATTTACTTGGAGGTTGTCCTTGTGACACATTTGGAGTCAGGAGGGGAAGCACCAATAATTGTCCCACTCGTTCCCCAGACTCTACAGTTAGTATTGTGTCACTACCATTATATAATATAAATTTTATTTCTCCTTGATAATCTGGATCAATAACTCCTCCTAGTACATCAATACCTTTTGCTGCCAGTCCAGAGCGTCTTTTTAACAAACCAAAGGTATTTTTGGGAAATTGTATCCCTATCCCAGTAGGGACTATAGACTGCCTCTTAGGGGGCAATTGAATAGAATGAACAGTAGATAAATCCAATCCAGCCGCTTCGGCCGTGGCACGAAAAGGCGGTTTAGCAGACTGAGTCAGGGGCCAATAGGTTAAGGTCATAAGCTCATGGGTGGCGGCTGCCACTTTTGTAATCTTTGTTGGTAACAACCTTGACAGAGGAGTCTCATTAGGGCCTAATGGCCTGTTATTTAACACATTTAGAGCAGTACTTAGATGGTTGTGCCACCCCTTTAATGAGCCATGACCAAGTTTCCTCAATTGTTGTTTAAGCAATCTATTCATTCGTTTTATGAGGCCTGCAGCTTGGGGGTAATAAGGTATATGATAAATCTATTTTATATAATTTTCTTTGGTATAGGTTTGAATCAACTTACCTGTAAAGTGGGAACCGTTGTCACTCTGAATTTGCCTTGGTGTTCTATAATATAACTTGATTATATCTAATAATTTTATGGCACTCTGTTGGGTGGCCACTTTAGCTGGTATAGCCAATAAATAACCAGAATATGTATCAACAGCAGTGCAGGCATAAGTATATCCACAAGAATTTGGCAATGGTCCGATAAAATCTATTTGCCAGGTATGGGCGGGAAATAATCCCTTTTGGATATGACCTTGGTAGGGGTGTGGAACTCCCCGTTTATTTAACTGTTGGCATAACTGACACTGTTGTACTGCAGTGGCAATATCATCATGGGTGACAAGGATTCCCCTTTGTTGTGCCCACCTGTATGAAGCTTGTTCTCCCAAGTGTCCACTCTTTTCGTGGACCCATTGTGCTAAGCCTGGGTTGTGCGTTGCACGAATCTGCACCAGCTGATCAGCATGAGAATTATGCTTTCGTTCTGCAGAAATTAAAGAACTGTGAGCATCAACATGAAATACAGTAACAATCGTGTTTTGACACCATAACCATATGTCTTCCCATAATTTATTTCCCCATATTATTGGATCATTGGACAAAATTACAAATTTAAAAGCATCTCTTGCATCCAGATTAATTCCTGTAGCGCCCATATCATATAGGCGAACAAGCCAGGTTATAATGGCTTCTCTAGGCTTTTGTGTAGCCCGGGCTAAAATATCAGAAATTTCTTGTTGGTTAAAATCCTCAATCACATCTTTCTTTACAGAATGATTACCATCCATTTCCATCCGCCGACGGCGAAGAGGACGTGCCTCTGTGCGTTTGGGCGGTTTTTCCTCTTCCTCATAATCAGTTTTAGAATCATCATCTCAGATATCACCATCCCATGTGTCCGGGTCCCACTTAGGACCGGCCGATGCTATGGCCATATGAACTTTTTGTTCATTTATTTTTCCTCTCCTCTTTCTATATTTATATTTGGCAACTCTTATAGCAGCCTTTTCTGCTATAGCTTGGTAGTTATGAGCCTGATCTCCCAGTGCATGATATTGACATTGAATCATAGCCAAGCGAGACTGCAAATCTGAATTTTCTTTTTCCAAGAGTGCCTTCTCTTTCTGTATCTTATCCCTATCTTCTATAGCCCGGCGATAAGCAGTCAACAAACACCAACCCCGCCGTGCCAAAAAGGAAACATCATCTTTCGCTTTCCTTTCCACCGTCTGCAAAGCTTTGGTCACATCCAAAGGTTCAAATCGTCGCAGACGAGCATCCCAAGCTTCACATAGCCCTGACCTATGAGTTCATTCCCCAGCCAGAGTGCAAAAGGGAGGGTCCTCCCATCCTGGAATTTTTTCCACCTTGACTTCAGGCAACTGTAAATCTGAATATTCTTTTTCCAAGAGTGCCTTCTCTATCTGTATCTTATCCCTATCTTCTACAGCCCGGCGACATTCCGTTTCCAAGAGTGCCTTCTCTGTCTGTATCTTATCCCTATCTTCTATAGCCCGGCGACATTTCGTTTCCAAGAGTGCCTTCTCTGTCTGTATCTTATCCCTATCTTCTACAGCCCGGCGACATTCCGTTTCTAAGAGTGCCTTCTCTGTTTGTATCTTATCCCTATCTTTTATAGCCCGGCGACATTCTGTTTCTAAGAGTGCCTTCTCTGTCTGTATTTTATCCCTATCTTCTACAGCCCGGCGACATTTTGTTTCCAAGAGTGCCTTCTCTGTTTGTATCTTATCCCTATCTTTTATAGCCCGGCGATAAGCAGTCAACAAACACCAACCTCGCCGTGCCAAAAAAGAAACATCATCTTTCTCTTTCTTTTCCACCGTCTGCAAAGCTTTGGTCACATCCAACGGTTCAAATCGTCGCAGACGAGCATCCCAAGCTTTACATAACCCTGACCTATGAGCCCACTCCCCAGCCAGAGTGCAAAAGGGAGGGTCCTCCCATCCTGGAATCCCTTCCACCTTGGCTTCAGTTACCTTTCGTTTGAATAGGAAAGGCATCTCCTTAATCGAATCCTGCTCACAGCGCCAATTATGTTAAGAGAGGTTCGGGGATTCGATCGGAGACGTAAAAGACACTTTCCACTCCAAACAAATGGACCGAAGGTATATTTTATTATATAGAGGATAGTAAAGGCAACAGTCTGCAAACAGATCCAAATAGGTCAAATATTAAGAGGGAAAAAAAACATCAGCCCGACTGGAAAGGGAAAACACCCACATCAGCTGAAGAGAAATGACACAAATCAACCGGAAAGAGAAACACCAGGTTGACCGAAAGAGAACACATCAAATCAATTACTTCATATCAAATCAATTACTTCACATCAAATCAGTTACTCACAACATCCACGCCCCACTGCCGGGAGAGCCCTGTCAATCGACGCGGCTGGGCAAGGATCACACGTCCTGGGCAAGGTGTCCCTTCCACAGGTGGAACTCTCTCTAGGTGGAACTCTCTCTGAGGCTCCGTTTCCAGCAGTTTTTATACCATCAGTAATTTTCAGAGTAAGCAATTACAGAGTTTGCAGAGCAAGCATTTAGTGTTTCCATGTACAAATGGTTATCAGTGGCGTACGTGCACTGAGCCCCCTGGCTAACGTCCCAGCCCAGTAGTTGCGCACGTGCATTGTTCTCTTTGGTTATCGTCCTAGCCCGGCACAGATGGCCAGTCCATTCCGGGCCAGGACGCTCCAAGAGCCTTGAAATGTTACAACTTGCAACTCTCTCCGTGGGAGAAAGGCCAGTTCCCGGGAAAAGGCCAGTTCCCACCACACAGAAAGCAGCTTTGTATTTCTTTTTTGTGCTGGTGGCTGTAGGTCAATGGAGCGGCCAAACATGGCTGTACTCATGTCAAGACACTTGGAAGTCCACTTGCGTTTTAATGGAGGTGTCTCTTTCCTAGACATTTTGTCCTGGGATAGATCCCATCATGGACAACAGAATCTCTCTTCCCTGCAACTTTATCTCGCTAGATCATGTAAATCTTACTTTTTTCTGATACGGGCCAAGGGTGTTTAAGATACTTCCTTCTCCATTTTCACCCTTTCTCCCAAATATTCTTTTCAACAGGGATAGATTTTTTAAGTGCCATTATGCCAAGGTGTTTTGTTTGTGTAATTTACTTCTGCCTTCTTTTTCAACATTTGAGAGTTCCCGTTGCTCCTCATCTTTGCCAGCATTTGGTATTGTCAGGTTTTTTCTTTTTTTTTTTTTTTAAGTCAGGTGTATTGAAGTGTAGCGTTGTGTGAACTCTGACAAACACACACTTTTATAACCATCATCCCAATTGTCTCAATGCTTTTGCACAAAAACTTTAGCACGAGCCAAAGAATTTCACTTTTTCTGTCCTGCAAAGTTCAAGATTATCTGACTCTTGATCAGTATGGATTCCTAGTCGTAGTCAAAAAGAATCTCTCAGCTAAGCTGTATTTTCTTTCTCTGCTTTTGACCAAAACGTGCCTGTTTTCTGTAGAACTATATCAAAGGCTGCAGTATATGTCCATTATACATCAACTTCTTAACGTATTTCTGCCAAGTTACCTGAAGTTCCACCACTCCATAGCTACATGATCTGAGTCTCCATCACTAACAGTTTGAGACACTTTGCTCCAATGGAGCAGGCTTGCTGATTTCCCAGCCCAAATTGAGCGAGTTCTCCACCCTTCCAAGCGCAGCCAGGTCCATCTCATCCCTTTACATTGTAACCTATCGACCAGAGATACAAACTCAGTGGGGGCATCCCTCCGTCTTGGTGGTCTCATTGGGAAATACTTAGGCTAAGAATATATTTGTTGTTTATCTGAAATTCAAATTATGGCTTAGGAAGGCTCTCTCATGTGCTGTCTGAGTGGACCCTTTGCCTTTTACTTTTCAAGTGGACTATGTTGATGCTCTTTCCACTGACCTATTAGCACGAAGCAACTAAGGAGAAATCTGATGTGATTTCCTGTGACCCAGGACCAGCCTCCTGGGCCACTGGCTGTGTTTTGAGGCTGATAGCATAAAGCAGCTTCATCATATTTCAGATTCGCTGATCCAGCTACAGGGGCATCAGATCTTCCTTTTCAGAATGCTGTGATTTCTCAAGTTATGCCAGGAACCCAGCTGCTGGGTGGGGTATTGGCTATATATAGATATCACCATTTGTGTAAAAGGTGGTATATTTAAATAAATTTAAATATTTGAATAAATTTAAATGTTTGCACAAGGGAAAAAAGTCTCTAAAAGGATACCTGAGAAACTGGTCATGTGAGTTGCCTTGTGGGGTGTCGGGGGAGAAGAGCTGAGTGGCTGGGCAGAGGGTGGGAGAAAGACTTCACTGCATTCCCTTTTGTCATTTTAATTTCGAGCCATGTGAATGTTTTATCTATTCAAGAGAACACATTTAAATTTGTTTTAAAAAAAAGGAAAAGAAAAAAAGCACACAAACATGATTTCTAATCAAAAGACACTTTTGACAAAGGTCCTTTAGGTACAGCCTAATTATCACAAAGAACCTTTCCACTAAGGACCTGCCGGGAGCACATAATCCTCTTTTCTCATCACAGAGGGGCAGGCTGCTTCTGGAAGGACGTTTCAGTGCCTTGGCAGGCCTGCTAGGGACTGGTGGCCAGCAGAGCCGGAGACACAGGGACAGCCGCGTTTGCTTCCTGTGAGAAGCGAATGTCTGCAGCGCTGGGTTGGTGTGTGTGGGGTGCCTAGGGGTCCCAAATCCATGTAGCAGATTTTCCTGAGGGGCCCTTCCTTAGAGGGTCAGCTCCTGTGGTTTTTGTATTGGACTTCTTATGATAATTGTCAAACTTACAGAAATGTGAAATAGTACAATGAATAACTGTATATGCCTACTACTAATTTTAGCAATGGTTAACTTTTGCCATATTCACTTATCTGTCTCCCTCTCTGTCTCTCTAAATGTGTATCTGCATAATTAACAAAGCTGTAGAGCCCATGACACTTCACTCCTAAATATTTCAGTGTGCATTTCCCAAAAATAAACATATTCCCCAATACCATTACCACAGCCAAGAAAATTTACCATTTTCCTGGAATATCTAAAACCCAGTCCATATTCAGATTTCCTCATTATCCCCTGGATATCTTTTATTTATTTATTTATTTTTTTTGTGAGGAAGATCAGCCCTGAGCTAACATCCGTGCTAATCCTCCTCTTTTTGCTGAGGGAAGACCGGCTCTGAGCTAACATCTATTGCCAATCCTGCTCCTTTTTTTTTTTTTCCCCAAAGCCCCAGTAGATAGTTGTATGTCATAGCTGCACATCCTTCTAGTTGCTGTATGTGGGACGCGGCCTCAGCATGGCCAGAGAAGCGGTGCATCGGTGCGCGCCCCGGATCCGAACCTGGGCCGCCAGCAATGGAGCGCGCGCACCCAACCGCTAAGCCACGGGGCCGGCCCACCCCTGGATATCTTTTATAAGTGGGTTTTGTTTTTTCCAAATCAAGATCCGATCAAGGAATCTAGAATAATCCCTCCCCTCACCTGTTTTTTTAATGAATTTTTAAGAGACCAAGTCAATTGTCTTATAGATTTGTCTCAATTATTTCCTTACGGTTTCATTTACTGCTTTCTTCTATTTCCTGTGATTCTTGACTACTGGAAGTTAGTTCTAAAGGCTTGATTTGTTTTGGGTTAAATTCTTGTGGATTTTGATCTCCACCTCTCATGTCTCAGCTGAACCTTCTAAAAGGCAGGTATCCAGATGCTTCAAGCGTGCAGTGGATTCCATGGAAGGAGCTTGATCTACTCTATCCTCGCCCTCAAACCCTTCAGCCTCTGGGGACGTTTTTTCCCTCGGATGAGGGGTGAGGGCTTGGCTCAGAGCCAGAGACCTGACACATTGTTTATGAATTATCAATTATATTAATAGTGACAATTCATAATTGTCAATTGACAATAATAGTGACAATAATAATGGCCACCATTGATTGAGCAGCCTTCTGTGCCAGCACTGCATTTGGTATGTCATGTGTGGATTTCATTTAGTCTTCTCAACAGTCCTGTGGAATACAGGTGTCAGTATCCTCGTACAGTTAAGGCAGTGGAGCTCAGAGGGTTAAACCAGTTGAAGACCTTGACTGTGAGCCAGGTTGACTCCAGAACTCCTTCCAGTGTCTGGTCCCAGATATAACTTGCAGGTTCCTCAGCTGTGGTATCTCTTGGGTCTCTTAGCAAACAACTGAACAGTAACAGCAGGTACTCATGTACTGCTTACTGCATGCCAGGAACAGCTCCAGGGGCTTTACGTATTTTATCCCCCAACAACTCTAAGAAGACCATCTCATCAATGAGGAAACTAAGGCACAGGGAGGTTAAGTAACCTGCCTGAGATCATGCAGTTAGTGAATGGCAGAGCTGGGATTCAGACCCAGGCAATCCGGCCCCAGAGTCCATGCTCTTAGCCAACCACTGTTGTTTAACCAAAAAGGGATTTATTAAAAGCCCTTAGGGGGGCTGGCCCCGTGGCTTAGCGGTTAAGTGCACGTGCTCTGCTACTGGCGGCCCGGGTTCGGACCCCGGGCGCGCACCGATGTGCCGCTTCTCCGGCCATGCTGAGGCCGCGTCCCACATACAGCAACTAGACGGATGTGCAGCTATGACATACAACTATCTACTGGGGCTTTGGGGAGAAAAAGGGAAAAAAAAAAAGGAGGATTGGCAATAGATATTGGCTCAGGGCCAGTCTTCCTCAGCAAAACGAGGAGGATTGGCGTGGATGTTAGCTCAGGGCTGATCTTCCTCACAAAAAAATAAAAATAAAAAGCTATTAGCAAGCTCATAGGATCTCCGAGAGGGCCAGGGATCAGGTTTAGAGTCCATGTGGCTGGGAACAATGCCAAGATCACACTGATCCGGCCAAGACAAAACAGCTGGTGGCTTCCACATGGGGGTGGCAGGAGTGCCATGTGGGAAATTCTCTGTCATAGGAAGATGATGCCTCAGAGCGTTACAGAGGGTTTCACTGCACTGGTTAATTTTCAGAAACTTCGGAGATTGTTGAAATGGCACACCATGTTCTAATCCTCTTTCCCTCAGGGGACTATATTCCACGCCAGGTGCAAACCTGGATTAAGCAGTATCGAGCCTCAGAAACCAGCAGCATCCCAGCGATGGAGAGGCTCATCGAATGGCTGCCGCTCCATCTTCCCAAGCAACAGAAGACCACAGTGGTGCATGGGGACTTCAGGTAGACACGGCCATGAGGAGGGGCGGATATTTTGATGTGAAAAATGATGGGAAGGGCATTTGAAGGGGAAATTAAGCAGCTGGTCTTGGTTTAATTTATGGTTGAGAATTATTTCCATTACAAAAGATCTCCCCGTGCGTGGTCTTTTAAGGCAGGGTTTCTCAGACTTGGCACTATTGACATTTTGGGCCAGATAATTCTTTTTTCTTTTTTCTTTTTTTTTTTGTGAGGAAGACTAGCCCTGAGCTAACATCTGTTGCTGATCTTCCTCTTTTTGCTGAGGAAGACTGGCCCCGGGCTAACATCCGTGCCCATCTTCCTCTTTTATATGGGACGTCGCCACAGCATGGCTTGACAAGCGGTGCGTTGGTGCACACCCAGGATCCGAACCTGCGAACCCCTGGCCACTAAAGTGGAGCACACATACTTAACCACTGCACCACCGGGCCATCCCCCTGGGCCAGATAATTCTTTATGATGGGGGCTGCCCTGTGCAACAGCGGGAGTTGACCACCCCTGGCTTGAAGGTGCAAGTGAGTGCTCTAGTTATTGCTACTCCATCACAAACTCCTTCAAAACTGCTTGCCTGTGAACAGTGATGGCAATTATTTTGCTCGCGAATCTGCAGTCTGGGGACAGGATAGCTTGTTTCCACTGGGGTGGCTCTCGGGCTGGGGCTGGAATCGCCTGAAGGCTCACCCACGTGTCTGGCACTGGGGCGGAGAAGACATGAACAGCTGGGTCCTCAGGCCTCTCTCTCTCTCGTGGTCTTCCGCATGGTCTCTCCAGCATGGCAGCTTCTGTGTAGCTGGACTTCTTACCTGGTGGCTCAGGGCTTCAAAGGTGTGTGTTCCAGGAGAGAGGGCTGGGCAGGAGCTGATCACCTTTTCTGACCTAGTCTCAGGAGTCACTTAGCATCACTTCCATCTGCATTATATTTTTTAGAAGCCAGTTGCTTCAAGGGATGAAGAATTAGACTCTTGTTTTTGTGGCAGGAGTGTCAAAGAATTACAGACCTGTTTTAAAACCCTCACAGGGAAGGAGTAATTTCCAGAACCCGGAGAGGGTAGCTATGTGGAGAGGGCTTCAAAGGTGTGTGTTCTTTGGCCTGACCGAAGCTGTGGCCGTTGGGAGAGGAATACAGCTGTCCCTCAGCTGTCTGCTGAGAGGGAGCTGGAGGGATAAATAACCAGGCCCCCTTCCCATCTCCTGCTGGTGTCTCCCATTGGCTGAACCCAACTGAGCCAGAGGGCAAAGGAGCTGGTGGATGCAGCCCACGAGCTCAGGCCCCCGGGGCACAGAGGGGCCGAGAGGGTGGGGAGTGCATCTGGAGGGGCAAATGGAAGACACCCAGCACGGCGTCCACCCTAGTGCTGTTTTCTTAGAGCTGTCTCTCCATTCCCTCTGTGTCTTATTCAGGCTGGACAACCTGCTGTTCCATCCGGAAAAGACCGAGGTGCTTGCTGTCCTCGACTGGGAACTTTCGACCTTAGGCGACCCCCTGGCGGACGTGGCCTTCAGCTGCCTGGCTCACTACCTGCCGTCCAGTTTTCCCATGCTGCGGGGTAGGAACTGCTGCTGGGCGAGAGGGAGGGATCGAGCCAGCTCTGTTCTCACAGCGTTGGGGCAGACGGCTGAAGTCGGCATGACTGGGCTGGTGCACGAATGGAGGTCCTGGGGGTTGTGGTAGAAAATGCAGTTGGAACACATTGCTGTCACAATGGGGAGAAACCGGTGTAGTATTTTAAGTGAGAATCCTGTGTGTACAGCCACCTCCTATGCTTTCACCCAACTAACTTCTATCTAATTTTTTAAATTAAAAAAACACAAGTTTATTTAAGAATTTTAGAGCCAAAAGAAAACGGTTAAAATCATCAGTAGTCCCAGAGATGACCACTGCTGACATTTTCTTCTTCTCATCTTTTTTTATGTGTATACATACTTTAAACAAAAATGTGGTTAGACAATTTTATGACTTGCTTTTTTTCACTTAATTATACACTTTGGACGTGTTTTCATGCTGTTAAGTATTTCTTCTGCAGCATCATTTTTAATGGCGGCGTAGAATTTTATTGTATAGAATTAACTTAATCAAGATGTTAAACATCCAGACATCTTATTTGGATGTTTAATTTGTTCCCAATGTTTTTTATATTACCTCCCCTTACCCCCACAAAAATGCAGTGAACGTCTTTGTACTAATATCTTTGCCTATATATAAGGTATACTCCTAGGATAAATTGCTAGCAATGGAATATATTACATACTTCCAAACCATGAAAATGTTACAAATGAAGCGTATAGGTAAAATTTTTTATTTGTTGTAATTATCTTTTTCATAAGTTGGTAGGATCTTTCTTTCAATGTCATTTTTTCTCAAATGACTAATTGAAAATAATATGCATCCATCCTGAACTGTGGTCCCAATGGAATTGGAGGCCCCTCATTCCTTTCTTTACTGGCAATTTAGCCTGAAACTTTTAAGAACCAATTTGTGAATAATAACTTCATGCCTGGAGTCCAGCCATCTCAGGGAGGAAAAGCATTGAAATAATGAGCTAACCCTTTGAACTAGTTGTGAAGCTAATTTCCAAGGGAGGAAGTGATTTTCAGAATTTAAATTCTTGCAGGCCACAGGGGAGAGTGGAGTCATTGACTGCCCAGGTCTGGCTCTGTCTGTCGCTTCAGGTTTGAGTGACTGTGATTTGACTCAGCTGGGCATCCCTACAGCAGAGGAGTATTTCAGGATGTACTGTCTGCACGCGGGGATCCCTCCCGTCGAGAACTGGAACTTCTACGTGGCTTTCTCCTTCTTCCGACTGGCCGCAATCCTACAGGGAGTCTACAAGCGCTCGCTCACAGGTAAAGGGATGGCCTGCAAGAGCTGGCTGAGGGTGTGAGTCGCATGGCTTCTCCCCCTGAAAGCCCTCCCGAGGGCTCAGAGGTACCGCTTTGGCCAGAATTCTACAAGATTCAGATAATTCAACCATTTCTCGTTAAGGATATATCATATATATAGTCTTTATTTTTTTTTATTTTTTTATTTTTTTTAAAGATTTTATTTATTTCCCCCCAAAGCCCCAGTGGAGGGGCCGGCCCTGTGGCTTGGTGGTTAAGTGCGCGCGCTGCAATGCTGGTGGCCCGGGTTCGGATCCCGGGTGCGCATCGAGGCACCACTTCTCCGTCCATCCTGAGGCCGAGTCCCACATACGGCAGCTGGAAGGATGTGCAGCTATGACATGCAGCTATCTGCTGGGGCTTTGGGGGGAAAAAATTAAATAAATAAAATCTTTAAAAAAAAAAAAAAAAAAGCCCCAGTGGATAGTTGTATGTCGTAGCTGCACATCCTTCTAGTTGCTGTATGTGGGACTCGGCCTCAGGATGAACGGAGAAGTGGTGCCTCGATGCGCACCCGGGATCCGAACCCGGGCCACCAGCATCGCAGCGCGCGCACTTAACCAGCAAGCCACAGGGCCGGCCCTATAGTCTTTAAATTATTTAAACTTTTTTTAATTATTAAAATAACATGCAAAAAATTGTTAAAGTAAAAGCATACATGATAAGAATTCAGTCATATAGAAGAATATAAAATTATTTTCTTTTCTTCTCAGCACCATTCCTCAAAGCTGCTATTAAGAGTTTCTTGGGCCCCCTAATTTTTTCTGTATATCTATCTTATCTCTCTCCAATTTTTATAAAAATGTGACCATCCTATGGGTATTTTTCAGTACCTTGATTTTTAAATTTTTTATACTTAAGAATGCCTATGAAATATTTGTGTGTGCGTTCATATATATATGATACATATATATATATTTGACAACTATATAAGGCAAATTTCTTGCTCTTTTTTTCACTTAATATTTCATAGAGACTTTTCCATGTGAGTATGTACAGATCTGCATCATTCTTTTGGTTTTCTACAGTACCTTCTATTGTATGGCTATACTGTAGTTTTATTTATTTATTTATTTTGCTGAGGAAGATTTACCCTGAGCTAACACCTGTTGCCAGTCTTCCTCTATTTTTTTTTTGTATGTAGGTCGCTGCCACAGCATGGCTGCCGACGAGTGGTGCAGGTCCACCGCCTGGGAACCAAACCTGGGCTGCCAAAGCGGAGTGTGCCCAACTTAACCACTCGGCACAGGGCTGGCCCTATACTGTAATTTATTTAACCAGTTCCTGTATTGATGTATATTTGGATTATTTGTAGATTTTTGCAATCCCAAGTAGTGGTTGGTGAACATCCTTTCTCACACATCTGTGAATATATCTGAAGGACAAATTCCCAGAATTAGAGTTGCTGGGTTAAAAATATGTGCATTTTAGGGGCTGGCCCGGTGGCATAGCAGTTAAGTGCGCACACTCAGCTGCAGCGGCCTGGGGTTTGCAGGTTTGGATCCCGGGCACGCACCGACACACCACTCATCAAGCCATGCTGTGGTGGCATCCCATATAAAGTAGAGGAAAATGGTCATGGATGTTAGCCCAGGGCCAATCTTCCTCAGGAAAAAGGGGAGGATTGGCATCGGATGTTAGCTCAGGGCTGGTCTTTTTCTCTCTCTCTCACACACACACACACACACACACACACAATGTGCATTTTAAATTTTTATAGATCTTACTAAATTGCCCAGTAAGAGGATTACTAAAGAAGAAAAAGAATTATTGTATTTTCTTTGATGGTGGTTTTACATACATGAGAAAATTCTTTATTGTTCTAGCTGGGAGTTCTAGATTGTATCTTCTAAGTTTGAACTTTTGAGAGGAAAAGTTGTGTTGCTACTTAGAACTGAGGGTTGGGTGAGTTGAGCGTGTAGATACATGTATACCTGTAGAGTGTTTACATATATATGTGGGGATGGCACAGTGTTATTAGTTTTAATTCTAAATTTTATAGGGTAGCTGGGCCAGCTCCATGGCTTAGCGGTTAAGTGCGCGCGCTCTGATGCTGGCGGCCCGGGTTCGGATCCCGGGCGCGCCCCGAGGCACCACTTCTCCGTCCAACGCGAGGCCGAGTCCCACGTACAGCAACTAGAAGGATGTGAACCTATGACATACAACTATCTACTGGGGCTTTGGGGGGAAAAAAATGAATAAATAAAATCTTTAAATTTTATAGGGTAGCAAATGAAATAATCTATATCCTAAATTATTTAAGAAGATAGAAAGGCAGGTTAAAGTTTGCTTCCTTTGTGGAAAGGAAAGCAAGTAGAAAGAAAGCAGACAGAATCTATTGAAAAGACCTAGACATAGTGACGAATGCAGTAGCATTAAATACCTAGTCACCTATGTTATAATCTCTAAATTCCATTCCCACCAGAAGGAACCAGGACTCCTTGAGGAAGTGGCTGGTTTCAGGTCGAGGTGGGATATCTACAAGATGAACCTGGAAGGTCTAGTCATACCAGAAAGCCAGGAAGTCATCAAAGGTGGCCAGGGTCATCAAAAAAGGACTCAGGGGCCAACCTGAATAGGCCCCCACTTGCTGACTGTAGGAAACGTGGATGACCAATAAAGGTGATAGCTAAAATGGATGGAGACACATCAAGTATGTTTCAATCCATGAGTAAAGTGTGATACTAAAACAAAGACAAAGTCTCATTGGTGACTTTGGAGGATGCCTAGGGAAGCAGCCCATTATTCTGAAAATTGGTAAATAAAGGGGAAAAAATCAAGCATTTACCCCACCTTTCCTATAGAAATTATATCTCAGACTAACCAAATAATGGATGAAGGAAAGTTTCTCTTTAGAGAAGCATCCCGGACAGATTGATAGAGTTGGCATATCATCAACTTGCCACCCTAACGCATTGATGGATCTGGAAAATAAACATTAGTGGTGCTAACATCACCAAGAGAGAGACGGCCACACATTCCATACGTCCTCTTGCTTCCCCCAAAAGTCGAACTTGCATCTGACCAATCCTCTAGTGCTAACTACCAACTCACAGGAAACAGAGGGTTTAGAGGAGCACATTAAACAGCACCACTGAGGCACAGCTACTCACAAAATCCAGATTCTGGAACACGTCACACGGCAAACAATTCAGTTTCTTCAACAAATAAATTTAATTCAAATTAAGAAAACTTTGTGCTCTTTGTTAGAAAAAGAAAATCATTATGAATAACAATGAGTTTAAGGAGGTATCTTTCCCTTCCACGTGACGTGTACAGTCTGAGTAATGAGGGGAAAGTATAGGCCACATGCTCATTGGCCCACACTGTGCATCTGTGACTCAGGGAAGGGGGCTGCCTCGTTCCTGACTGGCCCCCCAGGGCCTGGGTCCATGCCCACACCCAGAAGGTGCTGAGTAAAGACTTCTTGAGGTCCAGTGGCCTGCATTCTCTGCTATGTAGCAAACGGATTTGGTTCTTAATTTGTGAGGAGTAGCGTAATATCTTTAACACCAAAGCTGCATGAAAATGGCTCTTTTGAGAACTACCACTTGACCGTGGCAGGAGCCAGAAGAAAAATAGGCCTCTACAAAGATCAATTTATTCATACAAAGAGAATGAGGGAAACTCTCTTTAGAACATGGAAATGCTGGGGCCAGCCCCATGGCATAGCGGTTAAGTGTGCATGCTCCACTGCTGGTGGCCTGGGTTCGGATCCCCGGGCGCACACTGATGCACCGCTTGTCAGGCCATGCTGTGGCGGCATCCCATATAAAATGGAGGAAGATGGGCATGGATGTTAGCCCAGGGCCAGTCTTCCTCAGCAAAAACGAGGAGGATTGGCATGGATGTTAGCTCAGGGCTGATCTTCCTCACAAAACAAAAAACAAACAAACAAACAAATAAAAAAAGAACATGGACATGCTAAAAATAATCCAGGAGAGCCAGCTGTAAAAAAGCCCACTATAAGGAGACAGCATACACAACAACAAGGATGGCTCTCAGATGCGGTCTGCTGAATGTAAGAAGCCACACTGAAAAGACTAGATACCCTATGATGCATGTGTTTATGTGACGTTGCAGAAAAAACAAAGTGTAGGAATAGAGATCAGTGGTGCCAGGGGCTGGGGAAAGTGTTCAGCACAAAGGACTCCATGGAAATTTGGGGATATGGAAATATTCTATATCTTGATGGCCGTGGTGCTTACCTGACTGAACTCACAGAATTGTACACTTTATAAAGAGGGTGTATGTACTATACCTTAATTTAAAAAAAATTTTTAAATCCTTTTTTTAAAAAGTCTTGATGCATGTAACAAAAAAAGAAAAAAACAGTAGGGGCTTGACTAGAGTACGTTCTGTGATGCTGGTGATGGTGCTGATCTAGACAAAATCGTGCCCAGAAAGTAGCTACTAGTTACCTGTGGCACTGTTGTCATCAGCTTCACAGCAGAGGCAGTCTAGGATAATGCAGGGCTTCTTATAGCCCACTGGGGACAGCAGAAGTGATTTGGGGTGTTCCTGATTTAATTTAGTTTCTTTAGGAAAAGATGAGGTAAAGAGCAGGGAGCAAGCCAACTGAGTTTGACTTCTGGCTCCCAGCCCACTCCTGTGAGCTTGGGCCCTCTCTAACACCCACACCCTGTCTGTAAAGTGGGGATTAAAACAGCCATATTGCTTGAGGAAGTCAATGAGCTGTAACAATACATGTAAAGCACTTAGCACCGTGTCTAGTACTCGGTAGGTGTTTGGCAAATTGTAGTAGCTGCTGATAGAGCGATATTATCATGTTAGCGTTATTATTAAGGGTCGTTTGGGAGTAATCACTATTTGTCTTTGCTTCCGCATAGGGCAAGCAAGTTCAGCAAACGCAGAACAAAGTGGAAAGCTGACTGAATTTATGTCTAACCTGGCATGGGATTTTGCAGTCAAAGAAGGGTTCCGGATTTTCAAAGAGATGCCAGCCACAAAACCGGTTACGAGGTCCTACCACACGTGGGCTGGTCCACAGTCCCCGAGGAGCACCCCAGGCACGAGGAGTTATGTGCCCTTTAGAGAATCTTCCCCAGCTCATGCCTCCAGGGCAGCTCTGGTTATCTCTCCAGAGGGCCTTTCCCCACCGGTCAGGGAGCTGTATCAGCGGCTGAAGCAGTTTATGGAGCAACATGTGTACCCCGCTGAGCCAGAGCTGCAGAGTCACCAGGCCTCAGCAGAGAGATGGGCACCTTCCCCACTGGTCGAAGATCTCAAGGTAAAGCAGCCTACTGAGAGCTGGTAAGACCTCGTTAACATGGCAGAACCTCAGCTCGCCACCAGACACGTCTGTTCCCTCCGCAGGCGGTGAAGAGACGGGAGAGCTGAGCTGAATTATCTTTGCTTTCCACCCTCATCAGAAAGAGCCAGCTCTAGATTACTCAGTGTTCACTTCATTGCCCTTCCTGTGTGACCGTGTCACAGCCAGAGAGCTCAGCCCAGCCAAGGAAAGCCATGTCTGTGGTGTATAACCCCAGGAGGTGGACTTATTTTATGCATATTTGAATTATGTAAATTTGAAACAGCATGATATAAAATACATCAGTTAATAAAGGTGCTCTTTGAAGAATCCATGATGTCAAAGCTAAAGGGTCAAGTCAACTGTAAACTGTGTTTATGCTGTTGACACACAGTGACGCCACTTTAGCTGATAATGGAAAAACCTGCTGTTCTTAGCACATATTTTGCCTATGATGCAACCATCATCTTTTTTTTAAAAAAAGCATTATCACTCTTTTTCTAGTTACAAACCTATTGCAAAATAACGAAAGCTCAAACATGACAGGAGTAGAAAGAGTTCATGACGTGGAAAGAAAGAGTTCTCTAAAATTCTCTGCCCTCTGAGATAATCACTGTCAACAATTTGGTATATTAGGCTCCCAGCTCCTTTTCTCTATTATATACTAACATATATTATTATTATTCCTATGTTGTAATGGAATCGTTCTATACATTCGAATCTCCTGCTTGCTTATTTAATGATATATTACCTTCCCATGTCAGTGCCTGGAGATCAGTCTCCAAGGGGTTTCACAGTGTGGGTACACCATAATTTGTCTGTCCTTCTCTGGCTGAGGGACACTGAGGGTGTCTCAGTCATCAGTCAAGGTCACTCTGGGTCACTTAAGCAGCAAAGGACGTTGTCTAGCTGCTAACGTGGACAGGGAGGCTGAAGACCCAGCTTTAGAAGACAGTAGAGGCCGAGGAGAGGCAGGCTGTGGGCAGCATGGCAAAGGCTGTCCCAAGAGCAGCTGGCTGGGAGGTCTCCCCTGGACGCTTCCTCAGGCCTCGGAGTTTGAGGTGGGACTTCTCGGCTGGCCCGCGTAGGTCCTGTGCCCACACCTTCATTGCCAGGAAGCAGAGAGAAGGAAGGTGTGTCTGGCCTTCGCCCTCTGCAGAGGGAGGCTCGGCCTCAACCTCACTGAAATGCATACAGTGAGAGGGTCCCTCAGAATAAGAAGGGGGTTTGGATCCCGTGCAGCGAATGACCTTACATACTTCTGTGTACATTTACCGTTTCTACATGATAAATTCTTTGAAGTAAAAACACCGGTCCAGGAATGAGACCATTTAGAGTTTTAATAAATACTGCCGAATTTTCATCAAAAAGCTGCTTACCCATCTATGCTCCCATCGTTTACATTTGAAATGCCCTTTACCCCACCTGCTGGCCGGCACGCTCAATCCTTGCCCGTCTGATGTAAGCCTGTCGAGGGCACAGAGCATTGGGAAAGCAAACACTCATACAGCAAACACCTCCCGACTCTAAAATGAACACCTAGGAAAAAACCTAGATTAGGGAGCATTCTGCTTCTAGTTACACCTGAATGGGAGTCATAATGACAACTAAGATTTTGGGGTAGAGTGGTAAAATTGTAGCTCATGGCTTTTAATCCAAAGCGTCATCACTACCATAAATGAGAAGAAGTATTTGACCATTTACACTGCATTTCGCAAATCCTGTGAGGTAAACATTATTAACCGCGATTTAAAGGTGAGGAAACGGATTTGTCCAGGGAAGCAGCTAGAAATAATAGCACCTGGATTCAAATCCCAATCTTCTGGGCTCAAATTCTGTGGGTTTCCCCCCGCCTACAAGGTGATCATGTTCATTTCCTTATTCTGCCTCTTCTCAGAACTCCCTTGCTTCCTACTGCTCCCTTTCCATCCCACTTGATTTGTTCCAATTAATCCACCCTTCTCCTCCTTGTCGTTGCACTCTGGGCTACTTAGCTTAACACAAACAACGAGACAGGACATGTACTAATTCTAGAAGTACCTGACGTTGAGACCGGGCCCAATATAAATGTAAGAATCATGCCAGCTGGTGCCCTCCCAGTGAGAAGAAATGATGCTGATTGTATCCATAGTCACTAATATTTAGTGCAGCCCGCCAGCTCCTATGGCAGGCACTTTATCTTCTGTTGTCTTGTTTAATCTTCACAACAACCCAGTGAGCTGGGTGTTGTGGACGTTGGTTGGGTTTGGGCTGCCTCGTGTCCATTCCCCTTTCTTGTGGTAGCAGCACCCCAGTTTGATTTGGGGGTATTCTCTCCCCGACTTTGGATACAGTCTGGCAGAACTGTCAGTCAAGGTGCCAGGCCAGCCCTGTCCTGGCCAAGAAGTGGGCCTGTGAGCCAAGCTAGGCCAGCTGGGCCGTCCCTTCCTGGAATTGGAAGCCTGAGCAGTGTTTTCAAGACAGGAGACGGTTGGCACTCACCCATTCCACAGCCGGGGCCGCAGGAGGACCGCTGAGTGTCCTGTCCTCTCGCGATGCCCCAGGCTGCCCGGGTTCCTGTCCATTTCTGAGCTGCCTCCTCTAACCCGAGCTCCTGAAAGCTCGCACTTCCTTTTTTCCTTTACTTAAGCTGCAGTCCATTTGTCTCGCTCTACCTCTGTAGTCCTGACTGATAGGGCGGTGGTCATATCCCATTCACAGATGAGGAAACTGAAACGTGGAGATTAAGGATCTTGTCCGGCTGGCCCAGTGGCGCAGCCCCGAGCTCCGCTGTGGCGGTCCGGGGTTCACAGGTTTGGCTTCCAGGTGTGCATGGACGCACTGCTTGTCAAGCCATGCTGTGGCGGCATCCCATATAAAGTAGAGGAAGATGGGCATGGATGTTAGCCCAGGGCCAATCTTCCTCAGCAAAAAGAGGAGGATTGACATCGGATGTTAGCTCAGGGCTGATCTTCCTCACAAAGAAAAACAAAGGACTTGACCAAGGTCTCCCAGCCAGGTGTGGCAGGGCTGGGTTGAACCAGGCGGTCTGACCGAAGACCTGAGCTCCTGACCCCCAGGCTGGAGTTCCCAGTTGCCCAGCCAGGAGCTACGTTCAGAAATCTGGGATTACTTGTCCCAGGAACAAAGTTGTGCCTCATAAAGGAAGCTGGTTCAGGGGATCTCCCTATGCACTGTATCAAAGCAGTGGAGGCTGCAGTGGATGTACGGGCCTCGTGCCTATCAGGCATGCTAAAGGATCCTTCCGTTTCCTGTGTTCACGGAGCGTGTTCTTGGAAGATTCGTCATTATAACAATAGTAATGCTAATGGTGATGGAGTATGGGGTACGTGGGGGTGTCTGGGACGTGCAGACCGGGGGGTGAACTGATGGCTGGCATCCCTGCTAGGACTTGGCCTCCTCGTGGTTGTCCCACACACAGATCTGCAGGTTTTATAGCAGGCCCGATGCTGCAGACTCAGTCATTATTTTTGACATGTGCTTCATCTTTGGCTGTCTACCGTCTTCCCTCCAGTCCCTTTCATTATTTTCCACAGACGAAAATAAAATTAAATCATCCACTGTGCTTCCCTAACCTGTTTTCCCGTGATAGGAGAAAGCCAAGGCTGAAGGACTTTGGAACCTTTTCCTACCCTTGGAGACTGATCCAGAGAAAAAATACGGAGCAGGACTGACCAACGTCGAGTATGCACATTTGTGTGAACTCATGGGCATGTCTCTGTATGCCCCCGAGGTACCTTCTTTAGAGTCTTCCTGGGCATGCAACAATATCCCAGTCTTCCCTGAGAACGTCAGTCGCCCTCCTACACTGATAGGGTTCCCTCTGGCTTGCGCTGGATTCAGGAGCACTGAGACAAACCTAAACTTCTAATGAGAGAGGACAGTTACGGGCATGAGGCTGGAGGCAGAGCAAGAAAGCAGCTCAGGATGCGAGTCTTCAGGGAAGATGGGAGCTGTGTGAGGCGTGAGCCTGGCTGGCTTCCCTGAGTCTCCAGCCCACCAGATCCAGTCTCCTTTCTCTCAGCAATGGGGGTCTATGGCTGGGCTTCAGGGGCTCTGAGCTACTATATCCAAAATGTTGTGGGTCTTTGCATTTCTCTGGGGAGAGGAAGAACTTTCATGAGGGTGTCAAAGGGTCTGTGGCTTGGAAGGAATCCCGGTCCACCACTTCCAAGGTATTTGAAGTTTTAAAGTGGACATGGAACTCATGGTTATGCTTTTTCTCCTTTTCAGATGTTTAACTGTTCTGCTCCAGACACGGGGAACATGGAGCTTCTGGTGCGCTATGGCACCGAGGAGCAGAAGGCCCGCTGGCTGATTCCGTTGCTGGAGGGAAAGGCCCGCTCCTGTTTTGCTATGACTGAGCCCCAGGTACCTCGCTTGGGGCACCACCCACAGGGGCTCTTTTTTATCAGGCCAAACCCTCACCGGGTCCCATCTGGGCTCTGCCACACAGGGAACGCGGGACCCTTGCCAGCTCTAAGCAGAATGTTCTCTCACTCAGGTTGCCTCATCAGATGCCACCAACATTGAGTCTTCCATCAGAGAGGAGGATGGCTTCTACGTCATAAATGGTCACAAGTGGTGGATCTCAGGTATTTGGCCTGAAACTCATTTTTCATTTCCACTTCAGTGGGTCTGTTTTGATAAGCATGTCTTTCTGCCCTTCTGTTGTCTGGGACAGAATGGTCAGGGCCAGTGTCTCCAGCTGATGCAAAGGAGATTATGTCTCCATGCTCCAAGCAGAGGCAGCAAACCCTAGGAGAACAGAGGTTCTGTGTGGGTCACCAGATGACCGCACATGGGACAGACTCTAGGAATCTCATTCAGTCCCCCCCTACTTTGTTCTGCCTTGGGTATCTCCCTTTGGAAAGGCAGAAGGTCGCTTCCTCAGTGGTAGATCGGGTGTGCCACATCAGAAGAGCTAGTGATAATCCCGCCCTTCCTCCCACGTTAACGCCACAGGGTCCTCCATAACTGCTGTGTGGACCTCACCTCCCCGAGTCCCCACACCTCCCCAGGAGGTGCGTCTTACTATCCTCATTTCACAGAAGCAGAAACCAAGACAGAGAAGTGACTTGAGTCACTTGCTGAAGGTCCTAGGCCCCTGCTAGCAAGGGAATCCAGAGTTCAGGATTTGCTGATTCTGAAGCCCATGCCCAAGGCTGTTACGTTTACACTGCCCGTGGGGACAGAGCAGAACTGGCTGCCGTGATAAAGTAGCAGTTTTCAGCGTCTTGTCTTTAAATTATATTTTCAACTCTACCTGGTGCTTTTTAAAAAAATTGCTCTTCTGATGTTGGATTCATTCCTCACTGGGCTGAAAACCAATGGCTCTTATTTCTGGTCAAGAGCCTGCACGTACTCATCTGATTATGGGAAGATTATCTGAAAGAGCTCTGTGTGCTTGCTGGCTTCAGCTTTCCCGGGCCAGGACTGCGTCTGTAAAGAGATCTGATGGCCCTGGCGTCCGATGATGGGGGTCTGTCTGTCTCTCTCCTTTCCTGGCAGGTGTCCTGGATCCTCGCTGCCAACTCTGTGTGTTTATGGGAAAAACAGACGCGCATGCCCCACGCCACCGGCAGCAGTCGGTGCTCTTGGTTCCCATGGACACCCCGGGGATAAAAGTCATCCGGCCTCTGACGGTGTATGGGCTGGACGACGCGCCAGGTTAGCCCCTGGGAGCAGCTCACCTCTGTGTGTGGGGATGGGCCTGGGGACGCGGCTTTGGGCAGCCCTTGCTGTAGGTCAGGACATAGTACCTCTCAGGGTACGTGACACTTGGAGGGCCACATGCTGCTGCATTTGATTTCCATATGTGAATATCAACCACGTAGGCAAATTTCAGACAGGCATTTATACTTTGTTTTCCTGCTCTACACTTAGAAGATAAGCAGGAATCCATGAGATTAGGAGGCCACACAGGACAGGTGGGACGTGCGCTGCGGAGCTCTTCTAGATGCCAGTGGACAGCTGGCCTCCAGGCCCGAGGACCTCTCACAAGGGCTCCCGCTCTGCTAACGACGTTCAGTTTTTCTCTTAGTGATTCCATGGGATCACTACCTTGTCAGAGTCACATACTACTAGGGAGTTTCAGCTTAAGGTAGAGTCATTGTGTTTTATAAAAGGAATGCAAACTATTTTTGTGACATCGTAAAGCTGTGTCTTATTTTCCATCTTTAATAGGCTCTTCCTGCCCCTGCCCCCTACTGCCCGCAGATGACCTGAACTGAGGCAGGGGATACACACATCCAAGGAAAACGGGTAGGCGGATCACTCAGGGGGAACCGTTTGGGTCTTTCAGGTGGCCATGGCGAAGTCCTGTTTGAGCAGGTGCGCGTGCCCAAGGAGAACGTGGTCCTGGGCCCCGGCCGAGGCTTTGAGATTGCCCAGGGCAGACTGGGTCCCGGCAGGATCCATCACTGCATGCGGCTGATTGGGTACTCGGAGAGGGCCCTGGCGCTCATGAAGGCCCGCGTGAGTGCTTCCCCTTGTGCCCGGATCTGACCCAGAACCACCTGTCTGTTTTGCTATTGGACCTCAAATCCTAACTGTTTTCTGAGAGCCAACTTAGGTGAAGCAAGGTGATGTTCTTACCAAGAAGCCGTATCCTTCTCTTTGCTTTGCATCTGCTACTTTGCTGAAGTTTGAAATTCACAGGAGACTAGGCCTCACTCTGTTGAGGTAACCAGAAGGAAAAGGCCGGGCTCTGTGGCAGCGGAGGGCAAGGTTCCAAGGTCCAAAGGGTCCTGGGCTGCTGAGGGCCATTCCTGCTACTAACTCATCTTTAAAAATCAGATACCAGGGAGCCCTGGGGTGCCAGCATCTAACCCTCTACCACACTCCTCCCCCAGCATGTCCAGAAAACTTTATTCTGCTGTGACCCCCTCAGTGATTGGCAGCCCATGCGAAAGAGAGCTATTGCTGGGAACGGTAATTCAAATCAGTGGCATCAGTTTCATAAAGATGAAGCAAACCCTTGAGACCAAATAAATGTCTCACAAGAAACTATAAAAGGAACAGAGGCGGGCCAATGCGTTTGGATTCCTGAGCAAACCTTCTGTGATTTACAACCTTTTAAGTTGGGACTGACCAGTTCTTTTTTTTGAAAGTAAAACGCTCCTCCCTATGGGCTCAGGTGTGGTACTTCAGCCCCATCCTGCACTGAAACTCAGACCAGCCTTCCTGCAGAGCAGTTTGACCGTACATGTCAGAAGTCTTCAGAAGGTGCACAGCACTGACACGGCAGTTCCACTCATAGGGCTTGGTCATAAGGGCTTAATTAGGAATCTACAAAAGATCTGAAACTAGGAAGGTCACCCCAGACTGATTGTGACAGCAAAATGTTGGGACCAACCTATAAGGCTAACAGCTGAAGCCTGGTCAGATAAACCCTGGTACGGGCGTGTAGTGAAATTCTAAAATGATGCTATAGAAATCTGTTTCTTAACATAGAGAGATGTTCACTGTATACTCTTAAATGAAAAAAAGGCTACGAAGCAATATATAGAGTATGACTCCATTTTTTTAAAAACTGCATATGTATGTATAGGCATACAGAAAGTCTAGAAAGATACCCCCCAAATATTAGCTGTAAGTGACTAGATGATGGGATACCAGGTGTTGGTATTTTTTTCTTCTTTTGTGTGAAAATTTATACTTTTTCTGCCATGAGATATATTATTTGTATAATAATTGTTTTTAGTTAAAAAAAAAACCAAGGGAAAAAAAAAAGAATCCCTTATAACCTTTTCTGATTGCTTGTGACTTTCACTCTAGAGTGCCCATTGGAGTAACAGTTGTCCACAAGGGGGCTCTGGCACCTGGACTTTGCTCCCGAGGGCACCCTGGGGCATAGAGCCCGGCCACAGTCAGCAGAGGGCGCCCTCCCCCGCCTGTGAGGCACCCACAGTCGCCCTAATTCCCCGAGTATTCCTGGCCGGATGCTGGCTAGATCTAGAACAACTATTCTGCCTGCCGGCAGGGCCTGCCCACAGGGGGCTCAATCACTGGAGTAAAGGGGTTCCTGGAAGTAATCTGTGCAGCCGCCACGGTGAGCAGCTCTGCAGGGCACGGGAGTGTTGCCTGTGTCTGGATCCGCTCCCTGGAAATCGCCAGCAGCCAGAAAGCTGGCACACGGCAGATGAGCTGCACAGTCCTGCTTCTGCTCCCTTTCCTCTCCTGCCCTCTCCGCGTGCGTCCACCCACCTCCCCTGCAGGGCGCCAGCCCCATGCCGCTTGCCGTGTCTCCTGTGTCCACAGGTGCAGTCCCGTGTGGCCTTCGGGAAACCCCTGGTAGAGCAGGGCACGCTCCGGGCAGACATCGCCCAGTCGCGTGTGGAGATCGAGCAGGCCCGGCTGCTGGTGCTGAAAGCTGCACACGTCATGGACGTGGCAGGAAATAAGGTAGGAGGCCGAGGGGCCTCACAGAGGCCATGTCCTGAGGTCGCGGTGAGGGACTCCATCCCGGGAGTCTGCAGACACTGCCTCTTCCTTCCCCATTCAGCAAACCATGAAGAAAGGGCTTAGCTTCTTTTTTTTTTTTTTTTAAAGATTTTATTTATTTAATTATTTCCCCCCCAAAGCCCCAGTAGATAGTTGTATGTCATAGCTGCACATCCTTCTAGTTGCTGTATGTGGGACGCAGTCTCAGCATGGCCGGAGAAGCGGTGCGTCAGTGCGCGCCCGGGATCCGAACCTGGGCCGCCAGCAGCGGAGCGTGCACACCTAACTGCTAAGCCACGGGACCGGCCCGGGCTTAGCTTCTTGACATTAATAACTTTGCTTCAACTCTACTTGGGACTATTTGGGCATTTTTTCAAAAATGGAAAAGGTACAATAAAAGAGGACTGAACTTTCTGTTTTGCTGACCTGGTGAACTTCTGGGTCCAAGACAGTGGGCCTCATGGGGCCACACGGCCCCCCGGCCTCTGCTGCGCCCAGCCTGGACTTCAGGCCCTGCCAGTGGAGGCGCCGGGCAGACTAAGAGTAAGCAAGGGGATTGACCCAGGCTCCAAATTCCCGGTTCCTTGGCACTCTAGTGCCAGATATGGTGGAGGCTCTCGGGGGCCTCGCTCCGGTGCCCCAACCCAGGGCAGATTCTTGCAACTCGGTTCCCGGAGTCCTGGCTGGCCCTGGTCCACTGTCGGGTTGGAGACGGAGCTGGCAGTGACCCGGATTGAAGTACGAGCCCCTCCTCGTGTGTGTGCTGGCGATGCTCCCCGTCAGCTGGGAAGACTTCCACGTTCCCGCGTCTGTCCGTGAGCAGGCACCTGCTCACACGTCACCGCGTCCTGAGTCACCCTCGCCGTAACCACTACTGCTCCTTCCATCCCCGTGGGTGCCGGGAGCGTGTGCTCCAGCAGGACCTCAGGTCTCTGTTCTGAGCTGTTGTTGCTGCTCCTCCCTGTGGGAGCAAGTGTTCTTCCAAGCGTTCTGCCCTCCAGCCTGCGCTTCTAAACACACCTCCTGCTCCTCTTCTTCGCAGGCTGCAGCTTTCGATATCGCCATGATTAAAATGGTGGCCCCGTCCGTGGCCTGCCGCGTGATTGATCGCGCCATTCAGGTGAGCACTGGGAGCGCCGGTTTGTTTGAACCAGTTACAACAGGTGCAAAACTCCCTCGCCTTCAGCTGCCCAACCTCCTGTAGACTCTAACAGCCGCCCTGTGTCGCACACTCACCAGGCGTGTGACTTCTTTTCCTCCTCAGAACAACTCTACGAAGGGGCCCCGTTCCTACCCCCATTTTGAATGTGAGGAAACAGAGGCACAGAGAAGTGAAGTGACTTGTCCAAGGTCACTCAGCTTGCAAGCAGCTGATTTCAGATTTATGGGAACCTAGGCCCTTATTACACCAGAGCCCAGCCTCCTGACTGTGCAGGCATGCTGCCTTCTTAATCTTTTTTTTTTGTGTGTGAGGAAGATCAGCCCTGAGCTAACATCCATGCTCACAAATCCTCGAGACTCCTGAGTCACCCCTCAAGTTAAACAGGAAAAACAGCAAATTGGTTTAATATCTACAAGTACCCCTCAGATACCCAGCTTCAAATGCAGCTGCACATCCTTCTAGTTGCTGTATGTGGGACGCGGCCTCAGCGTGGGCAGAGAAGCAGTGCGTCGGTGTGCGCCCGGGATCCGAACCCTGGCCGCCAGTAGTGGAGCGCACGCACTTAACCGCTAAGCCACGGGGCCGGGCCTGCTTTCTTAATCTTAACAGATTGTGTGTCCCCAACACAGAGATCTCTTGGTGGCAGGAGTCACCTAACAGAGTAGACTTAGGGGGTCTGGTGTCCATGGGACGGCAAGTGTGGCTCCACTTGAAGTCTTCCAGAACATTGTTATTATGCAGGTCTCAGGGACATCCTCGGGGAGATAGCTGTTCTGAGCTGTTCTGAGCCATTACGAGCAGTGCTTGTTCCTGGGGCCCTCGGGGACGAGGGCTCACCCTGGGCTTCCTTCCCTCCCGCCCCATGTCTGCCAGGCCTTTGGAGCAGCGGGGCTGAGCAGCGAGTACCCGCTGGCTCAGTTCTTTGCCTGGGCCCGAGCGCTGCGCTTTGCCGACGGCCCTGACGAGGTGCACCGAGCGGCAGTGGCCAAGATGGAGTTGAAGCACTGCATTTAGACCGGCAGGGTTGCAGGAGCCAGAACGTCCCTGCTGGACTGGCGGCACCCAGAACTTGAAATGGTGCGCTTTGAAAGGCCTGGGATGTGTGATTCTTGCACCCTGCCCAGCGGCTGTATCCTGGGACAGTCGTTGTGAACTCAACCTTTTTAGGTGCCCACAGAAGACATTTCTGTGAGAAGCCTTGAGTTTGCTGTTTCAGGCAAAGAGGAAGGGGCTTAGCTGAGAGCTGAGTGGGTTTCGGTACAGAGCCTGGCAAGCTGGTCTTCCGTCTTGTAGGGTCACACTTGCCCAGCCCTGGCCTTCCTGCCCTATAACAAACATGTGTCCTTCTGGCCCCCTGCTGGGCAGGACGCCTAGCTGTTGGGATTTATAACCATCCAGGGCCTGGCCAGCCCGGATCTTCCCTTCTCTCACTCGAAGAGCCCCGTGAAGGGACACAGAGCCCTCCACAGGAGCTGCTGTTCCTGGGAACACTGGCTGTACCAGGGACAGCCCCTCTGGGCAAGCACATAGCCTTTGTGCCCCTGCCTATATCAGCAGCCCCCTCCCTGCCCACAGTCGCGGTGCGCAGTTCCGTCCAGCTGGCTGCCACTGGAACTCCCTGTAAGTAAGTCCTAATAAACCTACGTGTCTTGTATGCCATCTCCGGGTCTTTTCTTGTTCTCTCTGCTACCTGTCCCGCACTGCTTGCACAACTGGGCGTACGGCCAGACTGTTCTCGGTGCCGGGCTGGGCAGCCCGTGCCCCCTTTCTCTCTGGCCGTGGTGTGAAAAGGCTGTGGGAATCTGGACAAATATTAGGATCCCTGCTGGGGTGGTGTTCCCGTACTTGTTCCCCATACGGGGGGCCTCCTGCTCTGTGGGGCTCTCCCTGGCATCAGAGGGGCAGCCACAATGGGCTACAACCTAAAGACCCAGGGCTGGAGTGCTCCTGGGAAAATCAAATGAAACCAAAATTGTGAGGCCAGTGCCATCTGACTTTCTTCATTTGAATACCCACAACACAGAATACTGATTAAGATGTTATTTTGGAAAGGGCTTTGGGGGCACAAAGAATAAGAAAGTACATCTCAGAGACTTTGTGAACGTTCTGTGTGATACCAAAGGAATTGGGAATAAAGGTTCACACTTCAGCCCGTCTGTCTCAGTGTGTCAGTTGCCTCCTCACACTTGTGTTTACACGGGATCCTGCCCAGTGCATGAGCCCAAACGCGTGGGGGGCACAGACGCTGTGTCCCCTGGTAGGTCCCAAGTCGGCCACCCCACCGCTGCTCATATAAATGTCACCAAAGGACTTTCAGCTTTCCGGTACATGAGGGCCCCCGCACCTTCCACACTCCTCCGTCTGCTCTAGAATCACAGAATGTTTGGGGGGAGGGGAGATGGTAGACAGTATGCTGTTACAATTTAGAGAGCAGCGTTCTCCCGGAGGAGAGTGGAGATGCTCACGTACTTGAGCTCTGAGTTCTTCAAGAAATGGGTGCCCCATGAGCCCAGGCAGCATGTGGAGATTAGCCACTGGCTGCTAGGACCATGTCTGCTAATTTCGTCATTTGTGATGATGTGGCCAACAGCTGCCCATTTCAGGTCAGACCAGATGGTGGGGACCAGGCCCTTCCTGTGCTGCACTGCAGATGTGACCTCCTCCAGGGGACTGCTTCACCTGAGGGAGTGCCCTCCTGCTGCAGCCAGGGCCACACGCCTTCAGGGTGCCGGAGAGTCATGGGGGGCTTGTGAGAGGGCTCCCCAGATACTCCTGCCCCAGCGGTCTGGGGCAGGCACGCCCTCCTCAGCCAAGCTGCTTGTGCTCAGGCAAGGTCAAGTTAAATTCAAACCCCCAAACCAATTGCTATCACACCAGCCACACTGGCAAACAACCTTTTGCAAACTTTGGCAGAGTTCTAGCAGCGTAAGTTCTTGCTTCAAGCTTCAGAGGGAGGAGGGTGTTTTAAAAAAGGAAGTGCCTTGGCCAGTGGCCCTCCGAATTTTTCTCATGGCCCCTGAGGTTAACCTTGCTTGTTAAGTAGTGCAGCTCCAGGGATGAAAATAGAAACCATGCTGTGGGGCGGCCCTCAGATGCTCTGCTGCGGAGGCTGGAGGCACTCAGCGGGACAGTGAATGCTGCCTGAAGAATGCGAGCCACAGAGCTGCGGCCTCCAGCAGCCCCTGCTCCAGGGGCTGCGATTCTGTTAAGTAATTCCACTCACGACTGCCCATTGCACCCCAAATCTGGGCCTGGCACTGGTCTAGGCCTTGGGGAATGTGCAGGGAAACAAAATGGGTAACGTTGCCCTGCTCAAGGAGGTGACCTCTCAAGTCGGGGATGGCAGTGATGCCCCGAGACCCTGGGGGGTGACGTGATAGACGCTGATGGGGGTTAGGGAACTGGGGGCTCAGGAGAGGACTCTTTCCAGAAGAGGCATTTGAGCCAGACCTGCACGACAAGAATGGGCCAGGGTGCTCCAGAAGAAGGAATGGCAAACGCAGAGGCCCTGGGGGTGAAGAGCAGAGAGAATAGGAGGTGTTGGGTCACGTGGAGCCTCAGGAGCCCTGGGCAGGAGTTTGGTGTTGATTGTAAATGTGACAAAATGGTGAGTTTTAGTAGTGGCATGACGTGGTTTGATTTGAGTTTTAAAAAGATCCTTCTGCTCTCCAAAGTTCACCAAGACGAAGAAGGAATAAAGGAGGGTTAGAGCTGGTTCAAAGTCCCCTAGCATATAGAGGGCTCCGAAAGAACCACCTGCCAATTTTTTTTTTTTTTGAGGAAGATTGGCCCTGTGCTAACATCTGTTGCCAATCTTCCTCTTTTTCTTTTTTCTCCCCAAAGCCCCAGTACATAGTTGGGTATCGAGTTGTAGCTCTTCTATATGGGACACCGCCTCAGCATGGCTTGACGAGTGGTGAGTAGGTCTGCGCCCAGGATCCGAACCAGCGAACCCAAGGCCGCCGACGCGGAACATGCGAACTTAACCACTACGCGACTGGGCCGGCCCAGCAAATTTTTTTTTTTAAAGACAAGGAAGCGGGTCAGGGCCTTAAGAAGATATGAGCAAAGGATCCAAAGAATAAAGGAAATGGAACCTGGTCCTAATCTGATGTTTTTTCCACCTTCAGCAAATAGTTGGCATTTCTGGTTGGCCCAAGGTGGTGAGTGAGGTGGTGATGCCCTCCACAGTGTGCTTCTCTGGGATGGAAATGAGTGTGGTGGTGGGTGCATGCTTGGATGTGAACAAGCTTGGTGCGGTAATGATTGTACCTGACCGGTTTTATCTGTGGAACACGTAACTTCTTGCCACCCTTCCTACGTGACTGTACTTGCCTTCTTATTAGCCTGGCTTGGGAAAAATATGGTCATAACATAGGAACAAATTTTTTTTTTTTTCCACACAGCTATATTCTATCTCAAAGCAACTAAACACATATTTCCATGCTCCTCTCTTGGAAGGAAGGCATCAGGGGGCTAGATTTCTGTAGGGTTGAGCCCCCGCAGTGGTCCCGTGCCAGTCACAGGTCCACAGGCTTCCATCAAGGATGCCACCTCTGGCAAGGGCTTTCATCCCTTCCCATTCTCCCTCCTCCTCACTATCCCTGCAGCGACTTGTGGTCTTGGCATCCACCCACAAGCTGCCTGTGCTGCCCCAGGCCTGATTCCAGATACTGTCAGATAATTCCAGAATAATCCTGCAGAGGCTGAAAGAAAGAGACTGAATCCCAGGCAACTCGCCTGGGTGGGGCCCCTTCCAGACAGCAGCTGGGGGTGATGCTGAAAGAAAGGCTCCAGTGTCCACCACATAACCCATCTTAGAGTCCCTGGGGATTGCCCAGAGACGGCCCCTGTCTCACCACCCAGGGCATCAGAGTTCCCCAGGGGGGCCCTTGGGGATGCCAGAGCAGTGTCGCAGCTTGCCTCTCTGCAGTCAGAGCAAAACCCAGAGCAGGCTCAGGGCTGAAGCACTGACAGAGCATCTCTGAGACATCCGGGTCGGTATATACACTGCCCTCCGTGGTGGCATGTGACTACAGACTTCTCCCGTCTGTGGACCTCACCAATTGTGACCATCACAGCAGACAGATGGAGGAGTCCCAGACTCCAGCGACCTGGGGTCCAAACAGGTGACCATCTGTTGGACAAGTACTCTGGGAGCAGAGGAGCAGAGTTTCTTTTAATCAGGATGGCTGAGTAGAGCAATGGCTTTGGGAATTCTGTCACATCAGCGTTAGATAACATAGTGGTCAAGAGCTGTCAGACAAACAAAGATGGACACTAGTTCAAGTGGCAAGGACAGATATTAATCAGTAACATACTATTGCAACAGGGAAGAGGGCCCGCGTGAACGGACCAACTTCCATGTGGCACTCTAAAGGGAGGGCACTCTAAAGGGAGGGCGCTCTAAAGGGAGAATGAGGGAGCGGGGAGAGGGAGCTGTGGGGGAATTTCCTCCTAAATTTACACAAGGCGCAAGTCGGCGCTGGTCCATCTGGGGTTGCTAACTGGTGCTTATGGAAATTAGGCTCCTAGCCTCCCACAGAGCCTGGGAGACAAGGGCCCTATCTTGGCTGGAACAAACAGGACCTTCTTTGGGCAGCTTTGAGTTTTCTCAGGCAGGGACTTGCATGGAGGCTGGGGTCATCCCAGGGATGCAGCCTTGAGCTGTTAAAAACTGTGTTAACGTTTGTTCAAATCTTTTGATGTGGTGGGGGTAGGCTACATCATTTGTGCTGCGAGTCTGCAGGTTTTATGGGTCATGGTTGAGGCCTAGTCAAGAAGAGAGCTTAGAGAGGCCTAGCTAGAGTTTGGTCAAGGAGAGAATCTTTGTCAGCTACGGTTCTGGATTCAAATGGCCCTGGGTTTGAATCCTGGCTCTGTGACAGACTAGCTGGACAACACTGGGAGGCAATGGGTCATCTCGTAGAGTTGGTTTTCTCAGTTGAAAAGTGGAGAGAACAGCACTCCCCTCCTGGGATTGTTTGAGGACTAAATGAGATGACACACGGTTTATAAGGAGCCTGTAGTCCATAACAGCTTTTTATAAGGCTGGAGTCCAGAGGGGGCTAAAGAAAGGCTGTGCTCAAGTTGAGATATGGGCCTGTGGGGGCTTCATCAAGGCTGAGGACCAGCTAAGACTGCAACACTTCTCAAACTATAATGTGCAAACAAATTAACCTGGGGATCTGGTTAAATGTGATACCGAACCTCTTAATCTCAAGTTCATGTGCCCCATGCCCAGCAAGCCAAACACTGAGACATCGGTGCTTGGAGATGAGACAGGTTTATTCGAATTGGCAAAACCAGTAGGTGGGAGCCTGGGTTCGCTCAAATCCACCTCCCCAAGAATAGAAAGCAGGGGGGTTTTATAGAGCTAAGGTGCTTGGCAGGAGGGGCCTCAGGGAAACAAAGGGGTCACTCCCAATAAGCCTCTGGGCAATCTGACTTCTGGGCTTCAACAGCTGCTGAGGGTCGGCCATCCCTCCGGTGATTGGTGATCGCAACCTCCCTCCCCAAAGGCATTCTCTTTCTCCTGCAAAACAAGCTCACAAATCCTCGAGACTCCTGAGTCACCCCTCAAGTTAAACAGGAAAAACAGCAAATTGGTTTAATATCTACAAGTACCCCTCAGATACCCAGCTTCAAATGCAGAGTGTGAGTCAGTTGGTCTGCCTTTCTAACACACTCGCAGCCCAGGCTGCTTGTTTGGGGGCCCCATTTGGGGAAGCAAGGCTGAGGAGAATGGCTAGACTCCCTCACCCAATCACCTGCGAGGGAGGGGGGAACCACCTGGGTGCAATGACAGCTACTAGGTATCCAGTCCATGCTAGGTGCCAGAACTATACAGATATATTATTTTGAATCCTTACAGCAACTGGCAGATACTTTTTTCTGCCCATTTTAGAGGTGAGGAGACTGAGGTTCAAAGAGGTTCCATGACTCGCTTAAGATCACACAGCTGATTGGTGAATTCAAACCTAAATTCAGAGACTGCAGAGCTCTTTCTACTCTGAGGCACGGATGCTAGGATCTCTAAGGGCCTTCCTGAGACGCACAGGCTGCCTCACCTGGGAAAGGAGGAGGAGGAAAAAGAAGCCCCATCTGGCCAAGGAGAGCAGGCCCTGCCACGAAGAAAGTACGTGAGTTCCTCCTGATGACTCTGTTTCCAAAGCCAGGGAGGCTCGGGAGTACTTCCCCACTACCCCCAGGGGGTGGCCGGTGTGTCTGCCCAGGGGTCTGGCTGCACATGGGGCGTGGTGAGCCAAGTGTGTCACAAGTTCCTGTGTGTGCAAATGAGGAGAGCAGCCTGGGCACAGGGCTGGAACACACTGTTCGTCCTGCTTCTGAGGGAGAATGTCATCCTGTTTACACGTTGCTTTGAATTACCCACATCCATTGTTTGCGGGGGGGAAAAAAAGGAAAAAAGCTTCCATTAGATAGCGTCAGGGTTCTAGAATGGGGCCTAAATAACCGGATATCTAAAATCTTACCATTCAGGGACCCTGAAGGATACCTCAGTCACCACCTCTTTTAGAGAGCAGGTGGAACTAGATTTTTTTCAACCTGAAAACACACAATTGGGCTTTCACAATGAAATGTTTGGGAGTAAGAATTTGTATATCTTCCTAGAGGAAGTGAAGTGACTATTTCTTATTCACCTCGGTGCTTCTCCCAATGATCTCAGCATGGTGGAAATGAAGCACGCAAGCAGCCATTGATGACTGAGCATCTAGTAATTATGGGGGACTGGAATTTGCCAACTCAAAATGTATGTCTCGGCCTGAATGCCGTTTTGACCCCCACCCCCACTAACTGACCAAAGGAGTCTGGGATGGGAGGCCTGCCCCCAGAAAAGGCCATTACTATAGACCTCTCCCAGTATCTGGGTGGGTCGTGCTAAACCCATTCTTAGTTCTGGTTATCCTTTATGAGATACATTTACATTTGTAAAGAAAATCTCCATTTGTAAAGGTATCTTCTTCCCTGCACCAGGAAGAAGGTGGGATGGCCTTATCTAGAAACTTGGCAGAATGGAAGGCGAGGACTTACATCTGCATGATAAACTTACTCAGTGTTAACTGCGCTGTTTGGACAATATGCTGTCTGACTCCCACTAGGTTCCTATAGACGACATCTCCCTGGAGCCTGGGTTACCATGGTAATGGGTGTTTTAGCTATTTTTTTCAGGAACTGAGCCCTTTGTCCACTTCAGGCCAGACTGAGACCACCAACCCATCAACTGGGCCCTTTTGATGGCAAGAGGTTGGAACTCCACCCTCAGGGCATGCTAACGCAGCCATTCTGTGAACATGTGTCCTATGAAGAGACATGAAGTCTGACTACGCTTGCGCAGATCATCAATTACCTCACCTCTCCTCAGCTCCCATCATTTCAGACCACCTTGCCCCCTTCTCCATAAATACCCCTGAGTCCCTATTTTCAGGGAGGTGGATTTGAGACTTGTTCTCCCGTTTTCCTCACTTGGCTGCCTTGTGATTAAACCCTCTCTCTCTGCAATCTTGTTGTCTTGGTGATTGGCTTTCTGGGCTGCGGGCAAAAACGGACCTAGTGTGGTAACAGGAGGACATTTATTCATCTCAAAGCGTTCACCTCTCTCCCCTCTACAGCTCTCTAAAGAGAAGTTAGATTTTGTTTGTTTAGTTTCTCCTCCTGCTTTACTCTTCTGCCCTCTAAGGATACTCTGCTTATGTCAGCTCTGTCCTGGCAATGAGTCCACAGACAAGGGGCAATGGAGAACAACAGAGAAGGCTGGACCTAGAGAAAAAGAGATTTTTTTTAATCAGAAGAAAAACTTACTTAAGAGCAAGAAAATAGATTGAAAGAAACATGGAAGAGAGAAAAGAACCAACACAGATTGTCAGGGAAAAATCTAGTTTCAGAGTTAAATTGTACTTAATGCTTTGGACAGACTGAGCCACGTGGAACCACAATTATATTAGGGTTTCAGCACATTCAGTTGACTGTGGTCTGCAGTGTTTGTTGGACCTTGAATTGAAAATTGTGTGAAAGCAGCTAAAGGAGGCTAGTGTTGAAGACTTCCTCAGAAGACAGGATTTGGGCTGAATCTTGATAGGAAAGATTTCCCTAAGCAGAGAGGGTAGGATGGGCATGAGGAAGATAGGCCCCCAAAACTAGGGGACCAGGGGCAAGATAGCTGCTGGTGGGGGCTTGACGAACAAACCAGCATAAATGAACCTGTGAACCAACGTGTGTGCTATACTGAGACACACAACCGTGCACACCGACAGGGACCCAAGCATGTCACTGCACACTATCTCAACATATGTGAACGTCTATAAGCTAGCACATTTCTCCTTCTCCTCCCCACAGCCAAATTTACTGCTTCTCCTGGCTTCCCCTTCTTGGTGAAGAGCAGAAGGGAGAAACCTCAGCACGATCTTCCACTTCTCCCTCACCCTCATCTCCACACAGTGACCTGTGTGGAGTCAATTCTACGCCTATGCTCTCCCTCCCAGCCATCCCCATTGCTTTAACCAGGCCTTCATGATCTCTCCTGTCAGCTCTCTGCTTCCCACTTGTCTCCTTTCTACAACCGATTTTCCATGCTGTTCCCAGAGGGATCCTCAAAGCACATATGCAAACTCATCACTTCCAGGCTTAAAAATCATGGTCAAGAGAAATGATAGTCTGAGAGATTAAGACTTACAAGAAAGCTACAGTGATCAAAACAGCATCATAGTCCTGGCCAATTGTCTTGACATGAGTGCAGCCATGTTTGGCTGTTCCATTGACCTACAGCCACCAGCACACAAAGAAATATAAAGCTGCTTTCTGTGTGGTGGGAACTGGCCTTTCTCCCGGAAACTGGCCTTTCTCCCACAGAGATAGTTGCAATTTGTAAGAATTTCAAGGTCCTTTGGGCATCACGGCCTGGGGCAGACTGGCCATCTGTGCTGGGCTGGGACGATAACCAGGGAAAACAATGCATGTACACAACTGCCAGGCTGGGATGATAGCCAGGGGGCTCAGCGCACGTACGCCACTGATAACCATTTGTGCATGGGAATACTGAATGCTTGCTCTGTAAACTCTGTAACTGCTTATATAAACTACCCGGAAACCAAGGCCTGGTGAGAGTTCCACCTGTGGAGGGGACGCCTTGCCCAAGATGTGTGATTCCCACCCAGCCGTGTCAATTGAAGGGACTCTTCCGGCAGTGGGGCGTGGATGCTGTGAGTAACTGATCTGATGTGTTCTCTTTTTGGTCAACCTAGTGTTTGTCTTTCTGGTTGATTTGTGTCATTTCCGTTCAGTCGATCTGGTGTTTCCCTTTCCAATCGAGCTGGTGTTTTTCCCTCTTATTATTTGACCTATTCGGATCTGTTTGCAGACTATAGCCTTTACTCTCCTCTATATAATAAAATATACCTTCAGTCCATTTGTTTGGAGTGGAAAGTTTCTTTTATGTCTCCAATCGAATCCCTGAACCTCTCATAACACCAATGAATGGAGAGATCCATGAAACAGAATGTGGTTTAAAAAGAATCACTTAAGGGCATTTAGTATACAATAAGATGGCTTTTCATATTGGGGAGAAAAAGAAGGATTGTTGAATAAATGCTGTTAGGCACTCTGAGTAACATCTAAAAAAAAAAAGAATTGGACCTCTAAATCTTTCCTTATATGAAAATTGTGAAAGAATCAACTTTTACTGGGTAAAATATGAGCAATAAAAGTACCAGAAAGTAAATAAACTTTTAATAAATGGTGCTGGGAAAACTGCATAACCACACGGAGAAGAATGAAACTGGACCCCTACCTTACATCACTCACAAAAATTAACTCAAAATGCAATAAAGACTTAAACATAAGACCTAAAACCATAAAACTCCTAGAAGAAAACATAGGGAAAAAGCTCCTTGACATTAGTCCTGGCAACAATTTTTTTGGATATGACACCAAAAGCTCAAGGAACAAAAGCAAAAATTAATAAGTGGGACTACACTAAACTAAAAAGCTTTTGCACAGCAAAAGAAACAATTGACAAAATGAAAAGGCAACCTATGGAATGGGAAAAAATATTTGCAAATCATATATCCGATAAGGGGTTAATACCCAAAATATATAAAGAACTCATACAACTTAATAGCAAAAAACCAAATAACCCAGTTAAAAATGGGCAGAGGAGGGGATAGCCCAGGGGGGAGTGGTTAAGTTCTCATGCTCTACTTCAGTGGCCCAGGGTTCACAGCCTCGGATCCCAGCCATGGACCTACACACCACTCATCAAGCCATGTGTGGCAGTGTCCCACATACAAAATGGAGGAAGATTAGGACACCTGTTCGCTCAGGGACAATATTTCCCAAGCAGAAAGCAGAAGATTGGCAACAGATGTTAGCTCAGGGCCAATCTTCCTCACCCAAAAAAAAAAAAAAAAAGGGCAGAGGAACTGAACAGACATTTCTCCAAAGAACACATACAAATGGCCAACAGGTACATGAAAAGGTGCTCAACATCACTAATCATCAGGGAAATGCAAATCAAAATCACAATGAGATATCACCTCACACCTGTTAGAATGGCTATCATCAAAAAGACAAGAAATAACAAGTGTTGGTGGGGATGTGGAGAAAAGGGAACCCTTGTGCACTGTTGTTGGGAAAGTAACTTGGTGCAGCCACTATGGAAAACAGCATGGGGGTTCCTCAAAAAATTAAAAATAGGGGCCGGCCCCATGGCGTAGTGGTTAAGTGTGCATGCTCTGCTGCTGGAGGCCCGGGTTCGGATCCAGGGCACGCACCAACGCACCGCTTGTCAGGCCATGCTGTGGCGGCGTCCCATATAAAGGAGAGGAAGATGGGCGCAGATGTTAGCCCAGGGCCAATCTTTCTCATCAAAAGGAGGAGGATTGGCAGATGTTAGCTCAGGGCTGATCTTCCTCACACACACAAAAAAATTTAAAAATAGAATTACTATATGATCCAGAAATCCCACTTGTAGGTATACATCCAAAGGAAATGAAAACAGGATCTTGAAGAGATATCTGCACTCCCACGTTCATTGCAGCATTATTCACAATAGCCAAGATATGGAAACAACCTAAGTGTCTGTCAACAGATGAATGGATAAAGAAGATGTGATGTATTTATATACAATAGAATATTATTCAACCATGAGAAAGAAATCCTGCCATTTGTGACAACATGGATGGACCTCGAGGGCATTATGCTAAGTGAAATAAGTCAGACAGAGAAAGACAAATACTTTATGATCTCAGTTATATGTGGAATTTAAAAAAGCCAAACTCATAGAAACAGAGAGTAGAATGGAGGTTACCAGGGGCTGGGGGAGGAGGGAAACAGGGAGATTTTGGTCAAAGGTTACAAACTTCCACTTATGAGATGAATAAATTCTGGAGACCTAACGTACAGCATGGTGATTATAGTTAACAATACTGGTATTACATACTTGAAAGTTGCTAAGAGAGTAGACCTTAAATGTTCTCACCACAAAAAAGAAATAGTCATTATGTGACGTGATGGAGGTGGTAACTAATGCTAAGGTGGTAATCATTTTGCATTGTATACGTGTATCAAATCAACATGTCATATACCTTAAACTTACACAGTTTTATTATGTCAATTATATCTCAATATAGTTGGAAAAAAGTGCTGGAAAAAATACAGGAGAAATTTTAAAAATAATCTCAGAGTGGAAAAGGCTTTCTAGGCATGACATAAAAGCCAGAAAGGAACAAAAGAAAGCACTGGCCAAAACACCCCCACAAAAAACAAAACAAAAAAACCTGTAAAACAGAAACAAAAAAAGGCACAAACTAAGTAAAAAGATAAAAGATGGTTGGCAGAAAGTATTTGTACCACATACAACAGATGCAAAGATTAATGGCCTTGATATACACAAGACACCTCCAAATCAATTTTAAACAAACTGACAACCAATGCAATAGAAAATTGCACAAGAGACATGAACAGTTCACAAAAGAGGAAAAACACGACTTCATGCAGGCAAAGATGCTCAAGATCATTCATAAGAAGAGAAATGCAAATTAATGTGACAGTGAAATGCTATTTTTCACCTATCAGATTAGCAAAGCTAATGCTAATGGTGAGGATGTGAGGAGACTCAGATATGATAGGGTGTAAATCAAACTTCTGTGGAGGGTAGTATAGCAATATCTATCTTTAAATTGTAAATATCCTTTGACGTAGCAGTTCCATTTCTATGAATTTCTCAAGTCAAGCATAGACAGTGTGGCATTGTCATGGCAAAAGACTGGAAACAACCTAAACGTCCATCTAAGAGAATGGGGACACTTTCCTGTGTGCCGTTACAGATCTCCCCCCCACATTATTAAGTGAGGAAAGCAAGACGTCTTGGGAAAGGGGAAGTGGGGGCTGGGCGCTGCATTCAGACAAGAGAGGGAGGCTCACTTTTCAGTTTCTCTCTGCAGCTGATGTCCAAACCTACTTCCCCTCTTCCTGGGCGCACAGCTCATTTCCCAGACTCCTCTGTGTGGAGGAATGGCCACGTGACTGAATTCTAGCCAATGAACCAGGCTCAGCCCATAAAACCCTCCCGAGTGCCATCCTTCATGCTTCTCCTCTTCCAGTTGTCTGGAATGGTGCACAGCCCCAGGGCGACTTTGGGAACCAGGTATCAATACAGAGTCACACAAAGAAAAGAGCCTGGGGCGCCAGCCCATGGCGTAGCGGTTAAGCTGGTGGCCTGGCCCAGGCCAGGACCTACACCACTTGTCAGCCACGCTGTGGCAGTGACCCACATACAAAATAGAGGAAGACTGGCACAGATGTTAGCTCAGGGCGAATCTTCCTCAAGCAAAAAGAGAAAGACTGGCAACAGATGTTAACTCAGGACAAATCTTCCTCAGCACAAAAAAGAAAAGAAAAGAAAAGAAAAGAAAAGAGCCTGGGTCCCTGAGTTCCTGCCTGGAGAGGAACATCTGTGACATTCAATGGAGCAGGGACTTTATTGTGTTTAGCTACCAGATTTCATGGCATATCTATTTTAACAGCTGTTTACTACAATATCCTTTTGATATCACATTAGCTCTGCAAAGCAAAGCAAAACTAACACACACACGCTGTTGGTCTCAGTCAGACCTTGGATCAACATCTTTGCCTGGTACTTCATCCTTGGGCCTTGGTCAATCTCTTTGGCCTCAGCACTAGGGGCTCGAGCCTCAAACAGCTCCCCAGACATTGCTGCCTAGACGTGCCCCTTTCCTCCGCTTCTCTGCTGTCTAAACACTTATCTGCGCAGCTCGGCTTCTCCTGCCAGGTTTTTTCACTCCTCCCTGGGCTTTTGCTGATATTTATCTGGTTGAAATGCACACACTTGACCCTGTCTACATCCCCCTTCCTGGTCAATGTTCTCTCATTCCTCCCTGCGTCCCCAGAGCCCAGCTCCGACCTGTTTGTGGAATAAAACAGTTTGCAAGATCCTTACTTTCACCCCTGCCCTCCTGCAGTCCACTCTCCACAGAATGAGCAACCAATGAGTTTAAGACGCAAATCAAGCAAGACGTCCTCTGTTCCCACCTCCTCACCACTGCCTCTAGGCCCCTTCCTGCCCTGGCCCCGCCCACCTCACCTCCCCACACTCTCCGCCTTGTTCGCTGGGCTCCGTTCCGTCCCTTTCTCCAACACACGCCAGGGCGGTCCGGCTTCAGGCCTTTGCACTTCTGCTCCCTCCCCCTGGAACGCTCTCCCTCAGATCTTCACAAGATCCTCACAATGCCGGCCTCACGTGTCACTTCCTGACCACGGGATTTGAAAGCAGTGCCCTCTGCCCCAACCATCTCTTCACCCCGCTCATTTCCCCTTTCGCTATCTGAAATTATCTCGTTGTTTGGTTTACGGTCGGTCTCTCCCACTAGAGTGTAAGCCCCACAAGTCAGGGGCAGGGTCGCTCCGGTTCAGGCCTGTACACATTAGGGCTTCAACCAGTGCGCTGAATTCACGAGGTCGGGGCATTCCGCACACGCGGCGGGGCACGGAGGGGTCACGGGCGCAGGGGCACCAGCCCGGGCATTCCGCACACGCGGCGGGGCACGGAGGGGGCACGGGCGCAGGGGCACCAGCCCGGGCATTCCGCACACGCGGCGGGGCACGGAGGGGGCACGGGCGCACGGGCACCAGCCCGGGCATTCCGCACACGCGGCGGGGCACGGAGGGGGCACGGGCGCAGGGGCCCAGCCCGGGCATTCCGCACACGCGGCGGGGCACGGAGGGGGCACGGGCGCAGGGGCACCAGCCCGGGCATTCCGCACACGCGGCGGGGCACGGAGGGGGGCACGGGCACCAGACCGCGCTGCGCTCCCGTGGGCGGGCGCGCGCACTGACCGGGCGTGGAGGGGGGAGCCGCGGGCGGCTCCTCCGGGGCGTGGGGGAGGCGGCGGCACGCCCCCCGCGCCCCGCCCCGCGCCTGCCCCTTGGCGGCCGCGCGGGGGCGGGGAGAGGCCGCGGGCGCAGTGACCCTGCCGGCGCCCCGCACCCGCCGCCCCGCACGCCAGCTCCCGCCGCAGCATGTTGCGCGCCGCCGCGCTCGCCGCCGGCCTCGGGCCCCGCCTGGGCCGCCGCCTCCTGTCGGCCGCCGCCACCCAGGCCGTGCCGGCCCCCAACCAGCAGCCCGAGGTCTTCTACAACCAGGTCAGGCCGCCGGCCCGCGCTTTGTTCTGTCCGGGGGACCCGCCGGCTAGGAAGGCCCTGGGCCTCAGTTTACCCAGCTGGGGCTCGAGGGATTGGTGCGGTTGGTCTTTCCGCACTCCTTCCCTTCCGGCGAGCATTTTGGCCCCTTCGCCGCCTCCGTCAGCCGCGGGTCCGTTATCCAGCTGTGACTTTGGCCACTTATGCGTCCTCGGCCTCCGCGCGTTTTCCAGCGCCAGCTCTCGGGGTTCCATTCTCCCCCGGAGCGTCCTCGGCTTTCGTGCCCTTTTAGGCGCCTCCGTGTCTGCGCAGAGTCTTCACCATCACCCACCGAGAGGACGCGTCTATCCAAATCCCTCTTTGCAGGCACTTTCCCGTCTTTTCTTTCTTTTACCCTTTGACTCATGTTTTTGTCCAAGGAAGTCTAAAAGGAAGACAAAGAAGGAGGGGTCCTTTTTGGCTACGGTTCTCCAGTTCCCTGAGGGAGAGGCCAAGGCCAGTCGGCTGCTTCTGCTGCTGGGAATTGGGCAGGGGTGGGGGGACCTTCCTCTGGGGCGCAGTCCCCAAGTGGTGTCCGCGTCTCACAAGGAGCTGGCATTCTTTGACCAAAGCAAGGAAGGCCTTTCCAGGATGACGCTGATTCCCAGTGGCCGATTTCTTGCTTAACCAGGACTTAGGAATGTTCTCTTTTGATCTTTGAGTAAAGTACTCAAATTCACAGAGAAGGAAATTGGTTAGGAAAGAGCTTCTTTTGTTTGTGCAACAAGTATCGTTGCGGGTCGGCCCCGTGGCTTAGCGGTCAAGTGCGCGCGCTCCGCTGCTGGCGGCCTGCGTTCGGATCCGGGGCGCTCACCGATGCACCGCTTGTCCGGCCATGCTGAGGCCGCGTCCCACATACAGTAACTAGAAGCAGCTATGACATACAACTATCTACTGGGGTTTTGGGGGGAAAATAAATAAATAAAGTTAAAAAAAAAAGTCAGCTGATTAGCTTTAAAAAAAAAGAGTTCATTGGTGCTGGATGAGGTGAGGCTAGGATTGCACTTCATAGATTGGTTTGGGATTCTGTCATCAGGCAAAAGGCTGGACTTGTGGTTCATTGATTGGTTAGCGATTCGGTCATCAGCAAAGTCCAGTTTCATCAGTCCTTGCAAACAAGTTATTCTTGTCCTTACTGTCTTCCTGTAATGTTGGTGGTTTGGTCCAATTTGAGGATTCGGAAAACAAGGCAACTCCTCTGAATGGCTGCTCTGGCTCTATTTTAACGTGGCTCCACTCATGTCATCTTTCACACTGAAGATGGGTCTCACTGAACAGTAAAATATTCTTCGTAGATATTTGGATTATCTTTCTAAGTCAGCACATTCGGATCTGATTTATTCTTCCCGAGGTCTGTAAAGCATTCCACCGTGCTGGAACTGGCTCCTCTGACAGCTCTTTGGGCTGTTTTCAGTGTTGCATTATTGCAAACCCTGTGGGCAAGAATGCCAAGGTTTAATCCTAAAACTTTGAGTCTCTTACCAGGGGCTCTAGGTACAAAATAGGTCACATACCTGGACATTTCCCTGGGAGTTATTGTTTCCTTGAAGTTCAGTGAACTGTGCTGGAGTCTGGAACTGTTGGCACAGGCTTTGAAGTTGCGTCTGAGCCGCTGGCTCTTCCTGCCGGAGGGCTTTTGGGGGAATGCAGCTCTTCAAGCTTGTTGGGTCTCACCTGGATGGGGGCGAGGACAGGCAATAGGTCTTCTCCTTCCCCCTCTATTTCTTAACTCAAAAGAGGAAGAGTGGGTGGTTTGGCCCACCTTCCTGGGGTCCTCTTGTGTCTACTTGTCCTGGGTGGGACTGCAAGGTGGTGCCAACTTCTTGGCTAGTTAAGGAGGTTTTAGGAGGAGTTCTTCCCTGATTCATCAGCAGGGACCCGACAGGGGAGCTGAAGACGGCCAGGCTTCCTGAAGACCAATATTGCTCATCCTTGGTGGGTTTCAGGGACACACCTCTGTCAATAAAACTGATTTTCATTTTTCATTCTGCTTTTCTTCCCTGACTTGGAGAGTACTTAAGATCTAGAAAGACAACTCAAAGGAAAACCCGCGGGACTGAGGTCTCAGCAGCGTGACCCCTCTGGATGGCTCACTTCCACCTTCAGCAGCATCACCACTTCATGTTGGTAGATAATAATAATAAGACAAGAATATTGTTAGACACCATTTCGCCCTCTGGCCTCAGACTGCCTGCCGCTCACTAGTATCAGCTTGGGCAGGTTCATTCATTCAACAGACATGTCCTCAGCACCCTCAGTTCCAACGAACAGACAAGAATTGCTGCCCGTGGGAAGCTTCATCCAGGAAAGTGGAGACAGACAGACAAGTGAAATGGGTAGTTTGGTGCAAGGTGGTCCGTGCTATGGAGAAAAATTAGGGAAGAGGGGATATGGAGGGAGTACGATGACTTAACTCTACCTCAGCTGCCACGTCTGTAAAATGGGGGAAAACCCTGTCTTTGTTATAGGGTTGCTGTGAAGTGGGGTCATCCTTGTAGAGCCCTCAGCAAGTGCCTGATTCATGGCTCTGTATTTACTGCAGCCTTAAATAAGAGCGGGGATGGCAATGGTGCTGTTGAGCTTACAAGATAATGGTGATACAACTCCATTTTATGTGGGTGCTGTTGTAGTTGTAATTTGTTTCCTGAAGGGATGAGCTAGGTTGTGAATGGGAGTTTGGGGTGAATTAAATTTTTGTCTTTATTCTTAGCCTCTTGGCCCCAACACTCAGGAACTGAAGAGAGAACTGACGAAAAGGGCAATAAGAAAGGATCTCCCGATATAGAATTTTCTGATTACAACAGTAATACATCCTCAGTACAAAAAGTCAAGCATTCCAGAAGTCTGTGAGGTAGAAACTCACCGGAAATACACATAGGCGCGCACAGATGTTCATTGCCTCCTACTTTATATTAGCAAAAACCTAGGAAACAAGCCAGCTTGCCTTCCATGGGGAAACAGATGAACAACATATGTTACAGGGATAGGAAGGAAGAATGCTATGCAGGCAGTAGTTACAAGGAATTAGCTGGAGATGTGTGAATGATGGATCTCGAAAACAGTGTTTCAGGGGAGAAAACGTCCAGCACTCTGCCTGATATGAAACTAATTAAAACTACTCAACACGAACTTTCCATTGAATGTGGATAGATATACCTCCCCGTAAAATGTATAAAAAATGTTCTGGAAGAGAAATGCACGTTGGCGTGAGGGTGGTCAATGCCCGGGCGGGGCTGCATAGGGAATCTGCTTGTGGGTAGTGATTAAACGGGACTTTGGCTTTATTTAAATGTTTTATTTCTTTAAAAGTAAGTAACCTGTAAGCAAATATAAAAAGAAAGGGACAGTCCTCCGATAATCCACCCCTGCTGGTAATCCTGCTAGCAGGTAGTATATACAGAGCAGGAGTTTGATTTTGCTTGTTTTTCTCAGGAGATTCTTACAGAATGAGCCAAAACCTCTGTTGGGCTAAGTGGTGGGTTGGGGTGGCTGTGTGCTGAGTGAGTCAAGTGAAATGTCCCCATACTGATGCCACTGGCTTTATTGCCTGATTAGGAGTTTTAAGATCCTTGGTAGAAATAGTAGATTCAGGCAACCCAGAGAATCTGAGGGTTCACTGGCCCTACCTGGGTTACTTCTGCTTCTAACAACAGTTGATTATCAGGGAATACCAATGCCGTTCAGTACCTCCTGCCCGCCCAGAATCTCTGGGAACACGCTGAGTTACAGGTGACTGGGTTATAAGGACGTTTGTGGTATTGAGACCAGGTGTGTTGTTGTGGACATGCATATGTACCCCGATCCAATGATCATGGTAATTGATCACTTATGATCAATCGGGCCTGTGCTGAGGACCTCTCCCTACATTTTCACCTTGCACCCTACCAACAACTCTGTAAGCCAGGTCTTGTGCTGTCCTATTTTACAGATGAAGAAACCAAGGCTCAGGGAGGTCACATTAAGTAGCAAGTATGAAACCATGGTTCAGACAGCTCTGTCCGACTCTAACATGCCCTTAGCCACATGCTGTGCTGCCTCATGATCAGGCCCACTGGTCAGACAAAGAGGTAAATATTTAAGGGACAATTGAATCGAATATTTGGAATCAGAAGGGAGGAGCTGTGTTTGTGTTCACATTTGTATTCCTACCACTGAGATCGGGATATAATCGCTGCTCAGTAAATAATTGTTGAAGGCATGAATGGTTGCCATTTATGAAACTATGTTTACAATTTTGTGCTCCTGTAGCAGGAATGGGAACCCAGTATTTCCACTCAAAGGGCCTTTTTGTGAAAAACTGGGGAGTTAACTGAACAGGAATGTGGGGACACGCAGGGAGTGCTGAAGTTGGCCAGGGGAAACGATTGCAGCAAGAGAGAGGTTGCCAAAACATAAGCCCATAGGCACACTGACATATTGAAACTGCCCGCCTGGCAAACAGTCTACAGTAGAATTCCACTGTGCCATCTTGGAAGTGGTGAAAATACAGGAATGCAGAGCAAACAAAGGCCCTGGGGCGTGGGGAGAGGTGGGGAGGGCTGGGGTCAGGTGCCACGATGTCTCCAGCAAGTCTGGGGGAGGTGGCTGCCCTTGGCCTTAACCCCAAACTAACCCCAAGGTTTCTAGATGATTGTGTGGAAAAGTGTGAATGTGTGTAGCATTCCATGTTCATCTTGAACTTTTCTCCTTGGGATCTTGTATTATGAAAGATAGCACCTGCTTTCTATCTGACAGAAGTTACCTGCTGCCACAGAAAAAGCCAGTGCCAGCAGGAGTCACCCCAGGATAGAAACCCACAGCTATTTGCTCACTCACCCTTGTCGAAAATAACATATTCCAGGGATGTGGATTTCCCAGGTAACAGAGTCCTAATTCTTTCACGTATCAAAGCTTGAACTAAAATCTTCCTAGAATGGAAGGAATTTAAGGAAGAATACTTCCTTAAATCGGAGCTACTGAACGTCATTTAACCTTTTATTGGAAACCTTGGGCAGATCATGACTGTCTGCTGCCACGGAGTGGAGGTGGCACTAGAATATGGCTCTGTCCTCACCTGGGTCAGGCCTCCTCCAGGCGTCCTGCTGTCACGCTCACAGCTCTGCTGTCCCTGTCCCTAGCTTCGTAGCCACCCGGCCAAGTGTCTATTTACAGTTCATAATCCACCAGGGCGTGGAAAACAAGATACCCAAGGCAGCCAAAGATCATGTTATCCTGTAACTCAGCAAGTCTAATTTTTATATGGGAATCTGCCCCAAGTTTGCCATGGTGCGTGTCAGGGGTGGTTTGCTGCAGCAGCTCTGTCGGGAAGAGGGAAAGCTCATCCTAAAAGTGCGTTGTAGGAAATGGTTACATAAACTGTGGTCAGTTCGCATGGAGGAATGCTGCGTTGCTTAAAGTAACGAGGTGGGGGGCTGACCCCATGTCTTAGCGGTTAAGTGCGCGTGCTCATCTACTGGCGGCCCGGGTTCGGATCCCGGGCGAGCGCCGACCCACGGCTTCTCCGGCCATGCTGAGGCCGCGTCCCATATACAGCAACTAGAAGGCTGTGCAGCTATGACATACAACTATCTACTGGGGCTTCGTGGAAGAGAAAAAGGAGGAGGATTGGCAATAGATGTTAGCTCAGAGCTGGTCTTCCTCAGCAAAAAGAGGAGGATTAGCATGGATGTTAGCTCAGGGCTGATCTCCCTCCCCCCGAAAAAAAAACAAACAAAAAAACGAGGCGGATCTGCCTGTGGAATAATGTCCAAGAGAAACTGTTACCAAGAAAAGCAAGTTATGAAGTGAACGCCGTGATCTCCAAGAGCACGGCTGCTCCCCGCCTCTGTCCCATTCCCGCCAGGACCCCGGCGCTGTTCCTGGCACACAGTAGGCGCGGAATCCAGAGCCCTCTCTGCTCTCCCCTCACTCTCGCCCTGCAGCCCCGGGGGCCCTTTCGGGTCCTCCTGTCCCCAAGCTCCCTCGAGTCCCCGCTGTGGCACGTGTCACTGCCGCCTGTGCGTTTGTGTCTCCCTTTGTTGGTCGCGCCCCTCCTCCCCAGGACCTGAGCTCAAGGAGCCGGGACTCTGCTGTTTCACTCTGTGCCCGGCATGGCGAGGGCACTCAGTTAAAACGTACTGACTGCATGGATGAGCAAATCCAACTTTTACAAGACGAAGTGAGAAATATTTATTAAAATGTATAGAAAATAGAGCATTTTGATGGAAAAGCTCTTTGAGTTTTGCCAACAGTCCAGACTCAAAGCGTCAACTCCTGGTGTCTCTCTGCTTCTAGAAACTCTAAGGAGGAAGTGTGAGTTGGGAGGCACCCCCGCCCCCCAGGGGGAGCAGTGTAAGCATGTTTTGTAAGTCAGGTTTTGGGTTTCCGGCCAGGAGGTTCTGAAGCCTGTGGCCTGGAGTCTGTCTGTCTGTTTATTCAAGAGAAGTCTCTGTGAAGCTGCCCTCTCTTGAAGCAGAACTTCGGCAGAGGCCCGGTGTGAGAACAGTGCCCATCCCGGCCCCCTCCCTGAGGGAGAGAGGGGAGACCACTGAAGTCTGGCTCTGGGAAAAGGGAACCAGGAACTCCAGCTTCCTGCTTAGGCAAACCCAGGTTTATTTTATCACTCGAGAAGGGAGGATGGATTGTTGAAATGCAGCAGTGGAGAGTGACTCAGCAAATTCAGGGCTTTGAAAGGCAGACAGATGCCAAGGCGTGGACTTGCCAGAGTCCTAGTCTCAGATCAAAGGGACAGCGTGGGCGCTGCCGAGGGAGGAGGGGGTGAGGCTAGTGGGAGTTTAGCCAGACTGGCCCATTTCTCTGCTTCATACTTCCTGATCTTTGCAAAATAACAAAACTTTTCAGGACGAACTAATTTAGCATGCTGCTGTGCAGGGAACAGCACAGAAAGAGGTATACAGACCTCCCTGGTCCTTGCTCCTAAAAGTCTTTAACCTGAGAGCTGCAGGATCGAGTAATGTATTAACTGTGATAGTGAGACCCACTGTGTGCGGGGTCCTGGTGCAGGAACTTGACACTCGCTGGTGCGTTTAATCCCCACACCAGCCCCCAGACGTATTATCCCCAGGGACCAGTGAAGCATCTGGAAGTGCAGGGATTGGCCCAGGGTCACAGCCTGTGAGGGGTAGAGGTGGGATTCGAACCCAGGTCTGTCTGGCGTAGAGGTTGGTGCTTTTTACAGTGCCCAGAATAAAATCTCAAAATCAAACCTGCAGTAGAGCAGTAAGTAAACCATAAAGATGGAGATGAGGAAACAAGAGTTCTGACCTACTTGAAGGCAGACCTGGGCTCTAACTGGAAGCTGCGGTTGGAGGAAGAACTGGGCAAAGAGCACAGGCCTTGGAGTTCCAAAGACCTCGGTTCAAATCTGGGCTCTGCCCTCACTGCTGTGTGACCTTCAAGCAAGTGGCTTGACCTGTCTGTGCCTCACTGTCCTTCTCTGTGAGGAGGGGATGAAATTCACCTTCTAGGTTTGCTGTGAGGTTTAAATGGGAATAATCCAAGCGCGTAAAGCTCCTGGTACAGGGGCTGCCACATCATGAGTAGCTAGTAAATGTTAGCCATGTTAGTCACAGGCAGGTGGCTGGGTGGACCGTCCTCCTGGTCAGCTGCGGGAAGGGGGTTGGAGGGAGTAGTGAGTAGTGCAGGACCAGCAGACTCACCTCCCCCGCAGCCGCCTGCCTCTCCTCTGTGCGCTCCCTATCCTCCTGCCTCCGTGCTTCAGTGAAGTTAGGTGTGAGGCTGGGAAACCTGACCCCGCGCCTGGGCCCCAGGGCGGCCATGGGAGCAGATGCTCACCAGGTGGAGGCAGAGCGTGCCAAGCCCTGCTCCCTGGTCCGCGGGTGTCGTCTCTGCTCCTCCCCATGAGCGTCCCCTCCTCCACATTCGCCAGCAGGAGGGGCTGATTCTCAGAGAGGGGAGCACTCATGCAGGGCTCGGCACCACCTGGCTTCAAGCCTGAACTCTTTGCCACACCTGTTCCCCCACTGGGACGACCCATCACCTGCTTCCCAGCCCTCCTGCGGCGAGAAACAAAGGTGTTCTTTCTCTCAAGAGTAATCGACCCACTAACGTGCAACTACACAAACACATTTCAAAGCATCTAGCTGATGTTTACCCACGTTCTCCTGCCAAACGCCCAAAGCCTCTTACTGTATGTGCGCAGCTGCGGGTTCCACTGTGATGGGGGGATAGGGGGTGCTCCAAAATACCAAATCTGAGCTGGAGAAAGTGACCCCTGGTAGTCCCTTTCCTGACTGGCACCTTCCTTGTCACCCATTTGGTCACCACTGTCACTGTCATAGCGTTGCACACCTACTCTGTGCGAGGCTCGGCGCAAACACTAGGAACCCTCACATGCCACTTGATGAGGGGGTGCTGTAGTGACTCCCACTTTATAGATGAGGAAATGATGGCGGGGGGAGGTGAAGTGCCTTGCCCCATGTGACACAACTAGGGGCAAAGGAGCCCGGATTCATCCGGGTTCTTGTCTTGACCCTGGCTCATGACCACTGAGCCAGGCCAGCCCTCCCCAGGCCCCGCTGGCCCTGAGATCTCTGGCCCTGGCGTGAGCCAGGCTCTGGGCTTTGCTTGGTGGCTTGGTCTTGTTTATGGTCCCAGGCTCTGGCCCAGAGTGACTGGAGACGACTCCCCTGGGTCCTGAGCCAGAGCCAGGCCATGTTGGGATGCTGGGGCCAAGGAGAGCCCTTGAGGAAGGAAGGCAGAGAGTGGATTGGCGAGCCCTGGGGAAGGACCAGCTTCCCCAGCCTGGGGGGAGCAGCCTGCTGGGAGATTTCTTGTCTGTGCTCCCCTGACGCCATCACTGGCTCTTGGGAGCAGAGAGTGAACTTTGGCACTTGGTTAAGCAGCTCTGGGTAAGGACCCTTTCTCTGAGCGAATGAAGAGGATTCTGTCTTCCTGATATCGGCCTCATTAAAACAGCATACAGTCTCTCCCCGGACTTGGTCACTGTTAATCTTCACAACAACAACAACAACTGTGAAGGCCACTAGGTCCTGAACTGAGGGCTTCACAGGACTCGCTCTCCTCTCTGACTCCATCTTCTAGCACTTCCTTCCTGGTTCACCAGTAACTCTGGCTGCCTTTGTTTTGTCTCAAACTCACCAGACTTATTCCTGCCCCAGGACCTTTGCACTTGCTGTTCTTGCTGCCTGGACTGCTTGTCCTCCCATTATTCCCGTGGCTGGCTCTTTTTCCCCATTCAGGGCTCAGGTCAAATGTTTGCTTCTCAGAGAGGCACTCTCCAACCATCCCAGCTAAAGTTCTCTATCCTCTCCCCATTTGGTACTCTCTCTGGACCCTGTTTTTCTCCTTTGCACGTATTTGATTGCTTCCTTATTTTCTGTGCCCATGAGAGAAAGGTCCTTGTTGGGTTTGGTTTCCACTGTGCCCTCAGCCCTAGAACAGTGCCTGGCCCATGGCGGGTCCTCACTAAATCTTTGCTGAATGGATGAAAGAGTAACCTAGCTCAGTCCTCACAACAACGCTGTGCGGCAGTGTGGTAGAAGAAAGATGCTTGCAGGTTCCTTGCTGCTCCTCCCAAGGAGGGGTGGAGGCTCTCTCCCCTGCGGTGAGTCTGGACTGGGCCTGGGACTGACTTTGACCAGTGGAATATGGTGGTCGAAATGAAGCTCTGTGACTTCTGAAGCTTTCAGTTCTGCGTGGGTCTCTTGGAACACTCCTTCGGGGGAAGCCAGCTGTCGTGTGAGAAGTCTGACCAGCCTGAGTTCACTATGCAGTCAGGAAGCCCACGCAGCCATGTGGTGCCAGACGTGAGGGAAGAAGCCGTCTTGCACACCCAGCCCCAGGCACCCTCACTCTGCAGCCCCATGAGCCAGCCCCGGCGAGCCCTGCTCAGCTGAGCCCCACCAACGAACACAACTGTGAGAGAGAATACGGAATCACGTTATGCCGCCGAGTTTTGAGCTGATGTTACACAGCAATAGATATACATGACTGATAAGGTAGAAACATTCTATTCATTTTCCAGGTCAAAGAAACCAAGGCATTGAAAGGTCAAATGACTCACCCAAGGTCACTTGGCAGAGTGTGCACTCCAGCTTAGACTGTCTCCAAGGCCGTGCTTTTAACCTCTAGGGCACATCATTCTGAAGATAATTCATATTTGTTCTGATTTTTTTTTTTTTTTTTTTTTACATTGCTGGCAGTATTGGGTTGAGAGCTGGTCCTGAGAACTTTCTTCCTTCTCATCGTAGATCTTCATCAACAATGAGTGGCACGACGCTGTCAGCAAGAAAACGTTCCCCACCGTCAATCCGTCCACTGGGGAGGTCATCTGCCAGGTAGCTGCAGGGGACAAGGTGAGAAGTGGTGACTTTCCTTGGGGCGAGGCTGAGCCGGGTGGGGGTGGTTTCATTTTTCACTTTGTATGTTTTTGTATGATGGAAACTTCACCATGTGTGTATTACTTTTACAACTAAAAAATGCCAAGGAACATTTTTGAGTAAATGAATCAATAGGATCTCTTCCTTGCAGACAGAGGTGCTAGATGGTACCTGGCTTCAGTACTTCATACAGCTGTAGACTTGTAGACTCAGAATTGAATTTGAGGACATCTAACCCAGTCTCTCCTTCCCAGACCTGGGAGTTGGAGGGCAGAGAAGGGAGGTGCACAGCTAGATGGAAATCCTGTTGAGTAGAGTTTGGGTCTCCTGAGATCTAACTGTGTTGTTGGTAGTCTGTTTTGTTTCAATTATATAGACTGGTAGTAATTGAAAAATAGTAATAGTAATTTTAAAATTTAAAAATTAGACTTTTAGTAAAAATATGTTTTTTTAAATAGAAAAGGCATTAAAAATACTTCAGGAATGCCTCCTGCCCTCCACTTTGAGACAGGCTTCTACATTCATGAATAAGGCCTCATTCCCTTTGCTGAAAGCAAATGTGAATACTTTTCTGGCTTATAAGGTGGTCTGATGGGAAATGTGCTTAATATTAATGAAAACCATGCTCCTCACCTCCTAGTACACATCTCTCTATATGAAAAATACTAACTGTGTTGACTTGACCGCTTCCCCGAGGAGAGGGAGGCTGGTTCAGTCTGCTTTTGTTGGAGACTGCCGGTCGTCTCAGAAGGAATGGTTAAGTTCGCTAGGCTTGCTTTCTTAGGAAGAAGGGAAATGGTCAAATTCTAAGCAGCGACCCCTGAGTGCCTCTCCCTCCAAAACTGTTTGGGGGATTTTGAAATGAAAATATGGAAAGGGAAGCTGTCAGGGTCCTCATTCCCACTGTGCCTGCTGGAGAGGAGACTCTGAAGCTCATCCAGGCCTTCGAGGCTGGGAGGGAGCGTTGGCGGCAGGGTCTGACACAGGCATTGACTGAAGCCCCTGTGGGTGCGTTTGGCAGCAGGTGGGTGGTATTTGGAGGTGCTTATTGTTCAGAAGGCCTGAGCTGCCTCGGTGGCTGTTTTCCAGGAAGATGTGGACAGGGCAGTGAAGGCTGCCCGGGCTGCCTTCCAGCTGGGCTCGCCCTGGCGCCGCATGGATGCATCCGACAGGGGCCGGCTGCTCAACCGCCTGGCCGATCTGATTGAGCGGGACCGCACCTACCTGGCAGTGAGTTCCCAGCCCTCTCCCCTCTCAACCCACATGGCAAATGGGCTCAGAGCATCCCCTGGACCACCAGGAAGGGGCTGCATTGCTGACAAGGAACTAGTCAGAATGGCATAGGCTGGGCACCGGTGGGGTACGCCCCTGCACCAACCAGAGGTGCCTCTCAGTGTCCCCTTTGATGCTGTCGGTTTGGCTAAGAAAGGAGGAGACCAAGGGGAGAGAAGGGAGCCATGATGGGAGGGCTTCTCAGGAGAGAGACCCTCCCCCACCCCGGATGCCCCCTCTCCCTGAGCCCCTCTGAGTGTGGGCCTTCTCCCTGGCTGCCAGAGGCAGAAGGAACCAGGAGGGAATACCCTGCCCTGTCTCCAGTCCATTCTGCACATAGCAGCCAGAGTCAGCCTTCTAGAAGGCAGATTATACCATGGCACTCTACTCGTAAGCCTTCCGTGGCATCCTGTATCCTTAGGATAAAGTCCTGTCCCCTCCACATGGTCTATAAGGCCCTGCCTGGGCTGCGTCTCCCAACTCATGCTGGACACAGCTCAGCTCACCAGCCTTCCTTCGGCTTCTTGACTGCCAAGGTTCTTTGAGCGCCAAGGCTTTTGCGTATACTGTTCCCTCTGCCTGGGGTGCTCTTCCCTTCATCACCATTTGTGCCTTCCCTTCACCTAGTTACCTCCTACACATCCTGGTTTTAGCTAAAGCGTGCATCTCAGCTTAGAGTTTCTCAGACTGGGTTGGGCACCTTCTGGCTCTCCTGACATTTGTGATCAATGATTCGTGTCATTCTCCACTGGCTCTTTGCTCTGTAGGCTCCGTGTTCGTCTCTGTATTTCCAGCTCCTGGATCTAGCCTAAAGCAGCAGCGTGAGACAACATGTTTGTGAAATGATTGATGAGAAGTTGGGAGCATCATTCCTCCCATCCCCCTCCTCGTTCTCCCCACCTCCGGAGAGCGAGGGGCAGTGGCCCAGAAATGCTGCAACATTCAGGGGCACAGAGGGGCCACCAGCCCTTCTCTGTCCACACTGGGCCTCCGTGCTGTCACCCCATTTGCTTTGATTCATTCCTGTGCCAGCGTGTCTGTGCTGATCTTGTTCTCTTCTCAGGCCTTGGAGACCCTGGATAATGGCAAGCCCTACGTCATCTCTTACCTGGTGGATTTGGACATGGTCCTCAAATGTCTACGGTATGGGCTCAGGCTTCCTGTTCTTTGTTCTGGCTGTGCCGAAGGGGCCGGGGTGTTGCTGGGGAGGAAGAAATAGCATAATGTGAAAGGATCACAGGAGTTGGAGAAACTTGTTCTGTTAGACTCCATCTCATGGGGAAACCCCTCAGTACCAAAATCGTAATTTAGTCATAAATGTTTTCTCTTTCTTCTTGAGTTAGTTTTGGTAATTTATGATTTAGTTAGAATTTGCCCATATCATCTAGGTTATATAATTTGTTGGCTACAATTTTTATCTCTGTAAGGTCGGTCATAATGTCCCCACTTTCACTTCTGATTTTAGTTATTTGCGTCTTCTCCCCTTTTCCCTTAGTCTAGCTAAAGGTTTGTCAATTTTGCGGATGTTTTCAAAGAACCAACTTTCGGTTTTGTTGATTGTCTCTATTGTTTTTCTACTCTCCACTTCATCTCTCTGCTCTAGTCTTTATTATTTCCTTCCTCTAGCTAGCTTTGGGTTTAGTTTAATCATAAACATAAACATTTTAATGAGCAGGAAATACAAGATGAGGACTAAGAGCTTTGTCACAGCCCTTTGGGTTGCCAGAGACTTAGAGACTTAGCCTAACGCGGGCAGTACAGAGAGTCGGGGTCTCACATCAGAAGGCCCCTGAGTCTCACGGCTGCCCGGCCCGCCCCCCGGCCTCGTGCTTCTCTTGACCACCCTGGGAAGCTGGCTGCCCCACGTGGGCGGCATCTGAGCTTTGCTTCTGTGTGCGTGATCCCAGCCAGACTAAGCTGCAATCCCTGAGTCCTAATGCCGGTTCCTGGGGGAGGGACCCTGATCGGCGGGCCTCCACTCTGACCAGCTGTGGTCCGGGTGGACAGATCCTTGTGCAAATAATGGCTGCTCCCCTGTGACCATGTGGACAGAGATGGAGGGGAAGAAGCAGTGCCAGAAAAGTAGGAGTTGGACAACAGAACAGTAGTTACCTCCCACCGGGTCAGTCATGTCTCCCAGGGGACAGCGGGCAGTGTCTGGAGGCATCTTTGGAGGACAGCTGGGGGGGGCGGGGCGGGCACTACTGGCATCTAGTGTGTAGAGGCCAGGGCTGCCACTCAACATCCTACAATGCAGAGGGCAGCCCCCACAGCAAAGAATTTTCAAGCCCCAAATGATAGTAGTGCCAAGACCGAGAACGCTCTGCGAGGACGCCCCAGAGAGAGCAGCCTGGTGAATCTCAGGCAGAGCCCCACTCCTTCCTGAGGTTGAGCTGTATGCCTTTGTGCTGACTCAAGAACTATTCCGAGGCGGGCGTGCAAAATGCATGTGATACAGACCTGGGGGGAAGGGAGCAGCGATGCCTTAACTTATGGGGATTGGCAACTCCTTGGCTATGTTTCTCCCCAGGTCCACAAACCCGTGTTCAAACCCAGATCAACGTTGGTCTCAGGCTAACCTTGCCAGACGCACTCATCTCAGAAATCCGTCTGTTACCCTACATGATTCATCTTTCCCTCTCTTTCATTTTCCTACTTCCCTGAGAACCATTACATACTGTAAACGCATGACTGTTGTGATCTCCCTAGCTCTCATTTGTTGGGCTTTTCTGTCACTGGTGTCCCTGTGTGTCTAGATAGTTGGGGCCCAGTTGAGGATTGGTTTCTGGTTCACTCAATCTTAGCACAGTGCTCCGCACACAGGACGTGCCCACTGTTAGATAGGTTTGCACTTTTCCACCAGATTTGATCCGTGGTTCTCAGATGATAATCTATGGTACTGGGCTGGTATAACAATCACAGTTTAATAATCTGAATGTTTATTAAAAATACCGATTCCTGGGCCTCTGCCCCAGAGAAACAGATTGAGTAGGTCAGAGGTGGGCGCCTGCAATTTGGTGTTTTTTACACGTACTCCGGTGATTCTGGGGCTTAGAGGTTAGTTACCCAAAGTAGATTCTTGTGACCCTAGCGCTTATTGAAGTCTTCCTGGGAACAAGCCAACAGCAAGGGCAATTATCAGAAAGACCCAGTTGGACCAGTTTGGGTCTTCTGTTTCTGCTGGGGTTTACAGGGGTCCCTGAGAGTCATTGATTCAGCTTGGATATTTTCTTTTTAAGTTATTATGCTGGCTGGGCTGATAAGTACCATGGGAAAACCATTCCCATCGATGGAGACTTCTTCAGCTACACCCGCCATGAACCCGTGGGGGTGTGTGGGCAGATCATTCCGGTGAGTGTTAGCCTCGTAATAAACAAAGGAAGGTTTATCAGGAGTGCCGTGAGATGCAGCAGTCTCAGGCTCACTGTAAAGGTGGGAGGGTCAGCAGGGTAGCATCGGAAGGTGGCCTGGGTTGAGAACAGGGGCTTTGACAAAGCCATTGCTGCCACGGGTGAACTCTGTGACCTTGGGCAAGTCACTTATCCCCCTAAGACTCGGTTTCCCTATCTGAAAAGTGGAAGTGAACATGGTACCTGTCTTTGGGCGGTAGGGAGGATTGAATGTGATGACTTAGCATGGTGCCTAGTATGTAAAGAGCACTAATGAATGTGAGCCACTACTATCATCATCCACTACCTGCCTGGTCCGTCTGTCTTAGACCTACGATTGAGTGCTGGGGGGAACACAAGGGGTTCCAAGAACTCAGTGCTCCTTCTCCTCTGGGGTGCCGCTTTCTGCTGGCCAGTGTAGCTCTCGGCTTAGATTCGGGAGCAGCTGTTATTTATTGCAGTGGAACTTCCCACTCTTGATGCAAGCATGGAAACTGGGCCCAGCCTTGGCAACTGGAAACGTGGTTGTGATGAAGGTGGCCGAGCAGACTCCACTCACCGCCCTCTACGTGGCCAACTTGGTTAAGGAGGTGTGTGGCTCGTGTCCGTCTTGACGTCTAAATGCCCGTGTATGGGCTAGCTTTATAGGAGTTCTGAGGAGGGGCCTCAGGGGCGCCAAAGATACCCAAGGGAGGTGGGTATCTGTAGAGAGGGACTGAGCGCCGCCCCCCAACCCCTTCTCAGCACACTTCAGCCATAGAGGCCCCCTCCTACCTGTTTTCTACATTGGGTTTCATTGCAAGCCCCCTTTGAAGAATGAAAATAATTCTGAGTGAATGCCATGGTGGAAAGGGCAACAGCCACAGGGGACCCCGCAAAACAGATTCCTTGCTGTACCACTTAGAATTCCTGAGCGGTACCCCATAAGACTGGCTTCTGCTCCCCTGTGTCCTGGGCACACTGTCTCAGCTTCTCCGGGAAGGGATGTGTTTTCCCCTGTCCAGCCTGTTTGGAACGGGAGAATGACTCTCAGTGTCCCCGGCTGTTTGCCCACAGGCTGGCTTTCCCCCTGGTGTGGTCAATATAGTTCCTGGATTTGGCCCCACAGCTGGGGCTGCCGTCGCCTCCCACGAGGATGTGGACAAAGTGGCTTTCACAGGCTCCACTGAGGTAAGGCATCCCCAGGACCTCAACCTTGTGGTACGTTTGGCTCAAGCTCCCACTGTCCTCAAACGATGATGCATTCGGGGCCGGCCCCGTGGCATAGCGGTTAAGTGCGTGCGCTCTGCTGCTGGCGGCCCGGGTTTGGATCCCGGGCGCGCACTGTCGCACCACTTGTCAGGCCATGCTGTGGCGGCGTCCCATATAAAGTGGAGGAAGATGGGCACAGATGTTAGCCCGGGGCCAGACTTCCTCAGCAAAAAGAGGAGGATTGGCATGGATGTTAGCTCAGGGCTGATCTTCCTCAAAAAAAAAAAAAAAAAAAAGTCCTACCAAAACAGTAAAGTTTGTTTAAAAGGAAAAATGTTTTAAAAAAACAAAAAGGATGATGCATTCAAGAATAGCCTCTGGGTACCGTGTGGGGGTCTGCCCCAGGGCTGCCTCTGAGTGGCTTGAATGAGGGGCCCCACGTGTGCCAGGAGGGACCGTGCAGGGTTGAGCCCTTTGTGGGTTGGTTGACCAGCCAACTCCAGCTGCTGTTGTAGGGCCGGTGTCCCACGTGGGATAAATGGTCTGTGACTGTTTAGACTTCACAAAGGTCACAGCTCCTCTGCCACGTCAGGCTCCTTGACTTGTACTGCCCTGGCAGTTAAAGAGCGTGGGGTCTGGAAGGATATGAGTTCAAATCCCAGCCTTGCCGTGATGACATGGGGTGATTCACTGAATGTCTTTGGGGCTCTGTTCATTGTCTTTAAAATGAGGATGGCAGTATTTCTGCAGCAGAGACAATATGTATGGTGTAGCGGAGAAGATAACTAACTGTTTCAGCAGCACTTACTAACTGTGCAACCTGGGCAAGTCACTTAGCCTCCTGAAGCCTCCGTTTCCCCATCTGTAAAACGGGGATGATAACTGTGCCCACCTCACCAGGTTGGAGTGAGTGAGACAAAGCTGGTGAAGTGCTCGGCAAAGGTGGAGCCCAGGGTGAATGCTCAATAAGTGAACAAATGAGTGAGTGAGTGAGGGCTACTATTATGCTGCTCCATGCCAGGCCCCAGAGAGACACAGATGAATAGATCCCTGGTAATTCCTTAACATAATTTCCTTGAAATCAGGGAAAAAATTCCTTCTAAAGAGGTAACTTTTTCCTATCCCTGAATTTTTGGAAGGCTTCATCGCATGACTTCAGCTAAGGCACACTGAATGGTGTAGCGAATGTGATCTTCACACAGTCCCCCTGAGATAAAGATGCCTTCAAACACTCAGTCTGTCTGCAGCGAGGGCAGTTCCGGGAGGGCAGGACAGTGGCCAAGATAATGTGGTTCTTTCCTTGCTTAGTCACCAGTGACCTTAATGCCTCAAGGGGATGTTGAGCATCTTGCAGAGGGGATGGTTTCCTGAGTGAGACACAGGTGTTCATTCAACAAATAAGTACGGAGGTAGCTTTGTGCCAGGCTCTGGGAATATGGAGGTGAGAAGCACTCATTCTTGCCCTCACGGAGGGTGTCATGTGCTGGGGGACCACACTCAAAACACCACGGGAAGGAGGCAGGATAGGGGGTCTGAATTGGTGCTGGACTCAGGGTGCCCAAGTGTGAATTCCAATTCCACATTTACCAGCTGTGTGACTTTTGGCAAGTGACTTGACCACGCTGAGCCGCAGCTCCTGCATTTCTGAATCAAGGAAAAGAGTCACCCTACCCTCTGAGGTCGTTGCGAGGATTGAATTTAATGCACACAAAGTACTTAGCACAGTGCCTGCTCTGTACGAGGTGCTTAGTACATAGAAGCCACACAGCTGTGACTCTGCTCATTTTGTTACTGTCACTGTCATCCTAGGAGCTCGGGGGGTGGGGCAGTGATGGCCAGATTTGGTGAAATTCTCCAGGTCTGCTGTAATCCAGCTGCTCCCTCAAGTGGTGGGGTCCTCTGTCTGTGTCTCTGAGAGCACTTGGCTCTTTACCCCCACTGAGAGCGTGTCTCTGTCTCTGCTTTCCTACAGGTTGGCCACCTAATCCAGGTTGCAGCGGGGAGCAGTAACCTCAAGAAAGTGACCCTGGAGCTGGGAGGAAAAAGCCCCAACATCATCATGTCAGACGCTGATAGTAAGCTTTCATGGGGAGGAGCTCTGGCATTGAAGGCAGCCACTAGCTGTCCATACAGTGGTTCTCCTCACTTCCCCAGTCCTCAGCATCCCCTGGAATCGATTTCTGCCCCCAGGGCCGCAGGGTGAAGGCCCAACTCCTCAACACGGCCCTCTGCCTGCACGAGCTGGCCTCGGCCCCTCTCCCAGCTTCCCTCCTCTCTGCTCCCTGCGATCCAGCCAGGCTGAGCTACTTAGTTGCCCACCTGTGCCGCACGCTTCCTCTCAGACCAGACTGCTCTTCCTCCATCACATCCTTTTTCCTGGTCCTGCTTAGGAGCTCCCAGATTTGCCCTCCTCCAGGGAGCCTTCCCTGACCACCACAGGTCGGCTGGGTTGGTGCTCTGGCCACCCTCGGCTCCGTTACCACAGTGGGTTATGACCGCTGCTCTTTGTGTGTCCACGCTCCGAGAAGGGGGAGATTGGGTCTGTTTTGTGCCCACACGGGGCCTGGCACCCAGCAGGCGCTGAGGCAGCCACTAGGGCGCTCTCCTCACAGTTGCCTTTCTGCCTCCCCAGTGGACTGGGCTGTGGAGCAGGCCCACTTTGCCCTGTTCTTCAACCAGGGCCAGTGCTGCTGTGCGGGCTCCCGGACCTTTGTGCAGGAGGATGTTTACGCCGAGTTTGTGGAGCGGAGCGTCGCCCGGGCCAGGTCTCGTGTGGTCGGGAACCCCTTTGACAGCCAGACTGAGCAGGGGCCACAGGTACGCCCAGCAGCTGGCGGGAGGTCTGGGTGTCCTGAGCCAGCATGGAGAAGCAGGAAGGGCCTTGGACCCAGAGTCAGGCAGGCTTGGCTTCAAGTCTCAGCTCTGCCCACAACACAGACCAGTTGTGTGTCTGTGAAACCGCATGCCCTCTCTGAGCCGCCATTCTCTCATCCTTAACACCCGCCCCTCCTAACTCACAGGGTGGTTGTGCAGTGGAAATTAACCATGGAAAGCATTTTGTAGATTACATACACATAATAAATACTAAGAGTGTCTGTGCAAAAGGGAAGGCATGGTCCCTGGACCTTGGCCACCATAAAAATGCATGAGCCTGGACACACGCGGATGTTCACCGTGGTTATCTTGGGGGAGTGGGGCAGAGGGCCACGGCAGCGGTGGTGGAGGGACTTGATTTCCCTTTATACTCTTCTGACCCATTGGATTTAAACAAAATTTTTTTTTTTTTTTTTGCCATGAGAGTGTATTCATTTTAATCAATAGAGCTATAGTCAATAATAATTATAATAAAAAGAAATATAGTGCCTCTCTCCACCATTTCCTCTCACATCCTGGTCCTTTTTCCAGCGTTGTCCTTAGACCCAGCCTGCCCTGGGCTCACTCTCCACAGGGCCCTGCGGTGGCCTCCTCCAGCCACCCCCTCCCAGGCCTGAGGCGTCCAAGGGGTCAGGAATGCTCTCATCTCCCACAAGTCCCTGCCCACGTGGCCCTGAGCCCACTTCTGGGGCCCAGGGGTGCCTCTCTGCAGGCCCCATCGTCCTGAGGGTGCTGCACTGCTGGGATCCACTCCCCAGCCTCTAGGGCTGGCCAAGGCAGCCTTTTTTTTTTTAACTGACAGTTTAGGTTTATAGAAGTGAGCTAAAATTACAGAGTTCCCATATACCCCTAGGTCCCCCACCCCCACCCCGTTTCCCCTATTATTAACATCTTGCATTAGTGTGGTACATTTGTTATAATTGATGAGCCAATATTGATATAGTGTTATTAACTGAAGTCCATAGTTTATTACCTTAGGGTTCACACTTGGTGTTGTACATTCTATGAGTTTTGATACATGTATAAAGACATGTATCCACCATCACAGTATCATACAGAGTAGTTGCACTGCCCTAAAAATCCCTTGTGCTCCACCTCTTCATCCCTCTCTCCCCGCAACCCCTGGTAACCATTGATCTTTTTACTGTCTCTATAGTTTTGTCTTTTTCAGAATGTCATATAGTTGGAATCACACAGTATTTAGCCTTTTCAGACTGTCTTTTTTTTTTCTTTTCAGGTTGGCTTCTTTTACTTAGCAATGTGCATTTAAGTTTCCTCCATGTCTTTTTGTGATTTGATAGCCCATTCCTTTTTATGGCTGAATACTATTCCATTGAATGGATGTACCACATTTTCTTTACCTACTCGTCTGTTGATGGATCCTTGGGTTGTTTCCATTTTTTGGCTATTGTCAATAGTGCTGCTATGGATCCCTATATCTTTTTCTGTCCTGTTTTTCTTTGTGGTTTGTGGCTCTTTAATTATTAAGGTAATACAAATTTGTATAAAAAATTTAATAAAAAAGTATTTAAAGTGAAAAATAAGACCCCCTTGCTCCCCTCCATGTCCATTACCCATAGGTAACCACACATACACACACACAGAGTTACATTTTGTATGTTTGTTTTAACAAAAATAGGATTATATAATATGTATTGTTGTACAAGCTTTCCCCCTTTACAGAATATCTTAAGCTGTCTTTCTGTGACAGTTCACAGATCTATTATTGATGACAACACAGAATATGGATGAACCATAGTTATATTAACCAGCCCCTCAACTGATGTATACTTAGAATTGTTTCCGTTTTTTGCTTTTACAAAGTGCTCCCCAGTGAATATCCTCATTCAAGTCCCTTTGTCACATGTTGAATAAATTCCTGGAAGTTCAATAGCTGGGTCAAAGGGTATGGGTTCTTAATTTTTCGACCAATATTAATAAACCACCTGCCAAAAGAGCTATACCAGCTTACAGTCCATCTTTTAAATTGAGATATAATTGATGTATAACATTCCTTCTAACAGTGTATCAATATTACAGTGTATGTAATATACCCTTGCCATCAATGTATTTTCTTACTATTTAAAATTTTCAGGGGCCGGCCCGGTGGCATAGTGGGTTAAGTTCACGCGCTCCACTTTGGCGGCCTGGGGTTCGCAGGTTCGGATCCCGGGTGAGGACCTACACACCACTCGTGAAGCCGTGCTGTGGCTGCGTCCCACATACAAAAAAAACAGAGGAAGATTGGCATAGATGTTAGCTCAGGGACCATCTTCCTCATCAAAAAAATAAATAAATTTTAGTAATGTCATAGTTGAAAAATAAAAACTGGGTTTGAAATGCATTTCTTTGAGGGCTGATGAGCTTGGTTGAACTTTTTTTCTTACATTTTTGGCCCTTCATGTTTCCTCATCCAGCCTGGCTTATTCATGACCTTGGCCCATTTCCCAGTTGTCTCCTTGCCTGTGTGGCGCTAAGCCTGAAGCTAGGAAAGGTCTGGCTCTAGCATCTCTGTAACTCTGGGCTCCTTACCTCACAGGTGGATGAAACTCAGTTTAAGAAGGTCCTTGGCTATATCAAATCTGGAAAGGAAGAGGGGGCGAAGCTGCTGTGTGGTGGAGGGGCGGCTGCTGACCGTGGCTACTTTATCCAGCCCACTGTGTTCGGAGACGTGCAAGACGGCATGACAATCGCAAAGGAGGAGGTTAGCGTGGGGCCAGCACCCTGGGGAATGTTCTCAGGAGGAGAAACGGACAGTTCAGTCCAGTATCTTGACAATGGCTTTGGGCCAAATCCTGGCTCTATGCCTAGGACAGATTATTTACAGTTCACATTTGATCTTGTCACTCTTCTCTGCAGCCTCTTATGGCTACCCGCTGTCTGGGAGAACTTCTAAATTTGCTGGCATAGCCTACAGGCCCATTGTGTTCTGGTTCCTCCAAGCCATGAGTCAAAGAATGACTTTGCCTGGCCTTTCTCACAGTCTTCAAATAAGTAAGACACTGGACTAGACCAGAGGGCTGATTTCCCCACACGGCAAGATTCCCTTGGTGTTCTCCTCCTCGGCACTCGTGACACAGGGCAGCAGCTCTGTTGCATTCCTTCATTTCACAAATATTTACCTGATGCTTACTGTGTGCCAGTCTCAGACCTTGGGGATCCAGAGGTATCCAAAATTTTCTGCCCTTGCAGAGCTCAGACTTGCTTCACCTCCCCCAGCTGGATTAAGCCCTTTAGGGGCCCTATGTAGAGAAAATATTATAGTGTCATCCGTTTTCATATATAAGTCAAAATAAAATGTTAGTTGCAACATCAGAGTAAGCAAGTCCAACAGCGTTCGGCCTCTTTTCCCATCATGAACACTTTGCTGCTTTGTTTTTTGAAATCTCAAATATCAGCCTTCTGGAAGGGCGGGGAGGTGGGTGCCTCTGCCCTGCCAGTGCCCGAAGCACATGATGCCCCGTCTCACAGTCCTTGCTCCACTGTGCTGAGCTCTTGGCAGTCTTCTCCCACCTCCGTCTTGACAGTCGCCAGTCCTGGAGTCAGCCATTTCTCCAAGAAGTCCCAGTTCCTTTTAGTGGAGAAGGGGACCTTGTAGAAGGGGCACTTGTGCCTGGAACTCCGGTTCCCTCCTCCTCCCTGCTCCTCTCCCCCACTCTGGTTTGGCCAGTTTCTGCTTCTGTCCTGTCACTTCTGCAAAGCCTTCCCTGCTACCCCTCCTCCCCCACTAAGTCCAACCAGGTATCTCCTCTGGGCTCCCACCACTCATTACACTGCTTGGAATGGGCACATTCTAATCACTGATTACACTGTGATCACTTACAGCCCGTTCCCCCCAGTGCTGTCCCGAGAGGGCTGAGAGCAGCCACACCCTGAGAGCAACAGGCACACCCAGCTCTGACGTCTTGGTTTCTGAATACTGTTGTCCACTGAAAGAACCCAGGACCCCTTGAAGAAATGGCTCACTCTGGGAATAGGGCAGGGAAAGTACCAGATAACCTGGAATGTCTTGAGAGTAGAGACCCTGTTTGTTTACAGTTGGTTCTTCAGTGTCTAGTGTGTGCCCTGCTGAACGACTGACTTAAATTCTTTGACGCTAAATCTACGTGTGGCGTGCCAGGAACCCCACCTTGCAGGCCTGTTTAGAAATAAGGTAAGGTGTGTAAAGCATGCAGCACACAGACAATAACCAGAGCCCGTTAGCCTGCCTCCCTTTTGTTTCAGTGAGCTCGGGGGCTGTCGTCTCTCTCTGAACTGTGAGGGTATGTCTGGGGGCTCGTTACCACATCTGGAATCATGTGCTCGGTGCTGCAAAAGCTGGACAGCAGCTGCTTCCATGTCTGCCACGCCCCCCACTCTGCTCTCTCACCCCAGATCTTCGGGCCAGTGATGCAGATCCTGAAGTTCAAGACCGTAGAGGAAGTTGTTGGGAGAGCCAACAATTCCAAGTATGGGCTGGCTGCAGCTGTCTTCACAAAGGACTTGGACAAAGCCAGTTATCTGTCCCAAGCCCTGCAGGCTGGCACTGTGTGGTAAGAGCCCCCTTGCAGCCCCCACAACCCAGGAGGGATCCCCAAAGCCAGGATCTTCTGGAATCCAGTGCTCACATCCCAGGGGTGCTGGGCTCAGTTCCTCCTGGGCCGGGGTGTGGTACAGCGATAGGTTAGAGATTTCCTGCCCCCGCTGCTCCAGGAGATTAAACTGCCCTTCAGTGCATATGCCATGCAGCTGTTCTTGGGCAGATGGATGACTGGGGCTCCTTATCAAGCTCTGCCGGAGACCAGGGCTGAGGGCCTACACCTGTGTAACACTGGTCTTAAAAGCTTAGCACCTGCTTCACACCCAGTAGGATGGCTGTAATTTTAAAATACGGAAAATGCCAAGTGTCGGTGAGGATATGGAGAAATTAGAACCCTCACACGTTGCTGGTGAGAATGTAAGATGTTGCAGCCACTATGGAAAACAGTCTGGCAGTTCCTCAATAAATTAAATATAGAATTACCATAGGACCCAGCAATTCTACTCCTAGGTATATACCCAAGAGAAATAAAAACATAAGTCCGCACAAAAAAGTGTACCCAAATGTTCACAGCAGATTATTCATGATAATATTTTGGGGGTGATAGAACTAGTCTTTATTTGGGGTGACAGAAATATTCTGGAATTGGTGGTGATAGCTTGGAAAACATTGTGAATACGCTATAAACCACTGAAGTGTACACTTTAAAATGATGAGTTTCCAATTCAATTAAAATTTAATAAATTTTAAAAATTGCAAAAGAAGTTTAGCACCGAATTAGAAAAAACGGTTCATTAAAATGGGAAGATGTCCTGTGGTGCACCCTGTTACTGATGTCCATCTGTGACCACATCAGGAAGGACGAAGATGATTTACAGCTTTATTTCACGTGGCATGCTTTCGACTCCTACATTGCTGATTACTGCTGTGGTTCTACCCATCCGTTTTTTTCTCAGTAAAATTTTAGAGCAATACAGGCCGTCTGTGGGGTATGACATAGGTTCTCCAGAAGTTACTTCTGAAATCTTGTTTCAAACTCTAGGGTCAACTGCTATGACGTGTTTGGGGCCCAGTCACCGTTTGGTGGCTACAAGATGTCTGGGAACGGCCGCGAGCTGGGAGAGTATGGTCTGCAGGCATATACCGAAGTGAAAACTGTGAGTATGGGCCCCTTGTGAGCCCTCTCTGTCGTGAGAGTCCATCAGTATTTATCACTAGTTTCTTGTTTTAAGCCAGAGAAGCTGCAAAAGAGGGCAAAGACTCAGTCTCTGCTCTGTCCTGGGAGAAATACCCAACACTTGATGACCACTCTGCCCACATAGTCTTTCGCTGGGCTTTGTTAGACACCACGCTCTGTAAAACCTGAGAGAAAGGAGAGACCCAGTGGGCGAAACAGCGAGGAAAAGCTTCTAATGAGAATCAAGTTACGAGGCATTAGATGCCAAGGGCTGTAAATATACCCAAATCCAACCCATAGGGATTTTGCAATTTCAGTGGTAGGAATATAGCCTGAAGAACTAAGCAGAAATATAAGGAAAGTGTTATTTCCAGAAATAGTCATCACAGTATTATCTCTCTAAGAGGGAGAACTCAGTTGTAACCTAAATGCCCAGTAAATTATGGAACATCCTAATCATGGAATACTAAATAGCCATTAAAATAGCTTGCAGAATATTTGATATGGGAAACGCTCATCCTTTAAAGTAAACAAGCAGATACAAAGTAATAGATGCAGTATAAGTCCAATTTAAAAACTATATATGCATATATATAGATACTCAGATATCTTTATTTATACATATGAAAAAGACAGGAAAGAAAGACATTGAAGTGAAAATGATCTTCTCTCTACAATGAACACTAATTACAGTTTAACCAGAAAACATACTTGGAAGTGATGCAAGTATTTCTCACTTGCAAGTGATAAATGGGCTGAGCTGGGCTTTCCTAGGATTGGAAAAGAGAAGGCTCAGGGCGAGCAAACCAGCCAGGGGGAGCAGGGTGAGAAGGGGGGGCCAGGTGAGAAAGGCAGACAGTGATCTTCATTCAGTCCTACAGTGGTAAGCCTGAGAAGAACGAGACCAATAAGACTCAAACTCTGTTCTCAAGAAGCTCACTGGAATAAAATAAACATGTTTGCTTATTTATTGAAAAATTTCCAATAGATACAAGAGGCGAAACCCAGATTTGCAATTGACATTGAGATGTCATTGGCCTGTGACTGTTCATCAAAACGATAGTTATGAACGAGATTATTTAGGTGTGGAGTGAGGTGGGAGGGAGGGCCAGGACCGAGCCCCGAGGAACTGCAGTATCTAAGGACTGACTGGAAGGCTGTGGGAGAGCCTGAAAGGAGAGGCGTGATGGAGGTGACTCGTGGAGGAATCAGGGGTGAGCTGCTGAGTCTGGAGGCCTCAGGAACTGAGATGTGGGGAGAACGGGAGGAAGCTTCTGAAGATAGAAGGGGCAGGACTTTTTATTTATTTATTTTTTTTGTGAGGAAGATCAGCCCTGAGCTAACATCCGTGCTAATCCTCCTCTTTTTGCTGAGGAAGACCGGCTCTGAGCTAACATCTATAAGGGGCAGGACTTGATGGCTGGGAGGGGTATAGGATGCAGGGGAAGGAGGCCAAGCTGATTCAGCCCAGCACACACCAGGCACTGTGCTTAGTGCTCATGATAAAGATGCCTGTATATTGAGCTCTGGGAACTCAAGTGATGATACTAACAACAATAGAGATTTTCCAGAGGAGAAGTCAAGTTTGCAAGGGGGTCTGATGAGAAAATTTCTTCCTTTAAACTTTTTTTCTTTTTTTTGAGGAAGAGCGGCCCTGAGGTAACATCTGTTGCCAATCTTCCTCTTTTTTTCCGCCCCAAAGCCCCAGTACCTAGTTGTATATCCTAGTTGTACGTCCTTCTAGTTCTTCCGTGTGGGATGCCGCCTCAGCATGGCTTGATGAGGGGTGAATAGGTCTGTGCCCAGGATCCGAAACGGTGAACCCCAGGCCGCTGAAGCGGAACGCGCGAACTTGACTGCTACACCACCAGGCCGGCCCCTAAGCTAATTTTTACCAAGTGCTTGCTTTGTGCCAGAATTTGTGCTGGATTTTCTCATGTGTGTTATCTCATTTACTGCTCACAACAACCCCATGAAGGAGATACTGTTGTTATCCCATTTTATAGCTGAGGAAATGAGGCACACAGAAGGTAAAGCTGGGATTTAACCCCAAATCCATCTGAATCTGGAATCTTCCCGCTTAACACATTGAGACACCTGTGAGCTTCAGCACATTATTTTTTCCTTGCTTTGATTCTTTTGGAGGAAAATATGGATCTAGATTAGGTCTCAGCCTGAGCAGTATGGACACTTGGGGTTGGATAATTCTCTGTTGTAGGGGGCTGTCCTGTGCAGTGTAGGATGGTGAGCAGCATCCCTGACTTCTACCCACTAGATGCCAGTAGCACCCCCACCCCCCTCCACCCCATGACAGTCAAAAATGACTGGGTTAAGGGGAGGCAGAGTGTGATCTCATGCAGAACACAGCCCTGGCGGTTCCTGGGACTGGCCAGTGGGCCATGGAGATGTTAGAAGTAAGGAAAGCCCTCTGCTCCTAGGCAGGCAGCACCCAGCACAGGGTGCCTGCAGACCACAGGGAAACGTGAAGATTTAACTACTTCTCTGCACCCTCTTCCAGGTCACAATCAAAGTTCCTCAGAAGAACTCATAAAGAACCAGGCCGGTTTCCTTACTCCTCCAGTGACAGAAAGTTCAATGAGATGAGCAACAAAACCAAGAAAGATGACTCTTGCACGCTAAAAGTCTCAAAAGGGAAATTCTCCCACAAAATCTCTTGGATCAAGAAAGTCCCAGAATTTGAATTAATAAATGGGGTGGGTGTGGGGTAAAAAGTGCTACTAGCTTTCAGGGTGATTTTTCAAACATAGATTCAGATGTCTCATCCTGTCCACCTGGTTCGCTTCTGTAACTTGCCTTTATGGGGGAAGAAAAAGCCATTGTTTAAAATTGTATTAACATTGAGGCAACAGCTAGCACCTTGCTTTGTATTCTGGACTAAAACTCATTAAAAACAGTGCTGCTCTTCACTGTTTGAGTAACTTCTTCCATCTCAGTGACCCAAGGAAATGCTACCACACGGGTGTTCCCGTCCCCTCTTTGAGTGCCATGTTGTGTACAACTCCTGCCCCTCCCCTACTGTGCGTAAAGAGCTTTTGTTTCCTGTGTGTAATGAACAGATCTCCCTGGCCTGTCCACCTGGCAGGCCCTGTGCTAGGCACTAGGGATGACACCTAAGCAAGACCCCAGCCCCTGCCCTCAGAGAGGGGGAGAGGTAAACCGGGAAAAAGACACTTGCCGTCCAAGGTTGGGTCTCAGTGTTTTAAGTTAAAAAAACTTGGTCAGACCACAGGAGACAGGTTCATGCTGGACCAATTTCGTTAAGAGGTTAATTTGGAAACCAGATGTCGGTTTGCTCATTTTAAGTGAGGTGTGTATTTCCAAGTTAACCAGATCTCCTGAACCTCCTATCCAGAACACTGCCTTCCTTTAGTCAAGGTACTTGGCAAATTAGCAATTAGTATTGTTAGTAAATTAGGAATGAAAAGATTCCTTGGTGAGCAGTGGAATTGGAGCAAAAAGAGTTGAATCGCAGTAATAGTTTGTGATCATGTTTGGGTCACAGATTCCTTTAAGAATTTGAGGAAAAGTTGGACCTTTTCCTAGGAAAAACACACCTGTATTAATTTTTGTAGATACTGTGAGGGGGGTGGTGAAGCTCGTCGCTTGACCCCTGGCCTCATTTCCCTCGGGCTAAGCCACATGTTTGATAAACGATCCCTATTCCACTAAAGACTAGTTTGACTTATTTGAATAGCGCTTCACGATTTTTGTCAAACGTGCATATACCTGTACTATTATTTACTTTTTTCTTTAAATCAGCTCTTTTATTTAGATAAAAATTTTAGAAAACACTTTACTGCCATACATAAAAAGATAGCATTTAACTGCCTTAAAGAGAAAGCATTACAAAAACGAAAGTAAAACGATGTTACTAAATTTAAAATAATGAAATACAACTAAATCTAATTATTTTGATTATATTCATTCATATTATATTCATAATATATGAATAAATCTAATCATTCTACAACCCAACTGTTCATACCTGAAATAAGTGTGCCTCAGGGAGGAGACTAGGATTTTATGACCAGTCGGCAATAACGGGATATTCCACTGGTGGGATCCCTATAGTGCTCCAAACAGTGTTGCCAAGAACCCATTAGGGGCAAATGGGAAAAATCAGAGAAATGTAATGTTTTTTTTTAATAATTTGTTTCTTACATTTACCAGCTTTTACCATATATATATTTTTTCCTATTTATCTTGTTTATTGTCTGTCTTCCCCCACTAGAATACAAGCTCCTCAAAGGCAGGATTTTTTTTTTTTTTTTGGTGAAGAAGATTGGCCCTGAGCTAACTTCTGTGCCCATCTTCCTCCATTTTGTATGTGGGACGCTGTCACAGCATGGCGTGATGAGCGGTGTAGGTCCGTGCCCAGGATCCGAACCCACGAACCCTGGGCTACTGAAGCGGAGTGCGTGAACCTAACCACTGTGCCACCAGGCTGGCCCCAAATGTAATGTTTTTGCCTCTGAGCCCTGTGAATCAGACTCACTGTCATTGTAAGAGAATCTGTTCCTTAAACTGTTGAATAACAAAGGAAATGCTAGCTATGAAAAAATGTCTGTAATGCTGACTTGAACATCCTAGACACCAGTCTCCTTGTGCTTTTAGTGACAGGAAACACTTAGAACCTCAATAGCTGTTTGAAGCAAAAACAGTTCTCAGGTTATGCACAACCTGATCTCTCTGAGTATTTGGATATGGGTCAGTCACAGGAGTATTGGGTGTAAAGCTGCCGTTTGTGCCTTTAGCCTTGCCGAGTGCCCAAGTGGACCTGTGCCGCTCCTGGCCGAGTACAGGACCCCGGGATCTTATAGCAACCTGGAGAACCGGGCTCAGGAGGTGTTTTCTGGGTGTAGGCGCCACCTCGTGGGCAATACTTACAACTGCAGTGCTATCCTCTCCAAGAGGTGATAGGATAGACCCACCTTCTGGGGTCTGTCAAAGATGGTGTTATAAACGACACAGCTGTACACCGGCAACCTCTGGCAGGCAATGCAGTGAGGGAAGCAGGAGGCCAGAGTCACCTACCCGAAATCATTGAAAACAGACTCCAACAAAAACTTGTATACAAATGTTCACAGCACTACTATTCACATTGGCCGAAAGGTAGAAACAACCCAAATGTCCATCAACAGATGAATGGATAAACAAAATGTGAAAAAAAAATGTGGTTATACACATAATGGAATATTATCCAACCATAAAAAGGAATGAAACCCTGACACCTGCTACAACATGGATGAACCTTGAAAACATGCAAATTGAAAGAAGCCAGACACAAAAGCCACATATTATATGATTCCACGTTTATGAAATGTCCAGAATAGGTAAATCCAGAGAGACAGAAAGTAGACTGGTGATTGCCAGGGGTTGGGGAGAAGGGGAAAGGGGGGTAACTACTTAATGAATACCAAGTTTCCTTTTGGGGTGATGAAAATGGTTTGGAACTAGCTAGAGATGATAGTTGCACAACATTGTGAATGTACTAAATACCACTGAATTGTTCACTTTAAAAGGGTCAATTTTATGTTATGTAAATTTCACCTCAATTAAAAAAAGTAAAGCAGCCAGGGTCACAGAGCTGTTTGGGGTAACTTGTGCAAGCTGTGTAACCTCTGGGCCTCCATTTCCTCACGATCCCTACAGTCATTTCCAGCTCTCATCCAGCTATTTTGTGAAAGATAAAAGGGAGCTGATATTGATTTATTTATATTGATTTTTATTAACCTTTTTTGAAAAGGAAATAAATACACATGGTAAAAAACATTTCAGTGAAATATAAATCTGGCTCCCAGTTTTGTGGCCCCAAGAAGAAATATTTATTGTGCACCTACTAAGTGCCAGGCGATGCTGATGCTGCTGGTCTGGAGGCCACACTTTGAGAACTACTGCCCTAGAAAAAATTACATTCGGTCGCTCTTTGATCCTTCCCCATGGAAACCCTCATCTCCTTAATATGAGAGGGATCAAAACTTCCTTCAGAAAAATTCGTGTTTGTTTGCTTTTTACTTTAAAATTATTTCAAACTTACAGAAGTTTTAAGACTAGTACAACCATCTCTCATATACTCTTTTTTTTTCTTTCTTTAAATTTTTATTTATTTATTTTTTCCCCCCCAAAGCCCCAGTAGATAGTTGTATGTCATAGCTGCACAGCCTTCTAGTTGCTGTATGTGGGACGTGGCCTCAGCATGGCCGGAGAGGTGGTGCGTCAGTGCGCGCCTGGGATCCGAACCCGGGCCGCCAGCAGCGGAGCACGCGCACTTAACCGCTAAGCCACGGGGCCGGCCCCTCTCATATACTCTTTACCCGGATTCATCTATTTCACATTTTTCCCCATTTGCTCTAGCATTCCTTCCTCCCCTTCTCACCTCCTATATATATTTTCTTTTTTGCTGGACCATCTATGAGTAGGTTGCAGGCATCATGCCCATTCACCTCTTAATACTTTATTGTAGTTGAACTTTTACCTTGGATATTCTCTTACGTCACCACAGTTCACTTACCAAATTCAGGAAATTTAACTTGCTGCACACTGATACAATACTTGTGGGAGATTTTGACGCTGGAAATATCTGAGCGACAGGATTATCCTGGGGAAGCAGGTGACACTTCCTGGTCCTCCTCCGCTCCCTTGGAGACCCTCGTACACTGGCTATGAACCAGGAAGGGGGCCCTCACCCAACCGCGCCGGCGCGCTCCTCTCGGGCTTCCACTGTCCAGAGCTGGGGACATACACTTGTTACTACAGCCGCCCGGCCTCTGGGGTTTTGTTGCAGCAGCCGGCGCGGACGAAGACAGTTCCCGACGTGCGCTCATTTCCGACTCCCACGGACTCCTCTCTCCAATCCCATTGCAGCGGTGGGACAAGGACAGCAGTTCTGTATGCGACCTGGCAACAGTAATGATAATGATAACAATAGTAATGGTGATAGTGATAATAATAATGATGGTTTATTTTTAAAGCTATATCAGGGCCGGCCCTGTGGCTTGGTGGTTAAGTGCGCGCGCTGCGATGCTGGTGGCCCGGGTTCGGATCCCGGGTGCGCATCGAGGCACCACTTCTCCGTTCATCCTGAGGCCGAGTCCCACATACAGCAACTAGAAGGATGTGCAGCTACGACACACAACTATCCAATGGGGCTTTGGGGGGAAAAAAAAATAAATAAAATCTTTAAAAAATAAATAAATAAATAAAATAAAGCTATATCAAAATGTCATGTACCTGTACATTTGAGGTAATCTCTGTGTCGCGCATCTTAGCTGGAAAGTGGGACTCAGTTATCAAATGAGATATTATAATTCTTTGGGAATGGTGCCCTTTCAGAATCCCATTTTCCATTTGGGCTTCAAAAGGCTACCAAGCGATGTTGTTGTTTAATGGGTATAGAGTTTCAGTTTTGCAAGATGAGAAGTTCTGGAGATTGGTTGTATAACAATGTGAATATATTTAAAACTACTGAACTGTAGACTTAGGAATGGTTAAGATGGTAAATTTGGTTATACATTTTTTACCACAATAAGAAAATAATTTTTTAAAAGGCTGCCAAGTCAGACATCTGAGAAGCTGTCCCAGGAGAGGGATGATGTTTCTGTGGCTCCCAAAGGGGAGACTTGAGCCAGTCAGCAAACAGGGAGGGAAGCACGCAGGAGTCCTCTTGCAGTGGGCAGCCCTGTGGGTGGGATGGTTCAGGCCAGGTCAAGGGAAGTGTCCCAGCGAGGCCTGAGGAGCGCCAGCAGGGATGTTGTGGAAATGCACAGCTGCACTGCGGGCACGGGGTTGGGCTTGATGATTGCTGGGGTCCCTTCCAACTCTGAGAGGCTGAAGGATTTGAGCTGAGTCAAGTTCAGCAAAGGCTAGAACTTTCCATTCACAGATTGTCCAATTTTACTATGATATATTTGAGGAACAGAAATATAGGTAAAAAAAGCCAGTGCATGCTCTCACACTATAAAAGAATATAACTGGATATGACCTTTCTGGTAGGAATCCACTGCTAAAGACATATCGAAGACAACTACTGGACAAGCGTGCAAAGCCTGTTAGGAAAGGGCACTGTCTGTAACAGCAGGAAACGTCCAACAGCTTACGTGTCCACTCAAGAAACCAGTGAGCACTCGGAGGCATTCAGAGGGGTGTGACATCACTCTGAGCGTGAAGCAGAAGGGAGACGTTTGGGGAAGGGTGTGGACCAGGAAGCACAGGGAGGGACAGGAACGCTGCTCCCTTCTGCTTCTCTCTGCAGCCTTCTCCTCTCTGCAGGCTGGTGTTCACCACGTTAACTGCCTCAGCCTGGACTACGTGACCCACACTGGCTTCACGTTCCAGTCTCGATTCCCAGGAGCCTCCGATGGGAGGCCCAGCCCGGGCCAGACGTCCATTCCTGAGCCAGTCAGCTGTGGCTGGAGGACAGGGTCACGTGGAGCTCACGTGTAGACAGGCCCACCCCATCCCCTAAGCAGGGGCTGTTGGGTGATGGGCACCCTGAAGGTGTCTACACTCACTCCTCAGTGTGGTTCAGGACCGACTGGCAGCATCTGAATCACCAGGCAGCTTCTTAGCAATGCAGAATCCCAGGTTCCACTCCACACCCAATGAATCAGCATCTGGATTTTAATAAGGTCCTCAGGGGTTGGTATGTGCATTAAAGTCGGAGAGACACTGGTTTATCTCGAGAAAGGTCAGCTGGCTCCCATTTTCTTCCTTCCTTCCTTCCCTCCCTTTCCTTATTAAAACAGCTTTATTGAGATATAATTCACCTACCATACTATTCACCCATTTAAAGTGTACAATTCAGTTTTTTTTGGTACGTTCACAGAATTGTGCATCTATCACAACAGATTTTAGAACATGTTCATTGCTCTAAAAAGAAACCTGTACTCCTTGGCTGTCATCCCCTGATCCCATCCACTCCTCCCACCCCAGCCCCTGGCGATCACTAATCTACTTTCTTTCTAGGGATTTGCCTGTTCTGGACATTTCACATGAATAGAGTCATACGGTATGTGACCTTTTGTGTCTGTCTTCTTTCCCTTAGTGTAACGTTGTCAAGATTCGTGCATGGTGCAGCATGCTTCAGTACCTCACTCCTTTTTATGGCTGAATACTATTCCACGATGTGGATATATCACGTTTCGTTTATCCATTCATCTGTTGTTTCCACTTTTTGGCTGTTATGAATCATGCTGCCAAGAACATTCCTGTACAAGCTTTTGTGTGGATATGTTTTCATTTCTCTTGGGTTAGACCTCCATTTTTGTAAAAGAAAGAAAAAATCACATAACAGAAACTCAGATGTGACTGGGCCCTACTTGGCAGCTTCTGATAGTGCCCAGTGCTAACCTTGAGACAGGACTCAGAATTTTAAATCCTTTCCAAAGCAAATAGATGCCTGAAAGCAAGCCTTATTGCAGATGTCAGGAGGGTCAAGGAGAGTGACACATCACCTGGGGCTCAGCCTGTCATCCCTGTCCTTCCCCACCCTCAGACATGCATCCTCTCCTCAAGAGCACCCCCATTCCCCAGCCCAGGGGTTTCTGTTCCTTGTTCTTCCCTCCACAGCCCTCCTCCTCCTATCTCCCTCCACTCCCCTGCCCCATCCTTCCCTAATGCACAGCAAACCAGCCAGGTACAGTCTGCACCCTCTCACACACTCCCACCTTGTCAGCAAATCAGGAACCCTTCTTGGGGAACGGTGGTGGTTGTAAATGACAAATAATTTTCCTGCCACAAACAACTGTAGTTCCTGCTAGTCTGCACATCCTTGACTATCTCACATACAACAAACACACACATTTACAAGTGCCTATAAAAACATCTGAAGAACACTAAATTGTGTGTCAATAATTAGACTTCACTTTCTCTTTCATACAATCCTTCATTAATTATTAATTACAATGAGAAGTTGGCCTTTATCCGGAATGTTTAGTAACTTCCTTTTTTTCACTTGTTCTACTATGAGCGTTTTTCATTTCAGTGCGTATAATAGGCCTCTCCCGTTCCTTTCAATGGCTACACTGTTAATGTATAAACAGATCATAAGCTATTTTTTTTTTAAAGATTTTATTTATTTTATTTTTTCCCCCCAAAGCCCCAGTAGATAGTTGTATGTCATAGCTGCACATCCTTCTAGTTGCTGTACGTGGGACTCGGCCTCAGGATGGACGGAGAAGTGGTGCCTCAATGCGCACCCGGGATCCGAACCCCGGCCACCAGCATTGCAGCGCGCGCACTTAACCACCAAGCCACAGGGCCGGCCCAGATCATAAGCTATTGAAACAACCTCCTATTAATGGATGTTCAGATTATATTACTTTTATAACCAGCAAACACAATAGGGAGATTTTCACTTTGAAAAATCATAGTTAAAAAAAGAAAACACACTATCACAACAGAAAACCAGTATTCCAGTGGGTTTCTCATGGTGATTTCCAGTTCGTTCCTGGAACTTTCACGTAACCTGGAGGCGGAGTCCCCCTGGAGTGTGAGGGTCATAGGGCCTCTGGGCGTCTGTTATTTCCATAAAATGGAGCAAAGCATCTGTGTACTGCCTGATGATGTTCCCGAGTCTCTAACTGCCCCAAGGGATTCCAGGACTTGTCCCAGCCTGAGCACAGCTTGATTGCAACTGAGCACCAGCTATCCTGTGGATCTGATAACCCCACAGCTCTTCCGAGCACTGGATCCTGGAGCTTCTCGTCCATTCTTGCTCCAGCAAACGTGTAGCTCCTTTTACTCATTACAATATCTTGTATCATCAGGGCTGGTCCCTACCCCATGTCGCCTTTGGAATGGTACTCAGAGCTCATTTCCTTTAGGACACGGGGTATCCTACCCCCAGCCCCAAGTGTATTGCTTCCTCCTTTGAACTACTTTTGTACTTACTACACACTTCTACATATTGCTATATTATGCTGTATTCGATCTGCTTCCTTCCTTAGAGTGTGAAGCCTTTGATGGTAGAGCCCAACTCTGTATCCCTAGAGCAGATGCTCAGTGAATGTGTGTTAGAATAGCTCGAAGTGATATGTAAGAAATGGTACTGGGGCATTATTGCAGGACTGCGCTATTCTAAACTCAGGAAACGTGGGCCTGGGATATGGAGGTGTGGAAAACGGACTCTCAAGGTTGAAGAGGGTGACTAAGGGAGCATGAGAACCTTGCTAGTCGAAGGATGGGTCAGAGATCAGCAGCATCGACGTCACCTGGGCCCTTGTTAGAAATGCAGAAACTCAGGCCCCAGCTCAGACCCAGTAAACGCGAATCTGCATTTGAACAAGATCTGCTGGGAATCTGTCTGCATAGCAAGGTTCTGGAAGTGCTGCACTAGAAGAGGCATGGCCAGACCTTCAGACCAACTGATTTTATTCTCATCCTGAGGAGGTGATGTGACCCCTGAGGAAGGTGCAGTAGCACATTGCAGCGACCCTCACCTCAGCTATGGCAGTGGGTGCCTGGGAGGGAAATGTAGTGGCAAGAGAATAGGGTCTGTCCTCAGTTCTAGAGTTAACTGCCGCTTAGCCAGCTGAATGAGCCAGCCCATTGCTGGGCACACAGTAGGTCCTCAGTAAATATTTTTGGATGAATTACTAAAAACTGATTGAGTCTAGTTAACCTCTTAGTTTTCATTTCCTCATCTGTAAAATGGGGATCATGATAATCATGGTGCCCACCTCCGAGGGCTGTTAGGAGGTTAATGAGATAAGAGAGGTGAAAGTTACCGTAGAGGTGTTAGTTCCTATCATGGAGTAAAGCTTGGGTTCTGTGGAGTTTTTGGAAAGGAGATATGCTGTGATTCCCCCAAAGCTGCCTGTAGTTATAAGGTGCTATGTGGCAGGCAGGTAAATGCAAACTTGGTTTCAGAGAAGAGTACTGGAAAACTGTTAACCAAAGTGGCCTCTGGTGGGGAACTGTAGGAGATTTTCACTTTCTGAATTAACTCCTACATTGTTCAACTTTTAAAAAATAATGACATACACGATGCTTTTGAAATTGGACAAGAAACCTCACTAAAGGGAAAAAAAATAGGAGGGGAGGGAGAAAGACTGCATGGTTTTCAACTGCTTTGTCGTCTCAAATCTTCAAAGGCTCCACTTGGAATGAGAGCTATCCCAAGCCACCAGGGGAAAACAGCGCGGACAGGCTTCCCTGGCAATTACTCAAGCAGATTACCGAAGATGTCAGGTGATGAAACATTTAAGACTCAGAAGTTCGCCACCCTTGTTCTAAGCACTTAGAAAATTCACCTACTAGCCTGGGTCTGCTAATACTTTAAACAGACTTTTAAGTTGTTATTAAATAATTCAGTTTAAAAAAGAAAGATCCTTTTGAGAGTAATGGGGTTATTTAAGCATCATATTGGGTTTTTTTTCTTATTTTTATTCTTATGTATAATTCACATAACGTAAAATTGACTACTAACCTTTTTTTTTTATGGCGATGAAGATTGACTCTGAGCTAACATCTATTGCCAATCTTCCTCTTTTCACTTGAGGTAGATTGTCGCTGAGCTAACACCTGTGTCCATCTTCCTCTATTTTGTATGTGGGACACCGCCACAGCACGGCTTGACGAGTGGCATGTAGGTCCCCACCTGGGATCCAAACCTGCGAACCCTGGGCTGCCGAAGAAGAGCACGTGAACTTCACTACACCACGGGGCCAGCCCCCACCACTCACCAGTTTAAAGTGTACAACTCAGTGGCATTTAGCACATCCACAATTTCGTGCAACTATTGCCTCAATCTAGTTCCAAGCCCTTCTCATCACACCACAAAGAAATTCTGCGCCCATTAAGCAGTCGCTCCCCGTACCCCTCTCCCCGGCCCCTGGCAGCCACCAGCGTGCTGCTTGTCTCTCTGGATTTGCCTGCTCTGGACATTTCATATGAACGGAATCGCACCCTATGCGGCTTTTGTGTCTGGCTTCTTTCACTGAGCATGTGTTCAAGGTTCATCCATTTTGTAGCATGAATCAGTACTCCACCCCTTTCTATGGTTGAATAATAGCCATTATATGCATAGACCATATTTTGTTTATCCATTCACCTGTTGATGGCCATGTGGGTTGCTTCCACCTTTTGGCTATTGTGAATAGTGCTGCTGTGAACATTTGTATACAAGTATTTGTTTGAATACCTATTTCAGTTCTTTGGGCTATATATCTAGGATGGAATTGCTGGATCATATGGTAATTCTACATTTAACTTTTTTTTGGTGAGGAAGATCAGCCCTGAGCTAACATCCATGCTAATCCTCCTCTTTTTGCTGAGGAAGACCAGCTCTGAGCTAACATCTATTGCCAATCCTCCTTTTTTTTTCCCCCAAAGCCCCAGTAGATAGTTGTATGTCATAGCTGCACATCCTTTTTTTTTTTTTTTTTAAGATTTTATTTATTTTTTCCCCCCAAAGCCCCAGTAGATAGTTGTATGTCATAGCTGCACATCCTTCCAGTTGCTGTATGTGGGACTCGGCCTCAGGATGGACGGAGAAGCGGTGCCTCGATGCGCACCCGGGATCCAAACCCGGGCCACCAGCATTGCAGCGCGTGCACTTAACCACCAAGCCACAGGGCCGGCCCAGGATCACTGTTCTTATTTGTATTAGGTAGCACAGGCAAAGCTGCTATAACAAAAAGACTCAAATATGTAAAAGCTCAATAAAATACAGGTTTATTTTTTTTTCTCATGTAACAGTCCTGGGTGTAAGATTAGGTCGATGGGGCAGAGTTCTCCTCCACCCAGTAATGTTCCATCTTGAGGCCTTGCATTCACCAGAAGCTGGTCATCATCTTCCAACTGGCAGAGTAAATAAGACTACCTGCTGACGGATTTTCTGGGCCAAGCCAGGAAACTATGCACATCTCTTCTGCACACTTTCCACTGGGGAGAGCATAGGCACATAGCCACACCTACTTTAAGGGGGCTGAGGAATGTACAGTAGGCATATAGCCAACAAAGAGGACAACTATGTCTGCACCACAATATATATCCAATTACTTATTTGACTTATCTTTTGGTCTATGGCACAAGAACCTGAAATTAACCTGGATGGAAAAAGAACTCTGGATTCCCCCCCAACCCTCATCCTCATCAATGTTTGATTCACTGAATGGCACCATCACTCATCCAATTGCTTAAATTAAGCCAGAAACCTTGAAGTTATTCTCAATTCATTTCTTATTCTCACCTTCCTTCAGGAAGTTGAATCCTTCAGGAAGTCCTGTCAACTCTACCTCCAAAACATATCATAAATCCATCTACTCTCTCTCTACTGCCACCTCCTCAGTTCAAACATCATCATAATTTCTCATCTGGATTATTCCAATAGCCTCTTAATAGCTCTCCATGTCTCCACTCTTGCTTGCCCATATTTCATTCTCTATACAGCAGTGATCTTTTAAAATATAACTTTGATCACATCACTCTTCAGTGATGGCTTAGAATAAAATCCAAAGTCCTTACCATGACCCCTAAGGGTGTATATGATACAGCCCTGCCCACCTCTCCAACCTCCTCCTTTATCACTCTCTCTTCCTTCTCACTCTGCTCCAGCTACAATGACCTTCTTGCTGCTCCTGGAACACATTCAGCTTATTTCCACCTTAAGACTTTTGCACTTGCTGTTCCCAATGCCCAGAAATCTCTTCAAATTTCCAATAGACCGCTCCTTCTCATTCCTCAGAGGTCTCAGCTTCAATGTTACCTCCTGGGAGACCTTCCCTGATCATCTAACGGAAAAAAGTCCCCTCATCCAGTTACTCTCTTACCTCAGCATCTTGTTTCACTTTCTTCTCAGCATCTACAAACTCTGTTTTTCCCTGTTTATTTTCTGCTTCCCTTTCCTGAAAGTAAGATCCATGAGCAAGTACCGTGTCTAGTTCCTAGTGTTTCCCCAGTGTCGAGAAGGCCTGGCACATACTGGTGACCAGTAAACAAGTGAATGAATGAAGAACCACCAAGAGGTGATCAGCCCAAAGCCCCCGCAAGGCAGGCTGTTGGTGCAGAGTAAGGAGCACAACCCTGGGTTCCGATTCCGCCTTGACCACGTCTCAGCTGCGCGCAAGCGAGCTGGGCTCTCTGAGCCTCAGTTACCTAATCTGTAACGGGGGATAAGAACATACTCACCTCACAGAGCCAAATGCCTACTTTGTAAAGAAAGGAACTGATGGAGGATAAGAGCTTCACATAAAATTAACGCTCCGTATTCATAACCATTAGCGCTATTATTATACATAATTCTGTTCTCTTACTGCAGGACCCTCCCGGGGCCTGTTTCCTTTTCTCTATCACGCGCTGACAGCTCCGGCTCCCTCCCGCAGAGTGTTTCCGGCGGCATCAATCTCCTCTTCCGCTCGGGGAGGAAAAAAAGGAGCGCGAGCACTTCCGCAACCAGTTCCTGGAGCCCGGCGGAGATCTCTAAAGGCCCCGCCCCGCCGGGCCCGCCCCGTGACGTCATCGACGCGGCGCCAGCGCTGCGTAGGGCCCCGCGGGCCTGTCCTGGGCGTGGCGCACCTTGGGGAGGCCCTGGCGGGCGCCTGCAAATCAACTGCGTGGTTCGGGGGCGGCCCGGAAACCCCAGCGGACGGCGGCGAGGGTCGCGTGGAGCCGTGGGGGCACGGAGTCGGGCGGCAGGAGGGGCGGCCCCGAGCTCAGGCGGGGCACAGCGCCGGCGGGCGGGCGGCTGGCGGGGCTGCCCGGCGCGGGTGTCCCGGCGATGTGTGGCGCTGAAGCGGCAGCGGGTTCGGCCTCGGCTTCGCGGCGGTGCCGGCGGCGGAGGCGGAGGCGCAGGCTCCTCCTCAGGACCTGGCGAGCCAGGGCCTAATAGGCGGCCCCGCGAGGCCCCTGCAGAGCGCCCCGGACCGGGGCCCTCCCCGCCTCGCCCTGCCCCGGGAGCCTGCCTCCCCGGCCGGGGATGAGGCCGGGAGGCGGCGGCGCGGGGCCCAGCACAAAGGCTCTCCGGGGGCCGCCGCCGCCGCCAGCCTAAAGCCACCCGCCGAAGCCGAGCCGGCTCCGGGGCCCTCATCCCCGCCGGTCCCCGGGGGCGGCCACTGCCCGTCTTCCCGAGGCCCAAGGGCCCGAGCGCCGAGCCCCTTGCTCCCTCGGCCGCGGTGGGACCGGGCAGCTGCGCAGCCTCCACCGCTCCCGGCCGTAGGGGCCTCTCGGAGCATGTCGGAGGAGAGCGACATGGAGAAAGCCATCAAGGTAAGGGGGAGATGCCCCCTTCCTCCCCGCTTTGTCCCTGTGGCATTCCTCTCGGCTCCAGCCTCAGAAAGCGCAGAGAACTTCAGTGAGATTCCAGCGACTCCCGGGTTTCGGTCTTCCCCGGATTCCGCGGACTGCGTTGTACAGCCCTGGGGCGAAGGGTCTGTGTAGGGAGGGATGTTCGAATCCCTCGTACTTCCCTGGTTAAAGCGGGAGGTGCTTGCGCTTAGCTAGAAGGGAAGGTGAGTGGCGTTGAGGTACTTGATGTGAGTGGGACGGAGAGGGCCCTAGTACTCGACTTTGGATCACTGCCCAAGTGCCGCCAGCATTTGCTTCCGGATGATCTGCTGCAACAGCACTGGGAGAGTTGGACTTTACCCGTCGCTCCCCATTTGTTTGAAACTAGCCTGGAAATCTGCAGTTTCAGGAGGTGGTTCGCCTTCTTACAAAACCTGTCCTTTGGCAAATAGGTGGTTCTCACTTTTCCTGTGTTCCCCTTCCCTTTTCCTCTTTCCGCTTCCCTCTCCCAGGGAGCATTGAGTTTAGGAACAGCTAACTGTGTCCTGTGATTTACTGCTCTGTTAACCAAAAGAAAAGCAAATATGTGTGTTCCAAAATTATCTAAATAAAATGACAAGTTTCTAAAACCTGTTTTTCACTCCTTTTTTAACAGGCATACTTTGAGGCGCCAAGGTACTAAATCAAAGTTATCTAGCTGTAGCTAGGAAATCAGAATCTTATATAAATTGAACACTGAAGTTTAAAGTTTGATATGCATTATTTAGTTATTTTGCAGTGTTAGTCAACTCAGTGCATTTCAGAATTTCATTTTCTCTTGAGGGACAGGCATCCATTGGCAACTTGGGGTTATTTTCCTCTTCGAGACACAATCACTATTACCAGTAACTAATTAAGAACTTACACTTCTAACAATTTCTTGGGTAGTAAAGTTTATAGAAATCATTCCAAAGAAACTTCACGTTTTAAAGGAGGCATCAAAATATACACATTAAGGAAGATCAAATTTTATTTTATTTTTCTTTTTGTGAGGAAGATCAGCCCTGAGCTAACATCTGTGCCAATCCTCTTTTTGCTGAGGAAGACTGGCCTGGGGCTAACATCCGTACCTATCTTCCTCCACTTTACGTGGGATGCTGCCACAGCATGGCCTGACAAGCGGTGCGGAAGTGCGCACCCGGGATCCGAACCCCCGTCCGCCAGCAGGGGAGCTTGCACACTTAACCATTATGCCACGGGACCAGCCCAAGGAAGATAAAATTTTAAATAATAGAAATAAAGATTCTAAAAGACTGCTTTGATATATCCATTTTTTTCTTTTGGTTTGGATTTTATTGGTACAGGGTCATGAATTGTTGCCTAAAGTTGTATGACTGGGTTGTGAAGTAAAGCATATGGGCAGATTTTTAAATTCAAATATTGTCTGCTTTGTGCCAAGTGCTGTCTTAGGCACTACTGGTGCAAAGCCAGACTCCTAGATGTCCCTGCTCTCGTGGAGGTTATATTCTAGGTGGTGGAATTAGGTAATAAACATTGTCACGTGGTTATCATTAAGGAGTATAAAAAGGGTGGGGAATACTATTTTAGGAAGGATAGTCAGGGAGGGCTTCTCTGAGGAGGTGACATGTAGAGCTCTGAAGGGAATGAGTGAGCAAACTTCCACTGTCTCAGGGAAGAATATTACACGCAGTGGGAACAGCAAGTACAGAGGCCCTGAGGTAGGTGCAGGTCTTGTGTGATCCAGGAATAGCAAGGTGGCTGGAATGCAGTGGGTCAGTGTAGAATATATTAGGTAATGGGAAGCCAGAGCACATAGGGCCTTGTAGACCATTCTAAGAACTTTGGCCTTGACCCCGAGTAGAAGGGGAACTTGGGGAGAGTTTTGAGCAGAAGAAGGACATAGTTCTAGTGGGCAAATATATAAATGGGGAGGCAATGTTAATTAGCAGTTACAATAGTTTCTCTAGGTAGACTAATGGGTTGAAATCTCAGCCTTGCCATTCATTAGCTGTGTCCTTAAGTCATTTCACTTCTCTGTCCCTTAATCTCCTCATCCATAGAAGGGGGATAAAAACACTCCCCAGCTCATAGGATGTTTTTGAGGATTTAGTAAGCAAATATATCTAAATGTGCTTACAACAATGCCTAACTTTTAGTAAGAGCTCGTTGAATATTAGCATATAGCAAATTAAGAGGGGTTTAGAAAGAGTGGTAGTTTTCTTCACTTGTTCACTCTCCTCCAACCTCATTTTCATAAATTTTTTTTTTTTTTTTAGCTTTTCACATGCTTGATAGGTCATTAGTGACTCTTCCTACTAATTTGGGTGTGTCCAGCCAATACAAATTAGTGAAGTTGAAAATATCTGATTTGACAACCAGTACTGACTAGGATATTCCCTTGGAAGCAAGACTCATCACATCAAATAAAACTTTAGGTCTGTGGTATTGTGTTGTATTAATTGTTTTGCTTTTTGGAGGCCGTCCCTCAAATGTGAGAACTGAGATCTCTAGAGTTCAGCTGGAAAAGCTGTTTTCCTGGGCTCTAATCACAGCACTTAAACTTCTGCTGCCTGACTACCTGAGTGAGAGTGGGCTGATTGGACTTGAAGATCTCATCCTATTACTCTTAACAAGATATTAGGATAAGGTCAAATGGCTACAGCCGTAGGCTCTGTCTTCTCATTTCTGTCTCTGCTCCCATAGCCTCATGACTTCACTATTCCCAAGACACTTAGCTAAACCTGGAGAATGAGTATTTGAGATTAGGGATTGTCTTACATATTTGTTTTCTATTGTATATGGTAGAGTTCTTAATATTTGATGAACTTAGTGAAAATTCATTTCCTTGGTTTTAAAAACATTTTTTTAAATTGCAGTATAATTTACATACCATAAAATTCACCCACTGGAAGTGTATAATTTTTAGTAAATTTATAGAGTTGTGCAAGTATCATCACAATCCAGTTTTAGAATATTTCCATCTCGCCTAGAAAGTTTCTTCTGCCTCTGTAGTCAGCTTCTATTCCCATTCCCCCCTCCCCCAGAAAACCATTGATCTGCTTTCTGTCACTATAGTTTTGCCTTCTCTAGAAATTCCAAATTAAAGAAATTGTATAATATGTAGCCTTATGTGTTTGGCTTCTTTTACATATCATAATACTTTTGAGGTTCATCCATGTTGGTGCATGCATTAGTAGTTCATTCCTTTTTATTACTGAGTAATCTTTTTATTTTTTATCCATCCCCAGTCAGTGGACATTTAGAATGTTTCCAGTTTTTAGCTATTATGAATAAAATGATAAATAAAACTTGTCTGTACAAGTTTTTGTGTGAATATTTTAATTTCTTCTGGGCAAATACCTAGGTGTGGAATTACTGGGTAGTATGCTCAGTTAAGTTTATGTTTAAGAAACATTTCAGTTTTTAAGAAACTGAAACTTTTCCAAAGTGGCTTTATCATTATTAGTTCCCACCAGTAGTGTTTGAGGGTTCTAGTTTTTTTTACCCTCTTCACAAATATTTGGTATTGTTAGGCTTTCTATCTTAGCCATTTTAGTGGTATCTCATTGTGGTTTTAATTTTCATTTCCCTACTGACTGATGCTGTTGAGCATCTTTTCATGTGCTTATTTGCCATTCGTGTATTTTTTTCTGGTGAACTGTATAAAAATCTTTTGCCCATTTTTAAATTGAGTTTCTCTTATTGAGTTGTAAGAGTTCTTTATAAACTCTGAATAAAAGTCATTTATCAGATATATGATCTACAAATATTTTTTCCCAATCTGTGTTTTATCTTTTTTAATGGTCTCTTTTGAAAAGCAAAACATTTAAACTTTGATGAAGTCCAGTTTATCAAAGTTTTTTCTTTTATGGATTGTGCTTTTGGTGTCATAGCTAAGAAATATTTGTCTAGTCTAAGGTCACAAGATTTTTCTCCTATGTTTTCTTCTAGATAGTTTTAGTACTTTCATTTAGGTCTAATATCCATTTGAATTAACTTTTGTGTTTGGTATGATATAAAGGTCTAAAGTTTTGTTTGTTTGTCTTTAATATGGATATCCAGTTGTTTCAGGACCATTTGTTCCAAACACTGTCTTTTGCCCATTGAATTATTTTGGTACCTTTGTTGATAATCAATTGATCATAAGTGTATGAGTTTATTTCTGGATTCTCTGTTATGTTCCATTCATCATTATGACTATCCTTATGCCAGTACCACACTTGATTTGACTACTGAAGCTTTTTAAAAATTTTTTGTTTATTGCAGTAACATTGGTTTATAACATTGTATAAATTTCAGGTGTGCATCATTATACTTATGTTTCTGTATAGATTACATCATGTTCACCACCCAAATACTAATTAGAACCCATCACCACACACTTGTGCCGAATTATCCCTTTCGCCCTCCTCCCTCCCTCCTTCCCCTCTGGTAACCACCAATCCAATCTCTGTCTCTATGTGTTTGTTTGTTGTTGTTATTATCTACTACTTAATGAAGCTTTATAGTGAGTTTTCAAATTGGGTAGTGTGAGAACCAACTTGGTTCTTTTTCAAAATTAAGTTGGGGAAGTTCTTTGTATTCCCAAATAAATTTTAGAATCAGCTTATCAATTTCTACAAAAAAGTGTGCTGGGATTTTGACAGATTCCACTGAATCTATAGATCAATTTGGGAACAGTTGCCATCTTAACAATATGATCTTCTAATCCATGAACATAGTATAGCTCTCTATTTCTTTAGGGCTTCTCTCATTTCTCTTAGCAATGTGTTGTAGTTTTTGGTGTACAGATCTTGCACTTTTTTTGATAAATTTATTTCTAAATATTTTATTTTTTTGATGCTATTAAGAATGGAATTTTTGTTTTCTTAATTTCATTTTTTTGGATTGTTACTAGTGTATAGAAATATAGTTGATTTCTGTATTCTGATTTTGTGTTTTGCATCTTTACTACATTTGCTTATGCTAGATTTTTTTTGGTAGGTTCTTTAGGATTTTGTACATATAAAAATTGTGTCTTCACCAAATACAGTTTTACTTCTTCCTTTACCGTATGTATGCTTTTAATTTCTTGCCTTATTCCATGGGTAGAACCTCAGGTACAATGCTGAATGAAAGTGGCAAAAGTGGACATCTTGCCTTGTTCCTGATCTCAGGGAGGAAGCATTTAAAGACTTATCACTAAGTAAGTTTTTTTTTTTTTTTTTAGATACCCTTTGTCAAATTGAGGAGTTTCCTTCTATTCCTTGTTTGCTGAGAGTTTTTATCAGGAATAGGTGTTAAGCTTTTGTTATATGTTTTTTCTTCATCTATTGAGTTGATGAAATGGTTTTTGTTCTTTATTCTTAATGTGGTATACAGATCTTCCTCATCTTACGATGGGGATACGTCCTGATAAATCCTTCATAAGTTGAAAATATCGTAAGTTGAAAATGCATTTAATACACCTAACCTACTGAACACCATAGCTTAGCCTAGCCTACTTTAAATGCACTCAGAACACTTACATTAGCCTACAGTTGAGCAAAATCATCTAACACAAAGCCTATATTATCATAAAGTGTTGAATATCTCATGTAATTTATTGAATACTGTACTGAAAGTGAAAAACAGAATGGTTGTATGGGTACAGAATGGTTGTAAGTGTATCGTTGTTTACCCTTGTGATCACATAGCTGACTGGGAGCTGCGGCTCGCTGCTGCTGCCCAGCATCACAAGAGAGTATTGTACCACATATCACTAGCCTAGGAAAAGATCAAAATTCAAAGTTTGAAGTACGGTTTCTACTGAATGCATATCGCTTTTGCACCATCGTAAAGTCAAAAAGTCTTAAGTTGAAACATCGTAAGTTGGGGACCATCTATACAGTTAATTGATTTTCAGATATTAAACCAATCTTGCATTCTTGGTATAAACTGCACTTAGTCCGATGTAAAATCATTCTTATATGTTTCTGTATTCGGTTTCCTAAGGATTTTTGCATCTGTATTCATGAGAGATACAGGTCTGTAGTTTTCTTGTGATGCCTTTAACTTGGGTATAAGGGTACTACTAGCCTTACAGAATGAGTTGGGTACTAAACCCTCTTCTATTTTGTGGAAGAGTTTGTAGAGGATTGGTATTATTTCATTAAATCAATAGTTCTCAACAGGGGGTGATTTTTGCCTCTCATGAGACATTTGGCAGCGTTTGGAGAAATTTTTGATTGTCAACACTGGTAGAGATACCCTCTAATGGGTAGAGGAGAGGAATGCTATTGAACATCCTACCAATGCACAGGACAACCTTACAACAAAGAACTATCTGGTTCAAAATGTCAGTGATACTGAGGTTGAGAAACTGTGCTTTAAATATTTGGTATAATTCCCCACTGAAGCCTTGTGGGGCTAGACTTTGCTTTGTGGGAAGATTTTTTATTTATTAATTCAGTTTCTTATAGGTCTGTTCAGATTTTCTATTTCTTCTTGAGTCAGTTTTGGTAATTTATGTCTCTCTAGGAATTTGTCCATATCATCTAGTAGTCTCATTTGTTGGCATAAAGTTGTTTATGGTATTCCCTTGTAATGAATGCTTTGATTCCTCTCAGTTCGACTGTGATGTCCCTTCTTTCATTTGTAATATTAATAATTTATGTTTTTTTCTCTTTCCCAGTTGAGCTTTCAAAGAATCAACTTTTGGTTTTCAATGATTTTTCTGTATTCTATTTTATTGATTTCTGCTGTAGTTTTTTATGAGCTCCTTCTTTCTGCTTGCTCTGAGTATAGTTTGTTCTTCTTTCTCTAGTGTTTCAAGGTAGAAGCTTAGGTTATTGATTTGTGATCTTTCTTTCTTGTGTAGGCATGTATAGCTATAAATTTCCATCTAAACACTGCTTTAGCTACATCTCCTAAATTTTGGCATATTGTGTTTTCATTTTCATTCAGATCAAAATATTTTCTAATTTCCCTTGTTATTTCTTCTTTGGCCCATTCGTTATTTAGGAGTGTGTTACTTAATTTCTAAATATTTGTCAATTTTCTTCTTTTGATTTATAGCTTAATTCCATTGTGGTTAGAAAACTTTATATAATTTCAATTTTTAAAAATTTTTTGAGACTTATGATCTAGCATTGGCTTATCCTGGAGAATATTCTATGTGCACTTGGGAAGAATGTATATTTCCCTGTTGTTGGATGGAGTGTTCTATAGATGTCAGTTAGGTCAAGTTGGTTGATAGTGTTGTCTCGTACATCCTTGCTGATTTTCTGTCTAGTTTTTCTTTCTGTCAAGAGCGGGGGTACTGAATGTCCAACTATTATTTTTGAATTGTCTTATTTTCCCCTTAAATTTTGTCAATTTTTGCTTCATGTATTTTTGGACTCTGTTGTTAGGTGGATGCAATATATGTTTATAATGATCATATCTTCCTGATGAAGATATGATAAGAGGCACATAAAAAGTGCCTCTCTGGGCCGGCCCTGTGGCTTGGTGGTTAAGTGCGCGCGCTGCAATGCTGGTGGCCCGGGTTCGGATCCCGGGTGCGCATCGAGGCACCACTTCTCCGTCCATCCTGAGGCCGCGTCCCACATACAGCAACTAGAAGGATGTGCAGCTATGACATACAACTATCTACTGGGGCTTTGGAGGGAAAAAATAAAATAAATAAAATCTTTAAAAAAAAAAAAAATGCCTCTCTTTCTCTAACATCTTTTAAAGTCTATGTCTGTTGTCAGTGTAGCTACTCCAGCTCTCTTATGGTTACTTATGGGTGTATCTTTTTCCATTCTTTTAATTTTTTTTTCATCTTTTTTTGTTGTACTAAAATACACGTAACAAAATTTACCATCTTAACCATTTTTAAGTGTATATCGTTCAGTGGTATTAAATATATTCATAACATTGTGCTACCATCACCAACCATCCATCTCGATAACTCTTTTGATCTTGTGAAACTGAAACTCTATCCTCATTGAGCTGTAACTCCACATTGCCTCCTTCCCCCTAGGCCCTAGCAACCAGCATTCTACTTTCTGTCTTTATACTTTTGACTACTGTAAGTACCTCATATAAGTGGAATCATATGGTATTTGTCTTTTTGTGACTGGCTTATTTCACTTGGTATAATATTTTTAAGGTTCATCCATATTGTAGCATTTCCTCCCTTTTTAAGGCTGAATAATATTCCATTGTATGTATATACCACATTTTACTTATCGATTCGTCCATCATGTTTTAGCTATTGTGAATAGTGCTGCTGTGAACATGGATGTACAAATATCTCTTCAAGATCTTGCTATCAGTTCTTTTTTTTTTTTTTAAGATATGACCACATTTGTACCCCAAGCCAGAGAGGCAGGTCGTATGGGCTACTTCATTTGTACCTCCAGGGTCTCAGGTGCCACACTGCCATCTGACCGTTTTTTTTTTTTGAGGAAGATTGGCCCTGAGCTAACATCTGTTGCCAATCTTCCTCTTTTTCTTTTTTTCTCTTCAAAGCCCCAGTACATAGTTGTATATCCTACTTGTATATCCTTCTAGTTCTTCTGTGTGGGATGCCACCTCAGCATGGCTTGATGAGCCGTGAGTAAGTCCGTGCCCAGGATCCAAACTGGTGAACCCCGGGCCGCCGAAGCAGAACGTGCAAACTTAACCGCTACGCCACTGGGCTGGCCCCCCTGCTATCAGTTCTTTTGGTTATATACCCAGAAGTGGAATTGCTGGATCATATGGTAATTCTATTTTTAATTTTTTTGAGGAACCACCATACTGTATTCCACAGTAGCTGTACCATTGTAGAGTCCCACTAATAGTGCACAAGGGTCCAGTTTATCCATATCCTCTCCAACACTTGTTATTTTCTGTTTTTTTGATAGTAACCATCCCAATGGGTGTGAGGTGGTATCTCATTGGAGTTTTGATTTACATTTTCTTCATGATTAGTGATGTTGAGCATCTTTTCACGTGTTTATTGGTCATTCGTTTATTTTTGGAGAAATGTCTATTCAAGTCCTTTGTCTTTTTTTTTTTTTTTAATGAGGAAGATTGGCCCTGGGCTAACAACCGTGCCCATATCGCTCTACTTTACATGGGATGCTGCCACAGCATGGCTTGACAAGCGGTGCATTGGTCAGCGCCAGGGATCCGAACCTGCGAACCCTGGGCTGCCAAAGCGGAGCGTGTGAACTTAACCGCTAAGCCACCGGGCCATCCCCCTTTGTCCATTTTTTGAATTGGGTTGATTGGGGGTTTTGTTGTTGAGTTTTAGGAGTTCTCTATATATTCTGGATATTAATCCCTTATCAGGTGTATGATTTGCGAATATTTCTTCCCATTTTCTAGGTTGCCTTTTTACTCTGTCAATAGTGTTTTTTGATGCACAAAATTTTAAAATTTTCATGAAGTCCATTTTGTTTATTTTTTCTTTTGTTGCCTCTGCCTTTAGTGTCATATCCAAGAAATCATTGTCAAATCCAATGTTGTGAAACTCTTGCCCTATGTTTTCTTCTAAGAGTACATTTAGGTTTTTGATCCATTTTGAGTTAATTTTTGTATATGGTGTTAAGTAAGGGTTCATCTTCATTCTTTTTTTTTTTTGTGAGGAAGATCAGCCCTGAGCTAACATCTGCCAATCCTCCTCTTTTTTTTTTTTTTTTTTTTGCTGAGGAAGACTGGCCCTGGGCTAACATCCGTGCCCATCTTCCTCCACTTTATATGGGACGCCGCCGCAGCATGGCTTGACAAGCGGTGTGTCAATGTGTGCCCAGGATCCGAACCGACGAACCCCCGGCTGCTGCAGTGGAGCATGTGCACCTAACTGCTTGCGCCACCGGGCCGGACTCTCAACTTCATTCTGTTGCATGTATGTGGATGTCCAGTTTTCCCAGCACCAGATGTTGAAATCCTTTTATTTTTTTTAATTTTTTTATTTTTTAAAGATTTTGTTTATTTATTCCCCCCCCCCCAAAGCCCCAGTAGATAGTTGTATGTCTTAGCTGCACATCCTTCTAGTTGCTGTATGTGGGACACGGCCTCAGCATGGCCGGAAGAAGCTGTGTGTCGGTGCGCACCCGGGATCCGAACCCGGGCCGCCAGCAGTGGAGCGCGCACACTTAACCGCTAAACCACGGGGCCGGCCCAGAATCCTTTTATTTTTAATTTGTTTGCATCTTTGAATCTAAAGTGTCTCTTTTAGATAGCATATAGTTGGATCTTTCTTTTTAATCCAGTAAATATTATTTTTTTGCTATATTATTTTTAATTTTATTATTTTTATATTTGTTATAAATATGTTTATTTTATTTACTTATTATTTTGTCAGTATTATTATTTACAAAAATAGGCAATGGATGGATTTGCCTGTGGGTTGTAATTTGCTGCCCCTGGTCTAGAAGGATTCTCAAGAATTCATTCCGTATATCTATATCCTTATTAATTGAAAGCAATGTATATATTTCTTTAGCAGAACCCAGTCAATGTGGACTACTTTTAAGTAGTCCATAATTTCCTTTAGTAAAGTGTTTTAATTGACCCATGCCTTCCTACCTTCTCCTTTGTCATTAAAATACGTGAGAAAATATGCCATCTACACATAGAAGAGTTGACAGTGTGCGAGTGTTACTTCTCTTGCCCAGCTGGGCTTAGTGAAGCCTTAGCACTGGTTAGTGTTTATGGCACCATCAACAAAAGTGCGAGAATTAAAACTGGAAAAGAGGGTAAGAGGTGTAAGAAAAATGGGGTTCAGAAATCAGGGCTGTAGAGAGGTCTGTTAGTACCTCTCTTACCTTCTGCAAAACCAAGTGTCAAAACTCCAGTCAGAGGCTCTACAAGTTCAACTATCTTCGCTGTCCTTGAGGTAGATTACCATCTTAATAAGCAGCAGTACAGTGAAGAATTTGTTGTAACATTATGTTCACATCCCAGGAACTGAGCATATGAACAGTCCTTTGATATGATTATAACAATTCCATAGAACAAATCTCTGTTTCCATTGAGTCTCCTATGAGTGTATGTTTTCATTAGAGTTGAGGAGAGGAGAGGAGAGGTTTGGCAAATGATTTGCCTCTACCATGAAGCTGAGACCGTGTTCCAACTCCCTCTTTCCCAATCCTGTATTCCTCTCAGAATTCTCAGACACTTCTAAATCCAACAGGCCAGGCAGTGGAAACATGAAGGAGGTAGACAGGTTAAATGTGTAGGTTTGAATTCTGTTTAGGAGGCGGTGAGTGGAGACAGAGCCTGGGGAACTCCCTGATTGGGCAAGATTTGTCCCTAATCTTCATGCCGGGGCCTGGGCGGTTACCCTCAATAGCCAGAATGGTGCTGGAGAAGAGGCCAAAGCCATAGATTCTAGTCTTGTTAGTGCTTGTAACTCACTGTGTAACCTTGACAAGCTCCTTATCCTCGATGTACAGTTTTTCAGAAGTGAGTTTGTGTAATGATCTTGCTGGTCTCTCCCAAATCAATATCAATATCACTCCATCATCAGGCTTTAGTCCACCTTTCTAGTCATTCATTCCAGAGTTATTGAGCATTTACTATATGATGAGAACCTTTATCATGACCTGGGCAGCAGAAAGGTGTGGAGAGGAACACTATTCTAAGTTTGTTTTATACACTTGCATATTCATTGGGCAGAAGCTCGGTTTTTATCTCTGAACTTAGTCTGGTGTCTAGCATATACTAACTGCTCAATAAGTGTGTGTTACATGGACAAATATCCTATTCTCATACACTAGGAATCAGGATTCTAGTGCCAAATATGGTCTATCAGATTTTCATTGCAACAAAACAATTTGAAAGTCGCATGAGTTTTGGCCTAATTTTTCAAGATCTGCAGGTGGTTTCCTGTTCTACCTGTGGAACTCTGAAAAATGAATTTTAGCTTATACATTTCAATATATAGTTTTTGTGCCTAAAAGCATATGGCAACAAAAACTCAACATACAGTGACTAGACAGGAATTCCATAAAAACTTGCATAAAACTATAGAGGCTCTATCTGGGACTACTGAAAGCTATTGAAAACTATTTAAAAAAAAACTATTGAAAACTACAGAAAATACAGTTATGCAATGAATGTCACAGAATATCTTTGTACTCAAAGTGGTGCTGTTGAAAATTAGATAAATTTACTACTATTTTATTTGCACTTTTAAGTCTCAATTTATTTGGTTATTCCAAAAATTTGATTAACTTGTTCAAGGATATAGGCCTCTATATCATAGCAGCATATATCAGACCAGTCTTTCTGAAATCTCAGAAAACCCACTTGACCATTTTAGCAAATAAGTATTCAGTAGTAAGCATTTTGAGAGAATATCTTCCCCCTACACTCCAAAAAACCCCCCAAAAACCCCACATTGTCTACTCAAATGGACCTTGTAGATGAGCTGAAGAATTTCTTTTTATCCTAAAGTTTTTGCTGTTCCTTATGTTAAAAAACAATGCCTAACCTAGTCATTTAGACAAAATGTCTAATTATAAAGCCCTACAGAACACAAAGCTCTGCTTATCAGATTGTCTCAGAAGATGAGATGTTGAGTGATAAATTCTTCTGTTGTCCCATGTCTGCTTAATTATTCAGCTTTTTTTTGGCTGAGGAAGATTCGCCCTGAGCTAACATCTGCTGCCAATCTTTCTCTTTTTTCACTTGAGGGAGATTCACTCTGAGCTGACATCTGTGCCGGTCTTCCTCTGTTTTGTATGTGGGTCGCTGCCACAGCATGGCTGACGAGTGGAGTAAGTCCATGCCCAGGACCCAAACTCACGAACCCGGGCCACCAAAGCAGAGTGTATGGAACTTGAACCACTTGGCCAGGGGGCCGGCCCCTATTCAGCTTTTTAATTGGAGAATCATTCTCTGCCCCCTCCCTTTTTTATTTTAATAGGAAACCTCCATTTTAGAGGAATACAATATCAATTGGACTCAGAAGCTGGGAGCTGGAATTAGTGGTCCAGTTAGGTAAGAAACCTATGTGCAAATTATGACAAAATTGCTCTGAAAAGGGCCATTTGAAATACATCTTAAATTAGAAGCATCAGCTATGCCAGATTTGTAAAATAGCCTAAATTTAACAAGTGGAGGTATTTATGATAGGCTTTTCCTCCTCCATTTAGAAATATATTTAAGTGACCGAGTCACATGGTCTGTGATAGACTCATTTAAGATGTCAATACTGTGGAGATGCTGTGAGAGTCACCTGTAGCCAGCAGAGGCCATTATTTCTTTCTTGGCCAGCCTCCAGTTGATTTCATGTGGCTCAGGATCTGAGGCCTGTGAAGGGTGGGTGAGATGCTTCTCTGCCTTTCCACCTGCTAGCCCTGGGGGCAAGTTTATTCTGATGAACCTGGATATATTCTTGTTTAGAAGGACAATTTTCAAAGAACAAATTTGTTAAATTAGTTTTCACTGTAACATAGATGATTTCTGATTGAATTTTTTCTCCAAATCTAGAGTCTGTGTGAAGAAATCTACCCAAGAACGGTTTGCACTGAAAATTCTTTTTGATCGTCCAAAAGCTAGAAATGAGGTATGGTCCTTTATTGCCTTGACTTGCTTAAATATTTGAAGTGCCTAAGAATTATTCTTTTTATAAGTAAGGCAGCTTCCTGGAGAGAATGCAGAGATGCACAAAGAGTTTTATGTCCACACTTATCCCTTTTCCCTATTCAAGTTATCATCATAAAGCAGTCTTCTGTCTATCAGTACCAAAGGCTGTTAGTCTTATTTCCCTTCAACCACCTCTTGCTCTTTTTCACTTAATGTGATTCTTGTACCCTGAAGTTTTCAGGTTTACTTCAGCTTTTGCTTATTGGAAAAGGTCCTTGAAGAGTGGAGATAAAATAGTACAAAGAGGGTCTGGTGAAGCATCTTGAAAGTGTGCTGGCGGGCTGGCCCCGTGGCTTAGCGGTTAAGTGCACATGCTCTACTGCTGGCAGCCCGGGTTCGGATCCCGGGCGTGCACCAACGCACCACTTCTCCGGCCATGCTGAGGCCGCGTCCCACATGCAGCAACTAGAAGGATGTGCAGCTATGACATAAAACTATCTACTGGGGCTTTGGGGGGGGGAAATAAATAAATAAATCTTAAAAAAAAAAAAAAAGAAAGTGTGCTGGCTGCACGGGGGCTCTGAGGATGGGTTTCTAGTTTTTAAAAATAGACATTGTGTCAGATTATCTGGATGTGGTGATGACATGTTAACAACATGTGCAGTGAACAACTTATTCTTTTGCTTAGAGATATATGAATAATTTCTGAAATAAAATGAATTATTTGCCAAATTTTTCATTTGCTAATAGATAGGACAGTAGAAAGTAAATCTGTTGTTGAGGTTTTATTCATGGAAAGAGCATTAAGGAGATAATCTGTATATGAAAAAAAATTTTTTTTTTTACATAATTCCAAGTGATAAAGTTTTTTTTACTGTAATAGTTTATCCCCTTGTGCCTAGTGTGGTCAGTTTTGGGGGGAAGTTTGGAGAGAAAATGTTGGCATCCCCTATGTACAGAAGCATTTCCTCTGTTCTCTTTAAGGTACGTCTGCACATGATGTGTGCCACACACTCAAATATAGTTCAAATTATTGAAGTGTTTGCTAACAGTGTACAGTTTCCTCATGAGTCCAGCCCCAGGTAAGACTGCACAGGGTCATCATCACATGCCCATCTCTCCATATGTAGGCCAAGGTGTAGTGGGGTCTTCCTCTCTTTTGTGCCCTCTCTCTCCCCACCCCTTTGTCTCCTTCCCTCCCTCCCTCTCTGCCTTGGCCCCCCCCCCCCCACCCCCCGCTTTCTCTTTCTTCTCTCCTTTACTTTTTATTTTGGAAAATTTCAAACATTTGTAAAAGCAGCCAGAAGTATGTAATGAATCCCCAAGTACCCATCACCCAACCTCGACAGTATCAACTCATTGCCAGTCTTGTTTCATCTAAACCCCACCCACCCTCCTGGCCCCCTGATTATTGTGATTACTTTCTCTTTTTTAAAAAAGCATGTAATGTGGAATTAAAACAGATTCTATTTCAAATTAGTGAAAGGGAACCAAACATTCTAGGCAGTGTCTTAGAGGTTGATATGGGAAAAAGCCCTGATGGCTTAATCTGACATTCCTTTTAAAGGACTAAATCAGTATTATTCTTTTAGCCACCAAGTATCTGGCAAGCCCATTGGGTGGCATTCTAACTCTCTTCCAGGGAATTCAAAATTAAATAAGGTATGGTTTCTGCTGAGGGGACTGACATGTAAACCTATCATCATCGCAATATGATAGGCACCGAGGAGAGGCATCCTTAAAATATTTTGAGCTTACAAAGGAGGAGAGCTGCTAACTGTAGGCTGGGGGGTGAGATGTCTCACAGAGCAGTGATGTGGAGGCTAGGACTTGAAGGTGGTGGGTAGGAGTTTTCCAGGTGGAGATACGTAAAAACAAGTGGGAAATCAAATGATTATTTCTTACAACTGTGCTCTGTTGGTGAAAGCATTTGGATGGAAGCTGGAAGCATTTATATCAAAGAATGGTAACTGAAATTCAGATTTTTTTTTAAAACAAGATGAAAATTTTTGCTTTTATTTAATAGCTGTGTAACCCCGTCCAGCTGTCTTGCTGGGCATGCTACTGGTCACAGAATACTAGTGGAGTGGGGGCGGGGAGTGGAGAGAGAGACACACATGCATGCACACACACACAGAATGAGAATGAATAACCAGGACAGCCCAGCACCCAGCCAGATAACTACACAAAGTCATATTCTGTTTTCAATTCACTTTCAGTCTAGCTGCCCTAAAATATATATACAAAACATGTCACTTAAAAGATCACCCCCTCTTTAACAAGTTCTAGTCACCCTTTAACAAGTCATTCTTTAAGAAGATCTAGTAATGACAAGTATAGTATCTTCAAAAGGATCATTGTCTTCAAAACTAATTCTTTTACTTCCATTTTAGCTTCTTCGAAAGTTTTAGGTCAGGGATATTCCTTATCCTTAGTGTCTTGTTGGTAGTGACAAGGGTTCTAACTCAGAGGGGCTTGGTAGGACTACACTTAGGAAGTAGTTACACACTTTGTAGGTGAGGTATCTTTAGGTTAGCTACTTGATGTTTCAGTTTTTTTTTTTTTTAACTTAACAAAATCAAATGCTTTCAAACAGGGCTCGACTCTTAATTGTAATGGAGATGATGGAAGGGGGAGAGCTATTTCACAGAATCAGCCAGCACCGGCACTTTACAGAGAAGCAAGCCAGCCAAGTAACAAAGCAGGCAAGTTAACCCCGGGTACCGATCAAACCGCCAACAGTGTTGGTTAACAAGCACAATTTCATTGGGGGGAATAAAAGAAAGCTTGAAGAAAAGCTCTATTTGATCTCTCATTGCCTGCTTTGTTATGTAATCAGAAAAGATGCCTTGACAGGAGAAATGTGAAAATGTGACCCCTTTTTTTCTTTGGGGGGGGACTGTATTCTTAAGTGGTTGTCAGTTGTTTGTCTATTATCAGATTTAAATAAACTCTGGAAGGAAGGTAATCTTACTCCTTTGCAGTCTGTAGATATTTTAGACATGCAGCTTCCAAGCACTGTTATTGGACTTTGAGATAAAATGCTGCTGATACCACCTGAAAGATTGTATGGTATAAACATATGTTCTAAGACAATTGTGTATATGATACTTTTTGCTTATGAGTCATCTTTCTCTCATCAGATTTTAATAGTATTCTGTAGTATTATTATTAAAATCCTGTAGTATTTTAATAGGTCTTTGTAATTCTGGGTTATTCCTGATTATATTCTCTCTATTTTGACATCACATTTTATTGCTTAGAGAAATGGTTTATGTCACAAACAATACTAGGAATCCAACTGGAAATAATAACCTCTTGAGGAGGTGAAAAGCTAAACCCTCAAGGCTTATTTTGAGGCCAAGCAAGCAAGGCAAAGAAAAGCAGGAAGCATAGCACAATTGGTTCTTAATAAAAAATTCTTTCAAATTTTCCATGAGCCTCAAGCATTTTTTGATGCCTCCTTTCTGGTAGGGAGGAACTAATATTTGAAATACCAAGACAATTCCATACTGAGAGTTGAAGAACAGGTAGAATTTGTTCTTTCTATTTAATCTAAAAAATTACACCTTGTATTTTTCAAATGTTAGGACTAAAGGGTGAGCTCTGATACTCTTCTGTAAAATAAAAACCCTTCAAATCCACCTGAACAGGCAACGTTTTCAACAAGTGGGATGAGCAAATTGGAACATCAGGTGGAAAAATGTAGTCAGCTGCCTTCCGTTTTTCTTGAAGGCAGAACTTGAAGTTGAGCTCTCTGGAGAGTGCCGTTCTCCCCAGAGCCAGGTGGTAGTACCTGCTGCCTGCTAGGGGAGCCCAGGCCTGCTGCAGACTGCCTTGCACAGTGTTTGCTCTGCAGTGCTTGTCACCTCAGATGAATGCAGACGGAAGCATTTCATTTTTCCCATTTCGTACAGGATTTAACTATCAGTTTATTCTGACAAAGAACTGTTTTACTGTTGTATTTTTCTTTTTGTTTAACAAAATACAGGTTGCAGTTAAACTAAGCTTAATTCATTTCTGTTTCTTGGTACACAGTCTTGCTTAATTTCTGCTTTAGAATTGAAAACTGACGATAGTCTTAATTGACTTAATTAAGGATCATTTTTTTAACGTCCTGCATTCTCTAAACCAGGGGCATTGAAGAGTTCTCTTTTCTAAGATGTGGTTGCTCCATTATGTCCTTTTCCAGATAGCTTTGGCTCTACAGCACTGTCACTTGTTAAACATCGCACATAGAGACCTCAAGCCTGAAAATCTGCTCTTCAAGGATAACTCTTTGGTGAGATGACTTGCTTTTCTGCATTTTAGTGCTGCCGATTTCAACATAGTTCAGGAATGGGTGTGTAGATATGTATGTTTTTGGAGTGCTCTGAATCCATGGTGAAGAGCTTACTTTTCCTACTTGTTCCCTTGCTAGAGGCTCAGAGAAATTGTATCATACCCTGGCATTGATAATTTTGGATGATACAGATATGTATTTGTAGGACTTAAAGTTTTGGATATTATTTGGAGGGACTTTGGGAAGGGTTATATGCTATTATATATGCCGTTATATATTACCTTGAAACTCAATAGTTGTATTTGCTGTTAACCCTGATAAGGTGTGTTTTCCTCTCCAGCCTCACCCCTTGCACCATGTCCCATCACATAAGTTGCTCTGGCTATCATGAAGCTAATGTTAAGAGGGAAGCAGCATCCTGAATTGAGGAGAGATAATGGGCCAATAGATAGAGTTAGGGGACATTTGACTGAATTCTTGATTTCAGTGCTGCCTTTATAAGTTATAAAACAAGGCTAAGTGTGAGTGTAAAAATTCCTTACTTCTGTATTACTAAGAACAATTCCTTAATATGAACCATTGTCGCCAGACCTGAGGATGTGCTACTGATTGGCTCAGGTCTCAGCCAGTAACTCATGAGAGTGCAAGGTAACATGTCTTGCTTTTGGATTTTCCTTTAATGTTTACTGAGAACTCTGGAGCAATGACTCCCATTTGTTTTATTTCAGGATGCCCCAGTGAAGTTGTGTGACTTTGGATTTGCCAAAATTGACCAAGGTGACTTGATGACACCCCAGTTCACCCCTTACTATGTAGCACCTCAGGTAAGCATGTGCTGTTTCTGCCATAAGATGTATCATTAAGCTGCCTGTAGATTCTTGTTTCTTTTGTTCTACAGCACAAGTAGGCGTGTATTACAAATGGGAGGGGGAGAACTCAGCTTCAGAAACCAACAAGCTGCTTAATTTGGGGTAGGCATTTTATTCTTTTAAAATCAACTTTATTGAGGTATGATTTGTATACAATAAAATACTCCTACTTTAAGTGTAGTTTGATGAGATACTCCTGCATGATCACCACCACAATCAAGATAGAAAACACTTCCATCACTTTAAAAGCTGTCTTGTGCACCTTTGCAGTCAGTCTCCTCCCAACTTAACCCCTAGCCTCGGGCAACGCACTGATCTGCTTTCTGTCATTATTGGTTAGTTTTGCCTGTATAAAATTTCATAAGAATGGAATTCCTGTAGCTTTTGTGTTTCACTTCTTTTGCTTAGCGTGTTTTTAAAATTCATCCATGTGGCTGCATGTATCAGTAGTTAGTTCCTTTTTATTGCTAAGTAGTATTCTATCGTATGACTAAGCCATGTTTGTTTATCCATTCACTGACTGATGACCATTTTGGGTTGTTTCCCATTCTTGGCTGTTAATGAATAAAGCTGCTAGGAACATTCATTTACAAGTTTTGGGGGACATATTCTTCCCCTCTTACATAATATCTTTTTCCAAAATGGTTGTACCATTTTACTTATGCACCAGTAAAGTATAAGAGTTCCAGTTGCTTTGTGTTCTTAGCACCAACTCACGTTTGTTAGTATTTATAATCTTAGTCATTCTGGTAGGTACGTAGTGTTATTTCATTATGGATTTAATTATAGCATTTTCCTGATAGCTACTGTTGTTGAGTATTTTTTCATGTGTTTTTTGGCTATTCTGTTGTGAAATATGGGTACAACATTCTGTTGTGAACTATGGATACAAATATTTTGTCCTTTTTTTGTGTTGGTTTTGTAATTGAGGTATGAGAATTTTTTATTGTATTCTGGATACGAGTTCTTTGTCATATATATGTATTAATTTTTTACTGCTTTCTGTAACAAATTGCCACAAACTTATTGGCTTAAAACAACATGCATTTATTACCTTACAGTTTTGGAGGTCAGAAGTCTGAAATGGTTCAAGGTGTCAGCAAGACTGTGTTCCTTTTGGAAGCTCTAGGGAAGAATCCATTTCTTTGCCTTTTCCCGCTTCTAGTGGCTGCTCACATTCTTTGGCTTGTCGCATCTTCCATTTTCGAAGCCAGCAGTGTAGCTTCTTCCAATCTCTCTTTCTAACTCTGACGCTCTTGCCTCCCTCTTATAAAGACCCTTGCGATTACATTGGATCCACTTGGATAATCCAAGATAAACCCCATTTCAAGATCCTTAGTTTAATCAAATCTGCAAAGTCTCTTTGACGGGGTCCAGGGATTAGGACATGAACATTTTTGGGAGGCCATTATTCTGCCTACCACATATGCATTATGAATATTTCTCTTAGTCTGTGGCTTGCTTTTCAATTTTCTTAATGGTCTTTTCAATAGCAGAAGTTTTTAATTTTGGTTGAATCTGAGTCACCAATTTTTTTTTTGATGGTTAGGCTTTTTGTTCCTGTCTAAGAGGTCTTTCCATACCCATGGACATGAAGATTTTCTCATGTTTTCTTATTAAAGGTTATAGTTTTAGCTTTAACATTGCAGACTGTGATCCATTTGAGTTATTTTTTTGTGTATATGTAACAATCAGGGTCAAGTTTCTTTCTTTTTTTTTCTTTTTGGATGTCAGGTTGTTTCCACATCATTTGCCGAAAGACTATCCTGGCATCATTGAATTACCTTGCAGTTTTGTTGAAAATCAATTGACTATATATGTGTTGGTCTATTCTAGATTCTATTCTGTTTATTTGATATATATGTCTATCCTTACGGCAATATCATCTGGATTACTGTAGCTTTATATTAAGTCTTGACCTTAGGTAGTGTAATAAGTCCTTCAAATTTATTTTTTTTCCAAATTGTTTTGACTATTCTGGATCCTTTGCATTTCTCCATAGTTTAGAATTCACTTCTCTATAACAGAAAAACCTCTTGGGATTTGATTTGGATTGTGTTTGATCTATAGATGAATTTGGAGAGAACTGACATCTTAATATAAAATCTTCCGATCAATGAAAATGGTATTTCTCTCTATTTATTTAGGTCTTTTTCTTAGAAATGTTCATATTTCTTAGTGTATAGGTCTTATACAGATTTTCTTAAATTTATTCCTATATTTTATGTTTTTAGATGCTATTGGAAATATTTTAAACAATTTCATTTTCCAATTGTTTCTTGCTAGTTTATAGAAATACAAATGATTTTTGATCCCTTGTATGCTGGGATTTTACTAAATTCATTTATTAATTCCAGTAGATTTTTTGTAGATTTGTTAAAATTTTCTACATACAAGATCATGTCATCTGTTAATACAGTTTTACCTTGTTCTTTCCAGTATGTTTGCCTTTTATTTCTTTTTTTTTTAAATTATTTATTTATTTATTTATTTAATTTTCCCCCAAAGGCCCAGTAGATAGTTGTACGTCATAGCTGCATGTCCTTCTAGTTGCTGTATGTGGGACGTGGCCTCAGCATGGCCGGAGAAGCAGTGAGTCGGTACGCGCCCGGGATCCGAACCCCGGGCCGCCAGCAGCGGAGCGCACGAACTTAACCACGAAGCCATGGGGCTGGCCCTTGCTTTTATTTCTTTTCCGTGCTTTATTGTACTGGGTGGGACCACCAGTTGAATATGATGAGAGCAGACATCCTTGCCTTGATTTTGATGTTATAGAAAAAATGTTCAATCTTTAACCATTAAGTATGATATTACTATTATGTTTTTTGTAGCTGTCCCTTATCAGTTTGAGGACGCTTCTTTCTATTTCTAGTTTACTGAAAGAGAATATGTTAAAATTTTGTCCAATGCTTTCCCTGCATCTATTGAGCTGATGATATATTTTTTCTTCTTTATTTTGTTAATATGATGAATTAATTGATTTTCAAATGTTATACCAATCTTACATCCCTGGGATAAACCTCGCTTAGCCATGATATATTATCTTCTTGCCTGATTTGATTTGCTAATATTTTGTTAAGGATTTCTGTGTCTTTTAACAAAAGGGATATTGGTCCATAATCTTTTCTTGTAATGTCTTTGCCTAGTTTCAGGCTATCAGGGTAATGCTAGCCTTATACAATTAGTTGGGAAGTGTGTCCTCCTCCTTTATTTTCTGAAACAGTTTATGTAAGATTGGTATTTGGGAGTTTCTACTGTGGAAAGATTTTTTTTTTAACAGTTTTATTTATTTATTTATTTATTTATTTTGTGAGGGAGATCAGCCCTGAGCTAACATCCACGCTAATCCTCCTCTTTTTGCTGAGGAAGACTGGCTCTGAGCTAACATCTATTGCCAATCCTCCTCCTTTTTTTTTTCCCCCAAAGCTCCAGTAGATAGTTGTATGTCATAGTTGCACATCCTTCTAGTTGCTGTATGTGGGACGCGGCCTCAGCATGGCCGGATAAGCGGTGCGTTGGTGTGCGCCCGGGATCCGAACCCAGGCCGCCAGTAGAGGAGCGCGCCCACTTAACTGCTAAGCCACGGGGCCAGCCCATGTGGAAAGATTTTTAATGATGTAATCAATTTAAAAAATAGATATAGATCTATTGAGTTTTTGTATTTCTTCTTGAGCCAGTTTTAGTAATTTGTGTCTTTCAAGAAATTTGACTGTTGTTGAATTTATTGGTATAAAATTATGATAATCTCTTACTAACCTTTTAAATATCTTTAGGATCTGTAGAGAGGGAGGTGAATAGTATTTATGTCTGGAAGTGGGCTTGCTGCTTTTGCTGTTAGCCCTTTAGTTGTGGGGGTAGGGGATTCAATCAGTCTACTCAGGAGTTGAGCTGAGTTTGAGTTTTGTTGTTGCTGTAGTTATCTTCAGTGCACCACCAGCTTGGGACTCTTCTCTTGTTACCTTGTGTTTAGGGTGGGGGCTGGGGTGCTACAGGGTTTTTTTTTTTTTTAATGTTCCTTTTCCACCTTCAGCTTTGGCCTTGCCTATGCACATGTGCCTCAGAGGGGCTCTCGCTTCACAGTCTCTCCTCCCTTAGCAGTAGACTCCTGTTACTTATTACTTGGTGCTTGCTAGCCTGGTGGGGGTGACAGGAGCGAGGAGTGGGGAGGTATCTTTTTCTGAACCAGCCTCAGTCTTGGGCAGGTCATGTCTTCTTGAGTCTCGTGAGCATCTGGTGGAAGTCCACGCAGAAGACCCCGTGAGTGGGTGCAAACTCTCCTTGTTTCTACGGCTCCTAGGGGGTCTGCTAGCCCCTCAAGCTAGCCCACACTTTGCCTTTAGCAATTTGTTAAAAATTTAGCTGGATTCCTTTTACGCATATGGCATGCTACAGTGCTTCCTCCTGGGCTCTGTCACAGGTGAGCCAATCTTCACATCTTGTCCCTTCTTGGAAGGGACTTTTTTTTTTAGATTGTAGAATACTCATTGTCATGAGACCTCTGGTCTCTGATGGGCTTAAGAATAGGGATGATTTTTTTAGTTTATCTGGCTTTTCCTTGCTATTGGGGGTTGGGTAGAGTGACACTCTCCAGCTTTCTACATTCTGGACAGAAACAGAAGTCCCAGCAATTTGATTATGGTGTGGGTAGGTGTTTGTTGTTCTTTCTCAGGGTTTGTTGAGTTCCTTGGATCTGTCAGTTTATAGTATTTATCAATTTAGGAAATATTTCACACATTTCTTCGAGTATTTTTCTGCCCATCCTCTCTCTCCCTTTTTTCTGAGACTCTAATTACATGTATGTTAGATCATACACAGGACACTGAGGTTCCAATATTTTTTTTTTCCCATCTTTTTTTTCTATCTGTGCTTCACTTTGGCTAGGTTCTATTGCTAGGTTTTCGATTTCACTACTCTTTTCTTCTGCATTGTTTAATCTGTGAATTTCTTCATTTCAGATTTATATCATCTGTTTCTCTTCTCATTTTGTTCATGTTCACCTTTATGTACCTCAATATATTTAATAACTTATTTAAATTCCCCCCAAAGCCCCAGTAGATAGTTGTATGTCATAGCTGCACATCCTTCTGGTTGCTGTATGTGGGACGAGGCCTCAGCATGGCCGGAGAAGCAGTGCGTCAGTGTGTGCCCGGGATTCGAACCTGGGCCGCCAGCAGCGGAGCGCGCGCACTTAACCGCTAAGCCACGGGGCTGGCCCGAGTCTTGCTCTACTGTATGCAGCTTACTATTTAGCCAAAGACTCAAAGGGATCCTTATGCAGATTTTTGTGTAGTTTTTCCACAGTTGGTACTCTGCTCCACAAATTTTAGCCACATTGCTGAACTCTGTGAGCCCCTATGCCCTGTTTAGATTCTCTTTCCCTGCACTGCATTCCAGAAAGTGCCTCTTAGCAGATCATAGGGCTTAGCACATTTGCTTGCTATCTCTCAGGGTTCACTGACCTGTATTGCCTATTGTTCAGTGTCAGAAAACAGCTATTTCTTATATTTTGCCCAATATTCTAGTTGTATATGGTGGGAACGCCAAGTTGTACTTGTTAATCTATCATGGCTGGAGTGTCATCTGTTTTTTATATAGCTGGTGTTTATTCTTTTCAAGACTTGTTTTATAAAGGAAGCCATCTTTTTTTAAAGAGGCTATTTTATTGAGATATAATTGATACATGATAAACTATACCTATTTAAATTGCACAATTTGTAAGTTTTGACATATATATTTATACATACTCATTAAACCATCATACAAAGTAGTGAACATATCCATCACCGCCAAAAGTTGTATCAGGCCCGTTGGTAATCCTTCCCTGCCCCTCTCTTTGTCCCCTCATTCCCAGACAACCACTGATCTGCTTCCTGTCATTATAGATGAGTTTGTATTTTCTGTAGATTTAGATATAAAGTAGCATATCATACAGTATTTTCTTTTTGGGGGATTTTCTTTCACTCAGTATAATTACTTTAAGATTTATCCACGTTGTTGCATGTATCAATAGTTCTTTTGTTTCTTTCTTTTTTTTTTTTTTTGTGAGGAAGATCAGCCCTGAGCTAACATCCATGCTAATCCTCCTCTTTTTTTTTTTTTTTTAAAGATTTTATTTATTTATTTTTCCCCCCAAAGCCCCAGTAGATAGTTGTATGTCATAGCTGCACATCCTTCTAGTTGCTGTATGTGGAACTCGGCCTCAGGATGGACAGAGAAGTGGTGCCTCGGTGCACGCCCAGGATCCGAACCCCGGGCCACCAGCATCGGAGCGCGCACACTTAACCACCAAGCCACGGGGCCGGCCCTTATCCTCCTCTTTTTGCTGAGGAAGACTGGCGCTAACATCTATTGCCAACTCTCCTTCCCCTCCCCCACCAAAGTCCCAGTAGATAGTTGTATGTCATAGTTGCACATCCTTCTAGTTGCTGTATGTGGGACGCGGCCTCAGCATGGCCGGAGAAGCGGTGCGTTGGTGCGCACCCGGGATCCGAACCCCCGGATTGAGCCGCCAGTAGTGGAGCACGTGCACTTAACCGCTAAGCCACGGGGCCGGCACAGTTCTTCTGTTTCTTATTGCTGAGAAGCATTTATTTATGTGGGTATACCATGGTTTGTTTACCCATTCATCTATTGATGGACATTTGGGTTGTTTTCAGTTTTTGGCTATCACAAATAAAGCTTTTATAAATGCTTGTGTACCATTTTTTATATGACATTTATTTCCTTTTCTCTTGGGTAAATACCTAGAAGTGGAATTGCTAGATATATGGTAGATATATTTAACTTATTTAGAAACTGCCAAATTGTTTTCCAAAGTGGTTATACAATTTTACATTCCCATCAGCAGTGTTTGAAAATTTCAGGTCCTCCACGTTCTCACCAGAATTTGGTATGGATAGTCTTTTAAATTTTAGGCATTTTAGTGGGTATGTAGTAGTATTTCATTGTGGTTTTAATTAGCATTTCTCTACTGACTAATAATGTTGAGCATCTTTTCATGGCGCTTCTTTGCCTTTTGTATATTTTCTTTGGTGAAGTCTGTTCACATCTTTTCCCTGTTTTTTAAATTGGGTTGTTTGTTTTCTTATTGCTGAATCTGAGAGTTCTTTATATATTTTGGATATAAGTCCTTTATCAGATATATGCTTTGGAAAGATTTTCTTCCAATGTGTGGCTTATCTTTTTATTCTCTTAACAGTGTCTCTTGAGGAGCAGAAGATTTTATTTTATTTTATTTTATTTTTTGGTGAGGAAGATTGGCCCTAAGCTAACATCTGTTGCCAATCTTCTTCTTTTTGCTTGAGGAATACTGTCCCTGAGCTAACATCTATGGCAATCCTCCTCTATTTTGTATGTGGGACACCGCCACAGCATGGCTTGACGAGTGGTATGTAGGTCCACACCTGGGATCTGAACCCACGATCCCGGGCCGCCAAAGCGGACTGCATGAACTTAACCACTACACCACTGGGCTGGCCCCAGAAGATTTTATTTTGGTGAAGGCCAATTTATCAATTAAAAAAAATTTTTTATGGACTCCGCTTTTGGTTTCCTGTGTAAGAAATCTTTGTCTAACCCAAGATCACAAAGATTTTCTCCTACCAGTTTTATAATTTTAGGTTTTACATTTAGGTCTATGATCCATTTTGAGTTAATTTTTGTATAATATGTAAGGTATGGATCCAAAGTTCATTTTTTAGAGTTTGGATATCCAGTTGTTCAAGCACCGTTTGTTGAAAAGGCTGTCTTTTCTCCACCACATTGCTTTTGAGCCTTTGTCAAAAATCAGTTAAATGTATATATGTGGGTATATTTTTGGATTTACTATTCTGTTCCATTGATCTCCTTGTCTGTCTTTACACCAATACCATAGTGTCTTGATTATTGTAGCTTTTTAATAATTCTTGAAATAAGGTAGTGTTAGCTGTCCAATTTTGTTCTTCTTTTTCATAGGTGTTTTGGCTATTCAAATTTCTTTGCATTTCCATATGTACTTTAGAATCAGCTGTTGATTTCTACAAAAAAGCCTGCTTGGATTTTGTGTAGGGTTGTTTTAGAGGTGTGGTTCCATATGAGAGCATTGACATCTTAACAATATTGAGCCTTCCGAAACATAAGCAAGCTGTATTGGCTCATTTATTTTTGTCTTTAGTTTTGTTCAGCTATATTTTGTAGTTTTCAGTGTACAGGTCTTTCATGTCTTTTGTTAGATTTATCCTTAATATTTTTTATGCTGTCATAAATGGTAGTTTCTTTTCACTTTATTCTTTTTGTGTAAAAACACTCTGTGGTGGCCACAGCTGGAGCCTGGTGCTCTGCACAGAGACTCTGGTGTTGGTCTTTACAAGATGGCCAATGAATTTCTGATAGGGAGACTTGGTGAACACAGTCTCTTTTCAGAGGTTGAGGATAAGATAGCTGTAGATCTTGGAGATGGCCTCAGAGGTGGCCTTGGCAAAGTCGCCCAAGATGGCAGTGCAGCCCCTGGCCAACGTGTAGCAGTTGTCATTACCTGCCATGAGCAGCTTCATGGGCACCGGGGCCAAGACAATAGCACTAGGTCTGGGTGAGAGGATGAAGCATACCAGCAGAGTGGCGGCACCCTATCACCTTGCAAGGAACTGTGTGGGGTTTGCCAGTCTTGTTCCCCCAGAAGTCCCACTGCACAGGACAATGGAGAGCTTGACCAGGATGCTGGCCCCATGGATGGCAGTGGTTACCTCCTTGGAGCACTTAGCACCCAGACTGACATGACTGTTCGAGTCCCCAGTGGCAAGAAGGACCTTGAACCTGATCCGCTGGCCAGCACTGTTCTGCTGTTACACAGGCATTAAGGGACGTCTCCAGAAAAATGTTAGTGATCTGAGATGTCTCGATGGACAGGAAGAAGAGCTAAATCTCCTCTAGGGACTTGATCTTCATGTCCTTGATCTGGGCAAACACTGATAAATTGCTGGTTGTAAGAGGGGAAAAAAGGGTTTTGAAAGTGTGTTTATGTGGAGTTTTTTTCATTGTTGACTGCCAGTGTCTATCCTCTTCAGCCTTCCAGCAGTCTGTCTCAAGTTGCAGGTCACTGGTATAATTTTCAGTAAATTATCCCCTGTGGTCTGACTCTGACAGGTACTAGAGGCACAGAGGAGGCATCAGAAGGAGAAATCTGGCATCATACCTACCTCGCCAACACCCTACACCTATAACAAGGTAAGGAGGAGATACTTACCATCACCCCTCAGGTAGAGCCCCTCTTCTAGGAGGGGTTTGTGGTCCTCTGGGTATATGGCCAATTCCATTCTTAAGCCCTTAACATTCCTGCCCAAAAGGCTGGAAGTAGCCACACATGCAGAAGAGTATTTGGAATTCAAGTTTTTGTCTGATGAAGTATGACATGAGGTTCTTACCAATTTAGGTTTCGCAGCAAGAACCAAGGGCTATGGTCACTTGTAGGTTATTTATTTGGCTACCTGTACAGTCCAGTGACCACAATTAAAAGATGTGGTTGTCTTGCTTTTTGGAGGTAGAGGCTATTTCTGAGAACATCCCATGGCCAGTTATGGTACCATTCTTTCTTACCCCATAAAATATCCAACTTAGAACAGTGTCTAGTACACATAGTAAGTGCTCCTAAGTGTTACCTGATACTATCACAGTTCTTAATATGTAATCTACACATCAAGCATCTCTGTTCTAAAGCACAGAGGTTTAGAGCCTCTTCCTGGAGGTCCTAGAGTTGCCAAGTAGATCTGAAAAAAATGATGCTGCTTGGGGACTCAAGCCTGGATATAGATGACAGAGAGGGAGCTGAGGATGATAAAAAGGCAGTAGGTGGCTCTTCCTGGGTCCCACACTTTAGAGGGCCCCACATATTCCTAACACACATGCATACATATCAAAGAACACACAGGCTCCTCTGCCCCTCAGGACCGTGCACTTGGTACTGGCACAGCGTGACCAGAACTGTAAACATCTACCTTCATGATTAACGCTGTTCAGTCCCCAAGTAATCACTGCTCCACACCTTCTTGCCCTACAAACTCAAAACTATAGGCAGCTGTGCCCTTATGTGGTAAAGGGTTGAGGGCTGTGCTGATTACAGTATCAGAGTCAGAAACTACTCCTTGCTTCCCACTGCAGGCAGGAATTGAGTGCTAGAAGCTCTTAGATAACAGATTAACTTACTCGCTAAAATCTCCTCAGCATGAATGCAGTGGGTTCTTGTATGATATATTATTTCCCAGTACTATTTTTTTCTTCTCTTCCTGTTCCATTTTGTGAATCTAGTGGTACTCATGAATTAGCATGGCATTCATAAAAATTAAATACTGCAGATAAGTAACATGTTGAAATAGTAAATAGTTCATGTTACTTTTGAATGTGTATATATGGTGGTCTAGATATAATCTTTATATTGGCAACTAAATAAAAACTGAATGCTACATTTGCAGATAATTTTTTATTTTTTTGGCTGGGGAAGATTTGCCCCGAGCTAACATTTGTTGCCAGTCTTCCTCTTTTTGCTTGAGGAAGGTTTGCCCTGAGCTAACATCTGTTGCCAATATTCCTCTTATTTTGTATGTGGGTCGCCGCCACAGCATGGCTGATGAGTGGTGTAGGTATGTGCCTGGGATCCAAAACTGGGCCGCTGAAGCAGAGCACACCCAATTTAACCACCAGGCCACTGGGCCGGCCCCTGCAAATAATTTTTTAAATTAAAATATATAATAAGATGTAATTAAATTTTCAAAAATTAAATAAATACGTCAACCTTAATTGAAAAAAAAAGAGGCAGTAGGCTGGGAGACTTGCTCTGGCTTCACCACTATTTGGCTGCGTGACGTTGGTTAGGTCACTTGGTTTCACTCTTGACAGATGACCTTACAGGTGATAAGATCTCTGTAATATCAGTTTCCTCGTGTAGAGTGAGAGATTTGAACTATCTTTAAGACTCCTTTTCACCTCTATAATTTAATAATTATGTTCTACTGCATGGGTCATGTCATCTACAAATATCTATTAGTATGATGGCAAAACATGGGTGAGAGTACCTGAGACACACCATCTTCCAGGTTTCTCTCAGAGCAGAGCACACAGCTATGGTGTGAGGAAGAGTGTGTGGACACAGTGGCAGGTTCCCTGGGCCACCCTTTTCAGGCAGACACTGCTTTTGTCCTGCAATTCAAGAAAGGCTTGAATTGAAGCCTCTGAGGACCCAGTTTCCAGGGCAGGTGGAGCTGCATTTAACTAAAATAGGAGTCCTTTATTAATAATCATGTCTGTCTTTATTAATAGTCATGCTGTGACTACAGGCCACAGAGTCACCTTTATACCTACAGATATTGTAGTTGGTGGCAGTTTTCTTTCTTTCAGAATATCTCCCCCAAGAATAGTGTTCGGTCTTGCAAATGGGCACAGTGAGTCCTTTGTGGCCAAAGCAATGCTTTTAGACCTCTTCTTCCCTCCACTGCCTCTCTGATCTGTGTCAAATTGCTTTGGGCTTTACGAAATAACTTGTGCTATATTATGGGGTCAGCCTGCCTGTGTCTTAGCTGCTTTATTCCTGCACTCTCAACCCAGCCCAGGTTGACAGAGTACATGTTTTACAACCAGTAGGCTTATATCTATTACTTCTCTGACTGGGGACAAAGTATCCTACACCTGTACCCAAGGATCAGATAGCAGCTTGGGCCTAAGCAGTGAAAATAAAAATGACTCTTTATTTTACCCCAGACTGGCTTGTATGCTGGTGTATATATATGTAGTGTTGGTGGCATATAAAAAATATGGAGAGAAAAGTTAGTTCTCTTAAGACTTACTCAAACTTTTCGGGTCTCTGTTAAGTGATTCTTGGAGATATCAGCCTGTGTATGTCAGGGCCTATTTCTGGGCTGGTCCTTGGGGGCTTTATTTTGGGACTGTGCCTCGGCTATGAGTGACCATTTTCTTTTTGCTTTCAGAGCTGTGACTTGTGGTCCCTAGGGGTGATTATCTACGTGATGTTGTGTGGATACCCTCCTTTTTACTCCAAACACCACAGTCGGACTATCCCAAAGGATATGCGGAGAAAGATCATGACAGGCAGTTTTGAGTTCCCAGAGGAAGAGTGGAGCCAGATCTCAGAGATGGCCAAAGATGTTGTGAGAAAGTGAGTCCCTGGGCTGCTGGGCGGGGAGGCCAAGGAGGCCTTAAGGTGGTGGAGCACAAGGGTGTGTTGGGTAGAGAAAAGTCATTTGTTTCTCAGGCATGCTCCTTCCCATTTTAGCATCACAGAAATCTTATCCCTGGAGCCTGAGATGAGACTTCTCAGTGTCCACACCTTGGCGAAAATGGAGCTTTGCTTCCTCCTGTTGCATTCCTAGAATTTGTTCCCAGGGTTGTGAACCCAGGTTCCTCGGTAGCCAGTGACTCTGTGAGCATTAATTCAGGACCTTAAATGGTAAATCCCCCAGTGTGCCCTTCTGGCATGTAAGCCAGTCATCTGGGACGGACATGACACCAGGAACTGAAGTGAGGTACTAAGACGACGACGACTCTTTCGGCTTTTCATCTCTTGGCTGCTGTGGGAGTATATGATTGATTGTGTAGGGTCTGGACTCCGCTCCTCAGCCTTCCCACTGCTAGGTGGTTGCTCTGACATGTATTAAGATGGGAAGATGTAGAAGAATTAGGGCTAGTGAGTTGATGAGGGAGAGCTGACATTCAGAGTCCTTTGGTAGCTGGAGGACTAGGTAAGAAGTCAGACCTAAATCTGAGGTGTATTTGTTTTTCCCGCTCTCCTGTGGGAGGCTCAGCTGCCTGGGACTTGGGCGCTGTTCTGATATTCCTACTGCTTGGTCTTCACTGAGCAGTTTCTCCTTTTTTGGTTTCAGTTTCTTCATCTGTATGCAATGAAGATAAGCATTAACTGGGAACTGTCTCCTGACAGTACAGCTGTTTCTCTATGGGGATCACTCCCTTTCAAAAGTGAGCTTGTCCTGTTGGTTAGGGGCCTATGTATATATATATAAAGAAGGACTAGTTTCTAAAATAAACAAGTAAAAGTTTTTTTATGAGAGCAGAGGTAATGATTAAATCATCCTCTGTCTTCCCATGCTATCTGCATGCTGTATTCTCAGCTATTTAACCAAAACATCAGTATCCTCCAAGTGGTTCTCTATCAGTTCTATAGAATAGATTTCCTGTCCCTAGAGCAACATTGATTACCTTTTTTCAGCTTTGGGATTCTTTTCCAAATAATCTTTTCTTTAGAATCTGAAGCTGTTTTTTCAGAATGATCCAGAAGGTTGCAGAGAACCTGAAAGAGCAAGTAGGCATGTTGTCCTGACTCTGACATTTGGAATAGGAGGATATGTGGTTGGAAGGAGGTGCTGTAAAAAGCCCTGGGAACGTGCTGAGGTGAGCTAGGGATTGTGTCAGTATGAATGGACAAGAGGTAAAGAAGTATGATCAAAGAGCAGCAGGACAGAGCAATACATTAGGCTTGGAAAGAAGTGCCATCCCCTTCTCAGAGACTCTAGAGTTTTAGCTTTTGAATGTCTTTAGAATAAAGGGTTCATGTCCTGCTATATGGTGACACATCTAAGAGTTTTATCCCAAGTAGTAATCGGATTTTCAGAACCGCATGACCCCTCAACTAATTTTGCAGCCATTATCAGCCAAAAGAGCACTTTGAGTCCCTTTTGGAAATTAGAGCCCACTGTCCTAGAAACATCACTATAGAGGTTCAAAGTCTCAGGAACTATAAGTCATATGTAGGATTACCTCATTGAACCTAGAACTCAGTCTGAAGTATCACTGGATCAAGCCTTTTACTACCATTTTTATCTCACTGTCTGGTACAGAAAGGACCGCCCAGGGACACAGTGCCCTCACAACTAGTGGTTAGGGATTTGAACCCCACCCCTGCCCTGCAGATGGAAAGTCTAGGTTTGTAGGCATTGGTAGAAAGTCAGAAGCTGGAGCTGGTTAGAGCCAGACCAGACCAGAACTTCCTGGCCTTCTGGCAGCCCTGTTGGCCTTTTCTCCACAGGCTCTTGAAGGTCAAACCAGAGGAAAGACTCACCATCGAGGGAGTGTTGGACCACCCCTGGCTCAACTCCACCGAGGCCCTGGATAATGTGCTACCCTCTGCTCAACTGATGATGGATAAGGTTTTGAATGATGCTTATTTTGTTGGCTGAAAAGGCATGTGTTGAGAAGGCATGCTGGGGCTCAACTCAGTGAGGGGTTAAAGGCAAAACAATGCAGAACACTCAGTCTTTCCCAGAGAAACATCTCTGGTTTCCTGAAAATCAGGATTGGAAATAAAGTGTTTCTTTCTGTAAAAGAGCAGATCAAGGTCTAGTAAATATACACTAAGGAAACACTCAAAGGAATATCCTCCATATTTGTGCTTTGGGGTTGGGGGCACAGAGCAGTATAGGAAATCCTCCCTTCCCCCAAGGGGTTTAAACAAGACTCGTTTGAAAGACCAATAAACACGGAACAAAGAGGGAACATTTCAGACATGAGAGCTTTGCATGCTAAATTTTCTGTGAATGCTATGGGAATTCAGAAAAAGAGAACATCCCTGAAGGGCTGTAATTAGGGAAGGGTTCTTGAAGAGCAGGCAACCCCCCTCACATTTATTAACTATTGTGTGGCAGTTTCTGAGCTCTTTCACATGTTTGGCCATGAGCTGGCCTTCACGAATTTTAGTAGACAGTTTAAATGCCCAAGTGTGGTGAACAACATGAGCAAAATATTAGAAGCTAAAGTGCATCACTGGGAAAAACAGCCTGGCTTCATTAATGGGAAGTTGGTGAGATAGGTGTGGCAGGGCCAGGCTTTGAAAGTAGAGAGAGGGGTTTAAGTCTTAGTAGGATGTAACTGAGAGGCCATTGTAGATTTTTGATAAGAGATTTGCCACAGGGAAGGTATTTAGGGATGGTCAGCCAGACTTGCAGACTTGCCAACCTCAGACTTCTACAGTAACCTAGAAGCTAAGGGGTGGCTCTGGGAGCAGAGAAGTAGAGATGAATAAATAGGCTCAATATTTTTGAAGACAAATTTCTACAATTTTTGGTGACTTGCTAGATATAAGGGGACAGTGGGTGGCATATGTGGTGATACCATTGACAAATAGAGGGAAATCAGGAACGAGACTGGTTTGGGTAAAGGGACATCTCTTAGGTTTTAGATACTGTTGAAGGTGGCAGATGGACATTCAAATGGATGAGATGTGTGGTGTGGGACCAGAGTGTGGCTGAGAGGTAAAGACAGTAACACAGACTTGAGTGTTACTCTCAAGGGATGGGGTTGAAGGGTGAGAAAGAATAAACGAATAGGAAAAAAGAATGCTAGACCTCCCTTAATTTAGCTGGAGTATGGGAGAGAAAGGAAAGCTGGAAGGAACAGACTTCTCTGCCGTGTGGTTGTCTTCCTGGTTTAGATATGCTCAGTAGGCCAGGAGTGGTTTGGTCAGTCCAAAACCCAAAGGGATTACTTGGATCCTCTGGTTGTTAGCACATGGTGGTTACACTGTGGCTTTCCTTAGGATCTTGGAAATGAAGAAATAAGATTGCCATCTGGAGTTACTTTAAAATTAATGCATAATGAAGCCAAGTATGGCTATGTAGAATCTTCTTAATGAGAAAGAGTGGTTCCTAAGTCTACAAGATGGAACTGCAATGTGACAGTATATTCCTGTTTTTAAAGAAATGATATGGTCATGATGTGGGTTGGTCAACTTTGGAAATGTAGGAAAAAGAGCCACATATGCAGATGTTGAATAGTCTCTATCTAAGCCCTCCCTAGGAGATGGAGCCTGAGCTCATGACCTTGAGCTGTTTCCATCTTTTTGGTTGAGCCATCACTGATGAGGAGATAGATGTGAGGGTCCAGGGTAGTGTAGACCGGGCTGGCCATTACATTCCCTTCATTGAGTTCAAACTCTTCCTGATCTAACTGCATGCTTACCAAGGAACTATTTTTTTTTTGGTCTTTTGTTGTTGAAATTCAAACAATATAGAAGTATATAAAATAAAAAGCAAAAGTTCCCTTTCATTCCCCTGCCTCAGACTCACCCCTCAGAGGTCAGGTAATCTATGGCTTGATGTATCCCTTCCTGATCTTTTTCTGGGGAGACACAGACATACTCACAGAATTTGTCCTTTTTTTAAATACAAAAGTGGGATCATCTTGTTGGTAAGAAGTTTTCTGCTGATTATTTGCCTTCCCTCATTGGTCTGCCCCTAGTGAAAGCACGCACTGGTCATAAAGACACAGACTTCAAGAGTTCTAGACTCCACGATAGTTATTTCTCATTGTAAATTAATTGACTGGCTTATAGATCAGTTCCTAAAGGTTTACGATGCTCAACGTGTGAAATGGTTGGGATTCTGAGCTTCAGGGCTGAGGTGACTGTCTACACTGTGGGGCCAGTGAATAAATGCCACTCTGGGAGGCTTCTCAGGTAGTAGCCTGCCAGCCTTTCCCTGTTGTACATGTACGCCTCTCCTTACACTTGCCCTTGCCAGTGACTGTGAGCAGGAGCCTTGGTAGTATTTCTTACTTGCCTTTGTGCCCCCTGCAGGGAAGAAGGGCTAGCTAACTGTTGTGTGGCCCTTTTGTTGCCCTGGTATTCCCTGGGCCCTGCTGATCCATGGGGAAGAGTCCTCTGCCTTACCTTATGCTGTTTACTGCCAGCATAAGAATGAAATTGCCTTCTTAGTTCTTTGAGCCTCTCCTCCCACTTTCTTAGATTGGCTTTTTAGGTGCCCATAAATGAATGTGGAAAAACTGACGACAATGTTTGCATTCAGGCGGTGGTTGCAGGAATCCAGCAGGCTCACGCAGAACAGTTGGCCAACATGCGAATCCAGGATCTGAAAGTCAGCCTCAAACCCCTGCACTCTGTGAACAACCCCATTCTGAGGAAGAGGAAATTACTTGGGTAACTGAGCTTATTTCATCCATTTTCCTTCATGGCTGATGTGGCTGAGTGTAGGGTTCTAAAAGGTCAGCCAGGGGTCTGCCCTTTTTCTGCCTCTTAAGAAGATGGAAAGGATAAGCTCTTTAAATAGCATCAGAAGTTGGAGATACTCTATAGTTAATTATTTTATCTGAAAAATCTGTTGCCTTATGTTTAGAGTTAACATCTGTTGAGAGTTGGGTTTTGAGGTCTCACCTTGTTATTACCTCTCTCTCAAACTTTTAAAGCACCAAGCCAAAGGACTGTGTTTATATCCATGACCGTGAGAATGGAGCCGAGGATTCAAATGTTGCCTTGGAAAAGCTCCGAGATGTGATTGCTCAGTGTATTCTCCCCCAGGCTGGTAAAGGTCACGCCATTTACGAATGCTCTGTGTGTGTGTGTGTGTGTGTGTGCGTGCGTGTGCACACAAGTGCACATGCACATGATAAAAGGAGTGGTTTAATTTGAGGTTGTCTGTTTCATCTTTGTGTTATAAGAAAATAAGTATATAAATTAGTCTGTGCCCACTAAAAATAGTGGACAGTGAGTGGGAACTCAGAGATGTGGTAAGTTCTCCCCCTCCTTTGGTTTTCTGTGAAATTTCTAGTTGAGGTTTAATTGCCAGTGTCAGGCACAGCATATAATTTTCTGTTTTCTTAGTTTGTTAACGAGGGCACAGGATAGAGGATGGAGAATAGAAATTGTGGCAGGGTCAGGATCAAGTTGGGAAGGTCAGGAAACATCATTTCCAGAACCTTTAGAGTGCAAGGCTGTCATTAACTTGTGAATATAAAGAGAACACCTTCCAAGTTCAGAAGCGGCCCCTGCTGCTATTCGTATCATGGGCAGAGTGTGACTTATACATGGGTCCTTTTGAGTGACAGCTTTCTTGCAGTATGTTCTCTCTCCACTCATTGGGGTGTGATGGGCTTTTCTCAGCAGATTTTATTGAGATGCTTCAAGAAGTAGGCCAGAAAACTGTTGGGTTGACCTGTCTTCCTAGATTCTTTGTGTTTTAAGAGAACTCACATAGTGTACCTAAGATAGCCTTCCAAAGTAAGAAATGAGCCTAGGAGAAAGAAGGGAGCCCACTCAGCCTTGTTCTTCCTTCCTCTCTTAGTCTCTTGGGTTAACCCGGTGTTTTTGCTCAGCAATAGAGTCTGACACTGCCTATTTCCCATTCCCCAGTGCTAAGACTCTGGGGCTATCAGAGGATTTGTGTGAGACTGTCACAGTGAAAGAGCTCAAAGACTAGAAGTGGTGTACGTGTAATGTAGGGACTAGCACTAACGACAGTGTCTGGTAAAGTTTGCACTTTTAATCATCACTTCTCAATAAGTTGAACATCATGTCCTTCCATCTGTGACACTAAAATCCCATAATGCTACAGAAGAACGTAACTTCTTCAATTTTATCAATAGGAGAGAATGAAGATGAAAAGCTGAATGAAGTAATGCAGGAGGCTTGGAAGTATAACCGGGAATGCAAACTCCTAAGAGATACTCTGCAAAGCTTCAGCTGGAATGGTAGGAGCCTGAACTACTCCTTTCCCCAGGAATGCAGAAAAGTGATTATGTATAGAACATGTGTAGGATCTCTGGGGGCCAAGCCGGGGCTGTTTTCAGACCAAGTGAGGCTGGAGAGTGAGTGGAGTATTGTGGGACTCCACATTAGCCCTACATTAACTGCCCAAGCATGTCTGGACATCTGGCCCTTTCACTTGTTTTCCAGAGTTCAGATAAATTGTGTGTTGCAAATTTAACACTGCAGAGCCCTTGTCACACACCACTTGGGCAAAAAACCCCTCAGATTTCAGAACTCCTCCCAGATACCTGGGCTGTTGACTAGGTCATTAAGGAGCAGTATAGTCTGAAGGGGAGAAAGAGGGCAAAGTACCAGGGAGTCCAACCTGCTGATCTACTTATCTTAGAGAAGAGCTGTTTTACTAAAGAGTAGAGAGTTTGCCAGATCTGCTGCTCACTGAATTTTTTTCCCCAGGCAAACAAAGTAGAGATGTATTTCTTGAACTGCTTTTTGTATTGTCTTTCTATTTAGCAGACTAAACTAAACTTAAGCTCCAGGATGCTCAGAGAAGGGAGCAAACTCTTTGACTTCATTGCCTGGCTTGGTTCTTGGACATGAGAAATCCAAAGTACGAGCCTGGCCATTCCCATACTTGGAGGAGATTAGCTTCCCTGGGATTTTTTTTAAGATTTTGAAATATCAATACAGAAAAGTGATCACTCTTGAAGTGTGCACTTTGGATGAATTTTTAGAAAGTGAACACTCCCCTGTAAGCAGCACCTAGAACATGTAGTGGAACGTGGGCCCTCTTCTAGTCACTACCTCCCATGCCCAAGAGTAATCATGATCCCGATTTCTAGCACTATAAATTAATTTTGCCTGGTTTTGTATGTTAGGTAAATAGAATCAGACAAGTCTGTGTTCTTTTGTGTCTGGCTTCTTTTAGTCAACATTATATTTGTTGACTAAATCAATATATATATTTGATATATATATATCTGTTCTACTGTTGAATGGACATTTGGGTTGTTTCCAGGTTTTGGTAATTAAGAAAAGGCCTGCCAGGAACACTCTTGTGTATATATTTTGATGAACTCATTTCTCTTATGTACCTAGGATTGGAATTGCTGGTTCATGGGGGTATTCATTTGTTTGGCTTTAGTAGGTACTGCCACTGGTTTTCCAAAGTGGTTGTACCAATAATACTTCCACTAGCAGTGTTTGAGGGTTCTAGTTATTCTTCATCCACAGCAACACTTGCTATTGTCTATCATCTTTTTTATTTTAGTCATTCTGGTTATTATGTATCGGTATTGAAATGTCATTTTACTTTGCCTTTCCCTGATGACGTTTGAGCTTAAGCACTTTTTAAATATTTATTGGCTGTTTAGATTTCCTCTTTTGTGAAGTGCCTCTTCTTCTGCCCATTTTTCTATTGAGTTGTATCTTTTTCATAGATGTGAAGGAGTTCTTTATTCTGGATACGAGTCCTTTGTCAGACATACATAATACAAAGATCTTCTCCCTCTTTGTGGTTTCCTTCTGTGCTGTTGTAGTGAAGATTGGATTTTTACTGCTGGGTTAAATGAAACTGCTCAATTGCTACCTAAAAAATGGGAGATCTGGGGCCGGCCTGATGGCGTAATGGTTCAGTTTGCGTGCTCTACTTTGGTGGCCCAGGTTTCACAGGTTTGGATCATGGGCGCGGACCTAAGCACTGCTCATCAGGCCATGCTGTGGCAGTGTCCCACATACAAAATAGAGGAAGATTGGCATGGATGTTAGCTCAGGGACAATCTTCCTCACCACAAATTTAAAAAAAATTTTTTTTTAAATGGGGGATCTGAACTGCTTTTGATCAGTGTTGGGGATGGTTCCCCACTTGATGAGGGTGAATTTGATACTGGTAAGGTATATTTTATTGGGTCCCTGTCAAGAATCCATCACCTCCCAAACAGTTTGGAAACTGACATTTTTCTTTCTTGGGTTTCAGGTCGTGGATTCACAGATAAAGTAGATCGACTAAAACTGGCAGAAATTGTGAAGCAAGTGATAGAAGAGCAAACCATGTCCCATGAATCTCAATAATGACAGCTTCGGATGTTGTTTTTTAACAATTTGAAATATTATTCTTTAATGTATAAAGTAATTTTTATGTAAATTAATAAATCATAATTTCATTTCCACATTGCTTAAAGATACTGTATAGATTTAGATACAGGATTTACTAATAGTATAGTTCATTTATTTGTTTTTAAGAAAAGCTCAGTTCCTAGAGATACACTATGACTTTAGGACTATTTAGTCATAAGTTTGTAAGATGACAGATGGTATTGTCAAGCAAGATCTTTTTTTTTGTAGTAATGTATACAGAAACCATTTGCCAGCAGTAGACAAAGGACCAACTATACTGACCTTTCTGCTTAGTAAACAGTTGAATCAAGTACTGTGGAATCTGGTTTCAATTGCCCTGTGTATTTATTTTCTTTACTATCAGTAGATTAGCTCTGGTGCCAAGAAATTTTCGTGGATCCATGTTGCAGACTGCCTGCTGGAACTCACAGGATGCCAACTCCCATGATGGAAGAGACAGGGAGCTGAGCCCTCATTTCTCTTGTCCCTAATTCCCTAGGGAAAAGTGATAACATTTCTTTTTTCGTCATATTTTTTACAGGGTATTGGTGTGTTTCTTAACTCTAATGGGATTATCTTTTGAGTTTATTCTTTTCATGTTTAACCAGAGCTTCAGATTCCCCTCCCCTAAGGTCCTACTTTGTCTTCTCACCTTCCCCACAGCCCTCACCAGCTCCATTGCTTCTTATTTCCTTTCCCGTTCTTCTGGCCTCCTCCACGGGATGATTTTTCTGAGAAAGTTACATATCATAAAAACTGGACCATTGGATTAGCATCTAAAATGGTCCAGTTTTTTTCTCTAAAAGCTGCTCTTTTTCTCTGTCATGTTTCTGCCTGGGTTTCACGCTGGCATTCCCTGGACTGCATTTATTTTGTTTAGTACCTTTTATTTTCAGGAAGCATGGTTCTGGCCCAGAGATCAGCTGTTTCAATGGAAAACAAAGCTGGATGCTATTCTAGTTTTCTGTTGTGCATATGGGCTTCCATAACAAACCATTTTTATTTATTTATTTTTTGAGCAGTTTTTGGTGGGTACCTGTGTTGGCAAATAGAGCTCTAATAGGCAAACTCCAGTTCACAGAGCAGAGGAAGAAGGTCAGTAGGCTCAGTTATTCAGTTTTATTCCATCACATTCTCTTCAATCAAAATCAATCCCACAGAGCTCACTTATTTTCTAACTCCTCCACTTTGCTGAGTATGTCTTCAGGGTGACATTTGATTAGTATGCTCATATGTGTATGACTGACTGTGGGAATATATGATAAAAACACAAAGTATCTTCTAAGAATTAGCTTATTGCATTGGTTCCCTTTCATCTTGGAGAATTTATAATTCAGGGTATTTTTTGAGGTAAGGCTCACTAATCCTAGCTGATTGATAACTGGTAAAAATAGATACCCTGTAAGCAGCGTTCAGTACTTTTAAATGTAGCAAAATCTATGAGTTAGGCAGCAGAGAAAAAATGTTTTCTTACTTACTGACCAAAAAACTTAGCTGAGAGTTGAATTAAGGGTTGAATTAAATTATTCTGTTTTTCAGGTCTTACAAATCACTTCTTACAATCAGGAAAAACTCTGCGCTTGTTTGTAGAACAACTGACACTCGTTTTTCTTAGGGCAGAGGTTTCAGTATTTGCTGGGGAGAGGAAGGCAGTAATTAACTTTGTTACTCTTCTTTTTCTTCAGAGGAACCTTCTAGCATGCGCAGTCTACCATTAACTTCTCAGATTTGTTATCTGCATGTCTTCTAAAGGCTCAGGATGGTTTTTTTCCTTCAATGTGTGGTGAATTTTAGGCATGATCTAAAAGGGTCTCCAAATGATGCTTCCTTTTACTCTGACCAGCAGTTGCCTGTGTTTCAGTCACTTCAGGCTGAACTAATCTGGCCCCTAAAATGAGTGCTGTGTCCAGACACGTCCAGATGAGCACCACGCTGGAAGTATGTGAATACACTGCCATTATAACTCCAGAGTGGGTCCTACCCTGGACAGAGCTCCTTGACAAAACAATAGCTCCCAAAGGACTTCAAAGTGGAGTTTTGTTTGTGGTCTTTGTTTGGTCTTCAAACTGGAGTTTTGTTTGTGGAGTTTGTTTGTAGGCTAGGAGCAAATTCTGCTTTCACATACCAGTCAGGTTTATTAAGAAAGCAAAATTTGCATGTAACTGGAAGTAAAAAAAAATCATTCTTGTTTCTCTGGCCTGTCTCTCTAACACCTGTACCTGTGGAAAGTTCACGTTCTAAGAACAGTTCTCGCAGGCAGGAGGTTAGTTTCCAGTTTTCCCACATGATTTGCTAACCCTCTGCTTACTAAAACCATTATTTATCACTCAAATACCATTAGACTTTACTGTACTTATACATCTGCTTGATGTAAAACAACTTGTGTGTCTTTCTGGCTAATATATTGTATAAGCATAGGAGAATACCTGTCAGAAATTTATTGTTTCAAACATATATATAGGAGGAACTGCTTTTTAAAAAGAGTTTTGTGCTTGTATTCATTTGAGAAAGAACAAGTTGAAGGAATTATTGGTTAAAGAAGGCAAATGATTTAAATCAGATCTTGTGTGTGAATGCTTGCGTGTGCCTGTATTTATTGAAGAAAATGTGTTTCAATTTGAGAATTGGAAAATTGGATATTTAATTTTAATTATATTTTTATTTATTTAAAAAGTAGAAGTGTTCTTTCATTATTGATTTGGTTCTTTTATCCTACAAAATGACTTAATTTGCCCTGTCTGTTTTGGTTAAGACACAGGGAAACACCCTAAGCCTATGATAAATTCCAAATTATATAATTTTGAGGCTTTACTCTTATATAAAATACAAGGAGAAAAGAAATCCAGCCAGAAATCATTTCATCTTTTTTGTATAATTTTTTTAATGGTTTGTGATATGACAGTATGAATGTTCTTGCTAGATGCTAATGATAAATTTTATCATCTGTATTAGGAATTAAATATTAGTAATTGGGGATAATGAGTTGATCTGCTTTCATGCTCATATCTGAGATTTTGTGGTGCCATACCATTCCTTTTTGAATTAGATAGGGCATTTCCCCATTTTTGAGTGTTACTTTTAAACATAACCTTATTTTAAAGGTTTTATATTGTAAATATTTGACTTAATATAAAGTTATTTTTATGAAAGATAAAAGATGTAGAGTCTTACTTTAGTGCATCTTAGAATGCACAGGAGAATAACTGGCTGGGCAAGAAATATGGATAGATAGGGTTTTTTTTCCCTTTAAAATCTGTACTGTTAAATATACCAGGAAATCAAGATATTACAGTTCAATTTTAGTTTAAAAAGTGAAGAAATCTTTTAAAAGTTCTTATAGAGTCCATTTTTATTTTCTTGATGAAATGGTGACTAGATAACCTGGTTAATCAGACTTTGTTTTTACACCAGAGTTTGTCTTTATGTTGAGGCAGTTGGGAGGAATTGAACTTTGATCCTAGTCACTTATATACCTCCATAGGGAAACTGAGCTCATTTCATTTAACACTTACTATGCCTATGTATTAGGAAAACAACTTTTTTTTTTTTAATAATAATAGCTCCCATTTATTGACTACTTAGAATGTACCAGGCACTGTGTGCTGAGCAGTTTACAGCTATCATCACATTTAATTCTCATATCAATCCTGAAAGATGAGTATTATCTCCTTTTTATTTTATTGTTTTTTGCTCTTTTATTTTTTTTAAAAAATTTTTTGTTTATTGCAGTAACATTGGTTTATAATGTATAAATTTCAGGCGTACATCATTATACTTCTATTTCTGCATAGATTACATCATGTTCACCACCCAAATACTAATTACAACCCATCACCACACACATGTGCCGAATTATCCCTTTTGCCCTCCTCCCTCCCCCCTTCCCCTCTGGTAACCACCAATCCAATCTCTGTCTCTCTGTGTTTGTTTATTGTTGTTATTATCTAACTACTTAATGAAGGAAATCATACGGTATTTGACCTTCTCCCTCTGACTTATTTCACTTTGCATAATACTCTCAATGTCCATCCATGTTGTCACAAATGGCTGGATTTCATCGTTTCTTATGGCTGAGTAGTATTCCATTGTGTCTATATACCACATCTTCTTTATCCATTCGTCCCTTGATGGGCACTTAGGTTGCTTCCAAGTCTTGGCTATTGTGAATAATGCTGCAGTGAACACAGGGGTGCATGTATCTTTATGCATTGGTGTTTTCAAGTTCTTTGGATAAATACCCAGCAGTGGAATAGCTGGATCATATGGTAGTTCTATCTTTGATTTTTTGAGGAAAACTTCTTTGTAGAGAAAAATTATGTTTATATGAAGATATAAAATGTCTGAACTCATCTGTTATGAACAAAGGCTAATGAGGGAGAATCTGTGCATCCACATACAATTTTTCTTGAATTAAAGGAAAAAAACAGACACTGACAAAAGAAGGTTGGACTGAGAAACTGTACCCTGAATACTACAGAAATGAAGAAAAGAGGCAGTGGGCAACAGAGAACTTTGTCCTGCTCAGAGATCCCCAAAGAATCCCTGTCCCCTCCCCCCAACCTCCTGCCAGAATGTTGGGTTTCAAAGAATCAGCAGATTAACGGATATCAGGAGTAGCGTGGCCTCGGCTGAGGATAAGGATAATTTGCCTGAGTTTCGGTACTGGCTAAATCATTACAAAGCTTGTACTTGGTATATCTCCCTGTGAGGGTGAAGGGAACTTAGCCAAGGAACCTTAAAGCTGTTGCTGTTGGGAGAAAGTCATACAGTAAGGAAACTACTGAAGATCAAGAGAGAGAGAAGCAAGAATGAAAACATAGCCCCGAAGTCTGTAAGACTTAGAGCCGGGCAGCAGCTACTTATAAGGGAGTCAGCATAGATCTGGGGTTAATACCTGAGTCTCTGAGGCTCAGCATGCCAGAGAGAGCTGCTGCTGATGGACACAGGCCCTGCATCATCAACTGAGTCACTGGGGACATGTCAGTGGCAGCCTCTATGAGAGGTTCTGCCTCTGTACTGCCTTCTCGATGGAAAAACCAAGTGGCCTTGAAAGAGGGTAAGATAAAGTTTCAGACTTGGGCTCAGCAGAAGATGAACTTGAGACTGGGGCCAGCACCAGGCTCTTCATGTGTCAGGTTAGGGATTATGTTGCTGTTAGTGATTTTTCTGCCAAGCATGTACTGTGATCTGGGATCTGTATATTACACTTTCTATGAAATAATTATTCCCAAGCAGCTGACAGTCAAGGGAAGGGAAGACCCAGTGGAAAAGGCATCTTACATGCTATTTATGCAGGGCCAGAAGCAGCTGATTCACCTGAAGGTGAAGAGAGACTATTTTGTGGATAACTTTCCAGTCTTCAGCTACCACAATGGCAGCCTGGGACAAGAAATGCCCTTCATCTCACGTGACTGTCACTACGAAGGCTACATAGAAGGCATCCCAGGTTCTTTTGTTTCTGTCAACACCTGCTCAGGCCTCAGGGGCATCCTGATTAAGGGGGGAAAATCCTATGGCATTGAGCCCATGGACTCTTCAAAACGGTTTGAACACGTGTTGTACACCATGGCACACGAAGCTGGAATCTCCTGTAGTGTCACTTCCGAAGACAGCCAAGTGGCGTCCACCAGCCAGCAACAAGGGAGCAGGAAGCCTCACAGTCCACAGGCGCTGTCCTACTTGTGGTCACACACCAAGTATGTGGAGATGTTTGTCGTGGTCAACAACCAGCGGTTCCAAATGTGGGGCAGTAACATCAATGAGACAGTCCAGAGAGTGATGGACATCATTGCTCTGGCCAACAGCTTCACTAGGGGAATAAACACCGAGGTGGTGCTGGCTGGAATGGAGATTTGGACCGAGGGGGACCTCATAGAGGTCCCAGTGGACTTGCAAGTTACACTCAAGAATTTCAATAGCTGGAGACAAGAGAAGCTCTTCCAACGTGTGAAGCATGATGTCGCCCACATGATTGTTGGACATCGTCCTGAAGAGGATATGGGACAGGCATTTCTCAACGGTGCCTGTTCAAGCGGCTTTGCAGCAGCTGTTGAATCCTTCCATCATGAAGATGTCCTCCTGTTTGCAGCGCTCATGGTCCATGAGCTGGGGCACAACTTGGGTATTCAGCACGACCACTCGGCCTGCATTTGTAAAGATACACGCTTTTGCCTCATGCATGAAAATATCACTAAAGAAAGTGGCTTCAGCAACTGCAGCTCTGATGACTTCTACCAGTTCCTCCTTGAACTCAAAGGCGCCTGCCTATTCAACAAGCCTCAGCACAAAGGCCGCATGCGTAGGAATGCTGAATGTGGTAATGGTGTGGTGGAAGGCGATGAGCAGTGTGACTGTGGTTCTTTCTGTGCCAGTCACCCGTGCTGTGACCAAACATGTAACCTGAGGGAGCATGCACAGTGTAGTGATGGACTCTGCTGTTTCGCTTGCCAATGGAGAAATACAGGATTCATGTGCCGTCCTCCTTTGGGAGAGTGTGACCTCCCAGAGTATTGTAATGGTTCCTCTGGAGAATGCCCCACAGACAGCTATAAGCAAGATGGTACATCATGTGATTTAATTCACTATTGTGTTGGGGGTCGGTGTAAGAACCCTGATAATCAATGCATTGGTATATATGGGCACCCTGCAAGGTCTGCGCCAGAAGACTGTTACATTTCAATGAACAGCAAAGGGGACCGATTTGGAAACTGTGGCCGTCCTACCTTGGCTAGGTCAAGATATGTTAAGTGTGTAGATGATAATTTATTTTGTGGGAAACTTATATGTACAAATATTAGACGGGTACCACGAGTCAAACCGGGACATTCACTGATCCAGGTCGCTCATGAAAATGACTTCTGTTGGAGCATGGATGCATATAACACTACTGATATCCCTGATGATGGAGATGTGCACACTGGCACTCTTTGTGCCCCACACAAAGTGTGCATGAATTACTCCTGCACTGATCACGCTGTGCTCAACTATGACTGTGAACCAGCAGAAATGTGTAATGGGAAAGGAGTTTGCAACAATTTAAAGCACTGCCATTGTGAGGCTGGCTATGCCCCTCCTGACTGCAGAGATCCTGGAAATGGGGGTAGTGTGGACAGTGGTCCTCCTGGCAAAACAATGTTTGAAAATCTAAGTGCAGGTGAAAGTCGCAGTCCAATTAAGCGTGGGAATGAAGTTAAACGTCTTGGCATGATAATTTTCATACTCCCTATATTTCTTATAGTATTATTGTTACTTTTATTACTTATCATTAGCCTCAATGCTGGAATTGAGTCAGTAGAGACGCCAGGGGGCTCCACAGTATTGAGCTCAGAGGAGACTGTGGAGTCCTTACAGGAGATCGAACCAGAGGATGTCCCAAAGGAGGCACCACAGGAAGCCCCTCCAGAGGAGGCCCCACCACCGGAGCAGGCCCCACCACCGGAGGCTCCAGCCCAGGAGCAGGTCCCACCCCAGGAGCAGGCCCCACCCCAGGAGCAGGCCCCATCCCTGGCGGCCCCACCCCAGGAGCAGGCCCCACCCCCAGAGGCCCCACCCCAGGAGCAGGCCCCACCCCCGGAGGCCCCACCCCCACAGGCCCCACCACTGGCCCCAGAACAGCCTGCACCATAAGAGGTGAAGGACAGAAATAACCACAGGCAGAAGAGTAGTGGAGGAAGAAGCCAAATACATGAAATACTTCAAGCACCGAGTGGGAATAAGAGGCTCAGAGAGGCAAAGGTGAAGTGGGAACTGATAGCTCCAGTGGCTCAGATTGGACTCTATAGTCTATGGAAACATACGAATGTGGGAGGAGAGAACTCCCTGCTTACAATATTCATTTTAGCAATTTGCTTATGTATTCATATATGAAATCACACATGAAGTATCCTATATTTTTGCTTTTTCCCATTTCATGAAACTTATTTAAGCTCTTCTCATGCATTATTGCTATCAATGTCTTGATTCATTTGGGCCCATTTCTGAGCTGAAATTATTTTTCAGGACATACGATCTTCCATCTATTTTGTTTGATAAAATATATTATCTGTACCTATATTACTATCACTGGATTATTCATCCCAGTCACAATAATGCATTATTTTAGGGACAGTATCTACTGAGTATCTAATTTGCCCTGACAGTTTCTATTCATGAAATAGAGGTAATTCAAAATAAATAAAAGGCTATTTTCAGATGAAGCATCACTTCAGATTCCATGCAACCTAGTCCTTGGGGCTTCTTTATTTCAGGGTTCTCTGGATGGGGCTATATCTGATCCAGGGTGGTCTGATCACAGGGGTCTGGGTGCATGCGGCAGGGATAGGCAACTGAGCTAAGGGGACCCTTACATATTGCTGAGTTCATGTTGGAGGATTTTGTTATTTCCTTTCATTTTTTTCCTTACTTTCTATATTGAAGTTGATATTTTGTCTACTAACAATTCATAGGAACCTCCCCAATAGGAGGTAACAATACTTTGGATGTGGTAGTTATTTGTGAAGAGAGCACAAAGCACACATAATAATGACTTTGCCCATTCTGTGCAAGACACTGTGCTGAACACTTTACATTCATTGTCTTAATTAATGTAATCCTCCCATCTGCCATATGAGACCTGCATCTCGTACATGAGGAAACAGAGACCAGAGAGTTTTGCTCTAGAGCTGGTAAGGGGTGGAACCTGCGTCCCGCCCCAGGTATGACTGAATCTACATGCTCCACTGCCTCATGAGCCTTTGCCTTCAGTTAAAAAACAGTGATCGGGAAGACAATCGATATGTCCTTAACTGCCCAGAACATGGCTTCTTCCTCAGTGACTAATGAAACAAAAGCCTTACAAACAGATGCTGACCTCTATCATGAACCTGCCACACTGTGTAGTCACGATCGATGAAAGTGTCTCTTCCCCTATTACATCCTGACCTCATGGAGCAGCAGGTTTGTGTCTTATTCAGCTCTGGGGGCCCAGCTCATTGTCGGTACACAGTAAATGTTGACCAAGTGAACGAGTTAACCAGAGCCAACCTTAAAAACAGGAGGGTTCCTTCTGCGCATGCTACTTGCTAGTTCCTGGGCAAGACACAACCAAAACCTCGCCCAGGGGCAGTGGTGTTACAAGTTGAGTGTTCTGAGTCTCAGGGAAGTTCCTGAGCATCAGTCCCTGACGATACATTCGCTGAGTCCCTCTTCTAACTGCCCACCCTATGTGAGTAAAAGAGAACAAACGAAGGCTAAGTAAGACCTAGCTTCTGTTTTCAAGAAGCTTGTGTTAATTACTTGGGGTGGAACAAAACTAAACTTCAGAGCACAATCCAAAATCAAGCCTTCAGTTATGTAAATTTCCAGGTCATGAGATTTGCTGGGAACCAAATCTCAGAATGTTCTATGCCAGAAGATCAAGATTCATGGTGAAAACACACCATTAGTTGACAGTCACCTGAGAGCTTTGAGCACGAGGGTGAAAGTGGGTGACTGAAGGCCTCCAAATGTAAACTTGTCACTAGAGACTTTTGAAAAAGGTGTGGAGGATTTCTGCTGAGAAGCACTTCAGTGGAGAACAGAAGGGGTAACCTTCCTAACTGCATATGCTGATGGTGACTATAATAAAAGCTAATTAGCATCACATATTCTTAAAAACTTACCAAATGTAAGGGAAACCCGATTTGAGTTTCAGGTACATATGCTTAGCTAATTTAATGACATTCTTTAAAGACAAAAAGTCAGGTAGATAGTTGGGAATCAATCAATAAATCCTAAATAGGATTTCACAATATTTGACAACAAAATTTATAAAAATTTAGCAAATGTGGGAGCCGTATAGACTATTTTTAATTTTTAGCTGCTGTCCTTATGAGTGACCCTCAGGTTTGCAAGACCAGGTTGAAGCCAAGCAACAAAGGTTAACACAGGTATTTGAACGAACTTCCTCTGAAAAAGTGATGGGAAATTGGACATATTGACAAATTGTCAGGTGAATCTTAAAACGTGTGGAAACTCCAAACTCCAGGGACGGACGGTTGAAGCTCTTTAGGACACACTGCAGCAGGGAAGTGACCAATTTTAATGTGGGCAGGAGAGAGAAGGTAGGGCAACTCGGGTCTGAAATCCCAGGGTCACAGTTCAGTGTTCTGCACCTTGTGTTACCGCTTCTACGGTGTGCACTCGTTCGCCTGATTCCTCTCCCCATTATGTGTGGGGGATTCTGAGGAGAGCTTGCTTACACTTTCCAATAATCTGTGTTGGTGGTCATTCACGACCCAGGCAGCTGCTGCCCCGGGAGACCCTGATAGTGACTCCTTGTCATCCTTTACCTGCCTTCCCTGGGTGGCTATTGTCCTCTCTGTGCTCCCTACGGCCAGCGGAGACCGAGGCCCGTCCTTAGTTCCCAAAGCACAGCCAAGTCCAGGCTCTAGATTTTTATCCAGACTTGGGGGAAACAAAGGAACATTACAATGTGGACAAGAACATATTTGGATGCTGCCACTATTAATGTTCCTGGAGTCCAGAGGTCATGCCCCTCCCTGGGAGACTTGAATGGGTCTTCTCTTTCTTTGGATGTCCCCAGCCTGCCATCTTTTCTGGTCCATATAGGAGTGCTTTTGGGAATGTCCTCATAACTTGGAGTCAAACTCCACTCTCTCCTCTGCAGCTTGGTTGAAGGAAAAAGAAGAGATTTACGTTAAACACAGGTGACATTATCAACCTCACAGGGATGCAATTCTGCACTAAATGATGTTTTATATTAGTTTGCAAAACTTTTTGAAAATTTATTAAAAATTTAAAAATATTTCTCGTGTTTAGAATCTTAATTTCAGAGTAGAGTGTTGATGTTTCCCTTGGGCAAATATGCTCACTGAAATGTCTTCTCAAAACCAAGAGCAGACTTCCTCCAAGAATGTTTGCAAATGCTGACTCTTTAAAATTAATATTCCCCTGCTTCTGGAAATTAAGCTTTAAAAATTATTGAACTAGGGAAGAAGAGGAAAAAAAGATCCAATACCACTTTTGTTATTTAATAAAATTGTGGAAGTCTTACATAAGGAGGTTATGCCGGAATGAAATATGTGAGGATAACGAAGGTGTTGGAGCAATTTGTGAATGACAAAGACATGGTGACTCTTCTCACAGTCAGAAAATATTTTTTTAAATACTTGAAAAGACAACATCGGAGGTGGAATCATGACTGACCAAGTGTTTGCAACCTCACGCCTGTTTCATTGCTGTAATCTATCTAACTGGGCTCTCCAATGTCCTTCCTAAGATTCCCCAGACGCTGATTCTGTCACCACAGTCAAGTTCGGGAACTTCCACTGCTCCTCCTTTTTCTAGAGTAGAAAATGTAAACTTGGTGTGGCATTAAAGGACTGCAACAATTGGGTCCCCCTGTCCGTTTCCTACCGTTATCTCCTATGACTTTTGAAAACAAGCATTTCTTCCCATCAGCTCGTCTAACAGGAAGAACCTCTGTCCTTGTTACATACCACGGCCACCTCCCACTCTGGGCCTTTGATCATAGTCTTGTTCCCACTGAATGACCTTACTCTTCCCTACCCCTATTTAGTTCAACTCTCACAGCTCCAGCGACGCCCTTGAAACTGCTCCAGCATACCTTTCTCTACTTTTTTGAATGAAACATGGGTTCTCTTTGAGGATACTCATGGAAAGAACCTATAGGGGAGTCTGTCTGAAACAGACCATCAAGTGGTCGTTTCCTATAGGACAGGGGGCCTTTATGCGTCCTTGTCGTAGAGTGAAATTTCCAGTTGGTACTTTGAGAGTGAGCAATGTGTTTACTCATGGAACATGTTCTCAGAATCTCAAATTCTGGAGGTACTCATGCATTCGTGAAGAAATGGAAAGAAAACCTTGTAAGAGACAAAAGGAATAAACTCTGAAACCACAACATTTCTCCTAGTAATGCATTTTCAGTCACCTAATAATCACGAGCTGGGTGTTAGTGCAGACAATTTCACACGAAAAATAGAAATATAAAAGGCATAGTGTCATTGCCAGGGAACAGGAGAAAACGCTCTCCCTCATGCTCTCCACTGACCCCTTATCCACCCAAAGCCATCCTTTATAGTTCCATGGATAAATTGGGTCATTACAAAAATAAAGAAATGCAAATAAATATGCCAAATAAAGCAAAGGCTACCAATTAATTCTTTGCTTTTTCAAAATGAGACTGGACTCCAACTTTGAGGTAACTGATGTGTCATGATTTAAGGAAAGTTCACGGACAGGAATCTCCTCATAGGAAAACTAAAACTGTTGCAACAAAATGGTATCAGTACATCAAATCCCCCAACTATTGAGTCTACATTGAAGTACTTACGTTTAATATAATGATGCACCTAAAAAAGGAACCTGTTACTTTTATTCATGGATTTTTCCAGGACAGATACAATTTTTAATCATCTTTATTGTCATGTTAGCTGTTTTATATCCAATGAAAATACAGCCATGTGCCACAAAACGACATTTTGGTCAACAACGGACTGCATATACGATGGTGGTCCCGTAAGATGAGTCCCATATAGCCTCGGTTTGTAGTCGGCTGTACCATCTAGGATGTGGGAGTACACTCTGTGATGTGTGCACAACAAGGAAATCGCCTAACAACAGGTGTCTCAGAACGTATCCCATAAGCACTGAGAGAGCTCTTTTCCTCTCCTTGGATGCTAAGAGCATGAGTGCTGCGTAAGCTTTGAGTCCAGCATTCTTCTAGCCTAACAAATCCTACTGGGAAGAATTTTCTGAGAGCAAAAAAGTACCTTTTTTAAAAGAAGAAAGTCACCTTTTCTCTCATTATGGGGCTTTCATAGTCTGTGTCCCTAAGTCTCAGGTGTTACTTTCTGGCTGATTGGTCTCAGACATGGAACCTCACTTCCTCGGTCCTGGGTTTCGTCCTCAGTAAGATGGTCACACAAAGGCTGCCTCTCACAGAGTGGCCGAGTCTTTACCTAAGAACTGTTCTAGTACTACGGAAATGAGGGTAAATAAGACAAAGTCTCGGATCCCATGACAATTTAAAAAATTACAAACCTGACACAAATAAACAGATAACTATATGATATGCCAGGTTGTAACATCTACAATGGAACAAAACGAAGCAACGCAAGAGGAAGAAGAGTGATGTGAGTGTGGAGTGCAATTTTAAGCCAGTGGTCAGAGAAGTCCTGTCTGATAAGGTGACATTTGAGGAGAGACATGTAGAAGAGGGAAGAAGCTCTGCCGGTATCAGCGGAAGAGCAAACCAGGGAGAGGGAACTCTAAGTGAAAAGATCCTGAGATGGGAGCACGCTGGCCATGTTCCAAGAACAGCAAGGAGGTCAGCACGACCGGACGGAGGGAGCATCACGGAGAGTAGTGGTTGAGGGCTGCGGGTGGAGACAGGCCACATGGAGACTTGGTAAGGAATGATGTTTTTATTTCAGTGGCGATGGGAAGCACGGAAGGGTTTTAGCAAAGGAGTGACCGGAGCTGAGAAGTATTGAGGGATTACTCCATCTGCTATGTAAATAAGGAACAGGCAGGGGCAGGGCATTGGGCAACTGCAGAAGCAGAGAACTCTTAGAGGCTCCTGTGATTTGCCAAGCGGGCAATGTTGGAAGCTTTTAGGAGAGTGGTTGAATTGGCGGTGGTGAGAAGAGGCTGGAGTCTGGGTATATTCTGAGCAGAGCCAAAAGGAGTTGCTGATGGAGCAGATGTAGAGTGTGAGAGACAGGCAGCAAAGAAGGATGACTCCAGTGGCTTTGCCCTGAGCAACTACAAGAACAGAGTTGCCATTTACTGAGATGGGGATGAGTGTGGGAAGAGCAGGCATCAGACACGTTTAGTTAGAGGTGCCTATTAAACACCCAAGTGGGCCTGTCAGCTAGGCAGCAAGATGATTGAGTCTGGAATTCAGGAGAGAAATCAGCAGAGATGTACATTTGAGAGTTGTCAGTGTACAGATGACATTCCAAGCAATGGGACCGGGTGACACTGCCTAGGGAGCGAGCATACCTAGAGAAGGGAAGAGATCCAGGAGTGGGTGAGGACTTAGCCCCAGGGCATTCCATGTGTAGATGTTGGTAAGATGAGGAGGATTCAGGAAAGAAGTGGCAGAAAGAGTGGCCAGTGTGGTAGGGGTACCATCAAGCAAGAGTGTCATCTTGAAAACCAAGAGAAGAAAGTGTTTCTAGAAGAGTTTTACACTCCAAATCCAGTCCATCCGCGAATTCTCTTGGCTCTACCTTCAACATACATCCAGAACGTGACCTCTTATCACCACCCCCAACTCTCCAATACACTCCAAGTCACCATCAACTCCCTCCTAGACAACTGCAGAAGTCTTTAACTGGTCTCCCTGCCCCCACCCTGGCTTTCCCCCAATAGCCTATTTTCCACCCAGCAGGCAGAGTGATTCTTTTAAAAGGTAAGTCAGAACATGCTGATTATCTTTTAAATGTTGCTGATAGGTCCAGCGGTGAGGACTGAGTGTTGATCATTTGATTTGACAACGTTGAGTTATCACTGGTATCCTGGAGTAGAGCAGTTTGGATGGATGGGTGGGGATGAAAGTTTACTCAAGGGAGTCAAAATATAAAGGATGGGTCAAAAAACATTTGTGAAGGTGTTCAACCTCACTAGCATTCAGAGAAATGCGGATTGTATAGCCACAAGGAGATATCACTACACACCCACAAGATTGGCCATATAAGACTGAAAATTCCACGTATTCCTGTGGAAGAGTGGAAACTCACATAAACTTTTTAGAAATGTAAACTAGCATGACACTTGGAAACAGTACTTTTGTTTTCTAGATAAATTGAAGTCTCAAGTACCCTATAACTTAGCTATATCACTCTTAGGCAAATACCCGAGAAATTTCTGCTTATGTGTATCACGTTACCAGACAATAACGGTCATAGAAGCACTCTTCATAGTATTCCAAAAGAAAAGCACCCTGTATTCACAGATTATACAATGGATGTTAAATTGTGACAGATCCACACAGAGAAATACAAGTGTAGCGCAATGGACAGGAATGAACTACAGCAGCACACGAAAACAGTAAGTACACTTAACTGCGATGTGGAACAAAGGAGGCCATATATAAACACTGCATTCATATGGATTCAGGTGAAGTTAAGAGGTAAAACGGGAAGCACTTCCAAAATGTTAAAATAAGATCCCCCGGGAATCCTCTCCTCCACAGAAGTGATTATAGCACTGGCAAAAATAGTCAAAATCTACTTTTGTAGAAGTACGGAAATTAATCGGTCAGTGTCACTGGTGCATTTCCTAAGCAGCTCGAAGGAAGTTTTAAAGGTGCTTAACACTCCCTCAAGGTTGTTTATCAGAGAGAGCTATGTTGGGAAGATACACCAGCGCCAACCGGCCTGAACCAGATGGAGCCCCACTGCAATGGCAGCACCTGCACAGGTGACCTGGAGATGGCCAGAAAACGCCCTCTGCCTCATTTTGATACTAAAATCTGTGCCCTAGGAGGAGCCTAGGCCTCATTAGCATAACATGCGAGGTATGTGAGAGCATGTTTTCAGACTGCGCCTGCGCCAGCTAATACCCGCCTCTACGTGTGATGTCAAAACTTCTCTTTTTTCTTTTTTGGTGAGGAAGATTGGCCCTGAGCTAACATCTATGCCAATCTTCCTCTATTTTGTTTGTGGGACTCCACCCCAGCATGGCTTGATGAGCGGTGTGTAGGTCCGTGCCCGGGATCCGAACCTGCGACCGCTGGGCCGCTGAAGCGGAGCGTGCAAACTTAACCACTACGCCACCAGGCCGGCCCTGACAAAACTTCCCTTTCAAATATTCATTCCCCACCTGAAGTAAAAGACACCTGCTTCCCTTTTTTCAGGGAGAGCCATGACTTTGGAAACGATTCGGCATGGTCTCCTATTTGCTGCAAATACATTCTACTTTGTGTGACAACGATTTCCGCTGGAGAGTCTGATTTGTAACTCACCAGGAAGCGAACCCACTCTGGTTCAGTAACCATAGCCATCTGAAGTTTGTTTATTCAAGAACAAAAACAAAAACAATAAAACGGCGGAATTTTGGTAAGAGCAGGGAGCTATGTGAAGTTTTAATTGCCCTATTCCCATATCCCTCTCCTCAGGTCCCCACTAGCCTTAAATAACCGCATCATCTCGACTACAGGTAGTCGTGAAAACAGGCAGCCTCGCATCCAGCGGAACGGGCAGAACAGTTTGGAGCTCCCTCAGAAGCCCTAACCCCATAGAACTGTTACTAATTTACATGTCCACCAGTTCCCTGGAAAATCCCCATTCACAGGACTTGTCTTGCTACAAAAACTCTTAGAAGAAAACAGAAGGCAGAAGTTTCACGGCACTGGATTTGGAAAATATTTCTCAGATACGACACCGAAGGCACAGGCAACAAAAGAAAAAAACAGACAGGATGGACTTCATGAAAATTTAAAAATGTTGTGCATCAAAAACCACTATTAACAGAGTAAGAAGGCAACCTGCAGAATGGGAGAAAATATTTGCAAATGATATACCTTATAAGGGATTAATATCCAGAATACACAGAGAACTCCTAAAACTCAACAACAAAAAAACAAGCAAGCTGATTCAAAAAATGGGCAAAGGACTCGCACAGACATTTCTCCAAAGAAGATACACAAATGGCCTATAAACACATGAGAAGATGCTCAACACCACTAATCATTAGGGAAATGCAAATCAAATCTACAATGAGATACCACCTCACACCCACTGCATGGCTACTATCAAGAAAACAGAAAATAAGTGTTGGAGAGGATGTGGAGAAAACTAGAACCCTTGTGCACTGTTGGTGGGAAAGTAAAATGGTACAGCCGCCGTGGAATACGTGGAACTGTATGGCAGTTCCGCAAAAAATTAAAAATAGAATTACCATACGATCCAGCAATTTCACTTCCAGGTATATACCCCAAAGAATTGAAAGCAGGGTCTTGAAGCGATATTTGTACATCCATGTTCACAGCAGCATTATTCACAATAGCTAAAACATGGAAGCAACCTAAGTGTCCATCGACGGACGAATGGATAAACAAAATGTGGTTATATACATGCAGTGGAATATTACTCAGCCTTAAAAAGGGAGGAACTTCTGCAATATGCTACAACATGGATGAATCTTGAGGACTTTATGCTACGTCAAATAAGCCAGGCACAAAAGGACAAATACTGTACGGTCCCACTTATACGAGGTATTCAGGGTAGTCAAAAGCATAGAGACAGAAAGTAGAATGGTGGTTGCTAGAGGCTGGGGGGAAGGAGGCAATGGGGAGTTACAGCTCAATGAGTACAGAGCTGCAGTTTCACAAGACGAAAAGAGTCCTGGAGATGGATAGTGGTCATGGTAGCACAACATTATGAATGTATTTAATACCACTGAATTGTACACTTAAAAATGGTTAAGATGGTAAATTTTATGTCATGTGTGTTTCAATACAATAAAAAAAATCAGAAGAAAAATAATGAAATACTTCTCCACTCTAAGAGACACCACCAAGAAGGTGAAAAGACTGCCCACAGAATGGGAGAAAATATTTGCAAATCATGTATCTGATAGGGACCAGTACCCAGAAAATATTAAGAACTCTTACAACTCAACAAGAAAAAGACACCCAATTTTAAGAGGGCAAAGGATGGGAATAGACATTTCTCCAAAGAAGATATAAATGACCAATAAGAATATGAAAGATTAGTTATTAGGGAAGTGCAAATCAAAACTACAATGAGATACCACTTAGCATCCACTAGGATGGCTATATTGAAACATATAGTCAAATAACAAATGTCAGTGATGATGTGGAGAAATTGGAATCCTCATTCATTGCTGGCAGGAATGTAAAATTGTGTAGCTGCTTTGCAAAACAGTTGGGCAGTTCCTCAAAAGACTAAACATAGAGTTATCATATGACCAAGCAATTCCACTCCTAAGTATCTACCCAAGAGAAATGAAAACATACGTCCATGCAAAAACTTGTACTCAACTGTCCACAGCAGTATTTTTCATAACAGCTCAAAAGTAGAAACAGCCAAAATGTTCATCAACTGATGAACCAAAAATTAAAATATGGTATACCCCTACAAAAAGAATATTATTTAGCCAAAAGGAAATGAAGTACTGATACATGCTACAACATGGCTAACCCTTGAAAACATTTATGCTGGATGAAATAAGTCAGTCAGAGAAGATCAAGACATGTAGGATTGCATTGCTACGAAATGTGCAGAACAGACAAAACCATTGAGATAGAAAGTAGAGTAGTGGCGGCCAGGGGCTTGGGGGGAGGGGAGAATGGGGAGCGACTGCCAATGGATACGGGAGTTTTGTATTGGGGTGAGGAAAATGTTCTAAAATTGATTGTGGTGATGGTTGCATAATTTTCTGAACATACTACAAACCACTGATTTGTACACTTGAAAGGATGAATATTATGGTATGTGAATTATATCTCAATAAAGGTGTTATTAAAAGACAAGTAATATAAAATTAAGTAATTCTGGGATGCACATTTAGGAAACAAAACGATAAAGAAAAGTGAGCAAGTAGTTAGCAGAAAAGACAGGATCATGATGATCTCTGAAGCAGGAGGACTTCTGATTGGCAGTGGCACATGATGGGTGACTTCGATGGAGCTACAACTGTTGATTACTTGATCAGGGTTGTACTCACACAGCTGTTTCTCTTTCCCTCTCCCTCTTCCTCTCTCTCTCAGTAAAATATACATAACAGAAAACTCACCATCTTAACCATTTTAAAGTGTACAGTTCAGTGGCATTCAGTACATTCACATTGTTGTGCAATCATCACCACCATCCATTTCCAGAACTTTTTCATCACCCCAAACTGAAACTCTGTACCCATTAAACAATAACTTCCCAGTGCTCTTTTTCCCAGTCCCTGGTAACCTCTATTCTACTTTCCATCTCTAGGAACTTGACTGTTCGAGGAAACTCATATAAACAAAAGCATGAAATATTTGTCCTTTGTGTCTGGATTAGCTGTTCTCTTTAATAATTTGCTGAAAAATATATTTATGTTTTATGCAAGTTTTGTGATTGTGCTATGACGCAAAACAAAAATATCGGAAAAGAAAAAAGTAGTGATGCAAATTAAAACAGAATATACATACACTCTTTCAAAGAGTTTCAGTATAAAACAAAGGAGAAATTGGATGGTGACTGGACAGTGATGGCGCCGAGAGGGATGGTTTTATAATGGTGAGATATTACAGCGTATAATGAGACCGGATCCAATGGACAAACAGACGTTTAAGATGTAAAAGAGAGATGAGACAACGGGAAAAGTGAAGGCCGTGAGAAATTGAAAGGGAAGGAGGTGCCACGCACAAGTAAAAGGACTGGCCTTCGATTGGAGGAGCACGAACAATTTATCTGCTATAGTAGGAGGAAAATTTAGAAATAGGTGAACTCATTCGGCGTCTGCATGTGGAAGTACTCTTTTGATGGCTTCTATTTTTCTCAGTGAAATAAGAGGCAAGAGGAGATTAGGGGAGTGAACTGACCAGCGAAATGTAGGAAGAGGTACATTTTGAGATCATGAATATGCCATTAGTCAGCATAATTTTTGTGGGTTTTTCTGAAGACACTTTTAGCCGTTCAGAGTGGGCATGAAGCAACTACAAACAAATAACATACGACAGATGAGCCATCAGAGCACCCGTACCTGGGAGTCATTTATTCGTTCAATAAATAATTCTTGTTCATCTACTCTTGGACAAGCATTCTTCTAGACCTGTGGGTATAAGGACGAACAAACAGAAGTGGTCACTGAACACATGGGGGTTGTATTCTAACACAGGGGAGACTTTAAGGATACCTAGTCTTCAACAGGCATGACGTTAGGGTACTAGGATGTCAGGCCCATCCTGAGGAAAGTGTGGGCCTGGAGATACCAACCAAAGTGCCCATGATAATCACACATGAGAGGAGGCTGCTCTGTTGGCATCTCCCATACACACTTGTGGACAGTGTTATAAACAGAACTTGAGAAACTGAATTTTGATGATGGTAAAAAGTAGGAGTATTGTCCCTTGCCCCATGGGTCACCAGCCCACTTAGGTCTATCTTGGGGCAAGGGGCAGCCACCCCACTTGCCTTATCTAATAGACTGGCCTACCAGATGTGCATATCACTGTAGTCCCTCATTGAGGGATAAGAACACCCTGAGTTATGATGTCCACGTGTGACAGACCGAGAGTTTTAGAAGAGGGGAGATGGGCAAGGGAGTGTGCCCACCAAAGACCTCCAAGCCCCCTGGTCTGGAACATTTGGAGTTAGACGAGCAACGGACGACAGGAAGGGTGGGGGCGGGGTGTTCCGTGTGCCACAGTTGAGGAAGGCATGGAGGTTTTGTTTCCTCTCTCAAGGCACAGTCTTGCATTTTAGAGTTTGCAGTCCTTCTTCATGATGACATCACTCCACGATGTCAAAAGGACCTTAGCCAAGCACGACTGAAGCTGATGCCGTGGAAGGAAGTCACAGAGAAAGGACACTATCTGAAGGGTAACAGAGAGATCAGAAAGACGAAAGGCTGTGACTCTCAGAGGTAGGCAGTAGCCACCCTTTATGCAGCCAGCATAGACCTGGAGCTAATACGTGTGACTGAGGGTCTGTGTGTCAGGGAGAGCTGCTGCTGATGGACACAGGCCCTGCATCATCAACCGATCACTAGGGCCATGTCAGTGGCAGCCTCTGTGAGAGACTGTGCCTCCTTGTCTTCTCTACAGAAAACCAAGTGGTTATGTATGAGGCTGGCAGAGTGCTTCAGACTGGGGCTCCCCAGATGAAGGGCTTCAGGCTAGCGCTAGTGCCAGGCCCTTCACGGCTCAGCCTGGGGATCATGCTGGTGTTGTTACTGATTTTCCTGCCAGGATTATACTGCGACCTGGGATCAGTATATTACTCTACCTACGAAATAGTCATCCCCAAGTGTCTGACAGTCAAGGGAAGGAAGACCCAGTGGAAAAGGCATCTTACATGCTATTTATGCAGGGCCAGAAGCAGCTGATTCACCTGAAGGTGAAGAGAGACTATTTTGTGGATAACTTTCCAGTCTTCAGCTACCACGATGGCAGCCTGGGACAAGAAATGCCCTTCATCTCACGTGACTGTCACTACGAAGGCTACATAGAAGGCATCCCAGGTTCTTTTGTTTCTGTCAACACCTGCTCAGGCCTCAGGGGCATCCTGATTAAGGGGGGAAAATCCTATGGCATTGAGCCCATGGACTCTTCAAAACGGTTTGAACACGTGTTGTACACCATGGCACACGGCTGGAATCTCCTGTAGTGTCACTTCCGAAGACAGCCAAGTGGCGTCCACCAGCCAGCAACAAGGGAGCAGGAAGCCTCACAGTCCACAGGCGCTGTCCTACTTGTGGTCACACACCAAGTATGTGGAGATGTTTGTCGTGGTCAACAACCAGCGGTTCCAAATGTGGGGCAGTAACATCAATGAGACAGTCCAGAGAGTGATGGACATCATTGCTCTGGCCAACAGCTTCACTAGGGGAATAAACACCGAGGTGGTGCTGGCTGGAATGGAGATTTGGACCGAGGGGGACCTCATAGAGGTCCCAGTGGACTTGCAAGTTACACTCAAGAATTTCAATAGCTGGAGACAAGAGAAGCTCTTCCAACGTGTGAAGCATGATGTCGCCCACATGATTGTTGGACATCGTCCTGAAGAGGATATGGGACAGGCATTTCTCAACGGTGCCTGTTCAAGCGGCTTTGCAGCAGCTGTTGAATCCTTCCATCATGAAGATGTCCTCCTGTTTGCAGCGCTCATGGTCCATGAGCTGGGGCACAACTTGGGTATTCAGCACGACCACTCGGCCTGCATTTGTAAAGATACACGCTTTTGCCTCATGCATGAAAATATCACTAAAGAAAGTGGCTTCAGCAACTGCAGCTCTGATGACTTCTACCAGTTCCTCCTTGAACTCAAAGGCGCCTGCCTATTCAACAAGCCTCAGCACAAAGGCCGCATGCGTAGGAATGCTGAGTGTGGTAATGGTGTGGTGGAAGGCGATGAGCAGTGTGACTGTGGTTCTTTCTGTGCCAGTCACCCGTGCTGTGACCAAACATGTAACCTGAGGGAGCATGCACAGTGTAGTGATGGACTCTGCTGTTTCGCTTGCCAATGGAGAAATACAGGATTCATGTGCCGTCCTCCTTTGGGAGAGTGTGACCTCCCAGAGTATTGTAATGGTTCCTCTGGAGAATGCCCCACAGACAGCTATAAGCAAGATGGTACATCATGTGATTTAATTCACTATTGTGTTGGGGGTCGGTGTAAGAACCCTGATAATCAATGCATTGGTATATATGGGCACCCTGCAAGGTCTGCGCCAGAAGACTGTTACATTTCAATGAACAGCAAAGGGGACCGATTTGGAAACTGTGGCCGTCCTACCTTGGCTAGGTCAAGATATGTTAAGTGTGTAGATGATAATTTATTTTGTGGGAAACTTATATGTACAAATATTAGACGGGTACCACGAGTCAAACCGGGACATTCACTGATCCAGGTCGCTCATGAAAATGACTTCTGTTGGAGCATGGATGCATATAACACTACTGATATCCCTGATGATGGAGATGTGCACACTGGCACTCTTTGTGCCCCACACAAAGTGTGCATGAATTACTCCTGCACTGATCACGCTGTGCTCAACTATGACTGTGAACCAGCAGAAATGTGTAATGGGAAAGGAGTTTGCAACAATTTAAAGCACTGCCATTGTGAGGCTGGCTATGCCCCTCCTGACTGCAGAGATCCTGGAAATGGGGGTAGTGTGGACAGCGGTCCTCCTGGCAAACCAGATGATGGAAATCCAAGTGAAGATGAAAGTAGAAGTCGTAGTGTTGGTCATGATAATTTGGGCAGAGGTAATGAGAATAAAGATGAAAGCAAAATCCTTGGTAAGATAGTGTATATATTCCCCGTATTTCTTTTAGCAATGTTTTTAGGTCTAATTATTGGTGCCAGTCTTGCTGCTGGAAAGGAGATATCACAGTGCTCACAAGAGGCCCTGGAAGAAATTGAAGATGTAGCTGCACGAGAAGAGGAAGTAGGCAGAAGAGAGGAAGAACCAGAGGTCGAAAACGAGTAGTGATAGGAAGAAGTCTAATATTTCAAACACACACGCTACATTGGGTAGGAAGGGGGCTCAGTGGAGCAAACATGAAGTGGGCCTAGATAGCTGCAACGACTCTGATCGGGACTCCCTCGTCTGTAGAAATGTACTGAAGTGGGAGGAGAGATTTTTTTCTTTCTTTCTTTATTTTAGTAATTGATCATATACACACGTAAAATTATTTTTAAAAGGATATTTTACGACGTTTTTCCATTTTCACATTTCATGAAACCATTTAACTTTTCTCATGGGTCATTCTTATCAATGTCTTGTCTTAGAAGGGCCAAGTTTTGAGTTACCTGTTTTTCAGGGAATGCCATCTTCCATCTACTTTGTTTGACTTACAGTATTATCTGTACCTATAAATATATTGCTATCCCAGGTTTTTTCATCCCAGTGATAACTACACATTATATTAGGAAAGTTGTTTATATGACTAGTTGTTCTAATTTCCCCTGTGCAGTGTAATGGAAAGATTTTAAATTAAAAAGCAAATAAATATCTGTTTTCAGATAAGGCATGATTTTAGGCTTTATGTGGCCTATTAATTGGGTCTCTTGGTTCTGGGGCTCTCTGGAAAAGGCTACATCTGATTCAGGGTGGTCTGATCACCCTGGGTCTGAGGGCATGGAGGAGGGGGAGCAACCTAGGCAAGGGGTGACCTTGTTCAGTGCTGAGTTCAGTTGGAAGTATTTATTTTTCTTTTTTTCTATTTTTCTATTTTTTTATCATATTTATTTCTCATTTCCTTGATTAAGTTAATACACAGAGTTGACTAACAGTCGAAAAAAACAGAGCTTTGGAGGGCAGTTAATGGTCTGTAAAGAGAGCACAAAGCACATAGCATAACATTACCCATTATGTGCAAGACACTGCTGAACAGTTTACATTCATTGTCTTAATTAATGTAATCCTACCATCTGCCATATGAGACCTGCATCTCGTACATGAGGAAACAGAGACCAGAGAGTTTTGCTCTAGAGCTGGTAAGGGGTGGAACCTGCGTCCCGCCCCAGGTATGACTGAATCTACATGCTCCACTGCCTCATGAGCCTTTGCCTTCAGTTAAAAAACAGTGATCGGGAAGACAATCGATATGTCCTTAACTGCCCAGAACATGGCTTCTTCCTCAGTGACTAATGAAACAAAAGCCTTACAAACAGATGCTGACCTCTATCATGAACCTGCCACACTGTGTAGTCACGATCGATGAAAGTGTCTCTTCCCCTATTACATCCTGACCTCATGGAGCAGCAGGTTTGTGTCTTATTCAGCTCTGGGGGCCCAGCTCATTGTCGGTACACAGTAAATGTTGACCAAGTGAACGAGTTAACCAGAGCCAACCTTAAAAACAGGAGGGTTCCTTCTGCGCATGCTACTTGCTAGTTCCTGGGCAAGACACAACCAAAACCTCGCCCAGGGGCAGTGGTGTTACAAGTTGAGTGTTCTGAGTCTCAGGGAAGTTCCTGAGCATCAGTCCCTGACGATACATTCGCTGAGTCCCTCTTCTAACTGCCCACCCTATGTGAGTAAAAGAGAACAAACGAAGGCTAAGTAAGACCTAGCTTCTGTTTTCAAGAAGCTTGTGTTAATTACTTGGGGTGGAACAAAACTAAACTTCAGAGCACAATCCAAAATCAAGCCTTCAGTTATGTAAATTTCCAGGTCATGAGATTTGCTGGGAACCAAATCTCAGAATGTTCTATGCCAGAAGATCAAGATTCATGGTGAAAACACACCATTAGTTGACAGTCACCTGAGAGCTTTGAGCACGAGGGTGAAAGTGGGTGACTGAAGGCCTCCAAATGTAAACTTGTCACTAGAGACTTTTGAAAAAGGTGTGGAGGATTTCTGCTGAGAAGCACTTCAGTGGAGAACAGAAGGGGTAACCTTCCTAACTGCATATGCTGATGGTGACTATAATAAAAGCGAATTAGCATCACATATTCTTAAAAACTTACCAAATGTAAGGGAAACCCGATTTGAGTTTCAGGTACATATGCTTAGCTAATTTAATGACATTCTTTAAAGACAAAAAGTCAGGTAGATAGTTGGGAATCAATCAATAAATCCTAAATAGGATTTCACAATATTTGACAACAAAATTTATAAAAATTTAGCAAATGTGGGAGCCGTATAGACTATTTTTAATTTTTAGCTGCTGTCCTTATGAGTGACCCTCAGGTTTGCAAGACCAGGTTGAAGCCAAGCAACAAAGGTTAACACAGGTATTTGAACGAACTTCCTCTGAAAAAGTGATGGGAAATTGGACATATTGACAAATTGTCAGGTGAATCTTAAAACGTGTGGAAACTCCAAACTCCAGGGACGGACGGTTGAAGCTCTTTAGGACACACTGCAGCAGGGAAGTGACCAATTTTAATGTGGGCAGGAGAGAGAAGGTAGGGCAACTCGGGTCTGAAATCCCAGGGTCACAGTTCAGTGTTCTGCACCTTGTGTTACCGCTTCTACGGTGTGCACTCGTTCGCCTGATTCCTCTCCCCATTATGTGTGGGGGATTCTGAGGAGAGCTTGCTTACACTTTCCAATAATCTGTGTTGGTGGTCATTCACGACCCAGGCAGCTGCTGCCCCGGGAGACCCTGATAGTGACTCCTTGTCATCCTTTACCTGCCTTCCCTGGGTGGCTATTGTCCTCTCTGTGCTCCCTACGGCCAGCGGAGACCGAGGCCCGTCCCTTAGTTCCCCAAAGCACAGCCAAGTCCAGGCTCTAGATTTTTATCCAGACTTGGGGGAAACAAAGGAACATTACAATGTGGACAAGAACATATTTGGATGCTGCCACTATTAATGTTCCTGGAGTCCAGAGGTCATGCCCCTCCCTGGGAGACTTGAATGGGTCTTCTCTTTCTTTGGATGTCCCCAGCCTGCCATCTTTTCTGGTCCATATAGGAGTGCTTTTGGGAATGTCCTCATAACTTGGAGTCAAACTCCACTCTCTCCTCTGCAGCTTGGTTGAAGGAAAAAGAAGAGATTTACGTTAAACACAGGTGACATTATCAACCTCACAGGGATGCAATTCTGCACTAAATGATGTTTTATATTAGTTTGCAAAACTTTTTGAAAATTTATTAAAAATTTAAAAATATTTCTCGTGTTTAGAATCTTAATTTCAGAGTAGAGTGTTGATGTTTCCCTTGGGCAAATATGCTCACTGAAATGTCTTCTCAAAACCAAGAGCAGACTTCCTCCAAGAATGTTTGCAAATGCTGACTCTTTAAAATTAATATTCCCCTGCTTCTGGAAATTAAGCTTTAAAAATTATTGAACTAGGGAAGAAGAGGAAAAAAAGATCCAATACCACTTTTGTTATTTAATAAAATTGTGGAAGTCTTACATAAGGAGGTTATGCCGGAATGAAATATGTGAGGATAACGAAGGTGTTGGAGCAATTTGTGAATGACAAAGACATGGTGACTCTTCTCACAGTCAGAAAATATTTTTTTAAATACTTGAAAAGACAACATCGGAGGTGGAATCATGACTGACCAAGTGTTTGCAACCTCACGCCTGTTTCATTGCTGTAATCTATCTAACTGGGCTCTCCAATGTCCTTCCTAAGATTCCCCAGACGCTGATTCTGTCACCACAGTCAAGTTCGGGAACTTCCACTGCTCCTCCTTTTTCTAGAGTAGAAAATGTAAACTTGGTGTGGCATTAAAGGACTGCAACAATTGGGTCCCCTGTCCGTTTCCTACCGTTATCTCCTATGACTTTTGAAAACAAGCATTTCTTCCCATCAGCTCGTCTAACAGGAAGAACCTCTGTCCTTGTTACATACCACGGCCACCTCCCACTCTGGGCCTTTGATCATAGTCTTGTTCCCACTGAATGACCTTACTCTTCCCTACCCCTATTTAGTTCAACTCTCACAGCTCCAGCGACGCCCTTGAAACTGCTCCAGCATACCTTTCTCTACTTTTTTGAATGAAACATGGGTTCTCTTTGAGGATACTCATGGAAAGAACCTATAGGGGAGTCTGTCTGAAACAGACCATCAAGTGGTCGTTTCCTATAGGACAGGGGGCCTTTATGCGCCCTTGTCGTAGAGTGAAATTTCCAGTTGGTACTTTGAGAGTGAGCAATGTGTTTACTCATGGAACATGTTCTCAGAATCTCAAATTCTGGAGGTACTCATGCATTCGTGAAGAAATGGAAAGAAAACCTTGTAAGAGACAAAAGGAATAAACTCTGAAACCACAACATTTCTCCTAGTAATGCATTTTCAGTCACCTAATAATCACGAGCTGGGTGTTAGTGCAGACAATTTCACACGAAAAATAGAAATATAAAAGGCATAGTGTCATTGCCAGGGGACAGGAGGAAACGCTCTCCTCATGCTCTCCACTGACCCCTTATCCACCCAAAGCCATCCTTTATAGTTCCATGGATAAATTGGGTCATTACAAAAATAAAGAAATGCAAATAAATATGCCAAATAAAGCAAAGGCTACCAATTAATTCTTTGCTTTTTCAAAATGAGACTGGACTCCAACTTTGAGGTAACTGATGTGTCATGATTTAAGGAAAGTTCACGGACAGGAATCTCCTCATAGGAAAACTAAAACTGTTGCAACAAAATGGTATCAGTACATCAAATCCCCCAACTATTGAGTCTACATTGAAGTACTTACGTTTAATATAATGATGCACCTAAAAAAGGAACCTGTTACTTTTATTCATGGATTTTTCCAGGACAGATACAATTTTTAATCATCTTTATTGTCATGTTAGCTGTTTTTATATCCAATGAAAATACAGCCATGTGCCACAAAACGACATTTTGGTCAACAACGGACTGCATATACGATGGTGGTCCCGTAAGATGAGTCCCATATAGCCTCGGTTTGTAGTCGGCTGTACCATCTAGGATGTGGGAGTACACTCTGTGATGTGTGCACAACAAGGAAATCGCCTAACAACAGGTGTCTCAGAACGTATCCCATAAGCACTGAGAGAGCTCTTTTCCTCTCCTTGGATGCTAAGAGCATGAGTGCTGCGTAAGCTTTGAGTCCAGCATTCTTCTAGCCTAACAAATCCTACTGGGAAGAATTTTCTGAGAGCAAAAAAGTACCTTTTTTAAAAGAAGAAAGTCACCTTTTCTCTCATTGCGGGGGCTTTCATAGTCTGTGTCCCTAAGTCTCAGGTGTTACTTTCTGGCTGATTGGTCTCAGACATGGAACCTCACTTCCTCGGTCCTGGGTTTCGTCCTCAGTAAGATGGTCACACAAAGGCTGCCTCTCACAGAGTGGCCGAGTCTTTACCTAAGAACTGTTCTAGTACTACGGAAATGAGGGTAAATAAGACAAAGTCTCGGATCCCATGACAATTTAAAAAATTACAAACCTGACACAAATAAACAGATAACTATATGATATGCCAGGTTGTAACATCTACAATGGAACAAAACGAAGCAACGCAAGAGGAAGAAGAGTGATGTGAGTGTGGAGTGCAATTTTAAGCCAGTGGTCAGAGAAGTCCTGTCTGATAAGGTGACATTTGAGGAGAGACATGTAGAAGAGGGAAGAAGCTCTGCCGGTATCAGCGGAAGAGCAAACCAGGGAGAGGGAACTCTAAGTGAAAAGATCCTGAGATGGGAGCACGCTGGCCATGTTCCAAGAACAGCAAGGAGGTCAGCACGACCGGACGGAGGGAGCATCACGGAGAGTAGTGGTTGAGGGCTGCGGGTGGAGACAGGCCACATGGAGACTTGGTAAGGAATGATGTTTTTATTTCAGTGGCGATGGGAAAAACGGAAGGGTTTTAGCAAAGGAGTGACCGGAGCTGAGAAGTATTGAGGGATTACTCCATCTGCTATGTAAATAAGGAACAGGCAGGGGCAGGGCATTGGGCAACTGCAGAAGCAGAGAACTCTTAGAGGCTCCTGTGATTTGCCAAGCGGGCAATGTTGGAAGCTTTTAGGAGAGTGATTGAATTGGCGGTGGTGAGAAGAGGCTGGAGTCTGGGTATATTCTGAGCAGAGCCAAAAGGAGTTGCTGATGGAGCAGATGTAGAGTGTGAGAGACAGGCAGCAAAGAAGGATGACTCCAGTGGCTTTGCCCTGAGCAACTACAAGAACAGAGTTGCCATTTACTGAGATGGGGATGAGTGTGGGAAGAGCAGGCATCAGACACGTTTAGTTAGAGGTGCCTATTAAACACCCAAGTGGGCCTGTCAGCTAGGCAGCAAGATGATTGAGTCTGGAATTCAGGAGAGAAATCAGCAGAGATGTACATTTGAGAGTTGTCAGTGTACAGATGACATTCCAAGCAATGGGACCAGGTGACACTGCCTAGGGAGCGAGCATACCTAGAGAAGGGAAGAGATCCAGGAGTGGGTGAGGACTTAGCCCCAGGGCATTCCATGTGTAGATGTTGGTAAGATGAGGAGGATTCAGGAAAGAAGTGGCAGAAAGAGTGGCCAGTGTGGTAGGGGTACCATCAAGCAAGAGTGTCATCTTGAAAACCAAGAGAAGAAAGTGTTTCTAGAAGAGTTTTACACTCCAAATCCAGTCCATCCGCGAATTCTCTTGGCTCTACCTTCAACATACATCCAGAACGTGACCTCTTATCACCACCCCCAACTCTCCAATACACTCCAAGTCACCATCAACTCCCTCCTAGACAACTGCAGAAGTCTTTAACTGGTCTCCCTGCCCCCACCCTGGCTTTCCCCCAATAGCCTATTTTCCACCCAGCAGGCAGAGTGATTCTTTTAAAAGGTAAGTCAGAACATGCTGATTATCTTTTAAATGTTGCTGATAGGTCCAGCGGTGAGGACTGAGTGTTGATCATTTGATTTGACAACGTTGAGTTATCACTGGTATCCTGGAGTAGAGCAGTTTGGATGGATGGGTGGGGATGAAAGTTTACTCAAGGGAGTCAAAATATAAAGGATGGGTCAAAAAACATTTGTGAAGGTGTTCAACCTCACTAGCATTCAGAGAAATGCGGATTGTATAGCCACAAGGAGATATCACTACACACCCACAAGATTGGCCATATAAGACTGAAAATTCCACGTATTCCTGTGGAAGAGTGGAAACTCACATAAACTTTTTAGAAATGTAAACTAGCATGACACTTGGAAACAGTACTTTTGTTTTCTAGATAAATTGAAGTCTCAAGTACCCTATAACTTAGCTATATCACTCTTAGGCAAATACCCGAGAAATTTCTGCTTATGTGTATCACGTTACCAGACAATAACGGTCATAGAAGCACTCTTCATAGTATTCCAAAAGAAAAGCACCCTGTATTCACAGATTATACAATGGATGTTAAATTGTGACAGATCCACACAGAGAAATACAAGTGTAGCGCAATGGACAGGAATGAACTACAGCAGCACACTAAAAACAGTAAGTACACTTAACTGCGATGTGGAACAAAGGAGGCCATATATAAACACTGCATTCATATGGATTCAGGTGAAGTTAAGAGGTAAAACGGGAAGCACTTCCAAAATGTTAAAATAAGATCCCCCGGGAATCCTCTCCTCCACAGAAGTGATTATAGCACTGGCAAAAATAGTCAAAATCTACTTTTGTAGAAGTACGGAAATTAATCGGTCAGTGTCACTGGTGCATTTCCTAAGCAGCTCGAAGGAAGTTTTAAAGGTGCTTAACACTCCCTCAAGGTTGTTTATCAGAGAGAGCTATGTTGGGAAGATACACCAGCGCCAACCGGCCTGAACCAGATGGAGCCCCACTGCAATGGCAGCACCTGCACAGGTGACCTGGAGATGGCCAGAAAACGCCCTCTGCCTCATTTTGATACTAAAATCTGTGCCCTAGGAGGAGCCTAGGCCTCATTAGCATAACATGCGAGGTATGTGAGAGCATGTTTTCAGACTGCGCCTGCGCCAGCTAATACCCGCCTCTACGTGTGATGTCAAAACTTCTCTTTTTTCTTTTTTGGTGAGGAAGATTGGCCCTGAGCTAACATCTATGCCAATCTTCCTCTATTTTGTTTGTGGGACTCCACCCCAGCATGGCTTGATGAGCGGTGTGTAGGTCCGTGCCCGGGATCCGAACCTGCGAACGCTGGGCCGCTGAAGCGGAGCGTGCAAACTTAACCACTACGCCACCAGGCCGGCCCTGACAAAACTTCCCTTTCAAATATTCATTCCCCACCTGAAGTAAAAGACACCTGCTTCCCTTTTTTCAGGGAGAGCCATGACTTTGGAAACGATTCGGCATGGTCTCCTATTTGCTGCAAATACATTCTACTTTGTGTGACAACGATTTCCGCTGGAGAGTCTGATTTGTAACTCACCAGGAAGCGAACCCACTCTGGTTCAGTAACCATAGCCATCTGAAGTTTGTTTATTCAAGAACAAAAACAAAAACAATAAAACGGCGGAATTTTGGTAAGAGCAGGGAGCTATGTGAAGTTTTAATTGCCCTATTCCCATATCCCTCTCCTCAGGTCCCCACTAGCCTTAAATAACCGCATCATCTCGACTACAGGTAGTCGTGAAAACAGGCAGCCTCGCATCCAGCGGAACGGGCAGAACAGTTTGGAGCTCCCTCAGAAGCCCTAACCCCATAGAACTGTTACTAATTTACATGTCCACCAGTTCCCTGGAAAATCCCCATTCACAGGACTTGTCTTGCTACAAAAACTCTTAGAAGAAAACAGAAGGCAGAAGTTTCACGGCACTGGATTTGGAAAATATTTCTCAGATACGACACCGAAGGCACAGGCAACAAAAGAAAAAAACAGACAGGATGGACTTCATGAAAATTTAAAAATGTTGTGCATCAAAAACCACTATTAACAGAGTAAGAAGGCAACCTGCAGAATGGGAGAAAATATTTGCAAATGATATACCTTATAAGGGATTAATATCCAGAATACACAGAGAACTCCTAAAACTCAACAACAAAAAAACAAGCAAGCTGATTCAAAAAATGGGCAAAGGACTCGCACAGACATTTCTCCAAAGAAGATACACAAATGGCCTATAAACACATGAGAAGATGCTCAACACCACTAATCATTAGGGAAATGCAAATCAAATCTACAATGAGATACCACCTCACACCCACTGCATGGCTACTATCAAGAAAACAGAAAATAAGTGTTGGAGAGGATGTGGAGAAAACTAGAACCCTTGTGCACTGTTGGTGGGAAAGTAAAATGGTACAGCCGCCGTGGAATACGTGGAACTGTATGGCAGTTCCGCAAAAAATTAAAAATAGAATTACCATACGATCCAGCAATTTCACTTCCAGGTATATACCCCAAAGAATTGAAAGCAGGGTCTTGAAGCGATATTTGTACATCCATGTTCACAGCAGCATTATTCACAATAGCTAAAACATGGAAGCAACCTAAGTGTCCATCGACGGACGAATGGATAAACAAAATGTGGTTATATACATGCAGTGGAATATTACTCAGCCTTAAAAAGGGAGGAACTTCTGCAATATGCTACAACATGGATGAATCTTGAGGACTTTATGCTACGTCAAATAAGCCAGGCACAAAAAGGACAAATACTGTACGGTCCCACTTATACGAGGTATCCAGGGTAGTCAAAAGCATAGAGACAGAAAGTAGAATGGTGGTTGCTAGAGGCTGGGGGGAAGGAGGCAATGGGGAGTTACAGCTCAATGAGTACAGAGCTGCAGTTTCACAAGACGAAAAGAGTCCTGGAGATGGATAGTGGTCATGGTAGCACAACATTATGAATGTATTTAATACCACTGAATTGTACACTTAAAAATGGTTAAGATGGTAAATTTTATGTCATGTGTGTTTCAATACAATAAAAAAAATCAGAAGAAAAATAATGAAATACTTCTCCACTCTAAGAGACACCACCAAGAAGGTGAAAAGACTGCCCACAGAATGGGAGAAAATATTTGCAAATCATGTATCTGATAGGGACCAGTACCCAGAAAATATTAAGAACTCTTACAACTCAACAAGGAAAAGACACCCAATTTTAAGAGGGCAAAGGATGGGAATAGACATTTCTCCAAAGAAGATATAAATGACCAATAAGAATATGAAAGATTAGTTATTAGGGAAGTGCAAATCAAAACTACAATGAGATACCACTTAGCATCCACTAGGATGGCTATAATGAAAAATACAGTCAAATAACAAATGTCAGTGATGATGTGGAGAAATTGGAATCCTCATTCATTGCTGGCAGGAATGTAAAATTGTGTAGCTGCTTTGCAAAACAGTTGGGCAGTTCCTCAAAAGACTAAACATAGAGTTATCATATGACCAAGCAATTCCACTCCTAAGTATCTACCCAAGAGAAATGAAAACATACGTCCATGCAAAAACTTGTACTCAACTGTCCACAGCAGTATTTTTCATAACAGCTCAAAAGTAGAAACAGCCAAAATGTTCATCAACTGATGAACCAAAAATTAAAATATGGTATACCCCTACAAAAAGAATATTATTTAGCCAAAAGGAAATGAAGTACTGATACATGCTACAACATGGCTAACCCTTGAAAACATTTATGCTGGATGAAATAAGTCAGTCAGAGAAGATCAAGACATGTAGGATTGCATTGCTATGAAATGTGCAGAACAGACAAAACCATTGAGATAGAAAGTAGAGTAGTGGCGGCCAGGGGCTTGGGGGGAGGGGAGAATGGGGAGCGACTGCCAATGGATACGGGAGTTTTGTATTGGGGTGAGGAAAATGTTCTAAAATTGATTGTGGTGATGGTTGCATAATTTTCTGAACATACTACAAACCACTGATTTGTACACTTGAAAGGATGAATATTATGGTATGTGAATTATATCTCAATAAAGGTGTTATTAAAAGACAAGTAATATAAAATTAAGTAATTCTGGGATGCACATTTAGGAAACAAAACGATAAAGAAAAGTGAGCAAGTAGTTAGCAGAAAAGACAGGATCATGATGATCTCTGAAGCAGGAGGACTTCTGATTGGCAGTGGCACATGATGGGTGACTTCGATGGAGCTACAACTGTTGATTACTTGATCAGGGTTGTACTCACACAGCTGTTTCTCTTTCCCTCTCCCTCTTCCTCTCTCTCTCAGTAAAATATACATAACAGAAAACTCACCATCTTAACCATTTTAAAGTGTACAGTTCAGTGGCATTCAGTACATTCACATTGTTGTGCAATCATCACCACCATCCATTTCCAGAACTTTTTCATCACCCCAAACTGAAACTCTGTACCCATTAAACAATAACTTCCCAGTGCTCTTTTTCCCAGTCCCTGGTAACCTCTATTCTACTTTCCATCTCTAGGAACTTGACTGTTCGAGGAAACTCATATAAACAAAAGCATGAAATATTTGTCCTTTTGTGTCTGGATTAGCTGTTCTCTTTTTAATAATTTGCTGAAAAATATATTTATGTTTTATGCAAGTTTTGTGATTGTGCTATGACGCAAAACAAAAAATATCGGAAAAGAAAAAAGTAGTGATGCAAATTAAAACAGAATATACATACACTCTTTCAAAGAGTTTCAGTATAAAACAAAGGAGAAATTGGATGGTGACTGGACAGTGATGGCGCCGAGAGGGATGGTTTTATAATGGTGAGATATTACAGCGTATAATGAGACCGGATCCAATGGACAAACAGACGTTTAAGATGTAAAAGAGAGATGAGACAACGGGAAAAGTGAAGGCCGTGAGAAATTGAAAGGGAAGGAGGTGCCACGCACAAGTAAAAGGACTGGCCTTCGATTGGAGGAGCACGAACAATTTATCTGCTATAGTAGGAGGAAAATTTAGAAATAGGTGAACTCATTCGGCGTCTGCATGTGGAAGTACTCTTTTGATGGCTTCTATTTTTCTCAGTGAAATAAGAGGCAAGAGGAGATTAGGGGAGTGAACTGACCAGCGAAATGTAGGAAGAGGTACATTTTGAGATCATGAATATGCCATTAGTCAGCATAATTTTTGTGGGTTTTTCTGAAGACACTTTTAGCCGTTCAGAGTGGGCATGAAGCAACTACAAACAAATAACATACGACAGATGAGCCATCAGAGCACCCGTACCTGGGAGTCATTTATTCGTTCAATAAATAATTCTTGTTCATCTACTCTTGGACAAGCATTCTTCTAGACCTGTGGGTATAAGGACGAACAAACAGAAGTGGTCACTGAACACATGGGGGTTGTATTCTAACACAGGGGAGACTTTAAGGATACCTAGTCTTCAACAGGCATGACGTTAGGGTACTAGGATGTCAGGCCCATCCTGAGGAAAGTGTGGGCCTGGAGATACCAACCAAAGTGCCCATGATAATCACACATGAGAGGAGGCTGCTCTGTTGGCATCTCCCATACACACTTGTGGACAGTGTTATAAACAGAACTTGAGAAACTGAATTTTGATGATGGTAAAAAGTAGGAGTATTGTCCCTTGCCCCATGGGTCACCAGCCCACTTAGGTCTATCTTGGGGCAAGGGGCAGCCACCCCACTTGCCTTATCTAATAGACTGGCCTACCAGATGTGCATATCACTGTAGTCCCTCATTGAGGGATAAGAACACCCTGAGTTATGATGTCCACGTGTGACAGACCGAGAGTTTTAGAAGAGGGGAGATGGGCAAGGGAGTGTGCCCACCAAAGACCTCCAAGCCCCCTGGTCTGGAACATTTGGAGTTAGACGAGCAACGGACGACAGGAAGGGTGGGGGCGGGGTGTTCCGTGTGCCACAGTTGAGGAAGGCATGGAGGTTTTGTTTCCTCTCTCAAGGCACAGTCTTGCATTTTAGAGTTTGCAGTCCTTCTTCATGATGACATCACTCCACGATGTCAAAAGGACCTTAGCCAAGCACGACTGAAGCTGATGCCGTGGAAGGAAGTCACAGAGAAAGGACACTATCTGAAGGGTAACAGAGAGATCAGAAAGACGAAAGGCTGTGACTCTCAGAGGTAGGCAGTAGCCACCCTTTATGCAGCCAGCATAGACCTGGAGCTAATACGTGTGACTGAGGGTCTGTGTGTCAGGGAGAGCTGCTGCTGATGGACACAGGCCCTGCATCATCAACCGATCACTAGGGCCATGTCAGTGGCAGCCTCTGTGAGAGACTGTGCCTCCTTGTCTTCTCTACAGAAAAACCAAGTGGTTATGTATGAGGCTGGCAGAGTGCTTCAGACTGGGGCTCCCCAGATGAAGGGCTTCAGGCTAGCGCTAGTGCCAGGCCCTTCACGGCTCAGCCTGGGGATCATGCTGGTGTTGTTACTGATTTTCCTGCCAGGATTATACTGCGACCTGGGATCAGTATATTACTCTACCTACGAAATAGTCATCCCCAAGTGTCTGACAGTCAAGGGAAGGGAAGACCCAGTGGAAAAGGCATCTTACATGCTATTTATGCAGGGCCAGAAGCAGCTGATTCACCTGAAGGTGAAGAGAGACTATTTTGTGGATAACTTTCCAGTCTTCAGCTACCACGATGGCAGCCTGGGACAAGAAATGCCCTTCATCTCACGTGACTGTCACTACGAAGGCTACATAGAAGGCATCCCAGGTTCTTTTGTTTCTGTCAACACCTGCTCAGGCCTCAGGGGCATCCTGATTAAGGGGGGAAAATCCTATGGCATTGAGCCCATGGACTCTTCAAAACGGTTTGAACACGTGTTGTACACCATGGCACACGAAGCTGGAATCTCCTGTAGTGTCACTTCCGAAGACAGCCAAGTGGCGTCCACCAGCCAGCAACAAGGGAGCAGGAAGCCTCACAGTCCACAGGCGCTGTCCTACTTGTGGTCACACACCAAGTATGTGGAGATGTTTGTCGTGGTCAACAACCAGCGGTTCCAAATGTGGGGCAGTAACATCAATGAGACAGTCCAGAGAGTGATGGACATCATTGCTCTGGCCAACAGCTTCACTAGGGGAATAAACACCGAGGTGGTGCTGGCTGGAATGGAGATTTGGACCGAGGGGGACCTCATAGAGGTCCCAGTGGACTTGCAAGTTACACTCAAGAATTTCAATAGCTGGAGACAAGAGAAGCTCTTCCAACGTGTGAAGCATGATGTCGCCCACATGATTGTTGGACATCGTCCTGAAGAGGATATGGGACAGGCATTTCTCAACGGTGCCTGTTCAAGCGGCTTTGCAGCAGCTGTTGAATCCTTCCATCATGAAGATGTCCTCCTGTTTGCAGCGCTCATGGTCCATGAGCTGGGGCACAACTTGGGTATTCAGCACGACCACTCGGCCTGCATTTGTAAAGATACACGCTTTTGCCTCATGCATGAAAATATCACTAAAGAAAGTGGCTTCAGCAACTGCAGCTCTGATGACTTCTACCAGTTCCTCCTTGAACTCAAAGGCGCCTGCCTATTCAACAAGCCTCAGCACAAAGGCCGCATGCGTAGGGATGCTGAGTGTGGTAATGGTGTGGTGGAAGGCGATGAGCAGTGTGACTGTGGTTCTTTCTGTGACAATAACCCATGCTGTGACCAAACATGTAATCTGAAGGAGCATGCAAAGTGTACTCCTGGACCCTGTTGTAATATTTCATGCCAATTTGAAGCATGTGGACACAAGTGCCGTCCTGCTTCGGGAGAATGTGACCTCCCAGAGTATTGTGATGGTAACTCTGATGCGTGCCCTGAAGATAGCTACAAACAAGATGGTACAACATGTGCACAAGATCACTATTGTACTCAGGGTCAGTGCAGGGACCTTGACGAACAATGCCTAAATATTTTTGGGTACCCTGCAAGATCCGCTCCAGTAGACTGTTACATTTCAATGAACAGCAAAGGGGACCGGTTTGGAAATTGTGGCCATCCCACCTTGGATAACCCAGCATATGTTCAGTGTGAAGCTGACAATATGTTTTGTGGGAAAGTTATATGTACAAATATTAGACGGGTACCATCAATCAAACCCCAACATACAGTGATCCAGGTCCCATATGAAGATGACTGGTGCTGGAGCATGGACATGTATAGTACTACTGACATCCCCGATGATGGAGATGTGCACAGTGGCACTCTTTGTGCCCCCGATAAAGTGTGCATGAGTCACTCCTGCACTGATCACGCTGTGCTCAACTATGACTGCAATCCAGCGGAAATGTGTGCTGGAAAAGGAGTTTGCAACAATTTAAAGCACTGCCATTGTGATTTTGGCTATGCCCCTCCTGACTGCAAAACTCCAGGAAATGGGGGTAGTGTAGACAGTGGCCCCGCTGGTTTGCCAAGTGCAGAAGAGCCAGGTGGAAGTGAAAGTGGAAACACTACCAGTCGTCCCAAACGTGAAGAATTTTTCTTAGACCTCATGGTCTTATTACTCATTATACTTTTAATCATAATATTACTAATTATAATTATTTGTGCCATCCTCGCTTGCAAACGTTCAGCAGCAGAAGAGCCCACAGTAAAGGGTCCAGAAGAGGCTGCAGAAAAGCCCCCAGAACAGGAGCCTGAAAAGGCTGCCCCAGAAGAGGCTGCCCCAGAAGAGGCTGCCTCAGAAGAGGCTGCCCCAGAAGAGGCTGCCCCAGAAGAGGCTCCCTCAGAGGAAGGAAGCGAAGAGGAAGAATCAGAGCCATAGGTCAAGTAGTGGGAGGAAGAAGCCAAATATATCAAAGACCTCGAGCACTGAGTGGGAATGAGAGGCCCAGTGAAGCAGAGGTGAAGTGGGAATTGATAGCTCCAATGGCTCTGACTAGGATTAATATAGTCTATAAAAATATATTAATGTGAGAGGAGGGATTCTCCCATTTTTATCATTCATTTTAGTAATTAAAGTTTTATTTATTTAATATGCTAAATATTTTACTACTTTTTGCTTTTTTACATTTAATTTGAACTCTTCACGTGCATCTTTTGACATCAATGTCCTTATCTTGGGCCAATTTTTCCAGTCACCAGAAACTTTTTCAGGACATGCCATCTTTCATCTAAGTTGTTTTACATACACTACTATAGTTACCTGCATTTATTACTGTCATACGGATTTTCAAGTAACAACTATGTATTATGTGAGGACAGTTCTTTATGTGATCAATTGTTCTAATTTGCCCTATAAATGTGCATTCATGGGACCGCCCCCGTGGCTTGGCGGTTAAGTGCGTGCGCTCCGCTGCCGGCGGCCCGGGTTCGGATCCCGGGTGCGCACCGAGGCACCACTCCTCCAGCCATGCTGAGGCCGCGTCTCACATACAGCAACTAGAAGGATGTGCAGCTATGACAGACAACTATGTACTGGGGCTTTGGGGGAAAAATAAATAAATAAAATCTTTAAAAAAAAAAAATGTGCATTCATGAAACGAGGAGTTTTTAGATACAAAAATAAATATAACCCTATTCAGGTTAGACATCTCTTCAGATTCCCTGTGGTGTAGTTATTGAGTCAATTTTGTTCTGGGACTTTGTGAGAGGGACTATATCTGATAAGGCAGAAGTCCCTGATCGCCCCAGGGTCAAGAAGTCAGTGTTGAAGTCATCCACCTTTTCAAATCTGGCAAATTTTTAACATGATGTATGTATATTCAATTTATTATTTCCCAGTATTTCCAGGTACTTCCTATAGCCATACTCCCTTTTTACCTAAAATATTTCTTTTTCTTCTAGAGCACCTTTCATAGCCCTTCCTCTTTACTAATCCTCCTAGGATGAATTTCAGACCTTCAGATGTCTGATGAATATCACCTAGAGTTAGGAAACTCTATTTATACTAATTTTCCTTTTTTTTTTTTTGTGAGGAAGATCAGCCCTGAGCTAACATCTGTGCTAATCCTCCTCTTTTTGCTGAGGAAGACCAGCTCTGAGCTAACATCTATTGCCAATCATCCTTTTTCTCCCCCAAAGCCCCAGTAGATAGTTTTATGTCATAGCTGCACATCCTTCTAGTTGCTGTATGTGGGACGCGGCCTCAGCATGGCCAGCGAAGCGGTGCGTTGGTGCGCGCCCAGGATCCGAACCCGGGCTGCCAGTAGCAGAGTGCGCGCACTTAACCGCTAAGCCACGGGGCCGGCCCTATACTAATTTTCTAACAGTACAGAGGCCCCTCTCACAGTGCTGAGTACATGTATGAAACTAAAATTTTATCTTTTTCTGTTTTTCTTTTTTTATTCATTGAAATTAATAACTTGTTGACTGATATCAGAAGGAATCTCTCCAATTACAGGTAACAGAGCTTTGGAGGTGGTAGATACTTCTCTGCGAAGACAGCACAAAGCAAGTATAATAATTAGCATTATTCATTCTGTGCCAGAAACTGTGTTAAACACTTTACATTCATTGTCTTAATTTAATCCTTCCAACCACCCTATGAAACCTCCATCTTGTTCATGAAGAATCAGACCAAAGAGAATTTGTCTAGAGCTAGTAAATGGTGGAATGTGCATCTCTCCCCAGGCATGACTCAATCTAAATTCTCCACTACCTCATAAACCTTTTACTTCAGAAAAAGTGACAGGGAAGACCATCAATATATCCACAATTGCCCTCGATTATGAATCCCCAAACTGTGTAGTCGTTATTGATGAAAATGTCTTTTCTCCTACTACATCTTGACATCATGGAGTGGCATGTTGCCATCTTCTTCAGTGCTGTGAGCCTATCACATTGTAGATGCTTAATAAATGTTTACCAAGTGAATGATTTAACCAGAGCTAACTTTAAAATATAGTGTCAGAAGTGATGTCAGCATCATGGTGGAGTGAGATTTCCCCCTTAGACTCTCCCCTGCTAAGATACAACAAAAAGGACATCCATATACCAACAGAGGACACTTGCACAACACAAAAGACATCTGAGAGACCCACACAGCCTTAAATCTGAAGGTGGAGGTGCTGGTATCCCTGGAGGAAGTGGAAGGAGGTAAGGAGAACTCCTCTCCTTCCCCAATGACAGCGACCCTGGGACTGGGACTGTGTGGCTCTCAGAGGGAGGGGGCCCTCAGTGGGAAAATGGTCGCTCTCCAAGTTCTTTCACAGCCTGTGGGAAATTCCCACATGGAGGGGACTGAACTGTTGCAGGGGTGTCTTCATCAAGCTAGCACCCCAGGAGAGAGATAGTGAGTGAAGAATGAGAAGCCCCCTGGATCAGGCAGGCGAAAGAAAGAGCCCCTCCCCTCCGGGACCGCGCAGGTCTCAGAGAGAGAAGGGGGAGGGCCACCCCTCCACAGGAAAACCATCACTCTCCAAGTTCTCTCACAGTCTGTGGGAAATTCCCATACAGAGGGGACTGAACTGTTGCAGGGGTGCCTTCACCAAGCTAGCACCTCAGGAGAGCAGATAGTGAGGGAAGGGCGAGAAGCCTCCGGGGTCAGGTAGGTGAAAGAAAAAGCCCCTCCTCCCGCCCGGAGCACCAGCACAGCCAGTCGGCCAGAGTGCCCCGGGATTGGGGCAGGCTTAGAATACACAGCTCTTGACCCCTACCCAGTGATGGCAGGTGGAAGCTGCAACCAGATATTTTCAGAATGAGGAAAAATAAGCCCAGGCCCTCAAGCAGTATACAAAAATATACTAGATCTCCAGACCAGAAGGAAAATGACAAGCACCCAGAAATCAATCCTGAAGGCACAGAAATTTATAACCAGAACTACAGAGAATTCAAAATAGCTATCATAAAAAGCTCAAGGAACTGTAAGAAAATACAGATAGACAATTCAACGAAATCAGGAACTTCTTCACAAAAGAGACTGAAACTATAAAGAAAAACCAATCAGAAATGTTGGAAATGAAAAACACAATGGAGGAGATAAAGAAAAATCTGGAATCTTTAAAGAACAGAGCTGACGATATGGAGGAAAGAATTAGCAATACTGAGGATAGGAATGCAGAAATGCTCCAGATAGAAAAGAGAGAGCTAAGACTGAAAAGAAATGAAGAAATATCCAACTCAATTAGGAAATGCAACATAAGGATTATAGGTATTCCAGAGGGAGAAGTAAGGGAGAAAGGAGCAGAGAGCCTGTTCAAAGAAATAATAGCTGAGAACTTCCCAAACCTGGGGGAAATACAAGTGAATGAAATAAATAGATCTCCTAAATATATCAACATGAAGAGACTCTCTCCAAGGCATATAATAATAAAGCTGGCAAAAGTCAATGATAAAGAAAAAATATTAAGGGCAGCAAGACAAAAAAAAAAAAACAAAAAAAAAGTACAAATTAATTCCTATTAGGCTCTCAGCCAATTTCTCAGCAGAAACTTTACAGGCTAGGAGAGAGTGGAATGATATGTTCAAAATTCTAAAAGACAAAACTTTCAACCAAGAATACTCTATCCAGCGAAAATATCCTTCAGATATGATGGAGAAATAATAACTATCCCAGATAAACAAAAGCTAAGGGAGTTCATTGCCACAAGACCCCTGCTATAAGAAATGCTCAAGAAGGCCCTAATGCCTGAAATAAAAGAGAAAGAGGATACAAAGCTTTGAGCAAGGAGAAAAACAGGTAGACAAAATCAGAAAAATTGCAGCTCTCTATCAGAATAGGTTAGCAAACACTTAATTATAACACCAAAGATTAAGGGAAGGAAAACACCAAAATAAATATAACCTCACCACTTTAAACATAAACTCCCAACACAAGATGGAATAAGTAGTGACAATAATAACTTAGAAAGAGAAAAGGAAAGGGATGGAGTCGACTTGGTCTAAGGAAAGAAGAGGCCTTCAGAAAAGGGACTATCTCATCTACGAATTTTTTATACAAACCTCATGGTAACCACTAAACAAATAATCAGAACAGAGACACATACAATAAATAAAGAGAAAACTAAGAAAACCATCATACAAAACTACCAAACTGAACTGGTAGCCCAAAACACACGGGACGAGAAACAAAGGAAATGCAAAAGAACCAGAAAATGAGTGAAAAAATAGCAACAATCAGCCCTCATATATCAATAATCACTCTAAATGTAAATGGACTGAATTCTCCAATCAAAAGACAGAGAACAGTGGTATGGATTAAAAAACACAATCCAACAATATGCTGCCTCCAGGAAATACATCTCAGTTCTAAAGACAAACACAGGCTCAGAGTGAAAGGATGGAAAACAATACTCCAAGCTATCTGCAAACAAAAGAAAGCAGGTGTTGCCATACTTATATCAGACAAAGTAGACTTCAAGATAAAACAGGTAATGAGAGACAAAGAGGGGCAATATATTGATAAAAGGGACACTCCACCAAGAAGACATATCACTTATAAATATATATGCACCCAACATAGGGGCATCAAAGTACATAAAGCAACTATTAACAAACATAAAAGGAGATATTAACAACACCACAATAATAGTAGGGGATCTTAACATCTCACTTACATCAATGGATAGATCATCCAGACAGAAAGTCAATAAAGAAATAGCAGACTTAAACAAAAAACTAGATGAGATGGACTTAATAGATATATATATAGAGAGAGCACTCCATCCAAACACAGCAGATTACACCTTCTTCTCAAGCACGCGTGGAACATTCTCAAGGATAGACCATGTGTTGGGAAACAATGCAAGCCTCTATAAATTTAAAAAGATTGAAATCATAACAGCATCTTTTCCAACCATAATGCTATGAAACTAGAAATCAACTACCAGAAAAAAACTGTGAAAATGACAAAGATGTGGAGACTAAACAACATACTACTGAACAACCACTGGATCATTGAAGAAATTAAAGGAGAAATCAAAAAATATCTGGAGAAAATGAAAATGAAAATACACCACATCAACTCATATGGGATGCAGCAAAAGTGGTCCTGAAAGGGAAACTCATGGCAATACAGGCCCACCATAACAAACAAGAAAAATCCCAAATAAGCAACCTTAAACTACACCTAACAGAATTAGAAAAAGAAGAATAAACAAAGCCTAAAGTCAGCAGGGGGACGGAAATAATAAAAATTAGAGCAGAAATAAATGAAATGGAGGGCCGGCCCCGTGGCTTAGCGGTTAAGTGCGCACGCTCTGCTACTGGCGGCCTGGGTTCGGATCCTGGGCATGCACCGATGCACCACTTGTCCGGCCGTGCCGAGGCCACGTCCCACATACAGCAACTAGAAGGATGTGCAACTATGACATACAACTATCTACTGGGGCTTTGGGGAGAAAAAGGAGGAGGATTGGCAATAGACGTTAGCTCAGAGCCGGTCTTCCTCAGCAAAAAGAGGAAGATTAGCATGGATGTTAGCTCAGGGCTGATATTCCTTGCAAAATAAATAAATAAATAAATAAATAAATAAATGAATGAATGAATGAATGAAATGAAGATGAATAAAACAATAGGAAGGATCAACGGAACAAAGAGCTGGTTCTTTGAGAAGATAAACAAAATTGACAAACCCTTAGCCAGAATCACTAAGAAAAAAAGAGAGAAGGCTCAAATAAATAAAATTAGAAATGAAAGAGGAGAAATTACAACAGATACCACAGAAATACAAAGGATTGTAAGAGAATACTGTGAAAACTATATGCCAACAAATTGGACAATCTAGAAGAAATGGATAAATTCTTAGACTCATACAACCTCCCAAAACTGAATCAAGAAGAAATAGAGAATCTGAATAGAGCAATCACAAGTAAAGAGACTGAAAAAGTAATCGAAAACCTCCCGAAAAATAAAAGTCCAGGACCAGATGGCTTCTCTGGAGAATTTTACCACACGTTCAAAGAAGATTTAATACCTATCCTTCTCAAACTATTCCAAAATATAGAGGAAGATGGAATACTTCCTAACACATTCTACAAGGCCAACGTCACCCTGATACCAAAGTCAGATAAGGACAATACAAAGAAGAAAAGTTACAGGCCAATATCACTGATGAACATAGATGCAAAAATCCTCAACAAAATCCTGGCAAACCGAATACAGCAATACATTGAAAAGATCATATACCATGATCAAGTGAGATTTATACCAGGGACACAGGGATGGTTCAACATCCACAAATCAATCAACGTGATATACCACATTAACAGAATGTGGAATAAAAACCACAGGATCATCTCAATAGATGCACAGGAAGCACTTGACAAGATCCAACATCCATTTATGATAAAAACTCTCAACAAAATGGGTATAGAAGGAAAGTACCCCAACATAATAAAGGCCATATATGACAAACCCACAGCCAACCTCACACTCAACGGGGAAAAACTGAAAGCCATTCCTCTGAGAACAGGAACAAGACAAGGGTGCCCACTCTTGCCACACTTATTCAACATAGTACTAGAAGTTTCAGTCAGAGCAATTAGGCAAAGAAAAAGAATAAAAGGAATCCAAATAGGCAACAAACAAGTGAAACTCTCGCTGTTTGCAGACGAGAGTTTGCACTTCTATGCAGTTCTATTTTATACATAGAAAACCCTAAAGAATTCATTGGAAAACTATTAGAAGTAATCAACAACTACAGCAAAGTTGCAGGGTACAAAATCAACTTATAAAAATCAGTTGCATTTCTATACTCTAATAATGAACTAACAGAAAGAGAACTCAAGAAGACAATCCCATTTACAATCGCAACAAAAAGAATACAATATCTAGGAATAAATTTAACCAAGGAGGTGAAAGATCTATACAATGAAAATTATAAGACATTATTGAAAGAAATTGATGATGACATAAAGAAAGGAAAGATATCCCATGCGCATGGAGTGGAAGAATAAACATAGTTAAAATGTCCATACTACCTAAAGCAATCTACAGATTCATTGCAATCCCAATCAGAATCCCAATGACATTCTTCATGGAAATAGAATAAAGATTACTAAAATTCATATGGGACAACAAAAGACCCTGAATAGCCAAAGCAATCCTGACAAAAAAGAACAAAGCTGGAGGCATCATAATCCCTCACTTCAGAATATACTACAAAGCTATAATAATTAAAACAGCATGGCACTGGTACAAAAACAGACACACAGATCAATGGAACAGAATGAAAAGCCCAGAAATAAAACCACACATCTATGGACAGCTAATCTTCGACAAAGAAGCTAAGAACATACAATGGAGAAAGGAAAGTCTCCAATAAGTGGTGCTGGGAAAACTGGACAGCCACATGCAAAAGAATGAAAGTAGACTATTTTCTTTCACCATACACAAAAAGTAACTCAAAATGGATCAAAGACTTGAAGGTAAGACCTGAAACTATAAAAATCCTGGAAGAAAACATAGGGAGTATACTCTTTGACACTGGTCATAGAGGGATCTTTTTGACTTCCATGTCTACTCGGACAAGGGAAACAAAAGAAAAAATAAACAAGTGGGACTTCATCAGACTAAAGAGCTTCTGCAAGGCAAACAAAACCAGGATCAAAATGAAAAGACAACCCACCAGCTAGAAGAAAATATTTGCAAATCATATATCCAACAAGGGGTTAATCTCCATAATATATAAAGAACTCACACAATTGAACAATAAAAAAACAACCCAATCAAAAAATAGGCAGAGGATATGAACAGACATTTTTCCAAGGAAGATAAACAGGTGGCCAATAGGCACATGAAAAGATGTTCAACATCACTAATCATCAGGGAAATGCAAATCAAAACCATACTAAGATATCACCTCACACCATTAGAATGGCCATAATCACCAAGACAAAAAATAACAAATGTTGGAGAGGGTGTGGAAAAATGAGAACCCTGATTCCCCTGGTGGGAATGCAAACTGGTGCAGCCACTGTAGAAAACAGTATGGAGATTCCTTAGAAACTTAAAAATAGAAATACCTTATGATCCAGCTATCCCACTCCTGGGTATTTATCCAAAGAACCTGAAATCAACAATCCAAAAAGAATTACGCACCCCTATGTTCATTGCAGCATTATTCACTATAGCCAAGAAGTGGAAGCAACCCAAGTGTCCCTCGACTGATGATTAGATAAAGAAGATGTGGTATACATACACAATGGCATACTACTCAGCCATAAAAAAAGACAAAAAAAAGACAAAATCGTCCCACTTGCAAAACATGGATGGACCTGGAGGGTATTACGTTAAGTGAAATAAGCCAGACAGAGAAAAACAAACACCACATGATTTCACTCATATGTGGAAGATAAACTAACACACGGACAGAGAGAAGAGTTTGATGGTTAACAGGGGGAAGGGAGTTGAGGGGGTGGGCACAAGGGTGAAGGGAATGCATTTATATGGTGACTGACAAACAATAATGTACAATTAAAATTCCACAATGTTATAAACTATTATGACATCAGTAAAAAATATATAAAGGGTCAGATTCATTCCCTGGGCAGGATGCCTCTTGCCACTCCCTAGCACAACCAAAATCTTGCTCAGATGCAATATTGCTAAATATGTATAAAGTCAAGCAAGTCATAAAAAGTTTATAAAACCCCAAACTCCAGCAAATGAAGGTTGAACCCCATTAGGACAAACTATGGTAGGGAAGGGGCCAGTTTTAATGTGGTCAGGAGACAGCAGGTAGATATAACTCGGGGTGCGAAATCTCCATGTCCAAGGGTCAGCGTTTCCTGTAAAGCGTGGGTGACAATAGTTCGTTCTGCATTACGTGTGACTGTTCTTAGGAAGTGTACCTTTTCAACTGATTCCTCTCCCCATTATATTTTGGGGCTTCTAAAGAATGCTTACATGTTCCAATAATCTGTATTGGTAGTCACTCGTGACCCAGCTAGCTACTCCCCGCAAAATTCTGATGGTGATTTATTGGCATGCTTTACTTGCCTTCCCCGTCCAGCTATTGTCCTTTCTGTGCTGCCTCAGGCCAGCAGAGACCCGGGCCCTTCCCTTAGCTCCTCAAAGCCCAGCCAAGTCTATGCTCTACATTTTTATCCAGATTTGTGGGAAACAAAGGGAAATTTCAATGTGGGAAAGAAAACACATTTGGATGCAGATATTAATGCTCCTGGAGTCCAGGGGTCATGCCCCACTGGGGGACTCGGATAGGCCATCTCTCTTCTCAGACCTGACCTGACATTCTTTCTTGTTCCTGTAGGAGTGCTTTTGGGAAAATCCTCATAGCCTGGAATTAGACTCCACTCCATTCTCTGGGGACCAGTGAGAGGAAAAAAATTTCTTTTATATAATTTATCGAAAACACAGATCACATCATCATAACCTCACATGGATGTAATTATGCCCACAATGAGGACACAGAATTAAATTAGTTTGACAAAAATTTAGCTTTTTGTATGTCCAAACTTCATTCTTTTTTTTAAAGCTTGTTCTCTTTTAATTTTTATTAAGATATAATTGACATTATATTAGTTTCAAGTGTACAACATAATGATTCGTATTTGTATATACTGTGAAATGATCACCACAGTAAGTCTAGTTAACATCCATCACCACACATTGTTACAAATTTTCTTTTCTCAGGATGAGAACTTTTAGGATCTATTCTCTTAGCAACTTTCAAATATACAACATAGTATTAATACAATATTTATTTACAAATAAGGACTTATTTATTTTATAAATAGAAGTTTGTACCTTTTTACCACCTTCACCCATTTCATCGACTCCCCAGCCCCCACCTCTGGCAACCACTAATTTGCCCTCTGTATCTATGGGTTCTTTTTTCTTTTAGATTCCACATATAAGTGAGATCCTACGGCATTTCTCTTTTTCTGTGTGACTTATCTCACTTAGCCTAATGCCCTCAAGGTCTATCCATGTTGTCGCAGAAGGCAAGATTTCCTTCTTTTTTATGGCTGAATAATATTCCATTGTGTATATATATATATATATATATATATATATATATATATATATATATATATATAGTAGTCCCCCCTTATCCATGGGGGATATATTCCAAGACCCCCAGTGGAGGCCTGAAACTTCGGATTATACCAAACCCTATATATACTATGTTTTTTCCTATATATACATGCCTACGATAAAGTTTAATTTATAATTAGGCACAGTAGGAGATTAAGAACAACAACTAGTGAAATAGAACAATTATAACAATATACTGTAATAAAAGTTATGTGAATATGGTCTCTCTTTCAGTCTAAACCTATTCCTGAATCTGTGTAACCATTCTTTATTTGCAGTAAATGGCTTGGTGTCACCTGTTTCAGGGGATCCCTTGCTGAAGTCTTCATACAGGCTCAATGCTTTCTGGCGCAACACGTTGCCCTCAGTCAGAGCACATTTTCTGTTTATGTCTTCCACTCACAAATTTAATGCCTTTAATGCCATCTCAACTAAGCACTTATCATGTACTGTGGCCATAACTTTTGCAGTTTGAGGTGTGACAGCAAAACTAGCATGAATTTCTTTTTCCTTCTTCACAACTTCACAGATAGAAGATTTGTTCTTAGCAATCTCAGCATACGATTTTTTTTCTTTTCTTACTAAGCTGAGAACTTTCAAGTTTTCACTTCAAGGAAGCACTTGACGGCTTCTCTTCAACATATCTGAATCGCCAATATCATTATTCTTGCACTTTGGGGCCATTATTAAGTAAAATAAGGGTTACTTGAACACAAGCACTGTGATACTTCGACAGTCGATCTGATAACCAAGACAGCTACTAAGTGACTAATGGGCGGGTAGTCTATACAGCATGGAATACACTGGACAGAGGGATGATTCACATCCACAGCAGGATGGAGCAGGGTGGTGCAAGATTTCATCATGCTACTCAGAAGAGCACACAATTTAAAATTTATGAATTGTTTATTTCTGGAATTTTCCATTTAATATTTTCAGACTGGAGTTGACCACAGGTAACTGAAACCATGGAAAGGGAAACCATGGATGCGGGGGGACTACCATACACATTTTGTTTACGCATTCATCAATCAATGGACACGTAGTTTGCTTCCATGTCTTGGCTACTATAAATAATGCTGCAATGAACATGGGGGTGCATATATCTTTTCAAGTTAGTGTTTTCATTTCCTTTCGATAAATACATAGAAGTGGAATTGCTGGATCATATGGTAGTTCTACTGCTAATTTTTTGAGGAACCTCCATACTGTTTTCCATAGTGGCCGCACCAATTTACATTCCCAACAACAGTGCACAAGGGTTCCAATTTTCTCCATATCCTCGCCAACATTTGTTATTTCTTGTCTTTTTGAAAACAGCCATTCTAACAGGTTTGAGGTGAAATCTCATTGTGGTTTTGATTTGCATTTCCCTGATGATTAGTGATGTTGAGCATCTTTTCATGGACCTGTTGGCCATCGTATATCTTCTTTGGAAGAATGTCTATTCAGATCCTTGCTTTATATATTTAGGGGTTCTGATGTCAGGTTGTTGTAAGAGGTTCGATGGATTCGATCAGAGACGTAAAAAGGAACTTTCCAACCCAAACGAATGGACTGAGTGCACACTTTATTATATAGGGAAGGGTAAAGGCGAAAGTTAGCAAATAGATATGGAGAATACAGGAAGTAGTTATATACAAAGAAACATCAGATTGGGTACTTATAACATCTAGATAGGTCAATAAAAAGAGGAAACAACATCAGATCGATCAAAAAAGAGAAACATCTGATCAATTGAAAAAGAGAAACATCAGATGGGGTACTTAAAACATCCACGCCCTTACACTGGGGAGAGTCCCTTTAACTGACACGGCTAGGCAGGAATGCCGATTGAAAGAGGTCCTGGGCAAGGCGTCCCCCCATAGGCGAGACTCTCATCAGGCCCCAGTCTCTAGGAGCTTATATAGTATGAGTAGTTTTCAGAGTAAGCATTTGGTGTTCTCATGCACAAATGGTTATCAATTGTGGACGTGCATTGAGCTCCTTGGTTATTGCCCCAGCCCGGCATGGATGGCCAGTCCGTCCCAGCCTATGACGCCCAAAGAGTCTTGTAATCTTACAAATTGCAACTATCTCTGTGGGAGAAGGGCCAGTACCCACCACATAGAAAGCCACTTTAGATTTCTTTGTGTGCTGGTGGCTGTAGGTTCATGGACCGGCCAAACACGGCTGTACTCATGTCAAGACACAGGTGCATATAAATTTATAATTGTTATATCTTCCTGGTGGATTGCTCCTCTTATCATTATATAATGTCCTTCTTGGGACAGTTTTTGACTTAAAGTCTATTTTGTCTAATATAAGTATAGTCACTCCTGCTCTCTTCTGGTTATCATTTGCATAGAATTTCTTTTCCATCCCTTCACTTTCAGCCTGTGTGTATTCTTTTTTTGTTTGAGGAAGATTGGCCCTGTGTTAACATCTGTTGCCAATCTTCCTCTTTTTTTCTTTTTTCTCCTAAAAGCCCCAGTACCTAGTTGTGTATCATAGTTGTAGAGTTGTGGCTCTTCCATATGGGACGCCACCTCAGCATGGCTTGATGAGCGGTGAGTAGGGTTGCCCCGAGGATCCGAACCGGTGAAACCCAGGCTGCCGAAGTGGAACATGCAAACTTAACTGCTCTGCCACCGGGCTGGTCCCAGCCTAAGTATATTCTTAAATCTAAAGGGAGGTTCTTATAGACAGCACATAGTTGAGTCTTGTTTTTTTAATCCATTCAGCCACTCTGTATCTTTTGGTTGGGGAGTTTAATCTATTTATGTTTAAAGCAATTACTGATAGGTAAGAATTTACTATTGCCATTTTTGTTAACTGTTTTCTGTTAGTCTTGTAGTTCTTTTGTCTGTCTTTTCCTCTTTTGCTGTCTTCCTTCGTTTTGTTGATTTTTTTGTATTGATGTGCTTTAATTCCTTTCTCTTTTTCTTTTGTGTAACTTCTACTGGCATTTCTTTGTGGTTATCTTGGTGCTTACATAAAATATATTATAGTCATAACAGTCTATTTTAAGCTAGTAACAACTTAAGCTAAATCCCATACAAAAACTCAACACTTTAACTTCTCCCCTCCCCCAATTTGTTATTGTTGTTACAATTAGCATCTATATATACTGTGTATCTTTTAACATACTTTTTAGTTATTTTTAACACTTTTGTCTTTTAACTTCTATATTAGAATTAAAAATGATTTACCCACCAACATTACAGTAATACAGTACTCTGTATTTGTCTACATATTTACCTTTACCAAGGAGTTTCATATTTTCTTATGCTATTCCGTTGCTTTTTAGCATCCTTTCATTTCAACTTGAAGAATTCCCTTTAGCATTTATTTTAAGGCAGTTTTAGTGGTGAGGAACTCCCTCAGCTTTTGTTTGCAAAACTCTATTTCTCCTTCATTTTTGAGGGACAGTTTTGCCAGGTAAAGTATTCTTGGTTGGCAGTTTTTTTTTCTTTCACACTTTGAATATATCATGCCACTCCCTTCTGGCCTACAAAATTTCTGCTGAAAAAACACTGAGAGTCTTATGGACATTTCCTTATATGTGACAAGTCACTTTTCTCTTGCTTCTTTCAAAATTTTCTTCCTGTCTTAGGCTTTTGACAATTTGATTATAATGTGTCTCAGTGTGGATATCTTTGCATTTTATCTTGTTTTGTATTCTCCATACTTCATTAATCTGTATGTTCATTTCCTTCTCCAGATTTGGGAAGTTTTCAGGCATTATTTCTTTCAATAATCATTCTGTTCCTTTTTTCTTCTCTCTCCTCCTTCTGGAACTCCTAGAATGTATATATTGGTCTGCTTGGTATCTTGTAAATCCCTTAAGCTTTCTTCACTCTCTCTCACTCTTTTTTCTTTTTGCTCTTCTGACTGAATTATTTCCAATGATCTATCTTTGAGTTCACTGATCCTTTTTTCTGCTTGATATAGTCTGATTTGAACCCTCCTAGTGAATTTTTCAGTTCAGTGATTGTGTTCTTCAGCTCCATGTTTTCTGTCTGGTGCCTTTTTATATCTTCTATCTTTGTGTTGAAATTCTCACTTTGTTCATGCATTGTTCTCTTGACCTAATGAGCATCTTTTTGTGTTTGTGTGTGTGAGGAAGATTAGCTCTGAGCTAACATCTGCTGCCAATCCTTCTCTCTTTGCTGAGGAAGATTGGCCCTGGGCTAATATCCATGCCCATCTTCCTCTACGTTATATGGGATGCCGCCACAGTGTGGCTTGATAAGCGGTGTGCAGGTCCACACCCAGGATCCGAACCTGCGAACCCCAGGCCGCTGAAGTGGAGTATGTGAAATTAACCACTATGCCACTGCGCTGGCCCCTCAATGAGCATCTTTATGACAGCTATTTTGAATTCTCTATCAGGTAAATTTTTTAATTTTTTTTGTGAGGGAGATCAGCCCTGAGCTAACATCCATGCTAATCCTCCTCTTTTTGCTGAGGAAGACCAGCTCTGAGCTAACATCTATTGCCGATCCTCCTCCTTTTTTCCTCCCAAAGCCCCAGTAGATAGTTATATGTCATAAGTGCACATCCTTCTAGTTGCTGTATGCAGGACACAGCCTCAGCATGGCCGGAGAAGCATTGCATCGGTGTGCGCCTGGGATCCCAACCTGGGCCGCCAGTAGCGGAGCGCGCGCACTTAACTGCTAAGCCATGGGGCCGGCTCTATCAGGTAAATTATATACCTCCATTTCATTAGGGTCAGTTTCTGGAGATTTATCTCGCTTCTTTATTTGGAACATCTTTATCTGATTCATTTTCCTTGACTCTCTGTGTTGGTGTCTGTGTATTAGACAAAGCGGGTACCTCTATCAGTCTTCATGGACTGGCCTCATACAGAAGACTCCCACAAATCAGTCCAGAAAGAGATTCTGGGGGCCTCTATTAACTCTTTCCCTTCCCAGGGAGCAGCAGGCAGCTGTGGTTTTTGTCTGCTTGCTCTGTGCTGAGCCAGGGGAAGGAGCTATGGCATCTACCAGTCCAAACCACAATCTCTGTTCTCTTCCATGTGGCTGTTCTGCACCAGATCCATCAGGGCTCCATGTCTGGCAAGACAGATGCCAGTTCTTTGGGCAGCCCTGGAGAAGCTGGCGCATTTGATACATGGGTCAACTCTTTCCCTCCTCAGGGGGAAGCTGAGCTGGGATTTTTCATCTGCTCACTCTGTGTTGAGCAGTGGGGGGGATCTACGGTGTCCACCAGTTCAAATCGCCATCTCTGTTCTCCCTCAGGCGCCTAGTCTGTGCTGGTCCCGTCAGAGCTCCAGGACTGTCAAGACAGAAGCCAGTCCTCTGGGGAGCCCCCTCAGAAAAGTTGGCATACTAGACACACAAACCAACCCTCTTCCTCTGGGAGAATATGGGAGCTAGGGGTCTCTTTCTGATCATACAGCACTGTGTGAGGAGGCTAAGGATTCTGCAAGAACATGTCTTGAATCTCCCTACCGGCTTTGGTAAGTCTGGTTTCATGTTCACCTGGGGTGCAGAAGCCTTTCAATTAGTATCTGGATTTCTAACAAAGGGAATTTGTCTGTGAATTGTTGTTGAATGTGTTTGTTTGTGAGGGGAATAGGGTCCAGGGCTTGCTATTCTGCCATCTTGCTAATGTCTTCCTAACCAATTCTTTATTGCAAAATTCATGATTTTTTTCATTGTTGATTTTTACAGTTGTTCAGTGGGCATAAGAGAAGAATATGCACTTTCTGTAGGGAACAAAATCACATGTGTGTGTATAAAGTATCAAGCTTATTGTTTCTATTATATTTTGTATATATACCATTATTTATTATTTATCTACTTGAACCGACAAATTCTGAAAGACATATACTGTATTTAAAACTTACTTTAAAACTGTGTTTTTATCAAGCATTCCTTATATTTCTAACAGTTTATTTTTCTTACTGTGTTTGGCAGTCATACTGGCTTTTGAATTTTTTTTTTTTTTTTTTTTGCTGAGGAAGATTCACTCTGAGCTAACACCTGTGCCAATCTTCCTCTACTTTGTATATGAATCACCACATGGCTGATGAGTGGTATAGGTCCGCACCTGGGATCTGAACCCGCGAACCTTGGCCATCAAAGTGGAGTGTACCAAAATCAACCACCATACCATGGGGCCGGCCCTAAAAAATTTCTTATTTTGAAATAACTCACTGGAAATTGCAAAGATAACACAGAGAGGTCACATATACCCTTCACTGAGCTTCCCCCTTTTGATATAGCACAATATCAAAACAAGGACATTGACATTGATGCAATGTGTATAGTTCTGTGCCATTTGATCACGTTTAAATTTCTGTAACCACCACCACAGTCAAGATAGAGAACTATTCTATGATCACAAAGGTCTCACTCATGCTACCCTTCTATAGTCACATCACAACCCCTTACCCACCTTGCCATCCCTAACCCCTGGCAACCACTAATATGTTTTCCATCTCTACAATGTGTCATTTCAAAAATGTTATATAAATGGAATCATACAGTATTTGGCCCTTTGAGATTGCTTTTTTCCACTCACTTTAATGCCCTTGAGATCCAGCTAAGTTGTTTTGTGTATGAATGGTTCATTCCCTTTTATTGCTAGCACATGATATGGATGTACCATAGTTTAACCTTTCACCTATTGAGGAACCCTTTGCTTCCAGTTTTTGGCTATTACAAATATAGCTGCTATAAATATTTGTGGACAGATTTTTATGTAGACATAAATTTTCATTTCTCTGTGATAAATGTCCAGAAGTGTAATCATTGAGTCCTGTGGTGTTTTCCAGAGATGCAATACAATTTTACATTCCCATCAGCAATGTATGAAAGATCCAGTTTCTCTGCATCCTCACCAACATTTAGCATTGTCTATTTTTAAAATTTTAGCTGTTCTAATAGGTCTGTAGTGATCTCTCATGGGGTCTTAATTTGCATGTCTCTAATATCTACTAATGTTCAACCTCTTTTCTGATGTCTTTGACCATTTTCTAATTGGATTGTTTGCTTTGACAGAGTTGAGTAATGAGAATTCTTGATATATTCTAGATATGAGTCTTTTATCAGATATGTGGTTTGCAAATATTTTCTCTCAGTCTGTAGCTTTTCTTTTCATCCTCTTTTTTTTGTGTGTGAGGAAGATTAGCCCTGAGCTAACATCTGTTGCCAATCCTCCTCTTTTTGCTGAGGAAGATTGGCCCTGGGCTAACACCCGTGTCCATCTTCCTCTACTTTATATGTGGGACGCTACCACAGCATGGCTTGATAAGCAGTCATAGGTTCACGCCCGGGATCCGAACTTGCGAACCCTGGGTCACCGAAGTAGAGCGTGCGAACTTAACCACTATGCCACGGAACTGGCCCTATCTTTTCATCCTCTTAAAAGGGTCTTTCACAAAGCAAGAGTTTTTACTTTTGATGAGGTCAAATTTATGGATTTTTTTCTTTTATTTTTTCTTTTATGCTTTTGGTGTCACGTTTGAGAATTCTTCACTAAGCTCTAGGTCCTAAGATGTTCTACGTTTTCTTCTAAAAAGTTTTATAGTTTTATATTTTACATTTAAATCTATGATCCATTTTGAGTTTTGTATAAAGTGTAAGGTTTAGGTTGAGGTTCATTTTATTGTCTATGTGTATCCATTTTTTCAGCACCATTTGTTGAGAAGACTCCTTCCTCCATGGAATTGCTTTTTTGTCCCTTTGTCAAAAATCAGTTGGCCATACATGTATGGGTTCTCTATTCTGTTCCACTGATCTATGTGTTTATCCCATCACCAATACCACACAGTCTTGAAATAGAGTAGAGTGGGTCCCCCCATGTTATTGTTTTCCAAAATTATTTTAACTACTCTAGTTCCTTTGCCTTTTAGAAAATTTATATTCACCATAAATAAATATTTCACAATACATACATATATCAAATTATCATGTTGTACACTTTAAATATATACAATTTTATCTGTGAATTATACCTCAATAAAGTTGAGGGGAAAGTTGAGATTAAAAAAGACCAAAACTTGACAGCAAAAGGGGAAAATTATTATTATTATTATTAAAAGCTTTTAATATCATTATTAAAAAAATAATATTATTATTATTATGAATAGACAATTATTAAAAGACATAAAAATGGTCTCAAACATATTAAAACATGTTCAAATCCACTCAAAATTAGAAAAATACAAATTAAACAACACTGAGATGCCATTCCTCATCTATTAGTTTGGTGATAATTAAAATGTATGGCATGGCAACATATTCTGTTGTTTAGACTGTGGGGAAACAGGCACTCTAATACATTGCTAGGAGGAATGAAAACTGATAAATCTCTTCTGAAGGGGAATTTGCCAACATCAAACAAAGCTACATTTGCAGTTAGCTTTGGATACAGCCTTCCCATTTCTTAGAATTTGCCTCTACAGAAATACATATGTGCACGATTATTTGTTGATGCACTGTGTGTAATTTCAAAATAGCATAAACAACCTAAAAGCTTATACATAGGAGAGTGATTGAATAAATTATGATACATCCACAAAATGGAATATTATGCAGCTGTGAAAAAGATGAATGAGGAAGACCTCTGTGAACTGATGTGGAGTGATTTACAGGATATATCTTTAAGTTTAAAAAGGAAAGTGCAAAATGTTACACTACATTTATATAAGAAAAAAGGGGATACAAGAAAATGTACATGCATCTCCTAATTTGTGCAGAAAGAAATACAGGAAAAATAAACTAAGTACTATGGAGATTGCTGGGTGAGAACTGACTGGAGAGAACAAGGACATGGAAACAGGTTAAAGGCTCAAGAAGGTGTACCTGTAGTACATTTTTTTGTATAGTACAGACTTTTAAAATTATGGTAACATTTCACATAACCCCCCAAATCATCATCATTATCATCATCATCCAAAATGTGGAAGCTAACCAAAATGAAATCCAAACAGTAACATATGAACCTAACTGTATTAAAAATGAATAACAGAACCACACTGAATAGGTCTGGATGGGAAAATGCTAACCTAAATAATTTTGGAAAATATTATTTTGACCTCATTCCATAAGGCTAAAGGCAAAAAGAATTGAACACAAATATTGTTCTCTAGTTCGTATATTTGCTTTGCACAGAGGCATGGGTTAGTTATTCTAAAAATACTCTACATGTATTCTAGGATTGAGCAAATAAATAAACATATTGTGAATAATGAAGGAAAAAAAAAGGAAAAGGATTGGAGGTTTGAAATGGGCTGTGTGGTATAGAGTAGGGAATGGTCCAATGGCATGGTCCACTGATCCAACAGTCCAAAAGGCATTGGACAGCAGAGGCCTGTGACCTACCCAGAGATCCACAAACCCCTGCTCTGGAACCTTTAGTTTCAATGACTCAAAAGAATAACAATGACAGGAGGGGATGGCTGTTCCATGGGGACTGGACTGAGGGAAGAAGGTTATATTTTTTTCTTTTCTCAGGGCCTGGGTCCTGGGTCATAGCACTGGCTGAATCTCCGAAAGTTTCCTCTTCTTGAAGACTCGTCTATGAAGACAGCAGGAGCTTAGCTAAGGAACACTAAAACTCTTGTTCTTTGAGGAAGGTTGCAAAGTAAGGACACTTCTGAAGAGAGAGAGCACAACAGGAGTAGGAAGAGACAGTCAAAACGCAGGTGTCATCATGTAATTCCCAGCAGTGGGAACAGCTATCCTTCTGGCAGGCAACATAGCTTTGAGCTTTGGCCAAACTGTGTCACTGACAACGATTCGGGTCCCAAAGAGAGCAACTGAGAGCAAGAAGTCTGGGATCATTAGCTGTTTCACTTGGGCCATGACAATGACAACCCTGGTTATTTACTCTGTCTCCCTGCTGGCCTTTCTTCTATGAAATCAAGTGGTCATGGGTAAGGTTTGGAGTAATTTTTTCTTCCAGGAATCTCCAGATGGGGCATTTAAGAATGGGCCCTTCCCATATTAAGCTGCATGTCATCTTATTGCTGATAGTGACTATTCCTCACGGGATGCATTGTAAGTGGGAATCTCTTTATTACCAAATAGTCATACCTAGAAACTTGACGATGTTCAGAGGACTGGAAGGAAAATCAGAAAAGGTGTCCTATGTCCTGCTCATACAAGGGAAATGGCATATTATTAATTTATAGCAAAAGAAAGAATTATTTGTCAAGAACTTCTCTGTTGATACACATGAAAATGGGAAACTAGGTTTGGACATGTCTTTTATTCAGGATGACTGAGTATTCAGAGGGTGACCTGGATTCTCCTGTGACTATCAGCACTTGCTTAGGACTAAAGGGAATCCTGATCTTACATTGCACTGTCTTTGGCATCAAGCCTACATATTCTTCAAAGAATTTTGAACATAGGGTTTACAGCATATCTTTAAAGTCAAGTGAGTCTTGTGCAATCAGTGGAGATGTACAGGAAGAGCTCTTAGCCACTTTACAAATTCAGAGCAGAATAGAACTCTCCTTAGTTCCTATGCCCTCTATGTGGTCACTTCCCAAGTATGTAGAAATATTTATCGTGGTTGACAATAAGTGGTTTCAAATGTGGAAAACAGTATTACCAAGACAACACAGATGGTAACGAATGTCCATTCTCTGGGCCAACAGGTACATGAAGGAGCTAAATGTGAAAGTAGTACTTACTGGGTTAGAGATATGGACAGAGAGAAATTTAGCGCAAATCTCTGTGACTTTGCAGGAAACACTTCAAAATTTTAACTGCTGGAGAGACGGGCATCTTTTGAGAAGGGTGAAGCATGATGTCGCTCATATGATTATTGGCCAAAGTCTTGGGAAGTACCAGGGCCATGCATTTCTCAGTGGTATCTGCACTGCCAAGAATACAAGCAGTGTTTAATCTTTCTCTCATGAAGATACACCACATTTCACAGCTCTCGTGGCTCATGAGCTTGGCCACAATTTGGGAATGAAGCATCACCATGTGGCCTGCAAGTCCCATGGCCAGAACCTCTGTACTATGCATGAATTTATTACTGTAGAGATGGGCTTCAGCAACTGCAGCTTCCACTACTTCCACTAGCTATTGCATAAGCACAGAGGGGACTGCCTGTTTAATAAACCTGAGCTCCAAAGCTCCTTTGGAAAGCCATATTGTAGGAATAAGATAGTGCATAAAGGAGATGAATGTGGTTGTGGCAGTGTCTTGGATTGTCAAAAGGATCAGTGTTGTCTGCCCTCATGCCAGGTGAAGAAGGGTTCAGATTGTGCATTTGGATCCTGCTGCAAAAAACTGAAAATTTCTAAAGGCAACCACAGCCTGCCACCTCAGTATGGATGAGTGTGACCTCCAAGAATACTATAATGGCACCTCCAAGTGGTGGCAGACACATATCTAAAAGCAAGATGGCACACCTTGCAAAGAACAAGATTGTTGTTACCAGGGCTGGTGCTGAAGCCTGGAAAAACAATGTGTTAAAATCTTTGGAAGGTTGCCCAGGAAAGTTGCTATCATTACATGAATACCAAGGGGGACAGGTTTGGAAACTGTGGCAGTTAATCTAAAGGGATGTTTAAAGTCTTCAGCAAGTGCAAGGCCCAAGATGTAAAATGTGGGAGGCTGCTATGTGAAAACATCCAAAGGCTCTCATGTATTAAAAAACATCAAACACTTATCTAGTTCCCCATGTAGGACACATGGTCTTGGGGTGCAGAGTTTTTTGAAGCTATAGACAGGGCTGATGAGGGGAAGGTGAAACATGGTATCCTATATGGTCCACAGAAGATCTGTATTAATCAAACCTGCTTAGATACCACTATACTCCACTATGCCTACAACCTGGACAAGCTATCACGGGAAGGCTATTTGCAACAATTTTAACAACTGCCACTGTGTCTATGTCTATGCCCCTCCTACATGTAAATTCAAGGGTTATGGGGGCAGCTCCACCTGTCCCCTCTGACTTTCAGTATGACGAAAAGCTGATAATCCTAATCTGGGTCGTGCCTAGCCTTTTATTATTTCTCATTCCTACTATCTTTTTTTTTTGCCTACAACCATAGAAGATGTAAGACCAATGTCAATGCAAAAAAATTCATCAGAAAAGCAAGGTGAAAAAACCTGACAAAAATTTAATAATTACCTTCTTTCTGGTAATAAAGCCAAATATGAAGTGATACTGAAAGGACTTTTTAAGAATCAGACTCCTTAGTTCTGGTGTCCCTCAAGGTCTATGGAAAACAGGAAGTCTTTCTTGTTTCCATCTGTCTTTCTATATGCCAAATGCTTACTAGTTTTTAAAATAAAAGAAGCTAAAGCAGCTCCCTAGGTGAGGCAGTCTTTCTTGTTCTGTGCTATCCAGAAATTGGGTCTCCAGAGCTTTGGGGCAATGAGAGGCCTCAAGATGTGATCTTGACAGAACAAGGCCAGGTTACCCTCCACAGTAAGGCTAAAGCTCATGACCTAAAACCTAAAGAGCTATTATTGAACTCCCTAACATTTTATAGAAAGCTCCTCTGGAAAAATCTCTGGAACTTACTTTTCAGAGTATCCTGTCTAATCCCCCATTATAATCTACTCTGTCAATTTTCTCTAATCTTAAGGATTTTGCCTTGGACAGATCAAGGGAATTCACTAGGTGAGAAGCTTCTGATTATTAGTTCCAGATGTTTTAGTTGATTATCATTCCAGTCACTTTGTCCATTTGGCTTTCCCCTTTGTTTTGGCATCATAGTATCTGATGCCCTGGCCTCAGATTGGCCTTGTTCATAACTTAACCAGAGACCAAACATCACTTGTTATGTGATTGAAGAGGAAGAAACAGATTAGATACTCCTACCTATGAATGAGGCTCTGCAGTCTGGGAATCTTTTCTTTCCCAAAAGGTTCAAATTCTACTTATCATTCATTCATTCACTTGTTCATTCATTTATTCTATAAACATATATTTAGCATTTACTGTTAGGTTGAACCATGTAAAATTGATGATATTAGACCATTTTCACCTACAAAAACAGCAAGTTCATACGATTCAACCTAATTCTATGTCTAGGCACTTTGAAACCTACACCTTGGACTTCTGCTTGTAAATGAGAGTTAAGAGTTTTTGAATCATAGAGTTTCTTTTAGTCCTGATTTCTTTTAAATCTTATTATCTCCTGTAACTTCAAAAGATTGGCCTTAATTTTCTAGAGCAGGATGGACCCTAGTGTCAAGACCTAGAACAGTAGTGAACATATAAAAGACTAGGATATGGTGTGTCTGAGGGTCCCACTGTTGTTTTTTTGACAGTTGTTATCCTTGTTTCTTCTGAATTTCCAAAACTCTTCAAAGAACAGGAACCGAGGACGTTTTTTGTCCAACCTCAGAGAGAGAGTAATAGCAATGGCAAGAGCTGAGTAAGTTGTTGCATGCCACCCTACTTCCCCTGCAACTGTGGAGCAGAGAGCCTGGCAATGGCACGTATAAATAATAATCTGAAATTTATTTTTTTCTAGAAGAGACTTGGACAAATATAATATTCATCAAAGTAATATGAGTGTATCTCTTAGATGGAAAGTGGCTTCACCTCCCTGAACAACGACTTTAGGAATCACTAGTGAATCTGAGAATAAGGGAGAGGTCCTACCCAATCCACCTAGAATAGCTACTAACCATGGCAGTATATTCCCTTTCACTTCCATAGCTAAAGCATGGTTAGAAAAGACTTAAGATGCTCTTCCCCAACACTATTCCCCATCCATTAATGTAGAATAACTCTAGTTCCCGGATGTTCCAGTATTATAGTTTCAAAGAATGGTGGAGGTGCTGGTAGCAAAAGCAAGTGTAGACTCCAATGGATCTAGGCCCCTGCTATAGAATCTCTTCTGTGAGCACAACAATGGTGTCTGGGTGTCTGCATCACGCCGAGCCTCTTGCTTTAGTTGGTAGAAGTTGTACTGTGTCCAGCCATATACTCCACTGTTGAGCAGACCCTGGGATGATGCTGTTAGAGCCTGGAGGAGATGAAGGGGTGATGGAGCCCATCCTTCAGGCTTTCAGAGATCCAGGGAATAGTCCCCATTCCTCTTATTTATAAAGCATTGTTATATTTCCTCTATCTCACACATCAAGATCTGCCATCAGTTTTTTACATTTTTCTAGCTGTTCCTGAACTCGCTCTTCTTACTGTCCCTTGTCATGGATGACTGAGAGTTAGTCGTATTTCTTAGTATATACATAAGGCCAATGAAGTGGCTTCAATGCCCTTCCTTATTTCCCCATTTCCCACATGAGGCTTTGGAAAACTGCCCTATCAGCATAGTCAGATAGCCCAAAAAGCCTTCTTAAATCTGATAAAGGAGGAAAAGAATCATTCCATTTCTCTACTCCTCCCTCCCTGTTCACCTAGAATAACTAATTTATCCCATTCAATTCACTCTGGGTGGGAGAGAATCATGTCACTATCAGTGTTTCATAAGAACATTATCTTGTAGATCTTGTTTTTTGTTACCCATTCCTTAAAAACATATCAATAAAATAAAGTTGACCAGAGATACATATGCTCTGGAATGCATGGCAGCACTTTCACTAAAGTATCTACCTCATCTGTGAGGAAAATTTAACTTCTTCATAACTGAATATAAATAATACATTTTCTCTTCTGAAATGTAGAAATAAATACTCTGAGAGAAAAATGTGTGCCTGCTGAGTTATGGCAGTGTAAGAGAATAGGCTACAAGGGTGTGAGAATAGAGATGCTGGATGTTGAAAGTGTTACCTGGAGAACATAGAGGGCCATGTGAAGCTTGGTGTCCTGTGCTTTAGTCAGCTTTATGATCATCAGAATGACAGCTGTGAAAACACAAAGTATAAATCTTGTTGCTAGCCCTGGCTGCTTGAGCATAAAATTCTTTAGTATACATGCCTAAGCATTGTGAGAATGGAAACTATAGGCATAATGAAGACCAGCAGTGAGATTAATCAGTTATATAAACCACTGGGCCTTCGGTCTCCAACTTCTATTCCTCATTGATTAAACTTTGCAGATTATTAGTGTAGCAACTGTGGCAAGACAAACTACAGGAAGATAAGTTACACTTCTTAGCATTTTAGGCTTTACCAAGTTCTTTCACAAACATTATCCAATCTGATCCTCACTACAACTTTACGTAGTAGGAAGAACAGGTGTTAATATCTCTGAGTTCTGTCAGGACATTTCCTCTCATATCACTTTGCATCTCATGTCTAATTATCTTAATTTCTAAAACATAAGGAAAAGAAGTTGAGGAGGTTGGGAAAAACTGGAAATACAGTGAGACCAATGTAAATTTTACAAGTTGGACAGGAATTTGCAGTCATCTTTCTTGGTGAGACCACTTTGCTTGAATAGAACCCAACAGTTGCCCAGCTCTTTCCATTAAGATACCCACCTGGGCCCCAGCAGCAAAAGAAGGCCACTGGGTAGAAGCGCACTCGCTGCTCCATAACGTGAATCACTGCCCACTGTTCACTCCCCAGAAAGCCAGTCAATTTCACAAACTTCTTATACAGTGTTTGGGCTTGGATGAGTAGGATCTAAACATGGGGATAGCATTGAGTAGTTTACTTAAGGCTTAGTAAAACTTCCCAGGTCTATCCTCCTACCATTTTAGAGCGATCATTCTCTTGGGGTCTCACAGCAGTAAAGACCATTCTCTTATCTTTACCATCTGAGACCAGGCTTTTTCTGAGAGAAAATTATCTTCAGAGTGAACTCTTGCTTGGCCATGGAAATGGAGAGAGATTAGCCAAACTTTTGGTAACCATGTTCAATACACCAACCTTACATTAACCCTCAGCCTTTTTTTTTCCCTCACTGAAGCTAATCACAATATGCATGGGAAGTTAAAACTAAGATCTAATCAGATCCTCTTTTAAAACACTTCATTGGAGATTGTGTTAGAAAGTGTTCTATGCTTAATACCCTTAAAATAAATATGTTAGCACTTTAAATACCCTTAAAATAAATACTTTACTTAAAATACTTTAGTGGCTGAGCTTAAATTCTCAACTCTAAGCAAAAAGAGTTTTAGGAAGTCTGTTCTTGCCTTTAGATGGAAAATAGATTGTTGTTCCTTCCATTTGGGGGCTATCTGAATAAGGTTTAACTAATGAAAGAAATATAAATCAGTTGAGAAGTCCAATGTGCTTTTTGTGGGGAGTAAATTAGGTAATAATCTTGGTAGCAAATCTGACCAAACCTGAAACTTTTCCCTAATACTCCAGATCCATTTCTAAGTTAATAACCCAATTACTCAATTAAGTTTAGCCGTGTAGTTTCCTTTCCCCACAGATACAGGAATCAAAAGAAGGCTTGAACTTATTTGAGAATATTTATGTTTAGTAAAATCAGTTCACCAGCTGTTGATTAAAAAATAATCAGAATGCTAATTCTGAATGCCCACTGAAGCCTGGGTTATTCTGAAGAAGCAAATTGGAATTCCCAGGGTGCCAGGCTTTGGGAGACCTGTCTCTCTTGTCAACCAGTTCTAAATGTAAATCATCAAAGCCATTTTAATATAAACTAGTCATTGTGCACTCTTTATAAAGTTGCTGGTTTGAGCTAAGCTATCTCCATAACTTATTTTTGAATTCTCAAAGGAAATTCTCCACAATTATATTTGGTTCACACGTGCTAGCTGTGCTAGCAAAACAAAACGTATTGTGGGATAAATTTGATCTGCAAGCAGATAGTTTGTAATTCCTGAACTAGCATATGAGAAGAGGAGATAATGATACTGAAAAGTAGATAAGGCAAATAAAAAGGTATATTTGCTTGTTTACTGATTTTGTACTAGGCAGTTATGTATAAATAACATACTGTCCCATGGCTATTTTAATTGTACATCATTCTGATGATGTCAAATGAATATTTAATAACTGCCTGAGCCACTTAGCACCTTAACCCCAGTTAACCATAGCATAAATGCAAATTTATAGCCAATAAAGAATTGAGAAAAGAAAATTCTTTCATTATTTGGAAAATTAAATAAAAGCATATGTCCTATGTTCCAGAGTGTCATCCTGTATAAAGGATATATTTGATACATACTAGTTTTCTGGTCTGGTCCTCCATGAGAATCCACAGGAAAATACATTAGTTCTAGAGTGAGCATAATACTCAGATAATGAATACAGGCTTTATTCCCCACTCATCATTTGATCTTGGGAATTTCAAAGGACTGAGGTAAAAATTAAATTGTCAATATCTCCTAGCCACTTTCCTAGTTCTAGGGATGATGGGAAGTGCCTCTCCACCCTATCTTTCCCATACCCTGGGAATACTGCTCATCCCTCCCAATTTCCCCTCTTTCCATAAAGGCAGGTAGTGGGGCACCATACCACAATGGTGAGGAGGCTGAGTAGAAAGCTGGCCAGGAAAATGGTGAGCCCATAAAAATAAAGTGTGCTACAGACTGATGTGTTGGCAGAAGGCAGGAGTTCAGCCATGGCTGATGGTGGTGAGTACATCAGGATACACCTAGGAAGAGAATCAATGGACAGGAGTACTGCTACAGATATAAGACTAGAGAGATATCCATTCAGTGCAACAAAAGTTAATGAGCATGCAATTTTACTTATCATTTTGCTAACCCTTGCCCATAACACCTTGTTCCTTCTCATACACTTATTATCTTCTAGTCACTTTGTCTTATATTTATACTTATGCACTTTTAGCCTTGATTATACCTTGTTCCATAGCCCATTTAGAATATAAGCACCTTGGCCAGAATGTGTGTACAAAGTCTTCTCTCATCTCTATTTATAGAAAAGAATAGGTGTACTCTACCATGAAAATGATAGATTTGGTCCTTACTTACCTGTGGTTCTGGCTGAAGTTGTGGAAACATCCACTGGCATTGCCCAGACAGAATACAGGTATCATCAATAGTAGAGGTATCAGGCTGGGAGGAAAAAAACATCATCTTAGTATTCAGACTTTTTCGTGACCTTTCCCCTTTGCAAAATATTCTCCTGTTCTTCTCCCAACTCTATCACCCGACTACTCTCCACAAATACATACACATTTAACTTCTTCAAGAAAAATACTTCAAAAACTTTAAGCATACCTTCTTTTCCAGTTCCTGGGAAAGTGGAGTGGGAAATTCCTTTTATACCTAGGTTAATGAACCCTAATACAGTTTCATAGAGAGTCTCCGGGACTTGTGTGGTCAGATAAAAATACAAGTGTGTCAAAGTGAAAGGAAAAAATCTACCATGGAGCTCTGTGCTCAGCCTGTTTCACCTTCTATGGTGACAAGGAATAACTTGATTCTCATCAGCCTCTTCCTGGGAGCTTTTCCCCCATAATTTTAAAGCATACTTCTAAATAACCAATTATTTATCCAGCGAAATATAGCCAGCTCCCTGTAAGAGGAAAAGATCCAAGAGTAAAAGTTACAAAGTCTAAAACCAACTCTTATGTGACCACCACATTAGGTGGGATCCAGACCCTTTCTGGGCTTAACAGTTATAAGAGTCTCACCCAATGTTATAAGGATGGATGAGATCTTGAAAGCCATCTATTACAAGTCTTCAAGATATATGAAAATGAATTAGAAGTCTAAAGACTTAAACGGAAATATCTGTTGAAGGTCACATAAAGTTGATGGCAGAACTGGGGCTAAAACCCAAATCTGCAACTTCAAACTGCTTGCCTATTCTATCTGGGAAAACAAAACCAATGATTGCATATTTGTTTCTTCCTACTCAGTAAAGCTCCATGAAGACCTAGGAGTAACAGACTCAATGGAAATAAATGACATTGTCCTCCCATTTGTTCCCATCTGGACTCCAGAGTAATGAGAATCTATACTTTGCTAGGAAGGAAGGCAAAAATCTTACCTTGACAAAATGATGGCTATTTGACCAACTTGACAAGTATAATCTATAACCTATAAAAAGAACAAATGTGAGTAACCTCTTAGGATATTGCCAACCATGTTATAATAAATAGCAGGTCATCACTTATCACTTGATAGAACAAAAATTTCCAAGAGCCAGCTTGCTTCAGTCAAGCAATATTTGCTATAAAATTCAATGAAATAAATAGTTCCTTAACACTGGCGATTATAGAATTTTATCTGTATTACCATATTCTAAAAAGTACAAAAACCACAACAGCCATAAAGAGAGCCTGCAGGAAGTAGCTTAATATAAGATTTGGATACCAGAACAAATTCTCTTAAGAAGAAAGACAAATATGAAATCACACAGTTATCCTCCATCTTCTAATAAAAGTTCAATCTTCTTCTCTTTTAGATCCAGGGAGGTGTGGACTTTTCAGACCTTCTGGGCGGAATGAAAGTCTATGTATAAAATGACCAGCAGAAAGCATAATAAGCCAAGGTTATTATAATAGGGCAGGGTCAAAGCCCTTTGGATATAAGACCTGTTGGACTCTAGAAGAAAGAATATTTCAAAAAGCCCCAGTTGTGTTAGACTCTATAAAACAACTTACAGAAGGATGGTCCCTACCCACTAGGAATTTATGGTGAAAGATTTTGAAAAGAACACCTTAAAGGGATAATCAAATAGAAGTTTTTTTCTATTTTAAGGTAGATATATTTAAGGTAGATATATTATATTCTGGAATGGCAATGTTAGAGATCAATAAGCATTAAGCGAGCAATTAATCAATAATCAGAGGTGAGTAATTGATTTTCCCTAAGAAGTTTGGGTCAGGAATAGCAAATGATTTCAAGTAGGATAGTCAGTGTTGACTTGAGGAAAAAAGGGAAATCAGTATAAATTAGTCTTTGGTGACCTCTCCCACTCACTTCCCTTCTTCTCTTTTTATTGTATCCTCTATCCATCAGGTGGCTCTTCTGTTTTTAACTCTTGTTCTTACCTGGATGTCAATTAATCTCGGACAAAAATCTTACTGATAATAGTTTAGGGCGGGTATTTAAAAAGAGAACTCAAAAATGAAAAAAACAAAAAAAACAAAACAACAACAAACTTCAAGCCTCCTGCTATAAAGCTATAATGACAGAATAATAGGCAGTGGGGTTAAAATCTGGGGCCAGAGTTTTTCTTCTTCGAACTAGTGTTGTAACATGGGTTATAAAGAGAAATATGGTATGTGCATTTGTATGCATAGAAAGCAGTAGAGTACCATATATGAGAGCTAATCTTATGTCTCTCCTTCCCTTTTCCTTCAAAGATTAATTTGTTCTCCTGCCAGAAGCCCAAGCCTCAGGAAAATATTCCCCCACGTTGTCCCTTGGCTTCTGGTCTCATCATGACAACTTCTTTAGGGAATGACTCTGTGGTCGAATAACTTCTCCCAAATTCCAAATTCTTAGCTTGTGAATCAATGAATGAATGAATGAATAAAAACTTGAAATACTACCCCTATAAGGCTGTTGAACCTTTTAGACATCAGCCTGAAGGGAGGAAAATGAACTAATTATATCTTTGCAGTATCTTCCAGCCCTAGGATTCTAGGATTATGTAGACAAACATGTAAAAGCATATATAGCCATGGGTCATTACTAAATAGTATGGAGCTGAGAAACGAATCAAGTTTAAAATATATTGCTCGGGTCCCAGGTGCGCACCGAGGCACTGCTTGTCAAGCCATGCTGTGGGGGTGTCCCATATAAAGTGGAAGAAGATGGGCATGGATGTTAGCTAGGGGCCAATCTTCCTCAGAAAAAAAGAGGAGGATTGGTATTGGGTGTTAAGTCAGGGCTGATCTTCCTCACCAAAAAAAAAAAAAAAAAAATTAAAATATAGAAGAGTAATTATAAGTTTTGAATCCCCAGGGGTAAACAAGAGAAAAAGTCATCAAAATATAGTCTTGTGCTGTACAATACAGTAGCTACTGCTACCTGTGGTCAAATTAAAATTAAGATTAAATAAAATTAAAAATTCAGTTCTTTGATTACACCAGCCACATTTCAAACACTCAAGAGCCACATATGGCTAGTGGCTACTGAATTGGACAGCACATAAAATATTTTGATCACTGCAAAAAGTTGAACACTGCTTGTATAGACTGTAATATCTTGTCGAGGATGCTGCTTAAGGGGTCTCTTCATGCTAATTTTTTAGTGATTTCCCCATTGCCCTTTCTCCTTATAGCAAAAAAGAAAAAAAAAAACAGAAAAGCTTTAAAAGCGTTCTATGCCCCTGCCCTTTTCCAACAGTGTGTCTCTAGAACAAGGCTAGAAAAAGGCAAGATGAATATCTTCTTATGAAGTCAGTCAGATGAGGATTTAAGAATATCATAGCATTTTAGAGCTTGAAGGGACATTAAAGATCACATAGACCAACACTTCATGATGTTAGAAAGAAAACTGTGATAGAAAATTGAGGCCCAAGAAAGGGAGATGATATGCCCAAGGTCACAGAGGAAATAAATGACAGAACTGGGTCTAGAAGACAGAGCTCTTGATTCACCCTCAAATGCTCTTTTCACGAGGCAATAGTACCATTTATTCATTCAACAAATACTTATAGAGTTTCATCATGTGTGTGACAGTATACCACTTTCATTTGTTCTAGAACTGATCTATACGCTCTAGAGAAAGGTATGTTGGGAGGCTTTCCAGATTCATTTATTCCATGGTGCCTTTAAACAAAAATTCGCCTTCAGAAAACCACAACAAAATGGATACTGCAGAAATAAAAAGACTGGAATATTTAGTATGATATGTATAATAAGACTAAAACATATAACGACATTTAAAGAAATTAAAATTGCTAACATCATAAAAATGTCTTCTGCCAAGATCACTTAGTGATATACTGAAGGAATCAGAAATAAGAAACTAGTACTACTATATAGTACTATGCAACAGAACACTGTTCAGCAATAAAAAGGAATGACTTATACACGCTGTAATGAATAAACTTCAAAAGCATTATGCTAAGTGAAATAAACCAGACACAAGAGACTATATATTGCATGATTCCACCTATATGAAATGTCCAGAAAAGGAAAATCTGTAGAGACAGAAAGTAGATTAGTGGTTGCCTAGTGCAGGAGATAGGAGGGGAATTAACAGTAAGTGGGTGTGAAGAATTCTATTGGGGTGAAGAAAAATATTCTGAAACTGATTTATGATGATAATTGTGCAACTTGGATAGTTTACTTTAAAAATCATTGAACTGTACACTTGAAATAGGTGAATTACGTGATATGTAAAATACGCATACACAAAAAAGAATCCAGATGTACTGACTTATGTTCTCCTCTCTTTTATAATTGTAATGCTAGACAGTGCCCAAAACTTTTTGTGAACCAAAGAAGGCAAGACAACTGCTCTCCGGATGCATCTTGTTTTCTGATCACCACCCATTAATTCTTCTACCCTTCCGCAAACCAGTATCTGTTACCCACACATACTGAAGAAACATAGCAGAGCAGAACAGTCTCCCTTTCCAATATCTGTAACCTAAATCCCATGTTAGCAGACTGTGTACTTTCCACGACTCTTCTTCAGGATCTTTTTCTTTATTCTAGGAACAATGATGGATTGGCATGGAGCCAAGAAAGATTTCCCTTACTGAATGGAACTAGGCAGGAATGGCAGTACTGTAAATAATGCTTCCTATAATCAAATCCTTTTTTTTTTTTTTTTGATGGCAAGAGAGAAGAAGAAATTATGTCAACAGAATGGAAACTATGAGAACGTGTGTTTTTTTTAATTAACCTCTATGAATTCACCTAGCCAGTGCTGAGTGCTTACAGTGTTTATCAAGGATATATGGGTTTGTTTTAGCATACTGTTCTTAACTATTAGCTCTGAATAAAACTTACCAGTGGAAATGTGCTCTGTCCATGCTGGTTGTGTTTCATCCTCAGCTCTTTGTACAAATACCAGATGTAACTGACAGTGTAGAGAAATGAGGAAATGTAGAATATCTAGGTGAAAATCAAAAAACCCATCATAACTGTCCCACTCTAATTTCCTTCAATTTAATTTCATTTTCTACTATAAGAATCCTACCTCCCAGTCTATTAGTAAGTTACCATCTAGTATCCATACCATGAGAAAGCAGGCCAAATCTGGGAAATCTAGCCAGGCCTACCTAAACTATGTCCCAGCTTCCTTATTTTATCCTTTGACTATTCAGAGGAACCACAGAATTATCCACCTCCGCTCACCCAACTGCTCCACTTTTATGAAGGTATCATAAAATCTTTTTCTATTTTTTTAATTGAAAAGGCCATAAGGATTTCCATTTCTAACAATGATAGCCTAAGCTATTTGAACCAAACTTTCCATGCAAAAGAACTAAACATGCTGGATAAAATACTTTCTTAAATCCTTAAAAGGATCAAAGAACTGACAACATAGCAAGGAACCAGCAGGACAAAATCCAAGGGAAGAAATTTCTGCTTCCATCTTTGGTGAAATAACAGGAATAGAATTTGCCCTTTAGCCTTAAAAACTAAAAATTGGACAAAATATATAAAAAGACCCAGTTTTCAAACACTGGATAACAACCAGTGCAGAATAGTAATCCCTGAAAGAAAAAAAACAAACTATTGAGCTCATCAAGTGCCCCAGCTCACTGGCCGGAGAAAGTGAGTCCAGTGAGGGAGAATCCAAACAGAGATGAGCTGTCTTGGTAAATTGCAGAGACAGACTTCAGAGTTTGGGGAGGCCTAGGCAGCTAAAATTTGTGAAGCAGATTATCAGAGAAGAGGTAGACACACAGAGATACAGTGCTCTGGAGATTTGCAGAGGTACCCTCAAATCTTTGATTATGTATTGATCTAGGCATGTGGGAGAGAAAACCATGAAGACCAGGGAAAAAACCACCAGAAAGGAGTAGGTGGAACAATCTTCAAAGGAATCCTCAGAAGAATAGTTTGTGTTCCCATCAGCCAGATTGGAAAGACCTTCTAATACATAGGCAGGAATGGCTGTACTGTAGAATAAAAAGGTAGAATTATAAGAGTAATATTGCCTCACTAATGAGTCCAAATTAGCTGTACATGAAAGATTGCCCTAACCAAAGCTTAAAAGCAAGCTTCAAAAAATAAGCAAGACTTGAAAGGACAGGGTTAACTGTCCTTTCAGAGAGATTCAGAGTTAACTACATCTAAGACAAAACTCTCAAATTTAAAGGAATATATATTTTAAAAAAATTGAATACTCAATAATGTAAAATCTACATCTGGTATCTAATAAAATATTATAAGTGATACAAAGAAGCAGGAAAATATGACTCATAACCAAGAGAAAAATTAATCAATAAAAATGGACTCAGAAATGACAGATATTATAAAAATTAGTAGAAATAGATGTTAAAGGAACTATAACATATATACTCCATGTGTCCAAGAAGATAGAGGAAAGCACGAGCATGACAAGTAGAGAAAGACCCAAATTGAAATTCTAGAGATGAAAAATATAATATATAAAATAAAAAATATGGTAAATTAGAAACTGCAAAAGAAAAGATTAGTAAACTTAAAGACATAGAAACAAACTATCTAAAATGAAACATCTAGAGAAAAAAGACTTTAAAAAAATGAACAAACCTTCAGTGAGCTGTAGGACAATATCAAGCAGGCTGATGCACATGGAATCGGAATTCCAGAAGGAGTAGAGAGGCAGAGAAAAACAAAAATACGTTGGAAGAAATAATAACCAAAATTTTTCCAAATTTGATGAAAATATAAACCATCATATCCAAAAAGCTTAACAAAACAAAGCATAAGAAACATGAAGAAAACACACCAAGGTACATCATAATCAAATTACTTAAAATCAGTGATAAACAGAAAACACCAAAAGCATCCAGAGTAAAAAGACACATTATGTACATGGGAACAAAGATAAGAATGACAGCAAACTTCTTATCAGAAACACTGCAATCCAGAAAACAGGAGCAACATCTTTAAAATACTGAAAGAGAAAAAGAAAATCTGTCAACCTAGAATTCCATACACAGAAAAAATACCTTTCCAAAGAAAGGGACAAAAATAAGGACTTTTCAGACAAACAAAAAGCTGAGAGAATACATTCAAGCAGATCATTACTACAAGAAATGTTAAAGGAAGTCCTTCAGGCACAAAATAGGTGATAACAGATAGAAATTTGGATCTAAACAAAGGAATTAAGAGTACCAGAAATGGGAACAGTGTGGTGCTTCCTCAAATAATTACACGTAGAATTACCATATGATCCAACGATTCAACTCCTAAGTATATACCCAAAAGAATTGAGGAGAGTAATGTCAGCATCGTGGCAGAGTGAGTTGTTCCCTTTATCTCTCCCCTCTAAGTTACAACTAAACAGACATGCATTAACCAACAGAGGATTCCCTACACAACACAACAGGATGCCTGAGAGATCCATGCAGCTATACATCTGAAGGCGGGTGGACTGGATTCCTGGGAAACAGTGGAATTAGGTAAGCAGACCCCTCCTTCTCCCCAGCGGCAGCGAGTCAGGTCATGGATTCTCAACAGCGGCCAGCACAACTGTGAGTGGAGGTGGGGGAAGCCCAGCCCACATGCAAACACTTTCAGAGTGGTGGCACGGCCCAAGGGAGCACCCACCTACCAAGGTGGCCCCGCCCACACAAACACTCCCCACTGAGTGATGGCGGCTCAGCCTGCATTGAGGGACCCTGCCCATCAAGCGCAGCACCAGCCTGTGTGAAAATGCCCTGCCCGCCGAGCACAGCAGCCTGCAGGACCTGCCTGCGAGCACACCACTGGCCCATGTGAAAGTGCCTCTCCTGCCTAGCGCAGCAACTCAGCCGGACCTGCTCACTGAGTGCAGTGGCCCCACCTGTGCAGTCACGACCCATTGAGTGGCTGTGGCCAGCCTGCGTGAATGCAGAGTGGTTTGACCAGTACAAATACCAGAAGATGGGGCAGGATCAGAAAACACAGCTCCTGCCTCCCCACCCCTCAGCAGCAGCAGGTGGAATCTGCGACTGGATACTACCACAAATGTGCCGGTAGAAGATCAATTCATCAAATACCATGAAAAACGACAGTAACACTGCAGAACAAAAAAAAAAAAATGACAAGTCTCCAGAAACCAAACCTCAAGTCACAGAAGATTACAATCTAAATGACAGAGAATTCAAAATAGTTGTCATAAAGAAACTCAACAAGTTACAAGAAAACTCAGAAAGATAGTTCAATGAGCTCAGGAATAAAATTAATGAACTGAAGGAATACTTCACCAAAGAGATTGAAGCCCTTAAAAAAATATATACAGAAATGCTAGATATGAAGAACACAATTAATAAGATAAAAAATAATGCAGAAACTATAAAAATAGAGCAGATCTTATGGAGGAAAGAATTAGTGAATTAGAAGATACAAATACAGAAATACTTCAGGTGGAGGAGGAGAGAGAACTAAGAGTTTTAAAAAATGAAGAAATTCTTTGAGAAATATCTGACTCAATTAGGAAAAGTAATATAAGGATTATAGTTATTCCAGAGGGAGAAGGGAGGGAGAAAGGAGCAAAAAGATTGTTCAAAGAAATAACAGCTGAGAACTTCCCAAACCTGGGGAGGGAAATGGACTTAAAAGTACATGAAACCAATAGAACGCCTAATACATCAATGCAAAAAGACTTTCTCCAAGGCATATAATATTAAAACTGGTAAAAGTCAATGACTAATAAAAAATATTAAAGGCAGCAAGGCAGAAGAAAACAACCGACAAAGGAACCCCTACCATGCTTTCAGCAGACTTCTCAACAGACCCTTAAAGGCTAGGAAACAATGGAATGATGTATTCAAAATACTGAAAGACAAAAACTTTCAGCCAAGAACACTCTATCCAGCAAAATTATCCTTCAGATTTGATGGAGAAATAAAAGCTTTCCCGGATAAACAAAAGCTGAGGGAGTTCATTGCCACTAGACCAGCCTTACCAGAAATGATGAATGGAGCTCTCCTACCAAACAAAAAGGCAAAGGTTTACAAATCTTTCAGCAAGGAGATGAATAGACAGACAAAAATCAGAAAATTGAAGCTCTCTTATCACAATAGGTTAGCAAACAATTATAACATAAAGGGAAGGAAAGCATCAAAAATAACTATAAACACTTCAATTTAGTCACAAACTCACAACACAAAAAATAATTTGTGACAACAATAACTTAGAAGGAGAAGAGGAAAAGGATGGAACCTGCTTAGGCTAATGGACATAAGAGGCTCTCAGAAAATGGACTATCTCATCTACAAGATCTTTTTTACAAACCACATGGTAACCATTAAACAAATAAGCAGAGCAGAGCTGCAAATCATAAATAAAGAGAAAACTGAGAAATCCATCACAGAAAACCACCAAAGTGAAATGGAAGTCAGAAATATGAGGGAAAAGAAGCAAGGAGAATATACAACAACTGGAAAACAAGAGATACAATGACAGTATTAGGCACTCACATATCAATAATAGTTCTAAATGTAAATGGATTGAATTCTCCAATCAAAAGACACAGATCAGCTGGATGGATTAAAAACAAGACCCAACAATATGCTGCCTCCAGGAAACACATCTCAGCTCGAAAGACAAACATAGGCTTGGAATGAAAGGATGGAAGATGATACTCCAAGCAAATGGCAACTAAAAGGAAGAAAATGTTGCCATACTTATATCACACAAAGCAGACTTCAAGATAAAAAAGGCATTGAGAGTCAAAGAGGGGCAGTATATAATGATAAAGGGGCCATTCCACCAAGAGGACATAACACTTATGAATATATATGCACCTAACACAGGAGCACCAAAGTATATAAAGCAACTATTAACAGACCTAAAGGGAGAAATTAGCAGCAACACAATAATAGTAGGGGACCTCAACACCCCACTTACATCAATGGATAGATCATCCAGACAGAAAGTCAAGAAGGCAAGAGTGGCCTTAAATGAAACACTAGACCAGATGGACTTAATAGATATGTACAGAACATCCATCCAAAACAGCAGAATACACATTCTTCTCAAGTGTACATGGAACATTCTCAAAGATAGACCATATGTTGGGAAACAAGACAAGCCTCAATAAATTTAAGATTGATATCATATCAAGCATCTTTTCCAGCCACAAAGCTATGAAACTAGAAATCAACTACAAGAAAAAATCTGAGAAAGCCAAAAATATGTGGAGACTAAATAACATGCTACTGAACAAAAACTGAATCAATGAAGAAATCAAAGGAAAAATCAAAAAATACCCATAGACAAAGGAAAATGAAAACACAACATACCAAAACTTAAGGGATACAGCAAAAGCAGTACTAAGAGGGAAATTTATAGCAACAGAGGCCTACCTCAACAAACAAGAAAAATCTCAAGTAAGTAATCGTAAACTATACCTAACAGAACTAGAAAAAGAAAGACAAACAAAGCCCAAAGTCAGCAGAAGGAGGGAAATAATAAAAATTAGAGCAGAAATAAATGAAATAGAGACTAAAACATCAATAGAAAGGATCAATGAAAGAAAGGGCTGGTTCTTTGAGAAGATAAATAAAATTGACAAACCCTTAGCCAGAATCACTAAGAAAAAAAGAGAGAAGTCTCAAATAAATAAAATTAGAAATGAAAGAGGAGAAATTACAATGGATACCAAAGAAATACCAAAGATTATAAGAGAATACTAGGAAAAACTATGTGCCTACAAATTGGATAACCTAGAAGAAATGGATAAATTCTTAGAATCATACAACCTCCCAAAACTGAATCAAAAAGAAATAGAGAATCTGAACAGACCAATCACAAGTAAAGAGATTGAAACAGAAATCAAAAACCTCCCAAAAAATAAAAGTCCAGGGCCAGATGGCTTCTCTCAATAATTTTACCAAACATTCAAAAAAGATTTAATACTTATCCTTCTCAAACTATTCCAAAAAACAGAGGAAGATGGCACACTTCCTAACACATTCTACAAAGCCAACATCACCCTGATACCAAAGTCAGATAAGGACAATACAAAGAAGGAAAATTACAAGCCAATACTGCTGATGAACATAGACGCAAAAATCCTCAACAAAATAGTAGCAAATCAAATACAATACATTAAAAGGATCAGACACCATGATCAAGTGGGATTTATACCAGGGATGCAGGGATGGTTCAACATCCACAAATCAATCAATGTGATACACCACATTAAGAAAATGAGGAATAAAAATCACATAATCATCTTAATAGATGCAGAGAACACATTTGACAAGATCCAATATCCATTTATGATAGAAACTCTCAAAAAAAAGGGTATAGAAGGAAAGTACCTCAGCATAATAAAGGCCATATATGACAAACTCACAGACCACATCTTAATGGTGAAAAACTGAAAGCCATTCCTCTGAGAACAGAAAGAAGACAGGGTGTCCACTCTCACCACTCTTATTCAACATAGTACTGGAGGTTTTGGCCAGAGCAATTAGGCAAGAAAAAGAAATAAAAGAGACCCAAATTGGAAAGGAAGAAGTAAAACTCTTGGTGTTTGTGGATGCCATGATTCTCTCTATACAGAAAACCCTAAGGAATCCATTGGAAAACTATTAAAAATAATCAACAACTACAGCAAAGTTGCAAAATCAACATACAAAAATCAGTCACATTTCTATACATTAATAATGAACTAGCAGAAAGAGAAGTCAAGAATACAATCCCATTTACAATCCAACAAAAAGAATAAAATATCTAGGAATAAATTTAACCAAGAAGATGAAAGACCTAGACATTGAAAACTATAAGACATTATTGAAAGAAATTGAAGATGACATAAAGAAACGGAAAGGTACTCCATGCTCATGGATTGGAAGAATAAATATAGTTAAAATGTCCATATTACCTAAAGCAATCTACAGATTCAACACAATTCCAATCAGAATCCCAACACATTCTTCACGGAAATAGAACAAAGAATCCTAAAATTCATATGGAACAACAAAAGATTCCAAATAGCAAAAGCAATCCTGAGAAAAAAGAACAAAGCTGGAGGCATTACAATCCCTAACTTCAAAACATACTACAAAGCTATAGGAATCAAAACAGCATGGTACTGGCACAAAAACAGACACACAGATCAATGTAACAGAATTGAGAGCCCAGAAATAAAACCACACATCTATGGACAGCTAATCTTCGACAAAGGAGCCAAGAACATACAATGGGAAAGGAAAGTCTCTTCAATAAATGATGTTAGGAAAACTGGACAGCCATGTGCAAAAGAATGAAAGTAGACCATTATCTTATACCATACACAAAAATTAATTCAAAATGGATTAAAGACTTGACTGTAAGACCTGAAACCATAAAACTCCTAGAAGAAAATATAGGCAGTACACTCTTTCACATTGTTCTTTGTAGTATCTTTTCCAATACCATGTCTACTCAGGCAAGAGAAACAAAAGAAAAACTAAACAAATGGGACTATATCAGACTAAAAATCTTCTGCAAGGCAAAGGAAACCATGAATAAAATGAAAAGAAAACCCACCAACTGGGAGAAAATATTCGCAAATCATATATCCGACAAGGGGTTAATTTCCAAAATATATAAAGAACTCATACAACTCAACAACAAAAAAATGAACAACCTGAAGAAAAAAATGGGCAAAGGATATGAACAGATATTTTTCCAAGGAAGATATACAGATGGCCAACAGGCACATGAAAATATGTTCAACATCACTAATCATTAGGGAAATGCAAATCAAAACTACAATGAGATATCACCTTACACCCGTCAGAATGGCTATAATTAACAAGACAAAAAATAACAAATGTTGGAGAAGATGTGGAAAAAAGGGAACCTTCATACACTGCTGGTGGGAATGTAAACTGGTGCAGCCACTATGGAAAGCAGCATGGAGATTTCTCAAAAAATTAAAAATTGAAATATCATAAGATCCAGCTATCCCACTACTGGGTATTTATCCAAAGAACATGAAATCAACAATACAAAGAGATTTATGATACCCCTATGTTCATTACAGCATTGTTCAAAATAGTCAAGATGTGGAGGCAACCCAAGTGCCCATCAACTGATGAATGGATAAAGAAGATGTGGTGTGTATATGTATACACACACACACACACACACACACACACATGCACACAATGGAATACTACTCAGCCATTAAAAAAGACAAAATCGTCCCACTTGCAACAACATGGACGGACCTTGAGGGTATTATGTTAAGCGAACTAAGCCAGACAGAGAAAGACAAACACCATATGATTTCACTCATACGTGGAAGATAAGCAAACATATGGATAAGGAGAACAGACTAGTGGTTACCAGAGGGGAAGGAGAGGGAGGATAAAAGGGATATAGGAGCACATATGTATGGTGATGGATAAAAACTAGACTAATGGGGGTGAGCAAGATAAAGTCTATTCAGAAAATGATATATAGTAATGTACACCTGAAATTATACAATGTTATAAACCAATACGACCTCAATAAAATAATTTAAAAAAAAGAATTGAAAACAAATACTCAAACAATTACATGTACATGCATATTCATAAAAGCACTGTGGGGCCAGCCCCGTGGCTTAGCGGTTAAGTGCGTGCACTCTGCTACTGGCGGCCCAGGTTCAGATCCCGGGCACGTACCGACGCATCGCTTCTCTGGCCATGCTGAGGCCGTGTCCCACATACAGCAACTAGAAGGATGTGCAACTATGACATACAAGTATCTACTGGGGCTTTGGGGGGAAAACAAAAGGAGGAAGATTGGCAATAGATGTTAGCTCAGAGCCGGTCTTCCTCAGCAAAAAGAGGAGGATTCGCGTGGATGTTAGCTCAGGGCTGATCTTCCTCAAAAAATAAATAAATAAATAAATAAATAAATAAAATAACAGCACTGTGCACAATAGCAAAAGGTGGAAACAGCTCACATGTCCATAAATAGATGAAGGATAAACAAATTGTAATATATACACGAAATGGAACATTATTCAGCTATAAAAAGGAATGAAGTACTGAAACGTGCTACAAAATGGATGACTCTTCAAAATATTATGCTAAATGAACAAAGCCAGACACAAAAGGCCACATTTTGAATGACTCTATTATTACAAAGTATCCAGAACAGATACAGCCATAGAGACTGAATTCAGATCGGTGGTTTCCAGATGTTGGGGATAGGCAAGATGGGGAAAAACTGCTTAATGAGTAAGGGGCTTTACTTTGGAGTGATAGAAATGTTTGGAACTAGATAGAGACAGCGGTTACATAACATTGTGAAAGTACCAAATACCACTGAACTGTTCACTTTAAAATGGTTAATTTTATGTTACGTGAACTGCACCTCAATAAAATTATTTTTTGAAACTTTTGTGCATCAAAAGACATTATCAAGAAAATGAAAAGACAACCTAAAGAATGGGAGAAAATATTTGCAAATCATATATCTGAGATAGGTCCATTATTCAGAATATATTAAAAACTCCTACAACTCAACAACCAAAAGACAAAGAAGTTTGCTCCATTGATTGACTCTTCCTTTCACAAACGATTTCTCTATAGCATGCGATGCTATTTGACAGCATTTTACCCACAGTAGAACTTCTTTCAAAATTGGAGTCAGTCCTCTCAAACCCTGCCGCTGCTTTATCAACTAAATTTATGTAATATTCTAAATCCTTTGTTTTCACTTCAACAATCTTCACAGCATCTTCACCAGGAGTAGATTCCATCTCAAGAAACCACCTTCTTTGCTCATCCATAAGAAGCAACTCCTCATCCGTTCAAGTTTTATTATGACATTGCAGCAATTCAGTCACATCTTCAGGCTTCAAATGCTGATGCAAAAATGGTGCCGATAGACTTGCTTAATGCAGGGTTGCCACAAACCTTCAACTTGTAAAAAAAAAACTCAGTATCTGTGAAGCGCAATAAAAGGAAGTATGCCTGTAATGTCCTCTAAATTACATGGCTCTCCAACATTGGCAGTAAAATTTGAAACATGATCTGATTCCCTTGTCTTCCTCTCCTCTTGTTGCCACTTAAAGAGACTGACCATTCTGTGCTGAGGAAATAGGTTTTAAGAAGAAATAGGTAATTTCATTTAAGCCCAGTAGAGGGAACCAGGATGTCATTATATCTGATAGGTTCTTCTGCCCTCACACTAGACACACAAACATTAAGCATTCTAAATTTGACTTTTCTTTTAGTTTTCAGATTTAAAAATTTGTTAAAACCTGAGACATATTGTTAACAACCCTGACCATTGTGATTAATGTTGACATTCTTCATACCAAACAGAAGTGATTAATTATAAATTTATCATCTTAACTACTTTGTATTCTTTTGAAAATCTCAAGATTCATCAAATCCACCATCTTTATTCTCCTAAAATCCCAGTGAGGCAAATAGTTAGTGAATGGCTACCAAGTATAAAGAATAATCTATAATAGGGAAGACAAACAAGAACCTTCTACTCAATCTTATATTCATATAATGCTTTATAACTTAAAAGTACTTTTACATATATGCTGACATTTCACCCTATTTTTGTGATAAGAAAACCAAAACCATAAGTGAATTCATTTTTTAAAGTGACTTATTTAACGTCTGTTAAGTGGCAGAAATTATTTTACTTTTATTATTAAATAAATTAAAAACTAATATAAGCAGTTATTTGCCCAAAATCTCCTCTATACCAGTCTAAAGCAGATCCAACAAGGTAACTCCAGACTCCTGGTTTTCAACCAGACTTTTTTAAAAAAAATTAAATCCTGAGACTAAATGAGACTTCAGTAGCTTATTTAGTTCATTCTTTTACAAGAACATACTGGACACTATCTCAAACATGTGATTTTCTACATTTTTGTAAAATTATCTTGAAAAGATGGTAGCTCAAGCTTATCATAGAAAATAGATTTTATTTATTTATTTATTTTCCCCCCAAAGCCCCAGTAGATAGTTGTATGTCATAGCTGCACATGCCTCTAGTTGCTGTATGTGGGACGCGGCCTCAGCATGGCCAGAGAATCGGTGCGTTGGTGCACGCCCGGGATCCGAACCCGGGCCGCCAGCAGTGGAGCACATGCACTTAACCGCTAAGCCACGGGGCCGGCCCAATCATAGAAAATAGAAATAGAGTATAATCAAGTATAAAAATACTCTCAGAGGAGATTTTTCAAACAACTTCATTCCTGCCTCTTTGTAGACAGAACCCATTTTATGAGCAACAGAAAATAAGATGAGAAAGTTCCACTTTAAAGTAGACTCTAGATGTCCCAAAACACTTAGGATGTCAGGTAAAGCTATTTCTATTACATGGGTCTAGGGTACAAGGGATTTTTGTCGTTGTTGTTAAGAGTACTTACTCCTAACAAAGGGGGTTGGTCATGATACAAATCTGTTCTGTCATAGATCCAACAAAGTGTCACGGCATTAATCAGATGTTAGTTAGTACATTATGGCTGAAAGAGGTAAAAACTCCAGCTCAAGCAGGTTAGGATCAGAAATCTACCCATATATATTTATCCAAAGAACTTGAAAACACCAATTTGCAAAGGTACATGCACCCCTGTGTTCACTGCAGCGTTATTCACAATAGCCAAGACTTGGAAGCAACCTAAGTGCCCATCAAGGGACGAATGGATAAAGAAGATGTGGTATATAGACACAATGGAATACTACTCAGCCATAAGAAACGATGAAATCCAGCCATTTGTGACAACATGGATGGACATTGAGGGTATAATGCAAAGTGAAATAAGTCAGAGGGAGAAGGTCAAATACCGTATGATTTCCTTCATTAAGTAGTAGATAATAACAACAATAAACAAACACATAGGGACAGAGATTGGATTGGTGGTTACCAGAGGGGAAGGGGGGAGGGAGGAGGGTGAAAGGGATAATTCGGTACATGTGTGTGGTAATGGGTTGTAATTAGTATTTTGGTGGTGAACATGATGTAGTCCATGCAGAAATAGAAGTGCAATGATGTACACCTGAAATTTTTACAATGTTATAAACCAATGTTACTGCAATAAACAAAAAATTAAAAAAAAAAAAAAAAAGAAAAAAAAAAGAAATCTACCCATATAGAAGGGTCCAGTGCCTCTAAGCATAGGATTAAGTCCAGGGAGATCAGTTATCAATCAGCAAGTTTATTCGAACTCCTATTATATTTAAACCAGTAGAAGACTCTAAAAATCACAATAATAATATTATATAAACTCCTAGCCACTGTGAAATTTAGGCCTTGGAGTTAGGCAGGCTAAGTCCAAGAGGTCAGAGAGGCAGTGAGAGACATTAATAAGCAAAGATCATGAAATCTAACCCTAGACGAGAAAATATTTTTATTTTTTTATTGATGTTTTAATAGTTTTTATAATTTTATTTATTTATTCATTTTTTCCCCCCAAAGTCCCAGTAGATAGTTGTATGTCATAGCTGCACATCCTTCCAGCTGCTGCATGTGGGACACAGCCCCAGCATGGCTGGACAAGCAATGTGTCTGTGCGTGCCCGGGATCTGAACCCGGGCCGCCAGAAGCAGAGCATGCGCACTTAACCACTAAGCCACGGGGCTGTCCCAATAGTTTTTAACATTGTGAAGTTTTCGGTTGTACATTTTTGTTTGTCCATCACCATATATATGTTTCCCTTCACCTCTTGTGCCCTCCCTCCACCCCCATTGCCCCTGGTAACCACAATACAGTTTTCTCTGTCCATGTGTTGGTTTATATTCCACATATGAGTGAGATCATACAGTGTCTGTCTTTCTCTTTCTGGCTTACTTCACTTAACATAATACCCTCCAGGCCCATCCATGTTGTTGCAAATGGGATGATTTTGTCTTTTTTTACGGCTGAGTAGTATTCCATTGTGTATATACATACCACATTTTCTTGATCCAATTGTCAGTCGAGGGACACTTAGGTTGCTTCCACTTCTTGGCTATAGTGAATAATGCTGCAATGAACATAGGGGTGCATAAGCCTCTTTGGATTGTTGATTTCAGGTTCGTTGGATAGGTTCCCAGTAGTGGGATAGCTGGATCATAGGGCAGAGAGAATATTTTTAATAAATCCTGCTTTCTATTGCCAGGCAGATTCAGAAAGTAATGGATCAGTAAGTATGTGAAGGAAATGAAAGGCCTGCAGGTGAATTCTGTTCTTAAGGAGGTAGGCAGAGATCCTATTTTATCTCCAAAAACAATGATACGAAGAACAACAGTTTACAGTAAGGGTAAGCATTTTACATTTATCTAATTTAATCTTCACAACAACCCTAAGAATCCTATCATTATTCCTATTTTACATGGGGAAACAAAGACTTAGAGAAGTTAACTTGCTTAAAAATATCACAGCTAATAGGTGCCAGAGCTGGGATTTGAACCTAGGTCTGTTTGACTCCAAATTCTATGCTCTCATTCCAACCCACAAACTCCATGTCATCTGCAATCCAAACTGGTATATCTAAAGTACCTGACTCACACATTCTTTCAGGAAATGAAACTGAGTTCATTCACTAAGAAAAGATGACAGCTGACACTTCAACCTGTGTCAAACAGTAGAATAGCCAAGAGGAAATGGAGAGGCTGACTGGGACAGTGTCTGGCACTGTGCTTTTCCCTTTATCCTGTTTCTCCATAGGAGTTATCTCTGATAAACAGAAATATTAGCACAGCAATACTCCCAGATCCTTTTGGAAAAAGCATGGAATTGGTCCCTGATCCCAAGATTGATCTAGGGGACCATCATATACCAAATTAATCCGCTCATTGAGAGCTAGTCATCTAACAGAATAAAAAATCTCAGCATCTTAGACCATAGATCAGATTCCATCCTTCAGAGCCAGATGTTTAGTCTAGACAAAGCCTTCTCATCCAAATGTTATTCTGGTGCTGTAACATCTGTTTACTGGTTGGCTGAATTCATAAAAGAAATACCACTTGGAAAACCCTACATCTTAACTTATTAATCAAAGACTGAAATTATTCCTGATGGCTTGGTTCTCAAACTTACTTTGCTTCTCAGGTAAGTTCTAGAACAAAAGACTAGCTCTTGGTGAATGATTGATTTCTTCTGTTCCAGTTCAGTGAAGTGGCATAAGGGTACCCCAGCTATACTGAGCCAATTCTCCCTCCTGGATTAGCTCTGGGTTTCCTACAAAACTCTTTTAATTATCTGAGTCGGGCAGGAACTCAATAATAGCAGGCACATAATAAAGTTATAATATAAGAGGTGAATAAGCCTGGTTCTAATTGGCATCCTGCAACCATTCCAGTAGAGGAGGAAAAACTCAAAACAGAAAAATATTCATGTGTCCTGAAGCCTTAGCATCCTAAACCTGGAAAGGACTTGGTTTTTTTTGTTTTTTGTTTTTTTTTATAATTTTTTATTTATTTTTTCCCCCAAAGCCCCAGTAGATAGTTGTATGTCATAGCTGCACATGCTTCTAGTTGCTGTATGTGGGACACGGCCTCAGCATGGCCGGAGAAGCGGTGTGTCGGTGCGCGCCCGGGATCCGAACCCGGGCCGCCAGCAGCGGAGCACGCGCACTTAACCGCTAAGCCACGGGGCCGGCCCTGGAAAGGACTTTGAAAGCCCATTTAGTGCAATAATTTCCAAAAGCTGGTTCAGAAATTAGTGCTGAGCCCTGACAAAATGGTCACTGGTATGCGAAATATTGAGAAAAATATAGGCAATGTAATAAGTTTTCATACGGCTAACTTTACTAATTTAAAGAAACCATTCTTTATTCTGAGACTATATTTTGCCTAGTTTTTTAGTATCAATGTTATTCCTTTCATGAAATTAGATAGTTGTTATTTTTAAATTGTTCTTAATTTAGCAAAATATAAAGTTAGCAACACCATGACAACTCCTACTTTTTAAATTTTTATTTATTTTTAGCTTTATTCATTTGTAAATCCCGAAGTCTAGGAACCATTGAACCACTTATCTAGCGTACCACTTGGCCTTCAGAAAAAAATAGCAAATCCATTTCACACAGATGAAAATTATGGACACATATGATAGGGAAACACCACAGTGACCATGATGATTTATTCCAGTCCTAACAATTCTCAAGGTTTCTACCCAAACTAAATTCTTTCCTACTACTGCTTAAGCCCATTTTCTTTCATTCTGCTTCAGTGGAAATGATTAATAACTGCAAACTATGTTCTAAAAATCTCGGCACCAGTTTTCAGAAAGATTTTTTCTAAAAGGGTCTCCATGCTCAAAGAATGGAACTGAAACCTAGATTCGGAAACTTGGATATCTTGTTTGTTTAGATCAGGTGACTGGCTCTCTTTCTTTACTGTGACTCTTGGAAAATCTAAGACCTCTTCATCTGCTTGCGCAAATAAGAAATGCCCCACCTCCTCCCACTCCCAACTTGTTTCTCAAGAACCAGCTAGAGGAGAATTTTGAGAAGTAGAGACATTTAACCTAAACCGATCAAATTGTGAAAGTCAGGGGCAGAAAAGAGAGGTGAACTTTTACTTTTCACTTGTATATCCCTCTTTACTATTTTGACTTTTATCAAGAACATGTGTTAGTTTTATAAATTATACATACCAAATTTTTTAACATAGAAAAATTAAAAAATGAAAATGTTCCATTTTTAAGGAAAGTACATATTTCTGTCTTGGTCTTCGGGTCTCTAAAGAATATTAAACTAGATACCAAGAAGTTCCAGTAACATGAGGAGAAAGAAAAGAGTCAAGTTGGGGTTTGCTTTTGTGACATAATAAGAAATAGATATTTGGTCTCTGCCCCTGGTTCTTGACACAAAGCTCCTAAAACTCTTGGCATTTCCTGAGTGATGGGAGTGATAGTATCTTACAGAGAGCTCCTAAACCCCTTGGAATTTCCTGGATGACAGGAGCGTCTTTTGTTCTAATGAAGTGATTCTTGGTGGGCTTCTGGGTAGCTTTATGATGGAGTCTGGTCACCAGGAAGATCAAGCCATGATTAGAGGTTTGGAACTTTCAGCCTCACCCTCCACACTCCAGAGAGGGGAGAGGGGCTAGAGATCAATAATTGATCATGCCTACATGATGAAGCCTCCATAAAAATCTCTAAACTATGGGAATCAGAGAGCTTCTGCATTGGTGAATACATCCACGTGCAGGAGGGTGGCACACCCCAACTTCATGGGGACAGAGACTTCTGCACTCGGGACCATTTTGGACCTTGCCCTGTGTATCTCTTCATCTGGCTATTCATCTGTATCCTTAATTATATCCTTTATATAAACTGGTGACTGTAAGTAAGTATTGAGTTCTGTGAGCCATTACAGCAAATTATAGAACCTGAGGAGGGGGTCATGGGAAGCCGTAATTTGTAGCCAAGTCTGACAGAAGTGTGGGTAACCTGGGGACCCACTACTTGTAATTGGCCTCTGAAATGGGGGGCAGTCTTGTGGGACTGAGCCCTTAATTAACCTGTGCTAACTCCAGGTAGTTAGCATCAGAATTGAATTGTAGGACACCCAGTTGATGTCAGAGAGTTGAGGAATTGGTTGGTGTGAGAACAACACATTTGGTGTCAGAAGTGAGTAGAGAAGTGAGCAGAGAAAAGGTTTTCTTTTGGCTTTTTTTTTTTCCTTTTTGAGGAAGATTGGCCCTGTGCTAACATCTGCTGCCAATCTTCCTCTTTTTTTTTTTCTTTTTTCTCCCCAAAGTCCCATTACATAGCTATTTCGTAGTTGTAGAGCTGTGGCTCTTCTATATGGGACACCACCTCAGCATGGCTTGATGAGTGGTGAGTGGGTCTGCACCCAGGATCCAAACCAGCAAACCCCGGGCCGCCAAAACGGAATACACGAACTTAACTGCTACACCACTGGGCCGACCCCTTTAGCTTTTTAATGGAATAACAGAATAATCAATTATAACATCTAATTCCCAGCTCTAATGTGGGAGAAAATAGAAAGTATTTTTAAACAATTCCTACTAACTAAACGGGGGTAGAGGTGAAGGTTAGGGCCCAAAGATCTATTTAAAATATTCTTATCCTAATTTGTCTAAGGAGTAACTTAACTGTGGTACCAGACTTAAGGTGATCTCTTTAGGATCTTAAAAACTAACTCTAGGAAACTTTGATTCTGTAAAACTGATGCCTGGGTGTACTGTCAAGTTAAATAGGTCAATAGTAATAGATTATCAGAAGATCAATACAGACTACATAAGAAAATGGGTCTGCCTGTTTACTTAGGGCTGGTGGAAACTATATTTAAACCAGACTTAGAACGTTTCAGGCTTTGGTACTATCCAGTTTTAAAAAGAGAATTCAGAGACAAGAAGGGTCTTGCTGGGTGCTTAGTACCTTAACTCTTAAAAGCAGCGTTGAACTACATAAAATACAGTTCTGGTTTGGTATTGACCAAGATCTCCTAATCTCTGGTTCAGGGCAGTTTCTACTATTTCTCTTCTGATGGCTTATACAGTTGGAGCATATTTTCTCTTCTCACAGCCCATCTTGGGCCTGTGAGCTTTGGTAAATGATTGGCTTCTTCTGTTCTAGCTCAGTGAAGTGGCATAATGGTGCAGCTGTACTGAGCCAATTTTCCTCCCTGACTAGCTCTGGGTTTCCTATATGTAGCCAAAACACCTAGAACATCTTGGCCATTTCCAAACCAATTTTGGGACAAGAAGGCTCTAATGCCTTGACAGATCAGCATAGTCAACCTGTATTGTCAGACAGAAGTTATCAAACATCTCTCTCCATAGGAAACTAACCAAAACAAGGTTCTGAAACCTTTCCAAACTGGATAATAAACTGAATTCACTTTCAGGCCTGGGAAGAAGCAACCACTCTTGGTACAGTACTTACTTGAAAGATCTTGATTTCCTTGTTCAAACAGAGAAATCCATAAAAACATCATACATTCATAGAGAACCTTTAATTTTACAAAACATGTGTACAGACATCCTATGTAATATTTCAAATTTTTCTATGAAGTAGATTAAACCAACAATAATGATTTTCATTTTACAGAAAAAAAAATATGGGATAAAGATCAAATTACTTCTACAAAGTCATATAGATGATTAACAACAAAACTAAGACGAGAATCCAGGTCTCCTAACTCTAGGTCTATTTCATTTTCTACCATCATTACTCTCCTAAAGTTGAATAAATGGACCAGTTGAATTATTTCATCTGAATTGTGGGCCTCAATTTAAAGAAAAGAGCCAATTTAAATAGTATTTTTTTCCTCAAAACTGGAAGAATTTATCAGGAGGAAAGACAATGGGGAATACTGAAATTTTCACTTTAATTTGGAAGCGTCTGACATTTTTTCTATTCTAAATAATAATTTAGATATTTATTAAGAATTATTTAAATAATATATTCCCCTGAGACCTCCAAATTAACCCTGAACATCCAAAGGCTGAAGTTTTTTGAGCATATTCTCACACCCTGAGCTTTATTTATGAAATTTGTACCAAACAGCTATGATAAAAACACTTGATATTATAATAATGACACAATGATACCTGGCCTAATGATTATCACATAGGTGGTTTAAAAAAATACACTTTACAACTTTACAAAAACAAACTGGGATTTCCACTTCTCGCCAAGATGGAGTAACAAGAACTGGATTTACTTCCTGGCAAACAAACAAACAAAAAAACAGAGAAGACATTAGAAACAATGTTTTTCAATATACTAGACATCAGACCACAAAGCGTAGTGATCTCCAAAACATGAGAAATGTAAGATGAGCCATAAGATGACTGCCTGAGCTTACTTCCTAGAGAAAGTTTCCATGCTGCAGTACAGGAAGGGGAAACTGAGGCAGAGTCTGGCAGACCCTGAATTGAGCAGACAGAGCTAAGAATCCAGGGAGACGAAGGCAGCTGGAGTTCATAAAACAGAGTGCTGGAGAGGAAAGAGCTCCTCAGAGAACCCTAAAGTTTTGCAGAGGGTCCTCCTGGAGTATTCAGCTAAGTACTGATTGATGCATGTGTGTAAGGAAACTATCCAAAGCTGAGGAAAGAACTACCTAAAAGAATTAGAGAGAACAGTATCTAGAGTTCATGTAGGGCCAAGAATAGTGCCTGTTCCCACCACCAAGATTAGAAAAACTGATCATTCAACAGGGCAGAGGGTAGAGTACTGAGGAAGGCCTTGCCTCAATAATGAGAAATAATTAGCCTGAGACTGAGCATTGCTCCAGTCCTACCTAAGAAATCACAAAAGTGAGACTTGAAAGATTTAAACTATTTTCAATTAACAGCATCCAAGAATAAAATTCAAGAATGATTATAGGAATACAGAAATATCTAGTACACAAAAAGATAAAATTCACAATGTCTGACATCCAATAAAAGATTGGATGCAAACAGGGAGGAAAACATTACCCATACTAAGGAGAATAATCAATCAATTGAAACCTAATCAGAACTGAAACAGATATTAGAATTAGTAGTAAAAGACAATAAAACCGTTATTATACCTGTATTCAATATTATTAAGTTAAGCAGAGACATGGAAGATATTTTTAAAAGACCTAAATTGAACTGCTAAAAGCTACAATGGATGAGATAAAAAAAGATACACAGATTAGACACTGCAGAAGAAAAGATTAGTGAACCTGAAGGCATAGCAATAGGAACTATCCAAAATAACAAACAGAGAAAAAAGAATCCCAAAACTGAAAGAAGCATCAGTGAACTGTGGGAAAGCTTCAAGTAGTCTAATATATAGGTAATAGGATGTCTGAAAGGAGTGGAAGTGGTGGAGAAGAGGGGAACAGAAAAAATACTTGAAGAAATAATAGACAAAAACTTTCCAAATTTGATAGACTATAAACTCATAGATTCGAAAGCTCAATTAATCCCAAGAACAAGAAATATGAAGGAAACAACATCAGGAACATCATAATCAAATTGTTCATTTTTAAGAGAAAATCTTAAAAGTAGCCAGAGGAAAAAGGATATGTACAAAGGAATAAAGATTAGAATATTAGATTTCTTGATGGAAACAATGCAAGCAAAAAGACAGTGGAGCAGCATCTTAAAGTACTGAAATTTTATCAAACCAGAATTCTATACCCAGCAAATACACTCTCAAGAACAAAGGTGAAATAAAGACATTTTCAAACATACAAAAGCAGACACATACTACAAAAAATGTTAGACTGTGCTTCTGGCAGAAGAAAAATGATACCTCGTAGAAATCTGGATCTACACAAAAGAATGAAGACCCTTGGAAGTATAAATGATATTTTGCCTTATTATTTAACTCTCTTTAATAGTAATTAACTGTTTGAGTAAAAGTAATAATAATGTATTATGGTCTTCATAATATATATAAAAGAAAAATACATGACAACAACAGCATAAAGGCCAAGAGGGAAGAAATGGATGTATTCTATTTTAAGATTCTCATTCTATATGTGAAGAGATATGCTATCACTTGAAGTTAAACTATGCTAAGTTAAAATGTATACTATGAACCCTGTAACATAACCACTAAAGTAGAGTTTTAGCTAACAAACCAACAAAGAAGGGATAAAATGTAATAATAAAATGCAGTATATTAATCCAAAAGAAGGTAGAAAAGGAAAGAAAAAGGAACAAAGAACAGATAGAACAAACAGATAACAAATAGCAAAATGGCAGATTCAAACATAATACTACAATCAAATTAAATGTAAGTGGTCTAAACGCCACAATTAAAAGGCAAAGAGGCCGGCCCCGTGGCTTAGTGGTTGGGTGAGCGCGCTCCACTGCTGGCGACCCGGGTTCGGATCCCGGGCTCGCAGCGACGCGCTGCTTCTCCGGCCATGCTGTGGCCGCGTCCCACATACAGCAACTAGAAGGATGTGCAGCTATGACACACAACTATCTACTGGGGCTTTGGGGGGAAAAATAAATAAATAAAATCTTTAAAAAAAAAAAAAAAAAAAAGGCAAAGATTGTCAGACTGGATAAAATAGTAAGACCTAACTATATGCTGCCTACAAGAAATGCACTTTAAAGATAAATACACAAATAAGTTAAAATTAAAAGGAAGTAAAAAGATATACCACACTAATGATAATCGAAAGAAAGTTGAAATGGCTATATTAAATATCAGCACAAGTAGATTTCAGAGCAAAGAATATTACCCAGGATAAAAAAGGTCATTTCATAACAATAAATGGTTCCTTTAATCAAGAGGACATAAAAATCCCAAATTTTAGAAGACATAACACTCATTAATATATATGCACCTAACACAGGAGCACCAAAGTATATAAAGCAACTATTAATAAACCTAAAGGTAGACGTTAACAGCAACACAATAATAGTAGGGGACTTTTAACACCACCCTTATGTCAATAGATAGATCATCCAGACAGAAAGTCAATAAGGAAACAGTGGAATTAAACGAAAAACTAGACCAGATGGACTTAACAGATATATAGAACATTCCATCCAAAAACAGCAGAATACACAGTGTTCTCAAGTGCACATGGAACATTCTCAAAGATAGACCATATGTTGGGAAACACGGCAAGCCTCAATAAATTTAAGAAGATTATAATCAGGGCAGGCCCCGTGGCTTAGCGGTTAAGTGTGTGTGCTCCGCTACTGGCGGCCTGGGTTCGGATCCAAGGCACGCACTGACGCACCGCTTCTCCGGCCACGCTGAGGCCGTGTTCCACGTACAGCAACTAGAAGGATGTGCAACTATGACATACAACTATCTCCTGGGGCTTTGGGGGGGAAAAAAAAAGGAGGAGCATTGGCAATAGATGTTAGCTCAGAGCCGGCCTTCCTCAGCAAAAAAGAGGAGGATTCAGCAAGGATGTTAGCTCAGGGCTGATATTCCTCACAAAAAAAAAAAGAAAGAAGATTATAATGATATCAAGAATCTTTTCTAGCCACAATGCTATGAAACTAGAAATCAGCTACAAGAAAAAAGCAGGGAAAGTCAGAAATATGTAGAGACTAAAAAACAGGCTACTGAACAACTATTAGATCAACGAAAAAAATCAAAGGAGAAGTTAAAAAATACCTTGAGACAAATGAAAATGAAAATACAACATACCAAAACTTACAAGATACAGCAAAATCAGTACTAAGAGACAAGTTTATAGCAATACAAGTCTACCTCAGAAAACAAGAAAAATCTCAAATAAACAATCTTAAACTATACCTAAAAGAACTAGAAAAAGAAGGACAAAGTCCAAAGTCAGTAGAAGGAAGAAAATAATAAAAATCAGAGCAGAAATACACAAAATAGACTCAAAAAACAATAGAAAGGGTCAATGAAACTAAGAGCTAGTTCTTTGAGAAGATTAACAAAATTGACAAACCCCTAGCCAGAATCACTGAGAAAAAAAAAAGAAGACTCAAATAAATAAAATCAGAAATGAAAGAGGAGGGCCGGCTCCATGAATTAGCGGTTAAGTGCACACACTCCACTGCGGGCGTCCCGGGTTCGGATCCCGGGATCACACCAACACACCGCTCCTCCGGCCATGCTGAGGCCGTGTCCCACATACAGCAACTAGAAGGCTATGTAACTGTGATATACAACTATCTACTGGGGCTTTGGGGGAAAAAATAAATAAATAAATAGAAAGGGAAGGAAGGAAGGAAGGAAAGGGAAGGAAGGAAGGAAGGGAGAAAGATGAAAGAAATGAAAGAGGAGAAATTACAACAGATAACACAGAAAGACAGGATTATAAGAGAATACCATGAAAAACTATATGCCAAAAAATTGGATAACCTAGAAGAAATGGATAAATTCTCAGATTCATACAACCTCCCAAAACTGACTCAAGAAGAAATAGAGAATCTGAATAGACCAATCACAAGTAAAGAGACTGAAACAGTAATCAAAAACCTCCCCAAAACAAAAGTCCAGGACCAGATGGCTTCTCTGGTAAATTCTACCAAACATTCAAAAGTCCAGGACCAGACAGCTTCTGTGGTAAATTCTACCAAACATTCAAAGAAGATTTAATACCTATCCTTCTCAAACTCTTCTGAAAAACTGAAGAGGACAGATGCTTCCTAACTCATTTTACAAGGCCAAAATTATCCTGATACAAAAACCAGACATAGGCCAACATCACTGATGAACATAGATGTAAAAATCCTCAACAAAATATTAGCAAATCAAATACAACAATACATTAAAAGAATCATACACCAAAATCAAGTGGGATTTATTCCAGGGATGCAGAAATGGTTCAACATCCACAGATCAATGACTGTGATACACCACATTAACAAAATGAAGAATAAAAATCACATGATCATCTCAATAGATGCAGAGAAGGCATCTGACAAAATCTAACATATATGTTTGATAAAAACTCTCAAAAAAATAGGTATCAGAGGAAAGTACCTCAACATAATAAAGGCCATATATGACAAACCCACAGCCAACATCATACTCAACGGTGAAAAACTGAAAGCCATTCCTGTGAGAATAGGAAGAAGATAAGAATGCCCACTCTCACCACTCTTATTCAACATAGTATTGGCAATTTTAGCCAGAGCACTTAGGCAAAAAAAGAATTAAAAGGGATCCAAATTGGAAACAAAGAAGTAAAACTCTCTCTATTTGTGGATGACATGATTGTGTATAAAGAAAACCCTAAAGAATCCACCAAAAAACTATTAGAAATAATTAACAAATACAGTAAAGTTGCAGGGTACAAAATTGACATACAAAAATCTGTTGCATTTCTAAACACTAATAACAAACTAGCAGAAAGAGAAATCAAAAATACAATCCCACTTACAATCACAACAAAACAATAAAATACCTAGGAATAAATTTAACCAAGGAGGTGAAAGACCTAAACACTGAAAACTATAAGACATTATTGAAAGAAATTGAAGAAGACATAAAGAAATGAAGATATTCCATGTTCATTGATTAGAAGAATAAACATAGGTAAAATGTCCATATTGGGGGGCCAGCTCCATGGCGTAGTGGTTAAGTTTGCGTACTCAGCTTCGGCAGCCTGGGATTCGCAGGTTCAGATCCTGGGTGCAGACTGATGCACTGCCTGTCAAGCCATGCTGTGGCGGCATCCCATATAAAGTAGAGGAAGATGGGCACAGACGTTAGCCCAGGGCTGATCTTCCTCAGCAAAAAGAGGAGGATTGGCAACGGATGTTAGCTCAGGGCTAATCTTCCTCTCTCTCACACACACACACACACACACACACACACACACACACAATAGAAAGAGTAAAAAAGAATCAAAAGGAAATGCTAGACATCCAAAATACTGCAACAGTGAGGCTGGCCCCATGGCATAGTGGTTAAGTCTGGCATGCTCCACTTGGCGGCCTGGGTCCGCGGGTTCGGATCCTGGGTGCAGACATACACCACTCGTCTGCCATGCTGTGGCGGCAGCCCATATACAAAATAGAGGAAAGAGTGGCACAGATATTAGCTCAGGGCTAATCCTCAAGCAAAACAAAGAGGTAGATTGGCAAAAGAAATTAGCTCAGCACGAATCTTCCTCAGCAAAAAAAAAAAAAAAATACTGCCACAGAAATAAAGAATGGGAACATTGATTGACTGGACACAGCAAAGAATGGAATCAGTGAGCCTAAAGATATGTAAATAGAAACTTCCCAAACGGAAATGCAAAGCAAAAAGCAAACAAACAAAGAACAGAATATCCAACAACTGTGGGACAATTACAAAAGATGTAAAATATGTGTAATGGGATTATCAGAAGGAGAAGAGAGAAAAGACCAGAAGAAATATTTGAAATAATAATGACTCAGAATTTTTCAAAATTAACAATAGACACCAAATTACAGGTCCAGGAAGCTCATAGACCACCAAGCAGGAAAAATACCAAAAAATCTGCATCTAGATATATCATATTCAAACTGCAGAAAACCAGAAAAAGAGAAAATCTAGAAAAGAGCCAGATTAAAAACCACCTTACCTATAGAGGAACAGGATAAGAGTTACATTGTACTTCTTCTCAGAAACCATACAAGTAAGAAGAAAGTGGAATATAATATTTAAACTGTTGAAAGGAAAAAACAGCCAACTTAGAATTCCATATCCAACATCCAGTGAAATTATCCTTCAAAAATGAAGGAGAAATGGTTGTACAACATCATGAATGTACTAAACACCACTAATTGTACACTTTCAAATGGTTAGTTTTATGTCATGTGAATTTCACCTCAATTAAAAATAAGTGAAGGAGTAAGAAAGACTTTCTCAGACAAACAAAAACTGAGGAAATTTGTTGCCAGTAAACCTGCCTTGCAAGAAATGTTAAAGAAGTTCTTCAGAGAGAAGGAAAATTATATAGGTCAGTACATTCAGATCAACATAAAGAAAGATCACCAGAGAAGGAATAAATGCAAGTCAAATAAAATATATTATTTTTCTTATTCTTAATTGATCCAATAGATGACTTTTTCTTCAAAGTAGTAATAGCAAAAATGTATTGGGTGGGGCCGGCCCTGTGGCTTAGCGGTTAAGTGCGCATGCTCCGCTACTGGTGGCCCCGGTTTGGATCCCGGGCGTGCACCGACGCACTGCTTCTCCGGCCATGTTGAGGCCTCATCCCACATACAGCAATTAGAAGATGTGCAACTATGACATACAACTATCTACTGGGGTTTTGGGGAGGAAAAAAAAGGAGGAGGATTGGTAATAGATGTTAGCTCAGAACTGGTGTTCCTCAGCAAAAAGAGGAAGATTAGCAAGGATGTTAGCTCAGGGCTGATCTTCCTCACAAAAAAAAAAACAAACAACAACAACAACAAAAAATGTATTGGGTGATTATTTCATATGGATAAATGAAATAAATAACAGCAATGTTATTAAGACACAGGACAGAGCAACTGGGAATACTCTTTTATAAGGTAACTGTACTACCCATAAAGTGATATAGTATTATTTTAAAGTGAATCTAGATTAGCTGTAAATATATATGTCAAACTCTAGGGCAACAACTAAATATAAATCTTAAGGAAGTATAATTGATAGGCTAAGAGAAGAGAGAAAATGGAGTCATAAAATGCTCAATTAAAACAAGAGAAGGCAAAAAAAAAAAAAAAAGAGAGGAAGACAAAGAAAGAAACAAAGAACAGGTGGAACAAATAGAAAACAGTTATGGCCCAGTGGCATAGCGGTTAAATTCGCACACTCTGCTTTGGCGGTCCGGGGTTTGCGGGTTCGGATCCTGGATGCACACCGATGCACCGCTTGTCAAGCCATGCTGTGGTGGAAGCCCACATAAAGTAGAGGAAGATGGGCACAGATGTTAGCCCAGGGCCAATCTTCCTGAGCAAAAAGAGGAGGATTGGCAACAGAAGTTAGCTCAGGGCCAATCTTCCTTAGCAAAAAGTGGGGGATTGGCAACAGATGTTAGCTCAGGGCTAATCTTCTTCACAAAAAAAAATTTGAAAAAAAAAAGAAAACAGTTATAAACATGGTAGATATTAATCCAACTATATCAATAATTGCCTTAAAAATGAATGGTATAATACAACAACTAAAAGACAGTGACTGTCATGAACAACCAATGGGTCAAATAAGAAAGGAAAAGAGAAATCAAAAAATACCTTGAGACAAATGAAAATGGAAATACAACATACCAAAACTTATGGGATGCAGCAAAAGCAGTTCTAAGAGGGAATCTCACAGTAATAAATGCCTACATGAAGAAACAAGAAAAAACTCAAAAAAAAACAACCTAATGTTACACCTCAAGAAACTAGAAAAAGAAGGACAAAAGAATCCCAAAATAAGTACAAGGAAGGAAATAACAAAGATCAGAGGAGAAATAAATGAAATAGAGACTAAAAAGGCAATAGAAAAGATCAATGAAACTAAGAATTGGTTCTCTGAAAAGATAAACAAAATAGACAAACCTTTAGCTAGACTCACCAAGAAAAAAAGAGAGGACTCAAATAAAATAAGAAATGAAAGAGGAGACTTTACAACTGATACCAAAGAAATACAAAGGATCATAAGAGACTACTATGAGCAATTATATGCCAACAAATTGGACAACCAAGAAGAAATGGATAAATTCCTAGAAACATACAACCTACCAAGACTGAATCGTGAAGAAATAGAAAATCTGAATAGACCAATTACTGGTAAGGAAATTGAATCAGTAATCAAAAACTTCCCAACAAACAAAAGTCCAGTATCAGACAGCTTCACTAGTGAAGTCTACCAAACATTCAAAGAGGAATTAATATCAACCCTTCTCAAACTCTTCCAAAAAACAGAAGAGAGCATGCTTCCAAACTTGTCTTATGAGGTCAACATCACTCTGATACCAAAATCAGACAAAGACATCACAAGAAAAGTACAGGACAATATCCTTGATGAACAGAGATGCAAAAATCCTCAACAAAATCTTAGCAAACCAAATTCAACAATACATTAAAAAGATCCTACACCATGATCAGGTGGGATTTACTCCAGGGGTGTTCAACATCCACAAATCAATCAATATGATATACCACATTAACAAATGAAGAATAAAAATCATTTGATCATCTCAATTGAAGCAGAAAAAGCATTTGCCAAAATTCAACATCCATTTATGATTAAAAACTCTCAACAAAGTGGGTATAGAGGGAATGTACCTCAACATAATAAAGACCATATATGACAAGCCCACAGGTAACATCATATGCAATGGTGAAAAACTGAAAGCTTTTCCTCTAAGATCAGGAACAAGACAAGGATGCCCACTCTCACCACTTTTATTCAACATAGTGTTGGAAGTCTTAGCCAGAGCAATTAGGCAAGAAAAAGAAATAAAAGGAATCCAAATTAGAAAAGAAGAAGTAAAACAGTCACTACTTGCAAAGGACATGATATTATATGTAGAAAACCCTAAAGGCTATAGCAAAACACTGTTAGAACTAAAAAATGAATTCAGTCAACTGCACGATACAAAATCAATATACAAACATCTGTTGCATTTCTTTATACTAATAAATGAGCTATCAGAAAGAGAAATTAACAATTGCATCAAAAAGAACAAAATATCTAGGAATAAATTTAACCAAGGAGGTAAAAGACCTGTACACTGAAAACTATAAGACATTTAATGAAAGAAATTGAAGAAGATACAAATAAACGGAAATATATTCCATGCTCATGGGTTGGAAGAATTAATATTGTTAAAATGTCCACACTACTTAAAGCAACCTACAGATCCAATGCAATCTCTATCAAAATTCCAAAGGCACTTTTCACAGAAATAGAATAATTCAAAAATTCGTATGGAACCACAAAAGACTCTGAACAGCCACAGCAATCTCGAGAAAGAAGAACAAAGCTGGAGGTATCATGCTGCCTGATTTCATACTATATTACAAAGCTACAGTAATGAAAACATTGGCATTAAACCAGACACACAGATTAATGAAACCAAACAGAGAACCCAGAAATAAACCCATACATACATGGTCAATTAATTTACGACAAAGGAGCCAATAATACTCATGGAGAAAGGACAGTCTCTTCAATAAATGGTGCTGGGAAAACCGGACAGCCACACGGAAAAGAATGAAACTGGACCATGATCTTACACTATACACAAAAAATTAACTCAAAATGGATTAAAGACTTGAATGTAAGATCTGAAACCATACATCTCCTAGAAGAAAACATAGGCAGGAAGCTCCCTGATATCAGTCTTTGTGATGATTTTTTGAATCTGACACCAAAAGCAAAGGCAACAAAAGCAAAAATGAATAAGTGGGACTACATCAAACCAAAAAGCTTCTGCACAGCTTTTTAGTGCAGGAAACCATCAACAAATTGAAAAGGTAATCTGAATGGGAGAAAATATTTGCAAATCGTATATCTGATAAGGGGTTAATATCCAAAATATAAAGAACTCATACAACTCAATAGCAAAAGAACAAGATCTGAATAGACATTTTTACAAGGAAGACATACAGATGGCCAACAGGTACATGAAAAGATGCTCAACATCGCTGATCATCAGGAAAATGCAAATCAAAACCACAATGAGATATCACCTCACACTGGTTAGAATGACTATTATCAAAAAGACAAGAAATAACAAGTATTGGCAAGGATGTGAAGAAAAGGGAATCGTTGTGTGCTGTTGGTGGGGATATAAACTGGTGCAGCCACTATGGAAAAGAGTATGGAGGTTCCTCAAAAAATAAAAAATAGAACTAGCATATGATCCAGAAATTCCATGGTATTTATCCAAAGAAAACAATAACAATAACTCGTAAAGATGTATGAACCTTCATGTTCAGCAGCATTATTTACAATAGCCAAGATACGAAAACAACCTAAGTGTCCATCAATAGATGAGTGGATAAAGAAGATGTGGTAGGGGGCGGCCCTGTGGCTTAGTGGTTAAGTGCGTGCACTCCGCTACTGGCAGCCTGGGTTCGGATCCCAAGCGTGCACCGATGCACTGCTTCTCCGGCCATGCTGAGGCCGCGTCCCACATACAGCAACTAGAAGGATGTGCAGCTATGACATACAACTATCTACTGGGGCTTTGGGGAAAAAAAGGAGGAGGATTGGCAACAGATGTTAGCTCAGAGCCGGTCTTCCTCAGCGAAAAAAAAAAAAAAAAAGAGGAGGATTAGCATGGATGTTAGCTCAGGGCTGGTCTTCCTCACAAAAAAAAAAAGAAGATGTGGTATATGTATTTATTGTTAGTGCCATCAAGTCAGTTCTGACTCCTAGCAACCCTGTGTACAGCAGAGTGGAACCCTGCCTGTTCTTTTTGCGCTATCCTCTCACCTTTCAGCGCCATACCAGACAATGCTCTGCTGCTATTCACAGGGTTTTCATGGCCAATTTTTTCAGAAATGGGTAGCAAGGTCCTTCTTCCTAGTCTGTCTCAGTCTGGAAGCTCCGTTGAAACCTGTCCACTATGGGTGATCCTGTTGGTAACTGAAATACTGGTGGCATAGCTTTCAGCATCACAGCAACACACAGCCGCCACAGTATGACAACTGAGAGATGGGTAGTGTGGTTCCCTGACCAGGAAACAAACCCAGGCCACAGCAGTGAGACCACAAAATCTTAACCACTAGACGACCAGGGTTGGCGGGTGTATATATATATATATATATATATATATATATATACACACACACACACACACAGGAATATTATTCAGCCATAAAAAAGAATGAAATCTGCCATTTGCAACAACATGGATGGACCTTGAAGACATTACGCTAAGGCAGAGAAAGACAAATATTGTATGATCTCACTTATATGTGGAATTAAAAAAAAAAACCAAGCTCATAGACACAGCGAATAGATTGGTGGTTGCCAGAGATGGGAGTTGAGGGTAGGCAAAATAGGTGACGGGGTCAAAAGGCACAAACTTTCAGTTATAAAATAAATAAGTCATGGGGATGTAATGTACAACATGGTGACTATAGTTAATAATACCGTAGTGCATACTTGAAAGTTGCTAAGAGAGTAAATCTTACAAGTTCTCTGTACGTCTTCTTTGTAAAAATGTTTATTCAAGTCCTCAGCCCCTTTTTTAATCAGATTGGGTTTTTTTTGACATTAACTTTATATGGTGACAGATGGTAACTAGACTTATTGTGGTGATCATTTCATAAGGTATATAAACACTGAATCACTACAATGTACACCTGAAACTGATAGGATATTGTATGTCAATTTTACTTCAATAAAAAAAATCTTAAAAGTCTTCATCACAAGAAAAAAATTTTTGTAACTATGTACGGTGATGGATGTTAACTAGACTTATTGTGGTGATCATTTTGCAATGTATACAAATATTGAATCATTATGTTGTACACCTGAAACTCCATATAATGTTATATATCAATTATACCTCAACAAAATTTTTTTAAAAAGACAGTGACTGTCAGAACGGATAAAAAAACAAGACCTGACTATATGTTGCCTACAAAAAACCCACTTTAAATATAAAGTCACAAATAGACTAAAAGCAAAGGGATGAAGAAAGATATACCATGCTAACAGTAATATAGTCAACGAATCTTTGACAAAGGAGCAAAGGCAATTCGGTGGAGAAAGGATAGTCTATTCAACAAACAGTCATGGGACTACCGGACATCCCTATGGAAAATATGAAGACAAAGACCTTACGCCTTCCACAAAAAATAACTCAAAATGAATCATAGACCTAAATGCAAAATACAGAACTATAAAACATCTGCAAGATAACATAGGAGAAAATCCAGGTGACTTGGGGTTTAGCAATGAGTTTTTAGATACAACACTAAAAGTATGATCCATGAAAGAAAACATGGATAAGTTGGACTTTATGAGAAAACAAGTATTCAAACAACTACATGTACACACATGTTCACAGCAGCACTATTCACACTGGCCAAAAGGTGAAAACAACCCACATGTCCATCAATGGGTGAATGGATAAACAAATCGTGATATGTACATACAATTGAATATTATTCAACCACAGAAAAGGAATGAAGTACTGATACATGCTACAACATGGATGAACCCTGAAAATATTATGTAAGTGAAGGAAGCCAGACACAAAAGGTCACATATTGTATAATTCCATTTATATGAAATATCCAGAAGAAAAAGGACAGAATGCAGACTGGTGATTTAAGGGGCTGGTAGAGGAGTGGGGTAAATGGAGGAGTAATTGCTTAATGGGTATGGAGCTTCCTTTTGGGGTAATGAAAATGTTTTGGAACCACATAGAGCTGATGTTTGCACAACATTGAATGTACTAAATGCCACTGAATTGTTCACTTGAAAATGGCTAGTTACATGTTATGTGAATTTCACCTCAATAAAAAAATTAAAAATATCTGTTCTGCAACAGACACTGTTAAAAGAATGAAAAGCCAAGCCACAGGGGCCAGCCCGGTGGCATAGTGGTTAAGTTCACGTGCTCTGCTTTGGCAGCCCGGGGTTCGCAGGTTTGAATCCCAGTGACCAACACATCGCTCATCAAGCCAAGCTGTGGCGGCATCCCACATACAAAACAGAGAAAGATGGGCACAGATGTTAGCTCAGAGCCAATCTTCCTCAGTAAAAAGAGGAAGATTGGCAACAGATGTTAGCTCAGGGCCCATCACCCTCACCAAAAAAAAAAAAAAAAAGACAAGCCACAGACAGGGAGAAAATATTTCTCGAAACATATATGATTGATGAGTTATATCCACAATATACAAATTGTTACCAATCTCACCTCATTCTGGTGAGACTCAAACCCACATCTAGAGGATCTCAAAGGAGGAGTCCACGAGTGGGCTTCGTACCCACAATCCGTCCCATCCTTGGAGGGTAGTCCAGGGACAGAGGGCTGGATAGACAAGTGCCCAATTTTGGTCGATGGCTGTCCATTCCGAGTGAGAGATCCATGAAGGTTGAACAGAAGGGTGGGGCAGATCACCCATTCCTTCATGGTCAACAAATTCTGTTACCAGTTTCATCTCACTCCAGTGGGACTCCGACCCACACTCGGAGAAGTTCTGAGGAGGGGCCTACAGGTAGGCCTCATACCCACAATCCCTCCCTTCCTCGGAGGGTTCATTCCTGTTCAGTGTTGCAGATGTGAAACAAAACCGAAGCTAAGTGTCCAACAGCACAAGTTTTATTCAATAGCCAAAGAATGGAGCAGTGGGAACTAAGTTCACAAATCAACCTCTCAGCTCTTGTGGCAATTAAGCAGCTGTTATAAGGGGTAAAGGTAATGAAGGGGAGGAATATTCATAGGTATTCAGGGAACTGGGTAGGCTTTCCAGGGGAACAAGGGTGCCACCTCTTTTCTTTCCTTATACGGTTATAAACTGTCATGGCACTGGTGGGTGTGTTCCATACTATGGTAATATATTACAATGAGCTGCGAGGTCTATGTCAGGTGAAGTCAGACTGCTATGTTGCCTTCAACCACTTTTAACTGGTTTCAACTACATGTCTCAGCTATCTCCTCCTTCCTCTCTTTGTGGTTTCCTGTAAACTAAAGCGAATGTGTTAGGCTTGTTCTGAGCAGGGTTGCAGTTAACGTCTTATGGGGTCAGTGTAACAGGTAACAAAATGACTCTTAAAATGTAACATTAAGAAAACAAATATTTGCGGGCTGGCCCAGTGGCTTAGCGGTTAAGTGCGCACACTCCACTGCTGGCGGCCCGGGTTCGGATCCCGGGCACGCACCGATGTACTGCTTCTCTGGCCATGCTGAGGCCGCATCCCACATACAGCAACTAGAAGGATGTGCAACTATGACATACAACTATCTACTGGGGCTTTGGGGGAAAAAATAAATAAAATAAAAAATAAAATTAAAAAAAAGAAAACAAATATTTGAATAGATACTTCACCAAAATAGATATAGATAGCAAATGAGCATATGAAAAGATGCTCAACATCATAAGTCATTAGGGAATTGCAAATTAAAACAATGAGGTGCCACTACACACCTATTAGAATGGCTAAAACCCAAAACGCTGACACCAATTGCTGGTGAGGATATGGGGCAACAGCGACTGTCATTTATTGCTGGTGGGACTGAAAAATGGCATAGATACTTTGGAAGACATGTTGGCAGTTTTTTTACAAAGCTAAACATAGGCTTACCATATAACCCAGCTATCATGCTCCTAGTTTTTTACCCAATTGAGCTGAAAACTTATCTCCACACAAAAACCTGCACACAAACGTTTATAGTAGCTTTATTTGTAACTGCTAAAAGCTGGAAGCAACCAAGATATCCTTCAATAGGTGAATGGATTTAAAAATTGTGGTAAATGCATACAATGAATAAAAAGAAATGAGCAGGAGAGTGATATCAGCATCATTGCGGATTGAGCTGTTCCCTTAGTCTCTCCCCCCTAAGATATAACAAAAAGGACATTCATTAACTAACAGAGGATACCAACACAGCACAATAGGACATCTGAGAGATCTACGCAGCCATACATCTGGAGATGGGGGTACTGGATCCACGGGAAGCAGTGGAAGGAGGTGAGCGGATCACCTCCCTCTCCTAGGTCAGCAGCAGTGGTCTAGGTGGCAGGTCCACACACAGCAGCCAGCACACAACTCTAGGAGGAGGCGGGGAAACAGGCAGGCCCCTGCATAAATGCTTTTGCTGTCGGAGTTGCACCCCAGCCCAAGGGAATGCTCCACAATGAGGCAGCTTAGCCACCGCGTGGGTGCCCCCACCAGGCCCAGCAGCCTAGGCAGGCCACCAGTGAGTGCAGAGTGGGCTCACGTGTGCAAAAGAAAGCGCCCCTCCCCTCCCCTCCTGTCTGGTGCACCAGCTCGGCTGGTTGGCCAGGGAAGCAGATCTGCACCAGAGTGCCTGTGCCTGCGTGTGTGACCCACCAAGCAGTGATGGCCAGTGGGCAAACGCAGCGATGGCCAGTGGGCAAATGCCCCATTGGCACAACTTCCAGCAGATGGGCACAACTTCTACTGGATTCAGGGGGTTCAGAAAACACAACTTCTGCCCCCCCAGTGGTGGCAGGTGAAATCTGTGACCAGATACTACCACTATGTGCTGGCAAAGGTCCAATTCATCAAACACCATGAAGACATACGTTAACACTCCAGACCAGAATGAAAATGACAAGTCTCCAGAAACCAATCCTGAAGTCACAGAAATTTACAATCTAAATGACAGAGAATTCAAAATAGTTATCATAAAGAAACTCTCATTGAGAGTTACAAGAAAACTCAGAAAGACAGTTCAATGAACTCAGGAATAAAAATAACAAGCAGAAGGGGCTGGCCCCATGGCGTAGTGGTTAACTGTGCATGCTCCGCTGCTGGCGGCCTGGGTTCAGATCCCGGGCAAGCACCGATGCACTGGTTGTCAGGTCATGCTGTGGCAGCGTCCCACATAGAGTGGAGGAAGATGGGCACAGATGTTAGCTCAGGGCCAGTCTTCCTCAGCAAAAAGAGGAGGATTGGCATGGACGTTAGCCCAGGGCTGATCTTCCTCAAAATAAATAAATAAATAAATAACGAGCAGAAGGAATTCTTTACAAAAGAGATTGAAACTCTAAAAACAAAAAAACCAAACGGAAATGCTAGAAAGGAAGAACACAATGAATGAGATAAAAAACAAACTAGAAACCTTAAAAGAAAAAGCTGACATTATGGAGCATAGAATTAGTAATTTAGAGGACAGAAATACAGAAATGCTCCAGGTGGAGGAGGAGAGAGAACTAAGACTTAAAAAGAAATGAAGAAATTCTTCAAGAAATATCCGATTCAATTAGGAAATGCAAAATAAGGATTATAGGTATTCCAGAGGGAGAAGAAAGGGAGAAAGGATCAGAGAGATTGTTCAAAGAAATAATAGCTGAGAACTTCCCAAACCTGGGGAAGGAACTGGAATTAAGTAAGGAAGCCAACAGAACTGCTAATTACATCAATGCAAAAAGACCTTCTCCAAGGCATATATTAATAAAACTGTCACAAGCTAATGAGAAAAAATATTAAGGGCAGCAAGGCAGAAGAAAATAATCTACAAAGGAACCCCTATCAGGCTTTCAGTGGACTTCTCAGCAGAAACCTTACAGGCTAGGAGAGAGTGGAATGATATATTCAAAATACTGAAAAACAAAAACTTTCAGCCAAGAACACTCTAGCCAGCAAAACTATCCTTCAGAAATGATGGAAAAATAAAAACTTTCCCAGATAAATAAATGCTGTGGGAGGTCATCGCCTCAAGACATCCCCTACAAGAAATTATCAAGAATTCCCTCATACCTAAAACAAAAAGGGAAAGGTTTACAAAGCCTTGAGCAAGGAGATAAATAGACAGAATCAGAAAATTGAAGATCTCTATCAGAACAGGTTAGCAAACACTTAATTATAACATTAAAGATAAAGGGAAGGAAAGCATCAAAAATAACTATAAACACTTCATTGTAATCACAAACTCACAACACAAAACTGAATAATTTGTGACAACAATAACTTAGATGGGGAAAAGGAAAGGGTTGGAACCTGCTTAGGCTAATGGAGATATGAGGCTGTCAGAAAAGGGACTATCTCATTTATGAGATCTTTTAAACAAATCTCATGGTAACCACTAAACAAAAAATCAGAACAGAGACACAAATGGTAAAGAGAAAACTGAGAAAACCATCATAGAAGATCACCAACTGAAATGGCAGTGAGAAATACATGGGAAGAGACACAAGGAAATATAGAACAACCAGAAAACAAGAGATAAAATGGCAGTATTAAGCCCTCATATATCAATAATCACTCTAAATGTAAATGAATTGAATTCCAATCAAAAGACACATAGTGGCTGGATGGATTAAAAAATAAGACCCAACAATATGCTGCCTCCAGGAAATACATCTCAGCTCTAAACACAAACACAGGCTCAGAGTGAAGGGATGGAAAATGATACTCCAATCAAATGGCAAGCAAAAGAAAGCAGGTCCTGCCGTACTTATATCAGACAAAGTAGACTTCAAGATAAAAAAGGCAATGAGAGACAAAGAGGGGCAGTATATAATGATAAAAGAGACATTCCACCAAGAGAACATAACACTTATGAATATATATGCACCTAACACAGGAGCACCAAAGTATATAAAGCAACTATTAACAAACCTAAAGGGAGAAATTAACAGCAACACAATAATAGTAGGGGACTTAACCCCCTTATGTCAATAGATAGATCAGACAGAAAGTCAACAAGGAAACAGTGGAATTAAATGAAAAACTAGACCAGATGGACTTAAGAGATATATATAGAACATTCCATCCAAAAACAGCAGAATACACCGAGTTCTCAAGTGCACATAGAATGTTCTCAAAGATAGACCATATGTTGGGAAACACAGCAAGCCTCAATAAATTTAAGAAGATTATAATCATATCAAGCATCTTTTCCAACCACAATGCTATGAAACTAGAAATCAACTACAAGAAAAAATCTGGGAAAGTCACAAATACGTGGAGACTAAATAACATGCTACTGAACAAAAACTGGATCAATAAAGAAATCAAAGGAGAAATCAAAAAATACCTAGATACAAATAAAAATGAAAACACAACATACCAACTCATGGGATGCAGCAAAAGCGGTACTAAGAGGGAAATTTATAGCTACACAGGCCTACCTCAACAAACAAGAAAAATCTCAAATCAGTAATCGTAAACTACACCTAATAGAAGTAGAAAAAGAAGGACAAACAAAGCCCAAAGTCAGCAGAAGGAGGGAAATAATAAAAATTAGAGCAGAAATAAATGAAATGGAAACAACAAAAAAACAGTAGAAAGGATCAATGAAACAAAGAGCTGGTTCTTTGAGAAGATAAACAAAACTGACAAACCCTTAGCCAGAATCACTAAGAAAAAAAGAGAGAAGTCTCAAATAAATAAAATTAGAAATGAAAGAGGAGAAATTACAATGGACACCAAAGAAATATACAGGATTATAAGAAAATACTATGAAAAACTGTATGCCAAGAATTGGATAACCTAGAAGAAATGGATAAATTCTTAGAATCATACAACCTCCCAAAACTGAATCAAGAAGAAATAGAGAATCTGAATAGACCAATCACAAGTAAAGAGATTAAAACAGTAATCAAAAATCTCCCAAAAAATAAAAGTCCAGGGCCAGATGGCTTCTCTGGAGAATTCTTCCAAATATTCAAAGAAGATTTAATACCTATCCTTCTCAAACTATTCCAAAAAATTGAAGAAGACAAGACTCTTCCTAACTCATTCTATGAGGCCAACATCACCCTGATCCCAAAACCAGACAAGAACAACACAAAGAAGAAAATTACAGGACAATATCACTGATGAACATAGATGCAAAATTCCTCAACAAAATATTGGCAAACCGAATACAACAATACATTAAAAGGATCATACACCATGATCAAGTGGGATTCATACCAAGGATGCAGGGATAGCTCAACATCCACAAATCAATCAATGTGATACACCACATTAACAAAATGAGGAATAAAAATCACATGATCATCTCAATAGATGCAGAGAATGCATGTGACAATATCCAACATCCATTTATGATTAAAAAACTCTCAAAAAAACGGGTATTGAAGGAAAGTACAACATAATAAAGGCCATATATAACTATCCCACAGCCATCATACTCAATGGGGAAAAACTGAAAGCCATCCCTCTGTGAACAGGAACAAGACAAGGGTGCCCACTCTCACCACTCTTATTCAACACAGTACTGGAGGTTTTGACTAGAGCAATTATGCAAGAAAAAGAAATAAAAGGTATCCAAATTAGAAAGGAAGAAGTGCAACTCTTGCTCTTTGCAGATGGCATGATTTTATATATAGAAAACCCTAAAGAATCCACTGGAAAACTATTAGAAATAATCAACAACTACAGCAAAGAACCAGGGTACAAAATCGACTTACAAAAATCAGTTGCATTTTTATACTCTAATAACGAACTAGCAGTCAGACAAATCAAGGATACAATCCCATTTACAATCACAACAGAAAGAATAAAATATCTAGGAATAAATTTAACCAAGGAGGTAAAAGATCTATATGATGAAAACTATAAGACATTACTGAAAGAAATTGAAGATGACATAAAGAAATGGAAAGATATTCCATGCTCATGGATTGTAAGAATAAACATAGTTAAAATGTCCATATTACCTAAAGCAACCTTCATATTCAATGCAATCCCAATTAGAATCCCAATGACACATTTCATGGAAATAGAACAAAGAATACTAAAATTTATACGGAACAGCAAAAAACCCTGACTAGCAAAAGCAATCTTAGGAAAAAGAACAAAGCTGGAGGCATCACAAAGCCTGACATCAAAATATACTACAAAGCTATAGTAATGAAAACAGCATGGTACTGGCACAAAAACAGACACACAGATCGATGGAACTGTGTGTTGAAAGTCTAGGAAAAAAACCACACATCTATAGACAGCTAACCTTTGACAAAGGAGCCAAGAACATACAACGTAGAAAGGAAAATCTCTTCAATAAATGATGTTAGGAAAACTGCACAGCCACATGCAAAAAAATGAAAGTAAACCATTATCTTACACTATACACAAAAATTAACTCAAAATGAATTAAAGACTTGAAGCTAAGACCTGAAAGCAGAAAACTCCTAGAAGAAAATATAGGCAGTACACTCTTTGACATCAGTCTTAGCAGCATCTTTTCGAATACCATGTCTACTCAGGCAAGGGAAACAAAAGAAAAAATTAAAAAATGGGACTACATCAGACTAAAGAGCTTCTGCATGGCAAAGGAAACCAGAAACAAAATGAAAAGAAAACCCACCATCTGGGAGAAAATATTTGCAAATCATATATCCGACAAGGGGTTAATCTCCAAAATATATAAAGAATTCATACAACTCAACAACAAAAAAACAAACAACCCGATCAAAAAATGGGCAGAGGAAGGGCCTGCCCAGTGGCATAGTGGTTAAGTTCACATGCTCCACTTCGGCAGCCCAGGGTTCTCAAGTTTGGATCCCAGGCACGGACCTACACACCACTTATCAAGCCATGCTGTGGGAGGTGTCCCACATATAAAATAGAGGAAGATGGGCACAGGATGTTAGCCCAGGGCCAATCTTCCTCAGCAAAAAGAGGAGGATTGGCAACAGATGTTAGCTCAAGGCTAATCTTCCTCACCAAAAAAACAAAACTGGCAGAGGATATGAACAGACATTTTTCCAAAGAAGATATACAGATGGCCAATATGCACATGAAAAGCTGTTCAACATCACTAATCATTAGGGAAATGCAAATCAAAACCACAATGAGATATCACCTTACACCTGTTAGAATGGCTATAATTACCAAGATAAAAAATAACAGGGGCCATCCCGGTGGCACAGTGGTTAAGTTTGTGCGCTCCGCTTCGGTGGCACAGGGTTCGCAGGTTCAGATCCCAGGCATGGACCTACACACGGCTCATCACGCCATGCTGTGGAGGGGGCGTCCCATTACAAAAATAGAGGAAGATGGGCACAGATGTTAGCTCAGGGCCAATCTTCCTCAGCAAAAAAAAAAGAGGAAGATTGGCAACAGATGTTAGCTCATAGCTAATCTCCCTCAACAAAAAAATAAATAAATGAATAACAAATGTTGGAGAGGATGTGGAGAAAAGGGAACCCTCATGCACTGCTGGTGGGAATACAAACTGGTGAAGCCACTATGGAAAACAGTATGGAGACGTCTCAAAAAATAAAAATAGAAATACCATACAATCCAGCTATCTTACTACTGGGTATTTATCCAAAGAACTTAAAATCAACCATTCAAAGAGACTTAGGCACCCCTATTTCATTGCAGCATTATTCACAATAGCCAAGATGTGGAAGCAACCCAAGTGCCTATCAACTGATGAATGCATAAAGAAGATGTGGTATATATATATACAATGGAATACTACTCAGCCATAAAAAAAGACAAAATCGTCCCTTTTGCAGGATGGATCCTGAGGGTATTATGTTAAGCAAAATAAGTCAGAAAGAGAAAGACAAGCACCGCATGATTTCACTCATACGTGGAAAATAAAATAAACACACGGACAAAGAGAAAAGAATAGTGGTTACTAGAGAGGAAGGGGGTTGGGGGCTGAGGATAAGGGGTAAAGGGGCACATATACATGGTGACTGATAAATAATAATGTACAACTGAAATTTCACAATGTTATAAACTATTATGACCTCAATTTTAAAAATTCTATTAAAAAAAAAGCATGGTATTGACATAAAGATAAAAAATAGATCAATGGAACATAATAAAGAGTCCAGAAATAAATCAACACATATATAGATAATTTTTTTTCAACAATAATGCAAGGCAATGCATTGGAGCTAGGACAGTCTTTTCAACAAAATGTTGCTGGAACAATTATACATGCAAACGCTAAAAAATGAACCCATTTGTATATGACATCATATACAAATATTAACTCAAATTGGATCAAGATGCAAATGTAAACCCTAAAACTATAAAAACTTTTAAAAGAAAACAGGATGGGCCGGCCCCGTGGCTTAGCGGTTAAGTGAGTGCGCTCCTAGGCGGGCAGCCCAGGTTCGGATCCCGGGCGCGCACAGACACACTGCTTCTCCGGCCACACTGGGGCCATGTCCCACATACAGCAACTAGAAAATGTGCAACTATGACATGCAACTATCTGCTGGGGCTTTGGGGGAAAATAAATAAATAAATAAAATTATTAAAAAAATAAAATAAAATAAAAAAAATAAATAAATAAAAGAAAACAGGAGAAAATCTGTGGTTTGGAGTTAGGAATAGACTCCTCAAATATAAAAGGAACCATACAATAAAAAAACAAATTGATAAACTGGACTTCATTAAAATGAAAACCTCTGATCATAAAAAGAAGCTGTTAAGAAAATGAAAAGACAAACCACAGTCTGGGAGAAAATATTTGTTCTGATAAAGCACTTGTAGCCAGAATATACAAAGAATTCTCATAACTCAACAATAAGAAAACCAAATTTTAATATGTTTGTTTGTTTTTGTTTTTGTTGTGGAAGACAGGCCCTGAGCTAACATCTGTGCCAGTCTTCCTGTATTTTGTATGTGGGTCACCGCCACAGCATGGCTAACAAGTGGTGTAGGTCTGCCCCCAGGATCCGAACCTGCAAACCCCGGCCACCGAAGCAGAGCGCGCTGAACTTTAACCACTATGCCACAGGGCTGGCCTCAGAAAACCCAATTTTAAAAGGGGCAAAAGATATGAACAAACACCTCACCAAAGAAGAAATCTGAATGGAAAATAAGCTGTCAAGAATTTAGTCAAGGTACTCCATGGTATTGCTGCCTCAGACTCCATTTTATTTGGCCAAGCAGCCTGCAGGGACCTTAAACCGACACCAGCCCCCTCAGGCAAGCACATGCCCTAGACAGCAGCCCAAGGAGTCACAAGTGAATGTAAGTTCCTGATATGACTTCCCCAATAGCTCTTGTGATCAACAGGATCCCCTGCCTCCCAGGGCCTTCCTCTTACGCATCCTTTAGATAAGAAACCCCCCATGGGGCTTACCAAAAGGCCACTCTTTAAGTTTGATTTGACCACTTTGGCCTTAGTCCAGCCCAAAGCACTCCACCCACAGACCCTAATAAAGGCATATACCTGAAGTCCTCTGTCTGCACTCTGCCTTGACCTTCCTGCGTGGCCCCTCAAGGCATGCTGCGTACTTCCTCCAGGACTTGTGAGCAATGAACTTCTGTATTTAAATTTCTCTTGTGGTCTGTTGTTGAACCTTGGCTCACTATCTGGCACCCTGTGCTCCACGTAACTAATGTTATTTTAACAGTCATAACATAAGCATATGTAAATATGCTCAACAATACCAGTCATTAGGAAAAATACAAATTAAAACCACAATGAGATGTCACTATACACTCACTAAAATAGCTAAAATTTAAAAGACTGACCATACCAATAGTTGGCAAGGATGTGGGAGAACTGAAACTCTCATATACTGTTTAAAAGTATTGCTATAGACTAAATTGTGTCCCCTCCCCGCCCCATTCATATGCTGAAGCCCTCACCCCGAACGCGACTGTATTTGAAGATAGGGCCTTTAAAGAGGTAAATAAGGTTAAACGATATCATAAGGGTGGGGCTCTAATCCAATAGGAATGATGTCCTTATAGGAAAAGGAAGAAACATTTGAGCTCTCTCTCTCAGAGAAAAGGTCATATGAGGACACAAAGAGAAGGTGGCTATCTACAAGTCAGGAAGAAAGGCTCACCAGGCTCACCTCAATCCTGGACTTCTTCCCTCCAAAACTGCTAGAAAAGAAATTTCTGTTAAGTCATCCATCCTATGGTATTTTGTTATGGTAGCCTGAGGAGACTAATTACAGGTACATAAAAGAATATAACAATTTTGCAAAAAATTGGCAATTTCTTAAAAAGTTAAATATATCACTACAATATGATACATTCATTCTACTCTTAGCTATTTACTCAAGAGAAAAGGAAATATATGTCCATATAAAGAATTGTACAAAAATGTCCATAGCAGCTTTATTTGTTATAGCCAAAAAACTGGAACTGATCCTAATGCCCATCAAGAAATGAATAGATAAACAAATTGTAGTAAATCCATACAATGGAAGACTACTCAGTAACAAAAAGGAAAGAGCTACTGATATATGCAACAACATGGATGAATCTCAAAACAGTGACAAAATCCAGATTAGAAAGAGTACATACTGTATAATTCCAATTATATAACTCTCTAGAAAGTGCAAACCAATCCATAGTGACTGAAGGCCAATCATTGTTTGCTTGGCGGTGGGGTGCAAGGAGGGGCAGGAGAAAAGAACTACAAAGGGGCACAAAAATTTGGGGGGATTGAAGAATACATTAACTATCCTGATGGAAGTTATGGTTTCATGAATGTATGTATATGTCAAAACTTATAAAATTTTACACTTTTATTTGCTGTTTATTGTATGTCAATTATACCTCAATAAAGCCGTTTAAAAAAATAAACAGAGTAATATCACAGAAAATGATGGACTACAGAACTGCAAAAACTCATCCTTCCATTAAAACAATGATTAAGCTTGAAAAAACTGTCAAAATCAACTATTTTGGAGCTCTGAAATCTAATTAAACGTCATTTAAAAAAAACAGGGAAATGCTCAATGAAGAAAAACACCAAATTTTCATAAGAGAGTGTTGTGGCATTTTAACTCACCTGCCTTACCATCCCCGACTCCTTAGCTCAACAGCATCTACGAGGATAACAGCCTACATACCTAATCCAGGTTGCCGGTGCCAGAGGGGTCAATGCAGCTATTGTTCTCAAATAATTGTGGTTTTATATTTTGACCTGTCGAGTGCCTCCCTGGGAGATCAGCTCAGGGACTTACCTTTGTTTCATCTGCCTCAGAATTTTCTCAGGGCAGGAGTGGCCTCCAAGGCAGCGTTTGTCAAAAGCATTTAAAGGCAAATATACTAAACACAGCCCCCTTGGGTAAGGGATAACAAATGGGTCAAACAACAGATAGAACCAAAAGCCTAGGAAGAAAGAGGCTGAGAAAGGAGATATATGGAAGAATAAGAACTTTGGAAAGCATCTGAGTATATGGGAATCAAGAAGGCCACATGCATGTCCAGAACAGGACACGTGTTCAGAAAAGACCTGAGAAGATGCTACATTCACCTCTGACTGACCTTTAGGCTCCATGCAAGCAGGAAGTGAAGGCTAGGTCAGAGTTGTAAATGACCTGACGAAGCACTGAAGGAGTACCTCATCACAGAGCCAATCTGCAAAGACCAGGAGAGGTGTTTTGTTGTTTTATGTTTTTGCTCCAAGCATTTAAAGAAATTTCTGTCAAATAATGAGCTGACCACTAAGATAATAGAACAGAGACTTGAGTGACCACACAGGGCAAAGAATACAGTTTTTAAAAAAATAGTTTAGAAATAGAAAATCTGAATAGACTTATAACTAGTTAGGAGATTAAATCCGTTATCAAAAACCTCTCCCAAAAGAAAAGCCCAGGACCAGATGGCATCACTGGTAAATAATACCAAACATTTAAAGAATTAACACCAATTTCCTCAAACTATTTCAAAATAGTTTGAACACTTCCAAACTTATTCTATGAGGCCAGCATTGCCCTGATACCAAAGACATTAAAAGAAAAAAACACCTACAGACCAACATCCCTGATGAATACTGATGTAAAAATCCTCAACAAAATACTAGCAAACCAAATTCAAAGCACATTAAAAGGATTATACACCATGACCAAGTAGGATTTATTCCTGGAATGCAAGGATGGTTCAACATACAGAAATTGATCAATATACTACACATCATTAATTGAACAAAGGAAAAAAACCCACATCATCACCTAAATTGATACAGAAAAAGTATTTGACAAAATTCAACACCCTTTCATGATTAAAAAAAAAAACCTAAAAAATTAGGAACAGAAGAAAACTACCTTAACAAAATAAAGGCCACATATGAAAAGCCCACAGATAACACCATATTTAATGGTGAAAGACTGAAAGCTTTTCCTCTAAGATCAGGAACAAGGCAAGGATGACCACTTTCACCACTTCTATTTGACATAGTTCTAGAAGTCCTAGCCAGAGCAATTAGGCAAGAAAGAGAAATAAAATGCAATCAAATTAGAAAGGAAGAAGTAAAATTATCTCTGTTCACACATGACATGATCTTATATGCAGAAAACTCTAAAGATTTCACACATACACAAAACTTTTAGAACTAAGAAACAAATACAGCAAAGTAGCAAGATAGAAAATCAACACACAGAAATCAGTTGCATTTCTAAACATTAACAATGAACAATCAGAAAAGGATATTAAAAACACAATTCTACTTGCAATAGCATTAAAAAGAATAAAATACTTAGGAATAAACTTAACCAGGTAGGCAAAAGACTTGTGACCAAAAACTACAAAATGTTGCCAAAGGAAATTAAGGAAGATGGGGCTGGCCCAGTGGTGTGGTGGTTAAGTTTGCACGCTCTGCTTTGGGGCCTGGGGTTCGCAGCTTCGGATCCCTGGTGTGGACCTATGCACCATTTATCAAGCCATGCTGTGGCAGGCATCCCACATATAAAGTAGAGGAAGATGGGCACGGTTGTTAGCCCAGGGCCAATCTTCCTCAGCAAAAAAAGAAGAGGATTGGCAATGGATGTTAGCTCAGGGTTAATCTTCCTCATAAAAAAAAAACGGAAATTAAGACACCAATAAATGTGAAGACATCTGTGTTCATGGATTGTAAGATTTAATATTGTTAAGATGTCAATACTACCCAAAGTAATTGACAGATTTCAATGTAATCTCTACCAAAATTCCAACAAAATTTTTTGCAGAAATAGAAAAATCCATCCTAAAATTCATATGGAACCTCAAGGGACCCTGAGATTCTTTTAGCTAAAACAATCTTTAAAAAAAAGAACAACAAAGTTGGAAAACTCACACTTCCCAGTTTCAAAACTTAGTACAACGTGACAGTAATAAAAAAAAAAATGTGGTACTGGCATACAGACAGACAGATAGACCTAATGGATCAGAATAATGAGCCCAAAAATGAACTGTCACGTACATAGTAAAATGATTTTAAACAAGAGTGACAAGACCATTCAACAGAGAAAGGACAGTCTTTTCAACAAATGGTATTGGGAAAACTGAATATTCACATGCACATAAATGAATTTGGACCCTTACCTTACACCATATACAAAAACTAGTTCAAAATGGATCAAAGACCTAAACCTAAGAGGTAGAACTATAAAACTCCTAGAAAAAAACATAAGGGAAAATCTTCATGACATATGACATCAAAAGCACAGGCAACAAAACGAAAATAATAGATATATTAGACGACATGAAAATTAAACATTTCTGTGCATCAAAGGACACAATCAGCAGAGTAAAAAGGCATTCTATGAGAGAATGGGAGAAAATATTTGCAAATATCTGATAAGGAGTTAATATTCAAAATATATAAAGAATTCCTATAAATCAACAACAAAAAACCAAAAACCCAATTCAAAAATGGGCAAAGGACTTGAATAGACATTTCCCCAAAGAAGATATACAAATGGCCAATGAGAACATGAAAAGATATTTAACATCACTAATCATTAGGGAAATGAAAATCAAAACCACAATGAGATACCACTTTACTCCCATTAGGATGGTTATCATCAAAAAAAAACAGAAAACAACAAGTATTAGTGTGGATGTGGAGAAATTGGAACCCTTATGTAGTAGAATTGTAAAATGATGCAGCTGTATGGAAAATAATATAGTGATTCCTCAACAAATTAAACATAGATTTATCATTTGATCCAGCAATTCCACTCCTAGATATATACCCAAAAGAACTGAAAGCAGCAAGTTAAACAGATATTTGTATACCCATGTTCATAGCAGCATTATTCACAATAGCCAAAAGATGGAAGTAACCCAAGTGCCCACTGAAGAATGAATGGATAAATAAAATGTGGTATATCTATGCAACAGAATATTACTCAGCCTTATAAAAGAATGAAATTCTGACACATGCTATAACATGGATGAACCTTGAAGACATTAAGCTAAGTGAAATAAGCTAGACACAAAAGGGCAAATATTGTGTGATTCCACTGATATGAGGTATCTAGAGTAGACAAATTCATAGAGACAGAAAGTAGAATGGTGGTTACCAGGGGCTTGGAGGTGAGAGAAATGGAGTTATTGTTTACTAGACATAGAGCTTCAGTTTGGGATGATGAAAATCTCTGGAGATGGATGGTGATGATAGTTGCACAACAAGGTGAATGTACTTAATGCCACTGACCTCTACATTTAAAAATGGTTAAGATGGTAAATGTTATGTATATTTTACCACAATTAGAAAAAATAAAACTAACTAACTAAGGTAGTATGTTTAAGCCCTCTGCAGCCCATTCCTCCCACTGATTACAAATATTCTGGGAAAAATATAAAAATCAACAACTTGAGGACTCTTAAAAGTAAACAAAACCAGGTGGATTGTGGAAGGGAGTCAAACATTGAGAAATGAACTGCACAGAAGTGTGTCCCAAATTTTTTTCTCTCTTTCTCTCTCACAGCTTTGCCTCAGGTGTATAGCCCAATCATAATGCTGCCCAACGAAGGCACCTAAAACTCGAATAGAAATTCATCTTTGAGGCCATAGAAACCAAAGAAGGGTCCCCTTTAGGCAGGAAAGTGTGGGGGGAATCCCAGAAGTGATAGAGCAGAAAAGAAGATGTCTTAATTTTGTATATGATTCCCTACAAGTCTCAGCTTAACCCCTGCACCATGCATGCACATGACTGTCCCAAACCAGTACATTCAAGACTTAGAGAACTAGACGAGGATTTGAACCACTGTCTAAAGATGATGAGACAAAATTCACTTTTCTTCTTTTTTGCTGAGGAAGATTCGCCCTGAGCTAACATCTGTGGCCAATCTTCCTCTATTTCGTATGTGGGTCGCCACTACCACATGGCTAATGAGTGGTGTAGGTCCGTGCCTGGAACCAAACCCAGGCTGCCAAAGCGGAGCGTGCTGAACTTAACCACTAGGCCACCACGCCGGCCCCCAAAATTCACATTTTAAACCTACTCAGGTTGACTGCCTGCTAAACAAAAATATTAGGATTCTCCAGAGAATTATAAAAGGACCCAGAGTCTATGCAACATAGCATTCACAATGTCAAGATGAAATCCTAAATTACTAGACATACAAAGAACAGAAAAATGTCACCCATTCTCGTGGGAGAAGACAATCAACAAACAGCAACTTAGAAATGAGCCAGATATTAGAAATATCCAACAAATATTTTAAAAAGCAACTACTATAATTAATATGCTCTATGAGGTAAAGGAAAACACATTTGAAATGATTTTGAGGGGTGATGGAAATAGGAATGTTTGTTATCTTGATTGTGGTGATGATTTCATGGGGGTGTACAACTCGATAAAGTAAAAAAAAAAATAAAGTAACATTAATCACATTTGTGCCAAGCACAAGGTAAATGTTATTAATGACCATTTTACAGATTAGGAGACTGAAATTCAGAAAGATTAAGTACTTGCCTAAGGTTACAAAGTTAATCAGGTACAGGATTCTAAGGCAGATTCTTTTCCTTCCAAGACTATAATATTATTTCCTTATCTGACAAAACAATACAGCCTTAACTCTACTTAATTTATGAAGTTTTTAGCAGGATTGAGTAAAGTATGTCTCTAAGATATATAAATTCATATGAGATAGGCAACACATTAGTACATGGATTTCATACCACCAATTACATATTATTATTTTCCTACTAAATTGAAAGAAATTTCCCCTCTAGTAATCAATCCCAGCGGAAACAGTGAGTACTCAGCAGTGAGTACAGACTGTATTTTAACCTCTATTTTTCACATTGTAAGTCTCAGAAATATAGAAGAAATATTATATACTGATGGTACTGTGTGGGTTAATCCATTGATAAAATCTATGAAAGACATATAACCCATATATGATCAGTAATATTTCCAAAAGCCAATGTTTATTATATTCCTATAATAAAAAAACATGCAGTAATCTCAAAAGATATTGCAGAAGAATATTTCATTACGTGAAAATATGGTGACATGTTGAATAATAAAAGCAGCTTATAAAAAGTACTAATGTATTACTTTATTTTTTTTAAATGCATACACCTACAGAGAAAAAGACTGGAAAGATATATAATATATATAAAATATTAAAGAGTGACTATATCTGCATGATTTTAATTATTTATCTTTTTGCTTCTCTGAATTTTCCAAATATTCTATAATAAACAAGTAGTGTTTTTGTTGTTTTTTTTTAAGCCAGCCCTGGTGGTTCAGTGGTTAAGATTCAGTGCGCTCATCACTACGGTCTGGGGTTCATTTCCAGTCAGGGAACCACACCACCCACCTGTCGGTTGTCACACTGTGGCAGCTGCCGTGTTGCTGTGATGCTGCAAGCTTTGCCACCAGTATTTCAAACACCAGCAGGGTCACCCATGGTGGACCTGTTTCAGCAGAGCTTCCAGACTAAGAAAGACTAGGAAGAAGGACCTTGCCACCCACTTCTGAAAAAATTGGCCATGAAAACCCTATGAATAGTAGGGAAGCATTGCCTGATACAGCACCAGAAGGTGAGAGGATGGTGCAAAAAAACGGGCAGGGTTCTGCTCTGGTATACACAAGGTCGCTAGGAGTTGGAATCAACTTGACTGCACTAACAAGTGTTTTTTAATATGTAAAAACAATAAAAAATTTATTGTTTCAAAGTGTAACAATAAACAAAAGGGTCCCACTTCCCAGGATGGATTATCTTTGCTTCCAATTTAGATCTGAGGGTGCCTTTTTTGCAAGGTACAGTCACAATCTAATAGCACTCACCTGTCCAACTGCTTGCAGGTTATAACAGACAATGTCCTTATTGGCTGCTGAAGTTCCATAGAGAAGTGCTTCAATGAGCCAGCAAATCCCCAGGAGGAGGTCAGAGAAGCTCAGATAAAAGAGTGGCCTTATCTGTCAAAGCAACAAAAGCCTCATTTCATAAATGACTGGTAGCCAGGCGAATGTAACAATCAATTATTTTTATGTTTCACCTTTCTAGGAGAAAATTGGGCATCATTTTTCTGGGGCCTCTGCCACTGGTTGACTGTGGGAATGTAAAGGAATACTCTAGGTAGGAAAGAATCTGTAATCACAACTATTCCAACTGTTCTGGAATCAGAGTACTCATGGATGGATTAGCATTGGAACTTCTTCCTCATAGAGACACTCCTTCCTCAGATTTAGGGTCAAAGGTAAGAATGGACAGAGGAGAAATTTTGTGATGGAGACACACCACAAATGGAAAATTGAAAGTGCTCTAGTTGTACAGCCAACATCTAAAAATAGGAAATGAGATCATCTCCTGAGTGTTTAGGAATATAGTGAAGGACTTAATGAAAATAAAAATAGGGTTTTAAAAATCTTAATATAGTTTAATTTGTATTTTTTCTTTTTTTCTTTATTGAGGTATAATTGACAAATAAAATTTTAAGATATTTAAAGTATACAATGTGATGATTTGGTATATGTATACATGGTGAAGGGATTTACCCTGAGTGTTAATTAACAAATCCATCACCTCACATATTTACTTTTTGTGTGTGTGTGAGAACATTTAAGTTCTACTCTCTTGGTAAATTTCAATTATACAATACAGTGTTATCAATTAGTCACCATGTTATACATTAGATCCTCAGACTTTATTCATCTTATAACATAGATTTTCATATCAATGAAAAGTCAAGGTGGGGAAAAATATCAGTATGAATTGTATATGTTGTCTTTCAATTTCTGACCACATTGGTGAAGTTCGTCTTTCTCACTTTCTAATATCCTTCGTCTTTTAGCCTCCCCATTCCCATTTTTCTAAAAATAGTTTTGGTCCTTCTATAGAGAAAACTATAAGGTGTTTATTGAGAGACACCAAAGAAGATCTACAGTGAAGAATTACACCATGCTCGTGGATTGTAACACCCAATATTATGAAAATATCAATTCTCCCTAAACTGATACATAGATGAAATACAATCTCAATTATATCCCAACATATTTTCTTGCGGAATCTGATATTTCCACAATTTGACAAGTTGGCTCTAATACAGAAATAGAAATACAAAATATCAAGATAACCAAGACATTCTTGAAGAAAAAGGAGAAGGAGGACTCACCCTACACCTATCAAAATTTAATATAAAGATAGAGTACAGATACTGTGGTACTAGCACAGGGATGGACAAACAGACCAATGGAACAGAATAGAGAGTCCAAAACAAACCCAAGCTTATATATAGACTTTTGATATATGATAGAGGTAGCTTTTTAGATCAATAGAGAAAGGATAGTCTTTTCAAAATATGATACATTAACAATTGGGTATCTATATGGGTAAAAATAAAATTGGACCCTTACTTTCTACCTCACACATTCAAAAATCAATTCCAACTAGTTTAAAGACCTAAATGTGAAAGGAAAAACCTATAAAGATTTTCTTTAATAATACAGGAGAAAGTCTTCAACTTCCGGTTAGGTAAAATTTTCTTAAACAAAAAACAAAAAGTTCTAAAAGAAATTATTGAAAAATTCGACCACATTAAAATGAAAAATGTCTGTCAAAAGACACCATAAAGAAAGTAAAAAGACATGCCACAAAGTGGAAGAGATATTTGCAACACATACAATGGACAAAGGATCAGTATCCAAACAGTATTAAAAACAAAAACAAACCAACAAAAACTCTAACAAAGAAATAAGAAAACTCAATTGAAAAAGGGGCAGGGGCCGGCCCCGTGGCGTAGCGGTAGAGTGCACACGCTCCGCTGCTGGCAGCCCGGGTTTGGATCCCAGATGTGCACGGAGGCACTGCTTGTCAGGCCATGCTGTGGCGGCGTCCCATGTAAAATGGAGGAAGATGGGCACAGATGTTAGCCCAGGGCCAGTCTTCCTCAGCAAAAAGAGGATTGGCATGGATGTTAGTTCAGGGCTGATCTTCCTCACAAAAAAAAACCCCAAAAAGGTAGCAAAAGATTTGAACAGATACTTAGGAAATCCAAATGGCCATAAACATATAAAAATATGCCTGACCTCATTAGTAATCAAGGAAATGAAAATTAAAACCACAATGAGAAAAAAATTACACACCCATGGCAAATATTTTTAAAAATCTGACAACATCAAGTATTAATGGGAACATGAAGCAATGGGACCTTTCATACACTGCTGCCACAACCATTTGGAAAAAGTTTGACATTATCTAGGAGATACGCACATTCATATATGCATACATATAACAATTCTGTTATTAGGTAAATACACTAGAGAAATTTTTGCATGTGTACACCAGAAGACATGTACAACATTGTTTATAGCACATAGATAAATTGTGGTATGTTCATAATATAGAACGCCAAACATCAATGAAAATGAAATGAACCAGAACTATACACAGCAACATAGATTAATATTGACGAAAAAAACAAATCACAAAACAACACATACAGTATTATTCCACTGTCAGAGTTCAAAAACAAGCAAAACTAAACTGTTTAGAGATACATACGTTACTGTTAAACTGTACATAAAAGCAAAGAAATGATTATCACAAAAATCTGGATAGTGGTTACCTAGAGAAGTGAGGGGGAGAGTTGTGATGGAGAAGGAGCATAGTAGGTATATTTGGGGGTACAGGTAATTTCTATTTCTTGTCCCTAGTGTTTGCTTATAATTATTCTTTAAACAATACATACATATTTTATGCATTCTAATCCATGTCTGATATATCTCACAAAAAAAAGTTTAAAAAATGTTAAGTTATCATCAGATACTACCTCATATAAGGACTGATGTCCTCACTTGTACAAAAGGAATTTTTCTCATACCTTTCTTCCAAATGAGAGGCAAGTTAAGATGCTAATACTTTGCTAATAGGGGAAAATGGGCAAGTTGCCTTGGCTAACAAAAACAAAAACAAGTGAAATGATAACATTTTAAACTGTATTTAATAAATATCAGATATTATTATTATTATTATTTTAACAATATATAGCCTTTGCTCTGGTAAGCCTGCTAAAATTCCAGCCAGATGGCACATTCGTAGATTCTACCGGCCTATGACCTACTACAAGTTTATAACTGTTAATGGGTAAAAAATTAAAACTGAATACGAAATAAACTCTGGAGGAGAAAGACAGCCAAGAGGCTTTTGTGAGCAAGCCTTATATAGAGAGAGCTGTTGGCCATTAAAACATACCTAAAATCTTTGGCAGGGAAATGGAGGATAAAAAGAGGTTCATATACTTTCACTCATGGTTGGAAAACCATGAGTTTTAGTAACAGGAGACAAAATCAATCAGACAACAAAAATTAACTGAGTACCTATCATTGAAATCACGAAAGATTTCACCCCTCTTATGTTTAACAAGATATTATGTTGAAGGTAATACAAAGAAATGTATGATGCAGCCCACGCTTTAAGGAAAATACAATCAGCACAGTGCTTGGTTATAAGGAAGACATGAAAAAGCATAAGACACGGTTCTAAATATGAAAGCAAAAAGTCTTTTTCAAAAACTCCATATATATATACATTTGCACTTGTCTAATTTAAATCAAGAGCAGAATAAGTGGGGGCGGGGAGATGCACTGGGTGAAAGGCTTTCTCTAGAGAGGTTCTGGGTCCAGGTCTGGTGAGATGAAACACCTAAAACAACTTGTATTAATACTCTTCTAAAACCCTCCTTCCCAATATTTCTACGCAAGTGAAATCAAGTTACAAAGATTATCAAAAGTGATCTTTATGGGGAAATGAAGTCACATAAGTGCAATGAAGTATATCTGCCTTGCATTTTTTTTAACACTGGCTGGCCTGGGCCACTTTCTTCTCTCTTCAGGTTGCCTCTCAGAGTCACTGTCTAATCAGCTAGTCCCCTCAAAGACTTCCCATGGATTTCTCTAACTTACTATAATTACTTTTAATTTAATAGACTATTTTTTTCTTTTTTAGATTATGCCTTCTATGTGTTTTTGCTGTTAAAAATGTTCTTTGATTAAAAAAAAAATAAAGGAAAACAGTGGAGTAGAGCTGACATTTTTAACCTGGAAAAATTGGAATCTTTTTCTAGGCCAAAAAAACAGAATGTGTGGGAACCACTGAACTAGTGATTGCTAAGGTCCTTTAGGCCTGGTTATGTGAAAGGTGTGAGAGCTGAAGCCAGAGAAATTAAAGATCACATCGTAAGCCAAACTAGACCTCACATCTTTATAAAGTTCTAATCCACTGTCATGCCAGAGGTCACCTTAGAGCAGTGGTTCTCAACCAGAAGTGATTTGGCCTCCCCTAAGAGATATTTGGCAATATTTGAAGATATTTTTGGTTGTCACAACTGTCGGGGTGGGGGATACTACAAGCATCTAGTGGGTAAAGTCTGCTAAACATCCTAACATGCAGGACAACCACCCACAACAAATAATCGTCTAGTCCAAAAAGTCAATAGTGCTGAGAGTGAGAATCTCTGCTTAGCTCTCTCCACTATGTAACTCATACTTTATTAATTTAATCACATCTGAACTCAAATTTCAGCAAAGGAAACAAACATTTGGGAAATCTGAATCACAGGAAGATGTGTGGCCCAAGATTACTTTGGCAAACAGTGAAAACACAGTATCAAGACTTCTACTTTCTAGTTTTACTTTCACAGTCACATTCTACCTCTGAAATTCAAAATTCTCTTTTCATTAGGCAGTATATTTCAGTGGTTTAAAAAGTGTATGTGGGGAGAGGCTTTGGATCAAGGCAAGTCTGCACTCAAATTCTACGTCTAACACTTATCAGCTATAAGACCTTAGGAAAGTCCCTCAACCTTACTAGCATTCCATTTCCTCATCTATAATATCAGACTAATATCTGCTTCACAGAGCTGTTTTAAGGATTAAACAAAAAATGCATTTAAAACACTGAGTACATGTGTCTCGAATATAATACTAAAAATTGTGTTTAATTTGAAGGGGAATTGTAGTTAAGAGTTGGACTTTTGAAAATCCCTGCTCTGCTACTCACTCTGTAACTTGAATAAGTTATTTCATGACTCTGAGCCTCAATTTCCTCATCCGTGAAATGGAGCTAACACCATCCCCTAGGAGAGTGACGAGGACCAATAAGATAAAGTATGTAAAGCACTCAGCACAGTTGGAACACAGTAAGTGTTCAACATACAGAGCTATTTTTATTATTAAAGTGGGTCCAATAAAACCCAATGACATTTTCCACATACAAAAGCTTTCCTATATATGTCTTGAACTACATTTTACCTAATTTTATGCCTGGTTAGAGAAACAGTTGTTACATTTCTCTTAAAATCTTTACTGAGCTAGCAAATACATCACTCTTCCTGGTCCTCTCTGTATCAGGAAGGTTGTTTGTTTGGTTGATTTTGTCTTTTTTTAACACCTTAAATATACTCAATTTTTATTTGGCAATTATACCTCGATAAAAGAAAGGTTTTTGACTTGATATTTTCAGTATGAACAGTTTTACACAGGATGTATTTTTACTCTGTTTTCACCATGAAATTGTAATTGCCTAGAAGGCGAGAACAGCAAAACAAATATCTTTTGTCTAGCAAAGTCTTTGAACTATTTCCTAACCCCACTGGCAATTTTACCAAGATATCAACATCAGAAAACCCACCTCTAGGCAGCACTCTACCATGCTTCCATTGAATACAGGTTTCAAACAACACTCTCTTTCCTTAACTTTAATAATTAATGCATACCAAAAAACCCACATTTAGTAGTCAATCTCTCAGTGTTCAAAGTTATAGTTAAAACAATTACCTAGAAGAAAAGGGAGACCAATAGACAGTGTCTAAAACATCTTAATGTATCATAATGACAAATTTACAAGTAATTTACAGGATTTTTTCATCATTTATAGGTGACACTTCTCTTATTTATTTCAAAGGCTAAGTCAAATCCAACAAAAGTCCAAATCCAACACAAAAAGAGATTGCTCACCTCTGGAGATTTCTGTATATTCTGGAATACAACATAGGTAATAAGTGAACTTGAACCTATAACACTGACAGAGATAAAAAACGATCATTAAAACAGGACAATTGGGGCTCCTTCATTTTTGTTACTGATTTTTTTTCACAGCTTTATTGACATATAATTGATGTAAAATAAACTGCACATATTTTTTAAAAATACGGAATGTTTCGCGAATTTGTGCATCATCCTTGTGCAGGGGCCATGCTCGTCTTCTCTGTATCATTCCAACTCTTATTGTATGTGCTGCCAAAGCGAGCACTTTGCTGTTGATTTTGCAAATCCATCCTGTTAACAGAGCTGTCCTCTGATTTTCAGTTTTTTTTTTTTTTTTTTTTTTCCCCCCAAAGCCCCAGCAGACAGTTGTATGTCATAGGTTCACATCCTTTTAGTTGCTGTATGTGGGACTCGGCCTCACGTTGGACGGAGAAGTGGTGCCTCGGGGCGCTCCCGGGATCCGAACCCAGGCCGCCAGCATCAGAGCGCGCGCACTTAACCGCTAAGCCACGGAGCCGGCCCTGATTTTCAGATGTTACCCCTAAATCTGTTTTTTTTTGGTTATTGTTGTTGATGTTACTACATTTTGTTAATCAGAAAATATCTTCCATGGTAAAGAACAGCATTTCTGTCTAGTAACAGGATAAAAGCAAATCCCCAGGGAAAAAAATGTAGAAAACTTCAGAATTCTCCGGTTTTGCTTATACTAGTTTAAAAAGTCATATTACACGAGCTTAAATAAACTTACCTCAGTGTAGCCATAACAAATTGTATCCACTGTATGGCAGAAAAGACCTAAATAAAACAAGAAAGTGAGAATAAAATTAAGCCTTTTACATTTAACATTCAACTTTACTCCAATTTCACTGTTTATTAACTATCTGTGCAGAGAACAAACTTTTCTTCAGTGGCTAATCAAAACACACCTCAAGTCAGAGAATGAGTAGAAAGGCTGAACTGGCACCTAGAAAGGCAGGGTGGCTCAAATTTTCTGCCCTTATTGCTACATATCTGGGAAACAGTAAGATAAAAAGAATAGAGAAGTGGATAGAAAATGACCGAATAAACAAAAAGAGAGCTGGATGAGAAAATTAATAAAGGGAAGAATAAAATGGAGAAGAAGTAGGGAAAGTCCAGTTCTGAGGGAGAACTGACAGACGTGTGGAAAGAATGAGTAACAGGAAAGGCAAACAAACACTAAATAGAGTTGACAGACAGAGAAAAAATAAAATAGCAAGCAATAGAGAAATGGGAAGAAGAAAAGTTAATAGTATGGAGAGAGATACTGTAAGTGAAATATACAGAACAGGGAGGAAAAAAGGGGGAGCAAAAAAGAGGAGGAGGACAGCTTCTAATCTCACCGAGTGCCAGTTGTCCTCCAGAATGCTAGCCTCCAGTAGGAAGGCCATGGGGACTTCAGCCCCAGCTTTGCTTCAGTAGCCGGATCCTTCCCAGTCTGGTTCTGAATCCTGAAGCAGTGAACAGGTGGCTCCACCCCTAGCCCAGCTGGTCTCCTCCCTACCCAATCCTGCCCTGTATCTTGAGGGCAAGGAGAGAAGGTGCCGACAAGTGGAGGAGAAAGCCAAGCAGAAAGAACAAAAATAGAAAGAGCAGGTGACAAGGAAACAAAGTTCTAAAAGGCATTAGGAATTGTAAGAAGGGGCAAGAGGCAGCAATAATAAAAAGTAGAGAGAATGAGTCACAGTGAAAAGGTAAATAGAGCTGCAAGAAAGAAATGGAAAGGAAAAAAAGGAGAGAAAAAGGGAGAAGAAGGGAAATCTGCTTAAAACTTGCCCCTATTTCGGGACAGAAGCCTGTGATGGGAAAGAGAGATTGTAAATTCACTCAAATCAATAAATTTTTAGTAATACTTGGAGAAAGCCGCAAAGAGAAGGGTTATTAATGCCTCGTATTTATTTAATACTAACATTTTCTTATTCTGTACCAAAAATTCCCACCAGAAATATAATTATATTATTAAATTACATGATTCTTTTAATATACTTCTGTTTATCTATCAACTGTTATGTAAAGTGTTGTGTGATGGACGATAAAAAGACAAATAAGATATAGACCTAGACTTCCAGGAGCTTATAATATGGGAGGAAAAATGGCTTGAATACCAAAATCTGAAATGGTCTGCACAGAAAAATAATATATACTGATTGGCATTTGGACAGTATTTGGAAGAACTGGTAAAATTTGAACAAAGATTGGGGGAAAGAGAAAGCAGAAGGAAGAACATTTCATTTATGTAACCATTTATTTTTCATCTTTCATACATTTTACAAATATTTATTGATAACATTAATTAGATCATTTGCATGGCTTGAGTAATTTAAATATATGACTCATTTACTCATATGAGGTTAAGAATACAGTGTGGAGTAGAAGACAGGACATTGTTAAGTGGAGGTAGGCTCTGATCACTCTGCCTAAATGATTAGATAAACAAATAAATAAAAATACCAGTAAATTTCTGGATCAGAAATCAATACCATAAGGTCTTAGGGAGTGTTTTGAAGCTTCTAATAATATATCTATCTAATAAGGGTGAGGGGACTAATGACAGTCTCACCAAGTGATAAGAGAATGCTTTGGGACAAAGGCCTCTTGTCTCAGTCAAGAACAAATCTCAAATTGTTCAGAGATCAGCCATGCCAAATCAGTCTGCTGCTCTTGACAGGAGAACTTTTCTCCTTTGGCATCTTTTCTAAAATGTCTTATGCCACCAACCAACTTTGGGGACTTACTTTTCCATTTTTCTCTCTAAATTAGTCCCCTGCATTCTGTATATTCAGCACTGTTCCCCTTTGAAATGTCTTTGGAAACATAATCTTCCAATCTAACTCAAGCCCAAATGATAAGGGAGTGATATTTATTTTCAGTTTTCCCTTGTCTTCTTTTTACTTAGCTCCTTAGCAAGCTCAAACACATCCCAACTCTCACTTAATGTGACTGGCTACTATATATATCCATTTAAGTTAACAGATATTCATTAAACTTCTACCACGAGCAAGTTACTGCAGTGCATACAAAGTCAAAAAAGATACCTACCTAGTAAAATATTTTTATTTAAGCAAAAATAATACTAAATTCAAAGATTTATAGTAATAATAGCTACCAATTATCAAGTGCTTTCTATGTGTAAGGCTCTATGCTAAGCATTTTAATCCTTAACACAACCTTTGAGGTAAGAAGTAGTATTATTCCCATTTTACAGATGAAGAAACTGAGGCTTAAAGAAGTTAAGTCATTTCCCTATGGTTACCGAGTTATCAAGTGGTAATGCCAACATTCAAACTCAGTCAGTCTGACTTAGTTCTCACTCCTAACACCTACAGTATTCTAACAGGAAACTGGTTAATGGGAGAATAGGGAAAGACAATTTTAAAAACTAATGTAGGGGCCAGCCCAGTGGTGTAGCGGTTAAGTTCGCACATTCTGCTTCAGCGGCCTAGGGTGCGCAGGTTCGGATTGTGGGCACGGACCTACTCACCGCTCATCAAGCCATGCTGAGGTGGCATCCCACATAGGAGGCTACAACTCTACAACTATGATGTACAACTACGTACTAGGGCTTTGGGGAGAAAAAAGAAAAAGAGGAAGATTGGCAGCAGGTGTTAGTACAGGGCCAATCTTACTCAAAAAAAAAATTAACGTGACATCAAGAGAGCTCTTTTATTAGGCAATTGTTTCTTAGATATGACAATACAAGCATAAGCAACAAAAGAGAAAATAGATAAATTTCTTCTTCAAAATTAAAAACTTCTTGTTCAAATTAAAAACTTTTGTGCTGGGGCCGGCCCTGTGGCTTGGTGATTAAGTGCACGCGCAGCGATGCTGGTGGCCCGGGTTCGGATCCCGGGAGCGCATCGAGGCACCACTTCTCCGTTCATCCTGAGGCCGAGTCCCACATACAGCAACTAGAAGGATGTGCAGCTACGACATACAACTATCCAGTGGGGCTTTGGGGGGAAAAAATAAAATAAATAAAATCTTTAAAAAAAACAAAATAAATAAAAAAAAATAAATAAAAACTTTTGTGCTTAAAGGATACCATCAAGAAAATAAAAAGACAACCCACAGAATGGGAGAAAATATTTGTAAACCATATATCTGATAAGGGACTTGTATATAGAATATATAAAGAACTCCTACAACTCAATAAGAAAAATACAACCCAATTTAAAAATGGGCAGGGCCGGCCCCGTGGCTTAGCGGTTAAGTGCGCGCGCTCCGCTCCTGGCGGCCCGGGTTCGGATCCCGGGCGCGCACCGACGCACCGCTTCTCCGGCCATGCTGAGGCTGCGTCCCACATACATCAACTAGAAGGATGTGCAGCTATGACATACAACTATCTACTGGGGCTTCGGGGGGAAAATAAATAAATAAAATCTTTAAAACAAAAAATGGGCAAAGGTTTTAAATAGAGATTTCTCCCCCCCAAATATACAAATGAATAATAAGCACATGAACAGATGATCGTCATAAGCCATCAGAGAAATACAAATTGAAATCACAACGAGATGCCATTTCACATGTACTAGAATAGCTATAATAAAAAAGATAGACAATAGCAAGTGTTGATGAAGATGTGGAGAAACAGGAACCCTCATACACTGTTGGTGGGAACGTAAAATGTTGCAGCCGCTTTGGCAGTTTCTCAAAAGGTTCAACATATACTATATGACTCAGCTCCTGGCTATAAACCCAGTGCTACTTCTAGGTATATACCCAAGAGAAATTAAAACATATGTCCACATAAAAACTTGGAGACAAATGTTTATAACAGTTTTATTCATAACAGACAAAAATCAGAAATAACACAAATGTCCATCAACTGGTGAATGGATAAAATGTAGTATATCTATACAATGGAATATTATTCAGCAATTAAAAGAAGTACTGATACATGCTACAACATGGATGAACTTGAAAACATTATGCTAAATGGAAGAAGCCAGTCATAAAATACCACATATTGTATGATTCCATTCATAGCAAATGTCCACAACAGGCAAATTTACAGAGATAGAAAGTAGATTAATGATTGTGTAGGGCTGGGAAGGGAGTCTGGGAGGGAATGGAGAGTGACTGCTAATAAGCACAGGATTTCTTTTTAGGGTGACAAAAACTATTCTAAAATTAGATAGTGGTGACGATTGCACAACTCCATGAATATACTAAATACCATTGAACTGTATACTTTAAAAGGATGAATCGTATGGTAGGTGAATTATATCTCAATAAAGCTTTGCCAAAAAAAATGAAGTTTGGGACAAAAGCAAGGAAGGAAATATTTCATTGATGAAATTCATGGTGTAATGATTAGTGGATAACATTCTTCTGTCTTTCCTACTGAAAAGAATCATATTTAGAATGAAAAGTGTTTGGGCCGGCTCCGTGGCTTAGCGGTTAAGTGCGCGCGCTCTGATGCTGGCGGCCCGGGTTCGGATCCCGGGCACGCCCCAAGGCACCACTTCTCCGTCCAACGCGAGGCCGAGTCCCACGTACAGCAACTAGAAGGATGTGAACCTATGACATACAACTGTCTACTGGGGCTTTGGGGGGAAAAAAATGAATAAATAAAATCTTTAAAAAAAAAAAAAATAGAATGAAAAGTGTAAAACAAACATTGTAAGAGGGAACTGAAAACAAAGCTTGTAAGAGAGCACCTGACTGCTCTAAATGAATCCACTACTCCTGGCCTGAACAAATTACATTCCAAGGCTTTGATAAAACTTGCAAGTGAACCCAATAAAGTGCTGAATGAAATCTGAGAGTTAATGTAAAAATGACAAGATTGCTAGAAATTGTAGAACACTAGTAAAAACTTAAAATATTTTATTTTTATAAGAAGAGAGGATGGTAGAGGCTGCAAACCATAAGTCAAAGATCTTAGTATTGATCCCAGATAAGATCCTAAAATGAACTATCCAAAAGATGTGTTTCTAAACAATTAGAAAAAATTAACCACTAAGTCAGCATGGATTTACAAAAAATCATGCCAGACTAACCCCATGCTCTTTTTGGACAGAATTACTAGACATATTATGTATAGTATTTTGACAAAGCATTTGGTGAGAAATTTCACTACATAAAAACAAGGAAATACAGACCAAGTGGAAGCACAATTAAGGGCCTTTCTTGCACAAATAAACCGAAAGGAGTACTAATTAATTGATCAATATCAACTTAGGAATGACTTGTAGTGGAGTGAACCAGCATTGTGACTTGACACTATTCTGTAAACCACTTTCATCAGTGACTTGAAAGAAAATATAGTGGGCATATTTATCAAATGTGTGTGTTACTTATCTATTGCTGCATAACAAATTTCCACAAATTTAGTGGCTTAAAACACACATTTAGGGGCCGGCCCTGTGGCGTAGCAGTTAAGCGCGCGCGCTCCGCTGCTGGCAGCCCGGGTTTGGATCCTGGGCGTGCACCGATGCACCGCTTGTCAGGCCATGCTGTGGCGGCGTCCCATATAAAGTGGAGGAAGATGGGTACAGATGTTAGCCCAGGGCCAGTCTTCCTCAGCAAAAAGAGGAGGATTGGCACGGATGTTAGCTCAAGGCTGATCTTCCTCACACACACACACACAAAAAAAAAACCAAAAAACCCCCCTCACATTTATTACCTCACAACTTCTGTGGGTCAGGAGTCCAAGGATAGCTTAGTTGGGTCCTCTGTATCAGTGTCTCTCACAAGGCTATAATCAAGATGTCGACCAGGGCTAGGTCTCATCTGAAGGCTCAAATGCGGAAGGATCTGCTTCCAAGTTCACGTAGTTGTTGGTCTTATTCAGTTCCTTGAGGGTTGTTGGTCTGAGTGCCTTGATTCCTAAACCAACCATTGGCCAAAGGCTACACTTAGTTCTTTGCCATGTGGACTTCTGCAAGATGTCCTAGCAAGATGGAAGTCACAATCTTACATAACCAAATCACTGAAGTGATATCCCATCACCTTTCCTGTATTCTATTCATCACAGATCTTGCCAATACTCAAGGGGAGAGGATTACACAAGAGTGTGAATACCAAGAGGCAGGGATCATTGGGGGCCATCTTAACATCTGCCCAGCACTGTATGTTCATCCAATGTGTGAAGTACTTTTCCAATTCAGATCATTTGCAATAGCTGTTCCCTCTCTCTGGAATGCTCTTCCCCCAGATAATCACATGATTGGCGCTTTCTCATCTTTCAAGTATCAGCTCAAATATCATCACCTCAGAGATGTAACATTTATAAAATTCCAAAATATCTTGTTTATTTGTTTGTATGTTGTCTGTTTCTCTCTAGCAGACTTTAATTTCCTTGGGGACAGACAAATTATCTGTCTCATTCACCCTAACATCTCCAGCGCCTAAAACAAGCCTAGAATAGGCACTCAGTATTTACTGAATGAATGCACCAAAGTTGTGAGGAATAGATGACAGATTTAAGATCTAACAAGATCTGAATACTTTAGAATAATGGGTTTTATTTAATATGATAAAAGTTAATAGAAATAAATGTAAGTATACTGTACTTGGGTCTAAAAAACCAACTGGATGGAGATTAGGATGAAAAAGGTAGCAACATTTTACTTAAAAATTCTAGAGTGGTGCTATCCAATAAAAATACAATGTGAGCCACATATGCAATTTAAAAGTTTCTAGTGGCCACATTAAAAAAGTAAAAAGAAACAGGTGAAATTAAGTTTAATAACATATTCTATTTAACCAAAATATCCTAAATTTTGTCATTTCAACACGTAATCAATATAAAAAATCATTGGGATATTTTACATTCTTAATTTTGTACTTTGAAATTCAGTGTGTATTTTACACTTACAACACGCCTCAATTCAGATTTGCCACATTTCGAAAGCTCAGTAGCTACATGTGATATTATAAATGGCATTTTTATTTAGACTCTCTGATTTACAACTAGATTGTGGAGGCTCTTGCATTTGGATTTTATCCTGCAGAAGTGCCATTATAGATTTCCGAGCAAAGAAATGATATGACATCGTAACTATAATAACTAGTCCTTAGTAAGTCCATACTATATGCCAGGCGCTGTTCTAAATGCTTTATATGCATTAACTAATTTAATCTACTCACAATCCCGTGAAGTATTATTATTATCCCCATTTTACATGATAATATAATGAGTAATAACATGCTGGCAGTGTGCAGTACAGATTAAAAGGAGAATAGACTGGCAAAAGTTAGGTTACATTTATTTACTTACTCATATCCACCTTTGACCTAGAAAATATTTCAGGTGGCTGATAAGAGTACGAAAAATAAGACAAAATAACATGAATTGAAAGTGGGACAAGAGAAGAAAGAAAAACATCTTTGCTGAAATCATTTGATCCCCGGATATTAAAATCTCTATAAGCTTTTTAATGTTACCCTATTGAAAAAACAATATTAAAACAGAAATCCAAAGTAAGAATTTTCCTGCAATCTCATCATCTAGTCAAAATAATGTTTTATATATTGATGTTACTTTAAGTTCTTGTCCACGTGCATATTCAATCTTTATATATCTGTAGTAATGCTACAGCTAGTATTTTATATTCTACATTTTTGCTCAACATTATTCCATAATTTTTTTTTGCTTTTATTAGAGTCTTGTTTTCTTTCTCTCCACTCCCATGGACTGTAACCACTGCTAAAAGTCTGGTATATTTCTCCACATCTTTCTCTATGCTCATTAAAACATACCCAAATACATACATACATATATGGGGGTTGTTGTTATAGTGGTAGGTTTTTAGAAATGGGATCATATATTTCTGTACACATTGCTTTTCTTATCTATTACTTCATTGATATCTCTCCATTTTAATACAAATAGTTCTAACCCATTTTGATAGCTGTATAATATTCCACATAAGATCATTTATCTAACAATTCCTCTTATGATAGACATGTAGGCTGTTTTCAGGTTGTTGTTGTTTTTTTTTTTTTTGCTTCTGCAAACAATGCTGCGGTAAACATCCCTACATCCCTGCACATATAACCTCCTTCTGTGCTGATGATTTTGTTAGTAAAGAACAGATTCCAGAGTGGAATTCTTTTAGTTCCTCAAATATTTCAAGCTCTTTCTCACTCTCTGCACATGCTGCTTTCTTTTCCTAAAATGCTTCCTAACACATAGCAATCTGCAATTTTATATTTATTTATATAATTATTTAACGTGTATCTCATCACATGAGTGTAAGTTCCTTGAGATCTGAATCCTATTCATCCTTTAAGTCTTATCACAGCTTAAATATACTTCTTTGTAGAGGTTTTTCCTGAATTCCAATGCAAATGAATCCCCCCATCATATTCTTCATAGGCCCTCAACTTTTCTTTCTTAGAAATTATCACAATTGGTAATTATATATTTATTTGTGTAATTATTTAATGTTTGTCTCCTTCACAAGGACTGCAGGGAGCAAATCTATTTTGTTCACCAGTGTAACCCATATCCCCAGAAGAGTGTATTGTGCCTGAAAGATGTTCAGTAAATAGTTTTTAAATGTTGAAAGAATTATTAAAGGAGGATGGGGCCTGGAGAAAATCATACTGTGGAGTAAATCTTCCTTCCATAACAATTTTTAACAGGTCAAATCCGTTTTAAGTGTTCATTAAGACATCTATGTCAAAAGAACTAGTGTCACCATCAACAAAACCTTGTGGGGAAAAACAATTAGCTGTAAGGGATGGGATATCTCTGCAGAACAATATGTGGTCTAAGAAGGGAATGCAGAAAGGGCTGACAGAATTTTGAGAGACCACCATGAAATAGTTCCTCTCTTACTGACTTGATTCATTTATTCACTGAACAAGTATTTACTGAGCACCAACCATGTGCCAGACACCATTCTAGGTGCTGGGGATATAGTAGTGAACCAAACATACAAAAAAAAAAAATCCAACTCTCATAGGAAACAGATAATGAGAAAAACAAGCAAATTATATAGTATGTTAAGTCGAAAAGCGCTAAGGAGAAAAATAAGAGAAAGAAGGGAGATGGAAAGCAAGAAGGCCTCAGTGAGGATCAATTTTTTAAAAGATGGTCAGGGTAGATCTTAGGAAATTGACATTTGAGCAAAGACTTAAGGGAAGTGAAGGAGGTAGCCATATGAATATCTAGAAGAAAAGTGTTCTAGAGGGGGAAAGCCAGTACAAAGGCCCTGAGGCAGGAACATGCCTTGTGTATACAAGGAACAGCAAAAAGGTCAGTAAGACTGGGGGCTCACTGGCTTGACAACGATAGAAAAAAGATGCAAGAGTTTATATATCAGGTGCCTTAGAAAAGACCACGCCACTTTTCCTCCTTACTCCAGCTGCTACGTTGAGTCACATGCATACTCACATAACACGCCTCACCTCCTCCTCCCCACCTCCACACAATACCCAGAGTGAGCCTTTTGATTTTCCACATCAGTGTCAACTGCGGGACTTGACTTCCTAAACATAGAGAACTATACCTGGCTTATCTGTGTCGACTGTCGTCAAGGTCCTGATGCGAAGAATCTCATTGTATCATGAAGTAACCGACCGGGACCAGGGCACTACTAACAGGAAGTATTGAGACAATTACTGTACTTTCACAATTCATAGCAAAAGTACCAATATCTCCCTTCCCTCTCCAACCAATCCATTGCCTTCACTTGTTTTCAAAACCTACTTCTAAACTAACCATGACTAGATAGTCACTCCTGACTGGTAATACTAACTAGGTGCACCCAAAGCATTTATACACTCAGAAGCGAATAATTTAAAAACAGTCTAAATGTCTTATAAAGGATTCTAAAAACGCTTAACAGCTCCTTATAGACTATAGGACAAAGCAAAAAATTCTTCGTCTCCTTTTCAAGACTCTCCCTTATCTGGGCTTAAACCTGTCTTACTACTTTTTTGAGAACTCCTTCCAGCCAAGCAGGTCATTCCCCAAAGCGTCAGGCTCATTCTCACTTCTGCTCCTTTTTCACTGGTTCTCCACCTAAAATGTTCTTTCCTCCAAGGCTTAACTGCATTTCCACCTCCTGCGTGAAGCCTTCTTTAACCCTGAGCTCCTAGTAATTTCTGCCGCCTCTAACTTCTATCATTTGTCTACGTCGCTCATTTTGTTTAATAATTCATCAGGGCAAACTCGAAATAAGTTTTCCCGAATCTCCCCCAACACACACACACAGTAGACTCCGTCTCTCAAAATTTCTATCCAAACTGTTGGCCTGAGATCGGGTCCTGTTATCTGTGATGGCTCACTATGTCACACGTTCACATACAAACACGTGCGGGACGCACAGCGGTGAGCGCGATGCTGAGGCCCTTAGGATGTGTCATACAACTGACTGTCTTCCCTCACATCCCTTTGTTCGCGTCTTGGATTCTATCCTCCATGTCTCTCCATTCCATCCTTACCTCTTCATCCCTACTACTGCGTCCCATCGCAGAACCCTGAGCTCGCCCACCAGACTACTACAGGAGACCCCTAACTGGTCTCCTCCCCGGGGCCCTTCAGCCTCCTCCCTTCCCCCCCGCGCCCTTCATTCCCGAGTGACAGCAAGTCTGACGTCACGCTCCTGGTGACACCTCCGGCGGCTCCAAAGCCTCCAGCTCGCCTTCACATGCCTCTCCCCTTGCTAGAAACACCCTGTGGTGTTTGCCTTATAAACGCCTCCTGGTCTTTCAAGACCCAGCTCCAGGGCCATCTCCTGTCTCTCGCTTTTCCTGACGCTCCCGAGCGGGACGGACTGACCGTCCACCCGTGTTCCCACCAAGGACACCGCAACGGTTATACTACCTCCCCCACGGCCCCTCCTCCCCCGACACCGTCAGCTCCTTCAGTACCGAACCCCGTCTCGTTCATCTCTCCACACTCCCGCAGGCCAAACCCGGACCTGGAGGAAACTACGCCCTGGACAAACACCTGTGGAAGCGAATTACTAGTACTTTTTAATCTCCCTGGAGCCCAGGACATAGCTGGGCAGGTACTCAGCTTTCAGTGAAGCCTGTCTACAGGAGCCTCGCACCTCTCAGGTCAGGCATTCACCACAGAGCAGGCCTGACTGTCAGACCGGGCAGAGGGCAGCAGTGACTCCGGCTGCCACAGTGACCAGGAGCCGAGTCTGGCCGACCAACTCCGGGTCTGGCTGAGGGGCGGAGCAGAGGACGACTGACAGGGTAATATGGGCCGACTGAGGGAAGTAGCCCAGTCTGGCTGACTGACAGACTAACCGAAGGTAGCAGCGCGTCCCAATCGACCGCCCGGCGGACCACGGGCAGGAAGAAATGACGGCCAGCCTCGTCACCTTCCCAGACGAGGAAAGACACCGAAGCAAGCGCAGCAAAGACGCCCAGCACGCGCTTCCCGCCTCTCCTCACGCGGAGGAGGACGGGAAAAGGCTTGGCAGGCTGCGAGCCTCGCCGAGTGCGCAGGCGCGGCAGTCTCTCACTCTTTTCCCGCCCTCCCCGAGGCCCCGCCCCCTCCCCGTAGGCCTGCGCGAGCTCCGCCGAGTGCGCGCGCGCAGCAGCCCCATTTCCCCGCCCCTCACGTGGCTCCGCCCTCCCACTTAGGCCGCCGGGAGCTTCCCGGAGTTGTACACGTGCGCGCACTCGAGACGGCCCTCCTAGTCACGTGACTCCCGGCTCCGCGCCGTCTCAACTCCAGTCTTCCCAAGTCGTACTGCCAGAGTCTGGCGTTATGGCTGCCGCCATGTCCTGCGCCGCTTCTCTCGCCGCACTGTTTCCCCTTCTGTTCCTCCTGCTCCTGTCCGCCCCGCATGGCGGCAGCGGCCTGCACACCAAGGGCGCCCTTCCCCTGGATACAGTCACTTTCTACAAGGTAACGGGGAGGGGGGGGAGACATCGCGCGCAGATGCAGCCCGAGCGCCCGGGGGAGCGCGCATCCACGGGGGACGCAGGGGACAGAGGGCTGGCAGGAGGTGGTCTGTAGCGACGATCCCGGGGCTTCCCACCACCGTTTAGGACTGGTGGACGCTGGGCCGGGGCCGTACCATGACCATGGGGCGTACATGATCCAAGGTCCCCGCGCACCCTTGCCTTTGCAGTATTTGTATTTGCTTCCTCTTTTGCAAAAGAGCTGCAGAGATGCAGCCGAGAGAACCGGGTGTCCCTTCCCCTCACCTATGGGGAGAGGGCGGTGCCGGGCGAGATCCAATCCTGGAGTCCCAAGTGGGAGACCCAGAGGGCGGTGCGAGGCGGACGCCACCCGCCTCCCGGCTGTGGTGGGGCGGGAACCCGGCGTGTTAGCGTGCATGTCTGTGGCCCTCTCCCCTTGGCTTGGATTGCAGCCTGCTTTGCAATATGCAAACTATGTCCAGATATCCTGCGTCTCCTTGAAAAGTGCAAGCGTTAAGAATAAGGTTCAGTTCAACCACCCTGTAGGGAGTATCTCGGGCCAGGGGACAAAATGAATAAAATCAGGTCAAGGCATGGAAGGATTCGCCACTAGCTCCCCCTCCCCTGCCCTCATTTACAGAATTTGGGGTTCTCGCCTGGGTAAAGGGACTTGGGAAATGTTGAAGGCTGAATGCAGTCCCAACGCCCTCCTCTTGCACCTGTCTTCACCCACTGGCAGCTTTTAGCTTCACCTAGGAGATGAGGAAGTGTTGAGATAGAGCCAGTGGTTTTATTTTCTTAATTTGTACCCATTGCTGGGAAGTGAAACCAAGAAGTGGAGCTCTATATCTATCTCAAGTGGCTGAACTCTTCCTATTTTCAGAAGGGTTCTTTGTCGTTGATTTGGCACCTGTGGCCCATTCAAAGCAAAGTTTCGAGAATTTAAAAGTGTTGTAAGGTACACCCCACAGTACCCTATGCTTTGGGGGCCTTTATTGGCAAAGTGACACCTCTACTCCCCAAACATGGGAATGGGATAACATGACAGATCATGTGACTTAGAGGGAAACTGCTGCACTGTCAAGTTGACAGTATTTCCTAGTCAGTTGGTGCCTCTCCATCTTTACTGCTACCACCCTGGTCTAGGCTGTCGTTGCAATATCCTCTCCTCACTGGTCTCCCTGCTTTCACTCTTGAGCCTCTCAGTCCATTCTCCAAACAGTAGCCACATCTTACATGATCTGACCCTTGTTTCCCTCTCCTCTCATCTAACCATTCTCCTTTTTGTCCCCTCTGCTCCAGCCACACATGCCTTCTGTCCTTTGAATATTACTGCCTTAGCTCATTACTAGCTCATTACTGCCTTAGACCCTTTGTACTGGAAGTTCCTTGTGACTAGAACATTCTTTGCTCAGTCTTTGAAACGCTGGTTGCTTCTCATCATTCAGGCTTTGGTTAAATGTTACCTTCTCAGAGTCCTTCCTTGATTTCCCCCTCCCCCAGTCTAAAGTGCTAGTCACATTACCCTGTTTGATTCTCTGTAGCTCTGTACTCACCACTGATTTTTTTTGTCTGTTTTATCGTCTCCCACACTAGAATATTATATGCTTATGAATCAACTACCTTGTCTGTTTTGTTCACTGATCATCTGCACCACCTAGCGGGTTACCTGTTACATAGAAGATGTCAATAATAATTTGTTGGGTGAATAAACAAATCTTTTCTCCAGTCTGTTTCTAAATCTCACTCTCTTCCATCACTCTTGGATAAAAGGGGAGCTTCCTAGTGTTATTGTATCCAGGGGTCTTGTTCTGTGCTTTGCCTTTCAGTGATGTCCCATGTCTTTTTTTTTTTCCTTGCCCTTCACCATCACTAGAAATAAGAGACCCTGTCTGTTTTCTTTACTGCTGTGTTCACTTAGAACGGTGCCTGGCACATGATAGGCCCTCAGTACTTTTTTATTCAATGAATGAATAATGAATTCATCTGTATGTTGAAGAAGCAGGTTACCTAAATATAGGTTATGTTGGACCCAATTCCTGCATGAGGAAAGGAGAGAGATTTCTAAAGCGATTAAGAAGTACAGACTGAGTAAAAGAAAAACAAAAATTCGTTGTGCAAATGTTTGCCATTCAAAACCATTCTACCGATGGCTATGAATGGTGAAAGTAAAAGATGGAAGCCTCTCCATTCTATTTTAGTAGACCACTGTATGATTATTAATATTATTCCATAATACAAATGTAGGCCCCTTGAAGGTAGGGATCCATTGTTTGCACTTTTAAAATTTTTTCCCCCTAGACATGTAGCATCTGCTACCAAAGCCTGCCCTAGTTTTGTCTATTTATTAAATATTTTCGGAGCATCTGCCACATGCCAGGCACTTTTGGGCACTAGAGATACAACAGAAAACAGGTCAGACAAGGTCCTTATTCTCATATATGTAAATTCTTGTGGAGAGGACAGACAACAAACAAGCAAATAAGGATTTCAGCGAGTGATTAATGCAGTGAAGAAAGCAGAGAATGGTCACGTGATAGCGTATGATGGAAATGAAGCAGCATTAGATGCTGTGAGGGAGGATGCCTCTCCGTTAGGAAGGGCCATTTGCACTGAGCTTTGAATGACAGACAACCATGGACAAAAACAGGGAAAGGGCATTCAGCCAGCAGAGACCGCAAATGAAAAGGCGCTACGTGGGAATAAGTTTGGTGTGTTGAACTGAAATAAGGTCATTTGGGCCAGAGGGATGTGATCTGATTTATATTTTAAGTCTTCCCTGCTTTTAGGCCGTCAGAGCTCAGACTTTTAGGGTCAGTGACCACTTAAAGATTACCTGTTTTGGTGGCTTCCTCCCTTCCCTTGTGTCTCTAGGCAGTGTTAAATATTTTTTAAAACCTAAAAACAAATGGACATCAGCACACAATAAGGAACAAGGACTAACAAAAACTCAAATGATGTCAGCTTGACTTAATTATGATAATGATTACCTGTGATGAAAAACTGACGGGCAGTGATCACTTTGATTAGAAAAACAAAAAGTTGTAGGAGGAGAGGAAGGCAGTATTACTGACAAAGGCAGTTTGTTAGATAAAATCTGTGCATTGGAAGAAATCATCAAAAGAAAGTCCTTGGGATACCTCAATAAGTTAAACATAGAGTTACCATATGACCCTGCAGTTCCGTCCCTAGGCATATACCCAAAAGAAATGAAAACAGGTGTTCAAACAAAAACTTATACACAAATGTTCGTAACAGCACTATTCATAAATAGCCAAAAGGTGGAAACAACCCAGATGTCCATCATGTGATGAATGGATAAACAAAATGTGGTATATCCATACAATGGAATATTGATTTAGCCATAAAGAGGAATGAAATACCTTGAAAACATTATGCTAAATGAAAGAAGCCAGTCACAAAAGGCCATGTATTGTATGATTCCATCCGAGTAGACAAATCCATAGAGACAGAAAGCAGCTTAGTGGTTGCCAGGGGCTAGGGGGAAGGGGGACTGGGGAATGACTGTTTAATGGGTACCTGGTTCCTTTTTGGGTGATGAAAATGTTCTGGAACTAGATATTAGTGATGGTTGCACAACATTGTTAATGTACTAAATCCCACTAACTTCTGTACTTTAAAATGGTTAAAATGGTGAATTTTATGTGATGTTAATTTTACCACAATTAAAATAAAAATCTTGGCCATGACAGTTCAAGAACTAGAGATCTAGCCAAAGGGAACTGTGGTCTCCGGAGGGGATATTGTCCCAAGCCTGGTCTCAGCATCTTCCCATGAGCCCTAAAATTACGGAGTTCTAATTCTGGGCTCCCTAGCTAAAGCGTCCTCCATGGTGCCACCTCCTTTATAGACAATTGGTTGGTTGGTTTTTGTCAGATTTCTGGTTCAGTGTTTACTGAGAAAGGCCCCTTGGGATGATGGGCATGACAGGGGCCAACATAGTGTGTGCTGAGGGTCTTCTTAGCCTTACACAGAGAGCCACTGGAGGAGAAGGCCTTAGTACATTTACAGCTTTGCTTATTCTATACGGGGTTGTATATGTCTTTGACTAGTGTGAACAAGTACCTAATGGTGGGGTACCCAGTGCATAGCAGGCACCACTAAATTGTTAAATGAATCAATGGGTGAATGAATGAATGAATGAATATTAGTATGGGAGAGGTTGTCTCCCTTGTGGGCTTGGTTTCCACTCTGTTTCTTAAACAGGGGTCCCTTGTGAAAGGGAATTAGCCCCAAAAGTCTCTGGAACCCCCGACTTGCTCAGCTCTATACACCCTCAGGTTATCCCCAAAAGCAAGTTCGTCTTGGTGAAGTTCGACACCCAGTACCCCTACGGTGAGAAGCAGGATGAGTTCAAGCGTCTGGCTGAAAACTCGGCCTCCAGCGATGATCTCTTGGTGGCAGAGGTGGGGATCTCAGGTATGGACAAGTCCAGGATGACTGGGGAGGGCAGAGAGGGAGGAAGCTAAGAATTATTTTCCTACTAGTAGGGGGAATACCCAGTGCCTTTGTGTCTGAGCCACACACAAGGAGTGTAAATGGGGTCATGGCCTCTCAAGGAGTCTAGTACCCATGGCAAGCTTAGCTTGAGCAGATTCTGTGACCACAGAACCTCGCTCAGCCTTGCAGGTGCCTGAGGGGAGGGAATCCACCACCCTTCACCCTCTGCCTCACACTGACATTACTCCAAGTTCTCTGAGAACTTGGAGCTCTCCTTGCAGGAGACTGTGGTCAGGGTGGGGGCCATGCCTCCTAGGGGACAGCGTAGTCAGTTCCTCCATCTTCATTTAGCTCTTTTGTACCAAAACTATTGGGTTTTGGCTTTAGCTCAAATCCACCAGAGCTGTCACTAAACCAAGGGCAGCTCTCAACCACCATAACAACTTTAATAATAATAGTTGCCAACATTTAGTGGTTTACAGTCTGTAAAGATGTGCACAGACATTGGATTTTTAGTCTTCACTTGAACCCCACCTGAGAAGTGAGACGCATTATCTTCATTTTATACTTGAGGAAAACCGAAGCTTCAGTGACTCCTCGGGCTTTGGGGTAGGAAGTGACTCATGCAGAACTCCACCTAAGTATTTATTCCTGAGTGCAGTGGGTTCTTCCCTCTCTCAGTTTCCTCCCATCTGGGATGCCTCGGTTCTCTAGTAAGCTCTAGAGTCTGGTCCTGGGTAGAGATAGCTGTCACACTGCTCCAGGGCAGTCGGTCAGTTTTGACTCAACTGCGAGTCCACTCCCTTGGGCCTTTTAGAATAATAATAATAGCTGACATTTATCAGATGTTTGCTGTGTGCCAGGCCACTGTGCTAAGTGTTTTACGTGTATTTCATCCTTGTGGCAACTCTTTGAAGGAAGTACTATGACCCCTATTTTTCAAATGAAGAAATAGAGGCTTAGAGTAACTTGCTCAAGATCGTAGAGTTTAAAGTGGCAGAGCTAGGATTGGAACCCCACGCTTCCTCTACTACTGCCCTGTAACAGGTGGTCTTGGCCATTTCTTCTTGGCAAGGTGTAAGAAACCAGTTGTTACAGCATCAGCCCTTGGGACTGCTACTGCCTGTTAGGAAGGACATAGCCAATACTAACAGCTACCACATATTAAGCACTTAACTCTGCCAGGTTAAGTGCACGTATCCCCTCATTGGGTCCTCCCGGCAGCCCTCATGTGGTAGGGGCTATGTTCCTTATCTACCACATGGTCCCTTGCTCACTAAGCACCAGCCAGACTGGCCTGTGTAATCCTTAACTACGCCCAGCTCATTCCTGCGTCAATGCTTTTGTACTTGTAGTCCTGTCTACCTAAGACACTCTTCTCAGATCTTCACGTGTCTGGCTCCTTGATATTCAGGTCGCTCAATTCATGTCATCTCCACAGAGAGGCCTTCCATGACCACCTGAAGCGGGCCTTCTTACCCACTAACTCAGTCACATCACCCTGTTGTATTTTCATCATGGCACTAATCACTTATGTTCATTTGTTTATTTTCTCTCTTCTCATCCTTAAAAGAATATAAGCTCCTTGAGGTCAGAGAGCTTGATACTCTTAATCACAACTACATCCCAGCACTTAGAACGGTACCTGGCACATAGTGGGCATATAATAAATATTCAGAAGAATTCCCATTTTTCAGATGAGGAAAATGAAGTTCAGAGAGGTTAAATGACTTGATTAATGCCATATGGCTAGGAAGTAGCAGAGGAGGAATTCAGACACAGCCAAGATGATTCATCTCCCTCTCAGCCCAGATAGGCCTTCTGACAATCTCCTGCCCTGCATTCATCACGGTCTTGCTCCTCATATCTGGTTTCTGTTCACAGATTATGGTGACAAGCTGAATATGGAGCTGAGTGAGAAATACAAGCTGGACAAAGAGAACTACCCAATCTTCTACCTCTTCCGGGATGGGGACTTTGAGAACCCAATCCTGTATAATGGCGCGGTTAAGGTTGGAGCCATCCAGCGCTGGCTAAAGGGGCATGGGGTCTACCTAGGTATGCCTGGTTGTCTGCCTGCATATGATGCCCTTGCTGGGGAGTTCATCAGGGCCTCTGGCGTGGAGGCCCGCCAGGCCCTCTTGAAGCAGGGTCAGGAGAACCTTGCAAGTGTGAAGGAGACTGAGAAGAAGTGGGCTGAGCAATACCTGAAGATCATGGGGAAGGTCTTAGACCAAGGTGAGGACTTCCCAGCATCAGAGATGACTCGGATCACCAAGCTGATTGAGAAGAACAAGATGAGTGATGGGAAGAAGGAAGAGCTCCAGAAGAGCTTAAACATCTTGACTGCCTTCCAGAAGAAGGAGGCGGAGAAGGAGGAGCTATAAAAAGGCACTCCAGGGTTTGGCGGGGTGGGGAGGGGAGAGTTACCTGCTGGCTGTGAGACCCTCCTGGTATATAAGGGAGTGGTGGGAAAAGTGGCACTAAACCAGAAATCTGAGGGTGCCTGCACATTGATGCTGATGTGACCATGCTTGGGATATCTATAGCCAGTCTGGGTATAGCTGGAACACTTACTCAGATGGCTTGTGAAATCGCTCTCAGAAGGAATTGGTACTATAAAGAAGAGTGTATGGCCCAGGTCCTTGACAGGTGTAATTCTAATCCAATTAAAGTTTCCATGTTTTGGTTAAGTGGACCTGAAGCCATTCAGTTGTCTTTTACAAATTATACTTTGGCCTGTGACCTGCTTTCTTCTTTGAATTTATTTTTTAATCTAAGCTTGTATGGATTCCACTCTACCAGGGTAATAGACTATCCTGGTAACATTGTGGAAACCAGTCCCAGCTTAAAGCCTACCTTTATTACTTTCCACTGGTGTTCAGACTCAAGTGGATTGATTGTGGGTGATAAAATGCATTGTCCGTTTTCTGGTCCTTAAAATTGAATAGCAACATTAACGAACTTCAGTGTAATTATTTCCATACTCCATGAGATACATATAGCAAATTCTTAGTTTCACTGATATGATCAGGTGGGGTTTTTTAGAGTTGGATTTAGACAGCTAAATGATACAATTCAGTCCAATATGAAAGTTTAAAAAAAGAAAGGGATTGTTTTCTATCTAAGTTACTTTGTCACTGTCAGTTATTCCGTTAAGTACCAACTTTTAAAAAGCAGAGTGGGAGAGCACTGTGCTGACTTTCAAACATGTTCTCAGGAGTGATGAGCAATTATCTGCAATGGTAAGCTTCATGATAACATCCCCATTTTCATATTTAACTATTGGAAAATATCAAACTGCAGCTCCTGAAATATGTCTAATTGCACCCACATAAAGAAATTTAAGTTGAACAGAGTTGGCAAATAAAACCTTAAATTGTTTATATTCCTCCATTTCAGCCAGATTGGTATTTAAAGTCACTGGAAACAAGAAATGCAGTCAAATCCATGTGTAAATTGGAACAAAAACAATTTTTGTGGTAGCTTAGGTAGCTTAGGCTAACAATTCAAATCAACTAAGTAAAAGATGTTCAAACCTAAATGCCTACCCATAGCTAGCATAGGTACTCGCAACACTTGACAAAAGAATATAACTATTATATATTTGGCCCAACAATTTCAATATTTCTCCTACTCATTATTTCAATTCTAACTGAAAATTTTGGAAGATCTTTTTGGATGCTTCTCACCAGTAAACTTGCTTTTGTTCTAGTTTTTTCTCACCTAACACACGGTCACTTCCAAAGAACTGAGTATTCACTGTCTTATGGAAATTAGAGTAAGACAAATGGCAGGTCAGGAAAGAACTCTAGAACTAAATGCATCCACGGTCCGTGAATGTGGTCTCATCTTGATTCTCAATTGTGAGAGGAATGAAAGAAAAGTGACAACACATCCATGGGTACTTCATTGGATAGGTCTGGGCTGGGCATCGTTATTTATAGGGTCTTTTTTTGTGTGTGTGTGTGAGGAAGATCAGCCCTGAGCTAACATCCATGCTAATCCTCCTCCCCCTGCGGAGGAAGACCGGCTCTGAGCCAACATCCACCGCCAATCCTCCTCCCCACTTTTCCCCAAAGCCCCAGCAGAGAGCTGCATGCCACAGCTGCACATCCTTCCAGTTGCCGTATGTGGGACGCGGCCTCAGCATGGCCGGAGGAGCCGTGCGTCGGTGCGCGCCCGGGATCTGAACCCAGGCTGCCAGCAGCGGAGCACACGCACTTAACCACCCGCACTTAACCACCGGCGCAGGGCCGGCCTATAGGGTCTTTTTTTTTTTTTTTTTAAAGATTTTATTTATTTATTTTTTCCCCCCAAAGCCCCAGTAGATAGTTGTATGTCATAGCTGCACATCCTTCTAGTTGCTGTATGTGGGACGCGGCCTCAGCATGGCCGGAGAAGCCGCGCGTCAGTGCGCGCCCGGGATCCGAACCCAGGCCGCCAGTAGCGGAGCGTGAGCACTTAACCGCTAAGCCAAGGGGCCGGCCCTATAGGGTCTTGAATTGAAGAAACATGGGCTATTGGGCAGGACTAGATTATCATACATCAGAGGCTTTTTGTTTCAAATATTTTTCATTAAAGGTGGGCCCTAGTTTCTAGTTTAGAGTCTGAAGTAATTTGCATATGCCACATAAAATTCAGTCTTCCCTGATACTTAAATCAAATGGATTCTTAAGTCTACTTCTTAACGTCTAATATTCTGGCTCCAGTGCTGCTAATCAGACTGTTAATGAAGGCTATGGACTGGCTTCCCAGAATCAAAAAAGTATATACAATTTTAAGGGAATTTCCAGATAACCTGAAACAAATGAGACCCTGGGTCCAACACGAAGAATCCTGTTCTAAGGCACTTGCAAGTTATCTCAAATAGTGTCAAGAATAATTTTAATTTACAAATAGTCCTTAGTAATTGGTGCCACAAAAAAAAATGTTGCCATTAGAATCGCATCAGGAGAGATTGATTATTCAATAGCGAACCAAGATAGAATCTGGGGATTTGAATGTGGCCATCAAGATTAAGAATGTGAGGGCCGGCCCCGTGGCTTAGCGGTTAAGTGCGTGCGCTCCGCTGCCGGCGGCCCGGGTTCGGATCCCGGGTGCGCACCGAGGCACCACTCCTCCAGCCATGCTGAGGCCGCGTCCCACATACAGCAACTAGAAGGATGTGCAGCTATGACAGACAACTATGTACTGGGGCTTTGGGGGAAAAATAAATAAATAAAATCTTTAAAAAAAAAAAAAAAAAAAGATTAAGAATGTGAGATAGTGTGGGAGGATTCTGGATTTTAGCTCAATTCATCAATGCTCAAGAGTTTGAATCTTACCCAACCAACCCTTACCCCACTGGGTGGTCTTATGTAGTAGCCTTATCTGCAATGACTACTTTCCTCATATGTAAGGTAGTACATTACCTGGGACCCACTTTTACTGGGACATATGGAAGCTGGAGACTACAAAAAAAGCTCTGTGCTTCTCAAGCATAAACTGCTGTAGATACCCCACAAATAATTTTTATAAGCATTTGGCTTACAGTTGCTTACCCTCCACTGGTTACTATGAAATACATGTCTGCATCGAGGCAGTGACAGCATCTAAAAAACAGGGAACATAAAAAAGTGTAAACCTGAGCCCACCCTTTGGGGAAAGTTAACAATGGCAGCGAGGTATATCCAAGTACCCACCTTTTGTTAAAGGAAAAAAGAAGGGGATGGAGTTAATTCATATCTACAGAAGCAGGCAAAAATGGACTTTTTTCAGGGCTGAGGTAAGGGCATTTAATATCACAGGACAGAAAGGAAACTAGGAGAGGAAAAACAAACAGCTCTCTCTTCTTTCCCGTTAGCAGTGTGTCTGACTGAATCAACTTCTGATCTCAGCCTGTGGGTTCGCATACTTTTGGATAAATCATCTCATCAGCCTGTCTGAAATCTTGCAGTAACTTCCTACTAAATTTAGAAATCTCATTTCTTCCCCTGGCTACCAAGTCCTGACTGCTCGGATCCCCTCTCCTTTCTATCTCAATCTCCACTCCCTTCCACTGCGTCCATTAACTCCCAGCCACTTGAGCCTTTCTTTTTCCTTTTTTGTCATTGGAACATTCTCAGCAGTTTCCTGCCTTGGGACCTTTGCTCTTGTGTTCTCTTTTCCATAGCTGACTCTTCATCCTTCAGGTCAGATGGCACCCCTCAAGAGGTCCTCTCATGCCCCAGTTTATCACATACCCTGATTTATGTTATTAAACAGGACTTAATTACAAACTAATATTTATTTTTATTGTCTCTTCCCCCACCTCAGCCATTAGCTAGGATATTGGGTCTCATTTACCATTATATCAGGAGAGCCTCGAGTGGAATCTGGCACATAGTAAATAAGTGCTCAATACATATATGTTGAATTAATGAATGAAGGTACTACTTTCAAACACAACAACTAGGAGCCTGGGAATAAAAATTTTAAATTCAAAAATATTACAGTTTTGCTGGGAAGTGTAATGCTCAATACAAAGTTGGGATGCACTATATCATTTAAAAGGTTGTGGCTTCTAGGAATCCAAATATGAACCAGGCAGAGATGCCAACTTAAAATGAAAGTGTTTATATAAATTAACCCATCCAGTTTAACACAGATGTGCTATATGCTTCACTTAATTCTGAAGAAGAATATATACTGCCCATATTAATAAATCACATCAAATAAGTAGGAAGAGTTTCAATAACAAGGCCATAGATACATTGAAACCCCTTTTTATATTAAAAGTTAAAATGAAAGACAAATCCAGATTGAACATAGTGATTGCAAAATATAATGCAATTTTGAACAATTAAAATTATGAAAATATACAAAATTGATGGGCAACACAGCTAGGCATTTGTACATTTTCCATTATGTGGAGAACACTAAAAATTTCTTTATCTTTTATCCACATCAGATAAATGATTTAAACCAAATGTTTGCTTTGGAGAGTCTTAAGATCTCAGTAGTATAAAAAGCAGTAATTTTTCAGTCTGTAAACAGTAGTCGTATTTTTTCTCCTTTTTTTTTAAATATCAATTTACCACACAAAAACAAACAAAACAAAACAAAACCCCACACAAACCAAAAACAGCAGCAGCAGCAATGGGTTATTTGGGAATTCTCTTCAAATACCAATTACGTACAATTGCTGGAGAGGGTGCTTTTTACTCATGTAAGAATATATATATATATATTTTTTTTTTTTAACTGTACACAATTTATAGTGCATGACAGTTTCCAAAAGAATAGATCAATAAAAGATATTGGCCATTTCTGCATAATTTCATTCTTTTTACAATTATCTCAAAATGTAAGGTTGGATCTAATTGAAATGCTACATTTAGTAGGAAAATCAGCAAGTAATAAAGGAAGCATAATCTCGACAGAACATTGTCACTAAAACCAGTAGAGGTCCCAGATGCCCCTGGGGAAAAGACTAGTCAGGTAGACCACTGGAGTCACGCACTGTCCCTGAGGACCAAGGCCAGCCCACTGAGCAGGTATGCTAGATTGATCATGGTCAGTTGATAGACTTGTTTCAAAGAGTATTTCTATGTACAGTATTTTTGGACAGTCAAGGAAACATCATTTCAAGAACACATGCCATACACACACACCCCCACCCCCATACACACACAAAGTTCTATCTAAATTGGCCAGAGTTTTATGAAATTATGATATGTTGTCATTATATTAGATTTGGAATCAATCAGAATTTTCAATTTCTCTTGTTCAAGGCAGTTCTTCCTTTTGGGATGGGGTGTGACAGCTGTGGCTACCAATTTACATCAAAAATAATTTTTTCAAATTACTTGATGGACTGGGATTTCCAACAAGTCTTATTTTGAACAGGTAATGTAGTAATTTTCTTAAAAATTTCCTTGGAAGTTTAAACAGTTATTAATTACCCTATTGAATTTGGAGTCTAAGAAAGTCAAAACAAGAGGACAAAATGTAATTGCTTTGCATACAGAGATTTTCCAAGTTCTCTTTTGGTTGCTTTTAAAAGAAAAAGTATCACATTTCACTGGAGAAGTGAGTTGCAAAGGACCTTTAAGGTCTTCAAGACCAATCCTCCATCAGATGTTTGAATGTCCTCATCAAATTCATTTCTTTGCTCTTACAGAATTAATAACTTTAGCGGTATGTGGGTAACAAAGACCAAAAACAGAAGCAGATTCAAACACAAAGAAGTTATCAAAGCAATGGTATGAACTGTTTAAGATTTTCAAGAGCAGTATTTATCTTCCTTCAGCCAACCTCTGAAGCTATAGTCTTAGGGAGCTCCAGGTGGACAATGTAAACACCATCCTGGTGTAATTCTCAAGTTTGAAGAAAACCAGTCTGAACCTCAAACCAAATGGATAACATTTCTTTTGCCAGCCTAAAACTTAAAACCTAGGTTAAGTCCATAATATACATTCCTTCCCTCCTTCCCAAATCCCCCACTTAAAAAACACTAGAGTATTAAATCTTTATTTTCAAGCATATATATATATATTTATAAATATATATATGCTTGAAAATATACATATATATGTAAAAGAATATACATATATATATATATCTCACAAAACCAATGACATTGGTATTAGACTTGCCTGCATAAATTATATACACCTCTCTTTAACAGTGATTCCCATCTTTCCCAAATGGATCAGACAGCAAGCTAGTCCTCAGCAGGCTTATAAGTGGTCTGTACTGCCTTCCCCTCCAAACAACTGTAAGTTAACAGAAGCCTACCTGTGATTTAACTCTCACAGGAGCTAGGATGGGGACATCTTGGCTATCTGGACTATTAAGCCAAAAAATGAACACCTGTGGTAGTGTGAGCGGTGCCCTTCAGGGGCAGGTGCTTATGCCCAGTTTCATCTGAGGCCCTTTGGGTACCTGCCTTGGGTTCTGTGGGAGCCAAGCAGCTGGGGAAGCCTCAAAACTAAAATGCTAATGTGGAAAGAGGGCCTGCTTCCAGCCATGGTCCCCTTCTACTTCTGCTTTCTGCTTCCTAAGGCTCAAGGACCAGACCAAAACTCCCACTGCTATAATGGTAGGGCCATTCAGCTGCTCTGAGGTTGATGCTTTATGCTTAATTTCTATTGCTGCTTTTATGGACCCCACCACCACCACCATCACCAGCACCAGATGTGTCTGGTGACAGAAGGAAGAAGAAAAGTGGGGTTCTCTTGTGGCTGCCATATGCATATGAACATGTATAAAAAGTGGTCAAACCCAGATGAGGGTCCTGCTTCTGGTTTATATACAATAATTTAATCAGTTGTATACATTTAATCTTAAAAAATTAATTCACGATCAAAGTCCTTCATGCATTTTATGAGGAAGTTCTGGATTAAAATGATGGTCAACCAGATGTAGCTTTTGTCTGGAAAGATGATGTCATTTCTGTTGTAGAGTCATCAGTGCTCATGGTTCACACTTCCTTAAATTTTTAGTTTCTTTGTAGTCTCAAGTCTTTTTTTCAGCAGCTCCCCAATTTCCAGAAGTGAGTGCAGATAACTGCTCTGCACCTTTCCTTGCACAGTCTTTGAAAATTTTCTCTCTTCCTACAAAGAGACAAGCATTAGTGGTCTTGCTCGGAAAGCATTCTCCCAGATTATAGTTCCTCAGATACAAGTTAAAATTACCGTTACCTTTGGTCTCACTGCAAGCTCCATCAGAAAAGAGTGGGTCATTTCCAATTTCATAAAATGCAAAGAAGGCTAAAGCTCATCATAGATGTATATTTTTCCATGTGATTTTTCACTGACACCCTGTTGCTTTGCATTATTGTTTCAAGTAAACTTTGTAAAGTCGAAAACCTGAGATTTTTTTTTGTTATAATTTTATTTATTTATTTATTTCCCCCCAAAGCCCCAGTAGATAGTTGTATGTCACAGCTGCACATCCTTCTAGTTGCTGTATGTGGGACGAGGCCTCAGCATGGCCAGAGAAGTGGTGCGTCGGTGCGCGCCTCAGATCCGAACCCGGGCCGCCAACGCAGAGCGCGTGCACTTAACCGCTAAGCCATGGGGCCGGCCCCGAGATTTCTGATTACTATTTTTCATCAAGAAAAAAGGTAGGCAATTATTACTAAGTAGTTTAGATATATAATCACTATTATTTTGTTATGAGCTGTACAAAGTGGAAAAATTGAGATTTTTGATTATTAGTTTCATCGGAAAAAAAGTAGAATTTATTATTAATTTAGACATTACCACAGCCACTTTTTAAAGGCATCAATTTACTGGTATCATCTTTTCTAGTTACCATATTGACAGGTTTCCCTCCATATTGACAAAGTCCATGGGTTCCAGAGGCCAAACAACTAAAAAAGACCAGAGCTTTCCTAAGCCTACTCAAATAGGTGAGTTAAATATTGCTGCATATTTGACCTGTGGTAGAGACCACAAAAGGTAAAGGGGATGGAGTGTTCAAACACAGAAAGGAGGTTGGCTGAGAACTGGTTAGGTCTACGTGAAGTTGGCAGTATTGTGCAAAGCCCAGAAGAAACCAGGTAAGCACAGCTTATGACCCAACATGTGCATCAGAGGGTAGGTACAGGGGCCGGCCCCATGGCGTAGCGCTTAGGTGCTCGTGCTCCACTGCTGGCAGCCCGGGTTCGGATCCCGGGCACGCACTGACGCACCGCTTGTCAGGCCACGCTGTGGCGGCGTCCCATATAAAGTGGAGGAAGATAGGCATAGATGTTAGCCCAGGGCCAGTCTTCCTCAGCAAAAAGAGGAGGATTGGCATGGATGTTAGCTCAGGGCTGATCTTCGTCACAAAAAAAAAAGAAAAAAAGAAGAAGGTAAGTACAAATACATTTCATTCAGTACTATACATAAAAACAAATGTACAGAAACAAACTAAAATGTCCAGTGGCTATGGTATATTCATATTTTGAATACTATACAGCTGTTTAAAAGAACAAGATTGATCTATATGCATTAGCCTGAACAGATCTCTCAAATATAAGGTTGAGTGAGGGGCTGGCCTGGTGGTGTAGTGGTTAAGTTTGCATGCTCCGCTTCAGCAGCCCAGGGTTTGCAGGTTCGAATCCCAGGCGTGGACTTATGCAACACTCATCAAGCCATGTGTGGTGGCGTCCCATACACAAAATAGAGAAAGATGGCCACAGATGTTAGCTCAGGGCTAATCTTCCTCAGCAAAAAGAGGAAGATTGACAACAGATGTTAGCTCAGAGCCAATCTTCCTCACAAAAAAAAAAAAAAAAAAGGTTGAGTGAAAAAAAGCCAAGCTTCAGAATAAAATAGTGTATCATTTACTTTTAAAAACCTAACAGGTGTTAGAGTACATTATAAAGTTACATTAAAACCAGATGGGTTTTTTTTGTTTTGTGAGGAGATCAGCCCTGTGCTAACATCCGCCAATCCTCCTCTTTTTTTTTTTTGCTGAGGAAGACGGCCCTGGGCTAACATCTGTGCCCATCTTCCTCCACTTTATATGGGACGCCGCCACAGCATGGCTTGCCAAGCAGTGCGTCGGTGCGCGCCCGGGATCCGAACCAGCGAACCCCGGGCCGCTGCAGCGGAGCGCGCGCACTTAACCACTTGCGCCACCGGGCCGGCCCCAAAACCAGATGGTTTTTAAAAGATACAAATAGTATTGTGTATTTGCTCTATGAGTATAAATGCAAAAAAAAAGGTCTTGGCACACAACCAGTTTCAGTGGATACCTCTAGGGAGGAGGAGAGGGACCAGGACCAGAGGTAGTAGTCCAGAGGCCTTATTCATAGTGTTTCAAGTTTAGAAAGAAAAGAAGGAAAGAAAAAAGAAATGAACAATAATGGAAATTAAACTGAAGAGTTTTTTTTTTTTTTTTACCCAAAGAAAGTACCCAGCACTATATGGATCCTATATTTGGTGGCTGGTGCTGCTCAGTATATTATATGTATTGTGACTTTAACACAAGTAGGCAATATATAAGGCCATTACTGTTTTGTTTAATCCTCACTATAATCCTATGAAGTAGGTATTATTATGACTTGCATTTTACAGATAAAGGAATTGAGGCCCAGAAAGGGTAAGTGACTTTCCCAAGGTCAAAAGATGAGGACAGAGCCAGGGCTTGAATAATCTAGAGAGTAGCCCAAAGTTAAGGATAACCTCTACAATAATCAAAACTGAGAAATCTTATACCTCATTTCAGGAGGCAGATAGCTCTTTTAACAAGAACCACCACTCAGTAGTCTCAACAGCAGGGCTATTGTACCTATCACCCTTGTATCTGCCAGTTCTTCCCACATACCACGTGCTCTGGCTCTGCCGACTGCCTCAAGGTGCCCCACACAATTCACTTTCCTGCCTCCGTGCTTTTGTCTGGGCCTCCTTCTGCTTGGGATTCCTTTCCTCCATTCTTGTCTGCCTGGTGAAAACTCATCAATCTTCAAACATCCCCTCTCCAGTGAGACTCTTTTTGACTCGCTCAGATTTTTGTGCCTATATCATATTTCCAATTTAGTTAAGTAATCTGTATGTATCTCTCTACGCCCAGGTCTTTGATCACTATATTTCTACAAGCATTTAGTCTAACAACAGTGAGCTCAATAAATTTTTATTTTCTTATTGAAAATCGTAAAGGTACCCAGCAAAGCCCATAAAACAATGTGACATTTGTTCAAGTGTGCGATCTTTAAGATTTTTTCCTTTTTTTTAAATAGGTACTGTAATTTTACATTTTTGTTTTTTTAATAGTATTCACTATAAGGGGATGGGAGTTTGGAGTAGATGAGTTTAGGTTTGGTTTAAAAAGTAAAAAGTTAAATAGCTCCAAATCTACTATAAATTACCAGATTTCTTTGTATGTAAAAGTGTTCCAAAAGGACCAGCAAGTCCCTCTCCTTTCAGAGTGATGTGCAAGTGGCAGGTAGAAGGCAAGAATTCTACCTAGGACATACCTATTTCTCAAGGATTCAATTATTAGGCCTTTACTGGGTACCCAAATTCCTGGATTTCATACAGGCTAATGGAAGATACAAATGTGTTAGAGGAATACAGAAGAGGGAGAGGTGAACATGGACCTGGATGGTGGGACTGGCACTGATTGATTTGGGGCTGGGAACTGGGAGGTGCTATTCTCTGTTTTCTAATTCTCTTATAACGAACATACATTTTGTGTGTAAAGAAAATAGTGAAATACTACACAGTGGTTAAAAAGAATAAAGTAAATAAGTACTCATCTATAATGATCTAGATACTAAGTACAAAAAGCAAGAGGGAAAACCATGTGTATAGTATGTTATCACTTGTGTTTAAAGGCGAGAGGTGGGACGGAGGGATAGAAAGACATAATATGCTTATAGATGGGTTATCTAACTCAGGAAGATTGCACAAGAAAGTATTGATAATAGTGGTTCCTTTTCGGAAAGGGTAGTAGGGAATGGGTCAGAATGGGAGGGAGACACTTCACTGTATATTCTTTCTTTACACTTTTTTACCATGTGCATATTTTACTTTTCAAAACAATGTAAGGCTTAAAAAAAGGAAGACAAAAATACTAAAGAACTAAATAATGCATCAAGTAGTATTTCTAATCACCACTGAAGTCTATATTCATTCTAATGTACATAGGAAAACAGCTGAAGTTTTCATTTGGCTAAAACCAAACTTTTAGTTTCACATCTCAGCATGTCTGCTTTGTTTAATCAGTCTTGGGAAATGTTAAATGCTCTGAGCCCCTTCCCTCAGTAAGCCTCTTGTTCAAAGAACTAACATGTTGAAGCTTTACAAAAGAGGGGCTTACAATCTTTTAAAGCTGGTGTGTCAAGCAAGATCCCATCCATTCCCTTCCCTAGGAAGGTCTGGTAGAAGTCTCAGGCTAGGATGATGGCTGCCCTCAGATTACTGGAGGCATTCCCTCATCAGCAGAGGCTTGGGTGAGGCAAACTACTCAAGGGAAGCATTCCCTCAAGATCGGAGTTTCATCACTGGAGCAACTAGCTAGAAACAGGTGGCTCCACCATTGCCCTTCTGGCTCCTATCAAAATCATACACCAGGTTACTCCAGGCTAGTGACTGCTAACTCACCTGACACCATTAAGTCTTCAATTATTTCAGACTGAAAGCTTTTAATTTTTTTAAAGAATCCACATTTTAAAGGCAAGACTATACAGGGATTTTGCAACAAAATTTTAAGAAGCTAGCCTACAATAATTATTAGGAGAAATCTGATGACTGGTACCCTTGATACCATACTTGGTTCCATTCCTTTTTGGGCTGGCTTGCTCTAGCCTAATTATGACTGACATAATTATTTCTGATGTCCAGTACTCAGGTGATAAGTGCTGGGGTGGCAAAGAAGCCAGCCAACGCAGCAGCAGGTAAATTCTCACTCAAGGAGATTGTCCCTGGATCTCAAAAGTATGGCTGGTTTCCTCTGACACTCAAAATAGAGTCAATACTAACTCCATTCCTCATCAATTCATCAATAGTATTCACAGTAAAAGAACAACCCCAGAAACGTATAGAAAGGAGGGAAAGGGCAGGGGGAAATGAAGGGAGAGGGAAACCCACCACCACCAACACAACAACAAACTACTGCCAGGCACCTTCTAATCACAAGTCCTATGAAGAGAGAATGTTGAATTGAAAATTAACTTGTCCTTGTAATAAAGATAAAAATATTTGAATATCTACATATAACTAATTGCTGATCGCCTACAGTCTCTTACCAGTGAGAAAGAAGTGTCTTCTAAAATAAGTTCTTCAAGTTTAAGTGCAATTAGATGTGTTTCAAGCCCTTTAATATGATCCACAACATTGGAAATTAAAGTCTGAAGCCCAGTAACATAGTCTTGGAAACTGGTAAAGACAGGTGGCTGGAAAAAAAAGATTTTTAAAAAGTTGAAAGATTATCAAACATATTTCTCATGCTTATACAACATAAGCTATACTAATTTCATGCTACAGCATTACTTAATGCTATTAAAAGTAACAGGAAACGGACCGGCCCAGTGGTGTAACGGTTAAGTTCATGCGCTCCGCTTCAGCGGCCCAGGGTTTGCAGGTTCGGATCCTGGGCGCAGACCGACGCACAGCTTATCAAGCCATGCTGTGGCGGCGTCCCATATAAAGTAGAGGAAGATGGGTACAGATGTTAGCCCAGGGCCAATCGTCCTCAGCAAAAAGAGGATGGGCAACAGATGTTAGCTCAGGGCTAATCTTCCTCACACACATACACAAAAAAAGTAACGGGAACGGATACAGTTTGGGATATAAAACAGTCTCTCAAATCAAAGTAAATTTAATTGCCACCAAATAATGCTAACTCAGCAAGGATGACTTAAGCCATTTTTGTGTGTGTATGAGGAAGATCAGCCCTGAGCTAACATCCAATGCCAATCCTCCTCTTTTTTTGCCAAGGAAGACTGGCCCTGGGCTAACATCCGTGCCCATCTTCCTCTATTTTATATGGGATGCCGCCACAGCATGGCTTGACAAGCGGTGCGTCAGTGCAGACCCGGGATCTGAACCTGCGAACCCTGGGACCACTGAAGCAGAGTGCGCACACTTAACCACTACGCCTCCATGCCAGCCCTAAGCCATTTTTTTAAAATGAGGTTTTATTTCACTCTGGGGAACTGGAGATGAAAGCCAACAGAAAATATCTTAGTTGGTCATTACTCAACTTTGGGCTGGGGATCTCCTGGAACACTAAAGAAGATAAGAGGAACCAAGACTTCATTTCTTCTCTTTATGTCTGAGATTTCCTCTAATGTTAATAACAGAAATAAAATATTCTAAGTTCTAATGGAAAAAATAATGAGTGACAGCAGCCAAGAAAATTCTGAAAAAGAGTAATTAAGGGGAACTTGCCCTAATAGATACTGGAGTATATTATAAAGTCACATTAGGTCCAGATGGTACTGGTATATAAGTAAATTGACAAAGAGTGAAAGGAAACAAGTTCCAAGATAGACTGGAGAATCTAAGGGAATTTAAATGGTGGCATTTCAAAACAGTGGTTTCAACTGGATGACTGGTACTGAGATAACTAGCTAGACATTTGAAAATACAAAATAAATAAAATAGTAAATACCAAAATAAATTCCAGATAGATTAAATACTTAAATTAAAAAAGAAAAAAAATCCATCGAAGCACCAGAAGAAAATTGACTTCTGCAATCATAAATTGAAAAGGCCTTTCTAAACATTACACTAAACTAGGAATCATTTAAAAAAAATACTTGTTTTTTAAAAAAAATTACTATATTTTTTTAAAAAATCACTCAAGTTAAATGACAAACTGGAAAAAATTGCATCATATATGATAGAGCATTAACAACACTGTTATGTTAAGAGCCTGATAGCTCAAAACATATCAGTAGGAAAAGTATTACTACACAATAGGAAACTTGGGCAAAAACTAGAACAGAAAATACACCAAAGAAACACTAGCAACATATGATACAATTAAAAAGACAGATAAATACAAGAAACCTAGCCAATCAACTAGTAAGGCTAGCTTTTCACTCAAGTCTTCTTTGAAGGTTCAACGTCAACAGAATTTTTTTAAATGCAAATTAGAAAAAAGGGAATACTAATATTTGCCTATCAGATGGGTAAGGATACAGACACAACACTGTTGGGGAATGTAAAAATGTACATATATAGTAATTTCAGATCTAAGAGATATTCTAAGGAAATCATATTATAAATTCATCTTTGTGTATTCGTCCATATTTTAAAGCAGCACTATTTATATTAAAAAAATTAGAACCAAATATTCATCAATAGGAATAAGTTATGGTACATTAATGCAACAGGATGGCATAGAACCATTAAAAGTAATGAGATACATCTATATTTTCTGAAATGAAGAGATGTCTGTGATACCCTGTTAAGTGAAAACAACAACAAACAACCAGGCACATTGCAGAACCTTCTATAGAACATGATTCTGGTTTGTTTGCAGTGGCTATCACTGGTTGCTGGGAATATAGGTGATCTTCACTTTATTCACACCTTTAGTTTACTTTGATAATCAGAAAAATAAGAAAGCTATTCTCACTTTTGGAAATCAGAAAAGCAACAACTACCAAAAACCCCACAAAATCCAAATACCAAAAAGCTATCTGTCAAGTTCTAGGAGTGTAGGCTTTCATTAGAAGCGTGAGTAACAGAGCAACTATGATATATACTTTCAAACTTTGCACTCATGATCTATTATTACATTATCTTCAAGAAACTGAAGGAGAGACGTTTCTTCCATTTAGGCCCTCATGCAAATCTAAGTACACTTTGTTTCTGAATGAATGGTAACACCCAACACAGTGTCAAATCTAAAGAATTCCTGAATTATTACTGAATTCTGCAGGAAGTCAATATTACTACTAAAACCATGAACATTTTCAAATGACAATGGTTACTATATTGCTACAGTGAACAAAAATCCCCCATTAATAATGATAGGATAAATTCAAACATTAATAAAACAGCATGTCATGGACAGAATGAATCCCAAATAATTTTCCTTATGAAAAGGACACAAATTACATTAATGTTTTACACATTCAAAAATTAAATTAAATCAGATGGGAGGAATCTCCAAAATCAAATACACAGAAATAAATGAACCTTATTTATATCACACTAATAATATAATCTCAGTTTTTAATTCCAGTGCTTTTACCGAGTACCTCAACTGTCTACATTCACTGGAACATACTCTAAGGACAAAAAAGAACTGCAAAAAATTAGGATTTTTGAAGTTTGAATTTAGTGGGTTTGTTATTGGAACTAGTAGTGGAATTGATGTACTAATTCCAAAACTATTTAGGATTTATTATAAAACAGCAAATGAATAAATATATTGATGCTGCTGGGAACCAGGGTTCTCACTCTGCAAAAAGGAAGCTATAAATATGGAATAAGGGAGGGAATGGAAGGAAGAACACTAGGATGTTGGATTGAAACTGACAGTGTCAGTAAGAACTATTGAAAACTACATGTTTGTGTGTAAATAAATTTCCTGTCTCTCTCCACTGACATAAACTAGAAGCAATGAAACCCCAATAGCAATTAGTACACCTAACACCCTAGATCTTGGTTTCGAAATACCATTCCCCATACAAGAACCAGGGCTCCTTGGGAAAACGTGTGATTTCACCTCAGTGGGAAAGTACAAAGTGCTTGGAACATTTTTGCTATTCCAGAAAGTAAACGCTCAAAAACTGATGAGGACATGTTCAAGGACAAGAACCAGCTTAAAGTAGCTCCCATTCACCAAAAGAAATGCTTCAGTTGGATTGCCTCATTTTGGATGCTTCATTTGAGCATCCAAAAGAAAATGATGATAATAGATCATAAAATAAATTTAAAAAAGAATGAGTCCATAGTGATACTCAAATAGACAGTGATATTAAAAATATACATACAAATATATATATATATATATGAACAAGGGTGGGACAGCTCTATTTTACAGAATAATGCCAGCTAATAAATGATAAAGGATAGCCAGAATTTTTAAAAATCACCATTGTGGAACCATCAATGTAATAAATGATTCATGCAAGTTACACTAACAATGCATGCTAAAACCAGTGAGTGAAAGGCTGGTCGGGAATAGGATTTTCACAGTCTCAAAGTATCATCCCATAGATTACTTATTAATCACAGAGGGGAAAAGGGACCTTTACTGGTAGACATTTCCTTTATCAAATAATTAAATCAGAAATCACCAATAATGAGACATACCAACATTAGTGCCTGCAGATTTAATTTGCTAAAAAGGACACATCACAGCATCTATGTTTAATCTAAATCTAAGGAAACAATTAGCCAAATCCAGATTGTGGGACATTCTACCAAAACCTTAGCTAGACTCTTCAAAAATAAAGACAAAACAAAGACTAAGGAAGTGTTCTAGATTAAAGGAGGGTAAAGAAACATGATTAACTAAAAGCCATGTCAGATCCTCAGTAGGATTCTAGTATTTTGAAAAAGGCTATAAAGGATGTAATTGGGATAAACGGGGAAATTTTGATATGGACATCATATTATTATTGTATCAATATTAAATATCTTGAGTGAAAATTGCTTGAGTAGCGTGGTTTTGTAGGAGACTGCCCTTGCTCTATCCTGGCGTGTTAAATATCATGAAGTCTGTACTTTTCTTTCAAATGGTTCAACGAGAGAGAGAGTAAATACGTCAAATTGTTAACAAGTAGTGATCTAGGTAAGAATATTTGGGTGTCAATATATTAGTCTTTCAGCTTTTCTGTAGGTGTGTAACAAAAAAAAAAAGTTGGGGAGAGAAAACAAATTGTGCATGGGGTCCTAAGGTCTCTTAGGACACGCGAGAAACAGTGAAAAGCAGCAGCTGCCCACGGCCAGCCTGTTAGTTGTGTTTTCTCTGTTATTACCATGACGATGCTGGTTTCTTTTTTCTTCTTTTTCTTTTTCTGTAAATTTAATTTGTATGGTCGCAGGACACTCTCACAGTAACTGGACACCCAAAGGATAACAGAAATAGTCTGAAAGAGGAAAAATTGCAAATTCATCAATAAGGATTACACTCAAGATATCTATCAGGAACAGTTAAAGGTTATGGATTAAACAAAGAAATTCTAACTGACAGTTCTTCTATGCAAATCCCTTCAATTTCTCCTCTTAACTCTCCACTCTCTAATTTCTGTGATCACCACATTGATCCAGACCTTCATCATCTCCTGCTCAGAATATTGTTAACAACTTACATCTTTTTCCTTTCTTCTGGCTCTCCCAGCTCTAAACCCATCCTCCAGTTGGTCCAATTTCCTTTCACTTCTCTGGAGGAAGTGAGGATCTATTAACGTCCTTTTCAGACAAGTAAAAAGCCCAAATTCCTAGGCATGGGATCCACAGGTTCTTTACAGTATACCTCTCCATCCACCTCTCCAGCCAGGTAAGACATTGCCTCACCTGCAACCTGAACTTAAATATATATGGAGAAATCTCCCCAGTGGGTCAGCACATATCCTCCTTCCTTGTATTAAGTTAGGTGTTTACAGGCCTTCTCCCATGCTACAGTGTGTGCATGCACATATCCATGCAATTATTACTCATTCGTTCAGTGTCTTAGACACAGACGATGTGCCAGTCACCAAAACAGAAAATACTGCCCTCAGGAAGCTTACAGACTAGTAGGAAGAGAAAAGTAAACAAATGTGACAGAAATAAAAAGAAAGATAGTGGATTATGAGTGTTTGTGATCCTCCTCTTCTCTTGGGCTAAAATAAGAGTTTTGCAACATCAGCTCCTGGGTTTTCCTTCATAATGCAGAATCTTAGTAATTAATGAATAGCAACAACAAGTAAAAGAAGCTGGAGGAATTAACTTAAATTACATAATAGTTGAGTCAGAAAGGAAAATGAACAGAAAACAGCTAGATTTGAAGTGAATCTGAGGAATCTTTAAAGATGGGTAAAGCAAATTTCAAGAAGTTTTACCTAAGCATTATGAATGAAATCTTAGTATTCTTGGAAGGAGCTGGTTCCAAAAATTAACTATATTGCCTTTCAATTAACAAAAGGCAGGGGTGGGGGATTAAATTACAGGTATAAGGTGCCTATTACCCGTTCATTTTTGAAAAATTAATGCTGCATACAACTAAGGAAATTCGAGTTTTCCAGGAAGAGAACAAAAACATACCTCAACAAAGAAGACTAGATTTTCTAAAAGAGCAGGATGTGTTTTCAAGTTACCATCTTTAACTTCTAAGAGGTCACCTTTACATTTACTGAAAACATCTGAAAACAGAAAAATATCTTATGGTTTTATTCAGCTTTTGTTTCAATGCTATTTTTAGGAACACAATGCACAATCTAATAAAGAATAAACAAATATAAAAGCTTAATCCAGAAAGCTCCCCCACAACAATGAATCAAACAACAAAGGACATCTACTTGATGCTCTTTAAAAAGCTATGTGACTATTGCTATTGTCTTCAAAATATAAACAATGGCCCTATAAATTATATATTCTAGGGTTTAAACAGCAGCTAAGCCTTTCCACAAATAGACCATTGGCATAATAAAATTAGGACTCTAAGTGAATGATTTAGAAGAATTTGTGCCCTTATGGACTAAAAGACCAAAGTACATGGTAGCAATGCACCTTCACAACAAATACTATGTTTTATCCTCATAATCTTGATCATCCTTTAATTTGCATTCTTCATTTGGGCAATTAAATAAATGATCATTTAGGCTTCTGAAAAGAAAGACCCTTATAGATTTAAAATGTGTATATGTACCCTTTTACCAAACAATTCCATTTCTAGGAATTTAATCCCAAGCAAATACTCAAATAAGTACCCAAACACTTGTGTCCCAAGATGTTCATTTCAGTATTGTTATATTGTTATAAATACTATTATAAATAACTCAAGTGCATAATATATTATGTACTCGATGGGTGAGTACATAAATGTGGCACAGTGATACATTACTATGGAATATTATGTAGCCCTTAGAATAAATGGGGTGTATATATATAACTGACATGGTAAGGTGTCCAAGATAACAAAAAATTGAAGTCAGAAAAGCATGTATTATACCTTTTTATGTGTTAAAACAAAATCAATACTATGTATTTCCATATACACATGTATGACCGTTTAGGTGGTATGTAGGAGTATAGACTCCAAAGTGTCAACAGTACTTACTGCCCTCTGGGAGAATGGGGCAGGAAGACCATACACACTTGTGTATTGTTTTATAACAGGTATCTACTACTTTTGTAATCAAAACTTTTTAAAGTTAAAAACAAGTCTTTAAAAATACCAAAAGTATACATTATTACTTTCAAATCCTCTTGCAAGTTTCTATTAAAAAAATGAGCTATTGTCAGAAAATCAGATACGATATGGGAATCCACAGTAAGAACACTCACCTTTTAACTGTTCTAGTAAAGACTTAAGACTATTCTCTATTCGCTCCTGGATCTCCATTGTATCCTCTAAAATTTAAAAAACAAAAAATGAAAAACTTTCAATTTATTTTTTTAGTAAGATAAAGAAGCAAGATCAATAACTGCAAGCAACTCGTGGGCAAGGATAGTTTCTTTTCTCTTAAGACCCATAGGCACCTAAATTCCATCACTGAGGGACAGAGAGAAAGATGAAGGAAGGGAAAAGGAAAATAAAGGAGGAAGGGAAAGAGAAAAGGAAGAGAAGGGCATTAATTAATTACCTTTTTGCCAAAAGTATTACTTAAAATTCTCTGGGAGGACTTGAAACCTATGTACTTCAAATACTCTAAATGACAGGATCTACAAACCTTATGATTTAGGGGGGAAAAAGTCTATGGGATATTTGTGATTCTCACTGGGTTGGGAAAAAACTCTTCACCACAAAGTTGATAGCTTCATTTTTAAGTAAAGAATGCAATCTGAAATCCAACACTATTTCAACAAATCAAGGATTTCTTCAACTTTTGGACCTAATAAGTGATTTTTAATATGGAAAGGACTTAAGTGTCTAAAACATTACTTTGTAATCTATGAATGTACCTTCTTGAATATTAAACCAGACATTTCCAGAACAGCTTCCATCTCCTCCAAATTTTTGCAAATATGTGAGGTTATATATATTTTGTTGCATTTACTAAGTTTTCAATGACAAAGACCCACCATATACACTCATGCAAGTGTACACTTACCTAAACCATTGGTGTCCAGCTCATAAATATCACTAACAAGATAAAAGGAACTGGTCTGACACTGAGAACAGCCAGAATTAAAGAATACAGCCATTCTGGTAGGTACAGGACCAAGGAAAGGATACTGGAAAAAAAGGAAAAAAAGTGATGTCCTTTAAATACATCTAAATTTATACAAAATAAGAAAACGAGGGACTATAAGTACTGGATAAAAATCTATCTCGGTGATTAAGTTACAAACCACTGATCAGCAAACTAATAATCACTAAATTGTTATGGTGAAAACAAAAACGCCATATTAATTTGTTGATAGCTATTAAAGATTTACCATCACAAAAAAAGCTATTTTGCTTTTCCTCACTATCCATTTTGGATAGTGAGGAAGGTTCTGCAATTCCCCAAGTCTATAAAATTCATCTTTTTCCTAGAGATGTGACAAACTGGGACAAAATACTGTTCTTTACTATTCACCCACCCCAAATTCCTGTTTTTAAAAAGACAGTCATAGGTTATTGCAGCTGTGATGGTAAATACATATTGATGATACCTGAATTTCCTTCTCAATAAATCGCTTTCCCGTCTCCATGGCCACCTCCAGCTGTTGAAGTAGCAAACGAAGAATATCAATCCGGGAGGATACACCATTCTCAGTGGTCTTCTCCGAGTTCTTTGGCTCCACAGGGTGGTTAAGGCTTGGAAGCCCACTGATCAGCCTCAATGTTAAAGAACGGATTCTTAACCACATGGTCTCCTCCTCCAAGGAAAGTTTCTTATGTTCTTCAGAAACATCCCTTAAAAAGAAACATCCCCAAATGATCCATTTCATTCAAGGTGTTGCCTTTAAATCTTTCAAAGCTCATTTTCATCAGTCAAGACACCTTTGAATGATCCCAGCTTTCATTTATTAGCTGAATCATCTTGAACAAACCAAAATCGTCCAAGTCCCTATTTCTGTATCCATAAAATGGGAATGAGGAGCTGGCCTGTTGGCACAGTGGTTAAGTTTGCACACTCTGCTTTGGCGGCCCAGGGTTTGCAGGTTCGGATCCCGGGCACAGACCTACACACTGCTCATCAAGCCATGCTGTGGCAGGCATCCCACATATAAAATAGAGGAAGACTGGCAACGGATGTTGGCTCAGGACCAATCTTCCTCAGCAAAAAGAGGAAGATTGGCAACAGATGTTAGCTCGGGGCTAATCTTCCTCACCAAAAAAATAAACAAAATAAAATAAAATGGGAATGATAACCTCCCCAATAGGTCATTTTCCCCTATTTCCCATATTTCAACAAAATACATGACATAAAAATTTCAAAGGACAGAAAAGTAAAAATTAGAAAGAAAATGTGCCCTGATAACCAAACACCCATTATATTAACAAGCCTGGTATAGATCCCTTCAGACTTCTGCAGTACAGATGTACAAAAATGCAACTGAAAATATTTATATACTTTATTTTAAACAAATAAAATGAGTTCACAGTATTTATACTATTTTGCAAACTGCATCTTTTTATGACAGTGTATACAGAAAAGAGTTAATATAGCAAGCCTGAGGCTATTATCTTTAGAAGGCCTGCTTGCAAGGTTGGCCCTTGGCTGGTGTCTGGGAATTTGACACTCCAACCATTCCCTAAATGGTAAGAGTGGCTCACTGTGCCTAGACTGTTTGTACAAATCATATGGCTTATGGTGAACACCTGCTTTCCTTCTGGGAGTCTGAAATGTTAGTACATGCTAGACAGAGGGAGCCTACGTAACCAGCCGATAAAAACCTTGGCACCAAATCTCTAATGGGCTTCTCCGGGCAGAAACATTGCACTCGCATCACTGCATTTTCTCACTGATGGAGAAAGGAGCATGCTTGGTATGTCCCATCACAGAAGGGAGAGAGCAGTGAAGTCTGTGCATGGAGTTCTCCAGACTCCACCTGTCTTTTTCCTTTGTTGAGCCTGTCATGTATCCTTTTGTTATAATCAATCTTAGCTGTGAGTGCAACTATATGTTGACTCCCATGAGTCCTAGCAAATCACTGAATGTGGTCTTGGCAATCTCTAAATCATAGTATATTCAGGACTCCATATACATATCTCTGCATGTTTGTGCACTTACTTCCTTAGGTTTCGCTTTCCTAGAAGCGGAATTGCTGAATTAAATGGTAAATTTTCAATCTTGATACATATCACTAAAATTCCCTACAGGAAGGTTATATAAAGTCTTACCCCCATGTAAATGCACAACAACCGTTTTCCCCACAATCTTGCTGAGCACAAGTATTAATCTTTTTTATCTTTGTCTGACCGGTTAAAAAAAAATCTTTATTGCTGTAAGGTGTATTTCTTTAATTTCCTGTTAAGCTCTTTGTCCAATTTGTTTTCTAGTTATCTTCTTCTTCCTGATTTATTAAGAGTTCTCTATATATATGAAGCATATTAATATATATGAAGAAATTTACCGATTTACCACATACCTCTAGAACCTGTTAAATTTACTTCTATATAGAAGGCTAATAGTTACAGAGGTCCAATTCTTTATGTTTCTAGATTTGATGTAATGCTAAAAAAGGCTTTCCCTAACCATTTAAAAATATTTTTTATATTTCTTCTATAATTTCTAAGGAGTTTTAGCATATATCTTTAATCCATTTGGAATATGTTTTCATATATGCTGTGAAGGAGGATCTAACTTTTAGATTAGCCAGTCATCTCAACATACGGGTGAGATTTATTTTCTTCCTTTGGCTTACCTATATTTTCTGATCCCTACAACAAACATATTATTATATTTGTGTAAAAAAAGAAATTTGTTTTAAACTCTTAGATTCATCCTAAATCTTTAAAAATAAATTGCTTGGGGTTAAATTCTAATTACCTGTCTTTTGGATCCCAGCTGAAGAAAACATTTAAGTCCCTGTTGTCCCGCAAGGCTTCCCATGGAATGTCATCTTCTTCTGGCCGAAGATTCATTGACTTTATACTTTCTGCTAAGCTGGTTGATCTGTGAAATAGAAAACTTATTTATGTATTATTTCAATAGTATAACAGCAATGAAAACATTAGCCAGGCCTTTGTTTTACTAAAAAGGAAGGAAGGAGGGGAAAGAGCAAAGAAGGGAGGAAGGAAGGATTTACTACTAAGACAGAAAGGCTCATATAAGGTGAAATGGAACCAAGCACGGATCATGCTGCCCTGCTACACAGCAAGAGAAAGGCGTCTGGAAGCCCAACCAAAAGAAAGTGGATCAGCAGTAATTCCTGAATCAATCCCATGTTTGCAGGGGAGGGGTACCTTGTAAACACCATGTGGAGCGGGGTAATGACCATGGCCTAGCTGGCTTCTGTATGGAACCTAAGATGGTGCTGGCAGTATACTATCATTGCCCATGACATGCACCAGGCCTTTCCCCTTTCTTCCCCATCCCCCACACTTTCTCTTTGTTTTCTATTTTTCCTTAGCTTAAGCCTGCTAATGTCACCCATGGGCCCATTAATGGCTCTCAGCATCCAATTTAACCCGTTAGTTACTTTTTAGCTCTTGTGCAATACTTACATATTTGCTTCAAGTAGAAGGTCTAACAACATCCGTTCAGTACGGACTTGTGCAAAATGAAGAGAATTATTCAGCCTGTTCCTAAAAGCGATAAACTCTGGGATCTTCTCAAATGCACCATATTTGTAAGCTTGAATAATATATTCTGAGGTCTGGGAAGGAAAGACATCACCTTGGTATAAATATTTCACAGGTCATGCAAAGAAGGCAAACCTTATCAGCCAAAACAGAACACTCAAACTAAAATTAAGTAAGACGCTGCAACTGATCTTTAAAGATCTTGGTCACCAAGTAGAACATTAGCTTTTAGAAATGTTATTTTTCTTCTTTCCTATTCTAGAGTCAAATGTCTTCTTTACTAGTATTACTAATCACAACACTCAGCTGCTGCGACCACCACAGAGCCTTTCTCTTAGCAGTTATGTCTCTCAATCCAACAGGACTGAAGGTTCTGTTATACCACATCAGTCAAAAATTTGGTTAGTGCCATTGTGGAAGGGATATTACTCCATGTTTTTCTGCATTTAAGATAAACTGTGTTTTATACAAAGGTTCCAAAGACACCAATAATACAATCACCCCACCACCCCAAATAAAAATCACTCTCCTTCAGAAAAAAGACAGGCTGCTCCTTTTGTTCATTTCTGAATATTGTATCACAAACATAGGGCATATGTGCATTACATCAGGATAGAAGTAAGACACCAAATAAAAGACCTATAAAAATTCATGTCATAATCCATTCTGAGGACAGAGAGACTTCAAGAACCAGGTTACTTGTCCATCCAAAGTACATAAGACCTCTGCTGGAAAATTCCATAAACAAGTAAGTGAAGGGAACTCTCATCACATGCGCTTTAATTTTAGATTAATACAGATATGCAGATGAAATGTTGTGAACACAGGCAAGGTAAAGAATTCTAAACAGAAATTCTGGCACAATAGAAGAAAATCTCAGGGAAGAACATTTCCTGGGTGTGGGCCTATGCCATCAGGCTCAGAAGTCAGGAGAGCACCCTTTTGGGCCAAGGAAAGTGTTAAGCTCGAAACTGATGTCTGCCCCAAAGATCCTTTCTAGAAAAGCCAGTCTTTTTGCACAGCCTCAGTCAGCTCTGCCCCCATCTCCATTATGACCGAATAATCTGCCCAGTAGGAAAATAGGCCAATAGTCAACAACATACCCTCTGATACACAGCCTCGCAGGGTTCATTTCAGGCCGCGGGATTGCGCCACGGGCGCTAATTCAACTGCATTCGATGCGGCTTTTAAACCCCCATGGGACACCTCGGCGAGCTGTTTGCCTGCAGTATCTGGAGAAATTAAAGACGGACGGACACAAGAAAATTAAAAAGATTACTTGTGATCCTGCAGGTTTAAAGAAGGACTATCTGAAAAAGCTCACGTGTACCTTCTAGCTTGATGAAAGGACAGTGATATGCCCCATCAAGAAGAGGCCAGGATACCCTGAACACATATGCCTATCCGATGGCCTCCTGGCTTGGAAAACAGCAAGGAATACCATCAGCCCTTGCAATACGAACTTACAGCTTGAAAAAACCAGCTGGTTAGGAACATACGATCCAGCAATTAATCAGGATAAAAATATGATTTGGTGATTCCAATTAAATTGATCAATTGTAGTTCCAAATTATGCTATGATTAAAGGAAAGAACCCAGCCTTACCAAGTGTAGAGGCAGTTTTAATTTCTAGTGATCCATGGAATACCACTTTAGGAAAAAGGCAACAGCTTTTAAAAGAGAAAAATAAAGGGCAACAGAGAGGGAATGTGGTCTTTTAACAAACTAAGAAGGTAACTGTAGTTCTCCGGCTTCTCTTTTTAAGATAGTCCTCCTTTAATGCTGCAGTAAAGTAGCACTGCAGAGCTAGAAAAGGGCCTGGCAGCTACCAATAGGACAAAGGCTGAGAAAGTACAACGATTTGAAGAAACAACCCCTTATTGGAACTGCAGGCAAAACGGGAAGCCACAGGCACTGTACAGACTTCTGAATATCAGAGAATGTTGTCCGTACCCATTACTACTCATTTATGCACCGATGAGGCTATTTAGATCCCATATGGATTCCTGAAATGAACCCTGCTCACTGTAAAAATTAGCAAAATTCATGGACATCAAATCCCTGAATAATAATCTTCATGAATACTTAAAATAGACACTTTTAAAGGGAAATTTTTTAAAGTAACTTTTGGAGACAAGAAAATCTAGCTCTAATTCTTGTATTGTAAAAATCTATTTTGAAGTAAGATGACAGCAGACAACGACCTTTCCAGAAAGAAAATCCCTGTGTAGACTTTCCAGATATAACTTTCAATCCCATAGCACAAAGCCTTACAAAGCAGAACACCGGATTTTCCATTTAAGAAGTAAAAGTGTTCTTTCAAAGAGCTAGATGGGAACTGAAATACATCAGTCACTCAAGGAAAAACCATCTGGGGATCCCAAAACTACCAAGAATAAAAGACATAAAGCACAGAGCTTTAGGTTTCCAGAGAGATATTTCTAATGCTATCAGAAGGTTTAACACATACAGTACAACACTATAATCGTGATCTTTCTGAGCCTTAAATTCTTATAGGAAACACTCTACACCACAATCTCCATTTTCCTGTTCTGGGACTTGGGCTAGGCATTAAGGTTTAAGGTGCATTTTCCTTGCTGTACTGTGTTTTGCTTTTGCCTCCAGGACCCCCCAAAGATTATCTACTTTAATATGATTGAATAAGCTCTGTATTCTTAGCTAGTAGTAATAAAAATAAATTTCAAGCAGAAAGTCCTAGTCCCAGATCAATAAAATGCTTTAATTTTATCAAGTTCAGCATCACATACATTCAGATGATTACATGTAGTCACTCTTGCCACACACAACCATCAGCAAAACATCAAAGATACAAAAAGCCACCGAGGACAACAGGCCCTCTCAAATCGCTCCTGGGGATCTCCTTTCCCTGTTAACAATACTTTGGGTTGTTTCATTTTGTATGTGTGTGTGTTTTGTTTTCAAAACAACTCTTCAGACACAATATCTGGAAAAAAATTAAAGCTTAATTTTTATTATTATAAAATAATGCGCCTATACTGACTAAATCATGAATATGGTTCTTCTAGAATGCTGGATGATTGAAAACTGGAGTAAAACCAGCCACCGGGCTTGGATTAATCCCTTATTTACCGCCCATTCCCACCTTAAAGCTATGTGAGAAACAAAACTTTGAAAAGGATTCTTCAGTAAATCAAATGTTTCTTTAACCTCTTCCTTAGAAATACAGAAATGAGAGCCAGAATAATGAGATTTGAGGAACCCTTTTCTTTTCTCTTTCTCTGAGTTAGTGAAACTTCCTAAAAACAGAGAAGGACAAGCACAGATACTTGAACACACAGTGAAAACTGACAGATTTATAACTCAACTGTCCACTCATGCTAGGAGATTTTAAAAACCCAAGGTCCTACAGATGCCCTTCTGACCTCTAAGTCAGGCCAGCACTTTCTGAGTGATATGTTCAAATGCTGATGCCTACTTCCCTCTCTCCCTGATCAAGACCTATGGCACAAAATAAGGTCTGAATAGATATAACAATCACTGTGGGGGAGGGGAGCTGTAGGGGGGAGGAGTATAGGGCTTAAAAGCCAACTGATAATGCACAGCTCACCATCTCCTGCTACACCAGCCCTCTAGGTCATGCCCTGAAGCTTGTCAAAACATAATTATCACAAACTGAAAACAACAAACCTATATTCCACTGTTCAGAAATGCTTTTGCTCTGCCTTCTACTTAATACACCCCTAAAGAATTAGGTGGCTAATAGATTAGCCATAGCTGTTATAGTTACAAAAGAATTTTTTTAAAAAATCCTCATGAGTATTTGCCAAGAAGAACCCCAGAAACCACCTTCCTTGCCAAGTTCCTTAGTTAGACCACAAAAAGGGAACGCTATGGGCAGATATCTGACATGGCCAAATTCCAGGCGATGAGTCGTAGAAGCACAAGACCCAAGTAGGCGGTGACCGTCCTAGAGATATGGCTTCTTTCCATATACATTTCTGAGTGGTTTTGCACAGCTGGTTGACTGAGGAGAGACCATACAATTTTTTGACAAAAACTTCTGCTTAACTGACAAGTGGAGACCAAGTCTGCTTGCAATGAAAAATATGGTGCAAATCCCATCCTTTCGTTATGGCACATAGAGGCTCTATCTTATTTATTGCTACTTTAAAAAACATACTATCAAACATACTATTGACCTAAGTTTCTTGAAACGTCCCTCAAGTGGTCGATTTTATAATCCTAAGAAAATATAAGTGCACTCACATTTGGCAAAGAGCACAGTGGTTATAAACTTCAGAAATAAATAAAAGTAACAGAGAGCAGCTGCTATTGCAGAATCTTATACGGCATCCAAGGTTATAAAGCCTTATGGGCTATTTCTTATACCCTTGGAAAAAGTCTGTTAGAGATTAAAAGACAGATCTAAGAAGCATAACACTTCCTATTCTGTTAATACTCAGTTTTAAATGCTTCTTTGCATAGATTAAACACCCATTCTAACAACCACAAATAACTCTTTACCTCTACCTAACAGCCTTGGCCAGTAAGCTACGGCCTAAGGGCACTTGCAAATACAGCATGGTGCACCTCAACATGTGCACTTGAGACACCAGGGAAGACGTTCTCTGGATCGTGCGCATTCAGCAGGCAAGACTATATTTTAAAAAAATGTTTTTTCACTTACATCTTTCTGGTTGGAGTGGAAAAACCTGAGTGCGAAGTTACAGGACTGGGATGCAGCAGCATACTGACCTAGGGATCCGGCGTATCGGGTCAGAAGATAACTAAGTTAGAAGGAAAAAAAAACGTGTTATATTTACCCACCTCTAGTATCAAATACTACACATCAAATTACTATGGCAGAGAAACAGCTGGGCATACTGGAAAGTTCAAACATCCTGCCATAGAAATAATCTAATTCACAGAATCAAATTAAAAAGAAAAAAAGAGCAAAGTTAATTCAGTTTTGTGGAAGATCTAAAGTTTTATGCCATGCTTTCTTACACTCAGATGAATAATGGAACACAAGTTGTAGGAGAACAAAATGCTGTCTTCCTAAAACAGCTCTACAGGGGATAAAGAAAATAGCCTTGGTTCATCACAAAGAACAGTCAAAATACAAATTCAAAGGATCTCTGAGGTCAACAAATGAAGTACATGTGTCAATCTCAACTTCAGGGCAGAAGTAAACACTTCAAAACAATGTGTGCTGGGCCGGCCCCATGGCTTAGCAGTTAAGTGCGTGCGCTCCGCTACTGGCGGGCCGGGTTCGGACCCCAGGCGCACACTGATGCACCGCTTCTCTGGCCACGCTAAGGCCACGTCCCACACACAGCAACTAGAAGGATGTGCAACTATGACATACAACTATCTACTGGGGCTTTGCAGAAAAACAAAAGGAGGAGGATTGGCAATAGATGTTAGCTCAGAGCCAGTCTTCCTCAGCAAAAAGAGGAGGATTAGCACGGATGTTAGCTCAGGGCTAATCTTCCTCACAAAAAAAAAAAGCAAACGTGTGCTAAGAAAAGGGGTTCAAAGTATATAGCTGTTTGTTGTCTCTGGGGAAAACTTTCTTACCATTTCTAAATTGTACAAATTTAAAAATTACCACAAAATGCTGGGAGATACAAAACTCTTTCTGCTTTGCAATGGGTCATAAACGGTGATTATTTACCCTAAAAATCTTAATACTAGGAACAACTTCACTGCTAAAAGCAAAAAGCTAGACTTCCAAGTATAAGGACCCCCACAACACTGGTGTAGCTGGCTGCTCATTATTCAGAGTATATACTACCAACCCAATGGTATCGTGCTGGATATGCTTAGCATCAAGGCTGGAGTACAGATCCACCACTGGTTCAAATGCCCCCAGCATACAGTAGATTCGAACAAGCAGCAATTTGAATTGAGCATTGGAAGGGCTGTGGGTTAATCCCTCTTCCAGCAAAGTCAGTGCCTGCCACACAGCAGTCTCGTCACCTAGAACCAAAATACAATGGCATTATCCACAGATTTTGACAGCAAATGGAAGTTTCTCAAAAACAAAAACAAAAACCTTACTGATATCATCACCTTCCTCAACTATTCCAAGCATGAGTTTAGGTGGCAGAGAACAAATTTTGGATGCAGACCTGTAAGCAAAATAGGGAATTTCCCTGAACAGACAGTCCCTCAGAAGTTACCTCAGTTCTTAAAATATGCATATGCAAACATGATGCAAGCTTTAAGCTGCTAGGTCTTATGGAGGGAAGTTATAGAATCTCACAGAATCCTAGACTCTGAGAAGAGATGGATTTTGAAGGAGAACTGGAGTCTACCAACGTTCCCAGTACAGGATTTTCTCCAGAAGACCCCAGAGAGATGCTCTCTCTAGACATCCTTTTCCTTCCATATATAAATCTACTAACAGGATATCAAATAATATTTGAAAGAAATTGCTCATTAATAATCAAACTAAAATGATGCACCTTTTGTCCTACCAAAATTCAAAAGGATACATGCTTCAATAGTCTTAAAGATTAAGTAACTTCTCTTTTATGAATCTATCTAAAGAAAATCATATGAAATGCAGACAAAGCTTTATATACAAAAATATTCATTGTACTAATAATGGAGAGATGATTAAGTAAATTATAGTAAAACCCACACATGGAAACATCATACAGCCACTTGACATTAATAAAGAGTTTTTAATAACAAGGGAAAATACTTATGCAATAATGTTCAGTCAAACACACACACAGAATTCAAATTGTTTGTGTGAAGAGTTGGTCTCAAGTCTATAAAACATGCAGAGAAAGAGAGAAGGAAATATACAAAGATGTTAGAGTGCCTTTTGGAAGCTGGAAAAGTGAGATTACAATAAACTGTTTTCCAGGGCCAGCCCCGTGGCCAAGTGGTTCCAGTTCCATGCGCTCCACTTTGGCGGCCTAGGTTCATGGGTTTGGATCCCGGGTGCAGACTTACACCACTAGTCAAGCCATGCTGCGGCACTGACACACATACAGAATAGAGGAAGACTGGCACAGATGTTAGCTCAGGGCTAATCTTCCTCAAGCAAAAAAAGAGGAAGACTGGCAATGGATGTTAGCTCAGAGCAAATCTTCCTCAGCAAAAAAAAATAAAAATAAAAATAAATTGTTTTCCAAAACTTTTACAAGCTAGTTTTACCGTCAGGAAAAAACAGCTAAAATAAAAGCTCCATGCACTGAGATTTTATTTTTTTTATTTTTAAAGAGTATTTTTTATAAACTTTATTTTGTTTTGAGGAAGATTGGCCCTGAGCTAACATCTGTTGCCGATCTTCCTCCCTTTTTCCTTTTTTCTCCCCAAAGGCCCAGTAGATAGTTGTATGTCACAGTTGTACATCCTTCTAGTTGCTCTATGTGGGACGCCGCCTCAGCATGGCTTAGTGAGTCGTGCACAGGTCCACGCCCAGGATCTGAACCGTCGAATCCCAGGCTGCCAAAGCGGAGCGTGTGAACTTAACCACTACACCACTGGGCCAGCCCCTGCACTGAGCTTTTAAAATGATAAGCTACGGGCCGGCCCCGTGGCTTAGCGGTTAAGTGCGTGTGCTCCGCTGCTGGCGGCCCAGGTTTGGATCCTGGGCACACACCGACGCACCGCTTCTCCGGCCATGCTGAGGCCGTGTCCCACATACAGCAACTAGAAGGATGTGCAGCTATGACGTACAACTATCTACTGGAGCTTTGGGGAAAAAAATAAATAACAAAATAAATAAATAAATAAATAAAATGATAAGCTACATGATTTTTCCAAGAGAAAAGAAACAAGATATAACCAAAAATTGGGGCTTTAGATAAATATCATCCATAATCCTACCCAAACCATGCAAACTAACCATAATCTACTCAAACTTCCATTATGATTTTAATGTATTCCTTCTGAACTATCATTACTTTTACACAGTAGTAATCATAGCATACACCCAATTTTGTGTTCTGCTCTTTCACTTTTAAGAGTTTTCCCATGTTGCTACCTGGTCCTCACAATCATTATTTATTTAATTGAATACTCTAAACTCTAAACTCTGGAGCAACACTAGCTATAAGACCCAGAGATAATGGGGCCGGCCAGGTGGCATAGTGGTTAAGTTTGCATGCTCCACTTCGGCGGCCTGGGGTTCACAGGTTCAGATCCCGGGCGCAGACCGATGCACTGCTTGTCAAGCCGTGCTGTGTCGGCGTCCCATTTAAAGTAGAGAAAGACGGGCATGGATGTTAGCCCAGGGCCAGTCTTCCTCAGCAAAAACAGCAGGATTGGCAACAGATGTTGGCTCAGGGCTGATCTTCCTCACAAAAAAAAAGGACTCAGAGATAAGAGTCACAGGTGGTTCTTGGCCTCAAGAGTCTCAGAATTGAGTAGAAGAGACAGATGGACAATTATAGAGAATAGATAATTTTAAGAAGTCCTAGTTATTCAAGGATAACTAGTATCAAAAAAAATTCTTAAGAATTTCTTTAAAATGGAAACAAAATTTCAAAGTAAATAGCAAAAAAAGGTTTAATTTACACTTCTTTCTGAACTATTAAACCCAATATTATGAAGACATTTGTTATTTTATTTGGCAAAACTTAGGATATAACTACAACTCTGTAAATTCTTCACCAAATGGAAAAAGCATCAGTTGATGAGGTTTTTTTGGGAACTAAATTTTTCTATCTATATTTTGTAATACAACAAAATGATACAAGATAAATAAGTTCTGGGGATATAATGTACAGCATGGTGATTATAGTTAACAATACTGTATTATATATTTGCAAGTTGCTAAGAGAGTAGACCTTAACAGTTCTCAGCACAAGGAAAAATAAATTGTTAACTATTTGAGGTGAAGGACGTTAACTAACCTTATTGTGATAATCACTTCATAATATATACACATATCAATCATTATGCTGTATACCTTAAACTAATATAATGTATTATGTCAATTATATCTCAATAAAACTGAAGGGGAAAAAAATGACCTCCTTTACTCCCCATTTTACTTTTATAGCATAATCATAAAGAAATGCCTTTTTGCAAAAGTATTTCAGAGCATCATCAATTTCCTAAAGCACTCTTCTTAATCCTCTCACATTCGAATCAGTCTCTTTCAACATCCTCACCAATTTTGTAAGATTTCTAACTTGCCAGATCCACCTTGAACAATGACTATGCCTATGATTGGAGCACTTCAACATCACTTTCATTGACTTCAAGAAAACTTGCATCTTTATAACATCTGCAATTTCCTATGTATTTGCACTAAATGATTTGAACAACTTACCTAACTTCTTTATCTATCATTACGAGGTTTAAATGAGCTAATTTGTGTAAGGCACTTTTAAGCGCCCGATGATCAACAAATGTTAGCTGTTACTATTATTATATGGTCAGATACCTTGCTCAAAAAACAAGAGATTAGCAGCCGGCCTGGTGGCATGGTGGTTAAGTTCGTGCGCTCTGCTTCTGTAGCCGGGGATTCACAGGTTCAGATCCTGGGCACGGACATACACACTGCTTATTAAGCCACGCTGTGGCAGGCGTCCCACATATAAAACAAAAAGTGGAGGAAGATGGGCACTGATGTTAGCCCAGAGCCAATCTTCCTCAGCAAAAAGAGGAGGATTGGCAACAGATGTTAGCTCAGGGCTAATCTTCCGCGCCAACAAAAAAAAAACCAAAAACACAAGAGATTTGCAAAGCCATAGTCACTATGAGCAAGAACGGATGCTAAGAAAAAGTGGGGAAGAGTATTTGAGTAGGGACCAAATTACTAAGTAGTGAGTTCATTAACGGTTTTTACATTAAGAGGACTTTTACAGCTCTACGCAACCTCATGAATCTGGGGCTCAAGATAGCAAATACTCTGATAAAAAGGATTTCTCCCCTATCCCTGGTACAATACAGGGTAACAAGTACTATCACATGGGTAGACACAATATCCTAAAAAGTTAGGAAGGGACATAAAATCTGTAATGAGGGAGGGGGTGAAATCAAGACAGGTTTGTCAGAGATACCTGTTTGAGTACAAGTCAGATGGAGGAGGTAGGCAAGTTACTTCAAAGATAGGCAACATGATGTTCAGAGATACTAGCAAAAAAAAACATGCAGATTCAGGGCTTTGAGTACATAAGAATCTGGAGATGCAGGTGAAGGCTAGATTAGAAAGAGCATTGTAAACTATCCTAAAAAGGTTGACCTTTATCCTTAGGAAAATACGGCACCTCTGAAGGATTTTAAGCATGAGGATGATAGTATCAAAATTGAATGCTCCGTGAAATGATCCACGAGGGCAGAGGTTGTGTCTATCTTGCACACCACTGTCTCCCCAGCCTTTTGTTTCTTCTGTAGTTCATTCTCATGAATAATATGCAATAAGTAACTAAAGTTATTTTTTCCCAAAAACTGCTAATAAGAGAAAATGTGAGGGGGTGAGACCTAAAGAAAAGGCAATCTCAATACCATTTGCTAAATCATTCTTCTCTTGCTCAATGACTTGCGATGCTTCCTTTACCACGTACTATATTTTTGTCTTAAATGGGCTAATCTGAACTGTATTCCAAAAAGAGTGCATTTTTCTGTATATAAGTTTTTCTAAGTGAATAAAAAGAACTATTCCATTCCATGGGCCTACACATCTATCTATGAATCAGTTTCTCTGTATTTTAATTATCATAATTTTGTAATAGGTTGTTTACAGTCGATACTCACTATTAAGAAACATTTAAGAGCTGGCCCCGTGGCTTAGCGGTTAAGTGCCCACACTCTGCTACTGGTGGCCCGGGGTTCGGATCCCGGGCACACACCGACGCACTGCTTGTCCGGCCATGCTGAGGCCACGTCCCACATACAGCAACTAGGAAGGATGTGCAACTATGACATACAACTATCTACTGGGGCTTTGGGGGGAAAAAAAAGGAGGAGGATTGGCAATAGATGTTAGCTGAGAGCCGGTCTTCCTCAGCAAAAAGAGGAGGATTAGCATGGATGTTAGCTCAGGGCTGATCTTCCTCACAAAAAAGAAAAGAAAAGAAAAGAAACATTTAAAAGCAGAAAAGAGGGCCGGCCCCATGGCTTAGCGGTTAAGTGCGTGCTCTCCGCTGCCGGCGGCCCGGGTTCAGATCCCGGATGCGCACCGAGGCACCACTCCTCCAGCCATGCTGAGGCCGCATCCCACATACAGCAACTAGAAGGATGTGCAGCTATGACAGACAACTATGTACTGGGGCTTTGGGGGAAAAATAAATAAATAAAATCTTTAAAAAAAAAAAAAATAAATAAAAGCAGAAAAGACATCCACTGATTTAACATTATCCTGATTATAGGGAGGGGGATACTTGGAGACTTGGGTTCTTCTAGAATTACCCTGGAGAAGGGCAAGGAAGAAAAACCTAAAAGCATAAATCAAATTCTTGGGTTATACGATTAGTCTAAGAATTTATAATCAATAAAGACAAAGAGCCAAGTTAAACCAAAGCCACGGCTCCTTACCTGTTTCTCTCCAGATATCAATAAGCACATGGACAGCAAGGAGACAGTAATAGTCTGAAAATTGCAATTCGGTTTTCAAACAGGATTTCCCTATGGGGGAAAAAAAATCATAACTATATTTTAACATTTGTTCAACTGTCACCGCCCCAAAGGAGGTTTTTAAAGCAGGAAAGTGACAGGAGGGAGAAGAAAAAAAGAGGAAAAGAAAATAACAAGAATGGGGTAAATACCAGAAGAAAAATGTAAGCCATGAATCAAAGGATTCAAAAGAAAGTGAGACCACACTCAGCTAGAGCTGAAGGAGGGGTTCCAGAACAGAGGTGGCACCTGAAATGGTCCCAAAGAGAGAGCAGCAAGATTTGGAAGAAAGTTTTAGGTGAAAAAAAGAACAGAAGTCAAGGACCATGTATCACTAAAGTAATATTATGCTCATTACTTCACCTAATATCTTAGAATACAGTTAGAGAAATATTGATATCATCTAGTCAGGTAATTTATATTTTATCACATATATCTAGCAATCTGAATATCATCAACTTCTAAACTAAATATTTATCTCACAACTTACAACACTCCTTTTGTTCACTTAGCCTATACATTAAGAATATTAAGGCCTGTAAGCAGAAAATGTGACAATTATCATAAAGTCTCTGCAATTCACATGAGCCCCAATATGATAGAGAGTTGGCACACCAGATCAGGAAGAATATCGACAACTGGAAGCCAACTATAACTATTGAGAACTCCAAGCTTAAGAAAGCCTTGGCATTTTATTACCTGGCACATTTTATGATTTGTCCCATTTGACAAAATATTCTCCTTGCTAAACTCAATAAAACAGGGTGCTCTGAGTAATAAAAAACTGACTCCCAAGTCTTAGCAGATCAGGGAACCACTGCACATTCTGAAAGGTTGCTCACCAAATTCCAGTCCATGCTGGTACCTTGACATCAGTTCTCTGACGGCACTCAACTTCTGATCTTTATCCATACTGTGGTACAAGCCAAGCAGCCGTGTCAACTGCACCACGCACAGGTGCTGCTGCAGAGCTCTCATGTCAGCAGGCAGTGCCAGCTGATCTTCTGTTGGCGTCGACAAAGGAACAACTCCAAGTAACTGATTAATAAACTACAAAGTGAAAAAAAGGAGTACCGGTCTCAAAACAGAACTAGTCTTTAGTAGGCCATAATTAACAAATATTGAAATGGTCTAGAAAAAAGACATCAAGAAACAATACAAATTAAAATCCCTGGGCCGGCGCCATGGCTTAGCGGTTAAGTGCACGCGCTCCGCTACTGGCGGCCCGGGTTCGGATCCCGGGCGCGCACTGACGCACCGCTTCTCCGGCAATGTTGAGGCCGCGTCCCACATACAGCAACTAGAAGGATGTGCAACTATGACATACTATCTACTGGGGCTTTAGGGAAAAAAAAGGAGGAGGATTGGCAATAGATGTTAGCTCAGAGCGGGTCTTCCTCAGCAAAAAGAGGAGGATTAGCATGGATGTTAGCTCAGGGCTGATCTTCCTCACACACACACAAAAAAAATTAAAATCCCTTTAGTATACCATTTTCTATCCACCAAAATTGCTAACACAAAAAAATTTCTAAGAGCACACAATGCTGGTGAAACTCCAGTGAAACTGGCACACTCATTCATTGCTGGCCAAAAGTATTCTGTCAATACCACGTATTATACACACTAAAAGACTAAAAGAATTGTGAAAATGTTTCATAAATTATAACCCATCAACATAATATATAATGTAGCAATGAAAAAGTTTAATTAGGAAGACTGTAGAAAAGAGATTACAAAACAAACCTACAACTATACTGATACAGAAATAAATTCTTAAAGGAAACGTTACACATTGAAATGAATGGTTATATCATGTCAGTGCCTTAAATTGTTTTAATTAAAATGTTCATTTTGAGATAATCGGAGATTCACACGCAGTTGTAAGAAATAACACAGAGATCCCATGTACCCTTCACCCAGTTTCTCCCAATGGTACTGTGTTGCGTTAAAATGTTTTTAATTCTTTAAATTTGCCAATAATTAAAAAAAAACACCAGTTCTAGTTACACATTTATTAAACACAGGCTTATTTTCACTCATTTCCAAAATCCTAATTAGATGACAGTAAAGAACAAAAGGAATCAACCCACAAGGATCAAGAACATGTGAAGAGATGACAGCAAACAGAAACCATTAACGAGATTTCAAAAGATAAAAAGCAGAAGGACAGGTGGTAAATAATAACCAACGTATTGGGTTGGGGCCAAGAAAGCTGAAATCTAACAGTACGCATCCGGGAGGACACCAATAAGCAACAAGCCTATTCCAGCCACAGGACCTTGGAAGACTCAGAAATTAAGGGCACCAGGTGTCTCTGAAGGCTAAAGTGCTAACGGTACTGAAATAGGAAAATTTGCTAAATTCTGTCAAGGAAGTTAAACCTCTCCCCACAGACAGACCTCCTAAATCCACCAGAAGCCTGGGGTTTTACTACCAGAAGCTGAACCAGAGACACGGTAGACTCAGGGACAGCAGGCATAGCGGGAAATGGGGATAAAGCAAATCTTTGCTAATTCAGTGATGACAGCCCCAGCCTACCTTCTCCTACTCCCAACCAGACCCCAGAATGCTACCAGCCAATTGTTTAGGTCCCCAAAAAGAGATGGAGGCAAACAGGCCCTTTGAAAAGTATTTCTGGGCCGGCCCGGTGGCACAAGCGGTTAAGTGCGTGCACTCCGCTGCGGTGGCCCAGGGTTCGCCGGTTCGGATCCCGGGCACGCACTGACGCCCCGCTTGTCAAGCCATGCTGTGGTGGCGTCCCATATAAAGTAGAGGAAGATGGGCATGGATATTAGCCCAGGGCCAGTCTTCCTCAGCAAAAAAAGAGGAGGATTGGCAGATGTTAGCTCAGGGCCGATCTTCCCCACAAAAAAAAACAAAAAGAAAAGTATTTCTGAGGTGGGGGGTGAGGGGAGGTTTGGGAGAGAATAGAACAGATCTATTACCTCAGGTTTTAGACTACACTAAGAGGAGTTTTATATCTTTATGGTTCTGTCAGACTGACTGGGGTAAACTGAACAAAAAAATATTAACTCCAAGAAAAAAGCTGTGCAAGAAAGGTAATCCCCATATATGAAGTGGCTCAGCTGTGAATATTTACAGTCATAAAAAATATAAATACTGAATAATGACTGAAGTATATGGGGGGGGAGTATGAAAGGGGAGAAGTGGGATGTTATAAATGAAGTGAGCACCTTCCACAGTAGGGCACCAACAGATGTAGACTGTAAATTGTAAAAATAAACAAATAGCTATATAAGCCTATAATTTAGAAATATGGACATAAATAACAGAAGAAACAGTTAAGAGTTGAAAGTGATTTGCCTGTAGAGAGCCAGAACCCAGGGGTGGAGATGGCAAAGAGCTGCTATTGTTTTCCAATATAAGCTGTGTAGTACTATTGACTTTTTCAAATTTATACATGTAACTTTTTGATACAAATAAAAATTAAACTGAAATAAAATCCCACTCATCAGTTTCACATCTGTAATGATTCTGCTTCAATTTGTCTACAATTGTCTGAATTTTAATTATTATGATCAGATCATATTTGTGACAAAGAATCTGTGGCCCTAGTTTTCACATTTTTGATTAAATGCCTACATAGTTTCTACTGCCAGCTCTTTCATTCTTGTAAGCCATTTTATATATTAGTTATGTTTATTATTAATGCCTTCTTCAGTCAAAGGTAAAGAAGAATCTTTCAAACAGGTTTTGTCATGAAACAATACATTCATTCTTTATTCTCATCTGTACAGTTTTACTGCTATGCAAAAAGCTTCTTTAAAAACTGGAATCATTTTATTGTTTAGCTTAAAACCCCAAGACAAAGAAAACAAAAAATAAGGGCCGGCTCCGTGGCTTAGCGGTTAAGTGCGCGCGCTCTGATGCTGGCGGCCCGGGTTCGGATCCCAGGAGCGCCCCGAGGCACCACTTCTCCATCCAATGCGAGGCCGAGTCCCACGTACAGCAACTAGAAGGATGTGAACCTATGACATACAACTATCTACTGGGGCTTTGGGGGGAAAAAACTGAATAAATAAAATCTTTAAAAAAAAAAAAAAAAAAAAGAAAACAAAAAATAAGAACATCACCCTGGGTGAGCCATTTCAGGACAAATGGACTCAATGGCCCATTCTTAGGGGCTAGTCCCATTTTAAAGATATGGCTCCTAATTTACGGGGACAAAGTTCTCAGTTTGAACCTCAGTTGGACAGTTTGCAGTCCTCTGACAAACACACAGCTGAGTGGCAGGATTTTTAGCTACTGAAGTCATCCTACATTTAAAAAGTTGTGGCAGCAAAATTACCCCTTCTCAATGAAAAACTTACAAAGGACTACAACACTCACTGCAACAGCTTTAAATCCTTTGTCTCAGAACAATGACTATCTCATCACTGCTGGTATTCCAGCATTTCTAGAGGGTTCTTCTCAATAGATTATTACTATATGGGGTCACATGAGATGACCTAAGATTTTCAAACATACCAGTAAAGTAGAGCTGCTGGTACTAGATTCATATTAACAAACCTTTATGAATCTCAGCTGAAGGCAATATAAGTGTTCCTCTAACGTAGCCCCGTCATTTGATGCTTCAACTTACAAGACGGTAAGCACTGTAAGACATGATCAATTATTCCCTTTCTTAGCGCTTAGCACGTATTATGTGCAACAAACACTTACTGAATGAACCTCTCCCACATGGTTCTAGATTCTGCTTAAATCCCTCCAGTAACATGAAACTCACACACTGTATTTTTCGGGAATTCTCACTACTAAAAAGATCTTTTTCTCACTGAGCCAAATTCTGAATTCCCTGTAACAACTTCTTGCTGGTCCCAGCTCTCATCTGTCTTCTACAAGAGAGCTTTTCAAATATGAGAAAGGAAGTACTCTGTCCTCACCAGCCCAAACCTCTCTCTTCCACTCAACCACTTCTCTCTCATATGCTTTCAAGTCCTCCTACAACCCAGAACCCTCTTTTCTGGATATGTTACAATTTATTCAGAAACTTCTAAAGCTTGGCCTGAGCCCTGTAAGCACAGCATGCCAAGAATAGCTTTACTAAACCAAAGTGAATGGTGACAGTCATTTCAGAACCTAATAGAGACCACTGGCTACTTAACAATTTGGGAATGCACTGCTCCATCTTCTCTAGATGTGTGACCTCAAGACTGCCAAAGTATCCAGCCCTGGTGGACTGAAGATATGGTCACCAAACAAATATTCAAGTCATCTCCACTGTGCTCTCAATGCACTTCACTCATTCCACATGGGGATGACAGAAGGCTTTCTGGAAGAACAGGTGGTGGCAGCTATGATAGGAAGACTTTCAATCTTCACTAATTACAGAGTTTTTTTTTATGAGTAAAGCTGACCAAAGTGATAACCAGTATACATGCCAATATATCTTTATATGGTGCTCTGTCCTACCTCAGGCACACTGTTCTTCCAACTGGTAGAGTACTCCAACTGCCCACTACCAAGGATGCTCTGGGCTAAATGATAAAAACCTTTAGTGTGGAACAAGGTATAAAGTCCCCATCAATAGGTGAGAAATCTGACCCAACACACATTGCTATAGATGCTACAGAGTCTAAAGATAGGGTTCTCCATCTCAATATGTAACTGATTTACATTGGTTCATTCACATCGAAGACTCTCAGTATGTGACAATTAACTACAATGTGGTACCCTGAATTAGAACTTGGAACAAAAAAAGACATTAATGGAAAAGCTGCAGAAATTCAAATAAAGTCTAAAGGTTAGTTAATAGTAATGCAGCAATGTCAGTTTCTTAGTTTTAAAAAGTGTACCATTGGTAACATAAGATGTTAACATTAGGGGAAGCTGGGCAAAGGTGTAGTGTAACTTTCTGTACTATCTTCATGACTTTTATGTAAATCTAAAACTATTCCAGGGCCGGCTCCGTGGCTTAGCGGTTAAGTGAGCGTGCTCCGCTACTGGCGGCCCGGGTTCGGATCCCGGGCGCGCACCGACGCACCACTTCTCCGGCCATGCTGAGACCGCATCCCACATACAGCAACTAGAAGGATGTGCAGCTATGACCTACAACTATCTACTGGGGCTTTGGGGAAAAAAATAAATAAATAAATAAAATTATTAAAATTATTCCAAAACGCTAAAGTTTATTTTTTAAAAATCCCTAAGACTTAGAGTTTCAGACTGCCTCAGCAAGAATAAATCATGATTTGAAATAAGTAGTGATTGGGCCGGCCCCATGGCTTAGCGGTTAAGTGCGCGCACTCCGCTGCTGACGGCCTGGGTTCGGATCCCGGGCGCGCAACAACGCACCACTTCTCCGGCCATGCTGAGGCTGCGTCCCACATACAGCAACTAGAAGAATGTGAAACTATGATGTACAACTATCTACTGGGGCTTTGGGGGAAAATAAATAAATAAATAAATAAATAAATAAATAAATGATGAAATAAGTAGTGATCAACTGTTATAGTTTCCAGTAAATCAGAGACAGGACATTAAAAGGAGAGTCCATTGGACTCCATCAAAATTTAAAACTTTGCTCTACAAGGGATCCTGTTAAGAGGGTGAAAAGGCAAGCTACAGACTGGGAGAATGTATCTGAAATCACATATCTAACAAAGGACTTGCATCTAGAATATCTAAAGAACTCTCAAAACTCAACAGTAGAGGCCTCCCTGGTGGCGTAGTGGTTAAGTTCATGCGCTCTGCTCTGGCAGCCCGGGGTTCACAGGTTCGGATCCCAGGCACAGACCTACACACTGCTCATCAAGCCACGCTGTGGCAGGTGTACCACGTTTAAAATAGAGGAAGACTGGCACAGATGTTAGCTCAGGGCCAATCTCCCTCAACCAAAAGAGGAGGACTGGCAACAGATGTTAGCTCAGGGCTAATCTTCCTCACCAAAAAAAAAACTCAACAGTAAAAAACAAAAACAAATCAACTAGAAAATGAGCAAAAGAAATAGACATTTCACTGAGGAGAAAATAAAGATGGCAAATAAGCACATGAAAAGACGTTTAACGTTATTAACCATTAGAGAAATGAACATTAAAACCATAATGAGAGCCAGGCCCAACAGCCTAATGGTTAAAGTTCAGCGTGCTCTGCTTCGGTGGCCGGGGTTCGATTCCCAGGCGAGGAACCACACTAGTTGCCTGTCAGCAGCCATGCTGTGGCGGTGGCTCACAAGAAGAACTAGAGGGACAACAACTAGAATATACAACTAGGTACTGGGACTTTGGGGACAAAAAAAAGAGAGAGGAAGATTGGCAACAGATGTTAGCTCAGCGCAAATCTTTCCTAGCAAAAAAAAAAACCACAATGAAACATCACTACACACCTATCAGAATGGCTAAAATGAAAAATAGTGACAACACTAAATGCTAAGAACGATGCAGAGAAACTGGATCACTCACACATTGCTAACAGGAATTTAAAAGGCACAGCCACCATGGAAAAGTTTGGCCGTTTCTTAAAAAAACTAAATGTGCAGCTACCGTTAAGACCCAGCAATTGCAGTACTGGGCATTTTTCTCAGAGATATGAAGACACATTCACACAAAAAATCTGCACACACATGGTTCACAGCAGCAATATTTGTAACTGCCAAAAACTGGAAAGATGTTCTTCGACAAGTTAAAGAAATGGTGGTACATCCATTCTATATTCCATTTTGTTCAGCAATAAAAAGGAATGAACTACTGATACATCTAACAACATGGATGAATCTCTAGGGAATTATGCTGAGTGAAAAAACCAAACCTCAGAAGGTTACACACAGTATGATTCCATTATATAACATCCTTAAAATGACAAAATTATAGACATAGAAAACATACTAGTAGTTGTGGCGTGGAGGGTTGGGGGTTGGGATGGAAAGGGGGGGTACAGGGAGGTGGCTGCAGTAAAAAAGGGTAGCACATGGGAGCCTGGTGGTGGAACTGTGCTGTATCTTGACTGTGGTGGTGCTCACGAGAATCCACGTACACCATACATACTGCATTAAAAACACACACATACACACACAAATGTATGCATGTAAAACTGGTGAAATCTGAATAAGGTCAGTCGATTGCACCAATGTCAATTTCCTTATTATGATATTATACTATAGTTATGCAAGATGTTATCACTGGGGCAAAATGGGTGAAGGGTATACAGAGCTCTCTGTATTATTTCTCTTACAACTGCATGTAACTCTACAATTATCTCAAAAACAAAAGACAAAAAATATAAAAAACAAAACAGGAGAATCCAATTATCTACCAGAGGCTTATTCTCATTGTGGCTTAACAAGAAATCATGCCTGGGCCGGCCCCGTGGCTTAGCGGTTAAGTGCACACGCTCCGCTGCTGGCGGCCGGGTTCGGATCCCCGGCGTGCACCGACGCACCGCTTCTCCGGCCATGCTGAGGTCACGTCCCACGTACAGCAACTAGAAGGATGTGCAGCTATGACATACAACTATCTACTGGGGCTTTGGGGGTAAAAAAATAAATTAATTAAATTAATTAAAAAATAAAAAAAAAAAGAAATCATGCCTTAATCTGACAGCACCTAGAATACTTGCCTTGACAGAGCAGTCATCTTGGTATCTCATGTTCACCACTCTAAGAAATTTTAGAAACAAAACTCAAACACTTAACCTCATTACAATAAATATAGGCACCCAACAGAATTCTGAACTGTACTTACTTTTGTACACTGTGTAGCAGGCAAGAGGTCAACAAACACCTTGAGGTCTGTAAAACAACAAGGTTTATCCCCAAACTTTTTAAAATACTGGAACATTAATTCTTCTGGATCACCTAAGAGAGAAAAAAAAAAAAAATCACTAAATTATTCATGCACTGAAGCAATTTGTAATTTAAGTAAGAGGTCTGATTTGAAAAATATTATTTCAATTAAATTAAAATTTTGCTTAAATGCTTGAATGAGAATGACAATGAGAAATGGAAGATGGCTTGCCCATTTAAAAATAAGCAAATACTTTCACAAGTAGTTGAATGTTACAAACTCAGTCTACCTGTTATTACACTTAGGAAATGTGAAGCTTTTCATTCAATTAAAGTTTAAATAGTTAAAAAGTTTTCATTCAATGTGCCATTCTGGTGGCTCAGTGGTTAAGTGCGCGAGCTCCACTTCGGCAGCCCAGGGTTTGCAGGTTCAGATCCCAGGTGCACACTGACAAACCACTTATCAGGCCATGCTGTGGTGGCGTCACATATAAAGTAGAGGAAGATGGGCATGGAAGTTAGCCCAGGGCCAACCTTCCTCAGCAAAAAGAGGACAACTGGCATGGATGTTAGCTCAGGGCTGAGCTTCCGCACAAAAAAAGGAAAAGAAAAAGTTTTCGTTCAAGTTTAATACGTAAGTTTATACGCAAACATTAAAAAACATGCTTCTCTCCACAACAGTTCCCGAGCTACTTAACAAGTATTAAATAAATGTTAACTGAAGGAAAAGTAATGTTTGTTATTAGGCACACCAGCAGAAGAGAAAATAAATGGAGGAGCCACAGGCCAGTTACTCCAACAAGGTCACTCACTATGGGAAATTTAAACCTATATATGCAAAAAGCTACCAGTTCATTTTATTTTTCCTAAAATTAAAAGCGAAGGGCCGGCCCCGTGCTTAGTGGTTAAGTGTGCGCGCTCCGCTACTGGCGGCCAGGGTTCAGATCCCAGGCGCGCACCGACGCACCGCTTCTCCGGCCATGCTGAGGCCGCGTCCCACATACAGCAACTAGAAGGATGTGCAACTATGACATACAACTATCTACTGGGGCTTTGGGGAAAAAAAAGGAGGAAGATTGGCAATAGATGTTAGCTCAGAGCCGGTCTTCCTCAGCAAAAAGAAGAGGATTAGCACGGATGTTAGCTCAGGGCTGATCTTCCTCACACACACACACACAAAAAAATTAAAAGCGAAAAATAAAAATAAAATGTGCTCAAATTGAACTAGATTTAAGATGGGTGGTGAACATGAGAACATGACGTAATCCATGCAGAAATAGAAGTATAATGATGTATACCTGAAATTTACACAATGTTATAAACCAATGTTACCACAATAAACAAAAAAAAAAAGAAGCAGAGATTTTTAACCCAGGGTTTTCCATAAGATTTTAGGTCTTGGTTCCTGTTCACGTGTTTCTGGGAACAGAGGTCCATGGCTTTAATTAGATTCTCACAGCACTCTGTGATCCAAAAGAGACTAAGAATCACTCTGATCTGGTAAAAAAAAAAAACTGTTGTGGAGACTAGACAAATTCACCAATTTGTAAGATGCAGGCTGGTGAGAGAGAAGAGAAAGATAGGAGATGGATATAGCAAGTGTCTAAGCAGACCCAAATACTTTTATATCCAGCTTTGGAAAGAGAGCAATTCTTTGGAATCCACTTTAACAATATTTTGCCGAAGGTCATATGAAAATTTTCATGTGCAAATCTGGAACTAATACAAACTGAAGTAACTGATGTAGACCCAAAGAAAGAAGTCAACGTGGAATTCAAAATTGGTTGTGAATAATCTACAAAGGGAATGATACCGAGAATCCACAGTTAATTTTAAAATGAGCTACAAAGAACATTAATTAGATGATTAAAACAGACAGAGGGGCCAGCCCCATGGCGTAGCAGTTAAGTGCGTGCACTCTGCTGCTGGTGGCCCGGGGTTCAGATCCCAGTTGCGCACCGATACACCGCTTGTCAGGCCACGCTGTGGCGGCGTCCCATATAAAGTGGAGGAAGATGGGCACAGATGTTAGGCCAGGGCCAGTCTTCCTCAGCAAAAAGAGGAGGATTAGCATGAATGTTAGCTCAGGGCCGATCTTCCTCACAAAAAAAAAAAATGGACAGAGATGTTCTACAATAGGTTTTAGGTATGGGGAGTGCTCATCATCTCAAGACAACCAATCCCTAAAAAAACCTCTTAAAGTCAATCAACTTTTAATGAGAAAAAAATTTCCATAATGATGAGTGGGGGAAAAAAGGTTTCTTTGGAGCTTTATCTTAAAAAAAAAAAACGGAAAAACTAAGACAGTTTATTATTTTAAACTTAACAAAATTTAGGGTATAATTAAAACTATAAGCTAATTCTTAGTATGAGCAAAGAATTACTGCTTTTGGGAGGGGAGGGTGCCATTTTTCCAACAAAACTGTGAACTAGCACAATCTGACACCCTTCACTTGTGCAATAAGCTCAAAAAGAACCATTTTACAAAAACATCTCAGGGCTCATCAAATTTCCTGAAGGCCTCTCTTAATGCTTTACTATCCAAATCATTCTTTTCTCCCATCTTGCTATTTTCCTTGTCAATTTTCTCTTCAACCGTTAATTACTCTAACTCTGCCAGATGTTCCTTCATCAGTGGTTTTGTGAGTGCTTGGAGCAGATTTTCAAGAACACTTTCATCTACTTCATGAAATCCTGAAACTTTTACAAAACTGGCTATTTACTTTGAAACTGATTTTGACATTATTGTTGGGTCAGCAAGAGAATGCCTGACAAAGACTCTGAAGGAACAGGGAGAGATGCTAACTTTAAGTCAAGTTGAATATGGGATCGAGGGCTAATTTTATAAGTGATCCATTCATTACTAAGTATTTTCAGGTTATGAAGACATTTGTCCTTGTAGGCCTCAGATAATAAATACTGTACTTGGGCTATTGAGGGTATCCCTGTATCTTCTCCAGGGTTCCCAAACATCATTACAGTTTCTTACCCAGTTTGTACTCATCATTAAAACCCTGATGTCGTAAACGTCTAATCAGCTCCAGTTTAGCTAGATGTGGTCCTCGGAGATGACGAGAACTTTTAGATTCTTCTGTTATCCGATCTTCTATAAACTTCACAGCTTCTTCTGCAGAATAATGCACTTCTCCTTCTAAAGAGCTGGGTATAAACACATGAGAAAGGTATTTTGTGCCTCCATTGTCCATCTCAAAACTTAAAGTCAAGCCAAATTGACTTTAAGAAATAAATTAAAAATAAGAAAAAGCACTTTGATATAACAATACAAATGGGAATAAAAGAGAGCTATAAGCATATTCTGACAGATAACATGGCATATGATTACTCCTAATTTTGGCATCTAATTATTGAAGAGTGACTAATCACCTCTACCTCTTTCTTAAAAAAAGAGTGGATAGCTTTGTATATATAAAATGTTACCTAATAAAAAATATAACTAAATTTTATTTTATTGCTTGAAGAACAAAGGCTGAGAAAAATCAGATGACCTAGTTAATATCATAAAGTAAGCATCAGCTCATAATTGGTATCTTAAATTCTATTTCTGCATTCAGTTTTTTAAAAGGTCCCATTTATATTTATTGTAATATTCTCTATAACAGCCAAAAAAAAGGATGGGGGGGCTGTCAGCAACAATCCAAGTGTCCATCCACAGGGGAAAGGTTAAATGAATTATGGTACATCTCTAAAATGGAGTTCTCTTAAGTCACTAAAAGGAATGGAACAGATCTTTATGTACCCTATATAGAAAGATGCCCAGGAGATATTTTAAAGGGGAAAATACCAAGTTGCAAACCATTATGTCTAATACGATCCCATTTTTATGTTAAATAATAAGAACAAATATGTTAGTACATGGATGGAAATAAACCCAAAAGACACCAAACTGTTATCAAGAGTTATTTCTGGGTCAATTATATCACAATAAAACAGGAAAAAGAAAAAAAAGTTATTTCTGGGATGGTAGGATAACTAGGAACACTTTCTACAGCATACACTTTTGCACTAATTTAAGATTTTTACAACGAGCATGTATTTATTTTATAATTTAAAAAATGGAAAAAAACTTTACTTTGAAAGGAATACATTATTGAGACGGAAAGGAGAATTCAACTAGGCTTACAATGAAGTCCTTTTGCTACAACATATTAAAAAGTGCTGTTGAAATGCAGGAAGGAAGACAACTTACTGTTCACCTTCAGCAGGAGGAGTCCAGGCCTCTTCAATCAGTCGAAAGACAGAATCGAAATAAGTCAGATAGAACTGCCAGTCATCTGAGCTAAAATCAGATTGAATGGTGCACACAGAATTAAACCCAAGTTGTGACAAATCTGCCTTAGGAACCATGATATTCAAGCTATTTTCTAAGTTATATTTTAGTCTGTACTAGGAGAGGCACACCCCTCCCTCTGGGTTTCCTCTGCAGCCCTAAAAGGGCAGTGCTCCAGAGGCATTTTCAAAGTAAAAAACTTTTAAGAGACTACTCTTTCCTTCAATAAAATGACCAGATCTAGAAAACTAATACGCTTAACAGCAAACTCTCCACATTAGCAGCTCTTAAATGGGGGTGGAGGGGAGGGCTCTCTTTTAGACTAATATTGAATTTGACAAATTAATGGTTTTCAGCATTCATTCTGAAGACCTAATGCTCAGCACCCTGGTAGCATACCGTTACATCTCTTTACTGAAAAATAAAGGCTCATCAAAAACTATAAAGTATCCAGGACACACTACTAAAAGATTTCACTTTATGCCCAGAAATCTCAAAAGACTTAGACAAAAAAAAAATCAGTAGTGACACCTGAAAGCCCCACTACAGTCTCCTAGTCCAAAAAGAAGCATCTACTCACTTTTTCAGTAAGAGGCGCCGGGAAAGGGCATTGCACTCTGGCCACCTGCTCAGCTTCTTGTACAGAGCCATGCACTTATTTTCCCGACTCTGAACCTCACTTGTCAACTTCTCTACAATTGAAAGGTATAAAAGTCGGTAAGCTAGTTTCATTTCTGCTCAGAACCCAGAATAAAGTCCAAACTCAAGAAGGAAAATGTCACGTTTTCTTATCCATTCTCTTAGAAAATGGGACCACTATTAGACACAAACTACTATCTTACTAAAGATTATTTTGCTGGAAAAAAAAAGTACATTTCTGATACTAAACTTTTACAATAATTTTTTCTGTAAAATACAAGGATCCACAATGTACTGAGTTGAGGATCTAGTATATGGGATACACTTATAAAATCCCAACAGCATCTAGGGATTGGTATATTTAGTCCATAGACAGACTTCTCACTCAAATAGTTACAAACCATTGAATAAGCTTCGACTGGAATGGGATAAGCAAGGTGAGATATTAGGAGGAAGATAAAAAAAAAAAAAGAGCTGAATCAAACTCCTTCCCAAAAGGTGAGAACAGAAAAACTAGGACTATATTTTCTGACCAAATTAGATTTGCCCTGTCCTTTTATAACAGCTTAGCAGATTAATTATACTAACAATTACATTATGAATTTCCTATAGAGACTCTAAATTTTAAATATCTGTAGAACTACAATCTAGCTGAGTAAAAACAGAAAGGCTGACTTGTACCCATCTGCAAGGAGGCTGAAGTCAAAGAGTAAGTAAAATTAAAAAAACCCTCCTCCTAAATGAACAGACACTTCTCCAAAGAAGATATACAGATGGCCAATAGGCACATGAAAAGATGCTCAACATCACTAATCATCAGGGAAATGCAAATCAAAACAACACTAAGATATCAGCCCATTAGAATGGCTATAATCACCAAAACAAAAAACAAATGCTTGAGAGGCTGTGGAGAAATGGAAACCCTAATCCACTGCTAGTGGGAATGCAAACTGGCACAGCCTCTATGGAAAACAGTATGGAGATTCCTCAAAAAATTAAAAATAGAAATACCATATGATCCAGCTATCCCACTACTGGGTATCTACCCAACGAACCTGAAATCAACAATCCAAAGAGGCTTATGCACCCCTATGTTCATCGCAGCATTATTCACTATAGCCAAGACATGGAAGCAACCCAAGTGTCCCTCTACTGATGACTGGATAAAGAAGATGTGGTATATATATACCATGGGATACTACTCAGCCATAAAAAAAAAAAGACAAAATCGTCCCATTTGCAACAACATGGATGGACCTGGAGGGTATTATGTTAAGCGAAATAAGACAGAAAGAAAAAGACAAACACTGCATGATCTCACTCATATGTGGAAGATAAACCAATACACAGACAGACAGAACTGTTTGGTGGTTACCAGGGGCAAGGGGGTGGGGGGTGGGCACAAGGGGTGGAGGGATGCATTTATATGGTGACTGACAAACAATGTACAAGAAAAATTTCACAATAAAAAAAAAAAAAAACCCTCCTCCTATAGTAGTTAACTGAAGCAGTTAACTAACAGCTAGTGTTACAGTTTTATGACAGCACACAGCCCAGTAAAGGATATACATACTTGTCCGATACAAAGTTTTTTAAACGACTGTACCTAACGAGAGATCTAAGACTACTCATCTATAGTTGTTACTCCCAATGACTGTAAAGGCACAGTTAAAAAACTAGGTTTGTGGGGGCCGGCCCGGTGGCGCAAGCGGTTGGGCGCACATGCTCCACTGTGGCGGCCCGGGCGGGGTTCGCAGGTTCCGATCCCGGGGGCGCACCGACGCACTGCTTGTCAGGCCATGCTGTGGCAGGCATCCCATGTAGGGTGGAGGAAGATGGGCATGGATGTTGGCTCAGGGCCCATCTTCCTCAAAAAAAAAAAAAAAAAAAAACCTAGGTTTGTCGAAACAATAACTGCATTTCCAGGAATTTCTCCTAAAGAAATCATCAGAGATGTGTAAATATTTAGGAACTAAAATCTTTGTCACAGATGTCCAAAAATAGGGGAAGAGTTAAGTCAATCTGTGAAGTTTGTACAAATCAGTTTTTCAACAAAAAAAGGAAGGAGTATTTTCACGACAATGGAAAAGAGCTAACTTCACCACGTAAAGTGCTCTTGCAAATCAGTAAGATTAACCAAATTTTTACAAATAGGAAAAGGATAAGGAAAAGCAACTTAGAGAAAAGAAAATATTAATGGCTTTTAAACAAATGAAAAAATAATTATCCTCCCTCATAATTAAATTAAAACTTGTAACGTATGTTTCATCTATCAGATTGAAAAACATAAAAAATTTGATATAACAGTATGATAATACAGGTTGTTAAGTATGCAAAGAAACAGGCCCTCTTACATACTGATAGTAAATACAGCTGGGGGGCGGGATTCACACTGTAGCCTCTTGGAGAGCAATTTGCTTTGTAGCAAAGATGTTCCTTCAAATAGCCTAAATATCCATCAAGGACTGGTTAAGCAAACTGTCTACATGTACAGTACTATGGAACGCTGGGCAGTCATTAAATAGAGTGAGGTAGTAAGGTGTATGTCTAGGACACACTGTTAAGTTACAAACCCAAACAATGGGTATATGAGTATGCAGAGCAAAGGTCACAAACTTAAATGCCTTCACAGGACAGGCAGGTAAACAAAGAACATTTATATCTAGAATACAGATCCTGGCAAGAGGCATTAACATTTAAAAATCTTAAAAAAAATTTTGGGGGGCTGGCCTGGTGGCACAAGCGGTTAAGTGCACACGCTCCGCTGCGGCAGCCCGGGGTTCGCGGGTTCGGATCCCGGGCGCACACCAAGGCACTGCTTGTCAAGCCATGCTGTGGCGGTGTCCCATATAAAGTAGAGGAAGATGGGCATGGATGTTAGCCCAGGGCCAATCTTCCTCAACAAAAAGAGGAGGACTGGCAGATGTTAGCTCAGGGCCGATCTTCCTCACAAAAAAAAAAAAATTAATACAAATATTGTGTTAACAATAAGGTTATGCTATGGGCCAGGTATAATATGTTCTCATTTGTGGTTTAAAAAGAGGGGGAGGAGGGGAAATACATCTTTAGAAGGGTATATAGAACAAGTAACAGGAGACAAACCTAGAGGGCAGAGGGCTAGAGATCTGGGGTATAATACCCCTTGAGTTTTCTGAATCCATGAATTATTTTCAATTAAAAAATATTTTTAACAATAAATGTAAAACATATAGAAAAAATCTGGAAGAATATAAAATGATCACAAGTCAGTTTTTTATGTCTATCTTTATGTTTACATATGAGGAAGAAATTTTCCACAATACACATTTTACATGTTTAAGTAGGGGAAAAAAAAAAAGCTTTAAGAAAACTTTAAAAATTACCTCCTAATTTTCCTCTGATGACATCCAAGGCTTCCTGGTACTTTCCCAAACGTTCCAGGATCATATAATAAAGTTCAACCTTACAGAAAAAACAAACAAGAAGTGCAACCACTGAAACTTTTCAATAATAAAAAAGATAGTCACTTGTATGTTTTTAAGAAGTTATCTAACAGAAAAGAACGCCATCTTCAAATGAGATGAAATTAACACTAAGAATTAGACAACAGTATCTCCCCTATCTATACATATCTCAGCCTAGAGTACTTGCTGAAAACAGCTCCTTGTTCATTACACCTAAGCTGGGGGCTTCCAAAGCTTTACATCTAAGCAAAAGGGAAGAGTGAGGACCCAGGTCTCTATCTGGAATAAAGAAACAGTTTGTAATACTGTAACATAATATTGTAGCGATGTCAAAATCAGGCAAATGCAGAAGTAAGGCTTAAAACACTCACCTCAGCCTCCGCTTCTATCTTGTCCTCTTTCACCATTTTTTCTACCATTCTCTCAGCGAGGGGCAGAAACATCGTTTTTGAGAGGTTTTCATCCTGTGCCGATATAGACTAGAGGAGAAAGAAACCAAATGTCTCATTATAATTTCTGCCCTGCTTGCACTATTTATATTATTACCATGTAGACCATTACTGTAACTTGAGCACATAGATATCAATCCACTATGTCAAACATCAGACCTAATCTGAACTTCCCAAGAAGATACATTAGAGAGTGGTTTGGTTTACAAGAGATTATTTTATTATAGATTCATTATCCCATGCATTCTTGAAATACTGAGTTTTCACAATATGACCTAAATTTTAAATAGGTTATTCATACATTTTTCTAGAAATATGTTAAGAGGGGTTATGCCTATACTGTTTATTATACATAAAGGGTATCATTATGTACCCTTTGACAGTACCTATCATCTAGTACTTTTGAAGAGAAAAGCCTTTCAGATGTCTTTTTGAAATGTTTACACATTAGAAGGGAAATGCCAATTCCTTTATACAGCTTACTATTAGCTACAGTTATCTTAGATTGATAATTAAAATCAGTGCATGATATTAATAATTTTAACATCGCCAGAGATTCTGCTCAGAGCTCATTTACCCCTGTAAACAACCTTTCAAGGTAGCTACTATGCTTATTTTATAGATAAACTAAGCGATTCCCCAACAGCTCTCCAAGAAATGTGGTGAAGCCAACATCTGAACACAGACCTATCTGAACCCAGAGCCTCTCTATTCTTAACTGCTACATTTTAACTCCTACCTCCCCATCCTCTCCTACACAGTATCTCATTTGGTCCTTACAGTAGCTCTGGGAAATGAGCATCTCCATTCTGCAAAAGAGCAAACTGAGGCTCAGACAGCAGAAGTGATAAAACAAGGCCACCCAGTTCAACGATTTGTTCACTAACGAACAACACTGTCTTAAAGACAAACCTCAAGTCAAAACATCAAACATTTCAGGGCTCATACTTGATCAAATAACCCAGTAATGGAGCTAAGATTCAGGGGAAATACAGTTTGTGCTACACAGAAATAAACAAATACAGCAACTCATAAACAATACCAAAACTCCCCAACTCAAAAAGTCAACTGACAATTTATAAAGTCCCTGTTTGACACATGCTGCAACACATTACCCAAGATGTTCAGAAGACATATTAAGGACAATGACTATATACAAAAATAAATATAAATCTTGGGGCCGGCCCAGTGGCGCAAGCAGTTAAGTGTGTGTGCTCCACTTCGGCGGCCCGGGGTTCGCAGGTTCGGATCCCGGGCATGCACCGACGCACTGCTTGCTAAGCCATGCTGTGGCGGCGTCCCATATAAAGTAGAGGAAGATGAGCATGGATGTTAGCTCAGGGCCAATCTTCCTCAAGGAAAAAGGGGAGGATTGGCATCAGATGTTAGCTCAGGGCTAGTCCTCCTCACAAAAAATAAATAAATCAATAAATAAATCTCAATCCCAGTCTGAATGCCATACTCACTTGCATAATTAAGCTCATCACAGACCAAAAGTAGTAAGGGTTTTTGGGGACAATCTTATACAGAGCCATGCCAGCCTGAAAGACAGAGAGCCATAAACACTTAATTTAGAAAACATCACACAGAGGACAATTAATGATCTAGATATGTGGCAAGAAGTTTCCTAGGAGAATAGCAACACGTTTACATATCCCAGTTACTGCAAGTGCCTAGTGACTTGACAGATATTCTCTACTCGATAGCAATAGAGGTAATTGCAAAGGTGAATTTTTACAACATCAGGAATAATATTTCACCTTTTGAACCAGATTGTCTCAAATTAAAGCCCAGTATTTCTAGAAAATACTGCAATCCAATATAGTTCCAGTAGACTACCAAGTAAATATGAAAGTTGGATCATGAATGTACACAAGACAAACCTGACTGAAGACATCACACTAACCAGTTACAGTAAAACAAATCAACAAAGAAATCCAGACAGCATATTTAAACTTCAAAATTAGAAAAGATTACTCTGACATAATTCAAAAAATAATTCTTAGATTAGGAAAATAATCAGGTTCTTTCAAGATACCATTAACTAGAACTGAACCCGTTCATTTTGAAATGTGTAACATACAAATACTTAAAAAGCAGGGACATGGCAAGAAGGAGCAAAGCAGATCTATTCATGCATAACTGAAAATTTGTCCATAATTAGCCAACTACTAATTAATGCTAAGAACTCCATCAGCTAATTATCATAGTTACTATTATATGTTTTTTAATCTTTTGTCTATCTTCAATCCACTTGAAAAATTACAGGGAGCCCCCATTAAGTGGAAGGAAATGTCTCTTCCTGCCAAGGATACACAGATTGAGTCCCAGTCCCAAAAGCACATAAAAGCTAGGGAAAGAGATAAGACAACTATTCAAATGACTAAAATATACTTGGCGATAAAAATAAACATCCTATACAAAAACATCATGCTAGAGTGTTTCCAAGGAAGAAAAGGTTAAGTTTGTTTATCTCTCTCTTTTTTTCTTTAACAGAAAGTAGAGAAAGGAACTTTATCAATAAATCCTTCTCCAAAGTAGCAGTCTTTCAGTCTTTCAGTAGCAGTCTTGAAGGTCAAACAGAATGTCTATGGGCAAAGATGGGAGTAAGGATACATACACAAATACAAACATTTGGGGTGAATGGGAAAGTGAGCGAATTCTAGGTAGGGGAGAAATGAGTCCGAACAAAAACATTAAAGAAAGAAAAGTCAGGGGCCGGCCCGGTGGTGCAAGCGGTTAAGTACACGTGCTCCGCTACAGCGGCCCGGGGTTCGCAGGTTCGGATCCCAGGTGCGCACTAACGCACCGCTTGTCAGGCCGTGCTGTAGTGGCCTCCCACATAAAGTGGAGGAAGATGGGCACGGATGTTAGCCCAGGGCCAGTCTTCCTCAGCAAAAAGAGGAGGATTGGCAGATGTCAGCTCAGGGCTGATCTTCCTCACAAAAAAAAAAAGAAAAAAAGAAAGAAAAGTCAAGGGACATAAGTTGACAAGAGCAAGTAGGACATTTGGCTAAAACAAAGGATTAAGAGGAACAGTAGGGAAAAGGACTGAAAGGTAGACTGAGATACCTTTGTTGTGAGGCATTCACAAAGGAGTCTATACGGAGTAAGGGAGTGGTATGTACAAACCCACACTCCTCTAGGAAGAGTATTTTAGCAGTACTGTGAAGAAAGAAAGTGGGAAGATAGAAGAGGTAAGGTGAATAGGAACTAAACCAGGATGAGGTAGGTCAAACAGAAAAGAGATCTGTGGAGACAGACACTGTGAAGGTAGAATCAAGATGATCTGGTGACAAAAGGGACACACAGGGTAAGAAGAATCTAAGATGGCTTGAGGTCCCTGCTTCTAACACCAAACTCTGGAGGAATGGAATGAAGAGTGTTAGGAAATCAATTTCACCTGATAATTTGAGGAAAAAAAACATCTTTATAATGACATGCAGAAATAAAAAAGGAATACAAAATTAATATGAACTTTTACTATAAAAGACAAAAATTTCATGTCCATAACCTACTATCTTGCAGACACTAATATTCTGCTGATACAGGAAACTTGACAATAGACAAGTTTGAAAAACATGGCTATAAATTGGTGTCTCAGAGACTGGGAATGTCATTTACAGAAAAAGGAAGGTCTAATCACCATATGAATGACCAGCAACTCTTCATTCAAGTTGGTTTTAAATATCACCTGCAAGGGATGTCATCTGGGGCAGAAGTCCTTAAGTTTTCTGATTCCCTGCTTCCCTTCCTCCACCAGTTTACGCAAACCACTCACTTATTTAACAAATATTTATTGTGCAGATGCTAGGAACTGAGGATTCAGCAGTCAACAAAACAAAAGCCCCCACCCGTATGAAACACGACATTTAATTTGTAAAATACCTATTACCCCAGACTGACATACCACTTACAAAATAAACAGATAAGCTAAGAAACTGTAACTACCTTAAGCAGCAACAAAGCTAGAATAAAAATTAGACATTCCATTCTAAAACATTCAACACTAGAATAGTCCATTCTTCCAAGATATTAGAATGGAATGAAACAAAAAGCAAGCTACAGTTGAAACATATTAAGGAACTGTAACTAACTGTTAAGCCACATCAAAGCAATGTCTCCAAAAAACAAGAGGCAAAATTGTATATATCTCTGGCAACATGTGAAGTTAAAATATACAAAAATAAAATCTGTTCAAGTGGCAGATTATTCTTTTCCTTTCTTCAAAATTTACCTTAATATTGCTATTGCATAAACTCAGCCTTTTTGTTATTTTATGTGTGTGTATAATATATATATTTCAAGAATATATTTTGTGAGATCATAAAGTTAACACATGCTTTAAAAAAAAAAAAGTAACAGGGGCAGCCCCATGGCTTAGCGGTTAAGTGCGCGCGCTCCGCTGCTGGTGGCCCAGGTTCAGATCCCGGGCGCACACCAACGCACCGCTTCTCAGGCCATGCTGAGGCCGTGTCCCACATACAGCAACTAGAAGGATTTGCATCTATGACATACAGCTATCTACTGGGGCTTTGGGGGAAAAAAATAAATAAATAAAACATTAAAAAAAAAAGTAATTAAGATGAAAAGTATCCATAGCCCTATATTCTGGTAACATTTTGGTACATATCCTTAGAGACATATCCTTTATTACAGAGGGATAGATGTGATGAGAGTGGGAGGAGAAGGCCATTTTACAACATGCTCTTCTCATTAACACATATTGGGAATGTCTCTCTATGTCAACAAATAAAGACACACAGTACTATTTAGGGGAGATGGGGTGTTGCATTTTATTCTACCATATAGATGAACCATAATTTCTTTAACATGTCCACATAAATGGACATTTAATATACTTTGCTTAAAACATATTCTTAGAAGTAAAAATGATATTAAGGATTTACATGTATATATGTTAGTGTTGCCAATTGTAAAAAAATATACCCATTTTACATTAAAAGAAAAATTATCATCTCTGAATACTTTTCCTGAGAATATACTCCATCAGTAAATAAAATAATGATACAATTTCTTCAAAGAATTATATTTGGGGGGCCGGCCCAGTGGCACAAGCGGTTAAGTGCGCACGCTCCGCTGCGGCGGCCCGGGGTTCGCTGGTTCGGATCCCGGGCGCGCACCAATGCACTGCTTGGCAAGCCATGCTGTGGCGGCGTCCCATATAAAGTGGAGGAAGATGGGCACGGATGTTAGCCCAGGGCCAGTCTTCCTCAGCAAAAACAGAGGAGGATTGGCAGATGTTAGCACAGGGCTGATCTCCTCACAAAAAAAAAAAAAAAAAAAAAGAATTATATTTGGGCCAAAAAAAATTCTTCCAATTCAAAAGCTTGCATAAGCAAATACAAAGGTTGATGTTAAGGAGAAAGGATTTATATTAATATAGTATCTTCCACTCTCCTTGATTTACCTGTTGTTATAGTTTGATATTTCAAGTAATAAGACAAAATAAAAACCCAAGTAAGAAAGCTCTGCCTTCAGAAGACATTATACCCACAAACAAAGCATTTCTAAAAAAAATACTACCCTGACATCATCAACCCTATGGGCTTACCAGTGCAGGTTTCATTTCTCAAGCCTGTCAGCTCTACCCAACCCCTAGTCCAAATGAGTCCACATGAGGCTCCTTCACGTATATAAAAGGAACACCTAAAATGCGCTAACTCTCAAAAAAGCTGCCTCCGGCAAAAAAAACAAGTAGCCCAAGCCATGGGGATTTCTCCCCTGGTATACTTAAAAATCTCAGCAGGTTATAAACAGTTAAATCTAAAAATCAGTTGTAAACTTTAAAATTAATCTTTCTATAGTCTGTTCATTCTTGGCTCTGGGATTTTGGCCCATTTTCTGAAAATATAACAGCAATCTGATGCAGTGGGACAATTGGAAGCTGACTTACCAGAACCAAACAAAACATACCGTCAGGCCACAAAAGAAGAACCACCACCAAATTTCCCAAAATAAAACATTTAAAGAACTTGAATAATAGTTCATCGTTAAAATACACAAAGACAATAACTGGCTGATCTCCACAGACAAATATATAGACTCAGTTATACACACACACGCAAACACACACATGCACACACACACACACACACACACACACACCATTGCAGTTAAATCACATTAAAAAACCCTTTACCTCTAATAGCAAACCCCACAGCCCAAGAGGTTTGGGGATCAAGTTACCTGTTGCATTTTCTTGTATTCGCCCACTCTGGCATAGGCCATGAAGAGGTGAGAGTGATACTCCTCACTATTGGGAACTTTCTTCACAGCTGCCTCATAAAGTTTTGTAACTAACTCCGCTAAGATAAAGAGAAACAGGATTTTCTTTGATTATTGAAGTATAACTTAAACCTTAACAGCATTTAATTTTTTTTCTATTTGAAGGAATAGATGTCTCCTATCATTAAGGAAGAAGAAAATATTTGCTTTGCTTCATCTGATCATTACTCTCCTCTTGGTTAGGTATTATTTGACGAAGCATGGAATAGGTCAGGCTTCCCCATTTACAAGACACAAGATCCTCCAGGATCTAGCCTCTCTGTCTCCTTCCTAACTCTTTCCTCCACCACTTTACGCTCTAGCCACATCAAACTATTTGTAGTTCCACTAGACTCCCTGTGCTATATCATACCTCCACGCCTTCACACTGTGCCCTCTGCCTGGATTCTCCTCTTTTCTACTCAGTGATCATCATCCAAGACCCAGTTCAAATGTAATCCACTCTGTAAATTCAAATGTAATCCTTCCCTGAACACCACCTCAGCCCCTCCACCTAAGTTTGATCACTGCTTGCCTCTGCCATCTATAAATCTTTTAAATAACTCTCTCATTGCATTTATTAATACATAATGCAATATACTATCTATTGCTCTATTTCCCCTTATAGGCTATGAGGAACATGAGGGCAGAAAGAGCATCTTTCATATTTGACTCTGATACCATACTTGTCATAGAGAAACACTCAACCAATACTTGTGGGATAGACAAATGATTTTTTTCAAAACACTGGGAGAGAATCCATATCCCTAAATCAACATAATCGCTAAGTAATCAGAAATAATACCTCAACTCTTTTTTTTTTTTTTTTTTTTGTGAGGAGATCAGCCCTGTGCTAACATCCCCCACTCCTCCTCTTTTTTTTTGCCGAGGAAGACGGCCCTGGGTTAACATCCGTGCCCATCCTCCTCCACTTTACATGGGACACCGCCACAGCATGGCTTGCCAAAGCAGTGCGTCGGTGCGCGCCCAGGATCCGAACCAGCGAACCCCGGGCCGCCGCAGCAGAGCGCGCGCACCCAACCGCTTGCGCCACTGGGCCGGCCCCTCAACTCTTAAGTTTTATAAAAAGAATGAAAAACAAAATTGAACTATAATATTTTATGCCCATTAGGTTGACCAAAATTTTATTTTTTCCAGTTTTATTGAAGAATAATTGACAAATAAAAATTGTATATTTTAAGGGGTACAATGTGATGGTTTGATGGCAAAAATTTAAAAGCCTAAGAATACCAATGTGGAGCAATCGGAACTCTTATACACTGTCAGTGGGAAAGTAAATTTAGAAAACAAGTTGACATTATCTTTTTTTTTTTGGTGAGGAAGATCAGCCCTGAGCTAACATCCATGCCAATCCTCCTCTTTTTGCTGAGGAAGACTGGCCCTGGGCTAACATCTGTGCCCATCTTCCTCCACTTTATATGGGATGCCGCCACAGCACAGCCTGACAAGCGGTGCATTGGTGTGCGCCCCAGGATCCGAACCCGGGCCGCCAGCAGCGGAGCATGAGCACTTAACTGCTACGCCATGGGGCCGGCCCCAAGTTGACATTATCTTTATCTTTAAGCTGAACATACACATACCTATGACCCAGCATCTCCACTCCTAGATTGTAGTATAGTCATCCAACGAAATATTTTGTGGCAGTAAAAATGAATTAACTACAACCACTTGGACAGCAGACGAAAAATGTAAATCACAGAACGCATACAGGATGAACCCATTTATATTAACTCAAAATTAAGCAAAACTAATAATGTATTACTTAGAAAAACAAATGTGATAAGGATTTAAAGAAAAGCAAGAGAACAAAGAATATTCAGGATAGCAAGTACCTCTTAGGGGGTAAAAGGGTAAATCAGATTGATGAGGAACACACAGGAAGCCTTCTTAGTATTGATAATGCTCTATTTCATTTTTTTTTTTTTTGTGTGAGGAAGAGCAGCCCTGAGCTAACATCCAATGCCAATCTTCCTCTTTTTCTGCTGAGGAAGACTGGCCCTGGGCTAACATCCGTGCCCATCTTCCTCTACTTTATATGGGACGCCGCCACAGCATGGCCTGACAAGCGGTGCATCGGTGTGCACCTGGATCCGAACCCAGGCTGCCAGGAGTGGAGCACGTGCACTTAACCACTACACCACGGGCCGGCCCCGATAATGCTCTATTTCTTAAGTTGGGTGGTAGGTTCCCAAATGTTCATTATTCCACATCAAATTTTCTAGTGTATTACATAAAATATATTCTTCTATAAAATGTGTTACAAAATATACATATTATTTCACAATAAAATATTTAAGAAATCAACTGAAAAATTTTATTTATAGATGAAATGGTAAACTATCTAGAATAAGCTTAGAAATAATCTGGCAGGGGGAAGGATACTGATATAATTGGCCATGTGTCAATACCTGATGAATATGGGTAATGGGTACAATGGGATTTATTATGTTATTCTCTGTTTTTGTCTATGTTTGAAATTTTCCATATTAAAAAGTGAAAAAAAAGGGTAACTCTTCCATTTAGCAAATCAAAATGTCACAAATGAAACTCAAGGCCTCATTCCAACTCAAGGATCCTAATATATGTAAAACACCTTTCTGTCTACAGTCTTTGCAAACCATGCTCAACGCATTATTTCACCGGTTGCCATCTACCCAAATCACGAGTGATAAGTAAATCACAAAAATAGAGAACTCAATCAGAAATATCCAAAAACTCAAGCTCAGGTTTAAAAACAATGAAAACAAAGAAACACACGTCGATGCATCTCCCGGTAAAGAATAGTCAGTGCCTGCAGCGAGTTGTCATCTGTGGGTTCAAGGGCTGCCACCTCCTGCGCCAAGGTGAAGGCTTCCTCTTGCTTTCCAGTTCTCTGTAAACCAATTGCCTTTAAAACCTGATAGAAAGGAAAGGATGGAAAAGGAAATATGAACCAAAGAAAGCCAATCTGAAAGCACAAGATAAGTTGTAAGGTATGCCTAGGTTCCTAATCAACTAAACCATTTTACTAAAAATATCAGCCAATCAAGCTTCTTTCCTATTTCAGTCATATTAAGCATGCACAACATTGCTTAAGAGGACTTTGTGAAAATAAAATAATTAAATAAGTTATGTCCCAAGAAATAAATAGTAAGCTTTTAATTAAATACTATTTATGGCATTTAAGTGATCAGGAAAATAAATGACCTAAAAAAATACTCTGAAAAAACACAAGTAGTCACTAAAAAAATTAACTAAACATCTTTTCCCTTTGAAGTAGATTACAATATATAACCCACCAACTATAAGTAACTCAAGGACAAATGAACTTACCTTAGCACAATGAAGATCCTTATGTTTCTTCAACAATTTATCTGCTTGCTGAATTGCCATTTTATTATTACCATTATCAAGATAATCTATGAAAGCAGAAATTATGATAGTTATTTTCCTTCAACAATAAATATGAAAAATGCACAGGCTGGTATCAGATATTTCAAAAAGTATCTTAATTCAGTATTAAAAACATCACGGAGCTGATTTTAACTCTAAATGGTTAGGATGGCCCAGAATACAATCTGACACTCCTATAGTGATCTCTCATTCAAAAGCAATATAATCTGGTCATATTAGCCCTTAATGAAGATTCAACACTAAACATATTTCAATAGGTGACATTAATATTTTTACCTATGGGAAATAAATGGGTTTATTTACCCAAAAATTTAAAAAATTTTTTAAAAAAGAACCCTTTCTGAAATGCAAATCAAAACAACACTAAGATATCACCTCACGCCCGTTAGAATGGCAATAATCACCAAGACAAAAAACAACAAGTGTTGGAAAGGATGTGGAGAAACAGGAACCCTCATACACAGCTGGTGGGAATGCAAACTGGTGCAGCCTCTACGGAAAACGGTATGGAGATTCCTCAAAGAATTAAAAATAGAGATGCCCTATCATCCAGCCATCCCACTACTGGGAATCTATCCAACGAACCTGAAATCAACAATCCAAAGAGGCTTATGCACCCCTATGTTCACTGCAGCATTATTCACCATAGCCAAGAAGTGGAAGCAACCTAAGTGTCCCTCAACTGACGATTGGATTAAGAAAATGTGGTGTATATATATACAATGGAATACTACTCAGCCATAAAAAAAAGACAAAATCATCCCATTTGCAACAACATGGATGGGCCTGGAGGGTATTATGTTAAGTGAAATAACCCAGAAAGAGAAAGACAAACACTGCATGATCTCACTCATATGTGGAATATAAACCAACACATGGACAGAGAAAACTGTATTGTGGCTACCAGGGGCAAGGGGGGTGGGGGGTGAACACAAGGGGTGAAGGGAGTCATATACTGGTGATGGACAAACAAAAATGTACAACCCAAAATTTCACAATGTTAAAAACTATTAAAACATCAATTAAAAAAAAAAAAGAACCCTTTCTAATTTTCAAGCTTCAAATCTACCAAATGGGCCATGTTTCTTCAATAAAATATGTTTAACGAATACTTACTTTGTCACAGAGTTAAGTATAATTCAAATAAGAAAAGGTTTTACCCATAATGGGTGGGGGAGGGGTGAATTCCAAAAACATCAGGAGTGGGCAAGGAAGTAGGGAAAACAGCCCTTTCAGACATTCTGGTTGAAACAGAAACTAGTACAGACTGAAGCACAACTGACTTCTAGGTTTCCTAAGCTATGTATCCATTCCAAACTTTAAGGAATATGGAGACCTGCTATAAAACTGTGTTAAGGAAAAAAAGCAATCAATTATTCTTCAAAAGTCTAACAAAAACAAAGATTCATTTACAGATGAGAAGATCTAAAAGAAAATGAGATCTGTTTTAAATGGAAAATGGGGGTAACTGTCAATTCTAAATATAGAAAGATGACAAAACACAGGCCAGTCCACAGCCTACTACTACTACCTCTACCAGGTTCCTCTTTGCTCATCAAGGTCCCAAATCAGCACAGGAACAGATGAGGCACAGATAACTCAAAATAACCTATGGACCAAATGCTAGTGAGGACATGGAGCAACAGCACCTGTCATTCATTGCAGGTGGAAATGCAAAATAGTACAGCCACCCTGGAAGACAGTTTGGCAGTTTCTTAAATAAACTAAACAGGGCCAGCCCAGTGGCACAAGCGGTTAAGTGCGTGCGCTCCACTGCGGTGGCCCGGGGTTCACCGGTTCGGATCCCGGGCGCGCACCGATGTACCACTTGGCAAGCCATGCTGTGGCAGCGTCCCATATAAAGTGGAGGAAGATGGGCACGGATGTTAGCTCAGGGCCAGTCTGCCTCAGCAAAAAAAGAGGAGGATTGATCTCCTCACAAAAAAAAAAAAAAAAAAACACTAAACATACTCTTAGCATATAATGCAGCAATCGAGCTCCTTGGTATCTATGCAAATGAGCTGAAAACTTACCTTTCACACAAAAACCTGCACACAATTGTTTACAGCAGCTTTATTCATAATTACCAAAACTTGGAAGCAACCAAGATGTTCTTCAATAGGTGAATGGACAAACTGTAGTACATCCATACAATGGAATATTATTTAGTAATAAAAAGAAATGAGCTATTGAGCCACAAAAAAACATGGAGGAACCTTGAATACATATTGCTAAGTGAAAAAAGCCAATCTGATAACTCAATCATACTATGATTCCATTTATATGACATTCTGGAAAAGGCAAAAATTATAGAGACAGTAGAATAATTAGTCATTGCCAGGGGCTGGGGGAGGGATGAATAGGTGGAACACAGCTTATTTTTAAGGCAGTGAAACTATTCTGTATGATACTGTGATGATGGATACGTCATCATACATTTGTCAAAACCCATAGAATGTACAACACAAAGAAGGAAGCCTAATGTAAACTAGTAAACTACGGACTTTAGTTAATAATAACATATCATATTGGCTCAGCAATTGTAACAAAGGTACTACACCAATGCAAGATGTTAGTAACAGGGGAACCTGGGGGGGAGGGGGTAGGACTGTAGGGATATATAGGAACTCTCTGTACTTTCCACTCATTTTTCTGTAAGCCTAAAACTGCTCTAAAAAATAAAGTCTAGGGGGCCGGCCCGGTGGCGCAAGCAGTTAAGTGCTCGCGCTCCGCTGCGGCGGCCCAGGGTTCACCGGTTTGGATCCCGGGCGTGCACCGTCACACCACTTGTCAGGCCATGCTGTGGCAGCCGTCCCATATAAAGTGGAGGAAGATGGGCATGGATGTTAGCCCAGGGCCAGTCTTCCTCAGCAAAAAGAGGAGGATTGGCAGATGTTAGCTCAGGGCCAATCTTCCTCACAAAAAATAAATAAAGAAAGTCTATTAATAAATACATATATATATACATAATAAAAGCAAAGATTTAATGCCAGAGAAGGAAAATGAGAACTGTTATTAAATGGGAAATGGGTGGCGATTCCAAATATAGAAAGACAACTGGACACAGGCTAGTTCACAATCTACTACCACTACTGGTCCCTCTTTGCTCATCAAGGTCCCATATCAACATAGGGACAGAGGAGGCATAAACAACTCAAAATAATCTATGGCCCTGGTGGCCCAGACTGTCCCAAATAACAAAAATAGACTATCATTTTACCTAATGGTTTCAATTTTTCTCCAGTGAATACTTTACTAAAACTTTTTTTTTTTTTTTTTGTGAGGAGATCAGCCCTGAGCTAACATCCGCCAATCCTCCTCTTTTTTTGCTGAGGAAGACGGCCCTGGGCTAACATCTGTGCCCATCTTCCTCCACTTTATATGGGACGCCGCCACAGCATGGCCTGCCAAGCAGTGCGTCGGTGCGCGCCCGGGATCCGAACCAGCGAACCCCGGGCCGCCGCAGCGGAGCACGCGCACTTAACCGCTTGCGCCACCGGGCCGGCCCCTTTACTAAAACTTTTAACAGCCACATGAATGCATGAGTTTTATCTCTTCAGCCTTTCCTCGATGCACTTAATATTGATGAGCACCAGTAATGCCAGGTAAAAAGACTAAGAAGCCTTACTCTGAAGGGAATCACAATCTAGGTAGGAAGGTCTAAAAGAGCCTTATTCTGGGGGGAATCACAATCCAGAAAGGAAGATCAAAGACAACACTCAGGTAGAGAGACTAGAGAATCACAGATATTGAAAAGCATACATTCCTGCCCTAGGCTCTCACAAGGATTTAGAGCAACCCCCCTTTACTTGAGCTAGTGTCAATGGGTTTCTGTTCCTTGCACCCAAAAGAGTTTTAACTAAGACACACCACCACATTCAGCCTGCTGTCAGGCTCCTCTTTCCTGGATGCCTAGGTAACTACTGATTAACTGGATGCTGAGTCTTTGGGGAAAAGTTTCTTTTCATTTTACATTACTGACTCTGTAATATAAATTACGTAGTCCTTAGAGAAAACAGGCCAATAAAAGCAATATCCAAAGTCTGTCTTTTTAGTAAGTCTTTTTAAAACTTACTCAAGGGTAATTGTGGTTTGACCATGAGGATTGGTGTTGTTCCCTTAATAACAGCAGTAAGCCAAAATCAGCCATCCACAAATGTGGCAGAGGAAGCAATAAGATGATAGCCCATGGTTAAAGCTATGTTTTAAAAGCATGGGTACCATCCCAACTGAAATGCTTTTAGGTGATCCTTGCAGACAGCATCAGATAACATTCACAATGATAAAGTTGACCTCTTGTCTAACATTTCCTTTACATTAAGGAGATAGTCTCAGTTTGGTGTTAGTCTGTCACTTCTTGAATACTTGCTAATGTCTTCTTTTAACAGGGAAGGAACAGGTCTGAGACTCGGAGTTTCACAAGTACTAGAATCTAGTTAAGACTTTAATAACATTGTTCTGTTTTCATTGTACTTATTTGCTTAGTTTTGTTTTCTCAGGGCAAGTGACAGGTTTCCCATTAATGGTAATGATATAGATTATTTTTAAATAACTTTAAGTTTAAAAGTCAACTTAGAGAAAAATCTTAAGTAAATAATAGTACAGATAATACAATACAGCTAAAATCATCAGACTGGGTAAAAGAATCACAGAAATTTGGGAAACATTGGGTTAAATCCTTGACAAGAGACTATCAAAATTTGTTGAATGACACAAAAATTAACTCAAAATGGATCAAAGATCTGAAGGTGACACCTGAAACTATAAAACTCATAGAAGAAAATATAGGCAACACACTATTTGACATTGGGCATAAAGGAATCTTTTTGGATGACATGCCTACCCAGACTAGGGAAACTAAAGAAAAATAAATAAGTGGGACTTTATCAGATTAAAGAGCTTCTACAAGACAAACGAAACCAGAATCAAGATGAACAGACAGCCCGCCAGCTGGGAGAGAATATCTGCAAAACATACATCTGACAAGGGGTTGATCTCCACAATATATAAAGAACTCACACAACTGAACAACAAAAAAACAAACAACCTGATCAAAAAATGGGCAGAGGAAATGAACAGACACTTCTCCAAAGAAGATATACAGATGGCCAATAGGCACATGAAAAGATGTTCAACATCACTAATCATCAGGGAAATGCAAATCAAAACAACACTAAGATATCACCTCACGCCCGTTAGAATGGCTATAATCACCAAGACTAAAAACAACAAATGTTGGAAAGGATGTGGAGAAACAGGAACCCTCATACACAGCTGGTGGGAATGCAAACTGGTGCAGCCTCTATGGAAAACCGTATGGAGACTCCTCAAAGAATTAAAAATAGAGATGCCCTATCATCCAGCCATCCCACTACTGGGAATCTATCCAACGAACCTGAAATCAACAATCCAAAGAGGCTTATGCACCCCTATGTTCATTGCAGCTTTATTCACTATAGCCAAGAAGTGGAAGCAACCTAAGTGTCCCTCAACTGACGATTGGATCAAGAAAATGTGGTATATATATATATATACAATGGAATACTACTCAGCCATAAAAAAAGACAAAATCGTCCCATTTGCAATAACATGGATGGGCCTGGAGGGTATTATGTTAAGTGAAGTAAGCCACAAAGAAAAAGCCAAACACTGCATGATCCCACTCATATGTGGAATATAAACCAACACGTGGACAGAGAAAACTGTATTGTGGTTACCAGGGGCAATGAGGGTGGGGGGTGGGCACAAGGGGTGAAGGGAGACATATATATAGTGATGGACAAACAAAAATGTACAACCCAAAGTTTCACAATGTTAAAAACTATTAAAACATAAAAAAAAAAAATTTGTTGAATGAATGAGCAAGCCACCCTCCTGGGCAACACTTCCAACAGAAGCTCCTCTTCCGGGCAGGTGTAGACAGACAGGAGGAGGCCCTGACACATGCAGGCCTACTGTCTACTTGCCCTGTAGAAGAGGCCCTGGGATTAATTTGTCCAACCATACTTAGGGATCAGGAGGAAACAGATCAGTCTTGCAAATAAAAAAGAAAGGCTCTAAGTGTATGTTCTTGCAGCTGCCATGAAAGTCTCCAGAGCAGCTGAAATGACAACCTGTGGGGGCCGGCCCTGTGGCTTGGCGGTTAAGTGCGCGCGCTCTGCTGCTGGCGGCCCGGGTTAGGATCCCGGGCGCACACCACTTCTCCGGAACATGCTGGGGCCGCGTCCCACGTGCAGCGACTGGAAGGATGTGCAGCTATGACATAAACTATCTACTGGGGCTTTGGAGGGAAAAAATAAATAAATAAAATCTTTAAAAAAAAAAAAAAAAAAGAAAGAAATGACAACCTGCACTGCTTCCACTTCCCACAAGAGCTTCAGAGACTACTCAAGATACTGCTCCAGGTTAGAAAAAGACTGAATACAGGATAGCTCCATCTTCAAATTACAATGTCTTTTGCTCAAAAATCTTAAATGTTTGAGAATGGGAGCCTTGCTTTTACCAAGAACAGAAATTGGAAGTGAAACATTCTTTCAGTCAACAAGCCTTTGTTAAATAACTACATGTGTAAGATGGGGTGGGGGGGTTTCAATTTAAAAATGAATAATGCCTCCTAACTGACTGCCTCACATCCTACATTTGCCCCCTTTTAAACTATTTCCCCCACGGCAGTCAGAGCTATCTTTTTAAAATGCAAGCCTGATCACCCCACTTCCCTGGTTAAATCTCTTTGGTGCTTCCCACTGTCTTTAAAACAGTTTCAAAATCCTCAAAATGGCTTACAAAGTTCTGAGTCCACCTACCTCAATAGCCTCATCTCACCCATCTCCACATTCCAACCACACAAGGCCTGTCTTAGAACCTCAGGGGAATAAACTCCTCTTTACACTCTCTCTCCCATCACTCTCCCCAGCTCCTCCCCTGACTAACCTGCTCTTCTTCCACGTTCAAAGTAAAACGTCACTTCCACAGGGAATCTTTCCTTGACTTGTCCACCAACAGCCAAGATGCCCACATGGTATGCGCTCATGGCAACCTGCACCTCTCCTTCAAAGCCCTTAACACAAATGTAATAATTATGTGTACCGTCATTCAAAACATCTGTTGAGACTCCTCGAAAGCAGAAACCACGTCTGTGCTGTTTGGTACTCACTCATTCCCTGCATCTTCATGGTGCCTAGCACATTTCAGGCTTTCAATAAGTAAGCTGACTGAAGAAAGGAATACATAAATGAACAAACTATATTGGGAGAAAAAAAAAATCTTCTCGAAATTGAGGAGTCTATCAGGGAAATGAGAGATACACATATACAGTGACCACAAAGGGAAGTTCAAAGAACCAATTATTAGTGATGGCTTCCCACTATTAAATTAGATTTTTCAAAATCTTTTCAATTAATTTTTTATTTTATTTTTTTAAGAAACATTAACTTTATTCTTTCTGTGTGTGTGTGTGTGTGTGAGGAGATCGGCCCTGTGCTAACATCTGCCAATCCTCCTCTTTTTTTGCTGAGGAAGACTGGCCCTGGGCTAACATCCGTGCCCATCCTCCTCTACTTTATATGGGACGCCACCACAGCATGGCTTGCCAAGCAGTGCATCAGTGCGCACCGGGATCTGAACCAGTGAACCCCGGGCCGCCACAGCGGAGCGCGCGCACTTAACTGCTTGTGCCACCGGGCCGGCCCTCAATTTTTTAAATAACAAAAATAATACACGTCATGGTAAAAAAAAAAATCCAAACAGCTCCTACAGGTATAATGAGAAAAGTACTAGTCTCTGACTCTTGCCCTATGCTCCCACTATCCCCTAGTCTACGTATTATTCCATGAATTCTCTGTGCATTAACATATTTTTTTAAGTTTAAAATGTTTTTAGAATTTAAATACCTAAGTCAGAGCTTTTTTTTTTTTTTTAAAGATTTTATTTATTCAGTTTTTCCCCCCAAAGCCCCAGTAGACAGTTGCATGTCATAGGTTCACATCCCTCCAGTTGCTGTACGTGGGACCCGGCCTCACGTTGGACGGAGAAGTGGTGCCTCGGGGCGCGCCCAGGATCCGAACCCGGGCCGCCAGCATCAGAGCGCACGCACCCAACCGCTAAGCCACGGAGCCGGCCCTAAGTCAGAGCTTTTTAAATGGCCATAATTTCAGAACAGAAGAAAACAGGTTGTGCCAAGTGACTTTTCTATAGAAAGGCAAGATAGTCTTCACTCACCAAGACGCCCAGCCACTCCTGGGGTGCAACAGGACAAGATTTGCAGAGCTAACACTGCCCAACAGAAGGCTCAGAATAAGCCTAGCATTCAACTGAAGACTTGGGAGCTTTCGCTCATGAACTATAGCAGAATAATTACCTGGAGTTTGGCCAGGCATCAACGGAAAACATCCTAACTCACCAAAGAAGTGATTATCATTCAGGAAGCACAGCTGGGAAATATGTTACACCTGATCCAGACTAGAGCAAGACTGCAAGTCAGTAAGACAGATTAGGACAAAGGATCTTGTGCTAGAAAACCAAATATAAATGTGCGTGTCTGTGTATTCTAAAGACAATGGGAGGGGCTGACCTCGAGGCACATAGTGGTTAAGTGCGAGCGCTCCACTGCTGGCGGCCGGGGGTTTGGATCCCCGGCGTGCAGTGACGCACCACTTGTCGGGCCATGCTGGGGCGGCATCCCATATAAAGTAGAGGAAAATGGGCACGGATGTTAGCCCAGGGCCAGTCTTGCTCAGCAAAAAAGAGGAGCGTTGGCATGGATGTTAGCTCAGAGCTGATCTTCCTCACACACACAAAAAAAAGACTATGGGAATACTTTTTGCTTTGCTACTTCTCTATTTCTATTTTGCAATTCCTGTATTCTATACAAATTTATTAAGTGCCACACCTGACCATCACTTCCACCTCTCCCCTCCCCCTAAACACTAAAAATATTTTTAAATTAATAATTATGGTAGAAGAAAGCACTGAGGCTCACCAAGTCACATGAGAGTACAAAATCTGTTGAGAACCACATCGCATAAGAGAATAATTTTAGCAAAAGGAGAATGAATAATAAAGCAGGTGTCCTATTAAGGTCAGAGGTGGTTTCAAAAACCAAAAATGCAATACCCAAACTTACCAATTTATGAGTAATGAGATACTCTCTGAAGATGTTCAACTAATCAAATTTCTGCACAGAAAAGCTATCCCAAACCTACACACCAAAAATAGATTTTCGACCCACCACAATTTCACAGTTAATCACCCTTATAAGCCCTGTCCACTTCTGCCCTCAAGAATACTCAGCAAGAGCTGAGGTCACAGGCAAGGTTTCCAACAGTTGTAAAATCCTAAAACCTTGGCAGTACAAATAATGCTGTACAAAGACAGTGATGCTGCTGAATCTGAACTCAGTGAAGGGCTGGGCTCTCCAGTGAGAATGCTGGTGTTCAAATCCCAGCTCAACTTACTAGCTGCAACTCTGAGCAAGTTAATCTCTCTGGCCTTCAGTTTACCACTATGATCACAATAATCTTACCTACCTAATGGGACAGTTAGCACACAAATAAGCACTCAATTAATGCTGACAGTTGTTGAACTTTTGGCCAGCGGGCAAGCACCACCATGCATGAGCTTGTTCCTTTGTCAGCTAATGAATGTCTGAATTCAAGGAACAATAGTGGTTTAGGGGTACTAATGTATTTAAACACAAAAGCAGGGGCTGTGGAGGTCAAAAGTACTGAAGTCAATGACAGTCTGTACCCTTTCTTTTCCTCTTCCTGACAGTTTATATTAATTGCCTTGGAATTCCTAAAGAAAGCCTCTTCCAATCTCTCCCATGTAACTATAACAAAAGCTACATGACTCTAGCTTCAGTTTTGAGAATATGACATGTCACTTGATGTTTAGCAATGTGAAATGGACAAGGTTTTTCTCACTGAATAGTTCAAAACACTATTAATTCTAAATGACATACGGAATACCAAAGGCATTTTCTTTGGTCCTCAAGAACAATTTTAGAAATCCAATTACTCTTAAAAGTATTAAATCTCTTCAGTTAAAAAAAGAAAAACAAAGTCTGCAGGGAGCTGTTGCACAGAGCTGTAATGACCCACAAATTGTGAACGCGGGATTTAGTTCTTACCCTCAGTCACCCTTGTATACTTCATCCCCGCCCTCTGAAAATGTATACTGGAGGACATAAGAATATGCAGCACTGGAGAAATGGAAAGTCCTATCTCTGTCACTCACCAACTATGTGACCTTTGGTAAGTCAGAGTCTTCAGCTCAAAGGGAGGTGGTTTCTAGCATAGTGGTTAAGAGGGTGAGCCTGGGACAGTCCACAGGGGTTCAGATCCTAGTTCCACCAAATGTTAGCAGAGTGACCTTAGACAAATTACACATCAATAAAGCCCTAGTTTCCTCATCTGTGAAAAAAAAGGGGGGAGGAGGGTAGGTGGAACTGGAAAAAACTACCACCTGATGAGAATGTGTGAAGATTAGATGAGATAACCCATATAAAAACCCATATAAAACTGACATAATGAGCAGTCTATATACATTAGCTATTATTATCATTACCCACTTCTCTGGGTTGTTGCTAGAATCAAATGAGATATGAGAGTAAAGTATTATACAAATTGCAAAACAAAACCATAACTAATTGTGCCAGAAACATAAAAAGTTACCCCCTCCCCGAAAAAAGTTAAATGATCTCAGCCATGCGGAGAAGCCTCCAATTAGTAACATCCACATTGTAGACACAAGATCTAATTTTGCAAAAACCACTGACCTTGAAGCCTACCTCGCCATTAGCTGAGATAGACCAACACCATACAACCATCTAAGAGGGAAGGAAATGCAAAAGGGACCACTGTCCAATTACAGAACATCTCGGTTATTGACAAGTTGTTTCTCCCTGACTCAAATTCGTGATTTTTCACAACCAGAGTAGCAGAATAACATCAAGGTCTTAAAGCCTGCGGGTTGAAGTAAGCGTTATGGAGGAGGATCCACTTAGCACGCGGAAGGCAAGCTGCAGAGAAAACCAGAGAAGCTGCAGACAGGAAAAGCCCCGCAGCAGCCCTGCATGCCCCTCCGACACGAGCTATCACAGTCCCTTCACCGCTATTTTGGGCCCAAGACCACTCCCCCCCCGCCTCCCACGTGTGCCCAGAGCAGCTGTTTCTCCACCAAAGAGCTCTAGACTGGGAGCCTCGAATCCGGGCCTGCTCTTGACCCGATCTGGGTGACCTTGCGTCAGCCCCTTCCCTTCTTTGGACCTCTGTTTCTCCATGTGCACCGAGTACAGCTAGTCTGACAACCCCCCAGGCCCCGTTCCCGTCAGTAAAAAGTCTTTAGTGGGGAATTTTGCTTCAAGTAGGGTGTCCCACCCTCACGCCGGAGCCAGCTTCCAGCTGCGGGGAGATCTCGGGTCTCCCTTGGTGCGGCCCTAACAACTCAGCCTGCGGGCAGCGCAGGTCTCTGCCAGAGAACGTGTCTCACGAGGCCTGCCTGTCGGGCCAGCTCTGCCGACCTGCCGCTGCCCCGACGGGCGCGCTGCCACTTCTGGGCTCAGGAAGGCCCGGCCGGCGCCTACGCGAGGCCCGTGGCTGCGGCCTAGAGGCCCGCGCGGCCCGCCCCCGGTGCCAGCCAGCCCCGCTCGCGGCCCCTCAGCGCCCCTCCTGGGCCTTCGCCCCGGCCTCGGCAGCCCTCGGCGCGTCCAGCCGGCGACCAGGCTGGCCCCAGGCACTCACCGTAAATGGGCCGGAGGCGCCTGTCGTTAGGGTCCTGCACATGGCCCCGCGTCGCCATGATGACAAGCGCAGAACCGCAGTGCGCACGCGCGGGGCAGGTCCCCGGGAAGGGGCTGTTAAAGGGCCAGCGCCGTTCTCGCTCGTCTATCGCGATAGTCGCGGGGTTGCGACTGAACGCGTCTGCGCGGAAAAGGACGCTAACCCTCCCCTCCACCTCCGGCCTCAATTGCAGCTTAATTAGAAACTCTTGCTCCCCTTTACTGTTGGACCCAACCTGGCTAGTAGAGGCGGCTGTTACTAATGAAATCCCTTCCGAGTCACCCACAGGGGAATGAGGAAAGGAGGGGAGAAACTCGGGGTCCAAGTTAGGGCTCGGCTGCTCTTGCTTATCCTATTTATACTCTGTGCTGAAGGACCAATTAGACTTGTCCTTGATTAATTGTTGAGGAACCGGAAACTCCTCTGGGAGAGTGACCCAGGGGACAGTAGGGGAAAGGGGGCTGATCAACAGTAAAAATATGCCAGAAAAGTTACAGATCCCTTCATTCCTCTGCCGGGGCTCAGCCAACTAAGAAGCATCCTAGATTAGTAGTAATGCAGTCAACTTCTTTGTCAGTTACTAAAGCTGGAGGAAGCAAGTAATTCAGTCAGTATGTGCCTGGACACTGTGTTGCAAGCTCTTTAAAGGTATTATCTCATTAATACTCGTAACAGCCTTGTTATGCACATGATAATAAGCAGAGATATTGTCACTTTTTTTTTTTACCTGTGGGTTTATTTATACAACACATAGTTATTGGGTGCCTATTATGTGGCATGCTCTATTTTAGGCACCGAGGATATATCAGTAAATAAAATAGACAAAGATTTAAAGCTTTGTAGTGGGGGAGACAGACAAATAAGTAAAACAGTATATTAGACGGTGATAAATGATACTGACAAAAATAGAACAGGGACTAGGGGGTGGAGGATGGAGGCAGTTGTATATAGTGCGGTCAGAGAAAGCCTAGCTGAAAAAGTGACAGTTGTCAAAGACTTAAAGGAAGTGGGAGAGTGAGGGAGCCAGACAGGTGTGCCAGGCCCAGTGATGTCATGAGATAAGGCCACACTAGTCACAGATTCAAATCCAGGTCTTTCTGAGTACAGAACCAGAGTCAACCCCTCCACTACACTGTTTCAGGCCCAGTACAATGTCCTCAGTGTCAGCCTTGACCAGTTGGGGTTGACCCCTTCTACTGATGTTCTATCCCTCTCCCTTTCTAGGCCTTTTAGTGTCCAAGCAAATGATTCTCCAACTTTAGTGGACATTAGAATCCCTTGGGGAACTTGATAAACATGAGTTTCCTGGATCCTACCCCCAGAGGTTCTGATTCAATCCAAGGACCACTCTTTGAAAACTACTAGTTAAGGGATCCAGATTAAAAAGTCTTTAGAATCAACCAGAAGAGCAAGTTAGCAATTGCTACTAAAATTTTAAATATACATACCTAGAAAGAAGCTGTAATGATAATAGTAATAATAATAGTCGTGTGCTAGAAACTGTGCTAAGCTCTTTTACATACATTGTCTCATTTCATTCTCACAAACTGGCGGAATAGGTACTATTGTGATCCTCATTTTAAAATGAGAATTTTGAAGCATAGAGATGTTAGGTCATTTGCCCGAGATCACACAGTCGTCTCTGGTGAAATTCATGGTAGTCTCAAATCCACGGCCAAATCCACACTCTTAGCATTTACACCAAAGTCTTACAGTGGTTACCTCTTAGGAGGGCGGACATTTTCTCTTTTTACTTCATACACATGTGCACTGTTTGATTTGCTTACAATAAGCATTGTTATATTTTTAATTTTTAAGAAGGTTTTAAAATTTATATTTACAAAAATGGTATATGCAAAAAAGGTAGACAATGTCAAACTTTTTGATCCAAAATAAAATCTTTTTATTCCAAGGAGATAATCAGCAGAGTGCAGAAAAATATAAAGTAGAGATTGTTTCCTAACAATCCTAAAGTCCTAACCGTCCATCAATAGGGACTGGTGAAATAAATTATGATATACCAGAAAAAAGGCAGCCATTAAAATTAATGAATAGATTTATATTTATATTTATTTATAGATATGGAAAGATGCCTATGATATATTGAGTCTATAAAGCAGGTTATAGAAGAGTATGTGTGGCATGAAAAAATTATGTGGACAGATAGCTAGCTAGCTAGCATAGACAGATGTCATATATATCTAGAGAGAGGTCTGAAAGGACATTTACAAATGTTAAGCTTCCTCATCTCTTAATGATGGAATTTAAGGGCCTGTTTACTTAATTCTTAAAATTTTTCCGTATTGTTTGAATTGTTTATTTAAAAAATTTTATTTTAGTAGCAATGAGCACACCTAGCACCCAGATTTTGGTTTCCAAAACCACTCTCCAATGACAGAAAACAGAGCTCCTTGGAAAAATGGCTGATTCTAGGGCTAGGACAGGGAATATACCAGGTAAGCTTGGAGCATCTTGTATTGCCAGAAAGTAGGGAAATACTCAAAAAATAAAAGGATCAGGGGGGCATGTCAAAGGGACATAAGGAGCCAACCAGAAAGTGCTCCCAATGGCCAAAATTAGAACTATTTGAGCAAGAAAATCAATACCGTAGTATTGAATTATAACCTAAAATATAAAATAAATAAACATGAGCCCATGCTGATAAAATAAATTATTGAATAAATAAATAAATGGAGGAGAAGAGAAAAATCTTCCTTAGAGAATTCCAAACAATATGTGTAAATATTCCCATTTCCAAGGGGGGAAGGGGAAGCTTAACTTCCCCTTCCCCCCTTGAGTGTGGGCTGGAATTGTTGACCAGTTTCCAAAGAGTTGGGTATAGAAAGGGAAAGATAATAACTTCACAGTTGAGAAACCTGGTAAACACTACCTTAGCTAAGCGATCAAAGTCAACATTACCAGTGAAAATTCATGTTTTGTTTATTTGTTTATTGTTTTTTTCTTATTGAAGTAACATTGATTTATAACATTGTATAAGTCTCAGGTGTACATCATTATATTTCCCCTTCTATATAGACTACATCGTGTTCTCCACCAAAAATCTAGTTGCCATCCAGAAAATACATGTTGATATTGTGTACCCTGATATGAGGTGATGGGAAGGGAACTTCGCTTCTGTAGTATTTTTCTGGAAAACCTGTAAACCCAGACAAATCATCAGGAAAGCATTAAACAAATCAAAATTGAGTGACATTCTACAAAATGTCTGGCCAGTACTCTTCAAAACTGTCAAGGTTGTGAAACAATGAGAAACTGTTACAAACCAGAGAAGCCTAAAGAGACAGGACAACTAAATATAGTGTGATATGCTGGCTGGGATCCTGGGACAGAAGAAGGACATTAGTGCAAAACAGTTGAAATTCAAATAGAGTCTAGAGTCTAGTTGATAGTAATGTGCTAATATTGGTTTCTTATTTTGACGAATGTACCATGAAAATGTAAGATGTTAACATTAAGGGAAACTGGGTAAGGAATATGTGGAAACTTGCTCTAGCCTCTTTTCAACTTTTCTATAAATCTAACATTATTCCAAAATAAAATATTTTTAAATGCATCATTTTTAATAATTGGGGGCGCTATTTTTTTTTAAACCAAATTCAATAGAAACTCTCATCCCAATTCTGTCCCGAGACCAGCCAGAAGAGAAAATTCCAGTAGCAAGTACACAGAGAAATTCTTGTTGAGAATATAATTCTTATTATACCCTCTAACGAGGATATAATCTGTAATCTTCACAGAAAATCATTCCTAAGGCTGAGGTGGCTTTAAAATACCCCAGATAGAGAAGTTGGTGTTAGGTGGAAGTAGTTTTCTAGGTTGATGGTTCTCCAAGTGTAGCCCCTAATCAGCAACATCAGCTTCACTTGGGAACTTGTTAGAAATGCATATTTTTAGGGCCCGCCCCGTGGCTTAGCGGTTAGGTGCTAGAGCTCCACTACTGGCGCCAGGCGCGCACGGACGCACTGCTTCTTCGGCTGAGGCCGCGTCCCACATACAGCAACTAGAAGGATGTGCAGCTATGACACACAACTATCTACTGGGGCTTTGGGGGAAAAAAAAGGAGGAGGATTGGCAATAGATGTTAGCTCAGAGCCGGTCTTCCTCAGCAAAAAGAGGAGGATTAGCATGGATGTTAGCTCAGGGCTGAGCTTCCTCACAAAAAGAAAAAGAAATGCATATTTTTAGGCACCACCTCAGACCTACTGAATCGGAAACTCTGGCAGGGAAGCCCAGCAATTTGTATTTTTACAAATCCTCGGGTGATTTGGATTCAGACAAAAGTTTGATTCTTCTGCTTTAGTTCATAGGTGGGCAAAATATGACTCATGGGCCAAATTGAACTTACTGCCTGTTTTTGTACAGCCAGTGAGCTAAGAATGGTTTTTAGGGGCCGGCCCCGTGGCTTAGTGGTTAAGTGCTCACGCTCCGCTACTGGCGGCCCGGGGTCGGATCCTGGTGGCCCACCGAGGCACCGCTTCTCCCGCCATGCTGAGGCCGCGTCCCACATACAGCGACTAGAAGGATGTGCAGCTATGACATACAACTATCTACTGGGGCTTTGGGGAAAAGAAGAGGAGGATTAGCATGGATGTTAGCTCAGGGCTTCTCTTCCTCATACACACAAAAAAAGGATGGTTTTTATATTTTTAAATGGTTGGGAAAAAATCAAAAGAAGAAGAAGATTTCATGACATGTGAAAATTATATAAAATTCAAAGGTCAGTGTCCATAAGTAAAATTTTATGGAACACAGCCATGCCCATTTATGCACTGTCTGTGGCCGCTTTGGTGCCACAGCAGCAGAGTTGAGCAGTGGCCCAAAAGGCTGAAATATTTACTATCTGGCCCTTTACAGCAAAAGGCCTTTTGTCAACCTCTGCTGTAGGATAATGGAAGACATTTAAATACTCCCAGGGTAGAGTTGTCAGGTAAAATACAATGCGATATTTGGGACACACTTATATTAGAACAATTTATCTGAAATTTGCATTTAACTAGGTGTCCTGTGTTTTTATTTGCTGATCTGGCAACCGTATCCCAGAGAGAACTCCATGTTTCTGAAATCATGCTAACCAGCAAGAATGAAGGTCAGGAGCCTCAGGTAAGCGGCCCCCAGGATCACCCAGAGATGATGTGGCCAGGTATGACCGTGCTGAGGTTGGGCTTGCAAAGGGGAGGGAGGAGACCTGGAGTTCATCTTTGGCGAAAATAGAAGAGCTAGTAAGTCCCCTCAGTTTAAAGAATTTCCCAGAATGGAAAAATACAGCACCTTCCAAAAGGGGCACATTGGAGGCTCCTGGCCAGGACTGTGGTTACTCAACTACTTTCTCAGGTTACATTTGTTGGCCTGGCTCCAGAGGAACGCTGACAAGTTCGGCACCCTGTTCCCTGAACTTGGCAGGGCCAGAGCTCTATGGACCTACCTAACAGAGGCCTCTAGATCCTTCAGTCACTGTTCTTGGTGGAATACATTTCCCTCCACCCTGAAAGCCTGTTTGGCATCCAAGTAGAATGAATTGGCCTTTCTCTTTTCCTGTTCCTCCCTTGTCCTCAGAGCCTAAGGCTGAAGCAGTGACCTGTCTCCGGGCCTGTCCTTACCTGCCCCCTGGGAGGCAGCTCTCACACCAATTGGGGGGCCTGAAACATTTCAAGTAACAAATGAAATGACCCCCAAGAGAGCCAAAAGCCCCTCCTTCTTGCTGTACGATTCAGAACTCAGATCTATCAGAGCTGACATGATGAGGAAATGCTTGGCATAGGGCAGGTACTCATTAAATGTGGTTTCCATTTTCTTGACTTAGGACAAGGGCGTCCACCCTTCATTCCTGTCCTATTTGGTGGCAGATTTGTTCTGGTGAGAAACCCTCTCGCTCAAGGGCAGTGAGGCACATGGGTTCATTGTGCCTGAGTAGCTGGGTGACACAGGGCGGGGACTGCATTACTTGAACATGCTGCTTGTGGGTGTGTCCACCCAATGACTTTTCTTTTCCATCTTGATGGATATGTTCCAACATCTAATCCTGATCCTTCACAGAATAAACAGAACAGTGACGTATTTCATACTTTTCGTGGTTGATTTCCTGCACTTTTGACAGTAGAATAAACAGAAACTCTGGCTCTGAAATCAAATAGACTTGGGTCCAAATCTGGGCTCTGACATTTGTCAACTGCATGATCCTAAGCAAGTGAACATCTCCGAGCCTCAGTTTCTGCATTTGTAAAATTATGATAACAAAAGGACCTACCTCCTAGGGTTGATGTGAGGAATAAATGCTATGGTACATGTAGAAGAGCAGCCAGAAAGAAAGCGCTCAACAACATCATGTACTATTATTATCTTTAATGTTAGTATTATTATTCTCATCTCTTCAAACTGCAGAAATCACTTCCTGATACTTCAGGACACCAACAAAGGAATTTTACCCAAGTCTGACAAGTCCCCTGGTAGGAGTAATATCTTGGAAGCTCCCACAGCACTTATTTTATTTTTATTATTTTTATTTATTTATTTATTTTGTGAGGAAGATCAGCCCTGAGCTAACATCTGTGCTAATCCTCCTCTTTTTGCTGAGGAAGACCGGCTCTGAGCTAACATCTATTGCCAATGCTCCTCCTTTTTTTTACCCCCCCAAAGCCCCAGTAGATAGTTGTATGTCATAGTTGCACATCCTTCTAGTTGCTGCATGTGGGACGCGGCCTCAGCATGGCCGGAGAAGCGGTGCATTGGCGCACACCTGGGATCCGAACCCAGGCCGCCAGTAGCAGAGCGCGCGCACTTGACCGCTAAGCCACGGGGCCGGCCCCTCCCACAGCACTTAAAGTACAAACTAGGTACAGAATTAAAGGTAGACAGAGATCAAGGCAGAGAAACACAGAACCCAGAGCTAAGAGTTGGGAAAACCCGGCTTACAGTCTTGGTTTGGCGGATAATTCACCATGTGATCCTGGGCCTTATTTTCCCCATCAGAAAAAGAGAGGAATGGGGGTCCGGCCCCATGGCGTAGCAGTTAAGTGCACGCGCTCCGCTGCTGGCGGCCCAGGTTCGGATCCCAGACGCACACCAATGCACTGCTTGTCAGGCCATGCTGTGGCAGCGTCCCACATAAAGTAGAGGAAGATAGGCACGGATGTTAGCTCAGGGCCAGTCTTCCTCAGCAAAAAAAGAGGAGGATTGGCATGGATGTCAGCTCAGGGCTGATCTTCCTCACAAAAAAAAATAAGAAAGAAAAAAGAAAAGGAGAGGATGGGTCTGCTGTCCCCCCTTCTAGATCTCAATCCGTGCTGTGCAGCCTTTGTCCACGCCAGCACTTCCAATTCTGTCCACCAGGTGGCATATGAATGCCAAATTGCCCAGGCTACTTTCAAATCAGAAAGAATAGATTTCATTTTAATTGCTATTGTTTAAAATAAAGCAAAGCAAATATGAAATTTTTGTAAGATATATATTTATAATTTTTACACTCAACTTTATTGGGGTATTTATTTACATATCATAAAATTCACCCGTTTTAAGTGCACAATTCAAGGATTTTTAAGCACATTTTACGGAGTTGTGCAACCATTACAGTAGTCCAATTCTAGAATATTTCCATCACCCTAATAATATCCCTCTGTAAGCCATATTTGTTAATTTAAAAAATTATGAAATGTTTCAAAATCTGTAAAATAATGAAAATAATACTTGCATATACATATCACACAGATCTAAAAAATGTTAACATTTTGCAAGCATAGACTTAATATTGCATATACATTTCTTCATCTCCCCACCTCCCTGCCTCTCCAGAGATAACCGCTATTTTGCTATTGGCAAGTATTCTTCCTTCCATGTTTTAATATTTTTATTACATATGTATGTATCCATAAACAATATATGATAGTTTTGTTTCCTTTAAAATTTCCATAAATGTTATCATACTATTCACATGATTTTGTAAGTTGCTTTTTTTAACCTAATATTTGGATAAATATTCCCTAATTGCACCTCACAAAGGTTGTACCAGTTTGCACTCTCACAACCAGTGCATAAAAATGCCAGTTTCCCTTGCCAACACAGTGTTCTCTCAAACTTTTCTATCTCTGACAATCTCATAGTGAAAAATGATATCTCAGAATAATTCTAATTCAATGTTTCTCAAGTTATGAATGATATTTAGCATATTTTCATCTAATTAGACCAATTAGTGGGGCCAGGTAGCGGTTAGGTGCGCGAGCTCTGCCGCTGGTGGCCCGGGTTCGGATCCTGGGCGCGCACCGAGGCACCGCTTGTCAGGCCATGCTGTGGCGGCATCCCACATAAAGTGGAGGAAGATGGGAACAGATGTTAGCTCAGGGCCAGTCTTCCTCAGCAAAAAGAGGAGGATTGGCATGGATGTTAGCTCAGGGCTGATCTTCCTCACACACACAAAAAAGAGACCAATTAGTAATTTATTTTTTTTCATCAATCTGGTCATGTCCTTTGACCATTTTTTTCAGGTTGTTAGTCTTTTCTTATTATTTATTTATTTTTTTTTTTGGTGAGGAAGATTAGCGCTGAGCTAACATCTGTTGCCAATCCTCCTCTTTTTGCCGAGGAAGATTCGCCCTGGGCTAACATCTGTGCTTATCTTCCTCTATTTTATATATGACGCCTGCCACAGCATGGCTCGATAAGCAGTGCCTAGGTCCGCGCCCAGGATCCAAACCCGCAAACCCGGGGCCACCAAAGGGGAGCACATGAACTTAACCATTATGCCACCAGACTGGCCCCTACTTATTAATTTATAATCACCGTTTATATATTAAGGAAATTAGCCTTATGCCATAAATAGATGTTCCAAATATTTTTTCCAATGTATTATTTGCCTTTTGACTTTTGGGATATGGAGTTTTTTCGCAATGAAGAAATATTTTATGTTTTGCAGCCTTTCCCCACTCTAACATTGTTTTAAAATTACTTTATGAATTCTCCTGGTGTTTTTATGGTTTCCTTTTTAACGTTTAAATCTTTGATCTATTTGGAAGTTATTTCAGTGTGAATGATGAGGTAGAGGTCCAATTTTATTTTATCTTTTCCAGTTGCTCCAAACCCTATTTATTGAATAATCTATCTTTTTCACAAAGCACACAATGCCACCTTTATCGTATATTAAATTTCCATATGCATTTCTGTCTAGTCATGGAACAGTTTACAGGCTCCTTTCAAGGGTAGGTCAAAGCTGGGAGCCGCAGAAAAGCAATCTGCAGAGCTGGCTGGATTCTGTGTTCTGAGTCTGGACTTTCTCTATACAGCCTCTGAGCTGCTGAACTCTGGGGAGAGCCTTGTCAGCTGCATTTGGCTGCTGGATGCCAAGAAAGTGGCCCTTGATTTAGAATGAAGGAGCCTCTAGAAAGTAGTACTGTGTCTGTTCTCTGGTAAGATAAAGCACAAGAGATAACAGATTAAAACCAGTCAGGAAATTCACAAAGTGAGTCTAAAATTTATATGCAAATATGAATGACCTATATTAGCCACGATAATATTGAAAAACAGGACAAAAGTAGGAAGACTTACATTACCAGATTTCAAGACTTACCATAAAGCGACAGTCATTAAGACAATGTGGTATTGGCATAAGACAGACAAATAGATTAGAAGAGAATCCAGAAATAGACTCCTAAGTGTATGGTCACTGGATTTATATGGCCCAAGTGCAATTCAATGGAAGAAAAAATTTTCCCCCAGTAAATGGAGCAATAGGGTACCTCTTAAAAAATAAAAAGCCCTTTACCCCTACCTCACACCATACACATATATTAATTCAAGATGAGTCATAGACCTAAATGTAAAAAGTAAAACAATAAGGCTTCTAGAAGAAAACATAGAAGAGTATCGTTGTGACCTTGGGATAGGCAAAGCTTTCTTTTTTTTTTTTTTAAAGATTTTATTTATTTAATTTTTTCCCCCCAAAGCCCCAGTAGATAGTTGTACGTCATAGCTGCACGTCCTTCTAGTTGCTGTATGTGGGACTCGGCCTCAGGATGGACGGAGAAGTGGTGCCTCTATGCGCACCCGGGATCCGAACCCGGGCCACCAGCATTGCAGTGCGCGCACTTAACCACCAAGCCACAGGGCCGGCCAAGGCAAAGCTTTCTTAAATGGCCACAAAAAGCACAATCATAATAGATAATTCTTTATTCAACATTTATTGAGTGTCTACTAAGTGCCCCAACCTATGCTAGGTGCCAGACATGCCCACGAAAAAAACATCAGCACGGCCTTCCAGGAGCTGGCTCAGTTTAATGGGACAGACAGATGCCTACTCAGGCAATAATACTGCAGCCTTCTAGGGGCTCTGGGGTAATCACAAGAGGCAGTGGGGGCCAGAGGAGGGCCACCTTACCCAGAATTCTGGGAAGGCTTCTTGGAATATGTGAAATCGAAGCCAAGACTTGAAGGATGAGGGAAGTCAGGCAGGATATAGCATAAAGAAACAGTGTTTTCGAAGTCCTGACAGGGACAGTGGTGAGTGGGTAGAAATGCAAGATTTTCAATTTGGTGGAAGCAGGTAGGTGGGACAGATATTTTTTCAAGAATGTGTCTGTTGTTTTTGGTTTTGTTTTGTTTTTTTTGTGAGGAAGATCAGCCCTGAGCTAACATCCGGTGCCAATCCTCTTCTTTTTTGCTGAGGAAGATTGGCCCTGAGCTAACATCTGTCCCCATCTTCCTCTACTTTTTTTATATTGGACACCATCACATCATGGCTTGACAAGCAGCGCGTCAGTGCGCACCCGGGATCTGAACCTGTGAACCCCAGGCCGCCCAAGCGGAGTGCGTACACTTAACCGCTGCGCTACTGGGCCAGCCCCAGAATGTGTCTGTTGTTAATTTTCCTTTAATTAATCATTTAAGCCAGAGGGTTCTCCAACTTCATTAAGTACAAGAATCACCCACAAACTTCTAAAATGAATATTCTGGGGCCCCACCACAGAAATTTCATCCAGTAGGTGCAAAATGGGCCTGGGCATCTACATTTTAACAAGCTTTCTCCCATCGCAAATGATGCTAATCCTGCCAGCCCTCAAACTACCCCCTGAAGAGCACTGATTAAGCATTAAGGTTCTTCCCCCTGGGAAATGGGGAGTACTTTCTTAGGTGGTCTGAAGGTGAGAAGATCTGAGAGCTTTTCTGGAAAATCAGACTACGATGCAAGTGATTCTAAAAAGTCTTCTCCTCTGGACACTAGAAGTGCTCTGTGCAAGCATCTGAGGGATGAGGAAGCCACCAAGAAAAGGAAGCTGTAGCTCCCAGGAACCCTGCCTAGTAACCAGTGAAAATTTCCGAGGATGCTCTGAGGACCTGGTCCAGTCTCCGTTATTCCTTATGAATATGTATGAGTCCCCAGCTGTTAAGCTGAGTTCCTAGCCTTCAGCTTCAGAATTGACAAAATAGGGCCAGCCTGTTGCGTGGTTAAGTTCACACCCTCCGCCCCAGGAGCCCGGGGTTTGCAGGTTCGGATCCCAGGCACGGACCTACACACTGCTTATTAAGTTGTGCTGTGGCAGGCGTCCCACATACAAAATAGGGGTCATAATGGATGTTAGCCTGGGGCTAATCTTCCTCAGCAAAAAACAAAACAAAGATAAAGAATCAACAAAATAATGTAAACATTTCAGAACCTGAGGACACACCCACAGCATATTTCAGGGCCTGGCACTTCATTAGGAAGCTGGTTTCTAGCAGTGTTTTCACAAGTATTTCTCCAGTGATAGATGAATACATTAAACCCAGCAGGCCGCCATGTCCGTGGTCCACGGATGTAGAGGAACTGATATCAGGGCTGGCATTACTACCTCCTGCCCTACTCCCTGGCAGGGGTGCTATTTCCCCTTCCCAGCTTGTCAATTGTCTAAGCTCCTCTGTGTAATCATCAGATAGCCAGCTAATGGGTTCATGCCTGAGTTACCCCCTGGAGTCACTGAAAAATATTAGAAGAAGATGGAACCCCAAAACTTGTAGCTGGAAATTAATAGGCTAGTAGGAAAAAAAATCCAGGGCTAACTGTAAATACTTGAGAATCACCACCTCATGAGAGCTAGAGATATCTATATACACATGAGTGGCTGGAACTTTTAATAACCAAAAGCTAAATAAATGTATACCCTACAGCCCGGCCCAGCAATTCCACTCTTGGGTGTACACCTAACAGAAATGAATGTCATATCTAACCAAGAACGAGAATATTCATTTTTGGTTGAAATAGAAACAAGACAAATGTTCACCAACACTAGAATGGGTTAATAAATTGTGATATACTCACAATTTATTTCGAATACTACACAGCAATGAAAACTAACAGACTAAGCTACATGCAAGAACATGGGTGAATATAACAATCAAAATATTGCATGAGGGGGCCAGCCCAGTGGCATAGCAGTTAAGTTCGCACGCTCCGCTTCAGCAGCCCAAGGTTCGTAGGTTCAGATCCCAGGGGTGGACTGATGCACAGCTTGTCAAGCCATGCTGTGGCAGCATCCCATATAAAGTAGCGGAAGATGGGCATGGATGTTAGCCCAGGACCAGTCTTCCTCAGCAAAAAGAGGAGGATTGGCATTAGATGTTAGCTCAGGGCTAATCTTCCTCACACACTCACACAAAATATATATTGCATGCAAGAAGTCAGACACAAAAAAGTATATAATCTATCATTCTATTTACATGATGTTCAGGAACAGGCAAAAACTGTTCTTAAATAATAGAAGTCAGAAGACTGGTTACCCTATGGGGTTGGACAGATAGGGAAGGAGCCTAAAAGAACTTTCTGGTGCTGGAAATTGTTCTATTTCTTGATCTGGGTGGTGGTAACATGTGTATACATATGTAAAAAAGTCATTATGCAAACTTCACTCCTAGGTTGAATTTCTCCTAGCAAAATAAAAACATATGTCTACACAAAAACTTGTGTACAAATGTTCATAGCAGCATTATTCATAATAGACAAAAGGTGGAAACAACCTTTTATGAGTCTGCTAGGACTGCCATAACAAAGCACCACAGACTGGCTGGCTTAAAGAACAGAAATTTATCCTCACAGTTCCGGAAGCCAGAAGTCTGAGACCAAGGTGTTGGCAGAGTTGGTTTCATCTGAGGCCTCTCTCATTGGCTTGTGGATGGCTGTGTGCTCCCTGTATCTTCACGTGGTCTTCTCTCTGTGTGTCTGTGTCCTAATTTCCTCTTGTTCTGAGGACACCAGTCATATCGGCTAAGAGCTCACCCTACTGACCTCATTTTACTTAATTACCTCTTTAAAGACCCTATCTCCAAATACAGTCACATTCTGAGGTACTAGGGGTTAGGACTTCAACATATGAATTTTTGGAGAACACAGTTCAGCCCATAACAAACCCAAATATCCATTGACTGATGAATCAATGGATAATATTCATTTTAGAATGAATGGGTAAACAAAATGTGGTATATCCATTATAATAGAATATCATTCAGCCATAAAAAGAAATAAAGTACTGATACATCCTACAGCATGGATGAACCTTGAAAACATATGTTAAGTGAAAGAAGCCAGGCACAAAAGACCACATATTATATGATTCCATTCATATGAAATGTCCAGAATAGGCAAATCCATGGAGATAGAAAGTAGATTAATGGTTGCCAAGCCAGGAATGGAGATAAGGGAGGAATAGGGAATGACTATTCATGAGCTCAAAGGTTCTTTTTGGGATGGCGCAAATCTTTTAGAATTAGATTGTGGTGATGGCTGCGCATGTTGGGGCCCAGGGCAGGCTGCCCTAAAATATCCCACAACAGCATATTGATTATTTTGAATTAAAGTTACTTGAAAAAAAATAAAAATAAAGTTACTTGAGAAGTAAAAGGGGCATTCTGACCCTCCTGTCTCTGTTCCTCCTGAAAGCAGGAAATGAATTTCCCCTGTGAAAGGTGCTCTCTCTCCCTGCATCCTCATCACTAGAGCTAGGGAATTCAAGGCTTAGAAGCCAGCATAAAGAAACCTTGCTAACTTACTACCTCAAGCCTAAACTCTGCTTAAATTCCTCCCTATTTACATACCTCAAATCTAAGTTGGTTTGTCCTGTCATTCCTCAGAAATTTATTGTTTCTTTAGATAAAAGATATATATACTGCCTTCTTTGTTTACTCTCTGAGCATCATTTCTCTATGATCTCCATATGTACATATTAAACTGGGTTTTTCTCCTGTTAATCTGGTCTTGTGTCATTTTTATTATTAGTCCAGCCATAGGAACACAAGAAGGGAAGATGGGATTTTCCCCACCCTGACACAACTCTGTGAATATGCTAAAAACAACAAAATACTTTAAATGGGTGAATTGTCTATGTGAATTATATCTCAATAAAACTGTTATAAAAAATGCATTGCATGATACACTTAAGATTTATGCACTTTATCGTGTGCATTATAGCCCAATGCAAATTAAAGCCAAACAAAATAATAACAGTCTCTTCCTCCAAAGGTATTTGAGAAGATGAGTGAAGAGAGAGAAGGTATTTGGGACGACTCACTCGTTGCTAGAGTTGCCCCTTGCTGCATCGAAAAGTGCCAGGAAGATCAACCACGGTGGGGGGGGTGGGGGGGTGGACCACCAGGGACCAACGCAACTGGGGAAGAGCTGGGGGAAGTGCAAAGGATAGGATGCCAGAGAGTAAAATAGAATCCAATTCGATGAAAACAGATTTGGCTTTGGCCAAACAAAAGTTAAACTACCTTTTAATGTTTATTATGAAGGAGCACGTAAAGAAAACCATGAACGACTACAAACCAGAAATACCGTTAAGAGCACCTTGATGTAATTCTGCAAGTATGAATTCAGTGCCTTGCATGTGTCAGAGTCCGTGCTAGGCATCGGGCCAGGAATATGTGACTCCAGGCAGCTGCTGGGAAGTAAACGTGGGAGGAAGGGAAGGGGTTGGCGGCTGGAGACACAAGGAAAGCTGCGTTCAGCTAGGGAAAATCCCTAGCTTTGAGCAGCGGCTGAGGCTGAGGGAGCAGAGGACTATGCGTGTGTGTGTGATGTGGGGGTGGGGGGCGGAAGGGGGCTGCAGGGGAGCATTGGGGAGGTGGTGAGGCCCATACTGGCTTCTCGGACTTGGTAGTGATAGCTTTGGCTAGAAGGGAGGATTCCCCTCCCCCATCCTGGCAGGGACCAGAGTTTGGCCGAACAGGGAAGGATAAGGCAACACCTATCCCCCGGGCTTTATCAAAATTCCACTCCCGTCAATGCTGAATCTGCCGGAGCCAGGATGGGAAGTTCAGTCCAAGCTCCCCAAAATTCAGATTCAGGATATCTGGGCTGCGTTTGCAGGTGTGAGGGATGAGGGTGTTGTCAGGACCAGAAATTTAAATTTTTAACACCACCTCAGATGATTGTGGTGTAAGGGGTTGGGGGGGGTTGTTTCTTAAACTGTAGGTGGAAAAACACTGCCTAAGGGGAACTGCATCTAATCCTCTGTTACAGATCATCTCCTACTAAACCGGGAAGCAGGTCTTCCTCGAGTCTAACCCAGATCCTTCCTACTGCTGCTTTAATCACCACACCCTACCTGCCTCTTCTGGTCAGAAATAAAATGTTGGTACACTGTTTTTATTTCTGCTGCTGGACATAAGCCAGTGAAAATAAGGCACCCCAGGGAGTTAAGTGAAGTTTGAGCTTGTCATTATTTCCACTTTATTCCTTGTTACCCTGGACGATGATGTCTCCCACTGTAAACTCTGAAATCAGAAGAACTTCTGGTCAGCCATGCAAGGGAAGAAAGTTAGTTCTTGCCAGGAGACAGGACCGCTATTCTGTTTATTTATTCAAAATATGTTTATACCAAGTTGGCAAGTACTGGGAACAACTTCTCATACGTTGCTGGTGGGAATGTTAAAAGATACACTTCGGAAAACAGTTTGGCAGTTTCTTGTAAAATTAAAACATAGGCTTACCGTGATCCAGCAATTCCACTAATCAGTTTTTATCCAAAAGAAATAAAAAATATGTCTCCCCAAAAGACACGAACAGAATGTTCATAGCAGCTTTATCCATATTAGCCAAAAACTGAAATCATTTCTAATGTCCATCAACAAAATTGTTGTATATCTATATGATGGAACGCTCCTAGGCAATAAAAGGGAATCAATTATTGGTATGATCAATAGCACAGATTATGCTCAAAAACATCATGCTGAGTGAAAGAAACCTGACACAGAAGTAGAAATACTGTATGGTTCCATCTAAATGAAACTCCACTTGGCAGTAAAGCATATTAGGGACTGCCAGGGGCTAGGTGAGGGGTGGGGATTGATGAATGATCAAAATAGTCCATATCTTGATTATAGTTAACAGTTACATATGTCAAAACACATTGTCCTGTGAACTTAAAATGAGTGCTTTTATTGTTTGTAAATTATGCTTCAATAAAATTGAAAAAATAGAGTAAAAAAGAAAAAATATATTATGCCATAGATCATTCAACCAATAAGGCATACAAAGCAGTCAGCAAGTCTAAAAATCTGGCTTGTTATTCTCTCATCAATACATTGTGTGCAAGTCAGGAGCAGAGAGAAAAATATGGACTTTTCTTTTCCTGCTTACAAAAATAACCTACTTGGAAAATTATTTAATGTAAGAAGTGAAAGTCCTTGTAAACCCAACCTTTCAGAGGCCATCACTGGGAATCGATTATTCCTCCAGTTTATTTCTAAGACTATTCTAACACATATTATTAAGTCTTTTTTTTGTGTGTGTGAGGAAGATCAGCCCTGAGCTAACATCTGATGCCAGTCCTCCTCTTTTTTGCTGAGGAAGATTGGCCCTGGGCTAACATCTGTGCCCATTTTCCTCTACTTTATATGGGACACCACCACAGCATGGCTTAACAAGCGATGCGTTGGTGCGCGCCTGGGATCCGAACCTACCAACCCCGGGCTGCCAAAGCAGAGCTAGCACCCTTAACCGCTACGCTACCGGGCTGGCCCCGTTATGTCGTTTAATGTCACTAATATTATTTATTAATATTATATTTACAAATATAGAATCCTAATGATAGATTTGGCTTTTCAACTTTCTTTTTCATAAAACAATATATTTTATGTATCTTTCCACACTTGATTGTTTTTACTTTTTGTGTGGTTCCATTGAAGTATCATTTATTTAACTGGTCTCCTTTTGAGGGACCATTTGTTGCTATTTTCCATTCCTGAAAACAGTAATAGACAGCCATGTAATTACACAGCCTGAGTATTCCTATATACAAGTTGGCTTCCTAGAAGTTTGTTGGTCAAGTTGCTTGGTGAAAAGGCATAACAGTTTTAAGGAGGGGAAAAATTACTCCCTTTCTGTTGCTGTGGCTGCAGGATATGTGGGTGGGGGAAGGAGATATATTCTCAGAGATTCAAGTTCTTATAATGCTTTTTTTATGAGACAAGATTATTAATTACAATACACAAAACCCAACCCTGGCTGATTTAGTGAAAAGAAATTTTTGTTGAAAGGATTGTGTTTAGTTCACAGGATTGCTGGAAAGTTTTGTTATAAGTTGAATAACATTTTGTGGGTCGGCTTGAGACTGGAATCACTACTGTAACACTACTGCTATGGGAAATCTGTTTCAAAATTCAGAAACCTGTTCACAAATAACCTAAATTCACTGCAGGCAGAGACTTCATCTAATTAATTGTTGGGATCCAAAGACTTTGTGGACTTTCTCTGTGGGTTGCATGGTCTAATACCCTTACTGGGCTTTTCCATTAAAGCACCTAATCAGTTTCACCCCCAGGCTGGGTGTACATATTCAATTCTGATGCTAACCACCTGGCGTTAGCACCTGACTCCACAGGTTTAAGGGCTCAGTCCCTATGATATGATGGTATAACAAAAAATAAATGTTTGGTCTTTGTCCTAGTTCCTGGCCCAAGAGCTTCTAAAACCCTTGAGATTCCCTAAGTATTAGGGATGAGAGAAATGTCTCTTGTTATTCATTATAAGCTCCTTTCAACCATACCTGAGTTTATGCTAATAAGGTGACTCTTGGTAGGCCCCTAGACAGCTTCAGGATGGGTGCTGGTTGCCAGAGGGATCAACCATGTGATTAAAGTGTTGGAACTTTCAACTCCACTCCACCCCCCAGCTCTGGAGAGGGGAGAGGGACTGGAGATTGAGTTAATCATCAACGGCCAATGATTTAATCTATCATGCCTGTGCATAATTGATAAAAACCCCTAAACTATGGAATTTGGAGAGTTGCTGGGTTGGTGAACACATCCATGTGTCAGGAGGGAGGCACATTCTAACTCCAATGGGACAGAAGCTCCTGGGCTCAGGACCCTTCCAGACCTCGCCCTATGTACCTCTTTATCTGGCTGTTCATCTGTATCCTTTATAATGCCCTTTACAGTAAACCAGTAAATGTGAGTAAAGTGTTTCCTTGAGTTCTGTGAGCCATTATAGCAAATTATTAAACCTGAACAGGGGGTTGTGTTCAATTTATAGCCGATTAGTCAGAAGCACAGGTGACAAATTGGACTTGTGACTGGCATCTGAAGTGGGGGAAGAGGGAGCAGTCTTGTGGGACTGAGCCCTTAACTTGTGGGATCTGATGCTAACTCCTCTGATAGTTAGTGTCAGAATTGAATTAAATTATAGGATACCCAGCTAAAGGCTGAAGAGTTGGAAGACTGGTTGTTGGTGTGAGGAAAATCTCTACATATTTATTGCCAGAAGTGAATTACGGTGAGTAAAAAACAGATCCTAGTAGTTCCCAACAACACTGCTCTCACTTCAATTGCCAGCCACACTTTGGGGGTCCCCAGGCCAACCCAGGCTATAAATTCAGGGTTCCCATGACTCCTTTAGGTTTGATAATTCACTCAAATGACCCACAGAGGGCCATGGCGTAGTGGTTAAGTGTGCGCGCTCTGCTGCTGGCAGCCCCGGTTTGGTTCCCGGGCATGCGCTGATGCACCGCTTGTCAGGCCATGCTGTGGCAGTGTCTCATATAAAGTAGAGGAAGATGGGCACAGATGTTAGCCCAGGGCCAGTCTTCCTCAGCAAAAAGAGGAGGATTGGCATGGATGTTAGCTCAGGGCTGATCTTCCTCACAAAAAAAAAATGACCCACAGAACTCAGGAGAGTCCTATGCTTACAATTACAGTTTTATTATAAAAGATACAGATCAGGAACAGCCAATGAAGACACATAGGGTGTAGTCTGAGGGGCAATGCAGAGCTTTTGTGCCTTCTTCCTGTAGAGTCAGGGCATCGTGCTCCTGACACATCAATATGTTCACCAACCAGGAAGCTCCCTGGAGCCTAGGTGCCCAGAGTTTTTACTGGGGTTTTATTACCTTGGGCTTGATTAATTAAATCATTGCTCACGTGATTGAGCTCAATATGCAGACCCCTCCCCTCCCCAGAGGTGGAAAGATCCAATCCACTAATCACTTGCTTGGTCTTTCTGGTGACCAGCCCACCATTCTGAAGCTACCTAGGGTCCCACCTTGAGTCACCTCATTAGCATAACAAAGACAGTCCTATCACTCAGGAAATGCCAAGGTTTTTTTGAAGCTCTGTGCCAGGAATCAGGGATCAAAACCAGATATATTCTTTATTATACCATGGCACGTATCACACTCATTGTCATTACCATTGTGCCTGTCTCCCTGGTAAGCTCTGGGAAGGCAGGAGCTGGTTCTGTTGTTTGCTATCGAAGCTCCAGAGTCTTACCTAGGGCCTGTCACATAGGGTGTGCTCTATACCTTTGCTGAACAGATCAACGGGGCTGGTGCTGAAGTAGTTTGGACTTCAGGTATTGGTTACGCTGTATTCAAAAATAACACTTTATAGCCAAAATGTCTATCAACAGGGAACTAGTTGAATAAATCATGGTACTGATACTGAACCTCTTAATCTCAAATTCCTGTGCCTGATGCACAGTAAGCCAATTATTGAGACATCGGTGCTTGGAGATGGAGAAAATTTTATTCAAATTGGCCAAAACGAGAAGGCAGGAGGATAGGTTCTCTCAAATCTGCCTTAACTAGAGAAGAAAGCAGGGTATTTTATAGAGCTAAAGGGTTGGCAGGAGGAATTGCAGAGAAACAAAGTGGTAATCTGTATTTCTTTCACTCCCAATAAGCACCTTGGGCAATCTGACTTCTAGGTGTCAGTGGCAGCTGGGGGCTGGTTATCTGGTGATCCTTGAAGGCATTCTTTTTCTTCTGTAGAACCAGCTCATAAATCCTTGTGACCCTTGGGCTGGCCCCATGGCGTAGAGGGTAAGTGCGCGCACTCCACTGCTGGTGGCCTGGGTTTGGATCCTGGGCACGCACAGACACACTGCTTGTCAGGCCATGCTGTGGTGGCATCCCACATAAAGTGGAGGGAGATGGGCGTGGATATTAGCTCAGGGCCAGTCTTCCTCAGTAAAAAGAGGAGGATTGGCATGGATGTTAGCTCAGGGCTGATCTTCCTCACCAAAAAAAAAAAAAAAAAAAAAATCCTTGTGACCCTTGAGTCACCCCTCAGGTTACACAAGAAAACAGCAAATTGACAAGATTAACTTCTTTTTATAAAAGAGTCGAAAGGTAATCTTATTGAATATTTACAGTAACCCTCAAGAACCCAGCTTCAGTACATTCATACAATGGAATTACTATTGAAAAAGAATGACAATGCTCTAGATAGATGTGCTAATAATGGATAGATTATTAATCCACGACAGATTATGTAGTATTACAAAAAAAGGTCAAGGTGCAGAACAACATTGAATGGTATGTTCTCTTTAACATACAATGTAAAGTGTTTAAATCTTAAGTCTACAGCTTAGGGCCGGCCCCATGGTTTAGCGGTTAGGTGCACGCGCTCTGCTGCTGGAGGCCCGGTCCGGATCCCGGGTGCACACCGACGCACCGCTTCTCCGGCCATGCTGAGGCCGCGTGCCACATACAGCAACTAGAAGGATGTGCAGCTATGACATACAACTATCTACTGGGGCTTTGGGGGGAAATAAATAAATAAATAAAATTAAAAAAAAGAAAATTTAAGTGTACAGCTTAGTGGCTATTTAATGATTAATACATCTGTGTTTACCACTTTGCAGATCGAGATATAGAACATTTCCAGGACTTGGAAATCTTTCTCATATTCCCTTGCATTCCATACCCTCCAAATGGAACCATTCCGACTTCTTTCACCTTAGATTAATTTTGTCTGTTTTTGAACTTTATATCTTTGGAATCACCCAGAATATACTGCATATTTAAACTAAATATTCTACGGCTGGCCCGGTGGCGCAGTGGTTAAGTGTGTGTGCTTCGCTCTGGCGGCCAAAGGGTTCACAGGTTCGGATCCCGGGCGTGCACCAATGCATCGCTTGTTAAGCCATACTGTGGCAACCTCCCATATGAAGTAGAGGAAGATGGGCACGGATGTCAGCCCAGGACCAATGTTCCTCAGCAAAAAGAGGAGGATTGGTATCAGATGTTAGCTCAGAGCTGATCTTCCTTACACACAAAAAAATAAAATAAAATAAATATTCTATTCTGTTACAAATAAATAATGCTTTGTGATCTGTTTTTCCTGCTTAGCACTGTATCATGAACATTTTTAAATTATAATCTGTGGTAAAATTATGATTTTAAATTGCTGTATTGTAAATAATATGTTCTTGGTTATATTTAAATATTTATTCTGTTTTTTTAACTCATGAGGGAAGAGGAGTTCAGAGAATCCTTATAGGCAGCAAGTGCGGGAACTGGGACTCCAACCTGCATCTGAGGGGCTCGCTCTTCCACTGCAAAAAGCAAAGCGCTCAAACATGAGCAGAGCCTTGCAGGTGTCTTGCACTGAGGGCAATATAACAGCAACAAGAATGACTAATGAGTACTAATGGCTCATGACAAGAGAACAAATGCTATTAATTATCTTAATATTTTAGGGGTATTAGTAATGTTTGTACAGTATTATTCATGAAAATATTATTAGCCTGTGTTAGGGGCAGTTGCTGGGCCCAGAACCAGGCTCACAACTCAAGTCTCTCTACCCCTCTTTACAGATGCGCAAGGGCTGGGACTTCCAGGGACACGCCCCCGTGGAGCTCTGGGGAGCCAATCCGCGCGCAGAAGGCGGGGCCCTGGGAGCGACAACGGTGCTATCCAATGGCCGACAGCCGGGGCCGCCCGTGGCCAATGGGCGCGCTCCTCCGAGATGGTCGGAAGTGGTGAGGCGGCTGTGGGGACCGTTGTTCAGTGTTCGGGGCCGATTGAGCAGGCTGGTTGTCCGTGCCTGGCTGGTGTGCTCGACGTCCTTCTTCTCGTCCCTGGTGAGTGCAGCGGCGGCCGGCGCCTGGGGGTCTCCGGCGGCCTCCAGCTCGGGCGGCGGCCGGCATCCCGCGGGCGGGGCGTGTGGGCGAGGGGCTCTGGGCCGGGGGTCGCGGTCGTCAGGGGAAGGATGCCCGCGTCGCGGAGTCCCCTCAGGCCGGTGGGGAGGCCGCGCCCTGTCTTCAGGGGACCGGAGCCGCGACTCCCGGCGGCGCCGCCCCTCCCGGCCTTGGCCCGGGCGGCTGGAAGCGGGCGTCGTCCGGAGCGCCGCGGTGGGCACCGCGCCCCGGCCCGGCCTCGAGCTGCCGGCGTGGGGGTCGCGGGGGCCTGGGGCGGGCTGTGGGTCGACGGGCCCGGTTCGAGTCCCCACCGACCAGCCGTGGGGCGGCCACTGTCTCCCTGGACTTCCGCTTTCGCGGTCTCTCAAATGGGGACAGTGACTTTCTCCTCCTGGGCGTGTGGCCTGGACGAGGAGATTGTCCGTGTGAGGCGTTGAGCCGTCAGTAAGCGCACGGGAAGCGTTACTGCCGTTGTTGGCGAAGCCGGTGCCGCTGCGCTCCCGCTCCCCGCCCTCCCCACTTCGCCGGGAGGGGCGGTTGGAGACGGCCTCCGGGGGCTGGACCCCGAGGTGCGAGCCCCGCCCTTTCGGGTAGAGCGGCGGCCCCCGAAGTCCCGGAGAGGGGCTCCTCCGAGGTTGAAGGCTTGCCTTCGCCCCTTGACTCCTCGCTGTGACCCTTGGAAGGGTGGCCAGTTGTCGGCGTGGGGAATTGGAGGCCCAGGGAGGTTAAATCACACGTGTACTGAGTGGCAGAACCGGAACTGGACCCTCAAAGGGGCGGACCCCGAGCGCTGCATGCCACCCCCCGTCCCCTGCAGCTAGAAAACGGGGCGCCTCCCTCGTGGGAGGCTCTGGCTGGAGTGGGTGGCACCGGGAGTCAGCCGGACAGCCCTGGGAAGCGGGCTCTCTTTGCATAGCTAGGTGCTTCCATCCCTAGCTGGCGTTTCACATCCGAGTGGAGATCTTGAGTCACGTCAGACCCTTCTGTGGTTGAGCCATGAGCGTGGAGTATAGTGCAGTATCCGCTCTGTGCTACGGGATCGGCCCTTCGCGAGTCGTTGCCGCTTTCCAGTATGCTCTTCCACATCTACCTTTGCTTTCTCTTTGATTGCCTTCTAGGCCCCTGTCTGAATGGGTTTTCCCCACTTCCATCTTCTGTCTTCTTTACATGGCTGGCTCTTGGCACTTCAGGTCTTAGTTTAAATGTCGTCTCAGAAAGTTCTTCCCTCACCACCTTTATCTAAAGTAGATTCGCTCCACTCTGTCTATGTACTTTTCCGTCAGAATACTCACCTTAAGGTATATCTATTTCTTTGCTTGTTTTCTGTGTACTACATCTATTAGATGACACGCTTGTTTCTTTAATTTGTAAAGAAACTGCCGGGGCACGGTTTCTGGCACACAGGATCTTAATTAACATGTCAAATGAATGAATACTTTTTTTGAAAAGTGAGTTAGTTTGGAAATGTCAAAACCGTTAAAAAGAGCCCTATAAAGAAATAATCTAGGGCCGGCCCCGTGGCTTGGTGGTTAAGTGCGTGCGCTCCGATGCTGGCGGCCCGGGTTCGGATCCCGGGCGCGCACCGACGCACCGCTTCTCTGGCCATGCTGAGGCGGCGTCCCACATACAGCAACTAGAAGGATGTGCAGCTATGACATGCAACTATGACATACAACTATCTACTGGGGCTTGGGGGGGGAAGAAATAATCTAAAGTAAATATTGGTAATAAAGTTGCCAGTGGTCTGCTTTCAGCACTGACATCTTGCTTAAAAAGAAGGAAAAACTTGACAGTGGAGAAATCTGGCAGGCGCCGTCTCAACTAAGGGACCAAAGTTAACATCACCTGTAAAAATAAGACTGCTGACATCATGTGCTTTCTGACATAATGCACCAAGATGAGCACAGCATCACTTCTATGGTGTTCTTGCCAAAAATGTATTAATCATGAAAAAACATCAGACAAACCCAAATTGAAGGACATTCTACAAAATAACTAGCCAGTACACTTAACAAGGTTGTGAAAGATGAAGAAAGGCTGAAAAAATATGCCAGATTAAAGAAGGTTGAAGAGAAATAACAACTAAATGCAATATGTGACCCTGGATTGGATCCTGAACCAGAAAAAGGGTATTAGTGGGATGATTTCTGAAATTTGAATAAGATCTATAGCTTAGTTACTAGTATTGTATTAGTTTCCTACATTTGATAATTTTACTTTGGTTGTTTATGATGTATTGGGTGAGGGGTATATGGCAGTTCTTTGTGCTTGTTTGGGCATGTCAAATGATTTTAAAATGAAAATTAAAAAGTGATAGAAAGTAAAACCCAAGTGTGTTGGGTATTAAATAAAATGCTTTAACACACTAGTTTTGGTGACATTTTCTGTGCACTATTTTTTGTTTGTGTGTTTTCCATGTCATGCTTAAAGCAGAAATGAAATTGAAAGTTCACACTTCTTCCTTTGTAGTTTTCAGGAAGAGCTCAAGATGGCTGAATTTCTAGATGACCAGGACACTCGACTGTGTGACAACTGGTGAGAAATTACATCTAAGAAATGTTATTGGAATGAGGACAAGCTAGCTTCTGTGTAAAGTGTTTGATTATTTATTGGCAGGTTAAAATTGGAGCCATATAATATGTCATGCAAATATGTGGGACTAAAGCCCTTTTAACAATTTGGATAAAATTGCCTGTTTTAGTAATCTGGCAAGATAGTTGGTTTAGGTAGCATTGAGTAGTGACTAGAGTGATGGGATAAAGCTGGGAGTTGGGGCTCTGGTTCCTGCCTTTAATTAGTTAATGACTTTTTGCAAGTCACTTGACTGCTTTGGAGCCTCACTTTTCTGACCTATAAATAAGGGAATTTATTTTTTGTCTTTCTGAAAAATATCATATGTTTTTAAAAAGATACTAAAAATATAATAAAATATTTGGACTAGATCGGTGTTTTTCAAAGTGTGTTGCAAAGATTTCCCTGAGTGGCTACAGTGGCTGTCTTTGGGAACAAGGTTAAGTGAGCTTGGCTCTACATCTAGTAGTGAGAGAGCAGTTCAACCAGGGCAGCTCAACTGTTTTCATAAAGGATTTTGCTGAAGGAATGTTCCAGTGCTTTAAAAAAAAAAGTCAAAGTCTTCCAGCAGTCCAGCTTAATCATTATCATTTTGTGATTCCAGAACTGTTAGTGAAGGCTGGGCGCAGTCTTGAATGTTAAGCTTTCTATTTTGGTGTTTTTAACCTACGTGAGTGACAAGAAAGAGCAACTCTTTCTTGCTGAAATGAAACTTAGGAGTGCAGCTAATCAGCTGATTCCTGGTTGGGATTTCTCAGGAACTTGGTATTTTAGTGATATACAAGTGCTCTTACTGAAAACAAAAGAAAAAAAGCAAAGCAGAACTGTCTCCTATGTTTAACTTACCAAACTGCGGTAGAAGGAAAGAGTTGTTGAATAAGGAAAATAGTTTGATGCAGATTGGTGAAAGGTTCAAGCCAGATAACAATTTTTCTTTTTTTATTGCCTTCTTTCTGCTCAGCCTTTGGGCAGGATTAGGATATAATCAGAGCATCTGCTGGCTACAATATTCTTTCCCTGCTGCATGGAATTAAGGTTTCATTTCTGTGAGGGTATCTTGCCTTATAGGATATTTTTTCCTACTTTGCCACTATCACTTTCTGCCATTTTAAAAACTATTATAGCTTTGCTTGGGTTTTATATGTACTATTGCTAATACAAAGTAATCAATGATACAAGTAACCACAAAAAAAATCATTATGATTTTATAAGAAAACAGACATACTGGGTTTAGCGTCAGTTAAGATTTTTCTTTTTTTTTTTTTTTTTTTTTTTTTTTTTTTTAAAGATTTTATTTATTTTATTTTTCCCCCCAAAGCCCCAGTGGATAGTTGTGTGTCGTAGCTGCACATCCTTCTAGCTGCTGCATGTGGGACTCGGCCTCAGGATGAACGGAGAAGCGGTGCCTCGATGCGCACCCGGGATCCAAACCCGGGCCGCCAGCATCGCAGCGCGCGCACTTAACCACCAAGCCACAGGGCCGGCCCAAGATTTTTCTTATTTTATCAGTGCACTCCAATTTGAAGGAATCTAAATCCTAGGACAGGGGCCGGCCCGGTGGCTTAGTGGTTAAGTGCGCGTGCTCCGCTACTGGCAGCCCGGGGTTCGGATCCTGGGCGTGCACGGACGCACCGCTGCTCCGGCCATGCTGAGGCCACGTCCCACATACAGCAGCTAGAAGGATGTGCAACTATGCCATACACCTATCTACTGGGGCTTTGGGGAAAAAAAAAAAAGGAGGATTGGCAATAGATGTTAGCTCAGAGCTGGTCTTCCTCAGCAAAGAGAGGAGGATTAGCACGGATAGCTCAGGGCTGATCTTCCTCACGAAAAATAAATAAATAAATAAATCTCTTAAAAATAAATAAATAAATCCTAGGAAAATATATAAATAACAATGCTAAAGGAGTTAAAAAAAGGATAAGTTAATGGAACGCTAATGAAAACAAAGTTATTCAGAGCCAAAGCAATTTATTTAAAGAAAAAAGCAGATTAACATGGAAGACTGACTAAACTTTCACAGACCTTCCATCTAAGTAACCCTGTTTAAATTCCAGGTTTTAAATTTTTGTCTTTAGAGCCATATTCCTATTGTTCCCTAAGAAAAGTTAAGGTACTCTTCAAAATGTGAGCTGTGATTAGACCCACTGGGCCAGTAAAAAGAATAGTTTGTTGTGATTGAAGATGTTTTTGCATATTATCTCTTTTCTTATGCTATCACTGATTAGGGGGAGAGTTCTGTTTAGGGAACAGAAGCTTCAATGTTAGAAGGTTCAACCTTTTATTTTTGCATGTAGTAAAGAACTGATTTCTGGCTTACTGTGTTTAACATTTGGAAGGCTACTGAAAATTTTTCTGGAAGCCTTGGCTTGACTTTCAGTCATTTCTATCTAAAATGAAATTTCATCTTTAACTTGCTAGTTCTTCCTTGGGGCTTTTAGCAGTTTTATTTAGATATGGAATTATATTCTCATTTATCTCACTTAACACATCTTGATTGTATCTGTAGGTAGGAAGCAAGTATATTGGTATTTTGTCTGATTGAAATGTTTGGTGGGACTATCTTGGCAGTTAAATTTAAAAAGAAAATCAGCAGGCAACTGTTTCATGTAATTGTTGCAAATATTTTTCCTTTTCTTTCATGGTTTCCTAAGAGGTGAAAATGTGTAATAGTAAATGCTTTGTGGTCTTCCCGACAGCTGCTTTTGTTTTTTTTTTTTTTTTTTAAGATTTTATTTATTTATTTTTTTCCCCCCAAAGCCCCAGTAGATAGTTGTATGTCACAGCTGCACATCCTTCTAGTTGCTGTATGTGGGACGCGGCCTCAGCATGGCCGGAGAAGTGGTGTGTCGGTGCGCACCCGGGATCCGAACCAGGGCCGCCAGCAGCAGAGCACGCGCACTTAACCGCTAAGCCACGGGGCCGGCCCCTGACAGCTGCTTTTGATTCTTGCTTCATGTTATGATTATGTGATCCTTAATATTTTTTGTTATAATTCTGAAATTTTAGTTGCCTTGTGTATATAAAATGCTCTATGTCAATAGGTTATCCTGAATAGCCCTGTAAAATAAAAACTATAAACATTTATTTTCTTGATCTTTTTTCTTTTTTTTGCTGTTAAAAGAGAATTATTGTCAAAATTATGAAAAAAGAACCCAGAATCTCAGCATCCCAAGCAGTAATTGCTGGCTTTAATTTTTTGTGGCATTTGTGCGCATATGATTTATAATCATGATATAGCTCTGCTTCTTTTACTTTGTTGGTGTACTGTATTTAACTTAGCTGTTTCCTTATTGTTTAAATATTTTAATGATTTTCATTTTTTTACCATTTTATAACACTAATGAAAATCTTCATCATCCCAAGCGTGGGATACTGGATTAAAGAATGTATAATTTTATGGTTGTAGAAACACATTTTCAGGCTATTTTTAAGCAATTTACACTACTACTCGTGATGTTTTGGAATGCTAGTTTCACAACATCCTTAATAGTGGGATTTATTAATTTTAATTTTTGTTAATTTAATAGGTTTAGATGATAACTTTGATTTATGGCTCCTTCTACTATATATCTTAATATTCTACAGTTAAAAAAAATCTTAAACTGAATTAATTTAAAATCAGTGGTTTCCTTAGAAAGCTAGGGATTTTGAAGAAATAGGAGAAGTTAAATCTGTCAAGACATTGCTAGTTTCCTTCCTTATCCATTGCGTTTTCTTCCCATCTCTCAGAGTTGATTGTTCTGTGTTACCTTCCAGTTTTGCTATGAGAGCTGCCTTGATAGTTCTACCATTGGATGAAAATGAATTTACATTTATTTGGTGTCTTGGTCTTTCAGATTGGGAGTATGACTATAGCTGGAGGCATGTCAGTGATCCTGCTTTGAAGTGTTTTGTAGTCTGTGTATGAAGATTAAAACTATAAAAGAGGAATAAGCTATCTACAACTTAGTGTGGGAGAGGGTTCTAATAGTATTCAGCTTCAGGGACAAAATAAAATATTAAAGATTAGCTATATAACTATCTATATTTATCCTATTCAGTATTTTTCTGAAATTTTATTCTAGGTGACATACTTTGAGGCACATTCTTTCAATGCAGTCTTTAACTAGACTGTGAAATTGAACTTTTCCAGTGGTCATATCCAAATGAGTAAAAAGTAAGGCCTTTGAACACTCTGTGCCCTTAGTGTGAGTGTATGTACACTCTTGTTAAATTTAAATGGTCTCACTCTTTCACTTAAGATTGTCGTTTTCCTCCTTTCTTTTCTATAACCTAGATATGATCTTTAATTGGATCCCTTAAACTAAAGGAGAATGGCAAAAAGTGAGTGAGGAGACAAGACTGGGGGAAGAGGTCAAGACTTAATTTTTGTATGGTTCTGCAGTGAAGTTTATACCAACCCAGCCAGAGAGCATATTCCTAACTAGGATTCACCCTGCTTTGAAAGGCATGTGGGACATAAAGGAGGCAATTTCTTCTTCCCTACTGACTATCCCAAAGCTGGCATCTGCTCTTTTTGGTTTGACTTTAGTGGAATAAATCTAATGAGCTTAAACCTACCTTGGACTGAGAGTGAAAATAAATGGTAGGCTTTTTTTGTAATCCTGAGGTGTGTCATTGTGCTTTGGGGCATGGACGGTTTTGGAAAAGCCTAGCTCACTTCTCAGCGTCTGACTTCATGGCGTTGGTTGTGATTAGCTCTGACGTCTAGAAGATGAGGCTGAGCTTTCAGAGGTAGTGCATAGCACTGATGACTCAGAGTGTTGCACAGAAGACTCAAAACTTCCAAGAGTTCTTGAAAAGCAAGGGTAGTAGCAATCATAAGAGCTTATAGACTAGATATTCATTAAAGAGAAAGAATGGAGACTAAAGATTGGACAGAACAGATTTCCATGTGATACTACTGTGCATAGGTCTGTCAGTAATGCTTTCCTTTTTTTGTGATCTATTTCTATAGCAAAAAAGAAATTCCTGTGTTTAACTTTACCATCCATGAGCTCCACTGTCGAAGGAACATTGGTGTGTGTCCTGTCTGCAAGGAACCATTTCCCAAATCTGACATGGAGACTCACATGGCTACGGAACACTGTCAGGTGAACCACCAAGTACTCAAATGTTCATAAGTGTGTTATACTTGCTATTGTGCAATAGCAAGTGAGCATGTTGTCACAAAGCCAATTTATGTTCTTACTTCTTACCCTAGGTAACCTGCAAATGTAATAAGAAGTTGGAGAAGAGGCAGTTAAAGAAGCACGAGGTTAGTTTCCCTGTACTGTGAAGGGAGTGAGTTACCATGGAGCCAGTGCTACTGAGATTATAGAGCCACGTGCAGAGCAGAAGCCAGTCTGGTTGAGTTTTTGTTCTCTACCAGCTCCATGCACACTGCCTCTCAAAGCCTATTTGACACTTTGACTGCTGCCAGATTCGGCTGCAGGGCTGTTGTGCCCCATGCTCAGGCCTCAGAGCCTTTACCTTTGGAACTGGGTCTATCATTTCTGCTGGGGTTTGGTTATTGGCAGCCTCACTGAGTGCTAAGCCAAGCCTTGTGTAGTCAGTGTGGGATGACCTCTTCAGCACACAGCCTGCCTTACATCTTGTAATTTCGTTTTGACTTCTTGATCACTTGGATAACATGCTGTTTACACCCAAAGAAATTCTTCAGAGAGCATTTGGTGAGAGAGAACATTTGGTCCCTAGTTGAGATAAAACTGGCCATAGTCAAATGAGCATACTTTTTTTTTGAATGAGCATTTTTTTTTTAATTTAATCAATTAATTAATTTTTCCCCCAAAGCCCCAGTAGATAGTTGTATGTCATAGCTGCACATCCTTCTAGTTGCTGTATGTGGGATGCAGCCTCAGCATGGCCGGAGAAGTGGTACGTCGGTGTGTGCCTGGGATCCGAACCCGGGCTGCCAGCAGCAGAGTGCGCGCACCCAACCGCTAAGCCACGGGGCCAGCCCAGTGTTTCTTTCTTTCTTTTTATTTTTTTGTGAGGAAGACCGGCCCTGAGCTAACATCTGTTGCCAATCCTCCTCCTTTTTTGTTTCCCCCCCTTTTTCTCCCCAAAGCCCCAGTAGATAGTTGTATGTCATAGTTGCACATCCTTCTAGTTGCTGTATGTGGGATGCCGCCTCAGCATGGCCAGACAAGCAGTGCATCGGTGCGTGCCCGGGATCTGAACCCGGGCTGCCAATAGCAGAGCGTGCTCACTTAACCGCTAAGCCATGGGGCCAGCCCCCTTGAATGAGCATATTAATTCATCAGTTAAAAGATCCCAACAACTATTTAGTTGGTGGTGAAACAGGAGTGTGTATATGTGTGTAAAAATTCATCAAGATATGCACTTAAGATTTGTGCATTTCAGGGGCCAGCCCCGTGGCTTAGCGGTTAAGTGCGTGGGCTCCGCTACTGGCGGCCCGGGTTCAGATCCCGGGCACACACCGATGCACCGCTTGTCGGGCCGTGCTGAGGCGGCATCCCACATACAGCAACTAGCAGGATGTGCAACTATGACATACAACTACCTACTGGGGCTTTGGGGAGAAAAAGGGGGGAAAAAAAAAAAGGAGGAGGATTGGCAATAGATGTTAGCTCAGGGCTGGTCTTCCTCAGAAAAAAGAGGAAGATTGACATGGATGTTAGCTCAGGGCTGATCTTCCTCAAAAAAAAAAAAAGATTTGTGCATTTCATTCTATGTACCTAAAAAAGCTAATAACTTATAATTTTAAAAGATAATTTGGGGGCCAGCCTGGTGGCGTAAGCAGTTAAGTGTGCGCACTCTGCTGCGATGGCCCGGGGTTCGCTGGTTCGGATCCCGGGTGTGGACTGATGTACCGCTTGTCAAGCCATGCTGTGGCGGTGTCCCATATGAAGTGGAGGAAGATGGGCATGGATGTTAGCCCAGGGCCAGTCTTCCTCAGCAAAAAGAGGAGGATTGGCAGACGTTAGCTCAGGGCCGATCTTGCTCACAAAAAAAAAAAGATAATTTGTATTCAGTGTAGAAAATTTGGAAAATGTAAAAAGAAAACAAGAACCACTCATAACCCCATAGCTCAGAGATAAACGTCTCATTAATACTTGAGCACTCTTACTTTCATTATTTTTTCTAAGCATCTGGCTTCTGTTTTACTAGGCCTCACCAGCAAGGTGGTGGGGTTATCACTGAGGTCAGATTAGTAATGATGGTGAGTATTTCTCTGGCTCTGACATCTACCTGCTGCATAAAACAACCTCTAATCAATTGCCCCCTCTTCTAGCTTCTCTCCCAGTTATATCTGGGACTCACTTGGTAATACATCAATCATTATAAAAGTACAAGTACAAAGTATTTCCTAACATTCCTGCAAGTCAGACTATGACAGTTGTAGACCAGAGATTAACTAAAGAGTTTTAAAAAATTCTCCTTAAAAAAAAAATTTAATTAAAAAAAAATTTTTTTTTTTTGTGAGGAAGATCAGCCCTGAGCTAACATCCATGCCAATCCTCCTCTTTTTGCTGAGGAATACTGGCCCTGAGCTAACATCTATGCCCATCTTCCTCCACTTTACATGGGACGCCGCTACAGCATGGCCTGACAAGCAGTGCCTCGGTGCGCCCGGGATCTGAACTCGGGCCGCCAGCAGTGGAGCACGCGCACTTAACTGCTACGCCACGGGGCTGGCCTCCCACCCCAAAATTTAAACTTTATTTGCTGTTCTGGTGAGTTACTAGCACTTTTTAGGGTTGTTAACAAAGTACTTACTATATTATCTGGTATGTGCCAGCAATTATTTGCTCTTTTGCTGTTGCGTAACTTAAATCAGTGGCATTTTTCTAATAAAACTTGAAGAAAAATCTTTCTGAAGTGGTATAATAGCTACACGGTATATAGTTTTAAACCCACAAAAGCATATATGTAAAAATTGTCTCTCTTCCACCTCTGTTCCTAGGCTCTCTTTATCAGTTTCTTGTGTTTTCTACAAGAGATAGTCCACGCATATACAAACAATGCTAAAAATGTTTGAAGTAGCATTTAGAATAGAACTTGGGTTTAATCTGCATGAAAAGAAATTTTTGCTCTTTGGCACAGTGGTTATAAAGTATGTTTTTAAATGATGTTATGTTAAAGTTCTGATCTTAAGTTCCCAAGTTTTGAAATGTGTATATCATAGTAACATATTATTTTATATCTTTTTAATTTTTAGTACTTTAGTGACAATTTCAAATTAAGTATAAAAGTTTTGTCCTTTGTCCACTGAGTACATTTGCACTCTTGGGGTCCTCTTCATTGGTGATTGCTGGCTTATTTGGTCAATTTAAAGCCAGTGCTATATACAAATGTATATAGAATGTATATCAGATTAGAAAAATCAGTGTCTTTCCAAAGGGCAGTCTCTTTTCCTCATTACCAAGTACGTAAGACAAATTGGAGGAGTAACGGGAAATTGGGCTGGTGGAGCTTTGGCAAACATATCTGAATTGTTATGCTTTTGCTATTTGGCCCTGGGCAAAGATTTTGGGTTACTTTGTAATGTGTGCACAAAATGATAATAGGGTGGCTAAGTGAGTAAATTCCTTCTAAGAGTTTCCTTCTTTTTGTAGAACCTGGTGACAGGGACAAAGAGGGAAGCTGTGACTCTTAAATACATAAAGAAGCATGGCAGGTGAAGCTAGGGTTGGAAGAAAATGTTGAAGTCTACTTTCTGCTTTCTTTGCCCTGGACTAAAACATGGCCTCTCTTAGATCCGCATAGTAACTGCCTCATTACTCTGTGTTGCAGGAGACCGAGTGTCCTCTACGGCTTGCCCTTTGCCAGCACTGTGATTTGGAACTTTCTGTTCTTAAACTGAAGGACCATGAAGATTACTGTGGTGCCCGGACAGAGTTATGTGGCAGTTGTGGGCGCAATGTCCTGGTGAAAGATCTGAAGACTCACCCTGAAGTTTGTGGGAGAGATGAGGAGGAAAAAAGAGATGAGGTTGCCATGCCTCCTAATGCATATGATGAGTCTTGGGGTCAAGATGGAATCTGGATTGCATCCCAACTCCTCAGACAAATTGAGGCTCTGGACCCACCCATGAGGCTACCCCGAAGGTCCCTGAGAGCCTTTGAATCAGACCTTTTCCATAGTAGGACTACCAACCAAAGGAACATGACAGCCCAATTTCCAATTCAGAATAATCTATGTGAGTTGTGTTTGGGATTAGAAAACTGGAATGATATCAAAATCTCAGGGAAAATGGGAACAGGGCTTTGGGGCCAAATAGTTTTTAATTATATATAAACCTGACTGTAGCTAGGTAACCTTAGGAAGAATACCTGACTTTCCTGTAGATGGGAGTGACAGAACCTCTTTGCTATTGGATTACAGTTAGGGTTGATGATGACGACAATGCTGTTAATAGCTAACATTTACTGAGTCTACCCTGTGTGCTTCAGGCATTTGCAAAGTGCTTTACGTGTATTAACTCATTTAGTTCTCACAACAGTCTTATGAGGGTAGGTAAGTAGTAGAGCTGGGATTTTAATTCAGGCAGTCTGACTCCATGCTTTAAACCATTCTGCTATGATGCAGAAAATGTGTGTCAAATGTCTAGGACAGTGCCTGTCTCATAGTTACAGCCCAATAATACTGCTTATTAATAAAACAATTAGAATAATAATGGAGCCTTTTATCATGGCGGACTTAATATTTGGAGTCTTATGAGAACTGGAGGGCTGGGCTGCTTTTGTTCCTGCACAGATGCCTGTCAGCCTTCAATATTTGCTAGGCATGGTCTTGAGCTGAGGGGTGGCAACATCTCTAATGTATTTTGAGTACTGGTTGTTTTTTTTCCAGTGGAAGAACAAGAAAGGCAGGAAAGGAATAGAAGCCGACAGCCCCCCAAAGAGGGTGGTGAAGACAGTGCAAACTTGGACTTCATGTTGGCCCTAAGTCTGCAAAATGAAGGCCAGGCCCCCAGTGTGGCAGAGCAGGACTTCTGGAGGACCGTATGTGAGGCAGACCAGTCCCGTGAAGATCCCAATATTCTGAATGACATAAAGAGTAGGTTTGTTTATTCTGCAGTAGCCTCTGTCTCTACAGTTTTTTGAAGTCTTACACTATACAATTTATATAAAATTGTAAGTTTTTCATGGGTTAATTTGCCTTTTTTGTTTGTTCCTTTGCTTTTGCCAACTTTTTATTTTTAAAAATGGTCAGAATCATACAGTGAATATCTATATACCCCTCTTCTATATCACCAATTTTAGTATTTTCCATTTATCTTTATATATGTATTTTCCCCCCTGAACCATTTGAGAGTAAGTTGCAGACATAACATTTTATACCTAAATACATCAGCATGTATCTCTTAAGAACAGGGGCATTCTCCTGAGTAAACACGATACAAATAGCACTATCAGGAAATTTAACATAAGTTCTCTACTTGTACTTAATGTCCTTTAGAACTTTATCCAGGATTATGCATTGTGTTTAGATCTTTTTGGGTTCCTTTTTTTTGTGAGGAAGATCAGCCCTGAGTTAACATCCAATGCCAATCCTCCTCTTTTTTGCTGAGGAAGATTGGCCCTGGGCTAACATCCATGCCTGTCTTCCTCTACTTTATATGGGACGCCGCCACAGCATGGCTTGACGAGCAGTGCGTTGGTGCGCGCCCGGGATCCGAACCAGTGAACCCCGGGCTCCTGAAGCGGAGCGCGCACACTTAACCACTGCACCACCAGGTGGGCCCCTGGGTTCCTTTAGTTTAGTTCCCCATCCTCTTTTTTTTTTCTTTTAGGACGTTGGCACTTTTGAAGAGTCCAGGCCAGTTGTTTTGCAGACTATTTCTTTCTCAGTTTAGATTTGTCTGATTGTTTTCCCATGTTTAGATTCAGGTTACAGTTTTGGCTGGAATGCTGCATTGGTGAGGCTGTGTCCTCAAGATGTCAGTTTGTCCTGTTGTTCATTAAAGTGGGGTCTGTCAGATTTTCTCCCTTATGTAGGTAGCTTTTTTCCTTTTATAATAGCTAGATGCAGGATGTTATTTTGAGATTGTTGGGGAATAGGATATTCACACAATCTTTTATCTAGCAGTTTTAGTATTCATTGATGTTTCTTGCTTGAATCAAGTATTACTATGGCAATTGTAAAATGATGATTTTTCTGTTTCTGTTCTTTGTCCTATATTTATTAGTTGTCATTCTTCTATAAAGAACTTTGCTTCCCTCCTTGCCCCCATTTAAAAATAATTCTTTCTTTAGTATTATTGAACTCATGGATTAAAACTAAATTTTTAAAAATAAAAGTTGGATTGTGAGCAGTGAACCACCCTTTGAGTCTTTGTTTAGAGAACAGTATGTTTGAGGGATGCATGTCATATTTAAAACGCTCCATGCTGGGGCCGGCCCCGTGGCTTAGCGGTTAAGTGCGTGCTCTCTGCTGCCGGCGGCCCGGGTTCGGATCCCGGGTGCGCACCGAGGCACCACTCCTCCAGCCATGCTGAGGCCGCATCCCACATACAGCAACTAGAAGGATGTGCAGCTATGACAGACAACTATGTACTGGGGCTTTGGGGGAAAAATAAATAAATAAAATCTTTAAAAAAATAAAAAATAAATAAATAAAACGCTCCATGGGCCGACCCCGTGGCTTAGTGGTTAAGTGCCTGCACTCCGCTACTGGCGGCCCGGGTTCGGATCCTGGGCGTGCGCCGACACACCGCTTCTCCAGCCATGCTGAGGCCGCGTCCCACATACAACAACTAGAAGGATGTGCAGCTGTGACATACAACTATCTCCTGGGGCTTTGGGGGAAAAAAAAAATGAATAAAAATTAAAAAATAAATACATAAATAAATAAATAAAACGCTCAAGTTGTAAGAGATGTGAGGGACCTGAAAATTAAGCAGCTCTCAGCCATGATTTTTCTTCATGCCACTATATGAACAGTAGGATTTTTTTTTTTTTTTTGTGAGGAAGATCAGCCCTGAGCTAACATCCGTGCTAAGCCTCCTCTTTTTGCTGAGGAAGACCAGCTTTGAGCTAACATCTATTGTCAATCCTCCTCCTTTTTTTTTTCCCCCAAAGCCCCAGTAGATAGTTGTATGTCATAGTTGCACATCCTTCTAGTTGCTGTATGTGGGACGCGGCCTCAGCATGGCCTGACATGCGGTGTGTCGGTGCACGCCCGGGATCCGAACCCTGGCCGCCAGTAGTGGAGCGCGCGCACTTATCTGCTAAGCCACGGGGCCCGCCCCTGCACAGTAGGATTAACTCTTAACATTTTGTTGATTTAGATAAAATAGGAATTGGTCCTGGACCCAAACACTGAAGTTTGGATCTTATGTGGCCTGGTTAAAGGAGGTAAATGGTGGCGTGTAAATAGAAACTTGGATAGGTGATGATGTATTTTTCCTGTTTAAAAATTTTTGTACTGGGTGCCGGCCCCATGGCGTAGTGGTTAAGGGCGTGTGCTCCGCTGCTGGCTGCCCAGGTTCGGATCCCAGGCGCGCACCAATGCATGCTTGTCAGGCCATGCTGTGGCGGTGTCCCACATAAAGTGGAGGAAGCTCAGCACGGATGTTAGCTCAGGGCCAATCTTCCTCAGCAAAAAGAGAAGGATTGGCGTGGATGTTAGCTCAGGGCTGATCTCCCTCACAAAAAAAAAAAAAAAATTTGTGTTTTCTTAATTATAATAAATTATACTAATTTGAAAAGTAGTAAATATATATATGAAATGTTTTATTTCTACTATCTATTCTAGACAGTGGTTGGTTAACATGTAAATTCAAAGACTGGATAAGATGAGTCTATGGCTCTGTAGAGGGTTATGTCTCCACAGGTCAAAAAACCACTGTTTCAGGCTGTATTTTCTTCCTTAAAAAGAATGCTTTTTGTATGTAGAGGGTTTTTAAAAATAGATAATTTGCATATGTAATAAAAAGATGGTATACACGTTAAATGGGTGAATTGTATGGTATGTGAATTATATCCCAATAAAGATGTTAAAGAAAAAACAGATAAAAATCATAAAAAAAAATTAAGAGGAAAAAACGTAAAAGGAAACGTGAATCTCCTCCTCACCCACTACTAACAGTCTCCTGGTTCTCTGCAGAGGTCACCATTTTCTCAGCAGGTTCTTAGGTAGCCTTATATTCTTCGTATATAAAAAGATGTGAATGTATAATACAATGGGACTGTTTAAAAGCTGGTGTTATTAGGGAGACTTCCTGAATTTTGGGGAGTAGATCAAGGCTTCTCAGTGTTTGGCTTTGGAGTCTTTTCCATTTCTAGGGTTGACGACCCTTTATGGGACGTTGATATTCAGGTTCTCTCTTTTGTTACCTTTGATCCATTCTGTTTTTTCACCTGATAGTTGCTGCTTCTTTCCCTTAGAAAAATGCCTTAGTCCCAAAGAAAGTGTTTGCCAAACACTGAGCAGCATCTTTTTTTTTTTTTTAAAGATTTTATTTATTTATTTTTCCCCCAAAGCCCCAGTAGATAGTTGTATGTCGTAGTTGCACATCCTTCTAGTTGCTGTATGTGGGACGCGGCCTCAGCATGGCCGGAGAAGCGGTGTGTCGGTGCTCGCCCGGGATCCGAACCCGGGCCGCCAACAGCAGAGCGCGCGCACTTAACCGCTAAGCCACGGGGCCGGCCCCAGCAGCATCTTTTAATGTGGGTCTCCTTATCAACCTTTCTGACTTGACTTTCATCAGAGCATTTTTAGATTGGTGCTGAAGAAAGTAAAATTATAATAGCGTAGTAATGACAAATGAAGACTCTGGATTCAGTGTAGTTTCTTTTATTTTCTCCTTTCTTTGTCATTTCTTAGATTGCTTTATTGACTTTTGTTTGTTTGCTTGTTTCATTCTGTTTTTCATCTCTACTGGTTTGGAATTTATATTCTCTGTCTCTATTCTTGTAGCAGTTGCCCTGGAAATTTCAACATATTACTTAACAAAGACTAAATTTAATCAGCCTCATCACACTTCTCCCAATTAATACAATACCCTTAGAATTTGGATCATCCCTGGGGCCGGCCCCATGGCATAGCGGTTAAGCGCATGTGCATGCGTGCTGGTGCTCGTGCTCGGCTGTTGGCGGCTGGGGTTCAGATCCCGGGCTCGCACCGACGCAGCGCCTGTCAGGCCATGCTGTGGCAGCATCCCACATAAAGTGGAGGAAGATCGGCACGGATGTTAGCTCAGGGCTAGCCTTCCTCAGCAAAAAAAAGGAGGATTGGCATTGGATGTTAACTCAGGGCTGATCTTCCTCACAAAAAAAAAAAAAAAGAATTTGGATCATCCCATTATGACTTAAATGCCACTTGTGTGTTAATGTTGTCTCTTGTTTTTTTTTTTTTAACACCATGATAAAGACATTTCTTGTTTTATACTCATTGTATTTATCATTTTATTTACTATGTGTTTACCATTTTCTTTGCTTACCCATTCTTCCTTGTTTTCTCAGAACTTCCTTCTAGGATAAATATCTTCCTGAGTTCATTCTTTAGAAATTCTATTGAAAGTGTCTGTTGACTGTAAATTCTCTATTTTGGTTTATCTAAAATATCTTTATTTTGTCTTCATGGTTTCTCTAGTCATACAATTCTATATTGCCAGTTATTTTGTCTTAGTTCTTTGAAGATATTTTATTTCTTGGCTTCTTTTGTTGGCTATAGAGAAGTCATCTGTTAGTGTTAATTGTTATTTCTCTCTAGGTACTCTGTCTTTTCTGTCTGGCTCATTTTAAGGTCTTTTTGTCTTTCTGCAGTTTCCTGATGATTTCTCTGGCCTTCAATTTCTTGGGATTTGCTGACCTTCCTGATTCATAAATTTAGTGTTTTTTATCTATATGGAAAATTGTCATCTGTTGTTTCTTTGATTATTGCCTATCTTCCATTCTCTGTAGTCTCTCCTTGAATTCCATTTATTTATTTATTTATTTATTTATTTTTGTGAGGAAGATCAGCTCTGAGCTAACATCCATGCTAATCCTCCTCTTTTTGCTGAGGAAGACCGGATCTGAGCTAACATCTATTGCCAATCCTCCTCCTTTTTTTTTTCCCAAAGCTCCAGTAGATAGTTGTACGTCATAGTTGCACATCCTTCTAGTTGCTGTATGTGGGAAGTGGCCTCAGCATTGCCGGAGAAACCGTGCGTCGGTGTGCGCCCGGGATCTGAACCCCGGGCCGCCAGTAGTGGAGCGTGCACACTTAACCGCTAAGCCACGGGGCCGGGCCTTGAATCCCATTTAGGTGTGTTAGACTTCACTCTATCCTCCACGTTTCTTTTTTTTTTAAAGTGTTCTTTTTTTTTTTTAATTTTATTTATTTATTTTTTCCCCAAAGCCCCAGTAGATAGTTGTATGTCATAGTTGCACATCCTTCTAGTTGGTGTATGTAGGACGCAGCCTCAGCCTGGCCGGAGAAGCGGTGCGTCGGTACATGCCCGGGATCCGAACCCGGGCCGCCAGTAGCGGAGCGCACACACTTAACCGCTAAGCCACAGGGCCGGCCCTCCTCCACGTTTCTTAGCTTAAATTTTCCATTTCTTTCTCCTCTGTGCTGCACTCTGGGTAATTTCTTATCTGTCTTCTTTCTAATGTATTGTTTAATATGTTCATTGAGGTTTTCACTTCAATGATTATATATTTTTCATTTGTTCTATTTGATTCTTTTTTCTTCAGTATGCCTCATCATTTTAAAATAATCTTTTATATTTTAGGTAGTCATAGTCCAATTCCCCTTTTAACATATCTTTAAACATGTTAAATATATTTATTTTTCTATTGTGTCTAAAAATATATCTAAAATCTATTTTTTGCTATTTGTTGTTTCTACCAACTCTCACTCATGATGGCTTGCTGCCTTCCTCTTGTGTGTTTGTGTGTGTGTGTGTGTATATGTGTGTGTTTTAACATTAAGTTTTCTGGTGTGTTCTTCTGACAGTATTTATATATGCTTCCAGCAGGTGCAAAGGGATACTACAGACTGGGATAATTTTAAATTGAATTTTTGGCTTGAGCTTTTTAAAATCATAAATGTGAATTTATAAAAAAACATAAATGTAGATTCTGGACTTAAACCCATGTAAAGGCCAAACTCTAGTTACTGATCCTTTTTTTTTTTGTTTTTTTTGTTTTTTTTTTGTGAAGAGATCAGCCCTGTGCTAACATCCGCCAATCCTCTTCTTTTGCTGAGGAAGACGGCCCTGGGCTAACATCTGTGCCCATCTTCCTCCACTTTATATGGGACGCCGCCACAGCATGGCTTGCCAAGCAGTGCGTCGGTGTGCGCCCGGGATCCGAACCAGCGAACCCCGGGCCGCCGCAGCGGAGCGCGCGCACTTAACCACTTGCGCCACCGGGCCGGCCCCGTTTTTTTGTTTGTTTTTTTTTTTTATATAATTTTATTTATTTATTTTTCCCCCAAAGCCCCAGTAGGTAGTTGTATGTCATAGCTGCACATCCTTCTAGTTGCTGTACGTGGGATGCGGCCTCAGCATGGCCGGACAAGCGGTGCGTTGGTGCGCGCCCGGGATCCGAACCCGGGCCACCAGTAGGGGAGTATGCGCACTCAACCGCTAAGCCACGGGCCGGCCCATAGTTACTGATCCTTAATAGAGACTTTTCTCTCCTCTATTCAGAGCCACAACCTAGTTAGGCAAATTTCGTTACCTCCTCTCATTGTTCACCTTCTGTTTGTTCAGCAGTCTTACTAAGGCTGTTGTGTTTTGGGAATCCTGGGTTTAAAATTGCTCTTATTAGGCCGGCCCAGTGGTGTAGCGGTTAAATGCGAGCGCTCCACTGCAGCGGCCTGGGGTTCGGATCCCGGGTGCGCACTGACGCACCGCTTGTCAAGCCGTGCTGTGGCAGCATCCCATATAAAGTGGAGGAAGATGGGCACGGATGTTAGCCCAGGGCCAGTCTTCCTCAGCAAAAAGAGGAGGATTGGCAACAGATGTTAGCTCAGGGCTGATCTTCCTCACCAAAAAAAAAAAAAAAAAAAATTGCTCTTATATTTATTTATTCAAATTGCTTTTCTTCAGCATTGTTTTTGGTATTTTGTACTAGGAGGGTATTTTCTGATATTTGTCTGCTAGTAACATATGAGCCTCAATTTCCTCATCTGTAAAATGAGAATATGTAGGATCTACTTCATAAGTTTTTTTGAGAATTGAAATAATGCACAGAATGCTCTTAGATTAGTGCCTAGTTATTACACATTTAAATTTCTTCCTTAATTAGAGCAGTAGGTAAGCTACTACTTGACTGCTACTCAGGAAATGGCGACAAGTAAATCTGTTTCCATAGTGGAAGTTTTTTGCTTAGGGTTTGTCTCTTAGATGGTTTCCCTTTGAGGATTTACAGCCCCACAAATTGCTACATCTAAGAAATGTCAAAGGAAGTCAAAATTTATATGAAACCCCACAAGGAGGATAAAAGACTGAATCAAGCTTGTTTTTGTTCATTTTGAGTCTGACTGTGTGGCCTGATACCTAGGTGCAGCTGATGACACCATGTTGCCTTGTGAATTTTGTGAGGAGCTCTACCCAGAGGAACTGCTGATTGACCATCAGGTGTGTTGTGAATTACTTGAGGGCTTTCAGTAGGAATGTGTGCAGGCCATAGTTGGTGTTGCAGGCCACGTGAGGTCTTGAGAAAACTATTTTAATACAATGCCTGTGGTAGGAGTGGCAACTGTGCTTTTTCCCATGGTGTGACTGACATATGGGTATGAGAACTCAGCCTTGTTCCCTCTTGGAAAAAGTAATGTTTATTTCGGCAGCCCCAGTTGCTCCCTCCAAGCCGTGGTGACTAGTGTCTACTGACCATCTGGTCTCCTCTCATGCCACATTCTGTTTTTTTTTTTTTTCTTTTTTTTTCCCCTTTTTCTCCCCAAAGCCCCAGTAGGTAGTTGTATGTCGTAGCTGCACATCCTTCTAGTTGCTGTACGTGGGACACGGCCTCAGCATGGCTGGAGAAGCGGTGCGTCGGTGCGCGCCCGGGATCCAAACCCAGGCCGCCAGTAGCGGAGCGCACACACTTAACTGCTAAGCCACGGGGCTGACCTCATGCCACATTTTGATTTATCGGAGCCGTACTGAAGTGCTTGCAGTTCCCTGGAAGGGTCAGGGGTCTTTTTTGCACTTTACTTTTTCTGGCGTGAAGGTGTGTGGCCTTCCACTCCTGCCTCGTCAACACACCCAACAACGTAGACCCTTTACTTGTAGACTTCGTTCAGATATGACTTTGAGGAACCCATCCTGAGGGACACTGTGAAGGCTAGGTCGGAGGTCTCACCTATGTGCTCCCCGAAAGTCCTGTGCCCACTTCTCTTTTAGCCTATCACCCTGGGATGTGGTCTCCTAATCCTCTGTTGGTCTACATCACTAGGCTGAGTTCCTTGAGGACAGGTTCTGGGTTTTCCTGGTTTCTGAATCTCTCAATACCTGGTATGTGAAAAGTGTCTGATGTTTTTTGAATGATTGACAGTTCTTGAACCATTTAGGAATGACTAGAGAATAGCCTTTGTGTTTGAGAATTACCTAGTGGAGGGAACCACTTTTCTGTCAACGCTCTTGCTCTCTCTGATTTGGTTTGGCTTAGTCTGGCATTTCCATAACTATTAAGTTGTTCCTGTGCTCTGGGTGGAACATACATTCTCCCCATAAGTGGAATAATACAGTGTGTGAATACATGTAGCTTTTGGTTTGGGAGCAACATTAGAAAATCCATTAATAGGGATAACCAAGAATATTTGGGCCTCTCTTACTGTATGGCTATGGGAAAAATCTTTTCAAATTAATTTAAAAAGAACAATCACATGAAGACAGTAAAATAAAATTAAAACAGCACAGAAATGTTTAAAATAAAAGTAATATGTTCCATCTGCATTCCCCTAACCCTTTTTAGTTCCTCTCCCTGACATTAAAAGAATTATTAAAATTTTATGACTTCTAGAAAATGTTGTTTTAGGAATGTAGTTTTTTCCTAACCTATGCTTTTTTTTTTAACCTATGTTTTTTGAGACAGACAAGCTGTAACCCTTCATGTGCCTTACCTCCACTCAATATGGGTAGCACTTCCCCCAAAGGGGTGGAAGACCCTGATAGCATCTTCCAGAAATATCTGCAGCAGGCTGCAAGTAACCAGTTAGACTCTTTGATGCGCTTGAGCCATTCACCCCATGTGGAGGACAGCATCATCATCCCCTGTGAATTTTGCGGGGTACAGCTAGAAGAGGAGGTGCTATTCCATCACCAGGTAAGAGTCCCTAGAGGACCCATCTGCTTCGCTCCACGTTGATGCTCTGTGAATGAACCAGAGGCTGGAGCTGAGAACGCTTCTTTAGCCTTTAAGTTGCATGCATACCTGGCCTGTACTGGCCGTGCCCTGTTTTGTGAGCTGTGTGAGGTATACAGTACTTCAGGCCTTCATCCTTTCTCTGCCTTCTGCCAACTAAAACCCTCATGTCACTAGCTGAGGCCCAAGGAGCCAGGACTCCATTTAAGCAGGCATGGAGGCTTGTCAGAGGGTTTAGTTGAGAGATTTCCTGAGGTCACTGATGCACTCTACTTTCGGCTGGGTGGGTTCTTCCTGTTGTGGTAGCATTTGAGTGTTGCATTCCAGGAGACCTGGGGGTCTAGTTCTGGCTTTGCCCTTACGGTTGACCCTGGGTAGGTCCTGTCCCCTCACTGTGGACATCTGTAAATGAAGGAGTTAGACTAGACAATCGGAAGTCCTTTTTCAGCTTTTGCAGTCTAGGATTCCAAACTGTTAGAGGAAAATACATTTTGTGCCCAATCGTGTTTGTTATGGGGAGCTAACACTGCAGGTATTTTCAGGGTCATTTCTGTAGTTGGTGCCATAAAGCTGTTGCTAGAACACCACACATTTCATTTCTGTAATAAAGACTTCTGCTTCTGGATCAAGCAGTAGATAAGTGACTGCTTGTTGTCTCCTAGGGGAGACTATGAAATAAGCAACCATATAAATACTCTATGGTCAAAGTACAGACATGATTTTCTGAGCTCTAAGACCAACCCTTCATCCCTCCACAAATCAGAGAGTGCTGCTGTTAGTGCCTTGGGTGCTAATGTGAATGATCGCTCCATTCCAGATGTGCTTCTTTTTAGTCCCAGGCCCTTCCTCTCAGTGGTGTCAAAGTCATCCCCCACACCGAGATAAGGTGTGTTTATCCAACCTGTTGTTCCTTTCTTTCTTCCCACTGCTCCCTCCTGGGAATGAATCAGTCCAGAGGTACTAATTCTAGTTTTTTTTGTTAGGACCAATGTGACCAACGCCCAGCCACAGCAAACAACCATGTGACGGAGAGGATTCCTAGACAGGATTTCCAGCCTCGAGAGACCTCGCCAGAGCTGCCCAAGAGGCGTATCAGACACCAGGGTATTAACCAGGGCTGAGCCAAGGCCGCAGGTCTGCTCCTGGCTCAGGCCTGCTTAACACTTCTCATCTGCTACTCTAACACGAGGGTTACCTGAATCCCAAATTACCAAGCACGGTAGGATCTCACTGGGGACTTCCTTGTGGCTAGTTGTAGTCCTGTGTTAGACCGAGCTGTCCTGAGTGTAGCTTTGTAGGGTAATGGCTTCGGGGACAGCCATGAGACATGCTTAGTAGTCAGTGCTTTTTCAGCTGGGGTCTCCTTTCTATGCACTTAGTGGATTATTTGGAGATAATTTTCAGACCTTACTGTGGCTGCCCTAGGCCCCCAATTCTAGTTGAAATATGCTTAGGGTACTCAAACTTATTAGTATTATTATTATTTAAGAGCCTCATGACTAGGCAAGTAAGCTGTTTTTGAAACCCAGCCACTACAAAGCCAATTAGAGATTATTTTTCAAGGTTTGCTTGCACATCATTGTTGAATGTTAGGAGGCTGTATTTGAGGACTCAGGTGATAAGTGTGTGATGTGGACAAAGTGTTCCCAGCCCCGTCCTGGAGACATGAGTTTCAGCAGCCATTAGGGGTGAGGCAGTTGTCTTCTACCCAGAATCTTTTTGTTCCTGCTCCGAATCCAGCACTAACAGCAAGAGCAGGCTTTTCCCTAAAGCTAGTTCTCTTTTCTCTTCTCAGGAGACCTGTCCTCTGGTTACATGGATGATATCAAGCAGGAAACAGCTAACTGGCCCACCTACCCGCTTCCCCCCAGCAGACCCATTAACAATATGACAGCTACCTCTAACCGACTGTCAACATCCGCATCAGGCCCCAGGCCTGGGTGCCAGCCCAGCCCGCCTCGAGTACTGAAGCTCAACAACCTAGACAGCCAGGGGCGGAATCGAAACAGCCATGATGGGGCCGTGGCCACTGGGCACGTCCCAGTGATTCACCCCACTCGAAATCTCTATCCAGAAAACCTTGTGCCCTCTTTCCCCCGTGGGTCTTCAGGGAGATATGGAGCAAGGTAAGAGTCAGTCGGAGTGGGCCTTGGGAATGAGTAGCTCAGGAGAACATGGGAGTGTGGACTTTGCTTGTGTTGTGGCCTGATTCCAAAATGTTCTTTTGCTGTCTGTGGGAGTGTTTTTGTTCATTTGTTTTGTCTCCTAGCAGCTGCTTGTGTCTGGTTCCAGCTGTTTCTGTTCTCTCTGAATTTTCTGACTTTTGCTCAGGAGCATCTCAGGAACTAGTTTCCAATCCTTCTCTTTCAGTGGTAGGAGTGAAGATGGCAGGAACTCCCGGGTCACCCCCACAACCACCAGCTACCGCAGCAGAACTGCAAAGGTAACCGGGGATCCAGCCTCTAATGCACAGTGAGGACTCAGAAGTGGATGGGGCTGGGTGGTTCTTGAAGTCAGGGGAGGAGCTGGGCATCAGGCTGATGTGGCTAAAGGACTGTTCTTTTGGCTTTTGATGAGGAGTTTTCTATACAGGCTTGACATTTTCAGGGCTCTAAGGGAGGAGTACTGCTTTTTCACTTTCTACATAAACTTTGTATTCTATTGTTCAACAGGCAAAAACTCCCAAGCAGCAGGGAGCTGGGGATGCAGAGGAGGAAGAGGAGGAGGAGTAATGGTGTCTGCAGAGAACCTGCATGTTGGTTCCATCTTCTCTGCACGGCAGCACTTGCCACAGCGCGGGCCCCGCCTCTCAGGCTCTCTGGCAGGGAAGACATTACAGATTTTTGCTCTTTCTAGGTTATGGCCATTCTGTGTCTTTTGAGACTGTGCTGTGGGAGTTTGAGGGTTTGAGGGAGGGTTAGCAGGGAGGCTGTTGAGAAACATTTCAGCTTTAGCTGCTGCCTTTTGGCAGCACAGAAATACACGTTATGGTCTCTCAGCCCACCAGGGCTCCATCTTTTGACATACTGTCACCACTACTTCTTGGTGCTGTGTGGTCCTGGTGGAAAGAGGAGAGAGTTTCTGGTACCCTCACCAGTGAAGTGCTTCTTTTCCCTGTGGGGGCCTAAATTTGGAAACTTTTGGGTAACCTCTCCTGTGTACTGTCTCCCCCCACTCTAGAATTTGGGCCTCTGGGGTGTGTGGAGGAGCTCCTATAAAGCCTTCAAGAAAGTTGCAATCTATGTTAGGAACAGGGTTTTTGAGATGAGTTGAGCTAGAGGTGAGTGGACTTGGGGCTTTGATTTAATCTGCTTCTTTGGCGTTTGGCTTCACTGCCTTCTGTTTCTGGTGGAGAGTGTGGCTCCTTTGTCTTCACTGGCTTCTGATGGAGAAGGCCGGGGGCTCCCTTTCCCTGCCAGGGCCATGCTGGGCTCTGCCCTGATCAGGATGGAGCCTGTGACCTCCGTGGCTTGCTCTGAAAACCAAGAGCCCCCTCCCCCTCTTTTTTATTTTACTGTTATTATTATAATTATTAACATCCTTGTAATAGAAATAAAGTTTTTACTTGGAGTTCAGCTGAGTCTTGTGGTTCCTTCTCCTGTGCGCTCCATGGAGACCTCAAGGAGGCCAGGGTGGGCTGGAGTCAGCTCTGAGGTCTAGGGGAAGGTGAGCAGGACTAGGCTTTCTCTGTGCTTTCTAGAACCCTAGCAGATCCAGCGTGAGCGCCGTCTAAGAGAATACCAGACATTCAGAGTATGTATAGTTTTCTCTTATATTGGAGTTTGAGGAAACTTACAGCTTGCTGCAGCCCTGGTGATGATTTGGGTTGGGGTTAGGGGCTGCCTCTGACTGAATAGAGAAAAGCAGATTGCTCAAAAGCCTGAATCCTGAAAGTAGTTGAACCTTAGCAGAATTATCCATTATCCCTCAGCGCCTCACAGTTCGCACAGGACCATCTGGCATCTTAGATCATTTGGAGCTCATTTGTTTTTTTCCCAGTAGCCTAGTGGGGGTGGGAAAGGTGGGAAGAATTGCCCCATCTCATAGGTGGAAAGGAATGACTTGCATAAGGTTATGCAGCTAATTCATGGCAGAGCCAGGACTCAAATCGGGGTCTGAATTATGCTAGAGAAAGAAGCTGGACCAGAAGAAGACTATAAACTGTAGGGTTACACAATTTATTGTATGTCAGTTAAACCTCAATAAAAATCACCAGCAGTCATTTAACTCACAAAGACCTTCATGTCTCAGGTGAAAAAGAAGCCAGAAGGACAGAGACTTGCACTGCTTCGGGCATCATTCAGATCTCCCTGGGACTTGAAGGAGGTGGGGGAAGGATCCTCTCCCAGCTAGGGCAGAGAATAGTCACGTTGCCCACAACTTTCATTTCTGTGGGGTGGAGATAGACCTGATAGAAAATACAACTTTTTTCCCCTCCCTTTGGTTGGATTAGACATTGAGTAAAATAGCAGTGGGCTTTTTTTTTTTTTACTTTTTTTTTTAGTAACATATAGTTTCTAAATGTTTTATAATGGATATACTTTTTGAAATATTTTTTTAAATGTATGCAACTAAAAGGTACAGCTAAAAGACTTAAGAAATAATTCCTTGTCCTCTTTTCTTCTCCCAAAATTATCTCCCAAAAGCTGACTGCTTTGTTTTTTAAGCTGTTTCTTGAATTCACTGCCATATTTCCAAATCGTGGCATTTGACAGAATTGCTGTTTTTAATTTGCTTCAGCATTCTATCCATAATTTTTTTCCTGAACTATTTGAGAGGGAGTTGCAGACATGGTGTCCCTTAACCCCAGGTGCTTCAGCATGTATTTCCTAAGAACAAGGACATTCTTTTATTTATTTATTTATTTTTTGTGAGGAAGATCAGCCCTGAGCTAACATCCATGCCACTCCTCCTCTTTTTGCTGAGGAAGACTGGCTCTGAGGTAACAGCTATTGCCAATCCTCCTCCTTTTTTTCCCTTTTTCTCCCCAAAGCCCCAGTAGATAGTTGTATGTCATAGTTGCACATCCTTCTAGTTGCTGTAGGTGGGACGCCGCCTCAGCATGGCCGGACAAGCGGTGCATGGACAAGCGGTGCATTGGTGTGCGCCAGGGATCTGAACCTGGGCCGCCAGTAGTGGAGCGTGCACACTTACATGGGGCCGGCCCCAGGAGACTCTTTTAATTTAACCACAGTACAATAATCAGGAAATTAACATCGATACAATACTATTATCTGATTTACAAACCTTATTCAAATTTTCCCAGTACCAAATTTGTTCCAATAATGACCTTATAGTAAAAAAACATTTTTCACTGGTCCAAGATTATGTGTTGCATTTAGTTATTATGTCTCTTTAGCCTTGTTTAATCTGGGACAATTCCTCACATTTCTTCGTTTTCAGTGACCTTACACTTGTCAGGAGTATATGCCAGTTATCTTGTAGAATGTTCCTTAATTTGGGTTTGTTTGATGTTTTCTTCCAATTAGATTCGGGCTATGCGGTGTTGGTAGGAATACTGGAAAGGATGTTGTCTCCTTCTCAGGGCATCATCTGATGCATGGCCACATGGTGTCCGTTTGTCCCATTGTTGGTAATAACTTTGATCACTTGGTTAAGACAGTCTGCCACGTTTTGCCACTGTAAAGTTACTATTTTTCCCTTTTTAATTAGTATTTTGTGGGGAGATATTTTGAGACTATAAATATCCTGTTCCTCATCAAACCTTCACTGACTACTCTTAGCGTCCGTGATGATTCTTGCCTGAATTATTACAAGTCAAATGGTGATTTTCTAACTCCATCATTCCCTCTACATTTTAGTTGGCATTCTACGTTAAGGAAGAGCTATTCTTTCTCCCCCGTTTATTCATGTATATCAAAATGGATTCTTATTCAATTTTTTATAATCCATCTCTGTCATTTATTTCGATGCTCAAATATGCAGGCAGACACCGCCTAACGACGTTTTGGTCAATGGCCAACCGCATATATGACAGAGGTCCCATAAGATTAGTGCCATATAGTCTATGTGTAAGTAGGCTAACCATCTAGGTTTGTGTAAGTGCACTCTGTGATGTTCACATGATGATGAAATCGCCTGACGACGCATTTCTCAGAACACATCCCTGTTATGTGGCATAACATGCCTGTATTTATTTTGATGGCCAGATTTGGCTAATTGGTTCCTGTGTCTTTTTAGCATGCCCAGCTATTCCTTGAGCACATCCTTACTTTCTGGCATGAGATATTCCAGGTTCATTTTGTATTTTTCCTGCCTCAGCCCTAGAGTTGGTCATTTTGCCCAGAAATCCTGGATCCTTTTGGGGAGAACAGTATTTAGAAACCAAGATCTGGGCGCTTGGTGTGTACCTTGTTACTCTGGAGGGGCAGGGGACTATTGCTTGTAGGGCCTCTCAGTAGAGCTAGGAAATATGTTATATATGTGTGTATATACGTATTATGTATGTGTGTTATATACATACATATTTTTATATCTGTATATACCACCAGGAGTTCATACCAATACATCCAATTTCAGTCCACCACCACAGGGTTTTTTCTGTCCTTTGCCTTCAACAATGAGAAATCTGGCTCCCATTATTCTCAATATATTTACTCTTTTGCTTAATCCTAAAATACAGAGAAAGTAGTTTCAAAATTGGTAAACCTTACTGCTGCAGAGAAAGTAATCTCATTTAACTAAGGAGTTAAATATTTGTTTACAGCTTTTTGACTTTATTATGAGGGTACGTAGTCAAAATAACATGTTAGTTTTCTTCCTTCAATGTGACTAGGTTACTCATTTGAAATACATTTATGTTAACTTGTTTTTGTTTATATTCCATCTTAGGGTCTTCTTTTCCACCTAGACTTGTTGATTGTATTTTACAGTATACAGAATATTAATACGGTTCCAAGTTAAAATTACAAAAAGTATACTCAGAAGTGTCATTAGCCCTGATACCTTCCATCCCCACTCAACATCTCCATCTTTTTTACCTTGTTTCTATCCACTGTCTGTGGACAACCAGTCTCCTCAGTTTGTTTTATTTTTATTGTTTTTTTCTTTTTCCAAAACATTCCTGTTTCTTTTTGCCAAAATAACCAAATACATGTGTATTTTTAAATTTCCTCTTCTTATACCAGAAGTAGCCTACTATAAATACTCTTGAACTTTGCTTTTCTCACTTAATAGTATATTTTCAAAATCACTGAGTTGTATATATGTGAATTATACCTCAATTACAAATCACTGCATTGTGTGGATGTACTACGGTTTATTCACCTGCTCTTATGTATGTTGTTTCCAATATCTTATGAATGAAAATCATGTTGCAGTGGAGAAATCTGTGTTTCCTTATTTGTGGTAAGCAGAATTCTAAGTTGGTCCCGAGGATTCCTGCCTCCTGGTGTACATGCTCTATATAATTCATTCCCCTTGAGTGTGGACAGGACTATGAATATAATGGATTTCACTCTCATTATTAGGTTAAGTTATATGACAAAGCTGAAGGGATTTTTGCAGGTGTAAGTAAAGTCTAAGTCAATCGGGTGAGTTAGTAACATGGGAGATTATCCTGAGTGGGCCTTACCTAATCAGATGAGCCCTTAAAAGGGACTGGGAGAAATAGACCAATTCCTTGAAAACCACAAACTACCAAATCTCATCCATGAATAAATATGATACCCTTTATCAGTTTTAACAGCTATAGTGCTATTCAGGTTATCTATTTCGTCTTGAGTGAGCTTTGGTGGTTTGTGTCTTTCAAGCAGTTTGTCCATTTCAATAAGTTTTTTTTTAATTTATTGGCATAAAGGTGTTCATGATATTCCCTTATTATTTTTATTTTATTTATTTTATTTTTTTTTTTATTTTTTTTTTAAAGATTTTATTTATTTTATTTTTTCCCCCCAAAGCCCCAGCAGATAGTTGTATGTCATAGCTGCACATCCTTCTAGTTGCGGCATGTGGGACTCGGCCTCAGGATGGACGGAGAAGTGGCGCCTCGATGCGCACCCGGGATCCGAACCCGGGCCGCCAGCATTGCAACGCGCGCACTTAACCACCAAGCCACAGGGCCGGCCCCATCCCTTATTATTTTTAAAATATCTGTAAAATCTGTAGTGATGCCAGCTCTCTCATTTCTGATGTTGATAATTTGTGTCTGTTCTCTTTTCCTTATCTGTTTGGCTAGACCAGGATCCCTAAACTTTTTCTTTATTAAAGGCCAAATACAGTAAAATATTTAAGGCTTTGCAGGCCATACGGTCTCTATTGCAGCTAATCAACAATGCTGTTATAGAGTGAACACAGCCATGGACAACACACAAATGAATGGATGAGACTTCCAATAAAACTTTATTTACAGGGGCTGGCCCCATGGCATAGTGGTTAAGTGCATGCGCTCCGCTGCTGGCAGCCTGGGTTCGGATCCCCGGCATGCACTGAGGCACCGCTTGTCAGGCCATGCTGTGGCAGCATCCCATATAAAGTAGAGGAAGATGGGCATGAGTGTTAGCTCAGGGCCAGTCTTCCTCAGCAAAAAGAAGAGGATTGGCATGGATGTTAGCTCAGGGCTGATCTTCCTCACAAAAAAACAAAAAAAAAAACCTCAAAAAACCCCACTTTATTTACAAAAACAGGCAGCTGGATTATGAGCCATAGCCTGGCAACCCCTACGTTAGAGATTTATCAATTTTATTGATCTTAAAACAATCAATTTTGGGGGCCAGCCCTGTGGCGTAGTGGTTAAGTGTGTGCACTCTGCTGCTGGCGGCCCGGGTTTGGATCCCAGGCACGCACTGAGGCACCGTTTCTCAGGCCATGCTGTGGTGGCATCCCATATAAAGTGGAGGAAGATGGGCACAGATGTTAGCCCAGGGCCAGTCTTCCTTAGCAAAAAGAGGAGGATTGGCATGGATGTTAGCTCAGGGCCTATTTTCTTCTCACACACACACACACACAAAATCAATTTTGGGGGACAACCCGGTAGCACAGCAGTTAAGTTTGTGCATTCCACTTCAGCAGCCCGGGGTTCACCGGATCGGATCCTGGGCGTGGAACTACTCAGCGCTCATCAAGCCATGCTGAGGAGGCATCCTGTAAAGAAGAGCTACAACTCTACAACTATGATACAAAACTATGTACTGGGGCTTTGGGGGAAAAAAGAAAAAGAGGAAGATTGGCAACAGATGTTAGCGCAGGGCCAATCTCCCTCACGCACACACACAAAAAAACTATTAAAAAAAACCAACTTTGGTTCCATTGATTTTCTTTGCTGTTTTTCTGCTTCCACGTCATTGCTTTCCATTCTGATCTTTCTTTATTATTCCCTTTCTTCTACTTACTTTGAGCTTAATTTTTTCTTTTTCTAGTTTAAGGTCAAAGCTGAGATCACTGATTTGAGATCTTTCTTCTTATCTAATAAAAGTGTTTAGTGCTATAAATTTTCCTCCAAGAACTGCTTTAGCTGTATCTCACAAACTTTGATGTATCTTTTCATTTCATTCAGTTCACAATACTTTGATATCTTCTTTGACCTATGGGCTATTTATTAATGTGTAATTTAGTTTCCAAGTATTTGAATATTTTCCAGATTTGTTTTTGTTATTGATTTCTTATTTAATTTCACTGTGCTCAGAGAACATACTTTGTATGACTTGAATCTTTTTAAATTTATTGAGACTTGTTTTATCTCTAGAATATTCTCCAGGCTATAAATGTTCTGTATGCACTCGAAAACAATGTGCACTCTATTTTGGTTGCATAGAGTGCTATATAAATGGCAGGTAGGTCAAACTGGTTGATAGTGTTGTTCAAGCTTTTATATCCTTACTGATTTTCTGTTTACTTGTCCTATCAATTATTGAGGGGCTGTTTGAAATCTCTTATTATAATCGAGGATTGTCTGTTTTTTCTCATAATTCTATAATGTTTTTCATTATTTTGAAGCCCTGTTATCAGATATATAAACACTTATGAGTTATGCTCTTATTTAATTGGCCTCTTTATTATTATGAAATCACCTTCTGTATTCTTTGTAATATTTGCTCTGCAATATAGTTTGATATGAACATAGCAATATTAATTAATAATTGTTAGCATTCCTTAGCTTTCCTCTGGTTAGTGTTAGCATAGTACATATTTTTCCATCCTTTTACTTTTATCCTATTTATATCTATATATTTAAAGTGGGTTTCTCAGAGGCAGCATATAGTTGGGTTTTTTTTTTTGTCTTTTGTTTTGGAACAACCTGACAATCTCTGTCTTCTAATTGGGTGTGTAGACCATTTACATTTAATGTAACTATTGATGTAGTTGGGTTTAAATATATCATTTTAGGGGGCCGGCCCCATGGCTTAGTGGTTAAGTGCGCACACTCCGCTACTGGTGGCCCGGGTTGGGATCCCGGGCACGCACCAACGCACTGCTTGTCTGGCCATGCTGAGGCGGTGTCACACATACAGCAACTGTAAGGATGTGCAGCTATGACATACAACTATCTACTGGGTCTTTGGGGACAAAACGGGGGGAAAAAAAAGGAGGAGGATTGGCAATAGATGTTAGCTCAGGGCTGGTCTTCCTCAGCAAAAAGAGGAGGATTGGCATGGCTGTTAGCTCAGGGCTGATCTTCCTCACACAAAAAAATATATATATTTATATATAGTTTTGCCATTTGTCTCTGCCTCATGTGTTCTGTTTCCTTTTTTCTCTGTTTCTGCTTTCTTTTGAATACTTTTAATGATTCCATTTTATCTCCTTTGTTGGATTATTAGTTATAACTACTTATTGTATAATTTAAGTAGTTGTTTTAGGGTTTATAGTACACACTTTTAACTTATCATAGTCTACCTTCAAAGTAATATTATACCACTTCATGTTTGGTATTACAACAGCATATTCCATTTGTCTTCTCCTAGCCTTTGTGCTATTGTCATACATTTATTTCTGCATTTGTTATAAATCCCCAATACACTGTTGTTTTATTTAAATAGTCATCTTTTAAAGAGATTTAAATAAGAAAAATGTCTTTTATATTTACCCATATAGTTACTATTTTGTTGCTTTTTATTTCTTTCTGCAGATTCAGATTTCCATCTAGTATCATTTTCCTTCTGCTTGAGGAACTCCCTTTAACTTGGTTGTAGTGCAGGTCAGCTCTTGATGAATTCTTTCAGCTTTTGTGTGTCTGATAAGGTCTTTATTTCTCCTTCACTTAAAAAAAATTGTGGTAATATATATCTAACGTGAAATTTAACAGTTTAATTATTTTTAAGTGTACAATTAGGTGGCACTAAGTACATTCACAATGTTGTGCAACTGTTACCACTATCTAGTTCCAGGATTTTCCATCTCAAAAGGAAACCCCATAACCGATTATTAAGTACTCACTCCCCAACCTCTAATCTGATTTCTGAGTCTAGGTACTTGCCTATTCTCTCCTTCCTTCATTATTTGAAAGATATTTTTGCCAAGTGTAGAATTCTAGGTTGATAGGTTTTTACCCCAGTACAGTCAGGTGCCGCATAATGACATTTTGGTCAATGACAGGCCACATATAAGACGTTGGTCCCATAAGATTAGTACTATATAGCCTAGGTCTGTGTAAGTACACTACGATGTTCATACAAGGACGAAATCACCTAACGATGCATTTCTCAGAACGTATCCCTGTTGTTAAGTGACACATGACTGTATTTTAAATATGTTGCTGTACTGTCTCCTTGCATTTGTTCCAATGAAAAACCTACCATTTGTAGACTTTGTTGCTCTGTACATAATGTGTCTTTGGGGAGGTCTTTTTAAGATATTCTCTTCATCACTGCTTTCAAGCAATTTGATTGTGATGTACCTTTGTACAGTTCTGTGGCATTAAAAACATTCACATTGTTCTGCAACCATCACCACCGCCTATCTCTTTGTTTCTTGTGCTTTAGGTTCATTAGATGTCTTGTACCTTTGAGTTTATAGTTTTCAACCAAATTTGGAAAAAATTTCAGCCATTATGCAGATGGTTATTTCTGTTTCTCTATTTTTGTCTTCTTTGGGAGATTATATTTACACATATATTAGGCCACATAAAGTTGTCCCATAGCTTATTGACGCTCTTTTCACTTTTGTGGATTCTTTTTTCTATGTTCAGATGGATAGTTTCTTTTATATGCCTTCAAGTTCACTAAATATTCTGTAGTCTAATCTGTTGTTAGTCCATCCAGTGTAGTTTTCATGTCAGACATTGTAATTTTCATCTCTAGAAGCTCAATTTGGGTTATTTTTATAGTTTCTATGTCTCTACTTAATATGTTCAATGATTCTGAATTTTAGCTACTTGGGTGCTGGGTATTTTTGTATTCCTATAAATATTCTTGAGCTTTGTTGATCAAACTGGTTACTTGGAAACAGTTTGATCCTTCTGAATCAGACATTTTTTGTGTGTGAGGAAGATCAGCCCTGAGCTAACATCCATGCCAATCCTCCTTTTTGCTGAGGAAGACTGGCCCTGGGCTAACATCTGTGCCCATCTTCCTCCACTTATATGGGATGCCGCCACAGCATGGCCTGACAAGGGGTGCATCGGTGCACACCCGGGATCCGAACCCAGGCCACCAGCAGCAGAGCGCGTGCACTTAACCACTACGCCACAGGGCCGGCCCCTGAATCAGACTTTTAAGCTTTATTAGGTCAGACCTGGGCAGTGATTAGTCTAGGGCTAATTTTGCTCCACTACTAAGGCAAAACCAATGCTCTGTAAGTTAGAAAGTTTTCCACACTGGCTAGTAGGAACAGGAACTATTTCCTGTTCTTTGCTAGCTCTAATCCTCTTGGCTGGTTCTTCCCCAGGCTCTGGCAGTTTCCTTACATGTATGAGCTTATCAACACTCAGCTGAATACCTGAGTGGGACTCTTTAGCAGCCGCAGAGTTCTCTCTCTGTGCGGCTCTTTCCTCTCTGGTACTCTGCCCTGCAGACCAGCTGCCTTGGTCTCCTTAGGTGCCTTGTTTTCTCAACTCAGGGAGACTGTGGGGCTCTCCTCCCTTTGCTGCTGTCTGAAAACTATCCACATCATAAGCCGAGGCAGTGGTAGGGCCTAGCACGTCTGTTGTTCTTCTCTGAGATCTCTCACCTTCATTGCCTGATGTCCAGTGTCTTGAGAACCATACATTTGTCAGGTTTTTTTAGTCATTTCAAGGGGGAGGTAAGTCTGGTTTCTGTTCCTCTATGTTGGCTAGAATTAGAAGTGTCCTGAAAGCATTACTTTTACTTCCTAGATTGTTATAAAGTCTGACGCCATTCTGATTTGCATGTAACTAATTTTTTCCCTTGAAGCTTTTTAGGATGTGTCCCTGCTATTTTGAAATTTCCCCATGTTGTATGTTGGTGTGGATTATTTTTCCATTCGAAGAGCCTGACATTTAGTGAGCTCTTTCTGCCTGGAAACTCACGTGCTCTTGAGTTTTTCATAATTTTCTTGTTATCATTTTGGTACTTTCTCTTCTGTTTTCTCTCTTCTTTGCAGAATTCCAATTATAGTTGGATGTTGACCCTCTTCAACAGATCATTTTTTAATTTTCTCTCATATTTTCTGCCTTTTTGCCCTACTTTATGGGAGATTTCCTCAACTTTATCCTTTCATTCTTTTTTTTTTTTTAATTTTATTTATTTATTTTTCCACCGAAGCCCCAGTAGATAGTTGTATATCATAGCTGCACATCCTTCTAGTTGCTGTACATGGGACGCAGCCTCAGCATGGCCGGAGAAGCGGTGCGTCAATGCGCACCTGGGATCCGAACCCCGGGCTGCCAGCAGCGGAGCACGTGCACTTAACTGCTAAGCCATGGGGCCAGCCCTATCCTTTCATTCTTATATTAAATTTATTTCTGATATAAATTTCCAATACCATTGTCTTTTATCCTCTCTCATAGTCTTTTTCCCCCCTTACTTAATTGATGCAATACTTTTTCTTTTATATTTTATGCCATAGTTATTTCTTGGATATCTTGTTCTGTATTGCCTATTTCCTGGGAGTTGTCTATTTTTGTTTTGGTATTTTATGTGGTAGTCTTTTCCGCAAACCTCTGTTGTTTCTTGCGTGTCTGTGTATATTTAAGAGTGGGACACTAAAGGTGATGAGAAGCTCTCTTCAACTGGGCAATCAGCTGGCATTTTCACTTGAGAGTCCCAGGTGCCAGTAGCTGTAGACTTTCCTCTGGGTTAGTTCAGAGAACGGTCCTCCAGCCTGCTGTAGAAACCTAGGGTGGGCTGGAGTCATGAGCTTCTCAGTTGTTTCTCCAGAACATAACTTCTGGCCTTCTGCAGGGTGGTGGGGACTTGAACTTCTCCTTCTTACACGAATTTCCAGTCCTTGTTTTCCCCTGACACATGGGGCCTCCACTTCCGTCTCTTTACAATGTGCTATTTCTTAAGGGAGGTGCACATAAGCCTACTGACCGAGTGTGCTCCTGCTGGGTCATTTATCACTCTTCCATCAGCTGCCCTCTCCCAGAAACTGTGGATTGCAACGACAGACTTCTTTTGGTTCCATGAAGATGGGATGTGTGCTTTTATTTGATTTCCTCATTTTGGTGTACTTTTATTGTTAAGAAACCATCCACACAGTACAACATCCCTACAGAAAAGTGCATGGACGCATCCAGCTCAGTGTGAACACATAACTGTCACCACCACCCAAATAAAAAAACAGATGATTACCGAGACACCAGAACACCCCTCATGCTCCTCCCAGTCACTCCCCCTCCCCCGGCCCAAAATAACCACCATCTCAACATTTTATCACTATTATTTTTGACTGTTTTCAACATTATTTAAATGAACTCATGCCTTTAAATACTCTTTTACATCCGGCTTGCTTTGCTGATCATTGTGTTTATGAGTCACCCATATTGTTGCATGAGGCTGCAGTTTGTTTTCCTTCCTGTACAGTATTCTATTGTGTGCCATAATCTATTCTACTGCTGAGGGACCTTCAACTTGGTTTCTAGTTTTGGCTGTTACTACTGTTGCTGCTGTGAGCATTCTTGTTCATGTCTTTTGGTGAAACTGTGTATGTATTTGTTGGATTTACACCCAGGAGTGGAACTGCTGGTCACAGCGGATGTGTAGTAGATAGTACCAGTTTTCCAGAGTTGTTGTAGGTTACATTCCCCACAGCAGTGTATGAGAATTTTGTTGGTTCCACATCTTCCTCAGCCATGGTATTGTCTTTCTAGTCCTTTTGGTGGTGGTGTAGTATATCTCATTGTGATCTTAATTTGCATTTCCCTGATGACTAATGAGGATGAATATCTTCTTGATATTGGATGATGCAATTTTGAATATATTTTATTGTGAAATTTTTATTGTACATTATTGTTTATCAGTCACCATGTAAGTGCATCCCTCCACCCCTTGTGCCCACCCCCCACCCCCTGGTACCCACCAAACTGTTCTATCTGTCCGTGTGTTGGTTTATCCTCCATATATGAGTGAAATCACGCACTGTTTGTCTTTCTCTTTCTGGCTTATTTCACTTAACATAATACCCTCCAGGTCCATCCATGTTGTTGCAAATGGGACGATTTTGTCTTTTTTTATGGCTGAGTAGTATTCCATGGTATATATATACCACAGCTTCTTTATCCAATCATCAGTTGAGGGACACTTGGGTTGCTTCCACGTCTTGGCTATACGGAATAATGCTGCAATGAACATAGGGGTGCATAAGCCTCTTTGGATTGTTGATTTCAGGTTTGTTAGGTAGATACTCAGTAGTGGGATAGCTGGATCATATGGTATTTCTATTTTTAATTTTTTGAGGAATCTCCACCCTGTTTTCCATAGAGGCTGCCCCAGTTTGTATTCCCACCAGCAGTGGATTAGGGTTCTCATTTCTCCACAGCCTCCCCAGCATTTGTTGCTTTTTGTCTTGGTGATTATAGCCATTCTAACGGGTGTAAGATGATATCTTAGTGTGGTTTTCATTTGCATTTCCCTGATGATTAGTGATGTTGAGCATCTTTTCATGTGCCTATTGGCCATCTGTATATCTTCTTTGGAGAAGTGTCTGTTCATTTTCTCCATCCATTTTTTGTTTTTTTGTTATTCAGTTGTGTGAGTTCTTTACATATTATGGAGATTAATCCCTTGTCAGATATATGGTTTGCAAATATTTTTTCCCAGCTGGTGGGTTCCCTCTTCATTTTGATCCTGGTTTCATTTGCCTTGTAGAAGCTCTTTAATCTGATGAAGTCCCACTTGTTTATTTTTTCTTTTGTTTCCCTTGTCTGAGTAGACATGGAATTCAAAAAGATCCCTTTATGGCTGATGATGAATAGTGTACTACCTATATCTTCCTCCAGGAGTTTTATAGTTTCAGGTCTCACCTTCAGGTCTTTGATCCATTTTGAGTTAATTTTTGTGGAGGGTGAAAGAAGGTGGTCTACTTTCATTCTTTTGCAAGTGGCTGTCCAGTCTTCCCAGCATCATTTATTGAAGAGACTTTCCTTTCTCCACTGTATGTCCTTAGCTCCTTTGTCAAAGATTAGCTGCCCATAGATATTTTATTTTGGGACTTTCAATTCTGTTCCATTGATCTGTGTGTCTGTTTTTGTACCAGTACCATGCTGTTTTAATTACTATCGCCTTGTAGTATGTTTTGAAGTCAGGGATTGTGATTCCTCCAGCCTTGTTCTTATTTTTCAGGATTGCTTTAGCTATACGGGGTCTTTTGTTGCCCCATATGGATGCTAGTATTCTTTGTTCTATTTCTGTGAAGAATGTCCTTGGGATTCTGATTGGGATTGCATTGAATCTGTAGATTGTTTTACGTATTGTGGACATTTTAACAATGTTTATTCTTCCAATCCAAGTGCATGGAATCTTTTTCCATTTCTTTATGTCATCATTGATTTCACTCAGTAATGTCTTATAGTGTTCATTGTATAGGTCTTTCGCTTCCTTGGTTAAATTTACTCCTAGATATTTTATTCTTTTTGTTGCAATTATAAATGGGATTGTCTTCTTGAGTTCTCTTTCTGTTAGTTCATTGTTGGTATACAGAAATGCAACTGATTTCTGTAAGTTGATTTTGTACCCTGCCACTTGGCTGTAGTTGTTGATTATTTCTAATAGTTTTCCAATGGATTCTTTAGGATTTTCTATATATAAGATCATGTCATCTGCAAACAGTGAGAGTTTCATTCCTTCATTGCCTATTTGGATTCCTTTTATTCCTTTTTCTTGCCTGATTGCTCTGGCCAGAACCTCCAGTACTGTGTTGAATAAGAGTGGCAAGAGTGGGCACCCTTGTCTTGTCCCTGTTTTCAGAGGGATGGCTTTCAGTTTTTCGCCATTGAGTATGATGTTGGCTGTGGGTTTGTCATATATGGCCTTTATTACGTTAAGGTACTTTCCTTCTATACCCATTTTGTTGAGAGTTTTTATCATAAATTGATGTTGGATCTTGTCAAAAGCCTTCTCTGCATCCATTGAGCTGATCATATGGTTTTTATTCCTCGTTTTGTTAATGTGGTGTATTACATGGATTGATTTGTGGATGTTGAACCATCCCTGTGTCCCTGGTATAAATCCCATTTGATCATGGTGTATGATCTTTTTAATGTATTGCTGTATTCGGTTTGCCAATATTTTGTTGAGGATTTTGCATCTATATTCATCAGGGATATTGGTCTGTAGTATTCCTTCTTAGTATTGTCTTTGCCAGGCTTTGGTATCAGGGTGATGTTGGCCTCACAGAATGTGTTGGGAAGTTTTCCATCGTCCTCTGTTTTTTGGAATAGTTTGAGAAGGATAGGTATTAAGTCTTCTTTGAATGTTTGGTAAAATTCTCTAGAGAAGCCATCTGGTCCTGGACTTTCATTTTTTGGGAGGTTTTTGACTACTGTTTCAATCTCTTTACTTGTGATTGGTCTATTCAGGTTCTCTATTTCTTCTTGATTCAGTTTTGGGAGGTTGTTATGAGTCTAAGAATTTATCCATTTCTTCTAGATTTTCCACTTTGTTGGCATATAGTTTTTCATAGTATTCTCTTATAGTCTTTTGTATTTCTGTGCTGTTGGAATTTCTCCCTTTTCACTTCTAATTTTGTTTGAGCCTTCTCTCTTTTTTCTTGGTGAGTCTGGCTAAGGGTTTGTCAATTTTGTTTATCTTTTCAAAGAACCACTTCTTTGTTTCATTGATCCTTTCTACTGTTTTTTTAATTTCAATTTCATTTTTTTCTGCTCTGATTTTTATTATTTACCTCCTTCTGCTGACTTTAGGCTTTTTTTTTTTTTTTTTTTCTTTTTCTAATTCTGTTAGGCGTAGTTTGAGGTTGCTTATTTGGGCTTTTTCTTGTTTGTTAAGGTGGGCCTGTATTGCTATGAGTTTCCCTCTCAGGACCACTTTTGCTGCATCCCGTATGAGTTGGTACAGTGTATTTTCATTTTCATTTGTCTCCAGATATGCTTTGATTTCTCCTTTAATTTCATCAATGATCCATTGGTTGTTTAGTAACATGTTGTTGAGTGTCCACAGCTTTGTCACTTTCCTGGTTTTTTCCTTGTAGTTGATTTCTAACTTCATGGCAGTATGGTCTGAAAAGATGCTTGTTATGATTTCAATCTTCTTAAATTTATGTAAGTGCACCTTGTTTCCCAACATATAGTCTATTCTTGAGAATGTTCCATGCACGCTTGAGAAGAATGTGTAATCTGCTGTGTTTGGATGGAGTGCTCTGTATATGTCTATTAAGTCCATCTCATCTAGTTTTTCATTTAGGTCCATTATTTCCTTATTGATGTTCTGTCTGGATGATCTGTCCATTGATGTGACTGGGGTGTTAAGATCCCCTACTATTATTGTGTTGTTGTTAATATCTCCTTTTAAGTTTGTTAATAGTTGCTTTATGTACCTTGGTGCTCCTGTATTGGGTGCATATATATTTATAAGTGATATGTCTTGTTGGTGGAGTGTCCCTTTCATCATTATATACTGCCTCTCTTTGTCTCTCATTACCTGTTTTATCTTGAAGTCAAGTTTGTCTGATATAGGTATGGCAACACCTGCTTTCTTTTTTTTGCCATTAGCTTGGAGTATTGTCTTCCATCCTTTCACTCTGAGCCTGTGTTTGTCTTTAGAGCTGAGATGTGTTTCCTGGAGGCAGCATGAATATACTTATTTTTTTAAGAGGCAACTCTCAAAAAAGGAGATGGCCTCAGCCAGCCTGGACAGCAGGAGAATCTTTGCTGTGCTCACTGGGCAGAGAGCTGAAGAATCTCACTCCCTAGCTTCTCATGTCTAACAGAGGTCTTCTCTTTGCTGTGAGTGGTTGGTTTTGCTCCCTGTTTCTAGCACTCTGAAGCAACAGACAGAAGAAAAGACAGTTGCTTGTACCTCATCCGAGAGGGTTCTTGTTCTTCCTATAATCAAGACATACATAGGATACTGCCACTAAAAGCTAGCATTTATTAAGTACAAAAAAGGTGGAGTCCAGAGAATGAGAGTTAAGTGGGTCTGGGTGAGGACTTTGTGGAGCAGGAGGAGGTGATAAGCAAGTCAAGGAGACTGGACAGACCACAGACTCCTGGGCCAGGACAGCTGTGCGAGAAGAGGGCAGAGCAGCGATCTTGGAAAGTAGTGCTGAGCTAAGTCTTCACCTCTTCCCTGCATCTCCTTTTTGCACAAAGTAGTTTTAAATCCACTGCCCACTCCCAAAGGAGGATATGTGGTCTAAGAATGGCCCATATTCTTCCAGGGCAACAATCCACTTGAGGAAAATCCTCACATTGGCACAAGAGTACAGACTGGCTCAGGAGAAGAAGTGGGCAGAACATACGGGGTTCGGTTAAGCTTTTACCTTGGATTTCCAGCCCTTCAATCATACTTTCTATATGAAAACCACAGGTTTTCACAAGCAAGGGGTCGAGTGGGGGGAATGGGTAGTTTATGAGCATAATGGAGTAAGAATCACATCAAGTGCAAAGAGACCATGATAATTAGAAACACTTTAATTCCTAGCCACTTGGCGGCACTTAAGTATCAGAGCCATCCAAGCATGTCAGCCTTTGACTCTTCTCAGCAAGAGCAGATGATCACACAACTCTTAAGGTAAATCAAAATTAGATGAAGGTTATTTATTGGTGTGACTTTTTTCCTGTAGTGAGCTTCCTTTACACAGCAATGGTGTAAATAGCATCAAATTGAATGAAAAGTTTGTTAAATGAGCAACCATAAATAATTATAATAAATATACATCAAGTAACTTTACAGCACACATTTTTTAGGGCCAAGGTTTGGATCTGTCTGGACCTCAATGTGCTCTCTGGGAGAAGCAGTCGTGTTAGCAGCAGATATCTTACTCACAGCTATGATCTCATCAAGTGATGGGCCAACAGAAGCTTCCCAAAACCCTCCTAGGGAGGTAGCTGACAGAATTCTGAGTCCATTCAAGGGATGGGAAGGATCGGAGGGGACCAAGAATTTAAAAATACAGGGAGGAAAAACCACTTCTAATAAATCCAAAGGCTCTTTCATTATGCAGAAATGAAATAAGAGGATCCTTGGTGTCAGGACTACATCCTGGTGTGACCCCTAGTCAAGAAGGCTGTGGCCCCCCTGGGAGGCAGCGACCGACCAAATTCCTTCCAAGCAGGGAAACCGCTTGCAGGCACTCACCTCCAGACATGACTGATCCTGCATCAAATGTAACTGATGCAACTGGAACAATTAATCCAGGTTTGCCTTTTCCTTAGGTCGGGGAATCTTTTCTGTAATGGTCCTTAACGCATTTCCTAAGATAGTAGGGAGGAGATGGATGCTAATGGCTCTAGCTCTACAATCCACACATCTTTCCAACAGGCCAGGGCCACAGCAGAGAAAGGAGGAGCACATCCTCCTTCTCACCCGCATTCACACTCCAAAGCCTTCTAGACAGCACTCACTCAGAACGTCCAGTATTCACAATATTATACAATAAATACAGTGATGCAATTCTGTGAGAACTGGCAAGGCCCAAAATGACAGTGTCCAACAAGATGGCATATGCTGCTCTCGAACAAAGTCCCACTGGACAAAGACCTACTGGGGGCACAAATGCACTGGGGCAGGGGGTGAGCCTGGAGCAGCTCAGCCCTGGCACACACACTTACATGGGGCGGCAAGGGGAGGGTGCTGGGCAGGCCCGGCCGGAGGGGCAGAAAGAGCCCCTGGTGTGTCCACCTGGACTTGAAGGTCTTAGTCACTGACGTAGACCCCGAATTGAACAGAGCACCTCAGTCAGCTCTTTCTAAAATGGATGTGTGGCCCTTTCCTCTGTTCCTCATGTCACAAACACTGCCACGAGGAAGGGCTGTTTCTGAGTGCCAGAGGGGCAGGCTTGAGTCATGTGCTTTCCTGTCCAACCAGTCTCAGAAGAAGGCCCGACTCGAGCAGTGTCCCTCCCACTCCGCGTGTCCTCTCAGCTCCCGGAGCTGGGACGCACCCGGCCTGCTTCCATGAACTAAGGTCAGGAATGAACCCTCTGGTCTCCTGCTCCCAGGGAGCACTCAGTGGGAAACTGTCAGACCAGGGGCCCAGAAGAGACAGAGCAGAGGGGTGTCTGGCTGAGAAGGGACAGGGGAACCACTGCGGGCTTTTCTTCAGAAAAACCCAGACCATCAACAAGGTTCTAAAGCCAGAAGATTAACACATAGAGCTCCCTCTGTGTGTCCCCCGCGTCTGGGTAACTGGCCCAACCACTTCAAGATGGAAGGAGGCCTGCAGGAGCCGAGTCCAGGAGAAACTCCAGCTCGAGGCAGGAGGGGCAGGGCTGGCCACTGGCTTGTTTGCGGAGATGCTCTGCAGAAAGAACAGGACGCTCTGTGTGGCCAAGGGCATCTCACCACCAGCTTCCTGCTGGGTGGTTCTGTGATCTGGAACCAACTGGGGCCACACGGCATCAGAATCCGGTGGCTGTGGAGGACAACGTCCAGGAAGATCAAATGAGACACAAACTGTCTGAGAACCAAACTATCCTACAAACATACCACAGACAGGCAGCAAGAGAACCAACCCATCACAAAATGCACACATACACAAGGTGAAGTCTTCCAGGAGGCCCTGGAATGCAGACAAAAGTTTGGAAAAGGAGAACGTCGCCAACTCCTCACACAGGGCCCGGAGGGACATGCCCGCAGCAGCAGGCTTCTCAAACTGGCAGAGTGGTGCCTCGGTGACAGCCTAACTCTGGGGCTCCCTCCCCTCAGCCACTTAGGGGATCTTCACGGTAGTGAATGGCACAACGAAGTTTGTCCAGCATGATTTCCAGAGAGGAGTACTGGGGAAGCTTGATCATGAACATGCAGGTCTCCACGCGGATGTAGCGAGAGTCTGGAGAACCTACAGGAAAAACATCGGGCCAGCGTTAGAGCGCTGTCCGAGGATCTCGGGGAGGCCTGGCTGGCCTCTCCGCCTCCAGGTTTGCCTCTTTGGGCAGCTGTAAGCTAACCCTGAGGCCCATCAGGAGGGGGATGACGGCCTAGTAGCCTGGGGTAGGGCAAGAGAAGATTCTGGAGGAGAAAAGGACAGAAACGTAACCGCCGTACAGCACAGGCACCAAACTGCTGACCTGGGAGGGAATCTTGTTGCAGACAAGTTTGTTTGGCCAGCAAAGGGTTTTGTTTTGATTTTTTAATTGAATTACTTTTCTGATTTAAAAGTGGGAAGATTAAAACATTTCTGGATTTTTAGCTTTTTATTTATTTATTTATTTAATTTGTTTGTTTGTTTTGGTGAGGAAGATCAGCCCTGAGCTAACATCCATCGTCAATCTTCCTCTTTTTGCTTGAGGAAGATTGTTGCTGAGCTAACATCTGTGCCCACCTTCCTCTATTTTGTATGTGGGACGCCGCCACAGCATGGCTTGATGAGTGGTTTAGGTCTGTGCCCGGGATCCGAACCCAAAAACCCCAGGCCACTGAAGCAGAGTGCATAGACTTAACTGCTATGCCAACAGGCTGGCCCTGACTTTTAGCTTTTTAAAACATCAGAAGAGGGCCAGCCCCAGTGGTCCAGTGGTGAAGGTGGGAGCACTCTGCTTCGGCAGCCCGGGATCAGTGCCTGGGTGCAGACCTATACCACTTGTCTGCCAGTGGCCATGCTGTGGTGGCAGCTCACATACCAAAAGAGGACAGTTGGCAACAGACGTTAGCTCAGGGCAAATCTTCCTCAGCAAAAACAAAAACAAAAACAAAAACCTCAGAAGATATGCCAACATTGGGCCTGTACTGCCACTTGGTGAAGGTCGGGCTTGGTAGGCACGTGACCCCCCGCCAGGGGCCCTTCCCTCACTTATACTTGAGCTTTGGTGTCTGGGGTCCTGTCCATTGTTCTCCTTCCCCCGTGTAGGACCCAGCAGCCCCTGCTCCAAACTGAGGGAAGGGCCTGTGTCCCCCCACTTGAACATGAGCAGGGAGGGAGTACCTGCTGTGCCATCTGGGGGGGCGATCTTCATGGGGTACGGGGGCACATGGGCTGTGTCGGGGCCCCCGTCTTTGCAGGGGCAGGTGAACGGGATGCGTTCCTGGTTGCAGGCAAACTTGATGAACTTGCACAGCTCCTCCTGGGCGAACATCTCCAGCGCCCCCCAGAAGAACTCGATGTGCTGGTCTGTCTCCATCAGCCCCACCTGGTACATGGTGTGAGCCTGGGGAAGAAAGGTCCCCAGAAGTGAGCCAGGGGGCTGCTGCTAACCCAGGGCCTCCCCAGGCCGGGTCCAATCCGGGGCAGGGTGCAGCAGGCAAATGATAGCCACAGGACACAGGGAGATTACCACGGTGACAGTAACCACAGAGGTCGTTGTAGCAGCGCCTGCTGATGTGACTGCGGCCTGTGCGCCAGGCCTGGCCGCAGGGGCTCTATGTATGTCACCCCCTGACTCCACTGGGCAGGTCCTGTCACCGTGCCCACTAGAGGTGAAGTCACTTGGGCAAGGTCTCCCAGCTGGCAAGAAGCAACCCTGGGATGCAGGGCCCATCCTGCAGGAAGCTGGCGAGAATGGTCTTCACCTCAGGCTGGTGGCTTAAGACATGGGCTCTGGAGGCAGGCGATCTGGGTGGGAAGTCTGACTCTGCCACCTACTGGCTGTGTGCCCTCGGGCAAGGGCCTTCACCTTAGCTTCAGATTACTGGCTGTGAGCTGCGGATGAGCACAAGAGTGCTGGGACACAGAAGTACTCTAACAAGCCACTGCTGGCACTGCCTGCCAGCCCAGCCCGGCCCCGGGCCACCGACCTTCAGGAACTCGAGGTTGATGTAGGGGAGGCCGCAGGTCCGCAGCTCCATCTCCAGCGGGCTGAGCGTGGTGAGCAGCTGCAGGGGGATGATGGCGCCCAGGCCCGCCCGCACCGCCGTCACGCACTCGATGTTCTGTAGCTCCCGCAGCCGCAGGCTCCGGATGGCAGCCGCGTAGATGTCCTTGTTCTCCCATCTGTGGGGGCGAGGGGGCACAGGTGAGGGAGCAGCCGAGGAGGCTGACGGGGCTGCTCCTGGGTCTGGGGGCCACGTCCACTCAGGCAGAGATCCAGGCTAGTTCCCAGCAGTGCCCCGTCCCGGCAGCTCAGGGAAGCCCTCTCCTGCCTCTGCGTGTTTTCTAACAAGGTCCCCCTGCTGAAGGCATTCCACCACTTTTCCTGGTGTCCAGCGTCCTGCCTCACGCCGTCCCACTGGTGAAACCCACCCGTCACCTGACCCAGGCCCTCGCGCTGTGGCCCAAGTCCAGGTGGCGCTGCCATAGCCCGGCTGGCCAGTTTGGTGAGCCCCACCCCACACGCGCACACACTCACGCCACGGGGATGTGCCGGCCGCGGCTGCATAGCTCCACCTCCTCGCCCGTCATGGTCAGGTAGGTGAACCGGCAGCACGGCTTGTTGGGACTGTCAGGGCTCTCGGTGGCCAGGTGCTGGGAGGCGATCTCAGCGCACAGGGCCTCCAGCTCGGTCTCGTCGTTGATCTGGAGGGCAGAGGCTGACTGAGGCTAACTGCCTGCCCCGCTCCCAAGGCCCCCTGGAAAATGCAACCCCTGTCTCTACTTGGGCAAACACCAGGCACTGTCTGGGTGGGACACCCTTGGCTATTACGGATGGGCACAGGCACAGACCCGGCTAATTAGAGCTTGTCATCAGTTCAGGGATTGGCATGGGAGCCAGGCCTGGCTAACGAGACCCAAATTGAAGGGCTTTTCCTGGTACCGTTTGGAAGCAGGAGCCCTCTTTTGGTGGTGTGGACGTGACTGTAAGATGGTACATCTTGTACTGCTGGGGGCCATCTTGAGACCAATTATTGATGACATCATTTGAGCACCTGGATTCAGCCCTGCCTGAAGCCAAATCTATATCTGTACTTTCAGTTTATATATATTTTTTTTGCTGAGGAAGATTCACCCTGAGCTAACATCTATTGCCAGTCTTCCTTTTTTCACTTGAGGAAGATCTGCCCTGAGCTAACGTCTGTGCCAATCTTTCCTCTATTTTGTATGTGGGCTGCTGCCAAAGCATGGTCGCCGACGAGTGGTGTAGGTTCATGCCCAGGAACTGAATCCAGGCTGCTGAAGCAGAGCGTGCTGAACTTAACCACTAGGCCACGGGGCTGGCCCCACTTTTAGCTTTAAGAGCAAATAATTTTTTAAAAAAAATTTCCTAAGCTGGTTTGAGCTGCGATTTTTGTCACTTGCTACCAGAGAGTCCTGACTTAATTCCATCTGTGGAAATATATGGGCTACCCCCTCCACCATTTGGCACACCAAAATTAGGGTCCAAAAGACACTGATGTTACCAAGGAGATAACAGGATATGACCCAGAGGAGAATAAGCCTGCAGCTCTGGGATGGTGAAGATGGGAGTTAGGGTCCGAGCCTAGACTGTGTCCTTAGCAGCAACCTCCCCACCACGGTGAAGGCTGGTGAAGGCTGGTGAAGGCTGCAGGCACCCCTGACAGAAGTTCAGAGCATTGCTTCCTGCTTCATGTCCCTCCCCTGTGCCCCACCTCAGTGGCCCTGTCCATCCCCTTCAGACAGAAGCCCTGCCTGGACACTGCCTCACATCCCCTGACTGCCCCAGGCCCTTGCTGCCACCCACAGCCCCGGGAGGACTTCTCAGAGCAGGGCTTGGCAGGCACTCAAATCCCAGCCCATAGGCACTGCCCTGACCCTTTAGACGATTCCTCGTCATCTCTGGTTTGGCTTTGCTGCTCCCTTGCGCTGGCTGCCCTCAAGTGGTAGCTAAGGGGACGACCATGGAGAGTCTGGCAACCAGGCCCACCGAGTTTTATGCCAGTGGAGGCAGACTCAGCGGACACCTCTTTCAGCTGAGGTCCCCGTGGAGAGCAGCCTCGGCCAGGCCTCAGACACAAAGTCCACTCTCCTATGAGCAGAGGCGGCTGGCCTCAAGGTGGAGGGCCGGATCAGAGCCACCTCCACACTCTGCCGGGACAGTCTCTAACCTGAGAGCATGTGGTGTGGAAAAACACAGTCTTCCCAGCTGAACAGACTGGGCTCCAGTGGAGGCTCTGCTCCCGGCCAGCTCACCTCTCTGGGCCTCACCTCTCACCAGGCCTTGGTGTAAGGATTTCCGAATATAGGCCTCGAGCACGGAGCCTCACATAAACCAAGAGCAGCCTGGGAGCCCCCTGAGGACGGGATGTGAGCCAGAGCCTGGCCGTGGCGGGCCTCAGCGATTGTTGAGCCAATGGGCAGATCTGAGCAGCTCCCACAGGCCCAGCTGGCAGCTCGAGCACTGACCACATCCCCCTCTGGGCGGCTGGTCTGTGTGGAGAGGGAGGGTCAGCCACTGCTGTGGTCTCCCTGTCGTTGTGTGTCCCCAAGCACAGGGAGAGGGAGAAAGAGCTCTATTCCCAACCAATCTCAGGCCATCCCCAAGAGTTGACCTTCGGGGCTCCTCCTGAGGCTCTGCAGCAGAGCTCTTAAAAGGTTTCACTTTTAAGTTCCCACCCCAACACCGCTGTTCCTTCAACTGCCAGGAACCCTTCACCCTTGTCCTTAGGAGGCCCAGCAGGGCTGGTCAGGTCAGCGCAGTCGGCTGCTGTCAGCAGGGAGGGAAGCCAGAGGCTTGTGTTCCCGTGAAGCAAGCCTTGCTAGCAGAGATGGTTTACACCGCCGAACGTTCTTTGGGAAATTCCACTCAGTGTTTGGTTGGGGAGCTCGGGTCTCCCACGGTACGGGGCCTAAGCAGAGAGCAGGCCACGGAGGCGGAGCAGGGGCGCTGCTCCAGGACCCCGCTGCCCCCGGAATAAATGTTCACTCGAGAGTTCACTTACACTCTCGAATTTCTTGACGTAATTGTAGGTGAGTATGTCTGCTTCCTGCAGGTCTTGATCAGGGTCCAGGGGCTCCCCAACTAGCGTCTTCCAGAAGGAGGGCAGGAGGTCCAGGGGAAGAGGAACGTCTGCTCGAATCGCAATTCCCAGCAGCTGCCCCAGGAAGTGCAGCAGCTGCTCCTCCCCGTAGGTGATGGGGCTGGGGGTTAGGATGTACTTGCCCTGGAGGGGGAGGCCGAGGTGAGGTGACGAGCTCCGCCTCTACTCCTCCCTGTGCCCCAGGCCACCGTGCCCACGGCAGGCAGGAGGGAAGCCCCACGAGGTCACGCCCCTGTCCCAGAGTTTGCCCAGCCAGTGCAGCAAAGGCCGGTCTCCCCAGACCAGGAGGGCGCAGAGCTGAGGAGGACACGCACCCATGACCCCAGGCCATCGCCCCTCGGGCACTGGACGGCTGGGGCAGCGGGCCTCAGCACCCAGGCCTCAGGCCCTTACCTTGTTCTTGTTGACCGCCGAGCTGGGGCACAGCAGGAGGAGGGAGAGCGAGGAGCTCTGCAGCTCCTTACACACCTGCCACAGGAAGTGGCGGAAAGAGCCGCCTGCGGGACAGATGGAGGCCCGTCAGCACCGGGACCCCGCTGGCCTACCTGCCCGCGGGCCTGGCCCCACCCGGAACGTCGGCTCACTGGCCAGCCTGACTGGCCGCGGCAGAGTGGAGAGGAAACTCGCCTGAGGACCGGGAGACCTGAGGTCTGCTCCTGCCATGCCACGCCGGGAAATCCCCTCACCTCTGAGCCAGCCTCAGTCCCTCGATTCTTCACATGGGGACAGTACTGGACCGGCCTCACGGGCTAGTCTCCAGGATTCAACAAGATCAGTGCAGACCCCCACGCGGGGCACCTCTCACAGCCACGAGCTTACACTGACGTGCGGGCTTATCCGATCCACGTCTGCCTCCCCGGGCCGTGCCGAGAGCAGGGCCACATGCTCCTCTAGGCGCCGCCTCCCTCCGAGGCCCAGGGGCTTAGGGGTGGTTCAGCGAATGGACGAGCGTGTGGAGACACGCGAGGGGTAACCGCCGTCATCCCTCTCCTCTGCTGCCGTTCCAACGCGCCTCTGGCTTTCGTGCAAAACCCCTCTCCGGGCCGGGTCTCCTCTGCCCTTCCCTGTGTGGCCCCTGTCAGCGCCCCAAGGTCAGGAAGCTCTGAGGACAGCTGTGCACGCACACTGCTTGGTCAGAGCCACGTGGAGGGCCTGCCTGGGGACAGACATCAGGCCTGGCCCTCGCTCAGCCTCCGCGGAGAAGCAGGAGACGCCCGCCTGATGAAGCCGCCGAGGCCAAGGGCTGCGCTTGGAGTCGGACAGACCTGGGTTTGAACCCCAGCGAGCTGCCCGACCTCGGGAAGCTACCTGAGTTGGTGGTGTCCCAGCTTCCCCACTGTAAATGGGGACAATGCTGGTATCTTGCAACGTTTCGGTGCTACGAGGAGTGTGAGGCGTTGAGCGTGGGCCGGGCACATTCTGAGCTCTGGGTGAACAGGAGCTGTTCTCAGAGACCCTGGGAGGTGTGCCCAGAGAATGATGCCGCAGTGCTGGCTGTCGGGGGGGCTGCTGCTGGACCAGTGCCCCCACGATCAGAGTGGGAATGGACATGGAGCTGCCCCAGGGACAGCCTTTCCCTCCCAGTGTGCCCCGCCGAAGGAGAACTGCATTTCTTCTCCCATCCCAAGTGGGAGACACTTCCTGAATGTCTCAGGCTTAACATGACTGAAAGGGCCATGAGGGAGCCTTTTCTGCTGTTCCTCATCCCCACAGAGTGAAATGACACAAGGTGCCATGTTATTCATCAAGGCTCCCCAGTGCCCTCTCAGGGGCACACACGAGCTTTTAGCCCAGCCAGCCCCTCTGCCAGGGGCTCCTCCTGGGAAGAAGGCCACTCGCACTAAGGGCGTCTCCGGGTCCACTCAGCAGGAAGAGTGCCCCAGCACCCATGAGAGGAGCGCTCTCCACGTCTGGACAGCGCTGGGCTCAAGTCCCAGGCCAGTGGCAGGCACCAGTTCCCCCCCGGGACAGGGGCAGGTCTGTGGGGGCTGGGTGTGGAGAGCCTGGATGGGATGGTCACTCTGGGCACAGTCCTGCCTTCCACAGAGCAGGGTAACAAGGATGTGGCTTTCATTCTTGCTACTGGGGGAGATCTCGGGCAGTTTAGGCTAAAAATAACCTGGGGAATTTTTACATCCTAAACACAGCCTCCCCGCTGAACTGGCTGGACGGAGAGCCTGGAGGGGGCTGCCACTTACTGGTGCCGTGGACCTCCTCCCCAGTGAAGCGGATGTTGAAGGCATAGGTGGGGTCTCCGCCACTGGCTAGTTTGACACAAAGCTGAGAGGATGGCACTGAGGCCAGCTGCCTGGCCGCCTGGCAGAAGTAGGAGTTTTCAGAAGCTCTGATCTCCCCTGGAAAGAGAGAGGAGCTGAGAAGAGCCTTCCCAGTGGCCGTGTCGGCCCTTCCACCACAGGACAGACGCCTTGCCAGGCCTTTCCCCGCTTCTCGGACCTCGCCCTGCCCCCTTGTCCAGCCACCTTGCCTTCTCTCTGCTCTTGGAACATCTCAGAATCTTCACGCCTTAGCTGTGTGGTTCCCCCGGGGAGCGCGCTTCCCCTGTTCCCTCAGTGGCGGGCCCCCTCATCCCTCCGACTGGCTCTTCTCTCATGCCCTCGGGCTGGTGTCCTTCACGATGTTAGCCCGTCTGTCTACACGCTGTGACAGGGACTCCTGGCTGCCTCCCCAACATCCATTATCCTCTCTTCTTTGGGGTCAGAACCCCAACTTGAGCAGGTCCATGGCCAGCCAGAACAAAGTCTACATTTCCCAGCCTCCCTTGCAGTCACGTGTGGCCACGTGCTGACTTCTCCAACGAAATGTAAAAGCAAGGCGCTGGCTCCACGGAGCGGCGAGCTCCTTCCACGTCTCCCCCTTCCTCCTGCTGCCTGGAATGCAGCTCAGGAGGTGACCTTGAAGGTGGAAGCCACGCACCGGGACGCTAGAGCAGAATGGCAGAAGCAGCCAGACAAATAAGGAACTGCCAAAGCGGCCCTGGACTCCCTTCTTCTAGAGGCTTCTTTTTGTGTGATAAAGCAACTTGTTTGTTTAAGCACTGCTATTTTGCATTTTCCGGTCTGTGCAGCTAATCTTACCTCCCACAATTTCCAGTGGGTCCAAAGTGATCTCAGGCGCTGCGTGGTCAGCTGTCCTCTGCACGGTGGCGTTCAGCACCCGATTCATGACAGTCACCTTTGTATCATAGAAGATCAGCCCTGAAGGGAGGAATGTGGGACAGAGGCTGGGATGAGGCTGCTTCGTCACGCCCAGGAGACATCTAGCTTGCAGAAATACAAACCCAAACACATAAGAACACGGAGGCTTTGCCACAGCAAAAACTAAAAACCACCCAAGTGTCTGTCACAGCGAAAGGCTACGGACAAACCCTGGGCCCCACCACGGGCTGTATGGCACGGTGGCTCCAAGTGTGCGACACTGTGATCTCTGCAGCAGACTCTTAAATAGAAACGGAGTTCAGAACAGAATGCATGATGTGATACCCATTTTTGATTTAAAAAAAAAGACAAAAAATTGTGTGTATGTGCATTTATTTTTGTGTGAATAGAAAAGCCTGGAAGGACAGATACTCATCTGTTAACAATGGTCATCTTTAGGACATAGGGATGTGGGGGCAGATAGTGAGTCAGAGCTTTAACTTTATATATTTCTAAATAACCTGACAATTTTTAGTAAATTCAATTTTTTCAGAGGATAATTACAGTAACTGTGCTCGGGTGGAACTGCTGCTCCAGAGGAGACTTGCGTGTTCCATGTAAGATGGGGGCATCCTGGGCAGCAGCCTGGGGCCAGGCAGTGGCCTGGAGACTGCCCGTGGGCTCCGCCCTGGCGGGCACGGGCACTCACCTTTGGCCTCCTTCAGGAGGGCCGCGATGCCGTGAGTGTACATGGGCGTCTGGCGCAGCTCCACCAGGGGCAGGAAGAAGGTCTCCAGCGTGGTGTTCAGGGACTGCAGCAGGGCGAAGCGCAGGCGCAGGCTCTCGATGGGCACGTCTGCAGGGCACGAGCGGCAGTCAGGCCGGGGCTCAGCTGAGGGAGGCTGACACTCTATTTGTGAACAAACTCAGGTGGCCCCTGTCACTGGGGAGGGCACTGGGAGGGGGGCATTTCAAGTGAACCAGGAGGCTCCTGCAGTGGATTTTACCCCTGGGACCCCGAGATGCTGCTCACCAGTGGGCCCCCAATCTGCCTGAGCCTGTGCTGAGGGCGAGGCCCAGGCTGGCCAGGCGGGGGCCCCTCGCTCTCAAGGAATCCAAGGGTACCCCCAGCCCACCTTTGGGGCCATGCCAGGGCTGCATACTGCATTATTTTTAACTTTTAATTTTGAAGTAATCACAGACTTACAGGAAATTGCACAAATAATGTAGAGTCCTGCATACCTTTCACCCAGCTTCCCCCAGTGTGACATCATATCAAATCCAGGAAATTGCGACACTGGCACACTGACTTTGACCTGTTTGTCCTCACATCTGTCTCCTCTCCAGCTGGGAGGGACTGATGTCGTCAGGACAATTTCTTGCCCGCGTTGACCTCTGCAGTAGCCAGAGGAGAGCAAGGGCAGGTGGACACATGGCTGAGGGAGGGTGAGCAGGCTGAGCAGCAGCCCGTGGACACACGGACAGGCAGAGACACAAGCCCAGGGCCCATCTGCCAACGTGTCATGATGGGCCCCTTTCCAGGGGTGGATTTATGGACAATGTCCATTTTTTGTGTGCATTATTTTTTTGTATATTCTTAGCTTTTAATAAAAACACGTTGCTCTCTTGTCATTAAGGATAATGCCTCTAATGCACGCTATCAGACCACTCTGACCCCCTTGCTCCCGACGCCAGCCTGGCATCCGTGTGGCCTCTAGCAGGGACCTGGGTGTGACAGTGGGCCATTGCCTCCCAGCCACTGCCCTCCTGTACCTGCTGCATGGCTTGGTTGCAACAAGCACATAATAAGGCCTCACAAACTTTAATTTGGCCACAGTCACAGCTTCTTCTCTTTCTCTCCCTCTTTTTCACAGCAGGTGTTCCTAAGGATTTGTTCAATGGACGCGTAAAGGGCATCCAGTCCTTCTACACACCCCTGTACCGTCATGGGGGACACCCCCCCAGGGCAGTGCAGGGGACAGTCCCTGAAAGGCACACCCCAGGGGCCACATACTCAAGAGACAGGCCACTCTGGGGTCGGCGGCATCTGCAGGGTCCAGATAGACCTCGTGGGGATGGAGCCGCGCGGGTGTGATGGCAAGGTGGCGGCACAGCCGGTTGATGTACTGCACGAGCGCCACGTCCATCTCCAGGGTCCACTTCCTCGAGGCCTTGTGCGCATGTCGGACATCGATGCAGGCACACCTGGGGGTGGGCGGGAAAGGCAAGGTGGGCAGGGCCGCTGGGGAGACTGCTGGATTCCTCCAGAGCCACGTCCCAGCCCCAGGAGGACATCTGTAAGGCAGCCTTGCCTCCCAGGTTGTTTCTGGTGCTCAGCCAAGGTGCCGACTGCAGAGGGCCCACTCAGCGTGAGGGGAAAAGCTCCTTTCAGAAGAAGCTGAGCAGGCTGCAGGGGGTGGGGACGGCGCAACCTTTCTGGTGCCTTTGGCAACCCGCATCCACACGTGCCTCCCTTGGGCACGTGGACAGGAGGGCGTGATGGTCAAGGAACCTGGGCTCTGGAGGCCCGTGGTGAAATCCAGGCTACCCACGGTGACCCGGGCCACAGAGCACGCGCACTTTCTGAGCCTGTTTCTTCACCTATAAAACAGAGCCGGCAACAGCACAGTCTCACGCGCTGTCATGAGGACGCCAGTGGAGCACACAGCATGGCGCCCGGCACAGTCCAAGGGCACAGTGAGTACCAGCTGCTGGTGTCACTGAAGCCAGGACCCTTGACCCAGCGATCCCATCCGAGGGTGGCCTCTAGAGCTATCCGCACCGGCAAAGGTGTCTGTGAGGACACCACTGCAGGGCTGCTTTCCTACAGCAGAAGCAGACACGAGCTGAGTCCACTGCTAGGGGCTCCGCCGAACAAACGACACTACGTCCTGATAATGGACAGCTAGGCAGCCACTAAAATCGTCTGCTGGAGTAACATCAGATGATGCGGAAAAACGAAAAAAAGCAGATGGTAGAACAGTATGTCCTGTCTGACCCCTCTTCTATAGCACTGAAAACCCACCCCCAGAAAACGTCTACTGAGACATCAGAGTGATTGCCCCGGCCACAGAGTCACAGGGACTCTCCCGTGTCTGTGTAGATGGCATGAGGATTTTACTAAGTGTACACGTCCTTATTTCACAAACAGTAAGCTATTAACCCAAGGCAGGCAGGCAGGCAGGCAGGCGGGTGGATAGGTGCCCCTAGTTCCAGAGCCCACGGCCCCTCACGTGGGCCACCTGCCACACACAGCACGTCACGTGGGCAGAGCCCGTCTTGGGGAGGTGGTAGACGTGGCATCAGGCCTCTCCTCATCACAGGCCACTTCTGTCCCACCCAGGACAGAGGTGCTGAGAGAGACCTCGCCTCCTTCAGAAGGGGATCCCCGCTGCTGGGAGGGTCCCCTTACAGCCCCTTCCAGGCTGCTGATCCAGGCAGATGCCTTTGGCCGCCCTTAGACCAGCTGTGGTGAGGGGGGAAGCTGTGTCAGGGCACCACCATGGCCCCACAACACAGGAACGAGCCCTCCTAGCTGTTAGAAACGGGTCACTCCGCAATGAGTTCCTAGTCCAATTTGTTCCCTTCCTACTTAGAACGCAGTTTCTAGTTCAAAAGAGGTGATTCTACTTTTCAACAAAACCTCCAAAGTCATCTCTCTTACTGGCTTCTAAAACAAGTCAGAAAGCTCATCCCTGCCACCGTGATGTCAAGGCCACTGGGGATTGACTCTGAGCCTTCAATGAAGGTACAAAATGCTGGCGCCTAGCAGCAAACAATTTCTCAGCGCTGAAAACAGATTTTTTTTTTTTTTTTGAGGAAGATCAGCCCTGAGCTAACATCTGCCAATCCTCCTCTTTTTTTTTTTTTTTTTTGTTGAGGGAGACTGGCCCTGGGCTAACATCCATGCCGATCTTCCTCCACTTTATATGGGACGCCGCCACAGCATGGCCTGACAAGCGGTGCGTCGGTGCGTGCCCGGGATCCGAACCAGTGAACCCTGGGTCGCCGCAGCAGAGCGCACACACTTAACCACTCGCGCCACAGGGCCGGCCCCTGAAAACGGATTTTTAAAAAGCCTGCTTCTGGGGCTAGCCTGGTGGTGTAGTGGTTAAGTTCGTGCACTCAGCTTCAACGGCCTGCAGTTCACAGGTTCAGATCCTGGGCACGGATCCACATACCACTTATCAAGCCATGCCGTGGCAAGCATCCCACATATAAAAGTAGAGGCAAGTGGGCACAGATATTAGCCCAGGGCCAATCTTCCTCAGCAAAAAAACAAAAAATAAAAAGCCTGCTTCTGCCAGCCATTCTTTCTCCAATGCCCAGTACATCTTGCTGTGGGTGGGGGTGTGTAGGCCTGTGTCTGAGAGAGCCAGAGGGAGAGGGCAGGGAGAGTTCTTCTGGTTTGCAAACATCTTCCCTGCCTGGATTCACCTGCAGCTAGAAAGGAGACACCATATTTGTTTGGCCCCGGAGACTTGGGGAGCAGTGACCTTGCTGTGCTCCTGCCTGTGAAGGGGAGAGGGCAATGGAGACTCGGAGAGAAAGTGTGACTCCAAGGAAAACAGGTTCTTTGGAATAAGAGATCGTCCCTGTTGGACTGACATGTGCCGCCCACCTCCAATTCCAACGTTGAAGCCCTAACCCCCATGTGACCATACTTGGAGGTGCGGTCTTTAAGGACATATTAAGGTTAAATGAAGTCGTAAGGGTTGGTCCCTAATCCAAGAGAACTGGCGTCCTTATACGAAGACAGAGAGACCAGTGATGCAGGTGCACAGAGGAAAGGATACAGTGAGAAGGTGACTGCAAGCCAAGGAGAGGCCTCAGGAGAAACCACCCTGCTGACACCTTGGTCTTGGACTTCCAGCCTCCAGAACCGTGAGAAAATGGATTTCTGTTGTTTAGAACAGGGTTTCTTTTCAAACGGGTTAGAAAACCCACTTTAACAATTATGAAAAATCAGAAATTAACTCAGTAGGCATTAAAAACACGGCAGACAGAAGGGCTCTCCAGGAAGTATTTTCTTGGGGATGCATGCAGCAGTTGCAAATAGTTTTTACACAAGGTATCAACTGAGTTGAGGGACCACCTCTTACCTCTCAAAATGAAGATCATAACCACAGGATAAAATCGCCCTCCAGACACTACGGATGTCTTGCTTGGCTCGGTCAATAACAAACTTGTGAAATCCTTCCAAAGTCAGATACTTTTCCTCAGGGACTGATGGAAAAGAGTTCGCAGTGTTAGAAATTTGGTAAGAACTGTGCACAGCGGGGCCTCACAACATGCTCTGGCCGCATCCTCTCTTTCAGGGCCCAATCCATCTAGTCCCCCTTTTGTCTCCCGCCACTCCAGTGTCTGTTACCTGGCCATCTCTACCCACTGCCCAGTACACACACAACCCCTGACCTTACGGGGTCTCTGAGCCGCAGCCTCACATCACCAGGCTGGGGATCAAGCGGTGCAGTGCTTTCCCACAGGCCCTTCTTTCTCTAATCTCAGAAACATCCTGACTGACTAAGCCATGCTCGTGACAATGAGAATAGTTTCTCCACCTCTGCTGGGGCCTTTACGATGCTAAAGTTCTAATGCCCCAGGTAAGCGCCTTCTGGAAGAAAATGTCTAAGCAGATTTTGAGATCTTTACTTTCAGTCACAATCATCTATTCCTCCCCTTGGGTGTATGGTTATTTTTGGAGCTGCTATTTTGACCTCCCTGGTTCATGGTCATCAAAGACGGCATCGTGGGGCAACAACTGGCATTGGCCGGGTCTGTCTTCCCAACATCTCTCGCAATGCTGGCTGGCCTGAACCGGAACCCAAGGGAGCCCAGTGGTCAGGCAAAAGCAAAGAGGCTGGTCCCCAGGGTGGGCCGCGCGTCTCCAGCACGAAAGCAGCCCTGCACCCGGCTCAGGCCCAAGCTGCTCATTCACCTTCTTGTTTTTTGGTGGGTGACTTTTCTGGGTCCTTTTCATCTGGTTTGCTCTTTTCCGGTGACTTTGGCTTCACAGTTGGCTTTTTCTCACTTAAGGCAGTCCTGCTGTAGACCAAAGCATTGGAATCAGAATTCCTCACATGCCCACCTCCTCCTGATGGAGGAGACGCAGAGCCCCACACAGGCATGAGCTCATCTTCCCCCATGATGGCTCACGGGTCAGACAGGGCTGGGCTCAGGATCAGCTTTGTTCTGGTTGGGAAATTTACTGAATAAACCGATGCTTTAAAGTGTGAAAAACCTCGAAGAGACACTTTGCAAACATTCTTTCTATATACTTTACAGCTGTACTGTCCAAGAAGTAGCCACTAGCCAGATGTAGCAACTTAAGTTACAATTAATTAAAATAAAATGACAGATTCTGTTCCTTGGTTGCACATGCCACATTTCAAGTGCTCAGTAGCCACATGTGCCAGTGGCTACTGTACTGAACAGCACAAACAGAAAACAGTACAGATTTCCAACATCACAGCAAGTTCTATTGGATGGTACTGATGTAAAAGCATCATTATATATAATTAATTAATAAAAAGACACCTTATTTTTCTGATCATTTGAACAATTCCTCTAGAGACTAGAGACTCTAGGTAACACTTTGCTATCAGAGTCTCAACTATAAGTACTTGAGAGTCATAAGCCTGTATCTAAAGAAAATTCTATTAAATATGTATGTATATTACACATGGAATATTACATAGCTATTACAAAAAAAAGGAATGGGGAAATTCTTTGTGTGCTGATATGGAATCACCTCCAAGGTTAGTAGTAAACAGAAACAGCAAGGTACAGGCATTGTGTAGAGTTCCTGACATTCGGGTGTGTATATGTTTGCTTGTGTGTACACAGAAGAGTTCTGGAAGGCTACACAGGTAACACTGGCAGTCGCAGGGAAGGGAACCAGGAGACTTGAGGATGGAGGGGAAGAGGACTAGCTTTTCACTGCACATGCTTTTGAATTTTGTACTATTTTAACCATTTAAAATTTAAGAAAATAATACATATATGTAAATAAAAGGTGATGCACTTAAATGTTAAAAGTAGTTGCTATGTATGGGGTAATGAAGCTTTTTTCAATATGCAAGTGTGCATTTTATAGTTTTTCTATAATAACTATGCATTATTTTTGTGGTTAAAAGAAGTCAGAACTTTTTAACAATTCTGTACATTTTAGATGTTTTATTCATTCAAACTGGTCTGCTTTCCAGCCTGCACGGTCTAGATTTTACGATACTTGCAGAGAAAATGAAACGTTCTCTTTCAGTTGACGAAGCTGAGGACCGAAAGGACTCCAGCAACAAAGCAGAGAAGAGCTAGGATGTCTGGCTCCCCAGAGGCGCCGACAGCCTCCCAGGAAGCCTGCTGGGAGGTGGCTCCTGCACTTCCCTGGCTGGCCCGTCTTCCGAGACCCTTGGACGCCCACCTGACGTTGTTGAGCACGGTCTTGTCCTTGGCAGGGGGCTTGGTGATGGGCCGCTTGGTGCTCACCACCTTCACCGGGTGCTGCTCCTTCCCGGCTTTGCTGTACTTGCTCTTATCAAACTTGGGCTTCGGCACCCCGTACTTCCTCAGGATCTGTGGGGCACCAAAGGGGGAGAGGGGTGCTCAGGCTCACCCCGAGGTGCACCTGAGGCCCAGCACAGGCACAGTGGGGATGGGGCAGCTACCTGGGTGAGCTGGTCCTCCAGCACCTTTTTTGGAGGCCGGACATTGGTGAAGAAGAGGTGGAGGAGGTTGCCTGGCGTCTGGGAGTTAATCTGCTCTTTGCTAAGATAAATGTCAGACACTTTGATAGGCTTTGCCGGTGTCAGGCTCAGCATCTGCTCTGAATGGACACAGCTCTTAAATATCTCCGTCAGCACCTCTCTGGCCCCTGGCACCAGCTTCTCACCTGTCACAGAATGGAAGGAGGGCAAAACAATTCTGCCATAAACATGCTACGTGAGGATAAGCCTTGCAGCATTTTATTTGTTTATTTTTCATGAACAACTTATTTTTGGAAGTGGGTAACAGACATTTAGTAGCAATGATGAGCTGTCCACCAAAACCTGGTGTCCCCTTTTTGGGCACACACCTCAGTTATATGCCCAGCCTTCTTTGCTGTAAGGTGTGGCCCTGTGACGTGGGATGTAAGCCTCTCCTGGGCCAGTCTGCTTTCTTCTGCACTCATGTCCTCCATTGACTGCATGGAGATGACAAGCCCCCAGGGATGGCAGACCTCAGCACTCACCCTGGACTCACATGTGCAGGAAATAAACCTTCTGTGGATCTGAGCCACTGGACTCTTGGGTTTATTTATTGTGGTAGTTTGACCCACCTTAACTGAAACAACATGTTTCTGCCTATAGTCTCAAAGGAACAAAAGGATATAGAGACTGCAAGTATTTTTAGTGCCAAGTACAGGTTGTCAAACAAGTTATTACATTATTAGAAAACATGTTTCAAAACTGGCACAAGCAGATGGAAAAAGAAAGTTTTCTCAGATATAAGAAAATTGTCCAAGAGCACAAGAAAAAACACATTTTTTTGGTCCCCAAACAAGTGCTCCAGAAGGTGCTCCCACCTTTCCTAAGGGACCAGTAGGAACCCATCTGCATGCTTCTCCTGGCCCAGGACCCTGACTTGAAGCTGTCCTGACTCACTCATCACTCCCTCCTCCTTCCCGCTCTGTTCTCCTTGTCATTTCTCTCTGGGGATGTGACTCACAAGAGCCACCACCAGGTTAGGCTCAGCTGTGGGGAGCAGAGCACAAAGGCCTCACAGGCCTCTGGGCAGACGGGGTGTGGACAGGCGTGCGGAGGAGGTGGCCAGACCTAGAAGCTAACTCAGCAGAACCACAACTTAAAGAATCTCAAGCAAAGCTCGCGTAGCAGTTTAACGTGGCAAACGTTACCAAAAGACCGAGTACCTCATGTGGAGGGTTTCACTATGACAAAACCGGGAATTAGAACTAAATTCAGATTCAACGTATGAAAGACTGCTAAGGCATTAATTACGGCACAAAAAGACCTCTGTTTTTCCCCTGATCCTACACTAGTCATCCCCATATGGGCAGCTGAGAGCAGAGGGGGCAAAACACACACTAATAAGGGAGCAGGGCCGAGACCAAGGTGGGGAGAGTGAGGCGGTCCCCTCAGCGCAAGATTCCCCAAACACTCGTGATCAAGATATATATTTTAATGCAGAATAAAAAAAAAATCAAAATAAATACAAAAAAACCCATGATGAGCAAAATATTAATAGTACTGTGCTAAGCCATATCAAAACCTGACACAAAGGGAAAAGTCAGTAATACTGATCCTGTCTTCATTTAAAATTTTAGTATTTTGTTCATCATGGATATTTTGCATTAATTTTGACTTTTATACATGTTGCATTAAAAAAATTACCTAGATTACTGAGTTTCTTGGAGCCCCATTACATTTTGTGCCCAAGGCCTTACTTACCTTACTCTGGTCTCAGCCCTGGGGGAACATTTCAAAATTTCATGATTGGGGCAGAAAAATTTGAACTAACAAAACCCATACTCCATATTACATTTTTGTACTCGAACAACATAAAACAAAACAACTCTATTAAGAAATTTCAAACACTAACGAATTAGAACAAAGGAAATGGATTAAAAATTTTGAGAAAGACTAGTACAAAATAAAAGTGACAACACAAAGAACTGTAATTATAAAAAAAAAAAAAAGAAAAATTGCTGCCGCTTCTGAAGTGCAGCCTGGTTTTAGGTGAGAGCCTCCTGCGAGAGTCAGCTCTGGGGCCTTGGGAGAGCCTGGGTCCTGGATGAACACTTGGGTATCGCACAGAAGAAGTGGGGAACCCGACAGGGTCCCCTACATAAGAGCCGCCAGAATGACAAAGTGGGACTTTGTGAAAAAGGAGCTAGAACTGCCTCTTCCCCAAGAATTAGTTTTCATGGGTGAGGCATTTGCTGCCCTCAACCATATGACCAAATGACTACCAGCAACGTACTTGGTATGTTCTAGCTCCACAGGACAGAACAAAATAAATACCCCTGAACTTGAACAAGGGGAAGCCTGGCCAGACAAAAGGAAAAATATGACTTGAATGCAAGCCCACATTCAAGCCTGAAGCGGGCTGTGGCACAGCCATTCCTGGTGGTCTCTTGACTGGCTGGACACAGCGGGCCTGTGGCAGGAGCAGCCCCATGGCCTTGGGAGCCCGGACAGCTGGGAGACGGTAGAAGTGTTCTCTCTACATCATATGAAGATGCACACAATGCATCTTCCCTTAGCCAAGCAATGAACCTCCTGTCCCATCTCCCCAACCCCCCTGAATCATTTATTAAGTCTGCAACCCCCAGGAGTGCCCCCAGAGTTCCTTTTCAAGTTAAGATGTTAAAAATAGGGGAAATTGGGCATAGAGGGGGGAGATCATTTTTGCTCAATTTTTTCTGTAAATTTAAAACTGCTCAATAAAAAAAGTCTATTAATTACAAAAAAATCCATAACCTACCTTTAATTGACTTATCATTGAAATAATCTTCTAACCCTGGGCTCCCCTGAGTATCGAACAAACTCTGATTTACTACAGATACAGTGAGAATCTCTTCCGTTGACATTTCCATTAATTCATCTTCACCATCCAAACTTGACAAACCAATCAAGTCATTATTGTTAAATAAACTTGCTCGAATTTTCTCAATTTTGGCTCGGGATCTTATCTGTGTGAACAAAGAAAAGGGTCGGGATTTGAGAGAGTGACCAATTCAACAGGAATGACTTTTTTCCCTTCCTGCCTTTCCCTGAAACCCTCTCCTGGTCTAGAGTGTTGTGAGCACTGCCCAACTCAGGGGAGCTGGCCTTCCTGGTAGAGTCTCTCCCGCGTGCCAACGGCAGTAACCTGGAGGGGAACAACTCAACTGGAAACCTCGTCACTAAACCCTGGACAGGTCTGAGGGTTTACCCCGATGCCCAGCAGGCTAAAATCCATGCTCGGCTCTGAGAAAGTCCCCAGGAAGAAGGCAGATAAAGTAAAGAAGTGATTCTAGGAAGGACATCAGCCACTGGATCCTGGAGCTCTCCTTTCAGAGCCCACTGGGGAGAGCAAGGCAACGCGAGTTCTCTTCACAGAGCCCTCCTCTCCACATCCAGTAAAGGGGAGAAGAGTTTTTACTCCGAGCCTGACTCCCGTTACACAAAGGTGCAGGAAGACACAGGATGTGCGATTTCTAAACAAACAGGCCCAAGAAACAGATGGGATCTTGAAGTGGAAATGGGACCCAGCAACACATGCACCATCTGAAACTCAGAATCACCTGGAACAGAATGGTAAGAGTCTGTTCTCACACTGCTCAGTGAAGATCCCTCCTGCTGAGGGCAGCATTTAAAACAACCTAAGGCCATTCAAAAATATAGCAGCTGGGCCTGAGTTGGAACGCACTTGATAAAGCCCATCCATCAGCCCCTCGAGCCACTCCACCTCCCTCCCGTACTCAGCAATGAACTGCACTGGCTTCATGACATCAGACTTGATAGCACTCTTAGAGATGTGACCTCAAACATAAAAAATCAACATGATAAATCATTGCTGTTTCCAAGGGCTGCCTCAGGCAGCCCCTAAGGGCTCCAACGTCACCTATCAGTTAATCCCTTGGAAATAATAATGGAAAGTTTAAAGAGGCTTGGGGGACTCAAGTTGCTCAAGATTTTAGTGGTTGCCAAGCCGTGAGCACGGTTACCTCCACGACTGCGAAGCCTTTGATGGGGCGCGCTGCGAGGGGCTGGCTGTCCAGGGACGTGACTGTGTACATGGAGCCCACGTCCGACACCGAGGCCGTCTCTGCATTGTCCAGGGGCTCCCCCAGGCTCCCCAGGCTGCCCAGACTGCCAGTGCTGCACAGGGAAACGTCCAGGCTCTCTTGGCTGGACACCACGTGGGGCTCCAACAAGCCAGGAGGGATGGGCAGCTCGAGGCCTGAGGGCAGCGGCTCCACAGAGAGGTCACTGACTGCCTGCGAGATGCCCTGGGAGCTGCAGATGGACGCCTGGCTGGTGGAAGCAGATGCGCTGACGCTCATGGCGGGGGTCAGGCTGCTGGACGTGCTGACCTCCAAACTGTCCGTGCTGGGGAAGCCCAGGGTCTTCTCCGGCTCGGCTTTCCCTTCACCGCCCTCAGCCTTGTCTTTCGGCTTCTTGGGGTCTTCGTCCTGCAGGGGAATGTAGATCTCGTCTTTGAAGACCCCGCCGTGGGCATTGCAAGCCTTGCGGATAGCCCCTCTGACGACGCCCTCATCCAGGTGGGTGGGGATTCCGGAGATCACCAGCAAGCGGCTGTGGGCCGTGGGGCCGACCAGGGCCTGGCAGGCGTCGGCAATGGCGTCACTCGTCACGCCCAGCCCCTGCGGGTCCTTCCTGGTGAGGTGCCGGAGGATGATGAGCAAGGTGAGGGCTCGGTGGAACCACAGCATGTCCTCGGGCTTGCTGCCCCCGATGCTGAGCATGGCGGAGTCTGAGTCCACTGAGCGGGAGGACTGGCGCTTCCCGGAGGAGGAGGCCTTTTCACGCTTCATCTTGACTTTTTTCCTCTTGGACAGGAGGCTGGGGCTCTGGGGTGTCTGTCCTGGGGAGGACGAGGAGGAGGAGGACGAGTCACTGAGGTTTGGGGTGGTAGTTGAGGTCACCCCGCTGGCTGTGACACTCATGTTGGTAGGCAGAGTCACTTCGGCCACTGCCAGGCAACCTTCCATGAGGGCATGAAAATACGTAGAGAACCTGCCCTGGTCACCAGCTGCTGCTCCCGAGCCTCCGCAGGCACCACCCGAGACCCAGCTCTGGGTCTCCTCGTCGTATAGCTTATGCAGCTCCGACTGCAGGGCCATCAGCATGGCCAGGCAGGGGTTCAGCTGGAGGGCGATGGAGGAGGACAGGCCAGCAGGGTGCTTCCTCTGCTCCAGGGTGTGCACTGTGCGCAGCAGCTCCGCCAGGAGATGGAAAACGAGCTCCTTCACGCAGGCCGCCATGTCCGTGGTCCACAGGAAGTTTCCTGAGGCAGACATAAAACAGTAATAGCAACAGTCACTCACACAGCACTTACCATGCGCCAGGCACTGTCCTAAGCGCTTTAACGGATTCAACCCTCAGGGCGACACTGTGAGACAGGCACTACAGTACTCAGCCCCACCTCACAGGTGAAGAAAAAGAGGCTCAGACAGCTGAAGGACTTGCCCAAGGCCACACAGCTACCAGAGGGAGAGCCGGGCAGGCTGGCCCCAGAGTCTACGGCCTTAACCACTGTGCCGGGTGATGGCATGGCAGCCTGCTTCCATAGCTTGGGCCACAAAATCATTATTTTCTTCATTATAAGGGTATCAAGTAAGTCAGTGTCAGGTCACTAGAACAGTGTTTCCCGGACCATGGGATGCTTACTGTTGGGGGCATACAGGCCAATTTTACCAGCTAGCACAGAAAGACACACTGAACAGTTATTCCTTTTGAACTCCTCTTTTAGTCCTGATTTTGTCACCAAGAAAGCCTTACCATGGGGCTGGCATATTCTTAACAGAGACTGGGCCATAGACCCAGAGCCTTTCACAGGCAACAGCATTCAGCCAGAATTTCATAACTATTTATCTTCTTACAGTTATCTTCTAGTTATGGCAAGGGAGACTAACTGTCCATTTAAAGTAGCAACATAAAGTTTCCTTTAAAATTAAAGTTTAAAAAAAGGAGAAAGGAGTTGATTGTCATAAAAACAAGTAAATAAATGCTGATAGGCATGATACGTATACATGGTAGAAATCAGACATGGGGGGCATGAGAACGACTGAAGTTTCGAAATACTGTCTAGAACAACAAGATGGACCCCACACCTGCACCAGCGTCCCCTTCATGCCAGGGGTGTATCTTCTGTTCACACAGTCATGTTACGGACAGGGAGGCCCAAGGGCCGGGTCTGCCTGACTTACTGAGAATCTCTGATTAAGCCCAGCACCTACAAAAGAGGGAACTAAGCTGCCTGCTCTCAGGGGTGACACTGCTTGATAATTCTAATCAGAAATAAACTCATGGGACATGGGTGCTCATGGAGCCATTCACAGAGGACAAGTGCCAGAGGGGTCCAGAGCCAAGCCCTTGGATGCTCACGTTCCCTCCTCCACTGTCCTTCCTCTGCCATTTGCCATTTATGTAAGAGGAGGCCTGGGAGAGAACTCTCCACCAAAAGGGCATTAGAGGCCCATGAGCTGAGAGCCACCTTGTTCTCACAGTGGTTCCCGGCTCACCACCCCCACCCCTTGCCCAGTTTGTTTTAAAGAATTCAATTTAGTTGTCAGCATTTAAAAATTGGGAAATTCACATCAATATCTAGATTTATGGTTTTTCTTGAAATAGAACGTAAAAACACCTGGCAAGACTAGGGCCACATTCTCATGCAGCATTGAGGAGCAGGGCTCACTGGCTGCTCTCCAGGTCACTGAAGTACCCAGCCCACTTTCTTCTTTTACTTCTCTCATTTACAGCATCTGTCTGACCCCTGAGGGCATTGGAGTTTGCAACACTTTTTCCCCAATATTTTACTATGAAAAAATTAAAAAAATACACAAAAGTTGAACTACTTACACAGTAAATACCAATATGCCCACCGCCTGGATTCTACGGTTAACAGTTGGCTGTATCTTTCTTACACGTCTGTCTATCTATCCTCTATTCATCTTTAAACTCATCTCAGTTTTTGATTATTTCAAAATGAGTTGCAGACATCAGTATGTTTTATCCCTAAACACTTAAGTAGACATATCATTAATTAAAGTTGAAAATTTATTTAGAAATTCGAGGTAAATTTACATATGGTAAGCACACAACTCTTAAATTTACCATTCCATGAGTTTTGCCAAAATGCAACCCCTTTTTAACCTTTCAGGTGCTACGAAGTCATGTTTGATTTTGTAACATCGTTCACTTCCATGCCACCTTTCACCTACAAAGTTATAATAAGGGCATATATTTATGTTTTAAAGTAAAGATGATAAAATTAATCTTATTTTCATGGTTAGTTGCCACCCCTCAAAATAATGGAAATACCCTGCAAATCATTTGAAAGTCTAGGCTATAGCTTACACTCAATTCCCCAAGCCCACTTCACACGACAGCAACCCGACAAGAAGCTATCAGCGCCTGGGCTACCTGCGGCTGCTCCCTAGCCCCTGTGACCAGCTCCTTCCTCAGGCACCGAGACTGCTGCCCAGGCCCCGGCCAGGAGGGAAGGGAAGCCTCACCCAGCAGCTCCACCACTTGCAGGAGGACAGACGTCGGGAGGGTGTCAGGCTCATCTTCCGACTTCCCTTCGCCATCCTCCGACTTCCAGGACAGCAGCTGCTCCGCAAAGGCCATAGCCAGTGGGAATTCCAGGGGCAGAGAATGTAACACCAGCACGGCTCCAGGAGGTGGAGACACCCCTAGAAGAAGCACCCAGGAGGAAAGCTCACGACTGGCAGCAAAAGACCTGCCAGGTGCATGTGGAGAAACAGGGTCCGAAAGCCCACCCACTCATCTGCTGGAGCGACCTCTCGACACTCCAGACAGTCAGCTGCAGGCGCAGAAGGAGTCAGCGGACATCCCTCCAAGGAGTCCACTTGCTGGTGTGACAGCGGGACAAAGGGCAGCGACAGGAATAGGGAAGGAGAAACATTCCTCAGCCAGTTAGACATCAACCAGCCTGATGACCCAGCAGGGAAATAGTAAGTCAGACTTTAAAAGACGCTTCACTGGAATATTCCCAACTTGGTAAAAAACTAATCAGCCCTTTGGCGTGGCTATAATCCCACAAGAGCATTACACTTATATTGGGTTTACAGAGTGGACCAGCAAGGGGTCCCCCAGACCAGGTGCTACCAGGACCTTGGGCTTTGGTTCTCTTTTATTACCTTCCGTCACTGCTATGGCCTGAATGTGACCCAAAGCTGCCTACAGGGAGAGGAAAAGGCCCTGAGACTCCCCAACCCCTCACTGCAAGCCCTGGTCAGACATAAACCAGGGAGGGGGTTAGAGGTCTTTGGACAAGACAGGAGGAACCATGTTGACTGGCCTGCACTTTGGGGTGAATGTTTACACAGTGGTAATTGGGGAATGACAGGTAAGACAGAGATCCTCTGTTTTTTAATTATAAAGTTTAAAACAGCTAGTATAGGCAAAATACTACGAAAAAATAGACCCTAATAAAAAAAGATCATAAAGTTGTTTGGCAATGACCAAATCACTTAAGAAATCTCCTTTCATTTCATTCCCTAAAGATGCAGTGTCTCTGGGACAGGAGCAATGGGGAGGCCGAGGCCCAGTTTTTGACTTCAAACCCAGTTCATAATTGTCTCTAGCAAACATGTGTCCATCTGTTCTTCTCAAACACACCAAGGAAGGGTAGTGGGAGTCTGTGACTGGTTTTCCTTTCCTCTGTGTGTTTACTCAGAAACAGTCAGCTGGCCCTGGTACACAAAGTCAGCGATAGCTCCAGGATTAGAGACGGAGCCCTCCTCTAAATTGAAAACCGCCAAGGTTTAAGAAAGGATGCCAGGGAGACAAGCCCCATTGAGCCTGGCAGCCCGGCCACTAGGCTGTTTACCACCTAGATGGGGAGTAGACGCTCACTGTGGCCTGTGCCCCCGGGAGCCACAGGATACATGAGAGAATTCGGTTTTAACAAGAACTCGAGGAAAGGGAACTGGGATTTCGACAGTTAAATGATGAGACTGTGCTGTTCAGGTCATTCTGAAGAGCGGGTATCCCAGCACACACTTGTGGAAGGAAAGGAAATCCCCATGTGGTCTAGGCAGTGTCTACCAGGCCTTCTCCAGGCAGGAAGGGGAGCCCTTTTAATCTACTGTCTCCAAAATACACTGCCCCCAGCAGTCCTGTTCTTTACCAATAGGAAACTGGAACACAGCAAGGAACCAAATCCTTTCTATCTTCAAAAAGAAGGAAAGCAGAGAATGACTTCAAGCTATTCTTATTACCATGAGTTAACTCGGAGTCTTACCCAGTTTGATGTGGACCTTGTCCGTGGAGAGGATCACAGAAGGGTACTGGTTGGTGGTGGGAGGAGGCGTGAGCCCGGTGTTGGCCGGAGATGCATCCCGCGGGTAACAGACGGCCTCGATGAGGTTTAGCTGGCCATTTCGCTTCACTTTGTGGCCAAGCCCGTACACGAGCACGCGTGCCCATGGCGCCTTGTACAGAGAGGAGCTGAGGAGGAGGGATGAGCGTGAGGAGAGTCCAGCCACGCATACAAGGGAGAGTCAATAGATGCTTTGTCATGAGAAGGAGGGTGAGAACTGGGCATATGTAAGTTACTTCCACCACATTTTAGAAGGTCAGTCTTTATAAAGACTAATTTCTAAAACATGGAAATATGAGAAGAACTGTAAATTATTTTCAAATATAGTATGCATTAAAGAATAAAAACAATTTGAGTTTTTCTTCTGTCAATTTCACCAGAATCTGTTTTACTTTTCTCTCCCCATCACCATGTTCTGGAGAACACGCAACTTACTCTTTGCGGAATCCAGACTGACTTTCTTTGCAAGATACAACGACAAAAGCCGCCCCGGGGAAATTAACATCCATATTGACTTTGGACTCGGAAATTGGAAACTCTTCGGAGGGGAACTGCTCTGGTGCTGTCTGCAAAGAGACATTTAACAAGGAAAGCCACAGGCTAAACACAGGAGAGCATTTCATCTTCCCAGCTCCCAGGCGAAGGACAGAGCCCACGAATATGCTGTCATAGGTTCAGGAGGACAAGCAAGTCCTCTGGGAGGAAGGACACTACAGATGGGACAAGGCAGAAGAGCTTCAAAGAAAAGGAGACCAACAAGGAGGGAAGCATCAGGAAGAAAGAGTCATTTTTCGCAAGCCACTAAGACTTCCAGCCAAAACTGTTAGCCCAGTTCAGGGACATGAAAGCTTTAGACTTTCACCTGCAAGAAAGAGCAGATCTGTCTCGTCAGCTCCAAAAGGCTCTCCTCGCCCTGGTGCAGAGACCGTGTGATGGCCACGTTAAGCCACTCCCTCACTGTCTGCGAGTTGCCCTGGTAGAAGAGGTCGGTGGCTGCGCAGTTCTGGGAATGGATGCAATGCTGCAGAGACTGTGCCAGGAGGATTGAGCTGGAGCTGATGGTGCCGTCTGGGGACAGGAAAGAAAACATAAGTTTACCAGAAGCACAGCAGCCAATGGCTGTGAGATCCTAAGTAACAAACAATGAACGACCTGTCCAGACATTGGGAGGGGTCAGCCTGGACATAATGTCTTGGATAACAGATAGATCCTGCACGAGGGGATTTAGAAGATCAGTGGTCTTTAAATTTTGGCTTTCTTTTAAGCAACAAAACTGTTTCCTAAAATAAAATCTTAAGTGGAGGCCCAGGTCTATCGAGCAGATAGAAGTGGAGCTGCTCGGATTCAGGGGTTCCCAGAGCCTGACCTATCTGGCTGCCCTGGCCCACCCTGAGCTGCACCAGGAACCACTAGGGTGGCTCAGGGTGCAGTTTATAAAGCAAGTATCAGGTCATTACGACAGAGCTTCCTGCACAAGCACTTTAATGCTTTCCAGGCATGTTTCAGAGCCTCTAAGTTCCTGGGCTGGGCCGGTGGACCCGGGCACTGAGGCGGGCCAGTGGAGATGCAGCACACCGGCACTGGCTGGGGCCCCACGGCTGTGAGACGCCCTCGACGCTTAGAGAGCCACCTGCTGTCTCACCTCTTGCTCCCATCTTAGCTGCTGGGAGGTCAAGGGGAGCAGGCTAGAGGCCAAGGTGCCCGAGGAAGACAGAAGGGGCCCTCAGTCTTTGACTGGGCCGAGAGCAGATTCATCACTTAGCTTTCACCAGGGGAGCAGGTGGCCCTCACCCCAGGGACCTCAAGGTTAGCAGACGCACAAAAGGTGGCGCACTGGAACAGCTCCGCCTGAAGTCACAATGAATCAATCTGGTCTGCTCTGAAGGAGTCTGATGGCAGGAACACTTCCCCTTCTTTACCATGCCCGGAAATGTCTGTGGCAGCAGTATAGTGACTAGATTTCACAAATAACACTTAGTTTTCCTTGATCCACAATTAGTTTGAGAAGCTCAATGAATGCTTAAAAGATTAATGACTAAAGTGAGTGATACATTTTTCAAAGAGGGAGACAGCACTGCCAAGACAATCACAGCTCTTAGTGCGGTCTGTCCACACTAATCTAAAGGTACTGCGCTCGAATTTCTCCTCCCCTCACGTGGAGAACGATACGCTAAGCACACCTCCCAGCTGGGGCTGGTTTCTGCAGTGATGGTAGCAAAGCCAAGTTTTACCTGGGAGGGGAGGAGCAAGGAGCTGATTGGACAGCAGCTGCAGGTGCTCCAGGGTAATGTCCCGGATGGCAGGGATGTGGAAGAGGCGGGTAAACAAGTGAGGCAGTTTGGGGGCGAAGATATTGAGCAGGGCCATGCGGCAGTACAGCCTGGCCAGCGAAGCCTCACATCGTAGCAGCTCTCTGCAAGGGAAAAGGCAGGGGAGACGCACTGAGCATTTACGCCCCACACAGGACCAAGCTGCAGGCTTCTGAAAGGAAAGGACACATCTCAGGCTGTGCTTCTGGCCCCAGGTTCTGTACTCCAAGTGAATCAGTTGTGCTTTAAACAAAAAACCACAGTTAGCTAGGTTTGGATTTTCTCAATGCAAAAATCACTGTGGAAAAAGAAACGAAAATACACGTTCACACAAAAACTTACACGTCTGTTCATAGCAGTATTGTTCATAGTAGCCAAGAAGTGGAAACAACCCAAATGCCCATAAACTGATGAATGGTAAATCTATATAATGGAATATTATTCAGCAATAAGAAGGAATGAATTACTGATACATGCTACAACATGGATGAAGACATTATGCCATGCAAAAAAAAAAAAAAGCGAGACACAAAGAGCCACATAGTATGATTCCATTTATACAGATTGTCCAGAATTAAGCAAATCCATAGAGATAAAAGAATGGTGGTTGAGCTAGGGGACGGGAGAATGGGAACTGACTACTAATGGGTATGGGTTTCTTTTTGGGGTGATGAAAATGTTCTAAAATTGATTGTGGTGATGGTTGTACAACTTTATGAATATACTAAAAACCACTGACTTGTATACTTTAAACTGGTGAATTGTATGGTATGTGAATTTTATCTCAATAAAGCTATTATAAAAAACTCACCGTGAGCACTTTTTATGTGATGAATTTATGAAGCAGTTGGCATTCAACTTGAATAACAGCTCATTAGTGATGAAGCAGGCCTCATTTAAAATTACATCTCTTGATAAAGAATCTAATCTAGCTAATACTAAGCATAGGGGAGGCTCCCTGTATTTTATTAGCTAATCACCATAATTAAAAATTCTCCTGGTATTAAGCACTTAACTAAAAAGGCAAGTTAGAAGCAGCTTTAGAAGCAGTTTCTTTTTCCACAGCAGCCCTGTTTCTATAAAGTCTAGGTCCCTAACCCACTCTGAACCAACAGGGGTCATCTGATAATTGCCTACTGACTGGAATTAAATTTAATGCTACTCCATCATAACTCAGATTTGGGCATAATGGCAACTAAAGAAACAACAACCCAACATATAACACTTGACGAATCTGTATGGCTATGAAGTGAAGATAAACAAGAAAACAGCTAAGATGCTGAATGTTAGGTGGCTTCTTTCTCATCTCCACCAGTTTGTAATATTCTTCTGTCAGAATTTGAAACAAGCCAACTCCACCTTTTTCCTGCCTCCTCGGAAGCCCATGCGTTGACTGCACTGGCACAGCTCACAGGACCAGGACAGAAAACAGATGACGCTGAGTGTGAAAGCTGAAAGCCCGTACAGACTCCCCACAGCCCTCTCCTCAGACTTCAAAGGCTGAAGTTGCCAGGATAAGGCTGGAAGGAGACGGTTTGGGTTGGGTGCCTCTGCTGTGACTCTGCAGACGCTGATGCCTCTGCAGCCACTGCTGATGAGGCCTCCACCCCTTTGTTTTTCTAAATTCTCTCTCAAACCCATGCAGTGCTTTAGACAGTGTATACCTCTGATGAAAATCCGTACTAGGACCTGAAATCCAGTCACTTTATTGATCAAACAAATCTGTATGGCATGTTTCATATCTCTCCCAATACCGAGATCACTGCATTAATACTGAGAATAAACGTCCTACATCTGTAGCCTGACTGTAATCCTACAAAGCACTTTCTTGCCTTTTCTCTCACTTGTTAGTCAGCAGTCAATAGGTTTCATCTATCAGAGACATTTGCTAAAAATATGAGTAAAAGTCATTAAATAAAGCTTTAAGAGCTTTTAATAGTATCATGCTGATATTCAAGCGTACATGTTTGGGGATTCTTTTCAACAAATATTTTGAGTTTACAATGCGAGCCAGAGCCCAGATCAGGCACTGGAGGCTGTAGCAAAGAATCAGACAAAGTCTCTGCTTTTAGGAAGCTTACATTCTAGAGGGAGGAGACACACAATAAACAAATTTAAAAAAAACAACAAGTAAAAATACCAGGTCCTGGAAGAGAAAATACAGTATTATAACATGTGACTGCGTGCTTACTTAGATTAGACGGTGAGGCAAGGCCTTTTCGGAAAGGTGACACTCATTGAGATCTGAATGACAAGAATGAGACAGCCATGCAAACTTCTGGGCAAAGCATTCCAGGCAGAGGGAACAGCATACACAGAGACACTGAGGAGGAAAGAAGCCTGGTGTGTGAGCGAAACAGAAAGGCCAGCACTGCTGAGGGAGAGTACGCTGGAGAAGCAGACTCGGAGGCTGACGCAGGGTGAGCCAGGTTAAGGGTTTGGATTCTACTCCAAAGGAAATGGAAAGTCATGGGAAGGTTTGAATTAGAGGAGAAAGATGAGTGATCTATGTTTCTAAAAGATCCCTTTGTTGTGGCACGAAAAGAGAGCTGAGGCCTAGACTAGCGTGGTGGTGGCGGAACTGGAGAGAAGCAGACAGACTGGGGGTGCATTCTGGAAGAAGAGTCAACAGGACTTGCTGAAAGGTTACGTGAGATAACAAGGAAAAAGGATGACTCGTGGCACCCCTGACAGACATGGAAAGACCAGTGAAGGAGGGGCTTTGGGGAAAATCCAGATTCTACTTCACATGCCACATTTTAGGTGCCTCTTAGGTTATCTGTGAGTAAAGAGTCAACAACACTCTTTCCTCGTCTACGTAAGGATCGACTTTGGTTAGCTTGTTTTCAGCTCCATTCTTCTGAAAACCTGACACAAGTAGAGTATCAACAGTACCAGGCACATTGCTTATGGTCAAAATGACCCCCAACTGGCAAGCTACATCTGGACTAGGAAGGTGGAAAGAACGTTCTCAGTGGGAAGCCTCAGCTTCGAGGCTTCCTGGAGTATAGTGGTTCCTGTAACTGCGCATACCTCTTGCTGGAATCCCTAGAAGCTATGTCTGTGGAGTTGTTACAAGAGATACGGGCTTCTATTTGGGACATGGGGCTGCTCAGCCACCATGCAGACACTGCCATGTGAAGCCTATCCCTCACGCTTGGGTTGTCACTGGTGTGGGTGGGGTCAGAGAATAGTCCCTGAACTTCTGTGTGGACAACTATGATGATTCCTGCTGAAAAAACACACATGACATGGCCCTGTGGCACACCATGCTTCCCATCCTGTATCTTTTTAAGTGAACCTAATGTCAAGTATGGCCTATTTTAGTCTTGTGAATTTGACTGTCAAGTTGAACTTCACACCACCCAAATAGGGGAATGCAATATCTGAGTGGTGATGGCAAGGAGGCAGTGGGATATGTTTCTAGAGTTTCAGTGAGACGACTAAGCTGGAGATATACTCAAGTTGGTTCAAAACTGACAATATAATGAGAAACTGTGATGCTAATGGATGAATAGCATGAAAAATTGTTTATGGAAACCTTTATCAGAGAACTCCATTTATTATATTTTCCTCTGAAACGATGCTAGAATTTTTAAGATGGAAAGAAACAATTCACAGGTGCATGTGAAGTAATCTTGCCAGATCATTAGGTTTTAACCCACTGAGGGCAGGCACATGTTCCCTTAGAGACCCCACACAGTGCTAGGCACAAAGCTTAACAGAGGCACTCAAGGAATCTCGTAAGCTTAACAGAGAAATGAGCTGGCTGCTCACACAGTGCATGGGCATCCTCTTAGTTATCTCTTTTTATTCCTACCCATTTCACTTATTTTATGGATTTAGGTCAAATGTGACTTTTTAAAAGCATTTCTCTGTATGGAAATTTTCCAACATATACAAAAATGCAGAGAATGATATAACAAACTCCATGCACCTATGATCTGGTTTCAACAATTATCCAAGTTTTCTTTTGTTTCTTTTTTTTATTGAGGTCACATGGTTGATAGCATTATATAAATTTCAGGTGTACAGCATTATTTTCCAACTTCTGTACAGACTGCACCTCATCTTGACTTGCTTTACTCTTTATAACCTTCCCACATTCTTCACATCTCCAGCCACCCCTCAATCCCCCCAACTCACAGCAGAGTGCCTGGCATACGCCAGGTGATACTGGATCCCACAGCTTTTCTTCCCAATTCCTGCAATTTTGCTGTTATCTTTACTGGCTGCCTTCTCTCTCTCTGTTAGCTTTGAAGGAAAAGCCTTCTCGTCAACAATGAATGGCACGTGTGGTAAAACATACGAAGTGGACTTCTGTGACCCACTAGAAAGAAGGGCTCAATTGTACCTGTGAATTTGAAGGTTGGCATTGTCCAGTGTGACCAGCCCATTGGCGGCAGTCCTTCGGTAGCCTGCTGGGGGCCTTTCCAACATATCAATAGGATACCAGTATCGGACCAGCACACCTTCACTTCGGAGGTATGTTTCTACTTGCACCAATTCATTTACCTACAATAGTAACAGGAAATGTCTTTGTTTTTTGAGCACTGACTTCTTTCCCGAGTTTTATTTATTTATTTATTTTTTTTTTTTTAAAGATTTTATTTATTTATTTTTCCCCCAAGGCCCCAGTAGATAGTTGTATGTCATAGCTGCACATCCATTCCAGCTGCTGTATGTGGGACGCGGCCTCAGCACGGCCGGAGAAGCAGTGCGTCGGTGCTCGCCCGGGATCCGAACCCGGGCCGCCAGCAGCGGAGCGCGCGCACCCAACCGCTAAGCCACGGGGCCGGCCCCATTTTCCCGAGTTTTAAAACACACTAAAGTTTTATAGCAATAAATGCTAGTTTCATGTCACTGACCGAGTCTGAAGTTCAAAGACATTTGGTTAGTATTGATAATGTGTTTAGTTTTTTCATTCCAGTTGGCAAATTTTAATTGGTATGATAAATTAAAGAACTTCCATGTAATCATGAGTTAGAAATTTAAAGAGAATAGTGCTATATTTCAGTAACAGTTCAACACACATTGTTGCCAGGCAAAATTTATGTTCATTGTTTTTATGTTAATACTTCTGTAAAGACAGGGAATCTGTCTGACAGGTCTGATTTATTGCCAGGAAAATAAAAAATAAGCTCATGCATATGTATTCTGGATTCAAAAACCAATGTAATTTTTATTTAGGGATTATTATCAAAGCAAAGGGAATCAAACTACCTGAGAAATAACAGAATTATTACTTAAACAAAATTTCTATTTTTCTAATTTTTACTTTCACACATTTCCATTGCTGAAAACTATTGTCACTTATATACTTCCTGATAACCAGAACTCAGAAGTTTGTACCAGAAGGCACTGGGAAATTAACAGTATTACTGATGGAATTTTCTAGTTGAAAGGTCATGTTAAGTAAACCACCAGTCAATAACCTCTTTTAAAAATTTAATAATAAGGTTCTGGCAAAATAGAGTCAGTTGAAGTTGTAAAACTTTCAATTTCAAACGAGTAATGGGGGCCGGCCCCGTGGCTTAGTGGTTAAGTGCGCTCACTCCGCTACTGGCGGCCCGGAGTTCGGATCCCGGGCGCGCACCGACGCACCGCTTCTCCGGCCATGCTGAGGCCGCGTCCCACATACAGCAACTAGAAGGATGTGCAGCTATGACATACAATTATCTACTGGGGCTTTGGGGGGAAAAAATAAATAAATAAACAAATAATTAAAAAAAACCCAGTAATGGTACTCAACATTATCTGTATCTCTCTCCAGATAGATACCAAAGCTTATCAATGTGGTGATAGACACTTCTTAATCAGAGACTCCTAGGCTTGAGCTGTATGTTATTTCACCCATTTTTCCCGTAGGGGAAACTTCTTAAATACAAGCACGTGCATGCACCCTTAGAATCATGAAGTCACGGCTTTCAAATAGGACCCTGTTTTCAAAGAAAGCCTCAGCTTTGCCCTCACTCACTCTCTTCTGTTCCTTCTCCCCCGCCCCGCCCCAAATCTGTGCTGAGCCCCATGAGAGGCCTCTGCAAAATGAAGAAGAAAACTGCTCATCCAGTTGAATACAATCATTTTACATACAGGGAAACTGAGGCTGAGAGAACCAGTGAGATAATGTGATCAAAATCACAAAACTATTTCTTTGATCTGAGTCTGTATGACAATAATGACAATGATAGATCATCCACTCATCAAGGACGAGAGAATTTTCCCTTGGAACTCGGGTAGATACAACATAGGGACAGTTTGAACATGGCTGACAGAAAATAATGGCAGGGGCAGCGTGGTCTGAAGGGGCTGACAGCACTAAGAGTTAAGAGCTTCTATCTATCATAGCCCTGCTCTGGGCCCATGAGAAAACCTCAGGCAAGTCATTTGGCATGACGGCACTTAGTTTGGTTTCTTCATCCCTAATTTAAAGAGTAATCCAGCTGTATAATCACTTTTTAAGATGCCTGGAGTCTGGGCATGAAAGTCTCAGTGCATATAAAAGGCTATTCACTTACTGAATCAACATCTAAGACGACTCCATGAAGCCCAAAGGTTTTCAGCATCCCTCGGATGGCAAATTTTGGCAGAGCGGTTCCAACAGTACTGCTGGCTACGTTATTGCTGTCCGGAGAGCGGGTTACTACTGTGAGACCTGAGGAGGGTAGAGGGAGAAGTTTTTTCAGGAGCCAAGTACCAAAATAGCTCTATAGCATTTAACAATACCCTCAGTTTAGTTAAACCAAAAAGGAACACAGCTCAGTCTGGAACATAACACAACAAAATGTTGTAAGAACTCTCACAATTCAACAATAAAAAGACAAATAAGCCAACTGAAAAATGGACAAAGGATTTGAATAAACATTTCTCCAAAGAGAAATGAAAAGATACACATGAAAAGATGTTCAACATCGTTAGTCATCAGGGAAATGCAAGTCGAAGGCACGATGAGATACCACTTCACACCCACTAGGACGGCTATAATCAAAAAGACAGACAATAGTAAGTGTTGGTAAGGATGTGGAAAAATTGGAACCCTCATACTCTGCTGGCAGGAATGTAAAATGGTGCAATCGCTTTGAAAAACAATCTGGCAGTTCTTCAAAAAGTTAAACAAAGTTACCATATGACTCAGCAATTCCACTCTTACATATATACCCAAGAGAAACACAGAAATGAAAACACATGTCCACACAAACACTTGTACACAAATGTTCATAGCAGCATTATTCATAATAGTCAAAAGGCAGAAACAACCCAAGTGCCCATCAATTGATAAATGGATAAACAAAATGGGGTATTATCCATACAATGGAATATTATTTTGCTATAAAAAGGAACGAAGTACCAACATGTGCTACAACACGGATGACTCTTGAAAAATTATGCTACAGGAAAGAGGCCAGACACAAAAGAACCACATGTTCTATTATCCCATTTATATGAAATGTCCAGAACAGACAAATCTATAGACAGAAAGTAGATTAACAGTAGCCAGGGGCTAAACAAAGGGAGAAATGGGGAGTGGTGAGGGTACAAAATTTCTTTTTGAGAGGTGAAAATGTTCTGGAATTACAGGCAATGGTTGATGGTTGCACAACTTTGTAAACATATTAAAAACTGCTGAATTGTATACTTTAAAAGGGTGAATGTTATGGTATGTGAATTATATCTCAAAAAAAAAAAAGTGAATATGTATTCCTGCCCCTGCCCATGATATTCTGATATCGTTGTGAAGGTCTAATAATGAATGGTTTTAAATTCTTTTTCGTGCTTTTCTGTATTTTCATTTCCTCAAAATATGCGATAGATTTTTAGTCAAAAGAATAAACACATTCTATTAAAATTCTAAAAAGCACAGTACAACCACATATGGTTTACTGGCTCAGCAGCCAGGACTAAGCCTGAGAGGCCTATCTGGAATCCTCCACTCATGTCCCACTTCTCTGTCTGTACTAGTGCCCTGTGTCACCCTGCTCACGCTAGTGAGTTACGGGAATGTGCAGGAGGCCACCAGAGGCCAGACAAGGGTCTACTTGTACTCCCACCAGGCAGCTTTAGGGCCTCACACGGGAGATCCTGGAAGAGGCACATCACTCAGAGTAGGGAGAGTCACCCTAGGAGAGCCAGTAGCTGCTTGGCTCAAACTCATGCTTGGGAAAACTCAATTTCTCATTTCATAGCAAGTTTCACAAATGAAGTAAGAGGAAAAGCAAAACCTTTTCGAACTTTATCAATTGTGAACTTGTTTGCTTCATCTTTAATGTCTTCAATGGTGGGAAGATAAAGGTCTCTTGGGATGCCACCGTTCTCCTCGTAGAGGAATTCAACTGTCTGTCGGGCAATATCCACCATGCCTAAAAAATATAACAGCACCGGTAACTACCCAAAGAGTACACAATCTTCACATCAACCACGACATGGGCTAATATCTAGAATGAAGAGATAGGGGAATCTTTCAAACACCGTTTGTGGGAGTATATAGCCTTTTGGGGAAGGTCATTATGCAGTGTCTACCAAGTTTAAAGTACTCAATGCCCTACATGTAGGAATCTCTCAACTCTCTCCCACAGAAACACAAGCAGGAGTATGTAACAAGAACACTCCTTGCAGCACTGCTGGGAAATATAACTAAAAAATGGAAATAGTGAAAGTATTCATCAACACAGAATGGTTAAAAGTGACAGTACATTGTTATGTAGTCACTTCATTTTAGCCAAGTCAAAAGAACAAACTATAGAACAAATGGAGAGTAAGAAGAAAGTGATGGTAACGTCCCTTTCTGAGTTTATACGTTTTTTGTATTGTGTTTTATTTTTACATGTTCCTTATTTAAGAGCGATGGAGATGTACATCAACTTCTTCTATCCTGTACTGAAAATTGCTCTGTTCTTCCTTCCAAGAAGAAGAACACATCATGTTCCATAGCAACGGCCACTATTAATTAATAAACCAAATAAATAAATGTCCAAAGCCTTGAAGGAAAGAGCCTTGTGGGGAATGCAAAGAGGTGAGGCACCACGGCCCCAGTGGCTGCCGCCGCCTGAGATCCCACATTGCTCAGGGAGTTGTGGGTAAAAAAACGGGTGCTGACAGCATCTGCTTTTCAACAAGGCTTATCTCTACCACATTTATCTGCCATTCCTTTATTTGCCGGCCTTGCTGTAATGAAAAGGCACAGCAATTTTCTGAGCACAGTTTAGAAGGGGGGTGCAATTAGAGAAGGATGCTTAGAGAAAGAAGTGTCAGAATAAACAAGAAATGTGGCGGGATATTAGAAGATTATGGAAGGGGCCAGCCTGGCGGCACAAGCGGTTAAATGCGTGCGCTCCGCTGCGGCGGCCCGGGGTTCGCTGGTTCGGATCCCGGGCGTGCACTGACGCACTGCTTGGCAAGCCATGCTGTGGCGGCGTCCCATATAAAGTGGAGGAAGATGGGCACGGATGTTAGCCCAGGGCCAGTCTTCCTCAGCAAAAAAAGAGGAGGATTGGCAGATGTTAGCTCAGGGCCGATCTTCCTCACACACACAAAAAAGAAGATTATGGAAAAATAATCCTTACAACATTTTCCAAAGGAATAGTGAGGAGGAGAAAAAAAAAATACTCTGCTGTCTACTAAGTAGGAATCCGGGAACACGGGGAAAATGCCAAATTAAACCACCCACAGCATAGGGATAGTTTCATTAACCTTCCTTGGGGGACCCAACCACAGGAGGCTGATCTACCCTCACAAGAGGTGGTCCCTCGGGCACCATGAATCATCTCCCTATCATCCTTTGAGCCTTTGCCACCACTATATTGAAAGAGATTGTATTTGAAAGGTAAATGTTTTATGTCTAAATTAATACAGTTCAGATGACTGGCCATGGCCACATGGATGGATCCCAAGAGAATGCCTTGGCAAGACGTGTGTCAGGGGCCGTAGGCACTTCCGGGTGAGTTACGAGGCCAAGAGTCATCGGTCCAGCTCTGGTCCACAGGCCACCTTTGGATAATCAAATTTTCCATGTGCTGTCTACACTTTTCTTCCTCTGAACTGGGAGCAGAGGAGGAGAAGGCACACTTGGCCACAGACATTCAGGATGGCTCTTGGACCAAAGGGTAAAAGAAAAGAAAGAAATCCTAATTTAAGCAGAACCTAGGTAAAAATAAAGGCATGGCAACTAAAGATCACGTACAAAAGCTTTCCATCTCTATACTGTAAAGTCTCTTCCCCCTTTCTTACTCTCTCCCAAAGCAGTAAGCAGCATCAGTCTCCCTGATCACAAAGTGCTTCATATTTCTAAACTTACCCCTGCTCTTGCCAAGTCAGCCCAGTGTCAGCTTAAACCACATTGTTAGAGAAGCCACGTTAGATTGGGCTACCCTGGTTACACACACTGTGGCCTCTGGACCCACATGCGGCACAGCCCTCACCACAGTGCAGTTTGCTGTTTCATTATCTGTGACCCGCTAGGAGGGAAACTCTGAGAGCAGGGACCATTCTGTCTTGTTCACAGAAGATTCCTTATTCCCTAGCACAGGCCTGACACCTGGGAGGTGTTGCTGACTGTATGAATCGAATGACTGAATAAAAGCAAATGAAACAGAGCCCTGCTAACTCTGCAAACCAGTGCGTTGACTGCCACTTCAAGGCCAGCAGTAATGAATCTGACACTACCTTTATTAAGTGAAAGCCGTCTGAAAACAAGATCAGTTCTGCAGTCTGATGTAACACAAAAAGGGCATTTTCTTTCAGATGTTGAAATTAAATGGAGAGGAACAACTTATCTTTTTATCTCTAGGATCTACTATATCAGATTATGTTGCCCCTTTGCTTAAAACCTCCCAAAGGCTTCCCATCTTACAAAGAATAAAATCCACAGCGCTTGCTGAGCCCGACGCTTCTCCCCGCTCCCTCTCACTCATTTCCTGCTGCTCCTCACCCTCTCCTCTTCAGCTACACTGGCTTTGCCTTACTGCTGTTCCCCCAACACCCACGTTCATTCCCACCCGAAGATCTTCCTCATGTTGCTCCCTCTGCCTGAAACTCTTAAGAGAGAAGAGAAGAGAAGAATATTAATTATCTGCCCTGGAATTTGGGTCAGCAGCTGAAACAGGGCTCTGATAGGAGCAGGAAGCAATCACATCATGTCATAGGATGTGTGGATACTCCCAAAGGTTAAGTATAAATGAGATCATTCCACTCTTACAGGTCTTAGTTTTGGGGATAGAAAGCATGAAATGAAAAAAATAAAGTTAAAAAACGCCATATATACGTATGTGTGTGTATGTATATATATATATACTGATTAGTCCTGGCACCAATATGAGAACAAGGAATTACTCATCCATCACTGTATATCTGGGACTCAGCATATAAGGTGGCCAAGAAATAAAGGTCTTTTGGCAGCTTTTCTCTTTATTTGGTCCTAGTATCAGTCACAACAAAAGTTAAAAGAGGAGAAAGACTGCTGACACAGGGACAAAAACTAAACTTCTTATACCATCTCTGACTGCCACAATGTTGAGAAAAGGCATTTCTGTGTCTCAAAAAAGCCGGTATTTCATAAGATAAGGAAAAGCCTTAAAACAGAAATAAGCTATTTGCACTTAAGACTCACTAACAATCCACTGTCTGGGGTCAAACGTTGCATTATTCTTTGCTGAAGAAACCGTGGCCAGTGGGAGAAAAATCTCACCATCATTATCACTGTGACATTTAGAACTATATTAAATGAATGCTTACTATGTGCTAGGCACTGTTCTTAGCAGCTTTATCTATATTAACTCATTTATTTCTCATATCCACGAGGTGGTTACCATTACTGATTCCATTTTAAAGGTGAGGAAAGCCCAAAAAGGTTAAGTAACTTTCCCAAGGTCACACAACTGTAGACAGCACAGCTGTGACTTCAGAGCCCCAATGATTTAACCACCAGGCCATCCAACTTCCCAGTATAACCATTCCAGCTTCATTTCAGCAGCCCATCAACTCAAAACTCTGAGTTAAACTAACATGCAAAGAAAAGTCTGGCAATGAAAGCAAAAGACCGAGGAGTTCAATACAGGCACAGGAGGAAGACACTGTTAGGTCTGGCCCAACCTTAGATGAGCCCCTCTTTCCTGATTTACACCCTGTGTTTCATCTAAACAAATCTCTTCAGGTCATGATGGGAGCTCCTTAGGAAAACATAAAGCACCTGACCTAGCTGTAAAGCGCCCTTTATCTGGTCCAGGCCCGATTTCCGCTCTGCTTCATTGCGGAAGCGTCTTCGGATAGTAGGAAAAACCTTGGTCTCCCATGCTTTCACCAGCAGGGCATAGTGGTCCTCCTGGAAGGAGAAGGCAGACTTATGAACAGAGAAACAACTCCTTACTCAGGCATGAGTCCTTCCCAAACTTACAGCTCTCACCCCATGCGAACACCAGTAGTAGAAACACACCATGTGGACCACCAACTTAATATACCCTCAGATGCCAGGGGAGGCAACAGCTGAGCTGGGGCAAACTCTTCCTTTCCCTCTAAAGCCATATAAGCACTTAACATGATCCCCAACTTTACTGCTGAATTACTATCAAAGTTCTTCATTTCTCCAACACTCTGCTCAGTACCGGGCAAAAGAGCCCAACAGATATTGCTATTGATGTGTGGGTTAGAAAATGAACACTCCAGAGTCACTGTTCAAGCACAGTGACATAACTGAAAGTGGAAACAACTCCAGCCTTGCACACTCAGACCAAAATCATTCCTCATGGTTTGTGCTGGTCACCAGGGAGCTAAGTGGACGCTGCGGGTCTCTTACCTGTGGGATGTCATCATCATCATCGTCATCACTTTCATCATCTGCAATGGGAGGTGGGTGGGGGTCTGGGCCGGAGGTGATGAAATTCTCATAGCTGAGCTCTACTTTGTAACGACAGGAAGTGTCACTGTCATATTCTGTAACAAAGCACAATGACAGTGATTTCGAAGCAAGAGTAGGCCGAAAAATCATGCAATTCTCACTCTTGACAAATCAGACTCTCTTAATTTGCATGATAGAGAGACTCCTAGTACTTGGAGGGATTTTAAGGCTCAGAGCCAAGGAACAACTAATCATCTATAATTACTCTGAATTCTACAGTTTTTATGGGTGTAATTCCTTCAACTCAGAGAAGAATTTGGAAAGTTCTTCATCATGAGAAAGAATTAAACAGACTCTTAAAACAAATGTTGCAAACCAGGATCCCAAGGGCGGAACGTGGCCTGCAGATAACTCTAGTTCAGGAAGCTCGGTTTTATTAAAAAAAAAAAAGATTCAATTTGATTATGAAATTGTTCAAATAATCAGGAAAGCTTTTTTAGTGCACATCAATACATCCACTACCTGGACTCCACAATGAGCATTTTATCACTCTGATGAGCTCAATTTTAACGCTAAAATTTAAACAATGATTAACATTTTAAAATTAGGAGATTTCATAAAAAATTCTGGGGTTTTCAGCTGTCTTATCAAAGGTAGGCAGTCTTTCAGGCATGCATTTCCTTGTGGCAAAATTCCACTGGCACTGAGTAGCGGCAGGCTTCCCGTATGCGGGGAGTGCATTTCTCAGTCTGCCATGCTTCCTCCTGCTCCCCATTTTCTTTCATCAGGCCTGTTACCCCATTCCCAATGGGCACTCGAGCGTGCCCAAGTTTAAAGGGATTTCTGAAAATAACAGCATTCGCATTCCCAGGAAGCAGTGGGGCCCTGGGAGGAGGTAGCTTACGTTGTTGAGCAGTGGCCACAGCAGCAATCCGGCATGGTGGTCCATGAGTGCCCGGGTCTGACGCAATACTGGTGCCAGCATCATTGTCACTGTCAGATGCCATGGCAAAGGGCAGCGCCTCAAAGTTAGCACTGATCTCTTCTGCCAGGTCAGTGCACAGGTCGGCGGCGTTGCGGTGGGCCTGCCCTTCGGCATAGGCAAACGGGCGGGAGCCAAAGTTAGCTCGAGTCTTCGTGTTCTGGGAAGGAGACCAAATAAAGGATCTGAAAGGACTTCGGTTTATTTACTTATTTATTTTTAACACCCTGAGGTGAACTTCACTAAACATCAAACCAGAAGAACGGCCCCGGCTATGGGGCAGCATGTGAAACCGGGCAGAGGGGCTGGTGTACCTGTAGCACAGGCTGCACGGAGCTCTGCATGAGCCAGCCCTGCCCACCCGCCGCTCACCTCCCACTCTCATGCTCTGTGCTGCTCACCCACAGTGACCCTTCTTGTTTCCAACCCTGTTCCTTTCTACCTGAGGCCACTGCATATGCTATCCCTCACCTGGAACATTCTTTCCTCCGATTTTCCTAGTAAAGACCAGTTATATTCTAGACCTGGCTCAAACACCACTTCTTCAGGGTAATGGAGACATGATCAGATTTGCTTAGTAGTTGCTTCCATAACGTCTATGATTTTCAATCATACTGTGATGGTTAATTTCATGTGTCAGCTTGACTGGCTATGGGGTGCCAGATTAAATATATTTCTGGGTGTGTCTGTGAGAGTGCTTCTGGATGAGCTTAGCATTTGAGTCGGTGGACTCAGTAAAGTAGACCGCCCCTCCCAATGTGGGTGAGCATCATCCAAATTACTAAGGAGAATTTGTTTTCCTTCCCAACAAGATAACCTGCCTTTTTCTGAATGTGAACCACAGGCCACATCCCACCAGAGACGTCTTCGAGATACGGAGAGAGGCGCTGCCCACAGTATGTGAAGTACACGCGGCCCTTGGCTGGCTGCCCTGGAGGAGGCGGAGTTCCCTCGGTTCTCTCCCAGCCAATTCCTGCCACATCACCTAGGGCAGAGAACAGGAAGGAAACACTTTCTTTTCCCCTCTTATTGACTATTAAATAAACTTCCAAATTGCAACCAGTGTCACAGGGTTGCAATTGGCTATCTTTGTTTTTATGTATTTATGCCACCAGTTACATCTGACAAAGTCATAAAGTAACTTGTTGTATTTAAGTAAATATAACGTAACTCAATAGAAATCAATAATTTTAAAAACAGAACTCAGAAACTACTTAGAAGAAGAAAAACGCCTAGTGTCTGAGTTAAGTTAGTTACCACAATTACACATTAAATTTAGCCTTTATTTTCCTGGCAGCCAAGACAAAAAGGGAAAAGCCTGGGTATGATTTTTTAAATAGAGAAATATAAGTTTCTCTCTTTTGACACATGGAGGATTACTTATGGCATAAAGGTAAAAAGGTAGTATTTTCTCAGTAAGTATGTGGAAGATTTAGAAGTGGTCTTAAAAATATAATTTAAAACTCAACCCACAATGTAAACTAAAGGTACACCATTAAATCTTATACATATTTAAGGCATTTTTGTAAGAAGCTAAGATAATATAAGTCAAGCTGCTTTCTGATGAGGCGACTAGATACTGAGAGAGAACGCAGAGACCAAGAGGAACATGTCCAGTACATCAGCGCTCTTATATGGGCTGCTCAGGCAAGCTGCTAGCATATATCTATTGTTGTAAACTCCCGAATAAGTGCATGAAGCTCTGTGATTCTTGATCTCAGAGTCTCATACGCTATAGATACCACTAGCATGGGCTTCCCAGTGGCTGCGGACTTGTCATGGTTCAACGAGTACCTGCTGATGAATGGACACCGGAAGTGTTGGTACAGAGGTTGAGATTCTGTTGTTTTAAAAAGTGAGTTCCCAATTCCCACACAGACACATTAAGAAGAGGGGAGCATGTGTACCTGAGGTCCAGTCCAAAAGTTTTTGAAAAACCAAAGGGGGATCAAACAAAACAACAAATGATAGCAATAAACAAATAAAAACCCTGACTATGGTTCCTCTGCCCTCCCCCACCCCGCTTTGTGCTTAAAGCACTTAAGCAAGTACTCAGCTGAGATGTCCGAATTCTGCTCCATAAAGTAAGAGAGAAATAACTTTGCCAGGACATTATTTCCAAGTCACAACTTGACCACAACTGAAAACACTACGCTCCCTGGAAAAGTGCAATTTAATAAGCAGTTCCCTATAGAGAATAGTGATGGTAAAATTACCCCCAGACAGTTATAAGGGATTATCTATTAAATGGAGTGACTTAGTGTGCCCCATCTAAGCATCCTGGATCATCTATTACATGCAACAATTTCAGTTTTATCAGAGATGATGTTAAGATGTACTGTCTGAAAATAAGTAGCCAATGTGTTTGGCCGCTTCTAATGTCAAGAGGACAATGCCTTTATTTTGTTGCTACTGCTGGAGCAGGTAGGACTGATCCCAATTCATCCACTATACATATCGAGTTACTTATATGAAGGTTACAGAAAGGGGAGGAAAAAGAAGGAGGGTTTTTTTTTTGTTTTAATTGAATTGACTATCTACGCGACTGAAACATCTAGAAAGAATTTTGTTGAAGCTGGACCAGATGTTTAGGCTACCGAGAGCACAGTCCACAGCATGTACCTAGCGACAATGCATTTCGTGAGTGCCTCATGGCTAGTGGTAGAGTTCTCTTTTTTCGAAGCAATTTATCTGCTCATCAGCGAAAAGCTGATGAAAGACCAAACTTCAGAGAGAAGCAAAATCTCAGATTTTTCTAATGATGGAGGAATTCAAGTAAATGTGACTCCTAAGTTATCAAATGGAGGCTCTAATTGATAATGGCCTCACAAAATGAGGTTTGGTGTAAACTAGGGGACAGCAACGACAAGTACTTGGTTTTCACTAAAAGACAAATTGCTCATTTCCAGTGCTAAGTTTATTTAATTTTAACCTCTTAAAATAACACCTGGGAACAACAGAAATACACAGGGTAAAAAAAGCTCCCACTGCACTCACCAGGAGAGAGAGTCACGTCCAAGCGAACACTCTTCCACTGTAATAAACTGGAGCCATTGTAGTGCACAGCTCGGCCGTTGCTATGAAAAAACCAAGGGACGTCAAAGACAAGGCTCATCGGCCAGAGGCAATCAAGTAGTGAACAGGCGGAGGGGTTTCAGTAGCATGGGAGTAATTAGAAGAAAAATCCTAAGAGCTGTTCTCTTTCCCTAAACATGAATATATTTCCAACTGGTATTTTATACATTTTTGGGGGTAGAGATTATAACGATATTACTTTAGTATTAAAACATTCACACCCACTACATTTTTTTTTAAAATAACAGCGATAGTAGCCACTTACTTATGGAAAAGACAAGTGCCCACTGGATTAGTCCAAGCCCCATCTCGTTTCTCTGCTTCTGTAGCAAAGCCAAAGGAAACTATTGGTCCAGTGTCGTCATCAGTATCTCCATAGGAAACAATTTCAATTTCCCAGTAAAAAGATGGGGCCTGAAGAAACACCAGAAGTGGGCAATCAGAGGGCTCAACTTGGGCCCTTAAGCTTGCTTTTTCTGTCAAGTTTGAAGGAAAGAGGCAACAGACAGTGTGTCATGTGATTTCTCACCTGAACTGGCAGTGGTGAGGTGGCATAGATAAATGTGCCCCGGGGCAGACCGCCCCCAGCACTGGGGTCAGCCAGGAAGGTGACAGAAGTAAGGTGTGATGAGAACATGCAGGCTCGTACAGGCGGAAACACTCTGGAGGGGCTCCAAGTGATCTCTTTGGGCTACAATGGGAAAAAAACCCTCACTCAATAGAATTGCAAACACAAATTCCTTTACTCTCTCAAAGAAGAAAAATAATTTTTATCTAATGGTATTATAATATAGGTATATATATACCTTTTTTTTAAAAAAGCATATTTTTTCCCCAAAGGAAACTTTTCTTTATTTAAAAAAAGGCAGTCTCTTTTCCTATGCCAAGTCCTGCTCTGTAGAAACAATGACTTTAACTCTTTTAATTGTTAATTCTGATACTTACCTCTATATTTTTCCTTCTGTGCTTATAATGCTATTTGTAATATCCCTTTAAGACATCATTTATCCTCTATTATGACAAACGAGGTTTGAAAATTCCCACATATCTATTCCTCTTTACAAATATATACACATACAGTCCCTCACCCCCTCAAACTCCCAGGGTAGTTACAGAACAGATTTTAGTTTAATCAGTAATCAGAATTTACATTGCTATGACTTAATATTCAGCTCAAAGCTAAGAAAGAGTAATATGGTTACACTTCCTTTTTATTTTTTCAGGTGCATTGCCTCATTTTTTTCACTTTCATAAGTTTTAATAAATCTAATCATAAAATTAGATCAAAATAAAAAAATCTAAAGAAAGAACTGACAGACACATGTAAAGATTAGCTCTAAGGATGTCTGGATCACTGTCAGGGTAAGAACTGGAGACCATGTAGATGTGCAACAAGAAAAGCCTGAGTTGGCAAACTGAGGCACAGTACATGCTGCACTATGAAGTTTCCATTGGCTGACACAGAAAGGTACTCAGCACCTATGGAGGGGTAAAAGCTAGGTAACAAAACAGTACGGAGAGCTGAAATCCATTTTTGTTAAAAGAAAATATAGCTAATACATCATATTAATATGTTGACAATGGTAACTGGAGACGTTGAGATTTCAGGTGACATTTTTTTCTTTTACATATTTTTAACTTTTTATTTTGAAACAATTTCAAACCTACAGAAAAATGGCAAGAATACAGCAATTTTTGTATACTCTTACCTAGATGCACTGATTTTTCTTTGAAATATAATTCACATAATATACAAGTCATCCATTTAAAGTGTAGTATTCAATGGTTTTTAGTATATTCACAGAGTTGTGCAACCATCACCCCAATCTAATTTTAGAACATTTTGTCCTACCCATTAGTAGTCAATCCCCATCCCTCTCTCCCTCAGCCCCTGGTAACACCAATCTGCTTTCTGTCTCTATGGATTTGCCTGTTCCGGACATTTCACATAAGTGGAATCATACATACGTGGTCTTTTGTGACTGGCTTCTTTCCTTTAGCATAATTTCAAGGTTTATCCATATTGTAGCATGTATTACTACTTCATTACGTTTTTTTTTTTTTGCTGAGGAAGATTCGCCCTGAGCTAACATCTGTGCCAATCTTCCTCTATTTTGTATTTGGGTTGCTACCACAGCATGGCTGCTAATGAGTGGGGTAGGTCCACTCCCAGGAACCAAACCTGGGCCACCAAAGCAGAGTGCGCCAAACACTAGGCCACGGGGCCAGCCCCTTTACTTCATTACTTTTTAAGGCTGAATAATATTCCATTACATGGATATACCCCATTTTATGCAGTCATTCCTCAGTTGATGGACATTTAGGTTGTTTCCACTTTTCAGCTATTATGAATAGTGCTGCTAAGAACATTCATAGATGTACCAATTTTTAACATTTTGCCACTTTTCCTTTTTAATCACTCTCTTATTCTCTCTCTATATATACTTATTATTGTGAGATAGGCTATAGATCTAAAATTCTGAAAAAGTTTCTTTTTCTGTTATTGATAACATAGAAATTATTTACAAATTAATGAGTTCTGCTCCTCTGCTGTAAGCTTTCAACATTCAGAATGTCAAATCAATGTGCTTTGACATTCAAAGACGACAGCATGTCACTGCAGAGCGCACACCTCCAAATGGCTTTGCCAATGCTCAATCTGAATGTTATTAATGTGTCGCTCGGCATTCTCCAGTGTTGCATGCTGCAGACGGGCAGGAGGTGTGGTGCGCTGCAGAGGGCTCACCTGTCTCCGGTCGGCCTGCAGTGGAGGTGGTGGGGGCCGAGCGCAGTCCCGGTAGAGCATCCTCAGCCGTTCACACTGCACCTCCACAACTGCTAGTCGCTCTCCTGGAAGGGGATACACTGAATGCATAAAAAGTCCTACAACTCCCAAGAGGGCTCCAACTCTTTTGGAGGGAGCTACTACATGTAGCTCAGCAGCACAGCAAGGCGGTCAAGCTCTGGGCTCTGGAGTGGGGCTGCCTGAATTCAGAATTTGGCTCCATTACCCAGTATTTACCACCTCACTTCCAATATGGGGGAACAATAGTACCTGCACCTCACAGGGTGGTTGTGAAGATGAGATAAATGACACAAGTAGAGTCTTTAGCCAAGCCCCTGGCACAGGGCAAACACTCAATAAATGAAAGCTATTATTATCATCTAATAAATGAAGGCTATTATTCTTACCATCTAAATTGATTTTTTTTTGTGTGTGAGGAAGATCAGCCCTGTGCTAACATCTGCCAATCTTCTTCCTTTTTTGCTGAGGAAGACTGGCCCTGTGCTAACATCCGTGCCCTTCTTCCTCCACTTTATATGGGACACCGTCACAGCATGGCTTGCCAAGGCATGCATCTGTGCACGCCCGGGATCCAAACCAGCAAACCCCAGGTCGCCGCAGCGGAGCGCTCGCACTTAACCGCTTGCGTCACCAGGCTGGCCCCTCTAAATTGATTTTTTAAAAGTCTAATACCTATTGAACATCTGCTATGAGCAAGGCACAGCGCTAGATGTTGGGGAATACTAAGATATATGAGCTGGGAGGAGAGATAAAAGATGTGTACATGCATACACATATACAACAAAGAACACAGTACAAGGCTCTAGTATGTTATTATGTGATATAAGGCACAGACACAGGCACAGATGAGTAAGCGATGACTTCATTCCAGGATCCAGAAAGGTCTAATGGCAACAGCATTAAATCAGATCTAAGAAAAGACAGGATTTCTATAAGGAGAGATGGAAGGGAATTCTGGGTGGCTTGGCACTATGAGAACAGTCGAGTCAGATGTCTCAGGAGTACCATACATGACACACAAAAATTAGTTCAAAATAGATATAAAACCTAAAAAAAGCTATAGCTAAAACTATAAAACTCTTAGAAGAAAATAAAGGTGTAAGTCTTCCTGACTTTAGATTAGGCAATGGTTTCTTAGATGTGACACCAAAAGCACAAGCAATGAAAGAAGATTAGATAAACTGGATTTTATCAACATGAAAAACTTTTGTGTTTCAAAGGACACTTTTGAGGGGCTGGCCCCGTGGCTTAGCAGTTAAGTGCGCGCGCTCTGCTGCTGGCGGCCTGGGGTTCAGATCCCAGGCGTGCACCGACGCACCGCTTCTCTGGCCATGCTGAGGCCGTGTCCCACATACAGCAACTAGAAGGATGTGCAGCTATGACATACAACTATCTACTGGGGCTTTGGGGGAAAAATAAATTAAAAAAAAAAAAAAAAAAAAGACGGACAATACCCGTGTTGGTTAGGGTGTGGGGTAACTGGGGCCCTCACACATTGCTCACGGGAATGTAAAATGGTGCAGCCACTTTGGAAAACAGTTCCTCAAAAAAGGAAGCAGTTCCTCAAAAGTTAAACATAGAATTACCATAAGACCCAGTTATTCCCTCCTATATATACCCAACAGAACTGAAAACGTTATGTCCACATAAAAACCTGTAAATGAATGTTTACAGCAGCATTATTCATAATAGCCAAAAAGCAGAAACAACACAAATATTTATAAATTGATCACTAAACAAAATGTGGTCCATCCATACAACGGAATGGTATTCAGTCATAAAAAGTAATGAACTACTGATTCATGCTACCACATGGATGAACCTTGAAAACATGATGCTAAGTGAAAGAAACCAGACACAAAAGGCCACATACTGTATGATTACATTTATATGAAACGTCCAGAACAGGCAAACCCATAGACAGAAAGTAGATTGGTGGCTGAGGAGCTGGAGGGAGGGGGATAATGGGGAGTGAATGCTTAATAGACACAGAGTTTTTCTTTTTTGGGGGAGGGAGAAACATTCTGGAATTAGCTGGTGGTGATGGCTGCACAACTCTGTGAATATATTAAAACCCACTGAGTTGTACACTTTATTATTTTTTTTTTAAAGATTTTATTTATTTATTTGTTTTCCCCCCAAAGCCCCAGTAGATTGTTGTATGTCATAGCTGCACATCCCTCTAGTTGCTGTATGTGGGACGCGGCCTCAGCACTGCCGGAGAAGTGGTGCGTCGGTGCGCGCCCGGGATCCGAACCCAGGCCACCAGCAGCAGAGCAAGCACGCTTAACCGCTAAGCCATGGGGCCGGCCCTGAGTTGTACAGGTAAATTATATGGTATGTGAATAATACCTCAATTTAAAAGAAAAAGATATCTTAGGAAGAATAAATGTAGTCTAATAAAAGTAAAGCAGAGAGTTTATTTTGGGCAGTACCAAGAAAGACATATTGACTTAGACCATAACTATAGACACCTAGACACCTAATACAACCCAATGATAGGGATGAGAAGGTGACAGGAAAGATGAGGAAATTTAACAGAGAGTCAAAGTGGAGGCAAGAGGGAGGCCAGGCCATGAGCTGTGTGTCCAGTGTCCTTTATTTACACCTGGGGGGCACAAGTCCAGATCTGTGCTTTGCAATAGACAAATCAAAGAGGGAAACTATTCAGTTTCAGGATTCATGGAGCCCATTACATAAACGTAAACTAACTAGTCATAAAGAGCCCAGCTATTTTTAATAAACACTTTGTAATTATTTTTGTTTAAATGATTAGTTATTCTGAGATATGATGAATAATATCTGCAACGATATCCTTATAATCAACCAGTAACAAGTGTCATGAGATACTTCACTGCAGACAGGTGGAATCAATCCAAATAGTAAGGGAAAAGCAATTCTTGGGGGGGGGGGTGCAATTTGGCAGAGTTGAGGCATATTTGTCTCGAGGGAGGCTTAATGTAAGAGATTTTATAGTATCTAGTGTGAGCATAAAAAGCTCCTATACTTTTAACTCAAGAAAGAAAAGACTGGGGGCTGGTCCGGTGGCATAGTGGTTAAGTTCTCACGCTCCACTTTGGCGGCCCGGGGTTCGCAGGTTTGGCTCCTGGGTGCAGACCTACACACCGCTCATCAAGCCATGCTGTGGTGGCGTCCCACATACAAAACAGAGGAAGATTCGCACAGGGCCAATCTTCCTAACCAAAAAGAAAAAGAAAGAAAGAAAGAAAAGATTGATTGTACTTTGGCCATAAGAAGAAGTAACCGCCAGAACTGGCTGTAAACTCATTCCAATCTGTAAATGACAACTTCACAGTAGTAGCTACGCTTAGGAAAGCCAGCCTCTCAGTGAAAGCTCCACACTCCCGACAATCAGCCACTCAAGTCGTAGCTTCAGGAAGGTAACTGCGATGACAAGATGCAAGAAGGAAAAGTTCAGAGAATAATGCAGATGTCTAAACACGAGATAAAAAGCACCTGACTTAAGGAGTTGGTAGTGGAAAAGAGCAGGAGAGGGACAAATTTCAGGAGCATTTCAAAGGAAGAATCAGATATGGCAACTGGCTGGATGTGGAAGGACAGGGAGGGGGTATCATATTTGACTCAGTATTTGAGTGTCAAAAATAGTCTGAGTATTATCTAAAACAGGGAAGCTGGAAAGGAGAGCTTATTCCAGAGTGAAAAATGACTGTAGTTTTAAATGTGGTATATTCATGAGCCTGGCGGGGGAGGGGGTTCTAAGAGAAATAGCCGCCAGGCCTGGATCTCAAGGGGAGGACTGCCCACAGCAGAAGCCAAGAAAGCACGGGGGAGGGCAGACAGGCAGAGAAGCGGGGTCAGGGCAAAACTCTGAGCAGTTTCTTGAGGTCTGAGGGCCACTTGCGTCACAACTTTCCAGGCCCACCCTCAACTTTCGATTCTGACTTTTGGGTGGAGCTTGGAAAGCATTTTTAATTTGCTTCCCAGGGACTCTTAGGAACTTTTGAAGTCTGAGAGCCTCTGGCTCGGGGAATGTGTACATTTAGGAAGTAGGAAGAAGAGGAAACAGCTGAACCTGGGAGATTCTGGCTTCTGTAAGAGTGTAAAGTAAAGTGGAGAACTCTTTTGGTGTCTACACGCCTTTTCCTCAGTTTCACAATCTGCTTCCTATGCTATTTCAACCAAGGGATCCAGTTAACTTCTCAGGCATATTTCTTGATGGGAAAAAGCTCTGTAGTGCTTATCTTCCTAAACCAAATGGAATAAGGTACTCTTTTCCTTGGATTAGAGAAGCTACGAAATTTAGATATGAGTGAATTAACGTTACGATGGCCAAGTACGCCACTTAATTCATCCCAGATGAAGTAAAATAATAGAAGGAACTCATTGAAATTTTTTTTTCATTTTAGAGAATCAATATATTAATGCCTGTAAATTTCATATGACGTTTTCACATATGAAATAAAAAATCTTAATACATTAAAAAATAAAAACCAAAGAACTCTTTCTCCTCTATCCACCACCTCGAATCTCATTTATTAAACACCATTTCTTCTAAGCATAGTCTATGACTCCCTTGTTGGCTATAAGAATTCACTGTTGTTGCAAAGTAACCCAGATGTAGGGTTTTTTGTTCGTTTGTTTGTTTGTTACAGGTAGATGACTGAGGAGTCAGCAAATTTTAATATTTACTTTAAACCTCAGAGCTCTTTCTGGTAACCTAATAAGTGAATTATTAAGGGCTGTTGAACTTGACATAGGACACTATTTTAGAATATAAATCAATATGTATAAGCTCACAGTCTTACTTTTGTAGCAATTAATAAGCACTTCCCACATGTTTCTGTCCAACTCTTTATTAACACAGAGTTCTTTTGCACTAGGAAAAATGGGTTAGGTGAGTTATTAGTAAAGCCATTTGAGACCACTGCTCTAAATTATTACAATTTGTAGCTTACACATTAAGTACCAAAGTTAATTTCACAGAATAAGACCCCTTTTCTCTATAAAATGTATAAAAGAAGATACCCAGAAAGAGTCCTACAGAAAAGCAAGTGATTAATTCAGCAAGTTATATACTTGCTAAAATCAGCCAAATGCGTCTTAGAATGCAGCCTAAGCCAAGAATACTAAAAAGGAGAAGCAGGGAACTAAGGACCGACCACAAGACAAAACTAAATTACGGGCAAAAATGGAGTCACGAGGAATTTCACCCAAGAAGCCTAGCAACTCCTTTTTTCCTTTTTTCTCTGTTCTTGGGGTCTCTTTGATGTGTATTAACAGCTACTGGCTCCACAGCACTACCCTTATTAGAGGAAGGAGATCTGATAAGTAAAACAGATAAGAACGAAGACAAACTAAAAAGCAAAAACAAAGCAACAGAAATCACTACCATGTGAAAAAGGATAAAAATGAGATTAGACAGTTACTGAAAAAGCAAACGACATGAAAAATAGTAAAGAATACAAATAAAAATGAGCAAAAAAAAAGGATAAAACTAAAACCATTATGAAAGTTAAAGATATTCATTTCTTCCATATAGTTTATGAAAATGCTAGTACTAGAGCATTGGAAGAATGCTAATCTGTGAACAATTTCATATAGGGTCCAATTATATCCTTGGGGACTAAGCATAAATTTTCACTTAAAAACATCCAGGCCAACTATCAACTTGCAGGAAACATGAGGACAAAAGGACACATTAAATGATACCACGGGGATACAATCAGCAAAATCCAGACTGTGTGAAACTCTTCAACAAAGAAATTGCAAGGGGAAAAAAAACACTGAGGGGAATCTATATTTTAAAAGAAATTTAAAAGACATAGCAATGAATTACAATGTATAAACTTTATTTGGATACTGTTTCAAATAAACAAATGTAAAAACAATTATGACTTTACGAGAAAATTAGAAAGTTGAACACTGACTAGACAGTTAATAATATTAAAGAATTCCAGTTTGGGCCGGCCCCGTGGCTTAGCAGTTAAGTGTGCTCGCTCTGCTGCTGGCGGCCCGGGTTCGGATCCTGGGCGTGCACCGGTGCACTGCTTCTCCGGCCATGCTGGGGCTGCATCCCACATGCAGCAACTAGAAGGATGTGCAACTATGACATACAACTATCTACTGGGGCTTTGGGGGGAAAAAAAAGGAGGAGGATTGGCAATAGATGTTAGCTCAGAGCAGGTCTTCCTCAGCAAAAAAGAGGAGGATTAGCACGGATGTTAGCTCAGGGCTGACCTTCCTCACAAGAAAAAAAAAAAAAAAAAAGAGAATTCCGGTTAATTTTTCAGATGTGGTAATGGTATTGTGGTTATTTTTTTTTAAGAGTCTTCACTTTTTTTAGAGATACATATGAAAACATTTATGGATAAAATATTGTCTAAAAATTTGCTTAAAAATAATCCAGGAGGATATAGCACAGATGAAACAGGATTGGCTATGAGTTTGAGTTAACAACTGTTGAAGCTGGATGATGGAAACATGAGGGTTCAATATACCAGTGTCCCTATTTTTGTATTTGTTTAAACTTTTCCATAAACACACACACACACGGATGGACACTAGTGCAAACTCTCGACTCTGAATCCAAATGCAGCCAATGACAATAGCCAGAAAGTATCTGCAGTCCTAAGGACAGCTCACAAATAGTTCTAACAGGGAAGTAAAGGCAATGAACTAATATGAATGGAGAAAAGAAAACCCTCTGACACAGTCCTCAAGTTAAACTGAAAAACGCTGATTTCCTACTTGGTATATTATATACTGAAAACTTTTTATTATATTTCTAGATCTGGGATGAAAGTGAGTTGTGATAAGTTTTGTCTGTAGAGCTCAGCTGTTTGACACGAGTGCGTATGAAAACTGTTTACATTCCATCATCAAACTGTAAATGTGCCGACGAAACCCAATAAAATCGGGTAGTAAGGAAAGGAACAGGTACTTACCAGCACTGCATTCCTGGGCTACCAGGTTAAGAACTTCAACAGCTGCTGGACACTGTTGTATGAATTCTTCACAAAATAAGCTGTCTTCTAAAAGCTGGGCCATGACCAGGCATGCTCTTAATGTTAAAAGATTTACAATATTTCAAAGTCATCAATGTTCATTCTCTAAAAAGTCAACTGTGAAAAACATTTCAATCAATTTTGTCCCCTAATTTACAACAAGGTTCAAATTCCCCATTCCTCTTGCTTTTTTTCTGAGCTGGATTGCAAACATATAAATAACTTCTCTTTTCCCAGAGTAACTGCTGACACTACACAGACAATCAGAAAAGGGAAAAATGGCTGCCATCTCCACTAAACAGAGATGCAAAGTGCCAGGTGAGAAATCAGCATTGTCTCTTAAAAACTTTTCCTAAACTGTGCTCCATGGGCAGTATTAGTGTTTTGGGAACAAAAGGGCTCCAAATGCTTGGAAAATCTGTACGCTGATCTCTCTCACTTGATTCAAAATACTATTAGAACTTTCTGAGAAGTCCCATTGTCAAAAGAGAAACTTGTTACTGTTGTTTAACGGTAAATAAATGCATTTGCAGGAAAGGACTGCTTTTCTTTCCAACACCAACACTTGCAAGCATGCCCTAATTTTCCCATCATTAGCTTGGAAAGTGATGAAACAGATATGTATTAATGCGGCCTGAACCATTTAGAAAAGGCCAAGTGGCAGAGGAATTCCTGTGATAAAATAAAGTTCTTTTACCAAAGCAAATCAGTATGCATTCCATAGATCACATTTTGATTGTTCATTTATTTTGACTGTTCATTTATTTTCTTAGGAGAATAGCTAAACTTTACTTCAAAGTGCAGAAATTGGAGAATGCACTAAAAATTGCAAAAATTGGGGAATGCAACAAAAATTGTAGTAAACACAGCACAAGAGAATGGTTTCTGTTACTCAGCTTGGCATGAACTTCACTCTGTGGATCCACTAAGCCCGGAGTGGAGGGGCCCACCAAGGACCCCTGCCTCTGTGGCCTGCACCACCTGAGTACGCTAAGGGATCTTTGGAGGATGCTCACCTTGTTCTTATTTCAGCCAGGAGCCGAACGACTGCCATCACAGGAGCTGACCCATCTCCTGTTGCAGGAAGTGAGGTATGAATAGAGAGACTTCCCTCCTGAGGAAGCAACATGGACTGGACTGCCTGTACTACCTTCTCAGTAATGGACAGTTTATGAAGAGGCAATGCCTGATGGCGATGGGGTGGGGCGTGGCAAAAAGTTAAATTCAAGTAGTTAGTTTATAAGAAATAAGGGTGTTATCATTATCTGGAGTTAATTCTCAAATTTTCAGTCAGAAAAATAAAATCACCATATAGAAAATTACAAACTAGACCAAAGCAATTAAAAATACAATACACTGTGGAATATTCCAAACCAAAGAAACGAATGTTGTCATTTAGGTGAAAAGTTTCACACATATGTTACTATTAAATAATTATGCTCAATATATAAATATACAACACTAGTAAAATTTAAGATAACTAAGTATTTGTACTTCTTACTGTGCATGTGTATATTATTCATTACAGTACAATTACCATTTGCAGTGACATTTTGATACATTTAAAAATCACCTTACCTCTGATCTTGGAACACAAAGTCTAGACAATGGAATAGTCAATGTGTCTGATGCTTGCGAAGTCTTTTTACAGTCTATGGGTGGGAATCTGACTGTAGCTATACCTTCCTGTTCATTGATAGAAGCCACTACTCCGATGCTTCCTGATATTCCTCTACCTAAAACCTAGAGACACAGATGGATTAGCACTGGCTACCAGCTCTGATGGCGTAAGCAATTATCTGATGCGACAAGTGGGAAGAGTAAATTTACAGCTGTCATTATTGGCATTACAGTAATAGCTTATTATAACACAGACACCAAGCCCTGAACATGAGTTAAAATAATAGGTCCTAAAATATTATGTCAAGGTGATCACAATATGATATAATCTCAAACTTTCAATTCTAAAACATTGGCAATATTAATCACACCGTAGGACATAAATATTGTAGTTAACATTATACAGTATTGTACTAATATGTGAATAATCTGCCACACAGTGTGGATTAGAATTCATGAGTTTCTCAGAGTCCTTATTTAGCTTGAAGGAACAGGGATTTTTTTTATTGAGGTCATATTGGTTTATAACATTGTGTCATCTCAGGTGTACATTATTATATATCAGTTTCTGTATAGACTGCATCCTGCTCACCACCAATAGTCTAGTTTTGATCCATCACCATACATATGTGCCCCTTTACCCCTTTCACCCTCCCCAACCCCCTCCCTCTCTAGTAACCACTAATCTGTTCTCCTTATCCATGTGTTCGTTTATCTTCCACATATGAGTGAAATCATACGGTGTTTCACTTTGTCTTTCTCTGAGGGACAAGGATTTTTGTCCAGCTGGGTGGATGATACTTGTCTTACAGATGATGAATTAATCAATGAATGCCAATACACAGGGGAAAACAATGACTTGGGGAAATGGTGGCTGGTTACCTGAACCTCAGACCCTATCTTGATTGTCTCTTTGAAGCCTCCAAGTGCACACAGTGCAGCAACGGCCTGGCGGGCGATTCTCTGAAGTTTGGCGAGTTTTCTGCCACTACTGCTGCCATTTTCCAGAATGCTTTCTGCATATTTCCCCAATTGCGGAATGTACATCAATGCACGAGACAGAACCTAAATATAAGCAGCAGCCCATGTAGCAGGAGTTAAAGCTTTGGTCATTTGCTCCTAAAGGTGATGAAGTGTCTACAACAGTGCCTGGTCCCATATACTGCAGGAACTCTGGTTATGGGAGGGATGAAATAACTATCAAGTATGGTCACTGACATTCTTGCCATGTTTGCCTTATGTAATTAGACAGAACTAGAAATATACAACCTGAAAATATGGCAGAATCAAACACTGTGTTAGTAAACCCCCTAAAATAAAGCAAAAATTTATCTGAAGGAAAACCATCAGAGCATACTGCCTACATCTCAACACGCAATTACCTTTAGGACATGTTATAAGGAGCTCACTTGAGAATGACTATGGGAAAAGGGGAACTGATCACAGATTTCAAGTTTTCAGGAAACTGGACTATTGTTTGTAATGATGAATGACTAACAGAGCATGCAGGGAGGGTAAGTCACGCAGAGGCCGCCTTAGACTCTGTTAAGTACACTTAGCAAATCCAATAAACCCAGGCTGCGTGATTTCCTAATGTCACTACCTATCAGACACAAGCAAGGAGAAACAAGGAATGCCATTCTTTCTCTGAGAATCCTGTCCTGTCTTCTGCAAAATTAGAACCAGCAGCAACAGGAGATGTGGGTTAACAGAGTTGAAACTACTGAAAAAAGCAAATTCCAGGGGAAAAACAGTTAAGTATATCTTGCCAATTTGGGAAATCTCTCTTGACTAAAATGTCCCTTGCTAAGCATGGTTCAAGTGCTACAACAGAACACTCACCCCTCCTTCTCGCTTCCTCAGTTAGGCAGTAACGCTGTACTAACCTTCTCTGCCGTTGTGGTCCATATTTGAGCGGCATTTGATTCAGGCGCCATTAGCAAGCTATGAAGCAAAGCGATGACTTCTGCGGCCATGCTGTTTGCCACATGCCCACTGATGAAGGGTCGGACAGGGTCGGTCCTGCAAGTGTCAACAGGGAAAACTGTTGCTGCCCAGTGATGGTTAAGAACGCAGAGAAGTGGCTTGTAAGGTTAGCATCAGATAGAAACATTTTCTACTTATACATGAAAAAGTGGATTTTGTTGACTGAGAAAAAGAGTAGCTAAATTATCATTAGGAAGAATTCACTTCTCTCACATTCTTTCTGGTAACTGAAGAATCCTCTGAAACAATGGACCTCACACTTGTGATTGCGTAAGCCATCAGGATCAAGGAAAGACACTGCTACCTCTACTCCTGGCTTGTAAGCACAGGACACTTTACACAAACCTCCCAGAGGCAACACTCATGCATCCTTTCTACTCCTAGAAAGAAGTTTCTGTGTACGGTTGGGATGGTGACAAGCATTGTCTGGAAGAAGTAAAGGCAGCAAAACCAGAGTTTACTAATAGTCAAAAGAACTGTGGCTGGTGTTCCTGGTGGTAGCTTTTCTCAGAAGAAAAAATCCTCCAGCTGTAGACGTCCACTCAGCCACGAGTGCCTCCCTATTTGTCTATCACAACCTCAGATGAGTATCTGAAGCCCTCATTTCCAGAGGTCAAGGGGATGATATAAAATTAAAACCCTAAAGCCAAACTCATTACAAAGTAAACTTGAGAGGAGCGTGGCCAGGTTCTACCCTGTGAAAGGCTTTACCTTGCAAGTTCCGAGTTCCTCTCTCGGCAAATGGAGGTCTGGGCAGTTTTCTTTTTGTCACCTGTGGACAGTCCACTCACAGTCTCTGGGCTGACCGATTCTATAGGTGGCCCGATGCTGACGATGAGGCCTGACTGGGCCCACTTGGTTGCTTTCCGAAGAGCAGCTGCAGCCTCTTCTGTAATCACTTCACAGCAGCCACCCTGAGTTCAGTTTGAAGACATTCATGATATTCATTTCACTCTTCTCAGCACTATACTTTTGACCTGTTTCCCCCAATTACCAAAGCAATCCAGGCTCATTTAAAAAATTCAAATAGTAAAGTATTATATGTAGAAAGTTAAATTTCCATAAACATCCCATGTCCTCACCCAGTCAGACAATTGTTGGTCCTCTAGATTTTTTGGCATGCAAATTCTGACATGCATAATCATAGATTACACTACACACACGGTTTTTCAATTTATTTTTATCAGTTATCAAAATATCGAGAATGTGTTTCCATGTCTGTATATATAGATCTACCTGATTATTTTTTATAGTTGTACAGTATTTCATTACATGAATGTAAATTTCTTTAACCAATCCCCTACTGATGGATACATGGATTCTATTTTGTTTTTTAACAACAGAACTATGAAGAGCATGCTTGTATCTGGAGACTTGAGAGCCTATTTACCTTTACCTTGGCAATAATGAGTCAAGGTAGTCTTTCTTAATTTCATCTGTTTAACAGGTGAAAAACGATATATTACTATGTTTTTATTCCTGTCCTTTAGTTATTGTGTAATTTGTGAGCCTGGGCATATTTTTATGGGCTACTTGTTTTTATTTCTTATTATCTATTATTATTCTTTTAACTTTTTACCTATGCTCACTTTTATTTTTAGGCTGGAAAACTTTCTTAAGAGAGCTAAGAAAAAATTCCTAGGTCAAAACCAAGAGTTCTCTTTTACATTTTAACACTAATGACAAACTAATTTTGACTAGTTCGCTTGAAAATGGCCTCAGCTGGGCCACTGACTTCAATTTCCCACCCTGCCTCTTTATGGGAACTTAAATTTTTTTTTTTTTTTAATTTCTCCTGAAACACTGAAGCATGGCAAATGTTCTTTAATTGTGGGTCTTGTCAGAGCAGGTTTCTCCATATTAAGAGTTACCTTGGTCATGTCTCGATCCATTTTCACAACTTTCTCCATGTTGGCACCAGTACCAAGTCGGAAGGGCCGTCCTTCTGAGCTACTAAAAGGGGAAGGCAGAAAGAGGCGACGATCTTACAGGCAGGTCAAGGTGCGGGCTGCGTGGCGTGAGGCAACCCAGTTAACAGTCAGGCCACCACTATATGCTACAATAGGCTTTTAAAATCCACAGTAAGACTCAATTTTTCAAAAAAGAAATGATTTATAGCATTTTTAGGGATCAAAACAACAGCTGTTTTAGAGCTGTAATGATAATTAAAAACCTACGTGAAAATCATGTACAAACTAAAGAGCTGAACACAATCAAGAATCTGAACCTATAATAAAGTGAAGGCCAGGCATACAGGAGGCACTCAGTAAGTGATCTAAATCCCGAAGACAGGAGACTTGAACAACAGCATGGGTGATGCCTTGGTGTGAAGGACAGGATCTTCCTAATAATTCAGCTTCCTCTGCCTCCTAAACCTGGCTCTCCAGAAAATCTTTCACCAAATTTACACTATAATGTTTTGCAATGCCCAAGAATGTCTCTTGGCAATTTCTTCTTCTAAGCACTGACCTGCGCTGACCCTGCTTAGTTTACGCCAGGAGCCCATTAGTGCTTTCAGTTACCATAATGGCAGACAAGGGACCCAATTACGAGGATGACACCATCATCAAATCATTCACTTGAAGAGAGAACTTTCCCAACTGAGACATGAACACCTGCTCTAAACTCCCTTGTGCTCTGTGGCAGGCCTTCTTGTTGTCCTGGATCACACTAACAGCGCCCTGGAGGTCTGCAATCTTTGGACAATAATTATATTTTTACTTCCTTATGGAGCAATCATACCATTCATATTTCAATGAATTAAAGCTTTAAAAAAGTTTCTCTTCTTTCTCCATCTCACAGTCAATGGTATCCTTAAATTTACTAATGGCTGAGGATGCCAATAACTGAAAACCAAGCTGCATTATTTCTTCTCAAAGTACAGGTCACATTGTCGACTCTCCACCAAACACAAACAATACATCTCAACAGGGCTTTCGCTCTCTGTTGAGTGTGGAGAGACAGTACCGAGCTGTGGTTAACAGCTTGGGTTCTGTGGTCAGACGCCTGCATCTGCGTTTCAGCTCTGCCTCAGTTTCTTCATGTGTATCACAGGGATGACAGTAACAGTGAGTACCTCTCAGGGTTGTTAGGAGGGCTGAGACAGTTAATATACGTAAGGGGCTTACTCGGCACAGTGCCTGCGACATGGTTAGTACTTGAAGACATGCGGCTACTATAATCATCAGTCACCTTAGTAACGGCTGGAGGACTTCATGGGATGACTGGTCTTCCCGCTTATGGATAAAGATAGAGAGCTTGCCATCCACTGCTTCACTCTCTTCTCCAGGATCTTTATCTCCTTTTAAGGAACTCTTGGGACTGGTTTTTGTCAACGTGGTATCAGGTTCGGAAGCGGTTGGAGAAAGAACTGTCTGACATCCTTTAAGCAAACAGAAAAATTGCAATGTTGTTTGTGCAGCTCCCTGTATAGGGAAAACACTGGTTTTGGAATCTCTCTTCCTCCTTCCCTCCCCCTCGGTCCCTTCTCCCTTCTCTCTCTCTTTTATTACAGGAAGCACAGCTGCAGTTGTGGACGAGTGAGAGCTCAGTCTGACCATCCACAAGAAGTGGGCACCTCAGTGCCATTCTCTCGTCCAGGAGCTGCTCACCTGGGACCACGTAATCCGCCAGCTTTGCTAAGAGCAATGAGGCAATCTTGGATGCTGGATCACTGGGATCTTCCTGCTCACTGTTGAGGGAGGGAACAGAGTAGCTCCACGGCGGGAGCTCCACGTTTCCACAGTCTTCTACGCTCATCAGTGGGAGTGCCGCCCGGCATAGCTGAAGAATGATAAGGACCAGCTTTGGAGATGGGCGTTGGTCAAGCAGCAGGGAGAGCAGTTTGGACACACAAGCTGGCTGGCTCAGGATGGCTTTACCTATGTGACTCCTGGAAAAGAAGCAAGAAAAGGTACACAATGCCGGGAATGTTGATCTATAGAAATTCAGAAGCAAGAGCTCCCTAAACGAGGTTAAACAAACTGATGACTTTAGATTGCATGAAGAAGCCATGGATTTGGCACTACATTTCTATGAAGGAGAATTAAGATGTTTTGTAAATATCTCATGAATGCTCACAATTGACCAATAATACTTAAAAAGAAAGATTTTATTTTTATTTTATTGTTTTATTTTATTTATTTATTTTTGCTGCAGAAGATTAGCCCTGAGCTAACATCTGTGCCAATCTTCCTCTTTTTTTTTTTCTTTTTTTGTATGTGAGTTGTTGCCACAGCATGGCTGACGAGTGGTGTAGGTCTGCACCCGGGATCGGAACCCGTGAACCTGGGCCGCCGAAGCAGAGCACACTGAACTTAACCACTACACCATGGAGCTGGCCCCTAAAAAGAGAGATTTTTGAATATTTTCTGATCCCTGATACTTAATTGAGATCCTATAGTTCAGCATGATTCACTGAGCACCAAGACTTAGAAATCAAACTAGGCGCTTTTCAGTTTAGTCTTTTACCGCTTTTTAAGGAGTGCTTGAAGACCTAAGGTACCATACAGTGTGGACAGGGCTCAACAGTCTGGCATCTGCCACAGCTGAACCTGCTACATTTCACTAAGAAGAAAACACACAGTCCAGCAGACGCCAAAGAACGAGCAGCTTTCTGGGGACAAGCTTCTGTGGGCCTCATGGCTCACACGTGATGGTATTAAACCTCCACAGAAGATCTTCTTTTATAAACACAGCACGAGAAAGCAAGTTACTCACAGGTCCTGACTGATTCCTCTTTAATCTCGCTATAATGAGGGTAAGGATTTTTGGTTATTGAATGCAACTGCATCAACTTGAAAGGCTAGCAGCTGGTTGCCAGCAAAGAATTAAAGCAAATGATAACATATTATTTTATGATATAGTCACCTAAATAATCCTCACATTTTGAAAGTAAAAACTATTTTTCAATGACTTTATTCTCTACTATTTTTCTCAAGGCAGGAGCACATCAGAATGGCCTAGTAATTTAGATGTTTCAAAAGACAACCACCACCCAAAGGGACCTCAATCATTCAAGAGGAAAGCCACCTCCTCCCACAGCTCCAGCTGGGCCTTCCATACCTCGAGAGATCATTGAGAAGACTAAGGACGTCCTGGAGAGCATCGTTCCCAGCAGCCTGGTTGCCACAGCACTCAGTCGCTCGGGCAAGATGGTTGGTGAGAAGGCTGGACACCTGACGGGCCAGACCTGAGTGCACAGCCTCTGTGGAGCCACCTTCAGAGTTAAAGAAAGAAAAAGCACAGTGAAAAACTAAGGAAGCCATGGTGAGTCCTCCCTCTCGGCCCCCCTGTATTAAGAGATCATATGGTATTTGTCTTTCCGTGTCTGGCTTATTTCACTTAGCATCATGTCCTCCAGGTTAGGATATCATTTAATGTCACAGTGTAGCTATAAATTTTCATAGAACCATGCTGATAAAGAGGCTCTCATGAAATCAATAATTGATTAAATCCATCTGATTATGTAATTTAATATAGCCTTTCTTTCTCCTACCCAGCACAAATACTTCATAAATAAACACATCAATAAAAGAAATCAATGAGTTCTAGAAAGGAATCCTAGTTCTTACCTTCTTCTTTTTCCCACTCAACACAGCGGTTGGCAAGCACCTGGAAGGCCGCCCAGGCCATGGTGGCCACCTTCTGCTTCTTGGTTTGTTTCTCACTGGAGCTAGACTCGGTCTGACTGCTCAAGCTACACAGTCGATCCATGAGCTGAACGAGGCCACTGCGTACCAGGCACTTCTCTTCACTCCTGGGCCAGGCAGAAAGGTTTGTACGGAATAAACAGAATTGACCAGCCCTCAGGAACCTCTCACTTAAGATTCAGGTTATCAAAAGGGCACAAAACATGTCAGTATAGTTCTCTGTCTACAACTTAGGATACTACCATGTATAAATGAACACAGAAATATTTTTTCAGAATGAGGATTTCCCTCATAAATAAGGAACTTCACGTTCTGGTTTGTTCCTACAGAACGGCAAATTAAAAATCGATGGAATCTGGGCCGGCCCCGTGGCTTAGTGGTTGAGTGCGCGCGCTCCGCTACTGGTGGCCCGGGTTCGGATCCCGGGCGCGCACTGACGCACCGCTTCTCCGGCCATGCTGAGGCCGCGTCCCACATACTGCAACTAGAAGGATGTGCAACTATGACATACAGCTATCTACTGGGGCTTTGGGGGAAAAATAAATAAATAAAATAAAATAAAAAAAAATCGATGGAATCAACTCAAGGTTGCCACAGTAGAAAAAAATTATATATTTTACCATAAGGGGATTCAAAGAATGACTTCATGAGTGCTTGATGTCATCAAACTATTAATCAAATGACTAAGACAGGCAATAACTGTGCATATGCAAACAACTTTTACCAAATACGTAGGTAATTTCCTAGGGACCTTTTTCTTTCCTTCAAACCTCCCCATTCTGACAATATAATATAATCCTTAATGGCCACTTCTGATTACGTAGGAACTCAACACAGGAATTTACATAGCAACTTTAGGTGTCTGTCAGGAGGCAAGTTTATTTGAATCAGAGTGATAGTGTCGCTAAATAATCAAAGGAAAAAAATCCGATTTTTTAAATTAAAAAATATTTTTATTTAATCACATACATTGCGGTGTAACTTATATACAATCAAAAGCATTTCCTTGCTTACCTGGTGTAAGGTATGGTACACAAGAGGCCGATGCTATTTGCACACGCAATAGGGTAACGAGCACACAAAGACACGACAGAGGTCATGGTCTCGCCGAAGGCTTCCTGGACCTGCTCCACCATCCCACCACAGGTTAGTTCTTCAATTCTATGAAACAGAACCAAAGCTCAGACTTCCTGAACTACATCAAGAACAGTGATAGTGAACAGGGGAGCACGAGAATTCTTCTGAGAAACCAAAGGATGTCTAGATGAATCTACAACTGAAGGGATCTTGGAGATCATCAGCGTTTCCAAAACTGCAGGACCACAGAAGACTACTGGGCAGGATTTCAAAACGTGCCTCAAAAACAATGCCCACACTAAGAAAAGCCTAGGAAACCCCAGGTTAGGTAAAGTTAGGCAGGGTTCCCTACTGCAGGGCCACTCGGAGCCTCATAAGGTTAGAGTCCACAGTACCTCTAATAGGAAGAGAATGGTATCCAACATTTCCAAAACTTATTTAATAATGAAACCATTTATTTGAGACATGTCTACAATGTCCCATGCAGCATTGAATACTGTATATGCAGTTGTACTAACGAGAAAACCAAGGCCCAAATAGATTAGCTAAGTGTCCTTTTCAAGTTCACACTCCGATTATTACCAGAGTGTGAAAATCCAGTTGATATGAAATAAGACCTTTCCAATGTAAAAACACAACTCGAGGTAGATTCTATAGCAATTAATATTAGTTGAGAACTGGAACTATCCAGATTTATCTCCAAAGATATGCAACATAATATTGTTAATAACAGCAAAAATAAATAAATAAAACCTAAGGTTTAAAAATACGGAATTGGCTTACTAAAGGGTCAGGAATATGATGCAGTGCTATACAACCACTAAAAACATTAGAGGAGACATCTGTGGTTAGAATAAAGACAGGATGAATAAAGTAAAATGTTAATAGGTTTTATCTTAAGATGCTGGATTTACAGGCGATTTTTATTTTATACTATGGGATTTTCCGTATTTTTTCCAAATGTTTGACACGACATTAATAACTGAGGGAAAAAGGAATAGTGCTGCTAGTGTTATGGAGAAATTATTCTGGAAGTAGGCTGTGGCAGTCATTAGTGTTACTCACTATGCCTTCTGGGCACCCCTGTGGTTGGGTGGGCATGTGACTAGTCTGGCCAATGAGCTAGAGCTCTGACAAGGGGACTGACAGCTTTCAAGATGGCGGTCTCCTTCTCTATCCTGGGTTCTTTGTGATTACCTGTGACGGACATGAGCAGGAACCAAAAATTTTTTTTTTAAGCTACTGAGATTTTGGAGTTGTTTCCAAAGAATAACCTGGTCTCTCTTGATTAACGTAGAAATTTCTCAAGATATTTACGTTAGCTTTTAGTTAACACATTGCCCTCCAGCCACTGCCCTCTGCTTGTTGGCCAGAATTCCTCAAAGAGTTGCCAAGAGGCACAAGCAGTCTCCAGTAGTTCTTGTCCAGGACTTACAGAGAAATGCCTTCTCTATTTCTCTCTGAAGATCTCTGAAGCCCCGTAGGGAACTGGTATAGAAAAACTCACAAATAAGTTATAAAACTTTCCTCAAAGTTAGTATCTACAATTATGTTTTTAGAAATTGATCCAGTAAAAATAAGCACAAAAGTATACAAAAATATAGGTATAAGGATGTTGACTACAGTACTTTTGTTAATGAAACAACAAAACAAAACAGAAAGAAGGAAGGAAGGAAAGAGAGAGAGAGAGAGAAAGAACCTGTATGCCCACCAATAGGGGATCAGTTGAATAAAATAAAACACAGCCATCTATACAATAGAGGGCCATGAAGTTCTTAAAAACTATAAAGCAGATCTGTATATATTGACATGAGAAAATAGAGATATCCAAGATATATTGAGCAAAACAACTTTGATTACACTAAGGCATGTATAATATAATCTGAATTAAGTTAAAATCACACACATACACACTTATGTGTACAAAGAGAATTAAATAGCTATTTATATATATGTGCAGTTGACACAACAAGCTCTTAATGAACAAAGTGGAATTTAGGAGGGGAAGGTGAGTAAAACACTATTACTCTCTGTTATATATGCTGGATTTTTTTTATAAACTCACATACCACTTTTATAAAAATAGAAATGTAATATTTTAGGGGAAAACATTAGCAAATACCACTGTCTATGATTTGGCCCCAAGAATAATTTTGGAATGGCTTTTGCCTATTCTAGACAGGACAGTATAAACTAATAGGAACAACCGACCTGGGTCCCCCCTGAAGGACCATAGTCACTGGACCCACAAGATGCGTCACTCCCCCGACCCGCACGGCAGCCGTCAGCAGTTCCCGCATGTGCACCAGGGCCTGCTTGCGCGTGTTTCCCCGCCGCCACCTTGTCTGCGCGGCCAAAAGAAAGCTGCTGCTGGACACCTGAAACGCACGAGAAGGAAGCACACCTGACTCCTGCTAACTGTCACAGGAGCCCTCACGCTGTCAGGTGCTAGTCATCTGTAGTCAGCAAAACATGACGTACAGCTTGGTCCGGGTTGGTGCCGATGAAAGCAAACAGCTGCCCCAGCAGGACGCTGTAGGTGGGCTTGTCCCTGCTGTCCTCCACGGCCAATGACTGCAGAAGCGTAAAGGAGCTGCTGCGGTGGCTGGTCACATGGCGCCGCCTCCGGGAAAACACAATGAGAAGGCCGCTCAGGGAGTGTGTTTTGATGAATGCATTCAGCCGCTTGTGGGAATCCAACCTTGACCATTAGCCACTTACCTCTGATTTGCTCTAGTAAATTCCAAATCTTCATTACCAATCATTTCCAGGTCAGAAGGAGCCGACATGCTGCGAAGGAAAACAGGCTGCCGCACAGCGTGAGATATCACCTTTGTTTCAGAAGCTGATTTACAAGCTGGAACAGAAAGAAAGAAAAAGGTTGACATATCCGCTCTCCAACTCATAAGGAGAGCAGCAACAGCTAAACATAACATGGAACTACCAAACAGTCTAAGAGTATCTTTGCTTCCTATGAGATACTACCTACGAAAGCCACCAAAGCCGCTAGCACAGCATACTGATGATTATTAGGCCAATTTTTTTAACCTAAATATTAGGTTAAAAATTATTTTAGCTGAAAAACTAAAATGTTTTTGTTAAATTGCGTTTCCAAAGAAAGGCAGAAAAATTCATTTAATTTCATAAACTATGAAATTAAGTGAATCAATGTTCACTTTAATATAAGCATTATAAAAACCAAGAGAGGACAGAGAAAGTAATTTCTGGAAGCAAAAGTTTCTTAATTCAAATAAATCCAGATCCATTTTTTTCAGAGATGGTCTTTGTTCCCTCTTTAATCCTAGATTTATTTAGCTGACATTGCCATTTGGTGACACTGCTGCTTTGATTGTAGTTGGTGTGAGTACATACCACATCTGAGCTAGAATCTGACCAGCCCTTCCTAAAAGATATACTCCTTAACTCTATTCAGGGAAATAGTTGTTTTATAAAAGAATACTTCAATATAAGACGACAAAACTATATGTAAAGATCAGCTAAGAAAAAAAGATGTTAAGACAGCAGAGGAGGTCATTTTGAATCTGTCTTAAGAATGGTCAGACAGCTTCAATCTAAAAAAATTGTAATTTTTGAAAATGTTGTTATCTCTCAGGAAACTACTGGTTCATCATCGCTGATGCCAAGAGCCTTTTGGAATGCATCACCAGCCTTACTGAGTGGCTAAGTCTTTATATGGGACCTTTAATTAATCACAGGCTAACATGGCCAGGGATGTGGTGTAGCAGACCATCTTGGTCTGTGGTCACACCACACACTCGGCACACTTCCCCTGATGTTCTCAAGGAATGAGATCCTATTACTAGGGTCAGAAACCTGGGAGTCATCCTAGACTTCTCTCCCAAGTGAGAGGAGCCCTGGGCGATCAGCTGGGATGAAAACAAGTTCACTTGCTCGATAGTGTCCATTGGGTATGGGGACCAGATAACATGGAGTCCTTCATTTAAGAACATGTTTATTCAACTTGATCTCTCAGGGTAAGAATTAACACTTGTTATTATGGGCTATGCCGAGTGTTGTAGATCCGGCTTAAATAAGACTCACTGGTTTCCCTGAGAAATGCATTTTCAGGCTAACAATTAAAAGGTGACCAAGAAAAAAATTAATAGTGGAAATTCATGCTAGAAGCTTCCACTATTCCAATTACTAAAGATGAAATGGAAACTCAGCTGCAAGTAAAGAGGAAAATATGATGTGTTACCAGATTCACAATGTTGACTATTTAATTAAATGTTACTATGAGAATGACAAACCATAAACTAAGGGGCACTGGATTATAAAGATACATGTCACTGGGCTCCTCAGATGCTCCCAAGAAAAATGGAACGAGGCAGGCAAGGAGGTACCCCTGATGCTCAGTTGACTCACAAAACACGACAGGAATTCAATAAAAAGTATTTCTTGGCTGGAAAAAGTAAAAGGCAAAATAAAAATTGTTGAAATTTCCTTTTTTTCTCCTTTCTAAGAGTACACAAGAGAGATTTTTTTAAGTGGCTAACGTATATTTTATGAACAGACTAGCACAGAGTCTGTGCAGGGCTGGTTTGAGCAGTACCCGGTGTTTCTGCAGGGGTCCCCGAGATGCTTCTTGTGAGGCCGGACTGGGCCGCAATGGTAACGTGCAGCAACAGCTCGGCTCGGTTCATTAAACTCTTCACTAACGTCTTCGTTTTAGCCAGTGGGTGTGAGGGTTTCTGAATAAGAGAATTCACTTCTTGTACGAACTTCTCCCTATAAAGAAAGGCTGATGTGCATTTAGTCGTTCTCTAGTTTACCAAAACCAAAGTTTTTTAGTTACAAAGGATATGAGAGGATAGAGGGGAAACAAAGCAAAAGTCATCTGATAAATATTGCTCCTCTCCCCCCACCGCCCCATCTGAGGGAGCAGTGTTATAAACTGTGGCCAGTTTTAGTTCCTTTTGCCCAGTTTCAAATGCTCATATGCTAACTTTTGAAGGTTAAAATCAAAGTTTCCAAATTACCAAATGAGTTCGTTCCAAATCTTAAAATATTTAGTGAATGTACAATATTTTTTAAAATATCTATTAAGAGACTAGATCTTCACATTTTGTTTTGAGCATCAAGGTAATAAATTAGCTTTATATAGTTATTAACATCACTAACCTCAGTGATAGGACCATGTTTTCAAGATCATTTCCATCAAAGGAGACTTCCTTCATTGAACACAAAAGTTCTAGTTCTTTCATTTTGTTCTAAAGAAGGAAAAATCAAGAAAAGATTGTATGCGGTATCTGCAAAAATTGAGTTTTACTGTACATGTTAAAAGGAGGAGAAAATTTCTGGGGAAAAAAAACCACCTTTGGCCCATATTTCTATGCCAGAAGCACATTTGTAAGTTATTATTTTATATTTTAATGATTAAAAATGGCATTGACAACTTTCTGGGGATTCTTCAGTGCTTTTTTCATGTCTCTGCCTTTTGTTTTTTAAAGCTTGAAAGTAAAATTTGATAATGATGATAACTTCTTTATAAAACTATTAATCAGTTAAAAAACAACTTAATGAATAATTTATTATTTGTATTATTGACATGTTGATCTAACCAATTTTGTTTAACTCTTTTTAAAGAATGGGTACATTTTGGGGTGTGCAACATTTTAAGAAGTGACATTATTTTATCTCTACACACACACACACACACACACACACACACACAATATACACCTTTGCACTATAAATAGCAATGCCCCAATTACAAATCATACAACTTGCTTACCTCATTAAAATGGTAATCATAGAAGAAAGGCATGTTGTTCTCCAGTTTTCCCTGCATGGCATCATCAACCTCACTTTGCCATTTCTGTTCCAATTCTGCAACACTCTAATAGATACATTAAAATACAAAACAATGTGAAAATGGATGCAAAATAAAAACAAGCGTAATCTGTAAATTCAGAAATTTTAGTCGTAATAATTTTTTTTTAATTCAGATCACTTTTTAAACTTCATTAAATTTCTAGGACAGAAATTATTTCCAACAGTTATAAGAGAAATCTAGATGTTTTAGCTTTTCCTTACCTGCAGCTGTCTCTCCATGGCATTGAGTTTCTTAAAGGTCTCTCCCATAATTTTACACAATAAATCATATTCCTCAGCATGTTCTTCTTGATACTGGAAATTTATTAGGGACTGCAGTGCATCAACCAAGTTCAAGTGCTTAATAACACATGATACCACCATTTCCTCCATCACGTCTGGCTGAATTACTTCTCTGTCATTACAATGGAAACTAGTCAGGTATATGCCATGCTCTCAACTTATCAATGCTATATTTTACAGGTTGAAGCACATAGGCTTTGATTTAAATATATTAAATATTCACCATATCTTTTTTATTACAATAAAGAGGCATGAACATTATGATGGCTCTCATATTAGGCTGGCAATAATTTAATATATTTAACTGATAACACTGACATTGGCTGATAAAGCTGAAATCAAAATTAAAGAGACTTCATTTTCTATGATTTGTATATTTTGAGCTAGACTCATACTAGGGCTGGAATAGGTCGAGGGCTAAAAAAAACATCTTTGGCACCATTTATCTGCCAAGTAATTTTATGTAGCATTATGGCTTGTGGTATGTTATGCGCATGGATGCTGGGCTGAAAACAATGGTGCTTCTGTATTTTTTCATTTTAAATTTCATATATTCCTTAAATTTTTCTCTCTGAAATGGCCAATCTTGCCTCAGTAGGCAGAGCAGAGGCCTGCAAAACAGACTTTAAGCAAGAATACCACAAAGACATTCATAACTGCAAGACTTCACGTTCTAGATTAAAGACCCCTCACCATCTCTCTAGGTATGAAAAATAAAGAAATGTCTCTCGATTCTACGGAAACCAAAGTTGATGAGTACTAGCAGAAGGTCAAACCACCTGAGAAAAACTTAGAACTTGTATAACTTTAGTACACATCAGAATCATACGGAAAACTTGTCAAAACACATATTACTGGGCCTCATCCTCAGAGGGTCTGATTCAGTAGGTGAGACATGGGGCCCAAGAACTACGAAGTTCCCAGGTGATGCTAACGCTGCTGACTGGAGGCCCACCCGTTGAGATCCGCTGACCTGGAATAGCACCTGGGGTACTCCCGAGAGTACTTGGTTAACATTCATTAAATAAAATTAAAGTTTCATTTGCTAGACGATGAGAAGAAATACACTCCTTCAACTGTTTAAACATTTTTTTTCATTAGGAAAAATAAAATGCTATATAACAACATACTTTATGCTTGGCCTAAATTGAGGTCTAGCACGCCCAGAAATTTCCCTGAGCTTTATCATGATTCCTGGAGGCAGCCTGATCCGGGGCAGGTCAAAGTAGTTTCCAACGGGAGGCACAAGGACGTCAGATGGGTAGGTGAATTCTCTGTCTTCCTCGATGGTCAGAGGCAGTGGAGATGGGCTCGGAGTAAGGGCAGGGGAGATCACACCATTGGCCTCCACCTGCCACTGGCACCTGAACAGACAGAAAAGGGGTTCTTCACTTCCTCTTCTATCTGGAAAGCTATTTAAAGTTTGCAGATATATCAAACATATGAAGGATCACATTATATGTTAAGTATTTATTCATCAAACCTTCTTCAGAGGCTAAAGAAAAGTGAGCATTATCTGAAACTGCATGTTTGGGAATCTACTTCGTCCCCAACATTGTTTTATGAAAACTTGTAAATATATAGAAAAGTTGAAAGAATTACATGGTTAACACCCATATACCCAGGACCTAGAGTCTAGAATAAACATTTTGCTATGTTTGCTTTATTGCCCATCTACCCATCCTTTTGGGCATCCTTTAATTTAATTATACAATATTTGGGTTGGAGAAAAGCTTATGCAGTTCAACCATAATTTTAAATTTAGTAAAGTAAGGGCCAGAAGGCACTTTGGTGTAATTTTGATCTTATTTCTTAGACACAATGACACCCATGGGACTGTCAGTAAGTAGACACTATCAGCCAGGAAATGTACTAAAAGCAGTTTTCCACATGAAGTCCTCTTTCCTTTGTGAGCAAAACCAGCCCAATTTGAGCCTTTTGTTACCTTTGTAAAAGTTTGGACCGCAATAGCTCCTGACAGGCTTCTTCTTCTTTGGTAATTTCTGGTCCATTGTACAGGATTCTTAACATGGAACAAGCTAACACAGACAGACCTAAAGCCAGGTCTACCAGAAAGGGCAAGCCTCCCGACACATCCTCCGAAGACTCCTACAATGCAGACAAGGGCAAACCACACTGGTCAGCGTACTCAGTGGAGCACTTCCACCTGCGCTGCACCACACTGCACTGTCCCCCAACAGGGGCTCACAGAGCAGCATCCAGCGTCATTGCTATGAGACACAGGGACAGCACCCAACACCATGAGTAGATAGATGGTGGCACTGGAATGACCACAAAGTGAAGTCTCAACACAATTCTGGAGAGAAAAGAGCCAATAAGACTCCATAGTAGAAGCAGCACAAATCACATGCAAGATCCTTTGGATAGCTTCCTCTCTGCTGTGCCTATCTGGGTATAAATCACTATTTTGTTTTGTCACCTCCATCCTGTGCTTGAACCAGATTACACTGAATTCATTCAACAAATATTTATGGAGTGCCTACTGTGTACCAGCCACTGTTCTGGGTCCTGAGATACAGCAGAGAACAAAACAAAGATCCTTGCCCTCACGGAGCTTACACTCTAGCAGATAATTCCACTCTACACAGTGTCAGGCCTGGTTAAACTTAAGCAACCTCCAAGTCTAAAATACATTTTACAAATCAGGCAACTCGAGGGGTCAGTAGAACTCCTACTACTCTCTCTCCCTTTTTTTTCTCCAAGTGGGAAAAGAATTTATTTACATAGACTCCTGGAGGGAAACTGTTTGGCACTGCACAAAGGAGTAGATTAAAACCAATATACAGAGTACATAACACGAGTAATTAAGCAGAGATGGACCTAGACTAGCAAGAAGAGCCTCTGGGAATAGAATGAAAATAATCTGATCCCACTACTCCTAAAACTCAGAATCCAAGTGCTTACTTCTATTAGGTGTCCGAGTCTTCCTCCCCCTATGGAAAGATGCTGGAGGCAGATCACCTCTCTAGGCTTTGAAGACAGAGCCACTAGCAATAGATTCTTTCTGTGCTGCTGAATCGATTTTAGGTCATAGCCAGTTTTATGGAATAAAACTACTACTTACTATTAGTAGTCTACTACTGCCAAATGCCAAATGGAAGAGATGGATGAAACAGTAGCACATGTTTTGCCCTGTTTCCAAGGCAAATATGATTTATGTAACCGAGGCACATAGGAGAGAGTACATTATGCCCACAGCAGTGGTTAGATTCAAGTACCTGAGCTCGAACCGTGCAAGCAAAGCCCCACATAGCTTTATCAGGAGTGTTGTGTTCACGGCCACTTCTCATTTCAAAGGAGAAGGTGACTGTATCTCCTTCCACCTTAAAATTTAAGGGGGGAAAATTCACTTTAAAGACAAGACAAACAATTTTCAAGACAGCAATGAATTTCAGATATTTACTTTCAAAAGGACCACAGCAATATTTCACTCCTTTTCTCACTTGCTTTTTTTTTTTTTTTTGGTGAGGAAGATTGGCCCTGAGCTAACGTCTATTGTCAATCTTCCTCCTTTTGCTGAGAAAGACTGGCCCTGAGCTAACATCCACGCCCATCGTCCTCTACTTTGTATGTGGAATGCCGCCACAGCATGGCTTGATGAGTGGTGCGTAGGTCTGCGCCTGGGATCCGAACCCACTAACCCCGGGCCACCGAAGCGGAGCACGCGAACTTAACCACTATGCCACCGCGCCGGCCCCCTGACTGGTTTTTTTGATTCAAATTCCATTCCCTCTCATTTGGACACCCACCTTTCAGGTGTCTCTCCTGACCAGGCAGCTTTTGGGATGAGGCATCTGTGAAATGGGCCACGACTGCCCAATAGCAGGATCAGAGTAAAGATTAATCAAATCTTGAGCATAACTTCAATAAATTCCTCAGATTCCTATTCTTTCTGCCCTCCCCCTCGCCACTTCACCACTCATTTGTGCCAATAAGGCAGGCAAACGGCCAATATCTTGAGGAACACAAAGAAAGTGCTGGAAGACCTTGTTCTGTATTGTGGAACCAATACCATGAGTAAGAAACAAGATGCAGGAAATTGGAGAACAACTAAAACTGTTGCACTGATCTGGATATGGATACATCCAGACTATACTCCAGGAGGTATCTTGCTGTCTAGGGCTGAAATAAAGAGAGTACGTAACATACATAACGGAGGTAAAGGCTCTGGCAACAGACTTTGGAGAGGTTTTTGGGTTTTAGTGGGCATTTCAGTTCATATTCATGTTCTAGGTTATGTTGTAGTTCAAGGGCCCAAATTACAAAGCATGGCTGAAACCTCATCAGTTTGAAGATAGATCGTCATTTTTGCTCCAAAGGCCCAAATTCATTTAAAAACATCAATTCAACATTTTTAAACTGCAGTGGCCCTGTGGTTCTAGAAGAAGGAAGCTGAAAGAACTAATACTCCTTTTAACGGACAGGGAAGGAAGTGCCGTGACAACCATTGTCTGTGGAGTAACCTGTGGAACGGACAGAAGTTCTGGAGCAGACAGGGGTCTGAGGCCCTACAAGGGAAAGGGGGGTCATTCTGAACGAAGTAGTGAGTTTACAGCCCTGGCAAAGTAGTCCCACCTCAACAAAAGCCCCCATGGAAAATTTTTTCTGGAATTATAGTTAATACTTGGGACCGTGAGGAATATAAGTTCATTTTTCTTTTCTAGGAAGTGAATGGGACTGGATACCATACCTTCACCAAGTCTTTTGGCCAACCAGTTCCTAAGACACTACGGCTGCCATATCCCAGTGTATTGCCTCCATACTCAGCAACCTTCCTACTGTTTGTGTTAGGCCCCGCGTATATCACCAACTTCAAAACAGAAAATATACTGTTAGACTGTAAAAGAAAAACAAAAACAACATCTACAAATAAAAAGTCTGCAAAAAATGTTTGTTTAAAAATACATTTATAACCAGGCACTGGTGTCATTATAATATAACTACTATTTCCTGATCTTTTAGGATACTAGTTCAGATGCAATCAGCCATTGGTATTTACAGGGCAGCCACAGAATAATAACAAATATTACCACAATTTCATTGGCTTGGGGACCTCACATTAAAATAGTTATACTCAGCTATTATACATATATATTTTAAATAGCTATTTTAATCCTTAGTAATGATATATAACTCATTAATAACAGGTACAGTTTGCCCCCTTAAGTCCTCCCCAAAATTAATAAAGTGAGCAAAACAGATGGAAAGATGATTATATCTAACAGAACAACAAAATAAAAGCAAAACAAAAAAAACCTCAATGAATGAGGATTTTTAAAAATGCAACAAATTGGAAATAAGCCATCTATTCTTAGAATGTTGCTTAATGGTGTACACAGAAAATGACACAAATTTGGGCCAGAAAGGGGGCTGCTTTTTTTAAGCTCAGTTTTCATGTATCCATACTTTTCCTCAATAAAGGCTATTCATTTATATCCAATTAACCAACCTTCTAATATGCAGGAGAAACATTTAGAGGTCATCTGGCATTCAAATAATTTCAGAGGAAGATAAGCTCTGGCTTCTGTAAATACCAAGTCCTGTCTTCTAATGTACACTCTGACTGCCTCTGACTGCATAAGAGAACTCAGCTCAGATCCAAAAGCTGAACTTTTAGCCCTCGACACTTATCATTTTGTGATTTCTTACCCTTTTGGACTTTTTGCTGACACCAGCCAGGGACCACTGGAAAAGTAAACGTTACTTTTATCCATGTAGTAAACCTCCCTGTGCCTCCACCTTTGACACTAACGTCTACTGCAGGTGTAGGTTAGCGTACATCAGAAGATGCAAATTACTGGTTTTTAAAGGAGAAACAAAACGATACCAACTAAAATGCCATCCTCTTCCATTCCCATTTTAAGTAGTCATTTCACTCCAATCTAGGAAATGGGGATAGCTAATGCCAGGAGCTATGAAGCGGGTTAGACTGTGCTAGGAGATATATTTTTTGAAAGGCCCACCAAAGACCATCTTACAAATTCTCTTGCTTCCAGCTAAGGTGAGTTTTGGGGGCAAGTTTTAAACCCCTTTTAAACCCCTTTGGGTATCTTGAAATCTTCCCTATCCTAAAAGATAATGGGGAAGAGGATTCTATAATTTGCCCCATAATGTGTTTCATTGTCTCATAGTAAATACAGTTAAGAAGTCCTTTATTTTTAACCTAAAAATCTCCTCGGATGGGATTTAAGACGACTTGCCCTTACACAGTTCAGAGAGACAACAGATAGATAACAATCTACATACAAACAGTCCCGTGTATGTACAAAGCACTTAGATAATCTGTCAGTTGTTTTTCCATATGTTACATGTCACAATTTCATTAGCCTTTCCTCCTAAGTTCAACATGATGGTTTACAATACAACAATTATAAACAGAAGAAAATACTTCAACCCCTAAAATGTTTCCTTTTACTTATAATTATTGGGGCACTAGGTTGGAAACCACACTTTCTCAAAATCTATGTGGGCCCTGAGGTAATGGCAAAGAAGAACAAATAATTTAAATAAATACAAACCAGAACCTAGCACATCTGACACCCTCCTCAAAGGTCACCTTCTCCTAAAAGATACATGAGACACCCCAAGAACTGGGCAGTAAGACCTTTCCAAATGAATGGACACACACATCTACAGGAATTCCAAGCACAGAGAGAAGGCAAGAGGCAAGCAGAATGGAAAGGAAAATTTCCTTTGACTCATATCTAAACTTTTGAAAGCTTACAAAAGTCCACTTTCAACATGTCATGAAAACACTGTTCTTAGACCGCAGAGGTGCTGGCTCTTTCAAATCCCCAATCACTACCCTTCAAGGCATTATCTTAGGAAAGTTCTCCTAAGAGATATCTTCAGACAGAAATAAGTCAAGAATGGTGACCAGCAGCAAAGAAAAATAAGAAGCATCTACGAAATCAGCTTATTAGAGGTGGAACCCATACTAAACCAGTTCTTGCTTACTTTGTCATAGTCATATTGTGAAGAGCATCTGCTATCAAATCTAAGATACAGGCAGCGAGCTCCTGGGATATGGACAGTTTCTTTAAATTTATAGTTGTCTCTGACAGGGTGGACTGTTTCCACAGTCTTCCCGGCAGCCCACGGAGCAGGAATCTTCAAACCAGTGAGAAAGCCTGGCTCTTCCTTCTCTTCCAGCATTCTAAAACCAGACAAAGAGAAAGTGATTTAGCTTAGCAAGGAAAGGAAAAAGAAAGGGGATTCACAGTAAAATACAAAATGTTAACAAATTTCACTTTAATTTTCCACAGCACGTAGTAGGACGACACTGTGGCTTTTAAATGCTTGATATCAGTGGCGACCAGAAACATTAAAAGAATTCCTATATTTAAGGTTCTTTTTTCTTTTTGTTTTTAGACAATATATTTGCATTTTTTCCCTCTTTTTCAAGGGGGAAGCCCAATTCATATCCAGAAGAGGACCTCATCAACTCTCACTTAAAGTTACTCAGGAAAAAAAAAGATATTGTAAAAGACCTTTAAGATGGACCACTTTCCCAATCCCACAGGATTAGCATCCTGTAAAGGTTCTTTTTGTTGGTATCTAAATGTCAATTTTTGAAAACTCCATAAGTCTGTAATTTTTAGTAAAGAAAAGTGCCTTTGAAGTCCTCTTATCTACTGTAATTGAACTCTCAAGGACTTCACAGCCCAAGGTTGTGGAATACAAAGTCCTATAACCTAAACACAGCTGTCGTGGAATTCTCTTATACTCTTTCTGCTCTGTGCTGTCCAATATGTTTAACCACTTAGTCAAATGTTGCCATTTAAATTGAATCTAGGGGCCGGCCCCGTGGCTTGGCGGTTGAGTGCGCGCACTCCGCTGCTGGCGGCCCGGGTTCGATCCCAGGCGCGCACTGACGCACCACTTCTCCGGCCATGCTGAGGCCACGTCCCACATGCAACAACTAGAAGGATGTGCAACTATGACATACAACTATCTACTGGGGCTTTGGGGGGAAAAAAAATAAATAAAATTATTAAAAAAATAAATAAAATAAATTGAATCTAAATAAAATACAACTTAAAATTCAGTCCCTTCGTCATATTAGCCACAATGCAAGTGCTCAATAACAGCATGTGGCTATGGACAACAGTACTGGACAACACAGATACAAATTTTCGTCACTGCACAAAGCTCAATTGGAGAGCACACTGCTCTAGAGAACCTGGGAAGTCCTTCCTTTCTGATCAATGGTTTTAAAGACAGCTTTAGTGAGATGTGATTGACATATTGTAAACTGCACACATTTAAAGTGTATAACTTGGTATGTTTGGCCATATGTATAGATCCGTGAAGTTTTCCCCTTCCTCTTGGTAATTCAGATGATCACTTCTTTGCTTTCTGTCACCAGAAATTAGTTTGCATTCTAGAGTTTTACATAAATAGAATTATACAGTATATACTTTTTTAGGGGATCTGGCTTCTCTCTCTCAGCGTAAGTGTTCTAAGACTTATCCATGTTTTTGCATCTATCAGTAGTCCATTCCTTTTTATTGCTGAGTAGGATTCCGTTGTATGGATAGACCACAACGTGAATTCCTTCACCTGCTGATGGGCATGTGGGTTGTTTCTTGTTTTGGACTACTCTAACTGAAGCTGCTATGAACCTTCATATACAAGTTTTTGTAAGAATTTATGCTTTCCTTTCTCTTGTGTAAATACCTAGAAGTGGAATAGAGGGGTTATATGGTAGGTGTATTTTAACTTTTCAAGAAAATGTCAAACTGTCAAAGTCATAATATTTTATATCCCCATCATTAGTATATAAGAATTTGTCAATTTTGAACTCATCTCTTGATCTGTGGGGAAATTTATTTTAACCTGTTCCTATAAATTTACAAAGCAATTCTATAATTATCTGTAAAATTTTGGCCCTAAAGTCTCTTTCTTTCCCCAGTTACACAATCCTTACTAAAAATCATTGTAAAGGAGTACCAGGCTTTCACCAGAAGAAAACAAGACAGGGGTTCCTGAAAGGAAGCAGCATCCCTCACCTCTCATCGGGGAACGGCCTGCCCTTCTGGTCTGATGTACCACATGGGGAACAGCCCACCTCAGCAAAAACTGGACACTGCGTTTTAAGCAGCAAAGCCGTCTGAAACACAAAACCATCATCATGTCTTAAAGTGCTTACTGTCGGTTATCCAGATGGTACCAGAGCCAAACTTAGAATTCTCACTTAAATCATCTTTTTACAATCCTTGTCTGCCCTCCTTCACTAAGAAATGCTTTGCTACTTAGACAACTTAACATTTTATTTAACGCTGGAATGGAACATATCATTTATATTAGTTACTAATAGCCAGCAAGGACTCAGGAGACTAAATACACTGGCAGGATCTCAATAGCACTGTAGATTAGCATTTTTACAGCTGACTGGCAATGAACACTTGCTAAAAAGATTGCAGTAAGTAATTTAGTCAAACAAAAAACGTTTTCCTTTACTATTTCAGTTTATTTTTATGACACAATATTTTTCCTCACTTCATTGTTATTTCCCTTGGCTTCTGAAAGACATGCTTACGTTTACCCTGCCTTCAGTGAACGCACACAGCCGCAGTGTGAAGCGGGCTGGCCGAAGGGCAGTTCACTCAGGCGCGCCCAGGATCGTACCTGACTGGTATAGAGCACCAGCTGCACTAGCTGAGGCATCAGCGCGTCGGCCATGGTCAGAGTCTGTAAATTCGGGTGCATCAGGGAGGTCAATAACACTGGAAGAAGGTGACCAAGCATAGTAGCCTTAGTAACTTGTTCCAAGCCTTTTAACCTATAAAAAGTTTAAGAAAACACACAGCTTAAGCAATTCCTAATCATGTGAAGAAGCGACTAACGTCATCTTTATCTGACAAATCCTCTTAAACTGCACCTCCTTGAACTAGCTAAGCACTTATAGTTACAGCAACTCGGTCCACAAATTTCCCACCTTCCACCACTCAGGGAAGAGGAGAGAACAGAAATCTAGCAATAGATTTCACCTTCAACCTGTGATTTTGCCAAAAAGAGTTTACATGGTGCATTTCATAGCACCTTTGAAGTGCTGTATAAATGGGTTCTAAAATGCAAACGGCTAGACTAGGTAGTTACGACCTACAAAGCTCCCTTGGCTCTCGGCTGCTGCACTGAGTCTTGGCTAGGGAGGAAGTGAATGGCCACAACACTGATTCCCCGGCCCACAGCAGTGACAGCCACTTCTGGCCTAGGGAAAGTGACTCAGGTGAGGTACAGAGGCAGGCAGACTTTTGTCTTTAAAATCACATCTTTTCCCCCCTGTTTTAACATTGAGATATAATTGACAAATAACATTGTATAAATTGAAGGTGTACACCACAATGATTTGAATTATGTACATACTGTGAAATGACTACTTGAAACCACATTCTTAATATCCCAATCCTCTGCTACAAGAATTAATGTATGTGATTTGGACAAAGAAAGATGTGGGTTATGTAAATTCTCTAAGACTACTTAGGATATTGGGGTTGGAACCAGAAATAGACCTCACGTCTCCCAGGCTCTCAGACTGTATCTCCTCCCCAGGGCAGATCTGCACCATGTGCCAGCAACAGACCCTACACGTCTAAACAAGCCCCAGTGCAGTGGCCATCTGGATTATACTGTTCTCAGTTCCCACCTGCCCACCTACTTTCTGGGAGTAGTCAAGAAATAGGGACCCGAGGACAGACAGGGTTACTGGAGGGAAAATTACACTGCAGGATGGATTAGATCAGCCTCTCTAACACGAAAATCATCAACAAACACAGTATGGAACTCATGTCCAACAGCAAACCATAGCAGAAATGTTAAAGGAGAGGACTGAGAAAGAGCTTTATTACTGGGAAAGAGAAGTCCACCCTGTGTATAGGTCACACCTGTACACGGAGAAGTAAAATTACAGTAAAATCTTGAGATATCACGTCAGTGTCATCTTCTGCATGGCAGTTAATTATCTGTATCACTAAGTCACTGCTACCTCCCTAAAGCACTTATCATGAGGAAACTAAGTGTACGTGGTACTGAGCTGGATAACTGAAGGAAAGGCCAATTTGAGAGTGAGGATGGTGGAAGACCCAAACGTCAGAGAGGATGCTGTCCATCACAGCCTTGCTACCCTTAGATGATGGCTGTTAGCCCAATCTCGCCTAAAAGCACCATTAAAGAGTTTGATTGCACTTGGTTTTGAAACATCTGCTGTTTCAATCTATTCTCACAAAAATCCCTCTATATTCAATGAACATTTGATGTTCTAAAAGATTTCGCTTTCATAAGCAAATTCTTCTTCCTGAAGGGCAGCAGGTCACACAGTTCACAATCCATTTCCTCACCTCTGTTCACGGTCAGCTATGTCACTATTTATGAGGGCAGTTGTGACCTGCTGTAGCATTTCCAACACTTCATCACATCCAGTCAGGATTTGGGTGGCAAGAGCCAAAATACTGACCTTTAGCTCCTAGGTAGAAGATATCATAATATTATTTTTAAGCTTTGTGATGAACAGACACTCACAATGACAACATAAAATGATGTATTTAATGATGTATTTCCAAATTAAATAATGAGGTGGCCAGAATAAGCCCAAAGCAGTAAGTTCCGCTAGGATTACAAGTAGCAATTTGATTTGGGAGGCTAAAGCATGGAGTGCTGACAGAAATACGCAGTATTTCACGGGGAGCACACCGAGTCCCTAGGAGAAAAGGCATTTCTCCCATCCCCGCCAGCACAGGAGAGCTCCCAGTGGCCAGCCCAGAAACTGTCCAGGTGGAAGATTGCCTTGGGTGGGATGAGGATAGCTGAAGAGAAAAACAGAACAGTAAAGGTGCATGTATAGGTGGTGAATAAAATGAGACAAAAACACAACATTCTGAAACAGTACAAGTGACCTTTTTACTTAATGTTTTAAATTATTACACTTGAAAACAGGCAAGTTAAAAAATTCAGTTAAAGTAGCAGGCAGTTACAGGCTATTAAACATTAAAAATAACTATTAGAGAGTTCATGGGAGTACAAATACTAAATAATGCATTAAGAAACACTAGTTAAGGGTCGGCCCGGTGGCTTAGTGGTTAAGTGTGCGCGCTCCGCTCCTGGCGGACCAGGTTCGGATCCCGGGCACGCACCGACGCACCACTTCTCCGGCCATGCTGAGGCCGCGTCCCACATACAGCAACTAGAAGGATGTGCAACTATCACATACAACTATCTACTGGGGCTTTGGGGAAGAAAAAAAGGAGGAGGATTGGCAGTAGATGTTAGCTCAGAGCCAGTCTTCCTCAGCAAAAAGAGGAGGATTAGCACGGATGTTAGCTCAGGGCTGATCTCCCTCACAAAAAAAAACAAAAAAACAACAAAAAAAAACGCTAGTTAAGACTACAGAAATGTTTAGTTTACAATTATTTTCTGTTAAAAAAATACAACCAAACTAACCTTTTAGGTGAAATCTGTGTTTTTTATTTTTCCCAGAAATATAAGACAATCTAGCATATTCTATCTTTACCAAGAGTATTTCTTTCCATGGGTTAATTAAGAATTTATAAAATTTAGCCTTTCAAATAGAAAACACTGGTTTGCATTGTTGGAATTTTCTGGGGTCTTTTTTGGTATCAAGATATTTTTATCACTAAGAGAAAAAGAGTTCTGAATGGACTTGAGGACATGAATCATGGTTTCAGTCACAGTAATCCCACCAGCTGTCACCTACTGACTGCAAGCCTTGGAGAGCACAGTGCCAGGTATTTACAGGTCTCGTCTCTCTCTAGTCCTCACAGCAACCATACATGGGAAGTGCTATCATCCCTTTGTACTGAATAGGAAGCTAAGACAAGAGAAGTTAATAAATAGTATCAGCCATTTAAATGATTAATTCACGCACTTTTGCCTGCTTAAAAACTGATTATATAATGAGATAAACTCATAAATATGAACTAGCAGGTGTATGATTTATATAGCATATATGTATAAAGGAGTAAAAAGAGGGCAAACTGTAATGATTTTTATCTTTAACTATGGCTTCCTTGGTTAATTTTTCAGTGTGTTTCAGTCAACATTTTAAGGAAGAATCAAGTTCTTATTGATTTCTCTAATTCTCCCACAAAGATGAAATTCTGAAGAACAACGCAAACAACAACCTGGAGCATCTGTCAAAATTATAACAACCACTGCTATAAAAAAACTTTGGATTGCTATAAATTGCCACGTGGGAACAAACTGAGTTTATACAGAAGATAACTTAAAAATAATTACAGAAAATGGACTAGAGGTTTAGAAAGTAAATTATTCAATATAAAGATTCTAAGAAAATTATCACCTTTTTAAAGTTATTTGAATCAAGAGAATAGAATCAACCGGCCAAAACATCAAAATTGTTTAAAATGCTATGCTCCCAGATTTATTTACCTATCTATCTATATATCTATAACTTTCAGGTGCAAATGAGATCACTTGTAAGTGCCATATTTTGTAGTCGCTTAAAAAAAGATGAAAATAAACAAAGGCACAGAAAGATTGACAGGAGCACATGGATGACACATTATGAGAGTGTCACAAACACGGTAACCAATGTGCAATGACATAAAACTCTATGAAATGAGTGACCTAATATTACCTCTCACAAAAATATAAGCCACATGGTGAAATCTGACATCATAACACACAGAAATTTAGCCAGTTAAGCTGTGCTTTACACACTGGGTAGAAAGCATCGTTAGAATAAAGCTTGGTGTTTACCTGTACCTTCAATGTCTCTCCCTGCAAGGAGTTGTCACTGTCATCATTCTCATCAGGTTTAATCAAAATAGTGTTACTGAGAAGGTGGTTCTGGACTGCCATCAGATAGCGCAAGCAGGCGGATGCAGCCTTTAACACAAATAAGGGCATTTAAATGACCTAAACCAGACTGAAAGAAGGGGTCATGTAATCCTCATGTTTTTAAAAGATTTCAACAAGGGAAGCAAAAGAGAAAGTATGGAAAACAGACCAAGTTAGTTTCTCTGGTGACTTATTTCCACATGGCTTTTGATACATAACCTGACACATTTACCATAACTTTCTGCCTTCTGCTACATAATTCTCACTAATCACTCAGATACTTACTTCAATTTTTACATCTTAATAAGTCTTCCCCACCCTCTTTCCCTCACACACATCTCCATTAGAGAAGACTCTACCCAAACCCTTAAAACAATCTTCTGGTTCTTATCAGTCTCCGTAAAGCACTGATGGTTTAAAAAACAATGCTAAATGAAAAATTAATAGGGGGAAGATCCTCACTATTTTAAGCAAAATGAAAACATCCAAATTCAGTCCAACAATTTATTTCATCTAGGCATTTAAGCAGGAGGAATAAAGTCTTTGGAGAAAGTATTTCAAGTGGATTTGTCTAGCTCTACATTTCTAGGACAAGCACAGTCACCCATCAACTTTCATCAATTAAGACTATCCTTGTAAAGTGTGTGTATACACACACCTCTCAACATAGTAAAGTGAAAACAGGGACATTTAATATAATTTTGCTTTCATTAAACACATTTTTACTTACAGGCACAGTTGAAAGGAGTTTTTGAAAATCATCTTTAGAGACAGTTTGGCACTTGGTGATTAAGATACAGGATTCTCGTACAACAATCTTCAGAATGTAGTGTAAAAGCTCATCATTTAGTCTTTAAAATGCAGGAAAAAATGTAACAATAAGATATTGATGGTTTCTTAATAAAAGGATAAATTTTATACAATTGGTACAAGATGACAAATAGGAGATACAAAATTGACTGGTTCTGTAAGCAAATCATCTTACTCAGTAATGTTGCTAACAACTACTTGTATTATCTAAACCAAACTTACAGAAACAAACGGTACCCAAGCACCTAGTCCAAGTATTTTACAAATAGCAAAGAAAAGCAACCCCACCCCTTCCTCCCCTCACCAGCTCTAACCATGCCCTCACCCTCTCTCACAGACCAGCAGTTTGCAGGACGCCCTCCACCAAGATTTCTTAAATAAGCTCTATCCATTATTTCTGCTAAGTATCCATTCTTCAGGCCCAAGTTACTTTACTAATAAAACTGAAACGTGCTATTACCATTTCTCAGGGCAACTGTGGGATTTATTATCTTTCAATTGATCCACAGTTTAGACTTAATATGCTAATTATCATATTAGATATTATAGGAGACTAAAGTTGATAAAACACATTTAAATGTAAATTAATTACTTCAAAGAACACAAAGAAAAAGCTAGCAGTGAATAATACAACTGGTGTCACCTGTAATGATCATCCTCCTCGCTGCCAAATCGGTTGTTCTGAAGTTGTTCAGCTAAATTGGTTAGGATCACATCCCGAAGCTGGGCGAGGCCACTGTTTCTCTCTCCTAACACAGAAGAAAGCTCCGTATACTACCCTGGTAATTACACTTAGAAAACGGATGCTATCAAAATAAGTTTTTAAACAAGCAGACTGTCAACAATCTAGGGGCACCAGGCATACGTACTTATATAAGCAACAGTAGCAAAGCTACATCACAACCAATCAGACTTTTTTTTTTTTTTGTGAGGAAGATCAGCCCTGAGCTAACATCCATGCCAATCCTCCTCTTTTTGCTGAGGAAGACCAGCTCTGAGCTAACATCTACTGCCAATCCTCCTCCTTTTTTTTTTCCCCCAAAGCCCCAGTAGATAGCTGTATGTCATAGTTGCACATCCTTCTAGTTGCTGTATGTGGGACACAGCCTCAGCATGGCTGGACAAGCGGTGTGTCGGTGTGCGAGGGATCCAAACCTGGGCCGCCAGTAGCGGAGTGCACGCACTTAACCGCTAAGCCACGGGGCTGGCCCCCAATCAGACTTTTTTTTAACCAAAACATCCTGATTTAAGTGTAGTTACCCTCTTGATCATAAAGGGTGATTTCTAATTCCTTAAATTAATGTTGCTTATAAACGCAGAGTGCCTTTGACATGGTGAATTTTGTTGTTGTTGTTGTGTAGTCTAACTTTAAAAGTTGGGTTTCAATGTGTGAAAAAAAAAACGTTGGCTTAGAAATCACCAAGAAGTCATTATGTTTAACATCTTCGAACACCCACAATCAGGCACACTATGCTGGCCGTGGGGACAGGAAAGCGATTCCAAAGCTTGAAGACTTATACCCATGACTCTGCTTTCACTCTAGTTGCGATGTTGGCATAGACGCAGACACACTTTACAAATAACACGGACTGACAAATACAAAGAAAAATCTATTATCTTAATATCTAGGTGTTTCCTGAGGGACAAAAAAAGGATGGTTGCTCAAGAATAATTAAAGGATAATTCTCACCTTCTGTTAAGACCAGCTTAAGTAAGTTATTGATCTCAGTTTCACCTGGATACAAGATGTTTAAACCAGAGCTGAAATGACAGGAAAGTCAAAAAGCTTTTAAGCAAATGTTCTAGAAAATCCAAACTCTAAATATTTAAACTTTTATTTTTATTAAAGATGCCACTTTGATTACATAAAATTCTGAGGTGAGTTTCATCACTAAAAAAGCAGTTAAACCTAAATTCACTGTTGTGATACAGTCTAATCACCTCCCTGATAAAAGCTGTCTCCTCTCCTTCTTATATCTGTGAATTACCAAAATGATAACTTACCTGAGTCTAGATGCAGAACTGGTTAAAGAGAATTGAGCTGTAAAAAGCCAGTGTAGTCAAGCCAGCCATATATGCAGGCTGTTTGCAAAAAATCATTTGAGAAGGGCAATTTCTAATTCTCAGCTTTTCCAAAAGGGGAGGAAGAACAGTATTGCAAATGACACCAGAATTTTTTCCTTTTTTATATACGGCTTAACATACAATAAAATGCACACATTTAAAGTGTACAATTTGATAAGTCTTGACATATGTGTACACTCATGAAAGCATCACCACAATCAAGATAGTGAACACACTATCACCCCCAGAGGTTTCCTCATGGCACTAGATTTTAATTATCACCTTAATACTCTCAACAGAAAGGAACCCTAGGCATAATCTATTATGGAAGGACAAAAATCTCCCTACCTCTACGCTCACCCCGTCATACGGTTCTCCCAGACCAAGCACTCAGTCCTGTCTTGGTCACTAAATTATACTTGGTCACATTATGGCTATATTCCTGATAAAATTTCATTGCATTAAAAAAATATACTGATAAATTAAATGACAATAAATAGAAAATGGCCCATAAATTCTGCCCTCTTATCTAACAAGTTTTAAGCCGATTTAAAAAGGCTAACATGTTGAGCACTTACTTTTCATCAGGCCTTATTACTGATGAAAATCTCAAACATATGAAGTGAGTACTATTTTTATGCGCATTTTATAACTGAAGAAATGGAAGCCTCAAACCAAGGTCACAGCCGGTAAGAGGCCAAGACTGGAACCCAGGGGTGCCTGCTGCCGAAGCCTGCTTCTTAACCACCTTGCCACGCTGTCTCCCAAATGAGAAGAATATCTGCTTGCAAACCACCAAAATATCCAATTAAAGGTTTTTTTTCCAGATCCAAAAGGTGAGATGAGGCATGCAGGTACACAGATGGCTTGGGTCCTCTGGGAGTGGGGACACGAACCCCTCTCCAGTTGAATTATCCTCTATGCACAAGTCCTAACTGTGGGATGGATGGGGTAAGAGACATCTATGCTACTAGTTTGCAGGGAAGATTACAAGGCAATGCAGGAGGAGCATTTTGCAGAAAGCACTAAGAAAATCATTTGCTGATTACCTGATAGCAAGGCAGACTTCCTTCTGAATTTCAGGGCAAATTTGATCTTTTGGTGCCATCAACAACTGCCAAAGAAGCAATCCCGATCGTCGAATGATGTCTCGATTTCTTTCAGTTTGTGGGCTGAAGAAAAATTTAAACACCACCTACAGAAACATAAGGGGCATATCTAAAAATGCTAACTCCACCGGAGATAAAATTATCCCTATGAAGAAAGTACATGGTAGATATTCTTATGAATAGATACCCAGGTGGATTTTTAACCACAATCTCTTCTATTGTATAACAGTATAAGTATAGTAAATATTTTACATATATTAATTGCCATGAGCTACATACAGCAATACTCCATTAACTGCAGTGCAATGAAAATGATGATAATTCTCATGACAGAATTAGAATGTGGTTACGATGCAAAACAGGAATGTTATTAAATTTTTCTTCTAGTAGAAATTAGCTGGCTGAAGCCAAGGTCTGTGTTTCTTTTTCTCTAATATTTATCTCAAAACAGTGTATTTACCTGAAAGACAACGAGAATGCAGCGTATAATACAGGTATCTCCATTAACCATGGCCTTCTCCATAATGTCACAAATACTGCTAAGATGGTGTGCTTCAATCGGATGCTGCTTGCCCAAGACACTTGTGATTGGAAGATTAGGATTGGTAGCAAGGAGATTGAGTTGGTGTATGCACATCGCACCAACGTGGTGCAATAATTGGTTTATAACCTCATTCGTGGTTATAGCCTCTTCTAGAAGATGAAAAGGAAACTCAGTGAGGAAAGACATCTCTGTGGGTGGTCCCCAAGGAACAGATCTCTGACTTATAAAAGGTGCATGCACACTAGAAGAGAGTATTTTGGCTCTAATCGCTTTCACTGCTGCGAGAGAACTCTTTTCCCTGCCACAGAGTGCTGGGGTGAAAACACTCGGGAATTTCCATTTTTTTAGAGCGTAAGTAACTACCACTTACTGAGTCCTTTCTATGTACCGGACAATGGGTTGAATGCTTTATAGGCATTACCTTACGATGTCATTATAAACTTAGACTATTTTAGCCCTGTTTTGTAAAGGAGTAAATCAGGAGTCAGAGAGATTAAGTAACTCACTCTAGGTCACGCAGCTACTAAGTGGAAGAGCTGGGATTTGAACTCAGGCCGTCTCAACTCAGAGCCCGTGCTGGTAACCATTCTGGTAAAATCTCTCCATCTTCTACGGCTCCTCTATGGTAGAACTGCACCCCCGCCCCAGTCCAGCAATATCTCCTCCTGTAGCACATCAACATCTTTATCTCATTTAATCACCACAGCTGGACAGCCATCAGTTCAACCTTGTGAGGGCTGACAAGCCTCCTCATACAATAATAAATGCCTCATGGATGCTTACAGGCATTCAGGGAATGGAGGTAAAAATCATCTAAAAGGCAAAGTACCAAAAAAAAAATTGCTTTTTTTCCTTAAGCCAGCTAAAACGAACTGCCTAAAAGGAACAGGAAAGTAGGTAATCTTGAAGAGACAGGCCCGGGTAGGGGAACCTTAGAGTTGCCAAAGGATTGTAGGCACTGGGAACTATGAGGAGAGGATTCACAGACAACCGAAGAGAAAGTAAACTTTGCCAAAACTAAACTTTTCAACTGCGTACTAACCCTAAGGTCAGGCTGGGTCCCACTCTCTTCTGTGCCTTTTGAGTCCTTGGTCTTACAACAATAGAATTCAGGTTAGTAGCGTTCACCTTCACCAAAGACTTTTTGAAAGATAGCTTTGGGACCTACCTAAATAAATGAGGTCTTTCATTTTTACCCTGAGTTAGATCGGAAGCCAGTGGAGATGTCTGAGTGGAGGAGTGGCAGATCTGACTACTGAGATTGTAAAAGGCTCTGGCTGCTGTGTGGAGATGTGGAGGAGGGCAACTGCGGAGGAAGCAGGAAGCCCAGTGAGGGGGCTACTACAAAATCCTGGTGAAGATGACGACGGCCTAGACTAGAGTTGTAGCGGCATAGGTCATGGCAAGGGGTCGGATTTGGGATACGTTTTGAAGGGGGGAGCTGACAGGATTTGCTAATGTCCATTTGGATGTGGAGTGTGAGAGGAAGAGAGTCATAGATAACTCCAATTTTTTGGTCTGAACATATGAAAGCATAGAGATCCATATACTGGAATACGGGGGACTCAGAAGGTATAGATTTGGAGAGGGGGATAAATAGGGAGTTTGTTTTTGACATGTTAAGTTGAAGATGCCTATTAGATATCCAAGTGGAGGCAAATACACAGTCCGAAGTTCAGGCAAGAGGCGTGGAGATAATAATCAAGGAGTCACTTATATACAGTTGACTTTCTTTTCTTCTTTTTGCTGTTTTTTTTTTTTTACAGCTTTATCAAGTTATAATTTACATATCATAAAATTTACCCATTCTAACCACACAATTCAATGATTTTTAGTAAATTTACACAAATACCAAAATCAGGAATGAAAGCAGAGAAATTACTATTGACTCCATAATAACTAAACCAATTATAAGGAAATACTACGAGCAACTTTATGCCAACAAATAAGAAAACTTACACGAAATGCACAAACTTCTAGAAAGACATAAATTACCGAAACTAACTCAAGAAATAGAAAATCTGAATAGATACCTGCATAGCTTCAAAGTATCACCTCCCCCAAAATATCTATTAATTACTGTGGTATTAAGATATGTCCACAAACTCTCTGATGCTTTTCCTTCCAGGAGGTGGAGCTTAATTTCCCTTCCCATGACTGTGGGCTTAAAGACTTGTTTCTAACAAACAGAGTATTGAAAGGGAAAAGTAATAACTTCACATAGAAGAAAGTTGGCATTTAAACCAAAAGATCAGTTTTAACATCACTAGTAATAAGTCATGTTGATGTTGTACCCTGTGATATGATGTAACGAGAAAAGCACTTCACCTCTATGGTATTTTTCCCCAAAATTTATAACCTCAGTTCAAAACAAAAACCATCAGATGAACCTGAACTGAAAAACCTTCTAAAAATTACCTGACCAGCACTCCTCAAAAGTATCTTTTTCTCTTCTTCAGACAGGACAACTCTCTCCATCTATGTCCACGCTTGTTGATTATTTCTCTCACCATCTCAAATCTGCTGCTGAGCCATTCTAAGGATTTTTCCTCTTCACTCACTGAACTTTTCAAACCCAGAATTTCCAATTGGTTCTTTTTTTAAAAATAATTCATTTGTTAAAATTCTCTATTTGTCTAGTCATAGTCATCATACTTTCCTTTACTCTTTTAAACGTGGCTTCCTGTAGTCTCTGAATCCACTTCTAAAGGCTGCTTTACAGTCGTCATCCGCTCAGTCTCACGTCTGAGCTTCACCTGCAGTGTGTAGCTACTGATTTGTCTGCTCAGTTTGTTTTTTAAAATTCTTGTTTGTATTTTACTTTTTACTTTTTTTCATTTGTTTATTTTTATTATTCTTGTTTTTATTTTTAAGCTTGCCTTTCTAGGGGCCACCTCGCCTGAGTCAGAGGTTGTACTCAAACACCTTGAGCCAGTAAGACTTCCACCTGGATGGATCTGTTTGTTTTGGGGAGAGCACATCCAAGTTCAGGCAGTTCTAAACTCTGTCCTGGTTTTCACTTTCTGCAGAGTCCTCTCATATCTCTGCATGTGTATGCAGGCTCACATTCAGCCAGGCCTGTGTGAACAGCTTGAGCCCTCTCCGGCTGCTAGGCAGATGTGTGGGGAGCTTATCAAGGCCCTCTATAGCTTTCTCATGCCAAGCCCCTGGTCCTCTCTGTTTGTTTGCCACCAAGACTATTACTGTTACTGACATTGCTGCTGGGCATGAGTTTCTTCCATGCTCTGCTCCAAACCAAGTCAGTCTCCTCTGGCAGTTCATACGACCTGCCCCCCCCGGTAGAATTACTGCACTGACTGAGCTTGAGATAGGAGATAGGCGCTCCCTCAGCTAAGAACATCATAGACTTCCACTGTTCTTACCCAAAGTTCAGTGGTTTTTTATGAGTACCCACATCTCAATTTGGTGTATGCCTTTGGTCAATTTCCAGAGCCTAGAAATAGTTGTTTTTGATAATTTTGTCTGTTTTATCATTGCTTTACAAGGAGAGGATTTGCTGAGCTACTCACTCCTCCATACCACTATAGTTGACTTTGAAGCCATGAGATTTTAAGTAAATATTAACTTTTTTAAAGATTTTTTTTTTTTTATTTATTTATTTTTCCCCCAAAGCCCCAGTACATAGTTGTCTGTCACAGCTGCACATCCTTCTAGTTGCTGTATGTGGGATGCGGCCTCAGCATGGCTGGAGGAGCGGTGCCTCGGTGCGCACCCGGGATCCGAACCCGGGCCGCCGGCAGCGGAGAGCACGCACTTAACCGCTAAGCCACGGGGCCGGCCCAGTAAATATTAACTTAATATTAAGAAACATAAAGGTCCTTTATTGATAATTCTATCTAATTATAAGTTTGTGTATAAATAAATTGTTATCAATGTAAAACATTGTTAACAGCACATAATCCCACACCAAGTACAAATAAAGAATCAATTTTTGCACTAGAGTTCTGACAATTTCAGAAGGGACATAACAATTTTCCTTTAAAAAAATATATGAACTACCTCAAAAGTTCTACTTATTTACATACTATTTACTTAATCATAAACCAATCAGATAACAAGGATTTTGGGTTTCTAAATTCACAGAAGGAAGACTTGTCGACACATTTTGTTGCTTGAGCTATGCTCCCCCTTACTAATGTTGCTGGACTCGCTCCTGTTTCATGGGGGGAAATCTCTTCCTGCAAGACTATGAGTGCACCTCACCTTTGGGCTCAGTGATGATGTGGCTGACTCCAAGTCTCTGACAGACATAATGGAAGGCCTGATTCCCAGGATTACACCACTGATCAATATAGTCATTTGAGCACGTCCACAGCATATTGTTCACCGTATCATAACAGGCGCCTGAAAGAAGAGCATCCTTTATTCACCTGTCACGTCGTCACCTGCCTGGATACACACTTCTCATAAGCACTGCTACAGAATGGAAGAGCAGGGACTCTCCCCAGCGCTGGCAAGCCACGTCTCCACTCCCACATATCCACCTGGTAAAGCACTAGACTGCGACTCAGCAAGAACGCAAGACTCAATGTCTACTTGGCTTAACTCCTATGTGAGAATGGAGTAAGTCTCATGGAATAGATAGTTCTTAGTAACTGACTTATATGTGACCTTTTAATTCCAAAAGGGATTGAAGTGGCTTACATTAAAACCCAGGTACAATAGGACTAATTAACATTAACACACAATAGAAGCCTTAGTAACTGAGCCCAAAACTTAGATATGAGTTTCCTAGGAGCTCAGGCAAAGAGAAAATCCAGTATGTTACATAATGCTCACTTTCTAACAATAAGGATACCAATTCACCACAGGAAATAAACCTTTTTATGGCATTAATTTTTAGAAGAATTTGTTATAGGTATCATCACACAGCCCAGTGGACATTAGCCTCAATAGCAATTTATGCAGAGGAATTTCACATATGGCAATTTCTTATATTAAACAGTAGCATAAAAAAATTCTTTCTTTCAAGGAAACTAGAATACCACAGGGAATTGGCAAGATTTTTTTAAGAGAAATTGCTAAAACCTCGAATTTTCCAAGGAAATGAGGACATTTATTTCTTACCTAATCCTGGAACAAGAGCACCACGCCCCAGCGAGCTTCCAGCAGCATCTATGAGATCGGCACGACTTGTGAACTGACCATCCGAAATATTATACACCAAGCTAGAGGCGAGGACTATGGAAACAAACATTAAGCTGTTTAACAGGCCTTAAGATGATGGTCAGTCTACTTTTCAAAGCCTAAACTTTAGGCTCTTAACAAGACTTTCAGAAAAATCACACCTTTTTTTGTTGTCCATTGGTGGAACAATGAGGAGACAGGATATACACATAAGACCACAAAAAGAAAACTGTCACAAAATATCTTCCTAAATAGTGAACCATATTTTTGAAAGTGTTTTTAAAATGGCAACTTTTGCATAAAGGTTTTTTCAATATAGACTATCAAAAGGGTAACTGCAAGAGGGGTTATGATCATTAACATCACAAGGTGACAACATTTACAAGAAATACTTTACACATAATTGATGCTCAATAAATGTTAGTGGACTCTCTAACACAGCTCAGGTGCTGTCCTTCCAAGCATTAGCTCTAAAACTTGGGGACACTTTGGCCTTTTGCCTTAACTACAGGATAGTATAACGATGACAAGCATGGGCTTTAGGTTTCTGGGTTTGAATTCCAGCTACCACTTCTATGTGACTCTGGGAAATTTACTGAACCTCTCAGTTTCCTCATGTGTAAAGTGGAGATAACAAAAGTACCTGCCTTATACAGTTATCGTGAAGATTAAGTGAGTTAAAATACGTCAAAGATCCACACCAGGACTTATGTGCTAGATGCTATTATTGATATTATTCTTTTCTTCCCCACTTTCAAACATGAAATTCTAGCACCGCCTCTCAAGCTTTTTTTTTTTAACTCCCATCACTCTAGAAGTCCAGATGCTCATCATGCCTGACTTGAGCTATAATCTAAACTATACTCTGTTTCTTTTTTTTTTTTTTTAAAGATTTTATTTATTTATTTTTTCCCCCAAAGCCCCAGCAGATAGTTGTATGTCATAGCTGCACATCCTTCTAGTTGCTGTATGTGGGACGCGGCCTCAGCATGGCCGGAGAAGCGGTGCGTCGGTGCACGCCCGGGATCCGAACCCGGGCCGCCAGCAGCGGAGCGCGTGCACTTAACCGCTAAGCCACTGGGCCGGCCCTATACTCTGTTTCTTTTCTATTTTCTACTGTTCCATCCTGCACAGCAACAGAATGACCTTCCCCAAATCTCTTTTTCATTGTGTTTACCCTGCATATGCCTTCCCTCACTTGGCTGCTTATATGAATAAGAATCATTTTTCATGACTTAAACTCAGGACCTCATGCAGTCTCTCCCTTCCACCCATTCCACAATGACCTTTTCTTTCTCTGATTCTGCGGCACTTAGAGCAAATGTTCCACAAGGTTCAGGCAGTGATGCAGCATCATATATCATTTTCTAGTTGTTTCATGCACCTACATCATTTCTCCCATCCAGACTCGGAGCTCCTGAAAGCAAGCACCACTTCTTCCACTTACTGAGTAGTCCCCACAGTGACCAATATGAACAGGACACAAAAGGAATTTAAGCATTTACTGATTTGTTGGTCTAAAATAGAATTACTGTGTAAGCTATATCCTCATGAAAAAATGACACAGTGAAGGCCTGCTTTAATCAAATGGGGCCAATTTCAATTAAGTAAAAAAGCCATGTCAGGGAGACTAAAAAAAAGAGTTAAATAAGACTAATGGTCAATAAAAAAAAAAAACCCAATTTAAAAATTGACAAAGGATTTGAATAGATATTTCTCCAAAGAAGATACACAAATGGCCAACAAGCACATGAAAAGATGTTCGTCATCATCAGTCATTAGGGAAACGCAAATCAAAACCACAATGAGATACCACTTTAGACCACTAGGATGGCTATAACAAAAGAAAACAGACAATAAGAAATGTCAGTGAGGATGTAGAGAAACTGGAACCATTATACATTGCTGATGAGAATGTAAAATGGTGTAGCCACTTTGGAAAACAGTTTGGCAATCCCTCTAAAGAGTAAACATATAGTTACCATACGACCCAGAATTCTATTCCTACATATAAACCTATGAGAAATGAAAACATGTCCATACAATAACTTGCACAAGAATGTTCACAGCAGCATTATTCAAAATAGCCAAAAAGTAGAAACAACCCAAATGTCCACCAATTGATGAACAGATAAACAAAATGAAGTATATCCATACAACGGAATGTGATTCAGCCATAAAAAGGAATAAAGTAATAATGCATGCTACAACATGAATGAACCTTGAAAACATTAAGCTAAGCAAAAAAAAAAAAAAGCCAATCACAGGGAAAACTGGATAGCCACATGCAAAAGAATGAAAGTAGACCATTATCTTACACCATACACAAAAATTAACTCAAAATGGATTAAAGACTTGAACATAAGACCTGAAACCATAAAACTCTTAGAAGAAAATACAGGCAGTACACTCTTTGACATTGGTCTTGGAAGCATCTTTTCAAATACCATGTCTACTCAGGCAAGGGAAACAAAATGGGACTACATCATACTAAAAGCTTCTGCAAGGCAAAGGAAATCATCAACAAAAAGGAAACACAACACACCAACTGGGAAAAAATATTTGCAAAAATCACATATCCAACAAGGCACTAATTTCCAAAATATATAAAGAACTCATACAACTCAACAATGAAAAGACAAACAACCCAATCAAAAAATGGGCAGAGGATATGAACAGACATTTCTCCAAAGAAGATATACAGAAGATTTCATGTGCCAACAGGCACATGAAAAGATGTTCAACATCACTAATTATTAGGGAAATACAAATCAAAACTACAATGAGATATCACCCCTCACTCATCAGAATGGCTATAATTAACAAGATGAGAAATAAGTGTTGGAGAGGATGTGGAGAAAAGGAAATCCTCATATACTGCTGATGGGAATGCAAACTGGTGCAGCTACTATGGAAAACAGTATGGAGATTCTTCAAAAAATTAAAAATAGAAACACCATATGATCCAGCTATCCCACTACAGGTATCTATCCAAAGAACATGAAATCAACAATACAAAAAGATCTATGCACTCCTCTGTTCACTGCAGCATTATTCACAATACCCAAGACATGGAAGCAACCCAAGTGCTCATCAACAGAAGAATGGATAAAGAAGACATGGTGTGTATACACATACACACACACACACACACACACACATACACACACACACACAATGGAATACTACTCAGCCATAAAAAAGATAAAATCATCCCATTTGTAACAACATGGAAGGACCTTGAGGGTATTATGTTAAGCAAAATAAGCCAGACAGAGAAAGACAAACACTGTATGATTTCACTCACATGTGGAAGATAAACAAACACATAGATAAAGAGAACAGATTTGTGGTTACCAGAGGGGAAGGGGAAGGCATAGGCAAAAAGGGTAAAGGGGCACATATGTATGGCGATAAATAAAAACTTTAGACAGGGGGCCAGGCCCGTGGCATAGTGGTTAAGTTCAGCATGCCTGCTTTGGTAGCCCGGGTTCGGATCCTGGGCATGGACCTACACCACTAGTCAGCGAAGCCGTGGTAGCAACCCACATACAAAATAAAGGAAGACTGGCACAGATGTTAGCTCAGGGCTAATCTTCCTCAGCAAAAAACAAAACAAAACAAAACAAAAACAAAACTAGACTATTGGTGGTAAGCATGACGCAGTCTACACAGAAATTGATATATAATAATGTACACCCGAAATTATACAGTGTTATAAACCAATATGACCTCAACAAAATTAAAAAAATAATAATAAAAAAAAAGCCAGGCACAAATGGGCATATAATGTATAGTTCCTTATAAATGAAAAGTCCAGAATAGGTAAATCCATAGAGACAGAAAGTAGACTGGTGGATGCCAGGGGCTGGGGTGAGGGGAAAAACGGCGAGTGACTACTAATGGGTTTGGGGTTTCTTTTTGGAGTGATGGAAATTTTCTAGAATTAGACAGTGGTGATGGTTGCACAACTCTGTGAATATACTTAAAAATACTGAACTGTATACTTTAAGGGGGTGAAATTTATGGTATGAAAGTTATATCTCAATAAAGCCATTCCTAAAAACAAAGAGACTAATGGTAAATTTACATCATTTACCCAAGGGCTAAAGGGGACCTCCTGTTCACATGAACCATTAGAGAAAACAAGTTGTTGAGAAAAAGTCCAACCAATTTGATTTTAAAGGTAAAAAGAGTTTTGGAGTGGTTATAAATATCTAAACCCCAAACACATGCAACTACTTGAAATGGCCTACAGGCTAAGTTGATATTAGATAAATGATTTTGTTTAAACTGCTGAGGTCTGGGGCCGGCCCCGTGGCTTAGCGGTGGCTTAGCAGTTAAGTGCGCGCGCTCCGCTGCTGGTGGCCCGGGTTCGGATCCCGGGCGCGCAACGACGCACCGCTTCTCCGGCCATGCTGAGGCCGAGTCCCACATACAGCAACTAGAAGGATGTGCAACTGTGACATACAACTATCTACTGGGGCTTTGCGGGAAAAAAATAGATAAATAAAATTATTAAAAAAATAAAAAACTGCTGAGGTCAAATTTACATCTGCAAGCACAAGTTAGAGTAAGAAATGCTTTTCTAAAAATCTAAACGTGAAATATAATCCTTTAATGGAATTACTATTAACAAATTATTTTAAGAAGACAGAATATGAAACATTGGGAAATAAAAACAAGTAAACTTATTTTAGAACACTTTAATTTTATGCGCCTAAACAAATTTCAAGGCAAAAATGAATGCAAAAAAAATTGTTACCCTATATAAAAAGAACATTGGGTTTTTTCATTTTGGTTTTTTAGAAATACTCTAACATAAAACTTTAGTGCATACGATCACCAAACAATAGTGTGAAATACTATTATCCTTTTATTTTTTTACAAGTGGGAAAATTAAGGCTCAGAGGGGTTAAATGATGTCCTTAAGGTAAGAACACTAGAAAATAGCAATGTGAAAGGAACATTTTTTTTATTTTTTATTTTTTTGCGTGTGAGGAAGATCAGCCCTGAGCTAACATCCATGCTAATCTTCCTCTTTTTGCTGAGGAAGACCAGCTCTGAGCTAACATCTATTGCCAATCCTCCTCCTTTTTTTTTCCCCCCAAAGCCCCAGTAGATATTTGTATGTCATAGCTGCACATCCTTCTAGTTGCTGTATGTGGGATGTGGCCTCAGCATGGCCGGAGAAGCAGTGCGTTGGTGCGCACCCGGGATCCAAACCCGGGCCGCCAGTAGCGGAGCGCATCCACTTAACCGCTAAGCCACGGGGCCGGCCCAGGAACATTTTTTTATTCTATATTTTATTCCATTTAACTATTTGCCCATTCTGAAGCCAAAATTACACTGATTTAATAACTATAGTGTGTCTCCTTCTTCTATAAAAATATATGTACACTTAACATTAATTTTTCTATATATTATTTTGTATTATACATTTTCCACTTAACATTTTTCAAATGTATGTCTTAAAATGGAGGTGTTTCACATACTTATTTTAGTAGCTTTGGAATTCTATCATGGTGGGTAGAGCTCTTGCTAAATCATCAGTAAATAATGTGGCAAAAGATTATTTCCTAAAATTTTCCTGAACTCATTATTATTTCTAGTAATTTTATTAGACAATAGTTTTCAAAAGTATACTGTTATATCTACTAAAATTATATTTTTAATTCCTTCTAGCCTGTAACTATATTGATAATAGTTTTTTGTTGTTATCAGAGATCTATTGCAAACTACTGTTTAACAGAGCAAGTTTAAAATCATTAATAAAAAAGCCTTAAATTTCGAAGTTGGAGACAAATCAGGAAAAGTGTCACAAATAAAATTCACTTACTTTTTAAAGATGACAAACCACTTGTTCCACCAAAAAGAGAGCGGGTAGCAGAGCTGCCTGATCCCCCTGGAGGTGGGACCAGCATCACCAAGTACGTGCCACAGGTATATATGGGTGTCTTCCGAAGCATTTTCAGAGGTAGTCCACAGCTAGTATTTGCTGGTGAAAGGAATGAAAATGGTGAGTAGAAATATTTGACACACAGATTAATGTGATTATCAAAACAGATTTGAGTATAACGAGGGGGGCCCCAAATTCAAAATAGGATATGCCCGGATTTGGACAACAGAGCAAGAAGTAATAAGCTAAGAAAAAAATAATGATCTTCTGGCTCCATAGCCTGACCCCAGGCCTCCTCTTACATAATCTGAACATTTCTCAAATATGTTCCCAATATTCAATATGCCATTATGTCTCTAAAACTTCTTTCAAAAGAATGAATTGGTACATGGACCAAATCTCAAAATAAAAGAAGAATCCTACTGTTCGTGTTTCCTCTAGGAAACTGTGCTCTAATAGAGATCTTTCATTTTATACAGAATAAATTCTTAATAGCTTTGTGATATTACATTCATTACAAACAGCTCTGAACATGGAATCAGACAGAAATTTCAATCTATAACAAGTTAATAAAACCTTTCACGATATCTATCACTAAATAATATTATACCTGCATGATTTATGATAACCTGTTATATTTATATATTTATTTTTTAGGGTCAATGACATAAACTATCATTAAGAAAATGATTACTGTTTCTAATCAAGAGGTATAAAATGTACTTTAATCTCCCTTACTTACTGGCAGATCTGAAAACGCAGAGTGAATTTAAGGATTTTCTACATATTATCCTAGCTAGGACTGATAATGGAAAGTCAACCGAGTGCTTTACCTAGGAAGTTGTCGGGGTATAAAACATAACTGCCCAGATAGACATAAAATTGTCTTCAGATGGTTTCAATTAGAAAAATGAGAAAAATGAAATCTAATCTGTCTGATACTTGTTTTGAATGTTTGTGCTTCTAAAAAGCTCCATTTTTTAAAGTTCCAAGCCCCCAACAAGTATATTCTTCATTCAGGACATAATTCAGGAGCATAATTTTCATTGGTAAGAAACCCAAAAGGGGCACTGAGTAGAAAATTAGCAATTTTGTGAGCATAACATTATCATCAAGATGTTTTTAACAGACATACTCTCATTAACATGATAATAGGTATTAATTTATCACTGAATAAAAATTTCTAGGCCCTCTGAACGTTGAATTAATTGTCAAAAGTTCACTTAGCCTGTAACTGGTAAACTATTATGTAGCAACATCATGTTAAATGAATACATAGAAAATGTACATAAAAGAACAATGAGATTATATGTTTAGCACACAGATACCAGTTTTCACAGAATTCTAAGTATGCTCTTGCCTTCTAAGTTCTCTTTTTGATTTAGCCCATATTTTCTCATCCAACAAACATTCCTTTAGTATTCCTGTTGTTCAGGGTAGGATTCAATCTTCTCCCAAGGGACGAACCCAGATCAAGCCTTCAGCTTGTCAGGAAAATGTTTATTTAGGTAAAAAGGACTATCCTTTACAACGTATTTCCTATAACTCAAATTATCCACATACCCAAGTTATAACAACTATTAATAATTTCCCCACTTACATTTAATACAATAGAGACCTGTGGAAATCAAATACTATCCTTAAACTCTAACATGGACTAATAAGTATTTACTTCAATAGTCTCATAATGAATTAATCACAAATATTTTCTCTTCCTAACATTTTAATATATAAAGGATTAAAGCATAAAATTGCACTAAATTAATTAAACATATTAATTCAGATGCATTTTTCTATATATGGCATCTTTTTCTAGCCTTATCTTTTACTACAGTTCATGATTTGTTATAAATTTATGTAGTTGGTATATAATCTGTAAACTCTTGAAGAATAATTCTTAACCTTTTTTGGGTCATAGATGACCTTGAAAATCTGATGAAAATTATGATGATACATAAGATGTTATTTAAAACTTTGGGGGAGCATGTTTATGAACCTCTCAAATGCTTAACCCAATTAAGAACTCCTGCTGTGAAAGTGCAGAACAGTGTATTTAGTGTGTAACCTTTTATTAAGAAAAGGAGGAAAATAAGAAGGCACAAATTTGTCTTTAATTTTATTTGCATAAAGAAACTCTGTAAAGATAAATAAAAACTAATAAATATAATTACCTATAGGGCGCAGGTGGGGACAAAATACAGAACACACCAAGATGTAGGAGTAAGATTCTCTGCATATACCTTTTTTATTGTTTTCAAACTCTGTAAATGTATTACTTACTTTAAAATATTAAAGCACAAACACTAAATGATAAATTTTAAAAAAAGCAATCTCTATTGTGGAAGGTTTGTCTCTTACTTGCGTGGTCAAGATTGCATTTAGTGAAGATGATGCTAAATATGAGCTTTTTACATTCATAAAGCATATGCTAAACATGAAATCAATTAATTTATACTGCCAGTAATGATAAGGTATTTACAGTTAAAGACAGAGTTATTTTAAATTATTACAGATTCATGCCAATTCATGTCCATAGCCAACAACATGTGTTAACTTGGAATAAAAAAAATGGACAACGACTGGAAGGAGATAAAAAGGTGAAGTATGTAAAGCAAAGTGCTTTGTATGGCACACTGTAAGTGCTCAATAAAAAGTATTGCCTGAATCCACAGGCAGCTCTCACTAATTACAAGCTGAACGTATCAAGCCCTGAAAAGACATGGAGGAAACTTAAATGCAGATAATTAAGTGAAAGAAAGCCAATCTGAAAAGGCTACATACTGCATGATTCCAACTATATGACATTCTGAGAAAGACAAAACTCTGAAGACAATAAAAAGATCAGAGGTGGCAAGGAGGTGGGGAGAGGGGAGGGATGAACAGGTGGAGCACCATAGGATTTTTAGGGCAGTGAAACTACTCTGTATGATACTATAATGATGGATACCTGTCATTATGCATTTGCCCAAAACCATAGAATGCAGAACACCAAGAGTGAACCCTAAGGTAAACTATGGACTTTGGGTGATGACATGTCAATGCAGGTTCATCACTGTAACGAATGTACCATCTGGTGGGGGATGTTGATAATGGGACAGGCTATGCACGTGTGGGGGCAGGAGGGCTATGGGAAATCTCTGTACTTTCCTCTCAATTTTGCTGTGAACCTAAAACTGCTCTAAAAAAAATTAAGTCTTAAAAAAAGATAGCTGAGTGGAGCTATACAAGGTAAACAGTTATGGTAAGCAAAGAGTAGCATACCTGCTTGGTCCTCTTTCAGTGTGTTGGAGATGGTGGAGCCAGTAAGGGCAGCCAGCGTTGCGGATGGGGAGGCTCTGTAGCGTGAAAGTCTGCTCAGAAGCATCTCATTAATGCTTTTTGCAGACTCGCCCTCTTTTCTCATTAGAATTGTGCGTTCCTGAAGTGGACTGGCTACAAATACACCATTTTCGACCTAATATTTCAAGAAAAAGAGGTCCTTAAGTGATATCCGTTTCCATTTAGTCAGCAAATTTCTACTTGAGAATTGTATTATTGTGATCCGGTTGTTCAAAAATATTTCAAAAACCGCACCTAAGTAGATGTATATCTCAAACCTTAAGTACACTGTAGAAACTACTGAGAACAAGAGAAAGGCTATGCTAAGTTTGAGAGTTTTCATTTTTCATAATAGCCCAGATTCTAAAAGTAATGAGCCAAGTTTATTATGTTCTACGAAAAGCTGTTGATTAAAATTCTTTATATTGAATTCCACAGGCAGCTCTCAGTAATTACAAGCTTCTGACAGGTACAAGTAAGATGAGAGGAAAACAAATCAATCAGTTTTTGATTTACTATTAAGTACTACTATGAGGATAATGTCTTCTTGAAATATAATTAGTGGCTAAAATCCAAACTCTGTATTAACAGCAGTTAACATTAGCCCCAGCCGCTTGGGTATTGGCAGAAGAATCCCGGAGAAAGGTAGACTTTGTCTGCTAAAAATACATCCTAGCTTCAACTGGATCCTTTTGGTGCTCGGCAGTTCTTCATTCATCACTTGATTATTCCCCAGCAAAATCTCTGGAGTATCTCTGAAGGATTCCAAAATTCCTTCACCAATTTTGAGTTTGACTTTAAGCAGACCACCTGGCTTTCTTTATTGCTAAAAAGATCCAGACCACTCACTGTAAGCTGCTCCCAGTCATCTTTCTTTTTTTTTTTTTTTTTTTTTAAAGATTTTATTTATTTATTTTTCCCCCAAAGCCCCAGTACATAGTTGTCTGTCATAGCTGCACATCCTTCTAGTTGCTGTATGTGGGATGCGGCCTCAGCATGGCTGGAGGAGTGGTGCCTCGGTGCGCACCCGGGATCCGAACCCGGGCCACCGGCAGCGGAGAGCACGCACTTAACCGCTAAGCCACGGGGCCGGCCCCCCAGTCATCTTTCTTCCAACTCAAGAATCTTTGTATTCAGCCTCATTCATTCTTCCTTTCCTCTTAGTTCAGAGGAAGAAGCACTTCACCTCTTGTTATTTAAGGTTAACTCTTCCACTTTTGCCTCCTCTCTAACTGCTCCCTTAATTAAGTCCCTTCTGCCCTTTCATCGTCAACGTCTCCCTCTCTATTGACTTCCTTCTCCTTGATTTCAAATATTCACAGGTCTCCAAGATCTTAAACAAAACCTTGGTGGCCCATTGAAATACCATCCCTTTTCTCCACTTCCACTCATTGTCAAATGTCTCAAATATATCTCATGCAGCCTCTGCAGCCCACTGCCCCCTTCCAGACCCGGGCTCCTGGATCTGGCTGGAGTCTCAGAAACTACTGCCACCAGCAAAGATGGGCAGGACTGGCCTGCACCTGTCGGGTACAGAGAAAGAGGGAACAGGAGTGCAAAGTGGCAAGGCTTACAGAAGCAAATAAAAGCAAAGAAGGAGTCCAAAGTGAAAGGTTGGTAAGAGAGAAGAGGCAAGAGAAAGCAAGTGAATTCAGGAGCATAGCCAGGAAAGATTCCCAGAGGGGGCTGCACATAGTGGGGGAGACATTTATGACACATTCACAGACAATAAGGGAAAGGATTTCTTAGAGATCCCAAAAATGCTGTTTCTATTTCCTTGCCCCTGCTTCTCAACCCTTTGCAGTTACTTAACTCAGCACTCTCTAACAAGTAGACATTCTTGATGGTCCACAAGTAACCTAAAACCAAAACCATTGACCTTTTCCTCAACTTCTGTATAGGTCGTGCCATGGTTGCCTTGGAGTTCTCCTTCCTCAGTCTTGGTGGGAGAACACAATCCTGGTTTGTTTATTTTTAACATGAACACTTTCCTATGTGTAAGGCACTCTGCTACTGAGCAAAGCCAACCCAGTCTTTGCCCTCCTTGCTCTCTCTTATTCGCTTGTTCCGCATCTCCACTGACTTAAATGGGAGTTTACCTAGGATTAGACCTAGCCTCTGGTGTCTAAGACCTCTGCCTGGAACACACTGTCCCTAGATCTTCCCGTGGCTGGCTCGTTCCCATCATTCAGGTCTCAGGTAGAATGTCATCTCCTCAAAGAGGCCTTCCCTGATTACCAATCTAAAGAAGAATCTCCTCCACAGCCCCTCCAAGCCAGAGTACATCATCCTGTTTTGTTATCGGCACAGCTCTCACCACTCTCTGAAATTATCTTACTCATTAATTCAATTATTGTTTGCCCTTCTATCTCCCCTACCGCGACTGAATGCCAACTCCCCAAGAGCAGGGATCCTGCCCACCTTGTTCACCATAACATTCCCAGCACTTAGGAAGCACGCAGTAAATACGGGATGCCTCGCTGAATAAACAAATCAATGCCCTCGCCCAATCCCACCTCTCCGCGGCAACTCCCACGTTTCTATATACAGACCCATCCTTGCTATTGAGATCTAGTCCCACTTTTCTAACTGCCTCCCACTCCTTGGCATTTCAACTTGAATAGCCTACTGTCACCTAAAATTTAACACATCCACATCTTACCACATCGTTTTACCCCCACCCTCCTGCAAGATTAACCTTTACCAAACATAGCTCTATTTATGCTGCACAACTCTAAATACAACCCTTCAAAGGCATCCAAGACAAAAATCAATCACTTTAAGCTTGGCATTCAAAAGTATTACCCAATATGGCCCTATGAGAAAAACAATGGATAACTAAAAAAGAACCAAAAACTATATTATTGTGTTCAAGTACTTTGAAAATACTGAAAAGAAAACCAGATAAAGCACCTGAGGGAAGCAAGGAGGATTGAGGTTTGCACACAGTGGTAAATCTACGAACTGCTATACTTAGCAAAAGAAGCTCTTCAGGATTAAAAAGCTACAGATTTAGAAAGGAGGAGAAGAGCCCGAGAGGAGTAAGAAGCAGCACAGAGTCAGTAGTGACAAGAAGCTTCCCTCCTGGCTACCTCCCTGGCCCCAGCCACCATCATCTCAAGCCTTATGACGGAGCTCGCCTCTTAACTGGTCTCCCGTTTCCACCTGGGCACCCGTAGCTTTCCTCTCCACACACCAGCCAACGATCACTTACAAATGTAAAGAAAACCATGTCCTTCCCTGTTTGAAATGTTGTAGTGACTTTGCAACACACTTATACTAAAATCCAAACTACTGATAAGGCCCATGTGGTCCAGCGTCCGCTAAACTCCCAGCCTCGCCTGCCTCTGCTCACCATTCACACCACGCTTTCGGCCGCAGTGGCCTTCTGTCACTCCCCCGAACACCAAGCTTCCTCCTAACTCTGGGCCTTGTACTTGCTGTTCCCCCTTCCTGGACTTTACAACCATGCCAGTTTGCCCAGGACTGTCCTGGTTTTAGCACTGAAAGTCCCATGTCCCAAGAAATCTCTCAGTCTCAGGCAAACTGGGATAGTTGGTCACTCTATCTGTCAGGATGGATGGCTGCTTATCATTCAGATCTTGGCTCAAATGTCCGTCCTTAGAAAGGCCCTTTCTGCCAGCCAAACTAAAGCAGCTCCCCTCCTCCACCCCATTCACTCTCTATCACATTATCCTGCTTTATTTTCTCCCCAGCATTTATCACTAGCTGAAATTATTTTGTTCTTGTTGTTTACTTTCTCATTGTCTAACTCCCCCACTGTAATGTAAGCTCCTTGAAAACAAAGGCTTGTTACCCTGCTACCCAGACAATGCAACATAGTTGGTACTGGATTAATACTGGATGTATGAAGGGCATCTTAGTCATCCGGATCATAATTTAAAGGAAGTGATAACCTGTAGGGAGAAGGAGGGAAAGGGACCTAGTATGTCCATTACTATAATGACCATATGTTTGGCAAGGGACATAAAAAGGATAAAATAGCAGTAAGACTGTCACTGAATCTATCTAAATAGCAGTTTATAGAGAGCACATGGGATCAGGAAGAACTCTCAGAACAAAACAGAAGTGAGATGTAAAAACTGTGCTCTGAAAAGGTAGAAAAGAGTTAAAGAAGATTCTCAAGCAGAGAAGTGTCGAGTATAGAAGTAACCAAATCAGGAAGGAAGATTCCAAGCCTCAGCTATCCTGTAGTCTTAAAAGGCCAGAATTGTAAGCATCTTAGAGCTTCAAAATGCCTGTGACTTCAAGTGGTAGACTGTTACAATAGCGGCCCCAGAGAATGACACATCCCGGTATTCATGCCCTCATTTAGTCCCCTCCCACACTGACTCTGGGCTTGGCCGTTAGAAAGCATGATGCAAGCAGAGGCTTGATAAGCGCTTGTCCTTTTGAAAAGCTCCCATCTGAAAAGCAGCCTCCACGCTGTCAAGAGGTTCAGCCTAGATTACTGAGGTCAAATGGAGAGAGACTCTGGAAGATGAGAGATCATCTTGAATGCTCCGGCCCCAGCCAAGCTCCAAGATTAATGAAGTTGCCAGTGTGACTTCAGCTTTACCATGTAGAGAAGAAGAACCATCTAGCTGAGCCCAGTCAACCTATAAATCACTATTGCTTGAAGTTACTTAGTTTTGGGGTGGTTTGCTGAGCAGCAGTGGATAACTGAAATACCCCAAAAGTCAGAGACATTCTGTGATCCAAGTGTTAGAGGTTGTTTTATATTAATAATAATTTAAGTTAGTTAGGGAGAGTATTCTCTACATTCCACTTCTTTACATCATAATCCTAATTGTATTTCTATAGTCTACCTCATATAATGGCTAGTTATCTAATTCTATTCTGAGTTAATAAGAAATCATTTTGAGAGACAAGTATAGCCAGTTGGATCCTACTCTGATTACCTATTCATTTTCGCCATCCTTCAATCCTTTAGTTTTCCCTCAATCCTAGGTACCAAGAGGCCTACTTTACAGATCAAACTCAGCTGATTGTTTCACGAAAAATGACACAATGGAAAAACACTGGTGGTGTTCAAGGTTCCAAAAATGTTTTTAATATTTAATTCTTTTCTGATTATAAAACTAACATATGGGGGCCAGCCCAGTAGCGTAGTGGTTAAGTTCACACATTCCACTTCAGCAGCCCAGAGTTCACAGGTTCGGATCCCAGTCGGGGACCTACGTACCTCGTATGAAGCCATGCTGTGGCAGGTGTCCCACGTATAAAATAGAGGAAAATGGGCATAGACATTAGCTCAGGGCCAATCTTCCTCACCAACAAAAAAAACTAACATATGATCTCTTCTATAGTTGTTCAGTCTCTTTTAGGATTTTTAAATCTTACTTTAGTCTATTCTTGAACCAAAAGCTACAATGAACTTTTAAAACCAGATCCTGCTCAAAACTCTCTAAGAGCTTCCCATGTCACAAGGAATAAAATCCAAACACCTTGCAAGGCCCTACAGGAAATGGTCGCAGCCACCTCTCCAAATATTTACACTATTTAGAAACCAAAATTTATCATGAATCAGCAAAGTAAAGGATTTCAGTATTCAGCCATAAAAAAGAAGGAAATCCTGCCATTTGTTGACAACATGAATGAACCTTGAGGGCATTATACTAAGTGAAATAAGTCTGTATGATCTTATGATCAAATACTGTATGATCTCACTTATATGTGGATGATAAAGTTGAACTCATAAAAACAGAGAGTAGAATGGTGGTTGCCAGAGGCTACAGGGTAGGGGAGATGGGGAGATGTTGGTCGAAGGGTACAAACTTTCAGTTAGAAGATGAATAAGTTCTGGGGATCTAATGTACAGCATTGTGATTATAGTTAATAATAATATAATTAACAATAAATTGTATACTTGAAATCTGCTGAGAGTAGATCTTAAACGTTCTCAACACACACACACAAATATGGTAACCACATGAGGTGATGGATGTGTTAACTGACTTGATTGTGGTAATCATTTCATAATATATACATATGTCAAATCATCATGCTGTACACCTTAAAAATAAACAATTTCACCTGTCAGTTATACCTCAATAAAGCTGGAGGGAAAAAAAGAATTCCAGGGCTAGAACCCTTTGAATCATCTTAGCTAAAGCCCTCATTTTACAGATAAACTTTTTTGTCTAGTTTGGCCCAGGCAGTTTACCAGAGGGCTATGGCTAAGCCCTATAATTTGTGAATTTTGAAGCAAGTGATTTTATCTATTGAATAATTTAAATTTTAATAAACAGAGTTAAAAATACTTCAGTGTCCCCACAGTCTACTCCACTACCTCTCTGCAATTTCTCTCCTTTTCTCAAGACGGAAAGAATTATCTATTCTACTCCGTCGTATCCTCTCCACCTTACTCCTCAGGCAACTGTGTCTGTCTCTACCTGTCCCTCTCCCCCACAACAGCTCTTGCTAAGGCTGCCACCAATGGCCTCCGTACTCTCCATTCAAAAGACCTCTCTCAGTCTCAATCTTGACTTCTCAGCAGAATTCAACGCTGTTAACCAAGTTCTTCTTTTTATAAAAATTTATGTATTTTTTTAGTTAATTTTTTAAGCCCATTTTAAAACTTTTTAAATGTATAAAAAGATGAATGGTGGAAAGCAAGTCTTGCCCCACCACTTCTCCTCCCCAGAGGCAACCAATGCTGTCAGTTTCTTGTAATGTTTTCATTCATCCAACAAATATTTAGGAAGCACCTACTGTGTGCCAGACATTGTTCTAGGAGCTGGGGACACAGCAGTCAACAAAAGAGACCAAAATCTCTGCCCTCCTGGAGTTGACACTCTAGGCAAGGGAGACAGTCAATAAATATGCAAATAAATGGGTAGCAATATGTGTTATGAAGAAAAATAAAGCAGGGCAAAAGGGATAAGGAGGGACAGGATTTTATTTTATATAAAATATTTTACACAGAATGGTCAGAAAGGTCTTTCTGATGAGGTGATACTTGAGCAGAGACTTAAAAAAAAAGTGAGAGAAAAAGCCACGTGGTTATCTACGGGACGAAGTCCCAGCACACAGGCCGAGGTGGGAGCACATCTGGTGTGTCTGCGTGTCAGCAAGGCAGCTGGCTGTGGCTCAAGTGGCGTGAGGGCAGGTGCAGAGAGTGAGAGTTGAAGAGGGGCCCCAAATCACGTAGTACCTTTATACAGGTAACGGGATTTGGGATATATTTTGAAGGTAGAGCAGGCAGCATTTGCCGACTGGACATGGAATTTGGGAAGGAAAAAAAGAGGAATCAAGAGTGACACCAAAGGTTTCCGGCTAACACTGGAAGGACACAGATGCCATTAACTGAAATGGGAAAGCTTGCAAGAGGAGCAAGTCTGGGGTAAAATCAGAAGTTTGGTTGGGGGCATATTTAGCTTGAGGCGACTATCAGACTTCCAACTGGAAAAGTCTCATATTCTGTGCATATACAAAGAAACACCCACATCAATACCCATCTACAGTTCCGGGGACAGGTTTTGGCTGAGAAGAAAATGTGAGCATCATCAGTATACAGAGGTGTTTAAAGCTGTTACACAGGATGAGATCAACGAAGGAGTAAGAGCAGAGAGATCAGAAAGAGGGGGTCCTAGAAACTGGTCCTGGCGCATGTGATTGTTGAGAGGCAGGGAAGACGAGGCTGGGCAGGAACAACTAGTGACAGGAGAAGTCCTACAGGGTGTCCCACAAGGCAAGTGAAAACAGTTTCAAGAATGAGGGAGTGATAAACCATGTTAAATATTGATAAAAGGTCAAGTAAAGAGAAGACTGAGCTGACCCTGAATTTAGTAACACGGAAGTCCCTGGTAAACTTCGGGAAGAGCTGTTTTGGTGGTGAGACTACAAGACTGACTAGAGTGGGCTCAAGAGAGAATGGAAGGAAAAAACATAGAAACAGTAGGAATTGGGGACCGGTCTGGTGGCCTAGTGGTTAAGTTCGAGAGTTCCACTTTGGAGGCCCAGGGTTTGCCAGCTTGGATCCTGGGCGTGGACCTACTCACCGCTCATCAAGCCATGCTGAGGTGGTGTCCCACATAAAAGAACTAGAAGGACCTACAACTAGGATATACAACTATGTACTGGGGCTTTGGGGAGAAAAAAGAAAAAAACGAGGAAGATTGGCAACAGATGTTAGCTCAGGGCCAATCTTCCTCAAAAAAAAAAAAAAAACCCATAAGAATAAACCCTGTCAACAGTATTGCTGTAAAGGGGAGCCAAAAATGGGGGAGTGGAGGCGAGTATGTTTTTGTTTTTTAAGACCGGATATCCTCGACGTATTTATACACTGTGGTGAATGATCCATTGAGAGAGGAAAGCAGTTAACAATGTAGGAGGACAATTGCAGCAAGAGTCCGCCTTTCTACCCCAACTTTTATTACACAGCAGGGAGTGAATACGCACAGTTTTCTGAACCTAGCTTTTTGTACTAAACAATAAAACTTGGAAATTAATCTACTTCAGTCTATGCAAATCTGCCTCATACTTTTTAATGGCTACACAGTGTTCCATTCTGTGAAAGCAGCATAGGCAGTAAGCCAGATATGTACGTTTAGCTTCCCAAATCAGCATTTTAGAAGCTGCTAACCTCGTAGCCGGTGATGCTTAAAAAATTTTTTTTTTTTTTGTGAGGAAGATCAGCCCTGAGCTAACATCCATCCTAATCCTCCTCTTTTTGCTGAGGAAGACCAGCTCTGAGCTAACATCTATTGCCAATCCTCCTCTTTTTTTCTTTTCCCCCCAAAGCCCCAGTAGATAGTTGTATGTCATAGTTGCACATCCTTCTTAGTTGCTGTACGTGGGACGCCACCTCAGCATGGCCAGAGAAGCGGTGCGTCGGTGCGGGCACAGGATCCGAACCTGGGCCGCCAGTAGCGGATTGCACGCACTTAACCGCTAAGCCACAGGATCAGCCCCTAAAATTTTTTTAATGATGAAAAATTTCAAACATATGCAAAAACAGAGAATAGTATAATGAACCTCCATATAATCATCACCCAGATTCAACTATTATCCAGATATTGCCATACCTGTTTAACCTATCTGCATCTTTTTTACTCAAGCCTTTTAAAGTGTATCCCAGACATCAAGTTAATTCCACTTCTGAATACTTCACTATACATCTCTAAAAATGACATTTTCTCATAAAACCGCAATGCTGTTATCATAACTTAACAACAAAATTAAGAATAACCCTTTGGTTTCATCTAATACTCATTTTATATTCAAATTTCAAATTGTCTCCAAAATGTTTTTTTTTTTTTTAACAGTTGGTTTGTTTGATTCAGACTCCAAAAATGATTCAAAGGTGGTTCTTTTAATATAGAGCAGACTCCTTCCCCCTTCCCCCACCAACTTTTTATTTCATGCCACTGGCAAAGGCTATTTTAGTTGTTCTATTTCCTCCAGGGCAGGTATGAGCTTTTGATTGCATGTCTAAAAATATCCTTATGTTGTCTTTACACTTGATTGATAGTTCGGTTGAATACTGACTTCTGGGTTGGAAATCAATTTCCCTCAGAATTTTGAAAGCACTGCTCCATTTTTGCATCAAGCAATGCCACTGAATAGCCTGGTGCTTTTCTAATTCCTCGTTGTTTGTACACCATTTTATTTTATTTCTGAAAGCTTTAAAATCCTGTCTTTATTCCTAAGAATCTGAAATTTCAGGATGACGTGCCACAGTGTGGGCATTTTTCACTCACTGTGCCAGAAACCTTTGAATCTGGACACCCGTGTCCTTCAGTCTGACATTTTTCTTCTATTGTTTCTTTGATTGTGTCCTCTTCTCTATTTTCTCTGTTCTGTTTTTGGAACTCCTATTAGTAAGACTTTGGATGGATTACTCCTCTAGGTCTTTTATCTTATCTCCCATATTTACTGTTGTTTATCTATTTGTCCTACTTTCTGGGAGATTTCTTCTTATCTTTAACCCTTTTAAAAATTTAAAAATTTTGACAATTGTAGTTTTAATTACCAGGAGCTCTTTCTCATCCTCTGATTGTTCTTTTTTTGACATCGGTTCTGTTTTATGAATGCATTATCTTCTCATATCTCACAGAGTAGTTAGTGTCTTATAAAGTTTTATGCTACTTTTATTACTTATTTTTAATTTTCAAATTGGAGGCTTTCCTCATTTGTCTAGAGATCCTTGGTCGTCTGCTTTTTTTTTTTTAGTTTTTAAAGCTTTTTATTAGGGTAATTTTTTTTTTTTTTACAAATTAAAACTAGTTTTATTTATTTATTTTTTTTTAGATTTTTATTTATTTATTTTTTCCCCCCAAAGCCCCAGTAGATAGTTGTGTGTCATAGCTGCACATCCTTCTAGTTGCTGTATGTGGGACGTGGCCTCAGCATGGCCGGAGAAGCGGCGTATCGGTGTGAGCCCGGGATCCGAACCCAGGCCGCCAGCAGTGGAGCGTGCTCCTTAACCACTAAGCCACGGGGCCGGCCCAGCGTAATTTTTAAATGTACACAAAAGAGAGAATAGCATAATGAGCACCCCATGTGCACATCACCTGGCTTCAATAAATATCAGTGTTTTGCCAACCTTTTCTAATTTTTTTTTTTTTTAAGATTTTATTTATTTATTTTTTCCCCCCAAAGCCCCAGTAGATAGTTGTATGTCATAGCTGCACATCCTTCTAGTTGCTGTATGTGGGACGCGGCCTCAGCATGGCCGGAGAAGCAGCGCGTCGGTGCGCGCCCGGGATCCGAACCCGGGCCGCCAGCAGTGGAGCGCGCTCACTTAACCACCAAGCCACGGGGCCGGCCCAACCTTTTCTAATCTATTTCCCTCCCTTCTACATACATGCCTCTCCAAAGTTTTGAGTTTTTTTTTGCTGGAGGTTTTTTTTTTGTATCTGCTCTTTTTTAAAACTTCTGCAGTAATCAGGAATGCTGTGCACATGGCTGAGGCTTGCTTACTGGAAGATACCACTTGTGGGCAATTCACCTGGGCAGCAAGCCTTTTCCTTAGATGAACCCCAATGTCAGTATATCAAGGTCTTTTTTCCAGGGTCATGTAGTTTCTTCAGAAAACAAATGTCTAGTCTTTTGCCTGGGCAGCTGGCATCTGAGCACAAATGTTACGTGCACCAGGAAGGGGTACGACAGCTCCTTTTATAAACTTGCAAACCCCTGTCTCTCAATGGCTCTGCACCACACCAGCTGCCTCCAGTTCCCAAGACTCTCTAAAGGTTGGGTGGGAGTGAACCCATCTCTCTTCTTCTTGGGATTCCTCTGAACATATACTTCTAGTTTCGGCTTTCCCCACACTGAAGGAGGAAGGGACACTACTATCTGCATCTTCTAAAGTAGGGGGAACAAGAGATACTGCCTAGAGCTGAGAAACAAGAAAGGTTTAACTATAAGTGACAAAGATACCCAAAAGAGGAATTAAAATGAATGAAATAAACACATTAGGAGAAAGAAAGAAAGAAAGAGGAGGAATTGAGCCAAATCCTCATCTATTACAGCAAAAAAAAAAATCAACACACAATATATAGAGTTCAGGAATCAAATCAAGAAACAGCAATATAAGCCTTTTACTTAGAGATAAAAGGTAACCACAAGGGCCGGCCCCGTGGCTTAGCGGTTAAGTGCGCGCGCTCCGCTGCTGGCGGCCTGGGGTTCGGATCCCGGGCGGGCACCGACGCACCACTTCTCCGGCCATGCTGAGGCCGCGTCCCACATACAGCAACCAGAAGGATGTGCAGCTATGACATACAACTATGTACTGGGGCTTTGGGGGAAAAATAAATAAATAAATAAAATTATAAAAGGTAACCACCAGAAGAATGAAAAGCTGAAACCACTAGAGTAACCGCCTATAAGGAGCATGCCAGGGGATGGGGCAAGGGCTTCTCACTTTTCATTACAAGCCTGGATATGCTACCTAAAGTTTTAATCCATGTGCACGAATTTCTTTGATACAATTTTTTCTTTTAATTTAACAAAAGCATATCAGGGAAACGAAGGATTCTTCAATGTTTTCTAATTATTCTTAGGATAAAGACCTCAATCCTTTACACAGCTGGCAAAGTCTGTTTAAAAACAAATAAACAAAAAAAAGGCTTTTCTGACAGTTTAATTATGAACACATGTTCTAGTACAATCTCTAGCAGATCAATTCAAAGATTCACTCTGGCTGGAACATTTCACAAGAAAAGATAATGAGTAGAGAATACTGAGAAACTAGATAGAAAAAGCAAAGAACGTACGGTGAAAGGTCACTAGACTCCTCACTGACAGTCAGCTGGTGGGACGGGTGATTGGTTTCCCAGAACAAGTTTTAACCCCATTAAAATTTATTAGAAAATTGCTTCAGTTTTTTTTCCTTCAGGAATGCTAATTTCTTCCCAGAAGGAATATGTAAATTACATCATGAAAAAAACTTTTGACACAGACCTGGCTTGGGGCAATATTTTCTGCTACAAGTCTCACCAAATCTTCTCTAGACCAGCTCTGTCCAATACAACTTGCTTCAATGATGGAAACGTTCTACGTGTTTGATGTTCAATACAGTAGCCACTAGCCAGCCACACTGGCTAATGCGGCTAATTGAAATGTGGCTAATGTGACTAAGCAACTAAAGTTTTAATTTTATTTAATTCTGATTAACTTAGCCGCACGTGGCTGCTGGCTACTGCGCTGGACAGTGCAGCTCTAGACTACCATGGCTCCCAGTCTCTTCCCGCCCCAAGCTCTCTTTCTCTCTGCATTCCAGCCACTCTGGCCCACTGTCATTTCCTAAAACACGCGTGCTCACTCCTGCCATAGAGACTTTGCACTTTTAGTCTCTTCTTCCTAGAATGTTCTTTCCTCCCTTATTCCCCAACTTCTTCATCTGGTTAACTACTACTTTTCCTTCACTACCTAAAATTACCTTGTCCACTTATCTGCTCACTTGTTTATGGTTAATTTTTTGTCTCTCCAACAGCACCATGATCCCAACCCACCCACCAGCCAGAACACAAGCTCCATTTGAGCAAAGATCCTGCCCGCCTTGCCCATCACTGTATTCCCACCACCTAGATACAACACTGCCTGGCTCTCGGGAGGCATTCAGCTAATATCTAATGAATGAATGGCTTCTCACAATTTTAACTGTCATCTCTCACCTCAATATCTATCTACAGAACCAATCTTGCTACTGCAATTTAGTTCCAAATTCCCAACAAGCCCCATAAGCATTTTTACTTAAAAAATCCACTGTCCACACATTAGCTATTGTTATCTCCACTCTGTTGCCAGAGTAACCTTCAGAAGGCTTGGCTTTATTTGTGTCATACAACTCCAAACAAAGAAACCTTCAAAGACATCCAAGAGAAAAATCGATTTCGAGGCAAGAGTGAACACACTGTACATACTCCAAGTTTCTTAGGTCCTTTGTAAACCAATATAAAAACAAAGGAAATAGAAATGTCTCTGCAAAGACACAAAATGAAAAAGTGAAACTTACCACAAGTTCAAAAATGTCCATGAAGACAGAATGCCCCTTAGGTGTTTTCTCATTCAGACTGGCAGGTGACCAGATCCAATAGAAGTAAGTACCATCTGAAGAAAGGTGCACAGTGCTCATAGTACTGCCAACAGGGAGGTGATTGGCTGGCATTGACACCATCTGGCACACCTGGACACAAAAGGAGGAAAACTTCATTTATGTGACATACAAATTCTGATTAACTCTATCAGTTCATCGTTAATGCTATTAAGTCCAAGATGAGAGTTCAGTAGGCTTCCTGGTCAAAATAAAACTAACATTTATCTCTAAGAACAATATATGAAAATTACACGACAAAAATATAAAAGTTCATATAATGAGCCATGCCACAGATAGAAAGATTCCTGAGATTAATTCAAATTACTTTTTTTTTTTTTTGGCTGAGGAAGATTCGCCCTAAGCTAACATCTGTTGCAATCTTCCTGTTTTTTTTTTGCTTGAGGAAGATTAGCCCTGAGCTAACATCTGTGCCAATCTTCTATTTTGTATGTGGGTCACTGCCACAGCATGGCTGACAAGTGTTGTAGGTCCACACCTGGGATCCGAACCTGCCAACCCAGGCTGCCGAAGCAGAGCATGCTGAACCTAACTACTACACCACGGGGCCAGCCCCTCAAATTACATTTTAATAGGAAAAAGTATTTACTCAACACTTTGAATTTGCTATGCATGTGTGTTTTATCAAACACTTATTAAAAACAAAGTTTTAGAGAAATAGTACTTTTTGAAATTTCCTTAGTAAATGAATTTAAGACTATTAATTATATTTAAAGAACAGGAATTATATCTTACTCATCTTTATATCCCCAGCACCTAATTCAGAGCCTAACTCAAAGTTATTTAATAAATATGGAAGGAGAGAAAAAAGAGAGAGGTTAAAAGGAAGATAAGAGGGAAAGCAGAGAAGAGAGAGAAGGAGAAAGGAGAAAGAAGTAAAAAAGAAAACAAAACAAATGAAGGCACAGGCAAGATCCTAACTTAGCACATGAGGGCTTACTGAAACGCACCAAGTCCCTCAGACAAAAAAGACAAACACCAGTTCCTACATTAGACATGACGGCACGTGTTTCTAATACTAAACATCCTTCAGTTTCAGCATAATGAGTAAGCTTTACATCATTTCACATTAAATGTGTAGTTACATACTAATTTTTACTGCCAGAGAAAAGCACTTAAAATGAGAGAAAATGAGAACCAAGAAAACTGCTGACTAGGTTTTTTTTAAAAATCCAGGAGCAGGAGCAGAACTGAAAATCTCAAAATAAAAATAATTAGAGAAGGTCAGATGCCTTCAGGGAACAGTAAGAACGATCTTCAATTACTCCATTCCTTTTGGTGAGTCACTAGTTCTCCTAAGGTTACTTTTGACCCTTGAACTCATTTCATATGAACTTTTTTCCAGACTTGTTTTGTCTCGCTTAAAAGTAAAAACTCATTTAGTTGCTGTAGTCACACTTTGAACTTGTACTGCCAGGAAATTTAGAGAGCTGACAGCTACTGATTGGCCTAAGCTACCCCCAAATCACTCCAGTGCACATATGTAGTTAGTGACAGCACTGCTTTCTTGGACAATGTAAATTGACATTTCAAATGTAAACCATTTTCCAAGATTTAACATCTGTTTAACACCCAGGCTTATAACTCTATTTCAAATAAATATAGGAGATATTCTCATCTATCTGCATTAGTAATAAGAAATGAAGTCGATTGGGCACCTATTTGTTAATTCATTCATTTTATCCATCCAACATTTACTGAGCACCTACTATGTGCTGTGGAGATATAGCGATGAACAAGACTCATCCCCGTTCTCCAGGAAAGGGACAGTTGAGTGACAGACAAAAAGAGATGTTAACATCCCACTTAAGTCCTAGATGTGACTACTCTCAGGGCACTCACTCCACAGATGGTAACTCTAACGGTTCAGTTTAACTTTCGTTGAAAGGCACAAAATTATATTGTAAAGAGTTCAAACTCTAGAGCTGAGAACCATGGGTTTAAGTCCTCATGCAGCTATTATTGCCTATGTGGCCTTGGGCAAGCGACTTAACCTTTCAGAGCTGCATTCCTCCCTTCAACAATGAACACTTATTGAGTGCTTACAATGTGCCTAGCACCAGTTGCTTTATCTGTAAGATGAAAACTGCCATAGTTATACCTCACACATAGGGAAAGGAAATATATGCAAATTTCTGAGGCCAGGCCTCACACAGAGAGACACAGATAAATGGTAGTTACTATTATTATTCTCATCAATCAAATGTTAGGCACTGTGCTACCTTCTAGAGACACAAGGATGAGTAAGACAGGATCCAGACCTAAAGGTGGTTCTTCTAGGGGAAGAAGTCAGATATAAGAGAAGGTAATTTCAGTATAACGTAGGAAGTGCTGTGACATAGCGCTAGGAGAGCACTAAAGATGAGCTCTTAATACCTAACACACAACGATTTTATCTAAACTCATTTCAAAGCTCCCATCCCCACAGAAAGTCTCTTTAGAACAAATTGAATAGGGAAAGGATGCATTCCCAAAATAGATCTGGTTAACAAAAAAACAGCAAGTATTTATACTATTTTTGACTCTCTCGAATTTTTTTCTAATCACAATAAAAAGTTTATTATTGGCCTTAGAAACTCTTAGAGAGCACATTCACTCAGCTCATGCGGGAAAACTCTAAGACATTAGAGAAAAAACAGTATGCCTTAGAGAAAAAACAGAATGCCCAAATGATGACAATTAAAAGGATGCTACTCTGGCAGCAAAATACATCAGTGGTATTATTATTACTTCTGATGTCAGAAACTTCCCTTACTGTCTCCAAAACATAAAAGACAATGCCTTGGTTTTATGCTTACCTGAAGGGTATTCTGGTCAATGACCTGGAAAAGGGAGTGAGGTTTATTATCAAAAGAAACAGGCCGGTGGAGAAGACTGCCGCTGCCAAAAGCAATCCACCCTGGCTCCAGCTCCTCGTTCCGGCAATACACAAAACCTCTATGGGGAAAAAATAAGGTATACAGGCTGAGTCACCAGGCTGTGTCTGAAAACCCACAATGAGCTGCAACAGGCATAAACAACATTTTCCACCTAATTTTAAAAAATGACTAAGTATGCAAAACATCTGAAGGAGAATGAATATATTACATTAACTTTGGGACTGACAATCTATGGCAAATATTAATTTTCCACTACGAATTAGAGAGGAGGAAAAGGTCTAATTAAATACATATAAGGATCTCAAAATGTGGTTTCTTGAAGAACCAGAAGGATTTACAACTAGGATATATAACCACGCACTGAGGCTTTGCGGAGGCAAAAAAAAAACATGTGGTTTCTTTTGGCAACAATTCATAGCTCTTATATCCCAGCTGAAAATCACTGCCAATCCAATGTCAAATCCAAGTACAAAAAGACAGAGCTAGAAAAATGTCCATTCATCAACATGGAGAAGTCATTGATATTGTTATAGAAATCATATTCATAAAGGAATTTCTGGCTAGAAACAACGACCTTAGGGCTACCAAACTCTTCAGAGTCAAAACAAAACTGAAATGTGTTAGCAGAATGAGAGGGGGGAAGTGGCAATAAGTCAACAATCATGTGAATTCGTTACACTTATTTAGTTACTAGTCAAGACTATGGGGAGTCAGCATGCACCCCCAGGGGTCCTCTTCGCAGCCATTAATGTAAGGAGGAAAACATTCCAGCCAAATAATTCAGCAAGTTCCATGCAACTGACCTGAGAGTACCATGTAATCCAGACCCCAATTTGCTTAGTCCTCTTCCAACTGAGTTAGTAGTATAGAGGTAAAGACCATCCGCCGTGAGACAGCGTCCCAAGTCAGCATCTGAAATCGTTTTTCACAGGTAAATCATACACATGCTTTTCCTAATGAAATTATAAACGTGCTTTCTCTAATGAAAAAGCCATTAGGAAGTTGAATGAAAGATAATCTCTCACTACTAAACTAAGTGCTTCAATGTGATTTCCAGGGAAGATGGCTCAAAGCCCCAAATGCATGTGGGATCAGGGACCAAGATCAGGGAAAAGGAGCAGATAGTTAGTAGCAGGAGGACTGGTTCAGCCAGCCAAATGTTTTTTTCTTTCTTTTTTTGAATAGCAAAAATACTGAGTCAAGTTTACACATTCCCAATTTGAATCTAAAATGACTAAGAGTAGAATATTTTCACTAATGATTTTGTACAAAGAAAGGTGTGAGCTTTTAAGAGCCTGGGGCACTTATAGGTGATCTTGGACCGTTATGAAATTTAGATTCTTCATCTGAAAGATTAGGATGATAATATGTCCTTCAAGAGTCACTGTGATGGTTAAATGAGATTACACAGGTAATACACCCATATTGCTCTCTGGTACAAAGCCAATTCTCCATAAATGGCAAATCACATTATGTTGATATACTAATGATATACGTTGAATGAAAATTTGCTTCTGTAGATTTTCTATCCAGAGATCCTTATTTTAGTTTCTGGAGCCATACAGCACAAAAGTATAATATCTCTTCTATTTAAAAACAGCAATTATGTTTCCCCTTAGCTATATCTTCCCCAAGCTAAAATAAACAGTATCTCTCTCTTTGATAGTAAATGGTTTACTAACTTATATTCTAAAGAATTTGTCTTAAAAAGACAGCTCAGGGATAAAACTTTCATGCTTTATTTATTTATTTATTTAACAAACTCTTTATTATTTTTTTTATCATATTTTTTTTTGTGAGATCAGCCCTGTGCTAACATTTGCCAATCCTCCTCTTTTTTTGGCTGAGGAAGACTGGCCCTGGGCTAACATCCGTGCCCATCTTCCTCCACTTTATATGGGATGCCGCCACAGCATGGCTTGCCAAGCAGTGCATCGGTGCACGCCCGGGATCCGAACCAGCGAACCCCGGGCCGCCGCAGCGGAGCGCACGCACTTAACTGGTTGCGCCACCAGGCCGGCACCTCACGGTTTATTTTCATAATCATTCTACTCACTATGTTAAAGTAGAGTTTGTCTACTACTTGTCCCACTAGCTGGAAGAAACCCAATGTCACAGCACTCAAATTGGTACTGAGTATGCTGTTATCTTAAAAATTCAATCTACTAATCTGAACTGGGGCCAGTTCCTCAAAAAAGAATCAGTTAAAGTGGGTAATTGTTTTTAAAATATTAATTTCATAACTTAAAAATTTTAACTTATAAATATACATTTATTCAAACACTTTAGATTAAGGCCCGAGGCCTTCTGAGTACGGGACAGACTAAACAACAAACAAGACCGGCCCGGAGTTGATACTTGTGAAGCTGAGTGATGAGCATATAGGGTTATTACAGTCTTCTCTCAACTTCTGTATATGTTAAATGTTTCCAAATTAAAAGTAAGATTATTTTTAAAATTATTATAAGAAAAATATCCTATAGCTAGAAGCAAAATCAAAGGTTCAAAAGGGTGAAAAGCAACAGATCAGCTTAATACCATCATCCTCAGAAAGAAACTACTCCAAGGGAGAGACTAAAAGGAGTAAAGGGAGAGAAGAAAGAAAGGGGCTTTGGTTTTGTATGAAGATGTAACTTTGAGCCTATAATGTTTACGAACTTCTTGGGTATTGCAGGCTTCTTGCTTGCCATTTTCACTGAGATCACAGAATAAACTGATATGTAATACTTGTGAAACTGTATAAAAACATTTAATCCAGCCCACGTTGTTTAAAGGAGATACTCAACAATTGAGATACTTAACAATTCATGCTCTCTTGAACAATCTCATTTTTTGCTTTTAGGATGGGAGGGTTCATCAACACACACACAATCAATTACTAGAAGAAATAGTATCAGGCGGCAAGACCTGATACTCTATTCGCGGAGAAAAAAAATTCAACTTAAGGCTCCCATGCCCAAATACCCATGAACCAATTTAAGTAATTCATGCTTCCTTGGCAGGAGTGTATGGATGATACCTTTTCCCTACAAGAGTAAAACCTATCCATTTTCTTACCTCACTGAGTATCACCTTTTACACTTTTACTGATAAAGGAGACAATGAACACACTGTAAAGGAACTTTGAGCTCTTAATTAAAAGGAACCCAGAGTTATATCTAAATCGTTTGCCACAATGATCTAACACCATTCTTTTTACATCTTAATTTCAATCACAGCACCAAAACCCTTACATTACCTTTACTTTCAGAACTGGAGCCAGTGTTGCTATCTGGTGCAGGCAACATGTCTTCATACCCCCATGATACTATGTGTTTGCCACCAAGCAAACAGGAAGGGGATCCAGGTCCCCCTTCCAAAAGCAACAGCCTAAAAAGGAGAGATGGAGAATCACAAAGACACTGAGACTAACCATCTCAGCAAGAAAATAAAAGTACCCACCATTTCAAAGAGGAGAAAACTAAAATAGTTTTACACAAATATTATACATCTGAAAAGATATTTTCAATATATTTTTAAATTAAAAAATTACAAAGCAGTGCTTATAGAAATGTTATATAATAAAATTACAACTGCGTGTAAAATGTATATATTTTATATATACGTGTGGGGGGGATATCAACTAGGAAGCACAGACACCAAAATATTAGGAATGGTTATCTTTGGGTAATGAGATTATGAATGATTTTCACTTTCTTCTCTATACCTTAACATATTATCATCTCAAGATCTACAATAAGAATCCATTACAAGCTATCACATTTTTTAAAAACTGACAAAAATAAAAAATGAAAAATAACATGCTCTAGGAACACTTTCTTTTCTTTTCTTTTTTTTTTGTGAGGAAGATCAGCCCTGAGCTAACGTTCGATGCCAACCCTCCTCTTTTTGCTGAAGAAGATCGGCCCCTGGGCTAACATCCCTGCCCATCTTCCTCTACTTTATATGGGACGCCGCCACAGCACGGCTTGGCAAGCGGTGTGTCAGTGTGTGCCTGGGATCCAAACCTGCGAACCCCAGGCCACCAAAACGGAGCACACGCGCTTAAACGCTGTGCCACCGGCCAGCCCCTAGGAACACTTTCAAAGAAGGAAAGATGAGACATACAAAATCTTACTTAAGAAAATGAATGATAATATATTTATTTAAAAATACGAGGGCTGGCCATATGGCGCAGTGGTAAAGTTTGGCGCACTCAGCTTCAGCGGCCCAGGTTCACAGGTTTGGATCCCGGGAGCGGACCTACACCGCTCATCAGCCATGTTGTAGCGGCAACCCACATACAAAATAAGAGGAAGATCAGCACAGATGTTAGCTCAGGGCAAATCTTCCTCAGCAAAAAGAAAAACATATGAATCATTAATTGATAAGAGTTTAGCAATCTACTTATTAAAAGAGCCTTTCTGCACAAATCCCCCTTGTATAGAAGAGGGTAAGGATCCAAAGTGACAACTTACCTATACAGTACATCAGCTACAGGCAGGGACCCTAGATCAGTCTGTTTCTGTAATAGATGGACTGTATGGACAAAAGTTTTCAATGATCCCCTAAAAATAAAAATAAAAGGGGTGAACAGAAAATCATCAAAATTGAAAAGTTAAATAATAAGATTGTTAATGCTGATTTTATTAACCACATGGGAAGGTTCCAAAATGTGTCTATCTGCTTCTGCCCATCACTAGATGTGTTGTACAAAATGTACTTGATTCTTACCTATTACCACCAGCTCATACGAAAAGTTACTATGTAAGTGGCACCATGCCAGTTATGATGTTCTCCTTGCATTTGGAAAGGTTAATGATTTTCCCTTAACACAAAAGTTCAAAACATAAGGCTCAAGCACAAAGAACATGCAGCTATTATGCTTGTATCCAATCAAGCCATTCTCTAGTCTAGTGAGAGATTTCACAGGAAGAGGTTATATTTAAAGTCTAACAGTATGCCCAGACTTAATTTTTTTAATATCTGTGTTAAGTTCATCTATTTTACATAACATCTCATCAAACCTCATCACATTATATATGACTGAAGGGAATACATTCAAATAATTAATACTTTGTGCTGAGAGGTGTTCCTTCTGCTTCCCCTGCTGTGAAGTATGTGGTTGTAATACTCCTAGAGCTCACCACTGTCCCATGTCCTTTTGGTTCCCAAGGCTTGAGGCTCTGAGAAGTCTGTAATATGGTCAGCAGGAGCTAAAAGAAGGTGCTTTTAAGATGCACCAGACTTACCTGGACAGATCCCAAGTACAAATCACCACAAGAACATTTCCTGAACTAAATGATCACCTGTATCAGATAGGCTGACTTCAGATCGCTTCCTTATTCTCTTAGCCAAGGTTTTAATTGCTAGGTATCATATGCCTAAACCCCAAAAGAAATGGAATACCTAATGGTGGACTGAGTACAGCTAGAGTCCTCCTCTTAATTGCCCCTTTCACTATCTCTGGTGTTCAAAGAATCAAAACCAAAGAGTGGTATAAGGCAGGGAGGCAGCAGACAGAGTATAAAAGCACAAGTTTGGAGTCAGGACACACAGCCTCTGAAACCTGGCTCTGCCTCTCACCAGCTGCACCGTCTCAGTCTTGTCACCTAATGCCTATGGATTTTTGCTTCTTCATCTGTCCAACAGGGATACCTCCTTGGAGTACAGTGAGGTTGAAATAAAGAAGCGAAAGCACACTGGAGAGTTTAAAACCATTAAGCCAACTATAAAGTATTATTACCTGCCAGACTCAATCAGATTTTAAGAGTAAAATTTAAACTCCTCCCATGGCTCCTAAGCCCCTACATGATCTGGGCCCTGCCAACCTCATCTCCTGCCCCTCTTCTCCCACCACTGCATTCCCACTACCCTGCTCACTTTGCTGTTCCTCAGCCACCCCAAGCACAGAAAGAGCATCAGAGTTGTGCCACTTGCTGCTCCTTGTGCCTGGAACTCTTCTGTGTGGCTGGCTCTTTCTCATCATCCAGGCCTCAGTTCAAACGTCACCTCTTCAGCAAGGCCCTCCCTGGGATCTCTAGCTAATGCTGTCCCCACCACCACTTAGTCATTCTCCATCAAAATACTCTGGTTTGTCTTCTTATAGTGAATATCCCTCTCGGAAATTATCTTAGACATGTATTTGCGCTAGCTGTCTGCCTCTCTCACTCTCTTGTAAACTTTGCAATTTTAGGGACCATCTACCTTGCTCACTGCTGTATCCCCACTGCCTAGAAGAGCACTTTACATATGGTAAGTGAGCAATAATTATTTGCAAAATGAATCACCCTGAGTCCATCCAACTCTAAGGTTAGAGACCATGAATCACTATATCCCTAAGACCTAGCAAGGTTCCTGGCACATCAGAGATATTCGATCAACATTAGTTAATTGAATGAATGAATATCTTCATAACAATTTTTTTGGAAAAGTTCTTTTGTCTTTGAGAGCATCAATCTCAAAAGTTCAATAATATGCCCCTAATAACTTCATTAAAGGGGATGATGTAACACTGAAAAGTATGTGACTTGTGAGGTAAATAAAGTTCAGAACAAGGTGATAATATTAGCGATAGAATATAGGAACCACCTGAAAAAAAACACCCAAGAAGAAGAAAATAAAATATTCATTTCAACATTTCTGCTGAACGGAATTTGGAATCTCAAGAACATGACGCAATTTCAATAACCATGTGTGGTTCATACTGAATTTGGGCACATAATAAAAAAGTGAGTTTTATGATCCCATGTTCAATAACTTAAAATGTTTAAAACTAAAGAGTTGATGATTATTCCTAACATCCTAAATCTGTCTAAAGATAGTCCTATCTAAAAGCAAATTTTCTCAAAATTTTGCATTAATAACAAATCTATTTAGGGCTCAAAATTTTCTTTTGCATGTGCAAAAAAATAAATAAATAAATCCAATATAAAGCCTCTACAGGGAAATTTATTTCAGTCCCACCCAACAATGTCTCCAGAATTAAGCACATATCAGGATTTTCACTATCAACTACAGTCCTCAGGGATCAGATTATAACAGTCTGCTCAGGGCAAAGAAATTGACAATAAATACTGGTGCCACTTTGCCTTAAAAACAGCTTGAGATTCAACCACTTGAAGGTCAACTATGAAACCACAAAAATAGGAAAAGAAGCCTTATTAGCTAAGAACTTCATAATCTTTCAAGAAGAATTTTTCCACATATGCTCTGCTAAAAATATGAAGAACTCAATCAAAGAAAAAATTCTGAAAGGAGGGGTCACTAACCCATCACTAATCTGTCAGACCATGATCCTAATTGGTCTCTAGACAACTAGCTTAGAGGAAAGCAAGAGTAGTAAACCTTTTTTCTCACAAATACATGCCAGTGATCAGGCAGGTTACTGGGTAGGAGAACGTAGAAATCTCCAGGAAAAGTAACTCCAAAAACATTTCCTACTGAGAGTGAATCAATAACATCAATGAAGGACAGCACACTATTAAATCTTGACATACACAGAGAGATCTTTCAATTAAATTGATGGAGGCACACATCAGGGTCCAGAAATATAATTTGTGACCAAGTCTGTATGACTGAGTGCAGGTGAGTAATAATCCACTAACTTGCTGATGCACTCCTTATAGACACGCATGAAAAACGTTAAAAGCTCTACAAATTTTTTGATCATCCTTCCAAGAGAAATACAGATATAACATCCTCCACTAACTAACTACCTGATGTAAAACATTCACTCATCTAATGGGTGAGTAGATAATGGCAAGGGTTGACTCTCCATTTTAAGCTGTTTAGGCTGTTATCACAGTAGAGCAGAAAGTGAAAACTTGAACTTGGGTTCCAGTTCAGGCTTCTGGTGCCAAGTTTTGCTGAAAGCATCTTATGCACAGTCAAGGCTGTGCAATTCAATACTGAAAACAAAGAAGGACTTCTGAATGTTAAGACTCCCCTCAGATATGCCTGCCCTCTCATTCACTCACCCAACCCAGGCAGCAGCAATCACAAGGTCACTAAGTGGTACATCTGATTTTCCTTACCTGGCACATGCCAAAGCCACCAGAGCAGCAGCAGCATTTTCTTTTTGCTTATGTGGGATGTGTTGGCCCGTGTCAGAAGTGTCCTCTAGCCAAGAGCACAGCAAAGTTTCAATTCCATTGAGACAGTCAACAGGCTCCTTGGTCAAGCTCAAAGGCTGGCAGTCGCGAAGGCAGTTCAATAGCACCTCAGCAGTTATGTTACAGAGAGAGGGGTCTGTTCTACTCTGGGACTGAATAAGGGGGAAGACCAGCAGGAGCCCCATCCGTGATGTGAAGGGAGCTTGCTCAGGTTGCTGCAACAAGCCCTGGCGTTTGAGCAGAGCCAAAGTTTCTTCATCACCTGAACTTTCCCTTTCATGCTGTTCTTCCAAGGCCAGCTGGCGCTGGGCATTCCACAGTCCTCGCAAGGCATTCAGGCGGTATTCCAGCAGGCGGGCATAGGCATTGCTCTGATTCCCACAAACAGACCGCAAACGTTCTGCTAATTCTGTCGGGTTCTTGGTCTCAAATGTTAAAATCTAAAGGTAAAAACAACAGAGAAGAGGTTGGTATGGTATTGCTTTCACCCGTTGCTTTCATCTATGGAAGCAAACATATCCAATGGTATCTAAAAATGGTCCACTGCAAAAATTATTTTAATTATGACCAATATGAAAACATGTGCTGTAAAGCCTGTTATTTGCTGATGGAGAATTTTGTTTGTTTTTGCTGAGGAAGATTTGCCCTGAGATAACATCTGTTGCCAATCTTCCTCTTTTTTTGCTTGAGGAAGATTTACCCTGAGCTAACATCTGTGCCAATCTACCTCTATTTTGTATGTGAGTTGCCCCCACAGCATAGCTGAGGAGTGGTATAGGTCCACACTCAGGATCCAAATCTGCAAACCTGGGCCACCGAAGTGGAGCATGTCAAACTTAACCACTATGTTATGGGGCCGGCCCCTGATGGAGATTTTTTCCTGGCAATTCTGCTAATGATCCTATTAAAATTGGAATTAGACCTAATTGAAAGAACCCAAATCATAAAAGAAAATAGTTAAGTGTGGAAGTCAGAAATTAATTCGAGTAACTTATTTTAGAAAATTGAGGTATAAATTTCTAAGTGCTCTTTTTTTTAAATAATTTTATTTATTTTTTTCCCCCAAAGCCCCAGTAGATAGTTGTATGTCATAGCTGCACATCCTTCTAGTTGCTGTATGTGGGACACGGCCTCAGCAGCAGTGCCTCGGTGTGCGTCCGGGATCCGAACCCTGGCCGCCAGCAGTGGAGCGAGCGCACTTAACTGTGAGCACTTAACCGCTAAGCCACGGGGCCGGCCCTTAAGTGCTCTTGAGTTACAAATGTGTCTAACTTCTATTACCAGGTGGATTGTCAGTGAAAATAGACCAAAATTTAACCTTCAAAACCTAATATACCTACTAATAAATGATTGCTTATTGTTCTTTGATTTTGAAGAACACTCTACTCTTACTACTGTGAATCTATTATTTCAAATGGTGACATGGTACAGATTTATCCAGTTCATACTGATAGAGGAATCACCACTATTTTCTGGCCAAACCAATTATCAAGAAGCCTCCTCTAGATTTTCAGGAGCTGGATGAATAATAAACCCATGAAATCCTCAATCAACTAAGAAAGGAACCAGCTCCCAAGATAAAGAACCAAACTAAACTTAGATGCAAAGAGTTTACGCATATAAATTTGACTCAGTTAAAATGAAAAGACTATTTTGCACATAAATTTGACTAGGTGAAAAAGAACAGACTATTGTAACCGACAAATAAAGGAGGACACTCTAGGAGCAAGCACATTAAAACATTAACAGGCGCCAGAGGTGTCTGGTTCTCAGTAGATCAGAAAGTGAGGCTGGGAAGAGGCTTGGAATAAAAGCAAAGAAAATTCTTTCAAGTCGCTGGCACTGACATTTATAATTTTATTTATTTATTTATTTTTCCCCCCCAAAGCCCCAGTAGATAGTTGTATCTCATAGCTGCACATCCTTCTAGTTGCTGTATGTGGGACGTGGCCTCAGCATGGCTGGAGAAGCGGTGCATCCGTGCACACCCGGGATTCGAACCCGGGCCGCCAGCAGCAGAGTGTGCGCACTTAACTGCTAAGCCACGGGGCCAGCCCTGGCACTGACGTTTAAACAGGTCATAGTTCACTTTACTTCTCTCACACACCTGCAAAATACTTTCTTCTACCTCAAATTTTGCCATTAAAAACTGTTAGCCCAATAAAACAAGAACTTCCAGAGCAATGTAAACACTATAACTGCCTTGCTTAGCTACACATGCAAGTCACTGAACTGAACTGAAAAAATGTTCAGTTTGAACACAACAAATTCCAATTCAAAAAATTAACTACAGGGGCCGGCCGGTGGCGTAGCAGTTAAGTTCAAGCACTCCGCTTCAGCGGCCCGGGGTTCGCAGGTTCGGATCCCGGGCGCGGACCGATGCACCGCTTGTCAAGCCATGCTGTGGCGGCGTCCCATACAAAGTAGAGGAAGATGGCACAGATGTTAGTCCAGGGACAATCTTCCTCAACAAAAAAAGAGGAGGACTGGCATCGGATGTTAGCTCAGGGCTAATCTTCCTCACACACCCACAAAAAAATTAACTACATATGTGCCTCATTTAACTGATTTGAAAAAAATGTTCATAGTTAAAAAAAAAAAAAGTAACCAATTCAAACTCAGTGCCAGCCTGTCAGATCAGAAATAACATCCAAATGCCATAAAATTTCAACCAACAACTTAGCAATAAAAAGAAATGAACTACTGATACACACAAGTTCAATAAATCTCAATGGCATTTTGTTGAATGAAAGAAGCCAATTTCAAAAGATTGCATCCGTATGATTCCATTACTTTCTGGAAAAAAATAAAACTATAGTGATGAAGAACAGATCAGTCGTTGCCAGAGGTTAGGGGTACAGGCAGCATGTCACTACATAAGGATAGCAGGAGGGAGTGTGGGGGGCAAAGAAACTTCTGTATCCTGATTGTGGTGGTGGTTACATGAATCTATATGTGTGTTAAAATTCATAGAACTGTATAGCCAAAATGAGGTCAATTTTACTGTATGATAATTTTAAAATAAAAGAGAAAAAAATTCCAAGAGGCAATAGTTGTATTTAACTAGGTATCATTGGGTAGAGCTATACTGCAAGTCATATTATTAAAAATAAGAAGTAGGGACATTTTTACTTAGTTTTTAATACAAGAGCATCAAACAAATAATGACTGATTAAATGTCCTTCACCATCAACTCATATAAAACTGTATTCTCCTACCCTTTTGTCTGGATTCATCAAACACAAATTACCCTTTTGTAATTTTATTTATTTATTTATTTATTCCCCCAAAGCCCCAGTAGATAGTTGTAAGTCATAGCTGCACATCCTTCTAGTTGCTGTATGTGGGACACGGCCTCAGCATGGCCGGAGAAGCAGTGCGTCAGTGCGCACCCGGGATCTGAACCCGGGCCGCCAGCAGCAGAGCGCGCACACTTAACCACTAAGCCACGGGGCCGGCCCCAAATTACCCTTTTGATTATTTTTCACATGGCAGCAGATAAAGTAACTCAAGTTCCTTAAAAATGATCACATTTCAAGGGCAACCACCTACCTTGAAGCTGTAATTATACCCAAGGAAACTAGATTGCTTTTTTTCTTTTTAGGGTCTCCGCCGAAAAATATCAGTAACCAGCCTCCACCATTACAATCAACAACCAAAGATTATTGAGATGTTTTTTAATGTTGTGAAAAAAAATCACAAAATTTTAAATTTGATCATCTCAATTATGAACATCTAAACAAATAAGCAATTTTGTTGCATTTTTAAAAGCTTTCCAATATTGATTTCGTGATTTTCACCCAATATAATTCTTTGATATAAAACACATATATACATTTTTTACTTATGGTACATTGATCAGCTACTTATGTTATATGAAGCAACTAATAAAAAATTCAATACAGGCTTTTATTGGACTCAAGAATCGAAGATCAACTCAGTAACATTAAACCCAACTATTTATTTTTATTATCAATCTCAAACATAAGTGATTCTGAAGTATGATATTTCATGGTTCATAAAATGATGTGTATAACAGAATCTGTAGCTCACTCCAAATATTAAGATTAGCTGGAAAAAACTACATCATATACCTCTGCATTTTTCTGATGATTCTATTTTTATAAGCACTTCAGTTGTATTTTTAGCATTCCACTTGAAAGACAAATATTCTAAAAGGATTTGAGTTATAATATAATTAACCAACTATTATATAATATACACACTTAAGTGACTGTGTGTTTATTGATTTAACAGTATCTAAAGCCATTATGCTTTCAGAAATCCATTAGACTACTCAGCATTATCCATTTCAATGGTCCCTCATGAAAACTAAGAACTGTCCGCTATGCTGCTGTTTTTTAGAATTTGAAAGTTTGAAGGTCATGGCCTAAAATCATTTTATAAAGACATCATATCTCTTTGGGTTTTAGTAAGTTAGCTATGGAGGATCTATTCTGGTACTTATGAATATTAAATGATTCGTCTCAGATCCTCATATAAAACCACTGTTCTCAGTAACTACTCTTGACCAAGAAGATAAAAGACCAAAATGTCATTAGAAAATTAATATTTTTTTCTTTAAAAAGGAGAAAAGCTATTTCAGGAAAAGGGAAGATCCCTGACATCCTTAATCAGAAGGAAGGGTTATTAACTGTACTTTGGTGATAATGCTGAAGTCGCCCCAATCAAGGGAGTGACTTTTAAAGTAACTCGCAGCCTTAATTTTTTATCACACATGGCACATGTGTTTTTAAGCTAAAACAACAAGAATCATTCTGGAAAGCTAACAGAATGTATGCAAAATATTCTTTGCTAGCCAAATCTGGCTTTGGACAAAACTCCAATATTTGACATAAGAACGGTTGTAGAGGACCATATCATTTTAGCCAATTTATTTCCATTTTCCATCTGGGAAAATGCAGAGCGTATACCTTCCAGCTATGATGTGAAATATGAAACACCAACATGCATTTCAAGTAAATACAGTAGTGAGAATAAGCATATAAAGGCTTTTGAAGTAGTAGAGTATATATACATAGAAGGAAGTTAACTAGACTAATAATTAGCAGAAAAGTCAAGATTAGGGCAGGAACTACTGTATTCTCCTAAATGTAAATATCAATTTCCATCTACTTTGCTGTTCAGAATAGCAGAGATATAATTCTCTGAAAGAGTCAGGAAAGAAGCTAAAGATATATTAACGCCTACTTCTGAAAGAAATACAAAGTAATCTCGTTTCTAAGAATTTATCCTAAAGAAATATTCCAGAAATAAGAAATGCACAGAGACGTTCACTGCAGTCTTATTTATTATAGTGGAAAAAGTGAAAGCAGTCTCAATGTCCAAAAGAGAAATGTTCAATTAAACTATATCACAATGGAATAATTTGCAATAACTAAAAAAATAATTAAAACCACACAACAATAAAAAGCAGTACAAAAATTGTATATGCCCTATAATTAGGACTATGTAAACCATGCTTGCTCAATTTTGAAATGTCATTAGCATTTGTGGTAATAGAAACATGAGTTTTTTTCTCTATTAAAAAAAAAAAAACAGGGCCGGCCCCGTGGCTTAGCGGTTAAGTGCACGCGCTCCGCTGCTGGCAGCCTGGGTTCGGATCCCAGGCGCGCACCGACGCACTGCTTCTCTGGCCATGCTGGGGCCACGTCCCACATACAGCAACTAGAAGGATGCGCAGCTATGACATACAACTATCTACTGGGGCATTGGGGGGAAAAATAAATAAATAAATAAATCTTTTAAAAAAAAACAACAAAGCAGGGGGCCAGCCCTGTGGCCTGGTGGTTGGGTTCAGGATGCTCCCACTTCAGCACCCTGGGTTTGGTTCCCAGGTATGGACCTACACCACCTGTCAGTGGCCATGCTGTGGTGGCGACCCACAAACAAAATAGAGGAAGATTGGCATGGGTGCTAAGGGCGAATCTTCCTCAGCAAAAAAAAAAAAGAAAGAAAGAAAGAAAGAAACAGAGTAATGACAAGTTAAATAGTTTATATTTAAGAAAGCAGTCCTAACTAGAGCTGATATTTTTCAACAGCAAACACTATCTTTAAATAACTGGTAGTCAAACTCATGGTGACACAATTGATATATTTAAAATTTGGGGGACCTATCTGAAAAAGAATCATCACAAGTACCATAGGAAATGCTTTCCTTAAATCAATTCACTAGTTCCATCTGTTGTACTTTGGCAGCAGATTATCTTAATGTAGGGCTGGTTATATTCCTGGTTAGGAGGGAATACTGGGTGGTGGGACAGGGAAGACCACCGCAGATGTTGGGAACTATCAATGAACAACAAAACTTTTCACTTTCCAAAAAGATATAATATTTAAAACTCAGGATCACTCAAGCTCCAAACAGATGAATTACTATCCTCCCTAGTATGGTACAGTAACAGATTCAATTCATTATATGAACCGGTCAGCATAAAAGGAATTTATACCTGATTATTTCAAAGCAGATCAACTGGCCAGACTTGCAACCCCAATACAAAACTTTTCAGTAAAGGCTATAGAATACTGAAAGCTTCTTAAATGTTGGAGTGGAATTTTAAACCCTTCTACAGATTTTCCTACCATTTTTCATAATATGAAGAATATGCAATTCACATGGCAATTCAAAGAAGATCAGAAAGATTTCATGTGAACAAGTAAATGAATCATAAATGGAAAGATGGAATTCTATCTCTAACACAAAAGCCTAAATCAAGAGTGGGTCATTGATCAATTAAATTAGACCCTGAAGCTGCATGACCTTATCCAATCTGGGAAATACGTGTTCATTCAAACTGTCTTTCAACATCTCCTATTTTTAAAAAGGGTCTTTAACTTAACTGATAACCACGATTAAGTTTTACACTTTAATTCATGAGTTTTAGCCCCTAGCTTGGTGCCAAAACTGAGAATGAACCCTGACTTGTTACAAGATTAATGAGCTTTGGCTCAGCTCTGTAAAACTTTCTCCAGCACATGGTGAATTTTTCCCAGATCTTCATACAACTGCTGTTGACTGCAGGATTGTTAGAACTGTAAGGACTCCCACATTTAAGAAATTGCTGTTCAAATTCTTTTTGCATACAAGTTCCATCTTGTCCTGGCCCCTGCCAAAAGTTTTCATCTTTTGTCATGTTCCCATGACCAGGGTTCTATGTTTCAATCTCCCTGCTAATGGTGCCTGAATGTCCACACCACGCAGTCTAAATCCTACCTATCTTTCAAAACTCAGCTCTGCTCCACCACCAACAAATTTGAGAAACTGATTTCCTTTCTCTCTCTCTTTCTCTCCATCAGAGGGTCAGCTACAAAGTATAAGGAAAAATGTGTCTGCTGAAAAATGTACCAATGATTCATTTTTAATAAATGATGTCCATAAAGGAAATGTAGTGAGTGGTGTATAGAGTAACTCTTGGAAGTTGATCCAAGGCATCAAATCCATATCTAAAAATTTTTCCATGTTACAAAACCATTTTTTCACCAACACAAAATCTTGACAGAAGCAAAACACATCATCTTCCTATGCTTAGTAATCAACAGAATAAAACTTCGAGAAAGATGTAGGAATGAACTCCTCAAAATGATTTGAACACTATCATAAATTTATTATTAGGAGTATTTAAAGAAAACAGATATCTACGCAAAGACTGACTTTGCAATTGCTTGAATTACATACTTAAAGACTACCATAGTGTGATATATTCATCAAATGCTTAGCATAAATACATTTTAGTAAGAAAATCACTATTGACAATTTTAAAATACAAAAATATAACAAATTAAAGAAGGAAATTATACAGCTCCCAATATGTGTAACACACACCACACTCTACTATAATGTGGTTTATTTATAGTCTGTCCCCACTTTCAGCCATGAGCTCTAAAAGGGGAAAACCATGTCTTATTCATACTTATCACCAGAGCTTAGCACAGTGTCTGGCACATAAATGTTTGATAAATTAATGAATGAAAAGATACATAAGTTCCAAGAATAATTCTCTTAGGACGTACATCTGGTTCCTACTATTCATCTGAGTAATCTTCCCTCACCTGGACTAATTATAATTCTGCCTTTTGGAGCAATGGAAAATAATTCTTCCTCTCCCACATAAGAGCTTTTTAATCAGATCAAGAAAATACATGCGACGGGGGGACTCCTCCCAGAATATGAGTTAGGGCAGCTGTTCTCAACCCTCGAACATTAGAATTGCTTTGAGAGCTTTTAAACAATGTTAATGAGTGGAGTGGGTCCCACCCCAGTCAGATTAACTCAGAATATCTAGGAATGCGACCTAGAGTTGTTGTTGTTTCTGAGAAAGATTGGCCCTGAGCTAACATCTGTGCCCATCTTCCTCTACGTTATATGTGGGATGCCACCACATATGGCTTGACGTGGTGTAGGTCCGTGCCCAGGATTCGAACCCACGAACCCTGGGCCACCGAAGCAGAGTGTGCAAACTTAACCACTATGCTGGGCTGCCACCAGGCCAGCCCCTGTTGTTTTTTTTCCTTAACTCCACAGGTGAATGCAATACGCAGCCAAGATTGCAAGCCACTGAGTTAGGGGAACTGGGTTCTTGCCCAGCCTCTGCAAAGAACTGCTTCCCCTTAGGCATTTTACTTCAACTTTCTCAGTCTGTGTTTCTATATCTATAAGATGAGGGTAACACCTGCCTCTATTTTACACAGTTGTTAAAATCAAAGGAAATAATGTACAGGGAGTGCTCTGAAAATGATGAAACTGCTCAACAATTGTTAGGACATTAAAGACACTTCCTTACTTTGGACCATATTCCCAAGAAAGGGAATTTTTCCAGATAACCCTATAAGAAAGAATACCCGATTAGACAAAAGCTGGGAGTGTTGGGGGTGGAGTAAAGGAGGTCTGAATTAAACACATGCTTCATTTGAGCCAACACTGTTTAAAAAATGCTAATACAATCTTAAAATGCATTAGTAGAATTTCAGTGTCAGGAGCAAGGGAGGTAATAATCTCATCTATATTCTGCAATGGTCAAACTATAACTGGAATATCCTGTTCAGTCCAGAGTACCTCATTTTAAGAAGTAATTAACAGACTAGTATATGTCCAGAAGAGGGTGATTTGACTAATCTGGCAATCATGTCACATGAGAAATGGTTAAGGAACTAGGGACGCATGGCCTACAAAAGAGATGAATTGGAAGGGGGAGCTGGCTTCATAAGACTGAAGGGCTGTCATGTGGAAGAGAATGACTTACTCTCTATTGCTCCAGAAGCAGAAACAGGAAGTTACTGGGATACACAGCATAACAAAGGACTTTGATAATAATTCAAACAGCATATATCAGAATTCCTGGATGTATTTACTTTAAAAAAAAAAAAAGGGTCTTGGGATCCACTTATAAAGACTGTTTCAAGAAGTCTAGGATGTGCCCTGGAATCTGCATTTAAAGCAGGCTCTGGGTGATTCTGGGTAGTCCTTTTTCTAAAAAATAATATAATTTTTATAAAAGGTTTATTTTAATATAATTCACACACCATAAAATTCATCCACTTAAAGTGTACAAATTCAATGGCCTTTATTTTTTTATTATTATTTTTTTTTTGGTGAGGAAGATCGCCCCTGAGCTAACATTTGTTGTCAACCCTCCTCTTTTTGCTTGAGCAAGATTGTCCCTGAGATAACAGCTATGCAAATCGTCCTCTATTCTTTTTTTTTTTTAATAATTTTATTTATTTATTTATTTTTCCTCCAAAGCCCCAGTAGATAGTTGTATGTCATAGCTGCACATGCTTCTAGTTGCTGTACGTGGGACGTGGCCTCAGCATGGCCGGAGAAGCGGTGCGTCGGGACGTGCCTGGGATCCGAACCCAGGCCACCAGCAGCGGAGCATGATCACTTAACTGCTAAGCCACGGGGCCAGCCATTCCTCTATTTTTTGTATGTGGGACACTGCCACAGCACGGCCTGATGAGCAGCGCGTAGGTCCACACCCGGGATCCGAACCCACGAACCCCAGGCCGCCAAAGCGCAGCGCGCGAACTTAACCACTACACCACCCGGCCAGCCCCGCAATGGCTTTTAGTATATTCACAGAGTTGTGCAGTCATTACCACAACTTGAGAATGCTTTCATCACCTCCAAAAGAAACTCTGTACCCACTAGCAGTCACTCCCCAATTTCCCCCAAATCTCTCAGCCCTAGGTAATCACTAATCTACTGTATATAGATTTACCTATTCTTTATATTTAATATAAATGGAATCATAATATATGTGGTATTTTGTGACTGCCCTCTTTCAGTTAGCATAACGTTTTCAAGATTCGTCCATGTTGTAGCATGTATCAGTACTTCGTTCCTTTTTATTGCTGAAGAATATTCCATTTTACAGATATACCGCATCTTATTTATCCACTGATCGGTTGATGGACATTTGAGTTGTTTCCACTTTTTGGCTATTATAACACTGCTATGAACATTCATGTACAAGTTTTTGTGTGGACTTATGTTTTCATCCCTCTTGGGTTATTTACTACAAGGGAAACTGCTGAGTCATATGGTAACTCTATGTCTACCCTTTGGAGGAACTGCTAAACTCCTTTCCAAAGTGGCTGCACCATTTTACACTCCCACTAGCGATGTATAAAGATTTCAATTTCTCCACATCTTGCTACCACTTGTTATGATCTGTCTTTTGATTGGAGTCATCCAAGTGAGCGTGAAGTGGTAACTCGTGGTTTTGATTTGCATTTCCCTGATGGCTAATGATGTTGAGCATCTTTTTATGGGCTTATTGGTCATTTGTATATCTTCTTTGGAAAAAGAATAGTCCATTTTGAGTAACAATGATTTTGCCAAATCAATAAGGACAATAACTTCAATGGACAGAAACACATCAAATATGTTTAAATCTATAAGCTTATAATGATATTACAAAAAAGAAAAATCACCAGTAGAGGATGTTGGCAAACCAACTCATTATTTTGAAAATTGGTTAATACAGGGAAAGATTCAAACATTTATCCTACCTTTCTCATAGGAACTACATACCCAAGTAAGCAAACAGTTGGTGAAAGAAAATCTCTCTATAGAAGCATTCTGACTAATAAATGAAGGAAAAACAGACTATCACCATTTTGCAATCTCAATTTAATATACCAAGGCACTGAATTTTAGCAGCTGCAAATATCACAAAAAAAGCAGTCATTATGTGCCACCACCCATGAAGCAGTCTTGCCATAAAAAAAAAAATCAAATTTAAATCTGATTAAACCGTGGTCTAGATTCAAATGTGAATTTACGGGAAAGAGGATAGAAAAAACACGTTCAATTATACCAAGGAGTGCCATAAGCATAATCCAGACTATGGGAAACTCAACAGGACAAAGAACCAAGTTTCCTCAACAAATAAACTGTAAGGCAGCAAAAAAAATAAAAGAGATGGAGAGAGTTTAAAAGACATCAACTAATCTTAGTGTGTGCATCTTATTTAGATCCTGATTCAAATAACCTTTTAAAAATATTAGCACAATTATAAGACAATTGGAAATTTGAACACTGCCTGCATATTTAATTATATTAAAGAATCGTTAATTTTTAAAGGTAAGAAACACTATTGTGGTTATGTTTTTTAAAGGAGTCCTTATCTTTAAGATACATATTGAAATATTTATGGATAAAGTCATATGATGTCATGGATTTACTTGAAAATAATATGGGAATAATATGGGAAAGACAGAAGTAGGTGGCGGTATAGCTGAAACAAGATTGGCCATGAGCTGAAAATTGTTGAAGTTGTGATGGGTACATATGGGTTTATTATGCAATTCTGTCTACTTTTATGTTTTTTGCAATTTTCCAAACTTTTTATTAAAAAAAGTTTTTTTAAAAAAAAGCTTGTCAAAACCAAAACAGGGTATATTGAGAGGTTGTGAGAGCCCCATCACTGGCCATAATCAAGAAGAAACTGGGTGGCCCTTTATTACAGTTCTTGTACTGTAAATGAACACAGGATTTCTTCTTCCAATGCTAGGACTCTATTAAGACAAGCAGTCTTTTAAAACAGGTTTAGCTAAATCACCTCAATTTGCCACTTAATTTTGCTAATAGAAACTTCTTCTTGGGACTCTCAAAACTGTTTACAAACAACTATTATTAATCCAGTTTCCTCATTAAGCAAATATATTTGCTTAAATGTTTACCCTTAAGGAACACAAGAGAAGAAACAAACTAATCAAATGAGAAAATACATTTTAAAATTATTTTTTTAAGCGTCAAATACAATTCACCTCTAAGGCACAGTTATTGTTAGTATGAACAGTATGTTTATCATCAAATAATATACTTCATGAGACAAGAGTGGAATACGTTTTCTGGGATTGATGACTAACATCTGTTTCCTCAAAATATATGCACAAATACACTATCTTATTGAGCAGATAGGTTATAGTTACTGCCCCTCCCCCCAAAATACTATTTCACTGATCTATATTTAGCCAAAAAGATTTTATAAGATGGGAGAGAGTAAAAATAGAAATAAACCAAACAGAAACTAAAGAGCATGCCAACTCACCTAATGAGTACCAAAGAATCACTGGATTATTTTCTAGAGAAGAAAGAGTGTGTGCAGAAAATATTAAGTTTAGTGGTTGGGGGATGAGGCAAGAGAAGTAACAGGTGTATCACATTAGCTACAGCATATTATAAATTTAAACAAGCACCTCAACTTCATTATTACAGTATTCAATATCAATATTTTTCCCTTCTCGGGCTGGCCCTGTGGCTTAGCGGTTAAGTGCGCGCACTCCGCTGCTGGCGGCCCGGGTTCGGATCCCAGGCGCGCACCGACGCACTGCTTCTCCGGCCATGCTGAGGCCGCGTCCCACATACAGCAACTAGAAGGATGTGCAGCTATGACATAAAACTATCTACTGGGGCTTTGGGGGAAAATAAATAAATAAATAAAATTAAAAAATATATATATATTTTTTTCCCTTCTCATTATAGTGTACTCATTTTTTGTTTGTTTGTTTTTACATTCTGAGCTATATTTTTCAAAATTTGTACTAGGTTTTATGGAATTGCTTAGTAAAATCTCCTATTGGTAAAATGCAAAAGTACGAAATGCTGACAAGACTGGCAAACAATAGGAATTCTTAGACACTTCTGGTGGAAATATAAATTAGTACAAACACCTTAGAAAACAATCGGCGTTATCCAGTTAAACTGAAAATGCATTGTCTTCGTTTCCTGTGGCTGCTATAACAAATCACCACAAATTTAGTGGCTTAAAACAACATATACTTATTCTCTCACAGTTCTGGAGGCCAGAAGTCCAAAATCAGTGTCACTGCGCCAAATTCAAGGTGCAGGCAGGGCCACACTCCCTCCAGAGGCTCCAGGAGAGAGTCCATCTCCTGGCTCTTCCACCTTCTGGTGGCTGCTGGCGTTCCTTAGCTGTGGCCATAGCACCTCAGTCTCCGCCTCTGTGATCACAAGGCCTTCTCCTCCTCCCCTCTGCCTCCCCTCTACTACCGACTCCTGTGATGCACTTGGGGCCCACCTGATAATCTAGGATAATCTCCCCATTTCAACATCCTTCATTTATCACATCTGCAAAGAGCCTCTTTCCATAAAAGGTAACATTTATAGGTTCCAGGGATTAGGACTTGGTATCTTTGGGGGCCATCACTCAGGCCCCCATGTATGTACACGCATATAGCCTACAATCCAGCAATCCACTCCTAGGTAATTCCCTACACAAACGCTTGTGCATCAACACCAGATGACAAGTACAAGAATATTCAGAGCAACATTGTTAACAATAACAAAAAAAATGGAAACAACTCAAATATCCATCAACAAGAGAATGGATACACTGTGATGTAATCATATAATCGAAATTGAGCAGCAGTGAAAATAAAGTATAGCTACACACATCAACATGGAAGAATCATATAAGACATGTGGAGCCAAGAAAAAAAGCAAGTCACAAAAAACTACACATGGCATACTACATTTCTATAATAAGGTCTTAAAACACACAAAACTAAGCTCTACAGTGTTTAGGGTTGTATGAATAATATGACAAAACAATAAAGAAAAGCAAAAGAAAAACACAAAATTCAGGATAGTGGTTTCCTACGTGGGAGAGAGAGAGGGTTGGATTGTAGAGCACACAGGGGCCTTTAAAGGTACTGAGGACCCATTTCTTAACTGGGCAGTGGGTTCATAGAATATATAATATATAAATATAAATTTATTTATATAAATTTATATAATTTTATTTATATAATTTATATATATTTATATATAAATTATATAAATTATATAAATATAAAAGTTCTGCCCAAAATATATATATCTTACACACACATACTTTTTGAATATATGATATATTTAATAATAAAAATGTTGTGATTCCTATTATTATTCCAGCCCTGAAAAGCAGACCAAGATTACTATGCCCACTGCTGATAAGCACTTAGTGGTTTCTCTAGAGATGCCATCATTGTATAATGAAAAGTACTCCCAGAATAAGCTGCGAACAGCTCAAGCGCTTCACATTTTTAGGAACAGCATGAGCTGATGCACAAGCTAAGCTCTAGGTGATGTATAGTTGGCTCTGCCTCTGGAAAGAGCTGCTGGCTGTCCAGGAAGACTAACACCTAGAGCAGAGACCCTTAATGGCAGTGGGGTGGGGGAGTAGGCAGAGACTGCCTCCCAGGGGACATTTGGCAATGCCTAAAAACATTTTTGGTTGTCAGAAGTATAGGAGTGCCTCTGGTAGAGGCCAGAGATGCTGCTAAACATCCTACAAGGCACAGGGAAGCTCCCACAACAGAATCATCTGGCCTAGGTTGAGAAACCTTGGCTGATGGAGTGCATGCAATAAGCCTAACTACTGCCATCTGACATGAAGTGTGACAACGCAATTTCCCATAAGGGATATAGAAAGTCCCACTCTGCAAGATGTGTCAATCCTCAGAATCGTGCACAGGAGGGATTCTAATCATATGCTCAATTAAAATACAAGTTTTACAGATAGACACTACATAGCAGAAGGATTCTGATAGACTGCAAACTCCTCAAGAACTCCTCAAGATCATTCTATCCTCTCACTAAAATCTCAATATGTTTCTAATTGTTTCTCCTAAAATAAGGCACAGAGCACAGTACCCGGCATGTAGTAAAGCCCTCAATAACATTAGTTAATTTTTTTAATGTTTTTCAAATTTATTTCAAATTCTGTCAATATACATTACAACCTTGTCTATTTTGTTCACTGAGGTATCCCAAGCACCAGAGAACCTGGTACATAATAGATGCTCAATAAATATTTATTACATGAGCAAATGACTAAAAATGCTACCTGATAGTGCACATACATGCCTCCCCAAACAAAACAAAACAAGGAACAATAGATACAGTGAAGCACCACTTCCAAAAGCACTCCCAGGTCAGCACTTCTATTTGAGACTCCTGATCTCATCTTCCTCTAGTCAAGCTGTCAGCTTCCAACATGAACAAGAAAGCTGAAATCAGTGTCATCCGTACTTTGATTATAAGATCAGAGACATTAATTCTAAACCCGTGGCCTGTAACTGTTTGGCTATGTTAGGCAAGAACATCAATATGCACAGTGACCACTTAATAAAAATTACCGATGACCATGGCTGACCTAAGTATCTCCAAGAAACAGGAGACATGCTGCATCTTTTATGCTGCTGAATCTTTCCCTTCTCGTAAATTCCTGCTCACAGCTGTGCCTGACTAATTAAAAATGCCTGGAAACCTCGTCTATCACTTTACTGGTTATTTCTTCTACTAAATCAAAAGACTCACTTTAGAATTCAAATCCATCTGTCTCCCTCAGTCTGCAAAGAACAAATGTTCAGAAAAACTAACCAACTAGCTAAAATTAAAAATGCACCTTTTAGAGCAAAGACTTAATATGTTGTTGTGGGCGAGGGAGCAAAGAGCGTAAGGATAAACCACTAAAAAGGTAACACAAAGCTTAACCATATTAGATACTTAGATAGTCAACTCCTATCTTAGCAAATCAGGGACAAATCCAGAAATTTGGCTAAAATGGATTTACATCTATACGTAAAACTTTCTGGTGAAATTAACACATGTCCAACATTGCTCACCCAAAATAATTACATATGACTATCAACCCCAAAGGTTTGCTCACCCATTTTCCTCTCATTTGGACATTAGAAAGCCTAAATTGGCTCATAACCTATAGCTTCACTTTCGATATCTGAAATACGTAGGGTTCATTGCTGAGCTACTGGTCCTGTCCCATGATCAGAAAAACATAAGAAAAAATCCACTTTTTATGGCCTTTATTCGGAACCTATGACTTCAAATTTCTAAGAGTTTTATCAATTATTAAAGCAAAATACATAAAGTTCCCCCTCTTGATTCTGCCTTTGCTATCACTTCTGAGTTATATAAAAGTCCTTGCCTAGAAATGATACAGGATGAACACATGAAAATATTCTACAAGACTGAAAAAAGACCTAGTGCATTATTAATTTCAACAGCCAGAAGTGGCTTCTGTGAGATTTTTGATTAATTCTTGCTCTAAGATATATTTAGTAGAAAAAAACAAGTGGCAAAAACATGCATATAACAACACTGATGTTTAAAAAAAGACAATACTATATATCTTCTATAGGTAGCATCTTCAGGCTTTGTGACTAAACAAGCTAAGAGTTGAGATGAACATGCTTGGAGGAGCCAACTGTGGCAGGGGGACAATGGAATGGGACTTGAATAGGGCTGAACGCGTATTTTGAATACCCCTCCACAAGGACTCCTGAGGCAAGTTTGTAGATCACCTAACAATTTTTAGTAATAAATGTTGATTTCCATTTACTCAGAACTGTCACTTTTGGGAAAAGTTAATATTTTAACTCCAGAAGCATTTCCAATTCTTAATGGCTTTAAGGAGAAAAACCAACAACAGCCACAGAAATATCCTATAATGTCGTGTTTTAGTGAAATAACTAAAGCTGTCAACCAAAACTGCAGGGGTGTTATAACTAGTCCTGTGGTTTCGGAAACAACTTGGATGAGTGTTAAGCATAAAAAACACAGCCTGGTAAACAGCCACACTGTAAGAAACTAAACAAGCCAGCAATATCTCTGTTCAAAATTACAAATTCCAGGGGCCAGCCCCACGGCATAGTGGTTAAGTTCAGCGCGCTCGGCTTCAGCAGTCTGGGTTCGCGGGTTGGGATCCTGGGTGCAGACCTACACCACTTGTCAGTCATGCTGTGGTGGCGACCCACATACAAGATAGAAGAAGACTGGCAAAGATGTTAGCTCAGGGCAAATCTTCCTCATCAAAAAAATAATAATAATACAAATTCCAAAACTAGCTTAACTCAGAGTTCATAAGAAGTTCAACATAGCAGAGGTATGTAGGTACTATTAGAAAGGAGAGGAGACTGGAAACAAAAATAGCAATAGGTCTCTGGACTATCTTGAGTTTTTCCTATTGCATACAAAATTTTTGGCTTAAGAAAAACATCAGGAGCGCCAGCCCGGTGGTGTAGCGGTTAAGTTCGCACACTCCGCTTCAGCAGCCTGGGGTGCACAGGTTCGGATCCTGGGTGTGGACCTACACACTGCTTATCAAGCCATGCTGTGGCAGGCGTCCTACATATATAGTAGAGGAAGATGGGTACGGATGTTAGCCCAGGGCCAATCTTCCTCAGCAAAAAGAGGAGGGTTAGCAACAGATGTTAACTCAGGGCTAATCTTCCTCACCAAAAAAATAAAAAAGAAGAAGAAAAAAAAACATCAGCAACAATGAAACAATGCAAAAATAGTAAAGACTCTAAACCTTATCTATAAGAACAAACAAAAACTAACCAACCAAAACCTTAATAATATAAAAAACACAAAGGTAAATAGCAAAATAAGCAATTCGAGGACAATTAAGTATTTTACAAAAGAAAATTACTAACTATATATTAATCACATAACATTTGTCTACACAGACTGGAAGTAAAATCATGAAATAATGGAGGACAAATAATTTATATTTTTCCTCCTTTTGCTTGTTCAAATTTTCTCCAGAGAACATGTATTACTTTTCTGAGAAGTTATTTTAGAAAGAATAGAAAGTAAATACTCTTTCCTGAAGGCTCTAGAAAGCTGTAAGTTCAAGAGCTCACAGGAAGCCTGGTAGTGAGGGAGCTACCTTTATCAAATATTTATGTGCCAGAAACCGGGCTAAGAAGCTCCCGTTCACTATGGTCCTTCATCTGGAAGACCACGGCATGACGCAGGTAAGCCGCAGTGCTGTGCTCAATTTACAAATAAGAAAACTGCCGGTCTAGAAGGCAGGAAAGCCAACGGCCAAGGTCACTTCACCAGTAAGTGGTGAAGTGGGATTAAAAGGCAGTCTCTTAGCTCGGAGCCCACATTCCGAACCATACCACCAGTTGTTTCCCACACATGCTCAGAATCACCTTGAGCACTAGTTAGAAAAACATACTGCCCACTTCACCTGCCATCCGAGGTCCTGGGAATCGGTATATTTAATAGGCATCCCAGTAATTATCAGGTATGACTTGTCCACCTTCTACTGCCACCCAAACTTTTTGGTTAGGGTAAAGCCTATTTACTGCATACAAATTGGCATACAAATGGGCTCTCATTACTCGGATGAACTGTTTAAAGGCCAGATACTGCATTCTCCAAAAAACAAAACAAAACAAAACCAAGACAATCTATTGGTTTCCAGAGAGAGAGAAATGACCACTTTATAACACGAAGCAGGAGATGAAGCTTTTGTATTGAGGCTGCCATAGTTCCTAAATTTCAACAGCCTCCACAATTCCTCTGAGAGTCACCGGTGGCTTATTTCCCCCAACCATGAACTCAGTTGTTGGGAAAGGAGAAAGGAGCTGGGAAACGTGTTCAGTAACCGCCCTACTCGGTTGCTCTTACTTTCGAAAACAGGAGAAAAGGAGATATGGAATTTCATATGCCTAAATAAGAGATTTCCTAGTAGAAACAGGTTATCAATTATTTGGATTCATATTTCATATATATATATATACACACAGACAATGGTGAGGTCTACGGCAAAGTGGAGAATGTTAAGTCCCTCCTTAAGGCATTCGAATTCAAGTATTTTTGAAAAACTTCTGCACGCCAAACAAAATCTATCTGTGGGTTGAATTTTGCCTTCTGACAATAGTTTGCAATACCTGCGGGCCCAAATTCTTCATAATTCAGTTTCGTTTTCCATAAATATATATACATTTATTATATAAAATATATATTTATATATTTCATGGGGGGACAAATGTTGAATTTAAAAATCTCTTGTCAATTATACTTCAATAAAGCTGAAAAAAATCTCTGACAATAAATGAGTTGGCAACTGTCAAGTAGATTATTTGAAAAAAGAAACTCCAGGATTGGGAATAACCTAGTGATTGAAATACAAAGCCAGGTAAAATGAGGAATTTACTCACACTTCAATCACCTACCACTAACAATCGATACGCATATTGATATTAGGAATAACATCAGATCCCTAATGGATAATTTTATTTATTTTTCCCCCAAAGCCCCAGTAGATAGTTGTACGTCATAGTTGCACATCCTTCTAGCTTTTGTATGTGGGACGCGGCCTCAGCATGGCCGGAGAAGCGGTGCGGCGGTGCGCGCCTGGGATCCAAACCCCAGCCGCCAGCAGCGGAGCGCACGCACTTAATCACTAAGCCATGGGGCCCGCCCAAGATCCCTAATGGATAGAACTTGGAGGTCTGATTCACAACCTTCCTCCTATTCCAACATAGCTGAGATACATCACACTCCACCGAGTCACTGTGGTTTCAGGGATGCTCAGGGCAGAAGGAGGGGGCCCTGCAGCAGGTGTTAAGAATTGCTGATTTAGAACATAAGGACAGTATGTTGTCCCAAGCTGTGTTTGTTCTCATGCCAATTGCTTGCCATATGAACTATAAACACATTCCATTTATATGGATGACGTGTAATAGGACAATATACAGAATTCCCTATTTGAGCTTTTTCAGGCTGTCACCTCACTGGCTCTGCCAAGTCCTTGCCCCAGGTTTGAGCAGAAACAGTTCACTTCTTAGTTTGGACAGACCGTAGAGATAAAATGGTGGAGCACAGTCAACATAAAGGTTGAACGTTTTTAAACACCAAGCATTCTAAATGTAGGTAGAAAAACTTTTTTTATTTTTTATGTATTCAAATCACTGCAGCACAGAGACAAGTTACGATTACTTTGATATTAAGAAATAAATTAGAGTAACAAAGAAATGTTCTACAAGAGGATGCATTAGGAAGACCATATATTTTATCTGGGTGACCCTAGCACCTTTCCATTTTTGTAAGCAACCTCTAAAGCAAGAGTTAAGGAACTGATCAATTTTATGTTTGAGAGAAATAAGCCTCATCAAGCAGAGTCTAGTAGTGTCCTTGAAATAGGTTTTATGATGCTCCTGAATGTTGTATCAAACAGAACTATGGATAAAAACTTAAAACTTGTATTAACTAAAAAGTTACGTAGAGCATAATCTTCTTTTTCAAATGTGCATGTATATGTTTTATATATAAATGTATGTGTGGGCCGGCCCCGTGGCTTAGCGGTTAAGTGCGCGCACTCCGCTGTTGGCGGCCCGGGTTCGGATCCCGGGCGCGCACCGACGCACCACTTCTCCGGCCATGCTGAGGCCGCGTCCCACATACAGCAACTAGAAGGATGTGCAACTATGACATACAACTATCTACTGGGGCTTTGGGGGGAAAAAAGGAGGAGGATTGGCAATAGATGTTAGCGCAGAGCCGGTCTTCCTCAGCAAAAAACAAGGAGGATTAGCATGGATGTTAGCTCAGGGCTGATCTTCCTCACAAAAAAATAAATAAATAAATAAATGTATGTGTGTATATACATACTGTGTATTTATATGGGGGGGAGGGAGAAAAGAACAGGTTAAAAATCTTAACAGTAGAGGAATTATGGTTGATTTTTCCCTCTTTTTTTCTTATTTTTATCTTACCTTTATTTTCCAAGTTGTGAACAATAAGCACAAATTGCCTTTGTACAATAAGCACAAATTTGGGGGTGGGGGCAGATATAACATCCGGGAAAAATACTTAAAATATAACATTATGTAAATAAAGCAGGCTACAAAAAAATAAAACATTTTTACTAGTTTTTAAAAAATTATACATAGAGAAGCTTAGAAGGAAATACCCCAAAATCAATATTTTAAAAATCTGTGCATGATATTTCCATGTCAAGTTATTCTCCAGTGAAGAGTCTAATTGGCAAGGATGAGCCATGCTTCTGGGGGAAGAAGTCAGATGAAACATCGAGTTTCGCTTCTCTCTCATTATATGCATCTCGACTTATCCATGCTGAGAACAGATGGCAAAAAAAATTGGCCCAGAATTCAGCTGTGGCAGTACAAACACGGTGGTCAGCAGGAAATACATTATTCTTAATTTTAACCTTTTCCTAGAAACAGTGCCTGTAGTGTTATGGAGTAAAAATGGGCAAGCAAGTGTAGGAGGATTTTATTTTTGGCAAGGGCTGAGGGCAAAGGAGAAAAACGAATTTGATTAAAGAATCCTACTTAATTCTAGAAAAGCAACAGAGTATATTGGGAATACCTTGAATAATTTTCTATTTCTGAAAATTATTATATATATTTTTGGAAAAGCTATTGGTAATAAAAATACAGCACTTTTTATTTTGGTATGAAATGTCTTCTTAGACTCAAAACCCAAAATAAACATGCCATTCTCACAACACGCTAAAAGGAGGAAGGTAATAATCGTTTCTGAGGAAACAGCATATGTTATTAGAAAGAATATTATTTTGTGTAACTTTTCTTGCTTTGGTTTCACTGATTTGGAGAGAACTGTCATATTCTCTTATGCTTCTAAGCAGTCTAATGCAAATTCCAGAATTTGCTTCTTAGAGGTTTAAAGTGCCTATTCTGTTTTACTTTATTAAGGATAGAGAGCCAATGAAATAAAAGAGACCCTCTCCAATCTCTCAGTATATTTTTATCTAATAAACTTTATGCTCTAGTGTTCTTGGATGAATTCATTTTTCTAGGCTTCAAAAGAATCAAACACCTTACACATGGATAAGGAGAACAGATTAGTGGTTACCAGAGGGGAATGGAGTGGGGAGAGGGCGAAAGGGGTAGAGGGGCACATATGTATGGTGATGGATAAACAGTAGACTATTGGTGGTGAACAAGATGCAGTCTATACAGAAACTGATATATAACAATGTACACCTGAAATTTACACAATGTTATAAACCAATATGACCTCAATAAAATAATTTCAGAAAAGAAGTTTGAATAACAAATGCTTTAAAAAGAAAAAAGAAAAGAAACAAACATCTTTACAGTCCCTCAAGTGAATAAGACTATTTCACAAGAAAAAATAATCCAATTTAAAAAGCTTAAGGCTGTCATGAGGACACACCCTCAATTTTCACTCTCCACATACAGTCTGCTCTGATTTATGATGCCAATACTTTTGGCATCATACACACATCATACCTCCTGGTTATTAGATCTTTTGATGAAGCCAGCCCTGATAGCCTAGTGGTTAAAGTTCAGTGCTCTCACTGCTTTGGCAGCCTGGGTTCGTTTCCTGGTCACGGAACCACACCACTTGTCTGTCAGTTGCCATGCTGTGGTGGTGGTTCACACAGAACTAGAAGGACTTACAACTAGGATATACAACCATGCACTGGGCCTTTGGGGAGGAAAAAAAAAAAGATCCTTTGGTGAGAGGGCTGGGTCAACTCTTTTGGCTAATGTGGCTAGCTCAGTCAATCAGAATCAAATACTAAGTTGTGGTTCAATCTACCTACATTAAGGAAGGGCCTTTTAGTCTCCATAAGACTTAGCAAGCACAATTCTGTGTCAGAAACCCAACTGACTGTGAATGGCAGCATAAATCACCACCTTCATTCACCGGCCACCCCTGTTTCATTATTCTAGCCATCAGTTCAGTTGGGTAATCGGTTTATTTTCTATATCTTGCAGATCTGAACAATCGGAACCCAGCTTTCTGTGTAGATGCATCGAGTAACCAGCCCTTGCACACCCCTCCTGACTCACTTTATTAGTGTTTACAAGGAATTCAAATCTCTTGCTTCCAAAGTAACACAAGTTTACTATAAGAACAGAGGTCCCCAGGGCACGAAGGGGACAGGGCTCATCAGCTCTGACACTATCGCCTCTCACCAAATACGCCAGGGTGGGGTTTGTTTAGTGTCTGCCAGGACACAGATAAGGAAGCACAGCTGGCCCTCCTGCTATCTCAGAATACGGCTCACAACACCATGGATATCTTCTCTAGGTAACCAATTTAAATCATCTTCTAATAAAAAACTACATGAATGGTTTGGGAAAGAGGCCTATTTAAGCAAGTACCCCAACAAAGACAACTCTGGAGATTTCAACCTCTGTCTATAAACTATTTGTAGTGGCTGGATAGATACAAATGACTCTCATACTTCAATAAACAGAAATCTCTAGGCAAGGGGGTAAAAGTGAAAGGTTTTAATTTAGTGTGTTTAGTTGGTTTTTTCCCCCTATAAAGCTACACATAAATCATGGAAGCTCATAACAGCATATCTTGACATACTTTTTATGCTACGTTGCCTGATTTAAATTGTGCCAATGCGTAAGAAAGATTTCATTACCAAGGACATCATATGTACCTACTTAGTAACGTAGCTTAACAGAGAAAATACTGCCCGGTGTGTTTAAGAGGCAAAAATTCCAACCCAAGGTATGTCAGTCACTAATCTTTCTGTTCCCCAGTTTCCTAGTCTTTAAAACAAAGACAGAATGACCCACACCTAGCTACCTCTCAGAAATGTGAATAAATGAGGTACGTGCCTAGCATGCCCATTCTCTCTCACATATTGGTGCTTTAGTTCAATTTAACAAATATTCAGCAAACATACCACACTGTGGGTAGTAAGAAGGCTGAGAAGCTCTCATTCACAAATGCCCATGCAGTTATGGGGCAATTGAGAACTTTCCATTAAGAAGCTTTTTGGTTTTTATTTTACAGAACGCCTATCTCTTAAAATATATCAGGGTATGTGTCATAGTTTCAATATGACTTGGAGACAGGAAAATCATCAATAAACATAAAACATCTGTTTAGTTTTGGTCATATTAGGTCCTTTAAAAGTAAAGACATAGGGGCCGGCCCCACGGCGTAGCAGTTAAGTGCGCGCGCTGCGCTGCTGGCGGCCCAGGTTCAGATCCCGGGCGCGCACCGACGCACCACTTGTCAGGCCATGCTGGGGCAGCGTCCCACATAAAGTGGAGGAAGATGGGCATGGATGTTAGCCCAGGGCCACTCTTCGCCAGCAAAAAGATGAGGATTGGCATGGATGTTAGCTCAGGGCTGATCTTACTCACACACAAGAAAAAAAGACATAGAAAAAGGAAAAAGAATAACCCAAAATAAGATCACTAGGTGCAACCCTTGCTAGCCTAAGAGTTTAAATCAACTATTTAAACATATTATTCACCATCACCCTCCTAAGTAATGGAAAAGCCTGAGAATAGGAGGTCTGGAACAGAAACAACCAAAGAAAAAATTTACTATGTTAGATGAGTGAATTACTGCCACTGAATATTAGATTACGTAGAAAAGGAAAAGCTTGTAAACAGTCTTTTTGAGGTAGACTTTGCCCCAAAACTTCACTTTACCTCAGTGAAGTTGCTGAGGATGTTATTTTTGTTTTTACACGGTAAAGAGATATACAGTTTCTATAGGCACAGAAACTACACCATACGGTAAGGTTATATTCAAGCTGGACTTTTACTTCTTGTTTCTCTCTACTATTTACCTGCAGCCATTCAAATATGTAAGACAGAATAACAACGAGAGACTCTGAAGAAAGTACGAGAGGAAACGCTTAAAAACCATCAGAAATCTCTGAGCTGCCAAATTATGATTTGGAGCAAGAACATCCATCTCTCCTCCATTCCTCCGAGGTAAGTTTAAAAAATTCTCAAAACACAATTCACTTAGACGCACTTTAATTATAAAAAATACATTCAAAGTTCCACTTTTTGGATTGTGGTGTGAAATCTGAACAGGATGAGTTATCAGCAAAGAGAGGGGAGAAAAACAAACACACTTTGAGAACATTTAACATCTTGAAATCAAATACTAAGAACCAAAAATTTTTTCATAGTCCCTTGCTAGAGCAACTTAACCTACCAGCCAAAGTCTTTCCTTAATATCCAAGAGCACAATTTGACAAATAAGAATGTAAAGTAATCAATGATAGTACGAAAGAAGCCAGGGAGCCTGCGCTGTCCCTTCTGCCCGTGCTTTGAGGCCTCCTGTCTTCTTCCATTTGCTCCAGACAATCTTTTGCTTTGCTTTGCTTTTATTTCTTCGTGAAATGAGGTTTCTTTACATAAGAGCTCTGCTTTTCCTTATTATGGTCTAAAAGCTTTATTCAATCTTATAGCGAATACTTCAAAAGCAGAGATTTTTTTGAAGGGAAAAAGCTCTATTTCTCTAGTTTATAATACCAAATTGGTTTGATCATAAGACTGTGGATTTTTCCTTGCCTTCTCAGAAGACTGAAACTTCATTTCTCTTTTGGAGGTAAAGAAACTGGGCTATAATATGAAAAAGCACAAAAGCGCTTTCTGACTAGAACCACATCTTTTATATACCTAAAAATGTAACTAATATTAACGTTCAGTGTGGAGGTTTATTTTTTTTTTATTTATTTTTTTTTTTTTTAAAGATTTTATTTATTTTATTTTTTCCCCCCAAAGCCCCAGTAGATAGCTGCATGTCATAGCTGCACATCCTTCTAGTTGCTGCATGTGGGACTCGGCCTCAGGATGGACGGAGAAGTGGTGCCTCGATGCGCACCCGGGATCCGAACCCGGGCCACCAGCATCGCAGCGCGCGCACTTAACCACCAAGCCACAGGGCCGGCCCTGGAGGTTTATTTTTAGATAAACTGGATTGTGTATGAATTTAGTTTAGAAAGCAAGAGGGAAATGACCATCAATATAATCCTATCAGGACAGGAAGCTAGAGATTTCTCAGAAAAGGTTTCATGGTTACTTACCAATATTTCAAATCCTAGACAGACAAAAACTAGCCATAATCACTAAGATATAAGTGTAAGTTGGAGAAGCTGGCTTTAAAAGTCATTAAAACATTAGCATCACCTAGCCTCCCTCATGGCTATTAAAAACATTTCTAAGGGAGAAAATAAAAAGGTAGGGATGGAGGGGGACAACAAGCAGGGAGAGGCACCCAGGCAGAGCTGAACTTCATTCAGGTCATCTATACTAAAATACACAAAGCCCCACAGAGATTTGGCCATAAAATAACAGAGCCATGTAACAAAAATTTTCTCTACTCTATTTAGGCACTTGAAAATACAGGAGGCAAAGGAAAAAAACTTTTTCAACTATCAATCTGAGTTTTAAACACATAGAGCATAACTTTAATTGATCCTCAAAAACTCAACAGCTGCTGTTGAGACCTTGTCTGCAATGAAGAAAACTTCAGAATTCCTACAAGATAGTTGCCAAAAGGCTGGAAGCATCATTCTTTTCTTGTTAGCAAACATCCATGACAAGGATGAAGTCCTTGCCTTAGCCCAGATCAAAACAGAATGACAATTCTATGGTAACAAGCAGAAGGATTTCATAAGACTAAGAACCTGACTGGACAGCCTCCTGACTTTGTAGCCACCACTACCAGGTTAAAACTATGCTGACCTCTCCAGCAATGTTATCTTGACAACTCTGCAGCTCCAAGGACAAGTACATGGCTTCATTACAGTCAAGGGGCGACTTAAGAACAGGTGAGAGATTCTTACTAGGTACCTTTCTAGGCTAATGGATATTTCATCAAACTTGTACTGTTTCCCTAAATTCTAAACATGCTACCTGAGAAAAAAGGCTCTGAAATTATTAATCCAACTACAGACTATATAGTGCTTATGATCTCTCTCATAGGAAAACATATTATACCATTAAAAGAGTTCCAGTTTCTTATGTCTTTCATATTTTCCAAAATGTGGCTCTTCCTTGGGTTTCGACGATGACTGCTAACCAGAGATAAATTGAGTTATTTTAAGAAACGACAACCAGATCCTTTCATGTGTCAAAGCATAATCCCAAAATAAATCCCAAACTTTGACTTTGAAAACTTAGGCTAAAAGAATGTTCATTTCCTGTCCCCCTAGGATCCACCTGCTTGCTAATGATATGACAGAAATATAACTTTTAAAATGTGAAGGGTAATTTTAATCTCATCAGCCACCACTTGCCAAAATGTAATATGCGCTCGACAGGATTAATAATAGTGGTTCTTTTTTCTGAAGTTCTTCAGCTTGGCTCCAAAAAGAGACAGAAAAAGGGGAAAACCTGGGTGTGTTATTCAAATGCTCCTATTAAAAGCGGGAAGCAACACTTCAAATCACAAATTATTTTGAGGCATCACTTCAAAACTACTCTCAACCATGGTATATATTGGTTATTTCAAATCCTAGTTCAGTTTCAAACACCATGGACATTAAGAATTTGAGCCTTGTACAAATAAAAATGAGGCTCAAAACAAAGAGGAATGCTGCCCTACAGACCAAATATTTATTCTATATTTAAATAAGCATAAGATTAAAGATGTTCCAGTGGGATTAAAAAAATAAGAGAATGTGTCATTTCACTTCATTATACGGATAAAGATTTATCCTATTACATTACGTATATGGTATCATATAGAGGTGGATGGTATTACCAAGCAAAAACAAATCTTTTCGGGTTTCTTAAAATCCAAATAATTTTTTTAATTTGCCAAAATGAAATCTGATAAATCAAAGGGATCTTGTTTCTAAGGATTCTTGGACTATAAGCAGAATTTTTAAAGGGGTTACATTTAAGGAGAGTCACTTGGCTTAGTCATTGACCTTGCTTTATCCTTAAATAGGGAGTGGCAATTTCATGATCTTGAGTAGTATGAAAAATATGTCCCGCAAACTTGTAAACCATGGTAAGCTAACCATGGTAAGCTAACAGCCTTTGATAGTCTATATTTACTATGTCATATATAAGGGTCAACTAAGCTCAATTAAAAAATCAAGACAAGACTACTTTAATTCTAAAGACTAGCCAAGGATTGCTAAAACTATAAGGGCCATTGCATGAGGCACTAAATTGCATCAAAATGGGAATTCCAAATAATATTACAACTATGCACTTTCCAAAAGTTGACTGACATGAGAAAACTGACATATGCCCCAGTGCTTCTCATTAGATCTGTTCCTTCTCTTATCCAAGAAGATAACATGTAAATACTGCCGTGATCTATTCAAATGTTTATGGATATGGATAGCTACCAAAAAGTTTAAGTTCCTTGAACCTTGCTGAGCTGAGGGTATAGCAGCACATTAAATGTTATAAAGTATCTCCAAGAATCAGTGCAAATATGTAATTCAAATATGTGTAAACCTCTCTTCAAAGCATAGGCTAAGAGTAAAAAGGAAAAAAGTGAGTTACTTGTATTTGAAAACCAGCAGTGCCAGTTCTAATCACCTCATTTCTATAAAATAATGTTTCATTTATCTGCTATCACATATCCAGCATCAACACCTAAAATAAATGCAAACTTTTAAGACACAAGCAAGCTGTCAGTTTTTGAGAGCTATTATGTGCCAAACACTGTGTTAGATATTATATATCAGTGCTTCTCAAACTATCTGTAGAGAAGGACCAGTTTTTTTCCAATCCATTGAGGAACAAAACTTTTGTAAAATACAATAAAAATCAATTACTACAAAAATAAAGAAAAGACACAGAATACAAGTCTCAAGTTTTACTATTATGTTCAATAGGTATAAAATTAGTCTAGCAACTGTTACGAAGTTTCTAAATGCTCACTCTAAATTTCTACATTTCTCGTCATTACGGGTAACAGGCAGTTCATGGTACGTGGACCACACTTTGAGCAGCACTGCTCTATATGCAACCTATTTAATTTTCCAAAGTAATTTTAAAAGCCTCCAAGTTCTTAGTAATGACCACAAAAGGCTAACGTGTCTTCTGAAAAAAAGGTGGATTAAATGATCTCAAGATCCTTTTCAGCCCCACAAATTCTATGATTCTGAATGATGAAGATGTGATTGACTGGTAAGTAAAATCCTCATTGCCTAACGACACACCAGCGGAGTGACTAAAAGAGGAAAGGTGATGAAAAGGGGGGAAAAGAAGCTCAGAGAAAAAGGAATAAGAATTTAACCGGGAGGCAGACACTGACAATGAGGAGATGTAGCCAAGTGAGAGGGACGAAACAGCAGGCACAACAGCATTTATCAGGGAGCTTTCAGGGCAGGAAGGCAGCCTTCTCACAGATGTGTCTCGGAAAATCAGACATAGTAATAATTAAATCTAAGACACGGAAAAAGCTTACAATATCCTTAAGAACACTGTTTAGCAAAGAAGAGTCATATGTAAAAAAAAAAAAAAAGTCTTCTATCAAAAAGATTAAAACATTAAATAGCATTCAAAAAAGATTCCTAGATCCACTATTTCAGAATCCTTATTATATTACTTTTACGTTACTTATAAAATGCTCATGTATGGTATTGACGGCATTAATACAATTCTAGGCTTCCAGCAAGAGCTCAATAAATACCTACTAAAGTGCATTTTACTAACTGCAAAAGCCTCAGTGTTCTCATCTCTAAAACATAATTCCTATACCATCTATCTCACAAGGTTATTTTTAGAGGAATAAAATAATATGATTGGTTAGACAAAACATGATTCATCATAAAATATTATATATAACCTATTAAAAAGCATAATGTAAATTTTACATATTGATATGAAAAATATCTTTATAACAAATTGTTTAGTGTAAGGTACAAATAGCACATATAACATGATCCCAATGACAGAATATTAATGAGGGGGTGGAAATATATGTGCATGTCTGTCTGTGACCATAGGAAAAATGACCAACTCGTGACCAGAGAAAAGAAACTCAAACTAACACTTTGAATTATTACTGATGATACCAAAAAGATTCATTCAAAACCTGTAAAAAAAATTTAGAGGTATCAATTTCTCAGTCATAAATAATGCCAGAAAAACTTATAAAGCTATAAGAAAAGAGACACAGATCCAAAACTACATTTGCTAAAAAGAAATCATTTGTGGGGCCAGCCGGGTGGCATAGTGATTAAGTTTGCGTGCTCCGCTTCGGCTGCCCAGGGTTCACGGGTTCAGATCTCAGGGGTGAACCTCCACACTGCTCATCAGGCTATGCTATGGCGGTGTCCCACATACAAAATAGAGGAAGACTGGCACAGATGTTAGCTCAGTGAAAATCTTCCTCAAGCAAAAAGAGGAAGATTGGCAAAAAGATATTAGCTCAAGGCCAATCTTCCTCACCAAAAAAAAAAGAAATAAATTGTGTCACTGCCCATGTGGTAAGAAAGAAGCTTACTCATCAAATGCCTGCTATAGATTCTGTAGTGTAAGAACTGGTACTCAAAGTGTGGTCCCTGGACCAGCAGCATTGGCATTACCTGGGAGCTGGTTAGAAACTCAGAATCTCAGGTCCCACCCCAGAGCTACTGAATCAGACTCTACATTTTAACAAGATCCCCAGATGGTTGGTATGCATATAAAGTTTTGAGAAGTGCTACTGTAAAACCCAAAGAGAATTAAGAGTAAGGAATGTACATAGGTACAACAATGGATTTTTCTTGATTGATAGTATAGGGATGGCTTTTGCTTTGGATGAAATCACATGGACAAGAAGTTGCAATGATTCTTTTCCTCCATACTCTAGGAAGTATCCAGTATAGGTTTTATTTATTTATTTTATAATTTTATTTATTTATTTATTTTTTCCCCCAAAACTCCAGTAGATAGTTGTATGTCATAGCTGCACATCCTTCTAGTTGCTGTATGTGGGACGCGGCCTCAGCGTGGCCAGAGAAGCGGTGCGTCGGTGCACGCCCGGGATCCGAACTCGGGGCTGCCAGCAGCAGAGCGCACGCACTTAACCGCTAAGCCACGGGGCCGGCCCCAGTATAGGTTTTAAATACAAAAATAGCAAAATACTATTTTTACCATCCACAAATTTTTCATCTTCAAAAACTTTCCAAAAGACTTTCTGTTTAAAGCATCCATCATCCCATGAATAAAGTTCTCCTGAGGGGCAACTCTCAAGAACTAAATACCTTATACCTCCAACACAGAAAAAAAAATGAGAGGTTAAGCCTATGGAGAAGGGAAAAGATTAGAATACATAAGAGAAAACATATAAAATATATAATTAAAATACCCCTTTTGTAAAAATTTTTTTGTGTGTGAGGAAGATCAGCCCTGAGCTAACATCTGCCAATCTTCCTCTTTTTGCTGAGGAAGACTGGCCCTAGGCTAACATCCGTGCCCATCTTCCTCTACTTTATATGAGACACCGCCACAGCATGGCTTGCCAAGCGGTGCGTCGGTTCGCGCCCGGGATCCGAACCTGCGAACCGCAGGCTGCTGCAGCGCGCACTTAACCACTTGCGCCACTGGGCCGGCCCTGTAAAAAATATTTTAAATTCAGTCTGCAGAAATAAATGGTACTTGGTCCTATATGTCTCTAGCAAAAATAACCAACAATATCACTCTTGTTGAAGACAAGATCGAGACACTACCATTATTCAACTATATGAATAAAGACAAAGATCTTGGTTTGCTAGGTTTTAAAGAACTTGAGGGATAATATCTATTCATTCATGACAATACATGATTTTAGAATGCAACATGCCAACAAAAACTTCAGGGATCCAATACTTGAAATGAATAATGTTTCAATATCAAAGTTTTTCCCACACATATTTTCATTAAATGCCATATGCCAGTTGCTGTTCTGGGGGCTTAATCCAATTTATCTCACTTAGTCTTCTCATTTACCCTCGAAATAGGGCATTTCATAACCAAGGAATAGAAGTTCTGACAAGTGGCAGAGCTGGGCTAAAAGTTGGCTAGATGTGTCAATGCCAAAGCCTACAGGCTTAACCACTAGGCTTGCTCTCTGTATCTACACATCCCCTAAAGACTCCTGCATTTTGAAGTTCCAGGTTATTTATCTGTCACTGACTCAGTATACCATCTTTCTTTAAATCCCAGAGGGCACGATATTCTGTACAGCCCCATATATTAACATTCATTTTTAAAACAACAGGCAAAGAAAGAGCCATACAATATAATTTTATGCACATTTAAAAACCAGTCCTGTGCAACATATATATTTGTTTATCACATAAGTGCCTGTTTAACTCCAGAAGCAGGAAGGGTGACGTTTCAGCACCAAATAGAACTATTTAGAGAAAGATGAATATGTAGGATCAAAATTTGGGAGAACTGTTCTAGTTCTAGTCAACACTGTATGTCCCCAATTTTGTGGAATTACCACACAGTCTTGCAACCAGAGAATCTCTGAACTAAAAAGTCCTCTGTCTCCTTTGCCATGGTACTTATCTGTCTGTATTCTCTGGAACTGTGCTATAACTAGACGTATCTGTTTGAAAAGATTCATTGTTTTAGTTATTTCAAAGCTTTCCCACTGGTCTGCTAACAGAGCTAAAACTGCCCTTGGTAATATGGCTATTTTTGTTTTCTAATATGCTAACTTTCTAAGTATTTGATACTTTAATATTCTCAAAAATATCACCTCTACTACCTGCGTGGACTGTTGCCTTATGGAAGCTCATTTCACCCCGAGGGAAGAGCAAAGGCTCTGAGGAGGGGGGCCTTTGGGAACAGCCAGCCTGAGTTATGATGAACACCAGGAGGCCAAGGTGGCTGCAGTGGAGAGAAGGGAAGGAGAGGCGTAGTAGGAGCTAGGGTCAGAGAGGAATCTGCTATGCATCGGCTTGTATGTGCATTGAATACTTCCAGTGGGGTGGGGGGTGTCACTGACCAGCTAGTCACACTGGCTGCTGCACGGGAGGGGAGGCTAGGAAGGAGACTTTTCCTTGAATTCCCTTTTGAACCGCTGGAATCTTGAACCATGTGTTGCTTTCTTAAAATTTTTGATTAAATAAAGCACCTCATGAAGCAACAGACTACACATATAATTTATGTACATGATCAGAAATATGAACTTAATTACGCATATAAAAATGAACAATGAGGGCTAGCCCCAGTGGCCTAGTGGTTAAGTTCGGCATGCTCCGCTCCGGCGGCCCAGGTTCGGTTCCCAGGCACGGACCTACACCACTCGTCTGTCAGTGGCCATGCTGTGGTGGCAGCTCACATACAAAAAGAGGAAGATTGCCAGCGGATGTTAGCTCAGGGCAAATGTTCCTCAGCAAAAAAAGAAAAAAAACAACAATGAAACAATCTTATCAATCATACAATTAAAGCATAGTTCTGAAGCCTCTCATCTGACTTACAGTAAATAAACCTAGACGGTCATATGTGTGTGTTTTAGCATACTTAAAGAGAAAAATCTCACTATTTATAAAAACTATTTCTCTAATTTGTGTGTGTGTGTGTGTGTGTGTGTGTGTGTGTGTGAGGAAGATTAGCCCTGACCTAACATCCATTACCAATCCTCCTCTTTTTGCTGAGGAAGATTGGCCCTGGGCTAACATCCGTGCCTATCTTTCTCTACTTTAAATGGGACGCCACCACAGGATGGCTTGACAAGCAGTGCATCGGTCCACACCAGGATCCCAACCTGAGAACCCTGGGCTGCCGCCGCCGAAGCTGAGCACTCGAACTTAACCACTATGCCACCAGGCCGGCCCCCTATTTCTCTAATTTTTAAAACTTTTCAACGGGATTGACTAAATATCCAACAATAGAGGACCGGGTAAATAAATCATGGAACTTCCATATGAGGAAATACCACGCAGGCCTTAATATCTATGCAGGTATAACAAACTATATTCTCAACATGACTGAATGTTTTGGAGAAATGCCACCCAAAGAACGTCAATGTTAAGTGAAAAAGGCAAGACACAAAATATACATATAATGTTCTTGATTTCTTAAAATATGTCTATGTTTAAGTGTACAGGCGTAGAAAAATGTCTGGAGGGAAACACATGAAAATATTATGTGTATTTATTTATGAATGATTTTCTTCTTTATACTTTTTTTACACCTTACAAATTTTCTAAAATTCTAACATTTTAATTTTTTAAATTTTAAGCATTTTGTAATGTTTTAAGTAAATTATGATTAATAGCCTTATTATGCTAATCAGTAACTAGATTATGCTCAATACAATAATATGACTTTTGTGACAGTTCCAATCCTCAACGTACTGCGACTCAATAAAAACTAGTAGGGGCTGGCCCAGTAGTGTAGTGGTTAAGTTCACGTGCTCTGCTTTGGCGGTCCGGGGTTCGCACATTTGGATCCCCGGCGTGGACCAACGCACCGCTTGTCAGGCCATGCTGTGGCGGCGTCCCATATAAAGTAGAGGAAGATGGGCACAGATGTTAGCCCAGGGCCAATCTTCCTCAGCAAAAAGAGGAAGATTGGCATCAGATGTTAGCTGAGGGCTAATCTTCCTCACACAAAAAAATAAAATAAAATAAAAGCTGGTAAATGGACATACTTCACTGAAAACCCTGAAAAAAAAATCTTTTACATGGAAATGTTCAAAATGAAGAGAATTGGGGGCCGGCCGGGTGGCACAGTGGTTAAGTTCACATGCTCCGCTTTGGCAGCCTGGGGTTCGCAGGCTCAGATCCCGGGTGTGGACCTACACACCACTCATCAAGCCATGCTGTGGTGACATCCCACATACCAAAAATAGAGGAGGATGGGCATGGATGTTAGCTCAGGGCCAATATTCCTCAAAAAAAAAAAAAAATAGAATTGTACTCAAGTTTACTACCTAATCACAGAACAACTAAGTTAAACAAAAATTCATTCAAATTCATTACAATTTTTAGAATGATGTTCAAAGCAAGGTATTCTCAATTAACTCCCTCTAATCTAGCTGTTTTCAGAAATCTCTCAGGGAGTCATTATTCTCTAGGCAAAATTCATTATGCTCTATACAAAATCAAAGGTCTTGATCCCATACTGCTTATCCACATTCCAACATTAGCAACATTTATTACAGCTGTTGGGATATGTTCTCTCTTATCTAAAACGCAAAGTATAATTGCAACTAAAATTCCTAGTCTCACCTGAACTATTTTAATTCATCAAAAACAACTGCCTATTCTTATTCTCTACTAACGAATTTTTCCTCACCTGTTTCCTCAACCCATGATATTATTCATTAAATCACACTCTTTCACACATTTTAAATGCCCCTTTTAACATTCAGTTCAATCAGCATCCAATGTTCAAGCTCCTACTATATTAGTAGGTACTCAATGATGTATAATATGAAGTGGTTGCTGTCAAAGAGCTTATAATATAGTAAGGGATATCAAGCAGGCAAACAAATAACTTTAATATATATAAGGCAGTGCTATAGAAATACAGAAAAGAGAGTGACTGTTTCTAACTGTAGGCATCATGAAAATTTCATGTAGGAGTGGCATGTGATCCGCATCTTGGGGGATACAGAGCAGGGTTCCAAAAGTGGAGGTGAGGTTCCCCAGGGCAACGGAACCCCATGAGCCAAGATTGTGGGAAAGAATGTAGAAAATGAGTTTGTAAAATATAGAGACCAGGATGGGGCGGGGCAGTGTTAGGGCAGAATGAGATATGACTGGAAAGGTAGACTGGAGCCAAATCATAGCTACCTTGAATTATGATTTTATTTTGCAGGAAATGGGAAGCCACTGAAGTCTGGGCAAGGAGGTAACATAACTGTGTTTCAGGAAGATTACTCTGACAACCTTGTGTAGGCTGGGCTCCGTAGCTCTTATTTAAAATAGCTGCCATTCACGACTGTCTCAGAGATAACAGGTTATCAAGATCAAGTGCTACCTAAAGCAGAGGTACCAGGGAAAATCACTCAGAAGAAGTGAACTAGAGTCCTAATCCCAGCGCTAACTAATCACACAACCTTGGACAAATCACTTTGCTTCTCTAAGTCTTTTTTCCTAAAATAATATCTCCGCTACTGCCTCATAGAGCCACTGAAAGGAGAAAATGAAAACAGCATAGGGGCCGGCCCCATGGCCTGATGGTTGGGTTCGTGCACTCCACTTCAGCAGCCCGGGGTCATGGGTTTGGATCCCAGGTGCGGACCTACACCACTCATCGGCCATGCTGTGGCAGCGACCCACATGCAAAACGGAGGAAGACGGGCACAGATCTTAGCTCAGGGTGAATCTGCCTCAGCAAAAAAAGAAAAAGAAGAAAAAGAGAACTGTATATATGAAAGCCCCTGGAAGGCTTGCTGGCCATAGGTCTCTGTCACAACTATTCAACTCTGTGTGGTAGCATGAAGGCAGACAATATGTAGATGAATGGGCTGGCTATGTCCCATAAGACCCTGGGGGCTACAATTTGCTGACCTCTGCATAGAGAAATGCTGCCCAATAGAAATATGTGAAAAACATGTGGAATTTAACACTTTCCAGTAGCCACATTAAAAAGGTAAAAAGAAATAGATGAAATTAATTTTAGTATTTTTTAATTTAATATTTTACTTAACCCATTATATGCAAAATATTATCATATCAACATTTAATCAATTTAGATATTATTAGTGAGATATTTTACATCTTTTTTTTGTTGTTGCATGAAGTCTTCAAAATCTGATGTCTATTTTACACTTTTAGCACATTTCAATTCTGACTAGCCACATGTGGGTGGCAGGTATCGACTGGACAGCACAGTTCTAGAGGCTATTTAAGAAAAACTGCTAAACTATGACAATACAAATGTAAAATGACAATTTGAACAATAAAAGAAACCACAAGCATATAATTGTACTCTATAGAGAAGACGAAAGCAAAGTGAATTTCAGACTTTAAAAATAATGTTTCTCCTGGGACAGCAACTGTTACTGCTTCAGGCCACCTGTTTAAAATGGTTCATTACTACCGTATAAGATATCAATATAAAGTATGTTAATGAATTTTTATTCACATAGCTTCAGTTGACCAACATTCTCCCCAGACAATGGGGAAAAACCTAAAATATTTGGTGAACAAAGAACTGTTCTATTTCGAAAGAACTGCTTGTCACTTTTTAGCAGACACTTTCTTTTCTTTTTTTAAAAAAACAGCTTCCTTGTTAATGATACCATGTTTGGCAAATGGGCAAAAAACAGATCACCCAAGAAGACTATTACTAACTAATAGCTTGCAGTCAGTAGGTAATGGAAAAATTTGTAGGAGGATAATATTTTCTACCACAGAAAATATTAAGAACTTTCCAAAATGTGGTCACTTTTATTTCAGACAATTGCAAACTATGCTGGTCTTCAGCAAACTTTGACTGAAAAGGGAGAGATGCTGGCAGAAAGAGAGTCTATCTCAGGGGTCCCTAACCCTCTACAGTTTGGTGAAGCCTGTCAACCCTCTCAGATAACATTTTTAAATGCATAAAATAAAATACATGGGGTTATAAGAAGCCAACTACGGTATACTAAAATACAGTTACCAAAATACTTTAGAAAGAAACTTGTGGGGCCAGTCCAGTGGCATAGCGGTTAAGTTCGCACGCTCTGCTTCAGCAGCCCAGGGTTCGCGGGTTCGGATCCCGGGCGCGCACCGACGCACCGCTTGTCAAGCCATGCTGTGGCGGCATCCCATATAAAGTAGAGGAAGATGGGCATGGATGTCAGCCCAGGGCCAGTCTTCCTCAGCAAAAGGAGGACAGGCATCGAATGTTAGCTCAGGGCAAGTCTTCCTCACAAAAAAAAAAAAAAAACAACTTGTGATACGAGTAGAGGAGCTTCTTATTAGCACATTGAATAACAAGATCTAACATTTACCAAAATATCTAAGTGATGGTGTGCATAAACAATACTTCAAGATATGTTCCACAACTATAATATGATATAAAAACATCTATAACCTCTACTGGTTACAAAAGCACAGGTACTAGGGTTTGTTGACTACATTCATAATCCAAGGAAATGCTGAATTTCAGCTAAACATATGAGTCTATAAAGATATAATTTTTCACATCCCAGTTCACAGACTCCCTGAATTCTATTCATGGATCCCATGGATCCCTGAATTCTATTCAAGTTCAGAACCCCCGAGGGAAAGGAAACTTTTCTTTATTATAAGCTCATCCAAAAAATGTTTCCTCCAAAGTTCCTTTTTTTACCTCTTTTTTTTACCTTTCCACCCATTTTGTTCCTTTCTAGATTAAATAAACCAGTAGTTAGTTTCTTTCAGCTACACCACAACTGGATGATCAGGAAGAAATCAGTATCAAGAAATAAAGAAGGTAATTCTTCTAGTATGTACCACTGTTTTGATGAAAATATGTTGACAAAGATTCTCCTTTAACCTTCTTAATTATTTTATTTCAAGAGTAAGAAAAGCAAACATATCAATAGAGGTAAGAGGTCCAGATTTTCTGTTCTGTCCTATAAATAGCTACATCTATCATATTAGACTTTGTTCATTTGAAATCAGTAATGCGAACTATAGAGCACAAAGCAAATACAGTAAACAAAGAAAAGATCCATTCCAAATGCAAGCTGAATGTTAATATTTTGTTGGTATAAAACCACTACTTGAATGACGCATCTGTAGTTATTAGCATTACCAAACCTACAATTTGCATAAAACAGTTTGCAAATTATGCATCTCCTTATTGTTAATCTAAAGTTGCTACACACTGTGCTATGACCTAGTAATTCAGCCAACTGCACCTTTCAGTAGAAACACTAGGGATTCAAGTGTGTCCACTCCAAAGTGTCCCATCATGGAACTTGAATTATTCTACAACTGTGCTTAATAGCACTCTATAAACTCAAAGCTCCACACAAATATTCAACATTATCGGGAGAGGAATCATATCGCACTACAAGAATTCTTTCAATTATAAACTGTCAATAGTGATGGGTTGCAGAAACACACTTTAATAATTATACAAATTTATAATTTACCCAACTATATAAAAAAAATAACACTCCAAACACTAAAAATCTTTTGGCTTCCTAATAATATTATATTATTATTATAATATAGTATTATAATAGTATTATTATATTTTATAATAATAATATATAAAAATATGAATTAAAGAAGAAAATAGTAAATAATTAATTAATATGGCTATTTCTGGATGGGGCAATCAAAGGATATTTCTTTTCTCTCTTACACTTTCAGGTCTTTTCTCTACTTTCTACAACATCCATGTAATACTTTTTTATAATCAAGAAACTTTTGCATAGTATAAAAATACAATCAACTTAATATCAGTTATTTTTCATATAGGTCAAAAAAATGTAGAATTACTCCCCATAATGGCACGTAAGAGAGAAAATTTAAGACAATCTGAGTCCAAATCATCTGCCTAACAACTGCTCTGCTCTCTCAATACGCTTCAGGGGTCAGCATGTCTCTTCCCAGACTGGGCAGCTCCCTGGCTCTGCCAGCCTCTGGCAGCATCCCCAGACCATCAGAATAAGAAGCTGTTGCTCTCTCCTGCCTATATATGGCCATGGTCTGCATTAACTGGATTACTGACCAAAGTGAGTACAGGCAAAGGAGATCAAGCCACAAGACAGGTCCTCTGAAGTGAAGTGATAACAGCTAGGCAGCACTAACAGAAAGCTCTAGCTTCTTTTGGCTGACTATGGTTTGGCATGCACATCCACATACCCAGTTACATCTATTGGACTCATCTTTTGGAGCAAAAGCCATTAGCTTAAGCAAATGATAAATTTAGGCAAATCCATGAGTTCTAAAATGGTCTCTATGAGGGTATGAGGAAAAAAGGTCATATCAAGCAGTTACTTGGGAGTATGAATTGGTCTAGTCACTTTGCGGAGCAATTTGGCAGTATCTATTAAAGTTTAAAATGGTCACCTATGACCCAGCAATTTCTACTCCTTGACAAATGCTCTAGAGAAATACTCCCACATGTGCACAAACAGGCATGAAGGATTGTTTCTAATAGTGAAAAGCTGAAAACAACCAAAATACCCATCGTGGTAGGCTGAATAATGGCCCCCTCAACATGTCCATGTCGTAATGCCCGGAACCTGTGAATCTGACCTTAGATGGCAAAAGGGACTTTGCAGGTGTGATTCAACTAAGGATCTTGAGATGGAGAGATTACCCTGGATTATCTGGGTGGGCCCTAAGTGAAATCTCAAGTGTCCTTGTAAAAGGATGCGGGAGGAGTCAGAGGAGAAGACAATGTGATGACAGATCAGAGACTAAGGTGGTGCACTTTGACGGTGGAGGAAGGAGCCACAAGCCAAGAAATACAGGTGGTCTCTAGAAGCTGTGGAACAGGCAAGGGAAAGGATTCTCCCCTAGAGCCTCCAGGAGGAACCAGATCTGCCAACACCTGACTTTAACCCAATGTGACTCATTTCAGACTTCCGATCTCCAGAAATGTACGAGTAAATCTGTGTTGTTTTAAACTACTAAATTTGTGATAATCTTAGCATAGCAACAGGAAACTAAGACACCCATCACTAGGGAATGACTAAATAAACTATGGCATTTCTGGAGTCTTGTGCAGCACTTAAAAAAAAACGCAGTAGATCTATAAATGGAGACATAGATCAAAACATATCATTGAGGTTTTTTTAAAAAGCAAGTTACAGAAAGATATGTCTAGCATCACATCTTTTATGTAAAAAAGAAAAAATAATAAAAACTGTTATGTATACACCCACACATAAACATGTGCAATCAAAAATGGTCTTGAAGGGGCCAGCCTGGTGGCATAGCAGTTAAGTTTGCACGTTCTGCTTCAGCAGCCCAGGGTTCACCAGTTCGGATCCTGGGCGCAGACCAACTCACCGCTCGTCAAACCACGCTGAGGGGGCGTCCCATATAGAAGAGCTATAACTCTACAACTATGATACACAACCATGAACTGGGGCTTTGGGGAGAAAAGAGAAAGAAAAAAAAAAGAGGAATATTGGCAACAGATGTTAGCACAGGGCCAATCTTCCTCAAAAAATAAATAAATAAATAAATAAATAAACAAAAATGGTCTTGAAGAACATACCAAAACAAAAAAAAATATATCACTAATTTAATCAAGGTGGGGATTAGACAGAGACCAGGATTAGGGATGGTATAAGAATGTATTCACATAGTAGTTTAAAAAAATTTGATACATAAGCTGTGTTAAAAATGCAGGATCAAGGTAATAGTTACACAATTTCTGCAGTCTTCTCTCCTTTTGAAGCAACTATGCCTTTGTCCCATGGTTGATCACCTGCTGTTATTCACATTTGTCTACAACTATTGACTGAACATCTTACAAAGCAGACTACATTCCTTGTGTTCACCTACAACCACCATTGTAAAATGAGACGGAAAGAGAGGAAGGGAGGAGAAAGCATGGGGGCACTTGCAAGAATTGACAGCCCTTTCATTGTTATCACCACAGGTACCTCAGGACTTAGGAAAGAACAGGTGCCTAGCAATCCACCTAGCAGCCCTGGCCAACAGATGGCATTTTGTGACAGTCAATATGAAAGCCAGAAACACACATAATAATCCTAACTGATTTATTTAGCAAGACCTTAGGCATACAATTGGAGAAAAACTGAAATGAAGATTATCTATAATCTCATCTGCCTAGCCATAATGCAAACAAACTGGGAAGGAAGAAAATTCCAGAGAGATCATACACACAGAAAAAAACCTATCTCCACTACCCACTACTAGAAAAAAAAAATTTCTGTTGATGGGATAGTTTCGCTTTCAAATACAATGGGTAGCTGACTGAATATGCATAAAATAACTTTCCAGCAACACAGCACCTTCTGAAGAGAGTTCATACACTGTAAGTACATAATCACATCCATCCTTATCTAATGCTTACATTAACCCTATTATCATCCCCCTCTTACAGATCATGAGGCAGTCTAACAATGGTTCTAGAGCCTGAACCCTGGGCTGGAGTCAGACAGATCTATTGTAGCCTCAGCTTTGCTACTAACCGTATGACCTTTGTCAAGTTACTTCACTTCTGTGCCACAGTTTCCTCATTTGTACAATAAAAGTAACAACAGTACCAACCTCATAAGGTTTTTGTGAGGATTAAATGAGATAATGGGTGGGAAGAGCTTAGCACAGAGCCTGGCATGCAATATGCTGATGCTGTTGTTGTCATGGTGGTAGGCAGAGGTAGTGACAATGATGACAAACTCGCAGTAGCAAAAAACAGGGATTACTAAAGGTATGGAACTTGCCCAAAGTCACACGGCTAGCAAGAGGCACAGCTAGATTCAATCCCAGTCTGACTCCTCACACGACTTGAACCTCTAGGCAATACTGCTTTCCACAGTCCTCCCGTACTTCATTCTAACTTCACAATTAACCTGCCGAGCCTGAGAGTTTTGCCCAAGCTCAAAGAGCACTGCGCCAAGATTCAGTGACTCTTATTCCAGTGCTCAATAATTACACGGTAATTAATTCTACTGGTGAACACAGGTGGTTTATTCATTTATTCATTAACTCTTCTAAATCTAGAATTTAGAATTCTATAAAAGTACATAACTATTTTCCAAAGAATTTTGACCAAAGGATAAACAAGCTGGTAGTATCCTCCTAGGAGAATAGGTCAACACTTATACACCTAAATATCATCTCAAAGATTTCCCTTGAGTGTATCATATGTATTGAAAGCCTTGACTATTTCAGCTGATCAGCTCCAAACCCAAATGCTCCTTCCCTTACAAGGCAAAAAACAAACAAAAAAACCTACTGAGACTTTTTTCACTTCCTAAATGATATCAGTAAAGCATTCTGAGCCTGTGTGGGTTTTGTTTGTTTTATTGAGATATAATTGGCATACAATAAACTGCACATATTTAAAGTGTACAAATTTATGTGTTTTGACATATGTATACATACAACCATGAAACCATTACCACAATCAAAATGGGGAACATAGCCATCACCTCAACAGTTTCCTCATGCTCCTTCGTAATCCCTTCTCCCATCCCTTCCTGCCTGCCTCCAATCCCAAGCAACCACTGATCTGCTTTCTGTCATTACAGATTAGTTTGCATTTCCTAGAATTTCATATAAATGGAATCTTACAGTATGTACTCCTGTTTGACTGGGTTCTTCCACTCAGCATAAATCCATGTTGTCGGTATCAACAGCTCATTTCTTTTTATTGTTGAGTAGTATTCCATTGGGTGGACATACCACACTTGTTTATCCATTCACCTGTCAATGGCCATTTTGATTGTTTTTTGCAATCACAAATAAAGCTGCCATAAACGCTCCTGTTCAAGTCTCTGAATGGCATGGGGGTGGGGGGGTTCTTATAAACAAACACAATGAAAAATGATAAACACAAACCAAAATGCTTGGATTCAAAATTAATCTAAACTATGGGGTAAAAAATATCTTGGCGGGCCGCCCTGTGGCTTAGTGGTTAAGTGTGCGCGCTCCGCTGCTGGCGGCCCAGGGTTCGGATCCCGGGCGCGCACTGACGTACTGCTTCTCTGGCCACGCTGAAGCCGCGTCCCACATACAGCAACTAGAAGGCTATGCAGCTATGACATACAACTATCTACTGGGGCTTTGGAGGAAAAAATAAATAAATCAAAAAAATAAAAAAATAAAAAAAATAATAATAATTTCTTGGGGCCAGCCCAGTGGTGTGAATGGTTAAGTGCACGTGCTCCCCTTCGGCGCCCTGGGGTTCACAGGTTCAGATCCCAGGTGCCGACCTACCCACCACTTATCAAGCCATGCTGTGGCAGGCGTCCCACATGTAAAATAGAGGAAGATGGGCACAGATGTTACCTCAGGGCCAATCTTCCTCAGCAAAATAATAATAATAATAATAGTAATAGTAATTTCCTACATTTTTGCTTTCTGTCACAATATAAAATTAAAATAAATACAGATAGCTATTTTAAAGGCCAAGAAAAAGGCTCCCTCTGCATTTTTAGTTCACAAAAAGTAGATTCAAAGTCCTTATCTACAAGGCCCCACTTAACTGCAGCCCTCGCCCCCATCTCCTATCATTCTCCTCTCTCCCTTTGCTTACTGGGCTCAGAGCTCCAAATTAAAGATGCTTCCCTCTCAGGGACTTGGCTCTTGGTGTCCTCTGTCTGGGATGTGCTTTCCCCAGTAGCCATATGGTACACTCTCTCACTTCCTCAGGTCTCTGCTCAAATGTCATCCTGGGCTTTCCTTTCCTGCTGCCCTATGTAAAACAGAGTCCTTCCCCACCATTACTCTCCATCCCCCTACCCAGCTATACTCTTCTCCACAGCACCTATCATTTGACTATCTATATAGCATATATTTGATTATTTGTTATTGTCTATATCCTCCCACTAAAATAAAAGTCTTTAAGGACAAGGATTTTATTTCATCCCCTGCTATGACCCCAAAACCCAGGACAGTGGGCCCAGCTCATCTCTGAATTCCACAAATACTTGTTAAATGAATTTGTTGGTTAAACACTAGTTATTGATTTAAAAACAAAAACCTTCTGTTTAGAATTCACTGGGAAGAAAATTTTTAATTCAAATACTCTGCTCTTGCTTAAATTAAAATGCTAAGTCAATGCTGATGTACCTCTTAGGATGGGTTCTTTTTTCAGATTGACATTTAACTGTGACCAGCACTTACAGAGGGAAAAGAACACTCCAAAGCCAGGAAAGCCAGGGTCTAGTGATCTGCCCTGCCACGATTAGCTATGATACCACGTCATAACCTCTCCTGATCTCAGACAACTTCTCTCTAAAACAATGGCAACAATTATCTCTCAGGGCCCTTCCTGCTCTAAAATTCTGTGACTCTATCGCAGCTAGTGCAGTCTTACGCATTAAGATTGCCAATCATAAATTAGTCAGCTTAATTTGAGTCTCATCTCTCATAATCCAAAAGTGTTAATTGAAAGATTCTATATAACTATAAAATCATGCGAAAAATGGCCATTGTTCACCCAGATGTTCAATGGAAGGAGAGGCTTGGAAGAGTGTACTTCATAGGGGTGGTGGCATTTCAAAAGTTAGTTTTTAAAAAGTTGATGAGGGTCTGGCCTGGTGGCATAGTAGTTAAGTTCGCAGGCTCTGCTTTGGCGGCTCAGGGTTCGCAGGTTCGATCCCCGGTGCAGACCTAAGCACCACTCATCAAGCCATGCTGTGGTGGCACACCACATACAAAACAGAGGAAGACGGGCACAGATGTTAGCTCAGGGCTGATCTTCCTCAGCAAAAAGAGGAAGATTGGCAACAGATGTTAGCTCAGGGCCAATCTTCCTCACCAAAAAAAAAAAAAGTTGATGAACCTCTAATCTTCCTCAAATATGAAAAAGAGTAAGTTACTAGAAAGGAAATAAAGATATCTGTTTATTACCCTATCTTTGGCCAGTTATTAAATTTAAAATAATTACAAATCTGAGTATCATACATGCATGCAGGCAGTAGAATATCAAGATTAGGAGCAGAAGTGTTTGAGATCAGCAGACCTGGGTTAACGTCCAGTCTCTGTTTTCTAACTATGTGTGATCCTGAGCAAGTAGCATACCTGCTCTGCACTCAACTTGTCTCATCTGTACCACAGGTGCAATATTTATAATTGTTATAATGAGTAACAATATTTAGCTACTAGGATCCTTTTGAGAATTTAATAAGATGATGTCTGACACATAGGATACACTTGATCAATACTATTATTATTAAATAATTAAATGTGAATACACCTACACAAACACAAATCTAATAGCCACAAAAACATTCTTAGCTATCCATTTATCCTGATACTATGTAGCCTGTATAACTACCATATGGAACGAAATGAAAAAAGTTCTTCACTACTGCCAGTCACAAATGTTTATCACTCCTACACATATTGGTTTCTGAGAGGTCAGATCATAAATTTCTTTTTAAAGAGTTTTTTTAAATCTACCAGGCCAGAGGTTCTTTCTTTTACAATCATTCTTCTGTGGAAATAGCTGACAAATATTCAATACATTTATACAATAAACATCTTAGGAAAGCCAACTTAATAGCTCAGGGATTTTTAACTACTGCTACGATTTTTTAATCCTAAAGATAAACAAATTACATATATAAAATTTTTGGATCTGTGAACTTAGCCACTGAGGAACAAAGAGCATCCGTTTCCCACATTTCACATACAACAGAGCCAATTAAATCAAAAGATTCCACCATCACAGCATAACACCCCTTGAGTTTTCAAGCAGATAAGACACTCAGACACACCTTGCTTTTTATAGAATAAGCCCAAATGAGACATAATAAAACTATGATTCCATGTTAGGAATTCCCTACCAACTTGTATCCTCCTTTTTCTGGTGACCAGACTGTAAAATAAGTCAATTAAGAGTTCACAATGGGATTGCTGCAACCTCAACCTCAAACCCAGACACAAAAACACAGCGGAACGTATTCGCATCTCAAGCACGTCCAAAGGTCTCGGCCAAAGCGATCCGATTTGCCGTTTCCAGAAACACACAGTAATGGGTTTTAATCCATTTCTATAAATGTTCTTGTGCTGAAAAGCCAAAGTGCATGCAAAACCGCAAAACACAAAAGATTCCTCGCATTCCGTTTATAGCCAGAAGACAGGCCATCCTCTCTGCGCCCTACCCCAGAGAGTCCTCCCTGCGACAATAAGAATTTCATGACACCCCATGCTACCTACACATCAAAATGTCATCCCACCAGGTGGAGGGGGAGCAGTGCCAGTATCGGCTGGCCTCGATGAACCGATACAGCCAGGATTCCCACCTCTGGGCAAACACGAAACCAAGTGAAGTCGGTGGAAAGTTCCCATCAACCAAGCTTATTTGGTTTCCTCCTGCCCCCAAACCCAGCGGCACCATTGCTAGGATTTGCTCTTGCACCTGCCACGGCTCCTAAACCTGGGCTTCTCCGCGACCCTTGAGCTCACAAACAGGCCTCGCGGCCTAAAGCGCCCATGACCCTTGGCGGAGAGCGCCCGGAGGGCCGCTGTAGCATCCCCCTCGGTGTCCACACCCCCGCTTCCCTGACAAAGGCCCCGTGTCCATCCGAGGCACGACACAGAGAAGTTGCTGGATTGCCTATCACGGACCGGCAGCTGCCACTACCCTCCTCCGAAAAAAACAAACAACTAAGGAAAAAACCCACACAGAACTGAGAAACGAAAGGGGGGGATTACAGCGTTGAAATTAAAATGTCCCCAAAGCTCAGCAACCTGGGTGTGACCGGGAGGTGAGTCCGGGGCCCGGGGGGGAGGGGAGGGGGGTCCGGGGAGGCGGCGGCGGCTCCCGGGGCGTGCAGGCCGTGCCGGGGGAGAGTCTAATAAAATGCCGGTGTCGGAACGTTCAAAACGAAACCACAGATGAAATCCCCGGCGGCGAGAGGCCCCCGCAGGGAGGCAGGCAGGCGGGCGGGCTGCAGACCTGCGGCCGCGGCTCCGCACCTGCCGCCCGCGCCCACACACACCTGCCCGGCAGCCGGGGGGCCTCGGGCTGGGGTGCGGCGGAGATGGCAGGGCTCGCCCCCGGGGACGCGGGGCGGCCGGGCTACCCCGACGGCGGAGGCCGGGGGCAGCCTCGCTCACCTCCAAGTCGGTGTCGGCGGCCTCCGGGGCCCCGAGGATCTCGCTGGGCAGCTCGGCCAGGTCGGTGACCCGGATCAGCCCGTCGTGCAGGAAGATGGTCTCCTCCTTCACCGAGAGCCACTGCGCCGAGTCCGCGGCCGCCGCCGCCGCCGCCGCCGCGGCCGCCGACGAGCCCATGGCCCCGGCTGAGGGGTTGCGGTGAGGAGCGCCGCCCGGCCGGGGAGAGCGCGAGGAGCGGCCGCGATCACCAGTCCATGGCAGCGGCCGCCGCGCCCCGCTCGCCGCCGCGCCCGTGCAGCTCCGCCCTAGGCGGTCCGAGCCGTCATCCCTCCACCCCCGGCCCCGGAGACCCCGGCCCCGCCGCCACTGCCGTCGCCGCCGCCGCCGCCGCCCTGAAGACCAGGATCCGCCTCTGCCCCTCTGCAGCCAACTGTCAGTGAGACGCCATGTTGGGGGCGGGGCTCCCGGCATGCCCCGCGGAGCGGACAATACAGGCCCCGCCCACCCGCCTGGCCCCGCCCCCTGCGGGTCGGGGTACCCAGGTCTGCAGGACGTCGGCGCCGCCTTTCCCTCCGTCTTGCCCTCCGAGTGACTTCCCCCGCCCCTTCTTCCCCTAGGCCTTCTGGGGCGCCCTGGGTCTGCGGTGCACCTGAAGAAGAAGCCACCGCCTCCCCTCCTCCCCCTACTGAAGTATGCACTTCTCGCTTGGGCCAGAGCCCCCACCCTGGGCGGTGTATGGAGGTTCATTCCCTGATTTCACCTTTAAATGAGATATATGCAAAAATCTGGCAGAGTAGGGGCTGCACACCTGTTCGTAAGCACTTGGTAGAACTGCACAGTAGCTGCTTCATATTTGCTAAAAACACTAGTACCCAATAAGCACTCAAAACCCGGTGCAAATAAAGCACCTGTCACAATGCTTGGTGCCCAGTGTCTGGCACTTAATAAGCGCTCCCTGAGTGGCAGTTAAAGCTATTGTTATATTCCATCAATATTCAACAATGATTGACATACACCTTAAAAATATGTACGCCATCCCATTTTTATCAAAACGAGAAAGGAAAGAACTATATGTGTAGAGAAAAATGTGTGGAAGAATACATATCAAATTGTTAATGTTAGTTGCTGCACAGAGTGGGACTGGTCTGGAATGATTGAGGTGAGATTATCTTTGTATTGCTTTTATACTTAAAAATAAAGCACACTTTGGCATTTACCCAAAGGAGTTGAAAATATATGTCCACACAAAACCTGCACACAGCTGTTCATAGCAGCTTTATTCATAATTGCCAAAACTTAAAAGTAGGTGAATGGATAAATAAACTGTGGTACGTCCAGACAATGGAATATTATTCGGCACTAAAAGGAGATGAGCTAACAAGCCATGAAAAGGCGTGGAGGAACCTAAAAGGCATATTACTAAGTGAAAGAGGCCTATCTGAAAAGGCTACATACTGTATGATTCCAATTATATGACATTCTGGAAAGGCAAAACTGTGGAGACAATGAAAAGATCAGTGGTTGCCAGGGGTTGGGTGGAGAGGGCAATGAATAGGCAGAGCACAGAGGATTTTAGGGCAATGAAAATGCTCTGTATGATACAATAATCATGGATACAAGTCATTCATTACACATCTGTCCAAACCCATAGAACGTACACAAGAGTGAAGGTAATGCAAACTATGGACTTTGGGTTATAATGATGTGTCAGTGTAGGTCCATCAGTTGTAACAGATGTATCTGTCTGGTGTTGGATGTTGCAAACGTGAGAGGCTATGCATGTGTGGGAGCAAGAAGTACCCGGGAAATCTCTGTACCTTCCCTTCAATTTTGCTGTGAACCTAAAACTGCTCTAAAAAATCAAGTTTACAAAAGAAGGAAGGGAGGGAGGGAGGGAAGGAAGAAGGAAGGGAGGGAGGAAAGAAAGAAAGCAGAACATTAAGGTGCATACACCCTTTGATCTAGCAATTCAACTTGGAGGAAATTGTCCAAAGGAAATAATCAGACCCATAGTCAAGACGTGTATACTTGGGATGTGCAACTCAGTATTGTTTACAAGAGGAAAAATTATAATCAGTCTAAATGTTCAACAATATGAGATTGGTTAACTATAACATGGTATATCCATAAGATAGAATATTATGAAGCCATTCTGAATAATGTTTATGAAGAATATTAATACAAGTGAATGGTCATGATATATTACTACATGGATAAAACCAGGCTAAAATAGTAAGAAATTTTCAAATTGTGTTTACAGTATGACTGCACTTTTTAAATTACATGTGTGTATGACTATAGGCATTAAATAAAAGACAGGGAAGGTGTCACTCCTGCTAACATTTGGGTGAATCTCAGCAGTGCATTTACAGGTGACTGGGGGATTTGTGGTTTGTGCTTTGGAATGTTTTCCAAGTTTTCTTCCTAGAGGATACGTTACTTTTGAAAAAAGCAAAAAATTAAAAAAAAAAAACTATTGAGCACTTAGGAGTCAGATACATCCATTCATTTATCCATCATGACACCCTTCAGAGTATTCATTAATAGCCCCATTTTACAAGGAAGTGAGACTCAGAATTAAGTGACTTGCACCTGCCTAGGAATTGGCAGAATCGAGATTTGAACCTATAGCTGGCTCCATCCTGCACTGCCTCCCTCCCAAATAAATAATTCATATACATTGCACTGTTACAACAATCTCATGCTCCTTACAATGACTGTGAATTTCATTTTCATGATATTTATTCCACAAGCATTTGTTAAACCCCTAGTAGGTGTCAAATCCTGGGAGGTATATAGAATGGAGATACAATATATCTGAATCCCTGAAACAATACATGAAAAATTGACTCCCTGCTCTCAAAGAGCTGGACAGCTATTCTAACATATATAGAAAGTAGTCCACAGGGAGATGGCTATTCTCTTATTCATTCAACCAATATTTCTCGATTCCTGCCACATGACAGACATGTGATAGAATGGCCATTTCATAAATCCTCACGACAACCCTCTGAGAGATGTAGCATTACCCCCACTTTCAGCTGGGAAACCGAGGCTCAGTGGGATGCTTTGCTCAGTGTCTTACAGCCAGTAAACATCAAAGCTCAGATCTGAACTCATGTCTGTCTGATTCTACCATCCCAGCTTGTTTACTTTGGCTGTAAAGAAATCCCTTCATTCCTTTTGCTCACAACTTCCAAACCTAATGACAACATCACAATTTTTGAATGCTCAGGTTTTGAAATCTAAAAAACCATCTTGTGTAGCTCAGAGAAAAATTCTCCTGCTCTTATTAATATTTAGAGATCAAGAATCAAGATGCCCAGGAACTATTGTCCTTCCCCCAAGTTAATGAGAACAGCACATATCCAGGGCTTAAACTCTTTAGACTGCATAATGAATAGTTATTTAATATTTTAGCAACAGTAATTAATTAGTCATAGGACTGCACAGCTGCCACTGTACCATGACGAGGCAGCTGATGAATTAATATTTATAGAACCCCCTCTGGAGAAAGACCATTTACAGGGAATTTCTAGAACAGATCTGCAAGACAAAGAAAGTCCCTGGTCAGAAGAACTCTATGCTGGAAGCCTGGAGGCAGAGAATCCACATTTAGTCAAGACAACACACATACACGCACACACCATGCACGCAGGAAACATCCCTTCATAGAATCATAGAAAAGAAAAGCTTGTGGTTTATGACTTTGCTACAGAATTGCTCTTTCCACTCTTCTATTCAAGAATGGGGGATCGGGATGGGAAAAGGAGCAAGAGAAGGTGTTGGATGAGCAACCCTAAGTCAGATGCAAAGAAGAAGCATGAGAAAGCAGGAAGAATAGCTCTTGGTAGGTTGGACGTCAGTTACCCCTGGGAGGCATCTCCCCAAGAGAAAGCAAGCTTGTTGATGGAGACCATCTCCCTGTTGCCCCAGCTGCTGATGTGATGTTCACTGGCCTTGGCTCAAGCTGGGGCCCCTCTGGGATTTTGCAATATCTCTCTTTTCTGCAGGCTTTTGTGCACCAGCTGACTGTCTAAAATGAGTCTGTAATCCTTACCAGGTCCACAAAAATGTGAGTGTGGCGTGAAGATAAGAGGTCCTTGATAAGCCTTAATAGAGCTTGAAATAGCTTTAAACAAAGCAGCCATGTTAATTTTTAAGCCCTTTCAAAACACCAAGGAAAAAAAACATGCACACATCTGCTAAATTGACACACACAGACACTGACAGAACCTGTGGGGGAGATTGATTATTTCCATCTCACTAATCACGGGCTCAAAGAGGAAACACACATACCTACTCAAAATCTTTTTTCCAAGTCATCTGGTAGGCCCTATTGTTTTTTTCTTTAATTTCAAGGAAGATTATTTCAGCTGATGGGTGGGTCTATGAGGTAGCAGGGAAAGGAAATCGGATGAAAGAGATATTTGAAAATGAAGAGAGAGAATTCTCCTTGGAGCTCTCTGGAATTACCATAACTAGGGGTTAAGCCTCCGCATTGATGAAAAGCCCAAAGATGAAGCAGCATTAAATGCAGTTCTCATTGGAGAAATCAGCACCACGGAACTCCGAGAGATGCCACGTCCTGCAGCGTCCCCTTGTGGGCACAAGAGTCCTTGCTGCACCAGGATTTCCAGTTCTGACTTGCAAATTTGCAAACCCTTTCCTGTGGCAAAAACTTAGAATAAGAAACGGTAGCCCCCACAAAGGAAAAGTGGGCTGAAGATACGATCGTAGAGTTTGCACAAGAGGAAAAGCAGACACTCTACGTTTTCATTCCTTCAATATTCACTAAGAACCTACTTTGCGCAGGCAAAGCGTTAGCTTTGGGGGTCCAACTCTCTAGGAGACAAGCAGCTTCCCTTGTGGAGCTTAGGATAGGGAAGCGACTTAGACCAAGTAATTCCAAAGAGGATGAGAAGTCCAAGGACTGGGTCTGAGAAAAGCAACCGCTTCCCTGAGAATGTTGCGTTTGATGCTGGTAACTGATGTGTAGAGACAGCTAAAAGAACGTGAAGGTGGTCGAGGAAACTTAGTAACCGAGGAAAAGCATTTACATGAAATGCAGTGTGTGGTGTTTGAATCTCGGACTGTCTGGGTTTGGCTCCCAGCTCCTTTGGACGTTACCTCACACAAGTGATTCCACACACCTGTGCCGCAGTTTTCCCATCTTAAAATGGGGTGATCATAATGGTACCTACCTCATAGGGTTTTTGGGAGGATTAAATGAGTTAATATGGGCAGGACCATTAGCACCATGCCTGGAATGTAAGAAGCTCTCAACAGTGTTAGCTGTTATTAAATGTGGCATCATTTTTCACCTATTAATTTGAACAAGTTTTTCATTTCAACCCAGGGATGGTGAAGCTCTGGTGCGAACACCTCATTAACTGCTGGTGGCACTTAAACTCAGCATGGTCTTTTGGACAAGCACTTTGGCCACACATATCCAAAAGTCATACAGGGGCCATACCTTTTGATCCCTCATTCCACTCCTAGAAATTTACCCATGGAAAATTTTCATCCAACAAAGAGTTATTAAGTTCCTAATCTCTGCCAGGCTCTTATAACTAAGCCATAGCTCCTATCCTCAAGAAGCTTAAAATCTAATGGGGGAGAAGACAAGTGATCAGGACATTATGCTGCAGTGCAAGAAGTCCTGTCTGTTGTGGGGGAGGCTGAGAGTACAGAGCAGAAGCACTGATCCATATTTGGGGTCAGGCTTGGGGGGCCAGGAGATCTAGAACAGTGGTTCTCAACTGGGGGTGATTTTGTCGACCAGAGGACATTTGGCCATGTCTGGGAATGATTTTTATCATCATGACTTGGGGGTCAGGTGCTACTGGAATCTATCTAGTGGCCAGGGATGCTGCTAAACATTCTACAATGCACAGGACAGCCCTGCCACAACAAAGAATTATCCAGCCCCAAATGTCAATGGTGCTGAGACTGAGAAACTGATCCAAAGGGATGACTGAAGTTAGTCAGGTGGGGGAAGGGTAGTAGTAGAGACGAATGTTCCAGGCCTTCAGAACAGCATGTGCAAAATCCAAGAGGTGAGAGAGAGAAAAAGATTAGAGACCAGAATGATAATAGCTCATATTTGTTACTTACTGTATACCAGGAATGCTCTCAGCTCTTCACATACTTAACCACAACCCAACGGGGTGGGCACTATGTTATCCCATTTTACAGATGGGGACATAAAGGCACCGGAGGGTGAAGGTCTCACAGGTAAGAAGAGGCAGAGCTGGGATCTGAACCCAGGGAAGCTAGTTCTGGAGCCAGTCCTTGGAACCCCAAAGCTGTACCAGAAATCGCACTTTTTAGCTGAAGAGTTGGAGGGCAGAGACTGGTGTCGGGATGTAGATTGGATAGAAATAAGGCTTCAGAGGAAAGCAGGGGTCTGATCAGAAAGGGGTTTGTGAGTTATGATAATAGAATTTTCCCCAAAGGGTGGCGAGAAATCAGTGGAGAAATTTGAGAATGGGAACGAGAGGATTGGATCTGCATTTTAGAAAGATCGCTCTGGCTGCCTTGTGGAGAATGGCTTAGACTGTAGACTTAAGGAGCTGCTGTAGGAATCCGGATGTGAACTTGAACATGGGCTTAGGTAAGGGGCTAGTGGCATGGAGTGACATGGATAAATTTAAAAGCAACAAAAGAAGCAGAATAGACTGAATAGTTTTGGTAATTGAGAAGGTTTGGGGATTCATTCGGCTGAGGGGGCCCATGAGGATTAAGGGCTGGGCACCTGCCTGGAGATTGTATTAGTCAGCTAGGACTGCCGTAACAAAGTATCACAAATAGTGGCCAAACAACAGAAAGTTATTGTCTCACAGCTCTGGAGGCCAGAAGGCCAAGGTCAGCAGGGTTGGTTCCTTCTGAGGGCTGGGAAAGAAAGATCTATTCCTGGCCTCTCTCCTTGGCTTCTAGATGGCCGTCCTCTCCATGTGTTGTCACATTGTCTTCCCTCGATGCATGGATGCATGTCTGTGTCCAAATTTCCTCTTCTTATAAGGACACCAGTCATATTGGATTTGAGCCCACTGTAATGACCTCATTTGAACTTATCAGCTCTGTAGAGACCTTATCTTCAAATAAAATCTCATCCTGGGCCGGCCCCGTGGCCTAGTGGTTGAGTTCAGTGCAGTCCGCTTTCGTGGCCCGAGTTCGGTTCCTGGGTGCAGACCTACACCACTCAGCGGCGGCCATGCTATGGTAATGACCCACGTACAAAATAGAGGAAGATTGGCAACAGATGTTAGCTCAGGGTGAATCTTCCTCAAGGAAAAAAAAAAAAAAGAAAACAGTTGTATTCATAAGGCTATTCATTTATAATGATGTACATTTAAAATAAAACAATATGCAGCCATTAAAAGGGATAATTATGAAGCTTTGACAATGATATAGAAAATTTATGAAATAATAGTCTATGAAGAAAATCAGAACACAGACGTTTACATACACTCATAGGAAATATATACGTGTGCACCTAATAACTTGAAAACAGTTGTGTGAAGAGGTGAGCATACGGGTGGATTATTTTATTTTATTTTTGTGTGTGTGAGGAAGATCAGCTCTGAGCTAACATCCAATGCCAATCCTCCTCTTTTTGCTGAGGAGGATTGGCCCTGGGCTAACATCTGTGCCCATCTTCCTCTACTTTATATGGGATGCCGCCACAGCATGACTTGACAAGTGGTACGTCGGTGCGCACCTGGGATCTGAACATGTGAACCCTGGGCCGCTGAAGCAGAGTGCGTGCACTTAACCACTGTGCCACTGGGCCAGCCCTGTGATATTTTCTTTTTAATATCCTTGTCATGAAGGAATTAAATCTGAAGCAACATTAGGACTCCAGGGTCACATTAGTGGGTTTCCCCCCCCACAATTTTAGTATTATTTAAGGCTGTACCCTGGAAGTTACTTATTTTTATGTCAGCTTGTTTCTTTTTCATAAAAATCCATATTGAAGATTCTAATTAGTAAAAAAAATCGATACGTTGATCAGATTCCTGCAACTGTCCCTTTACTAGCATATTTTATGGCCTCCTCTCTAAATTAGTCTCCATATAGACTAATCTTTCTAAAATGCAAATATGATTATCAAGTTACTCCCTGGCTTTAATATGCTGTAATGATCTCTCTTGATTTCCTCTGGGGCCCCATAAAATCCTCAGGATCAAGCTCTTTTGGGCTAGAGTGTCACTTCTCACAGTCCTCACCCCTCCCTACCCACTGAACACACTAGAGTACTTATTGTTCACAGCATATGTATTATCACCATTCTCTTTTCTGAGCTTTTGCTGTAGTTCTGTGGTAGATTGGAAAGAGTGTTCTCAATTTCTCCACTTTCTCCCTTTATTCATATTATACATTCATGCCCTTTGTTATATGACTAGACTGGGTTGAACAGTATCCCCTCAAAATCCATGTTCATCCAGAACTTGTGAATGTGACCTTATTTGAAAATAGAGCCTTTGCAGATGTAATCAAGTGAAAATGATGTTATACGGGATGGGGAGGGCCCTAGTTCAAACGCTGGTGTCCTCATGAGAAAAGAGAAATTTGGACACAGAGACACAGAGGGAAGAAGACCTTGTGACGACAGAGGCAGAGATTAGAGTGACACATCTACAAGCCAAGGAACACCAAGGATGCCAGCAACCACCAGAAGCTCAGAGACAGGCATGGAATAGATTCTTCCTCAGCTCCTCCAGAAGGAATTGACTCTGCCAACACCCTAACTTTGGACTTCCAGCCTCTTGAACTATGAAAGAATGGATTTGTTCTTTTAAGCCACTCAGTTTGTGGTACTTTGTTACTGCAGCCTCAGGAGACTAACACAGGGACTTTCCCAAACTTCCCACTGGAGCAGGTGGAACATATGTCCCTGCCCCATGGAGGTTGGGTTTGGCCATGTGACATGCTTTGGCCAATTGAATTCTAGCAGATGTGAGGTGAGCAGAGGATAAATGTGCTTGTGCAGTTTCGAATCTGTCAAGAAAAGCACAGACTCCGGGAGCTGCTGGTCCCAAAATGAGACAGGTGGCAGGCCTGAGCCACCAGCCCACAGCTTGGAGCTGAACCCCTAGATCTCAGCCTTGCAGCAGAGCCAACCCACAGACCCTGGAGGGGTGACATACATATTTGTTATTTTCAGCCTCTGAGATTTTTATGGTTAATCATAAGTCCCTAGTGCCTGGCCTGGTGCTTAGAACAAGGTAGCTGCTTCATACGGGCTCCTAGTGCTGGGTGAATTTGAAGATGCCTTGCAAAAAAAAAGTTCCCACATTAATTCACCACGCTGTTCCACCATTTGCATGCACTGCCTGCTCCTTGTGCTCCCATCCCTCATCTTCTTCACCTCATCTCAGGCCAGTGCCCATCTTTTTTTTTTGTGAGGAAGATCAGCCCTGAGCTAACATCTGCCAATCCTCCTGTTTTTGCTGAGGAAGACTGGCCCTGGGCTAACATCCATGCCCATCTTCCTCCACTTTATATGGGACGTCGCCACAGCATGGCCTGACAAGCGGTGCACCAGTGCGCACCCGGGATCCGAACCGGCGAACCCCGGGCCGCTGCAGTGGAGCGCGTGCACTTAACCGCTTGCACCATTGGGCCGGCCCCAGGCCAGTGCCCATCTTGATCTAAGAAAGTCACTCTAGCTTCTTTCAATTTCTTTACCAATTATGCAATTGTTCCTACCTCTAGGCCTTTGCACTTGCTGTTCCCCCTGACCGGGATGCACTTCCCTACCTGTTCAGCTTGACAAACTCCTATTCATCCTCTAGGTCTCAGCTCCTTCACAGAGGACTTCCCTGACTCTACCAAACATCGCAAGTCCTCCTGTTTCTCAGTCTGTTTGCACAGTAACCATTTCTTAGTATATTTATCTTAATTGCAATTAAATAATTAATAAATATTTAGGTGCCTGTCTACCTTGCTAGACTGTAAGATACACAGCGCCTAGCACAATGCTTGGCACATAGTCAGTGCTTAATCTGGAGTTGAAGAATCATTGAATGAATTAATTAACACCAGGTCATCTTTTTGTAGGGAAGTCCATAGGTAGGGAGATTAATTGAACCAAGGTTCTGTTTTAACGATTTGAGAGGTGATAGAGGGCATGGTTAAGAGCATGGACCCAGGGGCCAGATAATCCAGGGTCAGATCCCATTTGGAGGAGTCACTTAACCTCTTCGTGCTTTAGTTTTTCCCGTCTGTAAAATGGGAATGATGATGAAAGTAATAGAACATGCCTCCTAGGGTGGTAGTAAGTATTGAGGGAGTTAAAAGTATACACCTTAATGTGGAAAACAGTATGGTGCTTCCTCAAAAAATTAAACATATAATTACCATATGATCCAACAATTCCATTTCTAGTATATACACAAAAGAATTGAAAGTAGAGATTTGAACAGATATTTGTATATCAGTGTTCATAGCAGCTTTATTCACAGTTGCCAAAAGGTGGAGACAACCCAAATGTGCACCAAGGCTGAATGGATTAACAAATCCATTGGTATATCCATCCAGTGGACTATGATTCAGCCACAAAAAGGAATGAAGTTCTGACACATGCTACAACGTGGATGAGCCTTAGGATATTATGCTACGTGAAATAAACCACACACAAAAGGACAAATATTGTTTGATTCTATTACAGGAGGTACACAGAATAGTCAAATGCACGGAGACAAAGTAGAAGAGAGGTTACCAGAGGCTGGGGGGAGAGGGGAAGAGGAGTTATTGTTTAGTGGGGACAGACTTTCAGTTTGGGATGATGAAAAAGTTCTGGAGAGGGATGATGGTGATGGTTGCACAATGTGAATATACTTAACGTCATTGAACTGTACACTTAACATTTTTAAATATTTTTTATTTTTTATTATTTTTATTTTGTGAGGAAGAGCAGCCCTGAGCTAACATCCATGCCAATCTCCCTCCCTCTTTTTGCTGAGGAGGACTGGCCCTGAGCTAACATCCGTGCCCATCTTCCTCCACTTTATATGGGACGCCACCACAGCATGGCTTGACAAGTGGTGCATCAGTGCGCGCCTGGGATCCGAACCTGGGCTGCCAGCAGCGGAGCATGCACACTTAACCGCTACGCCATGGGACCAGCCCCTTAACGTTTTTTTAAATGGTACATTTTGTTATAAATATTTTACCACAATAAAACAAGTCTAAAAAATATATATATACTTCAACCGCTTGGCACATAGACAGGACCATAGCATTCGCCATCAATATTACATTGATTATGGGCCGGCCCATGGCTTAGCGGTTAAGTGCACACGCTCCACTGCTGGCGGCCCGGTTCGGATCCTGGGCGCGCCCCGATGCACCGCTTCTCCAGCCATGCTGAGGCCGCGTCCCACATACAGCAGCTAGAAGGATGTGCAGCTATGACACACAACTATCTACTGGGGCTTTGGGGGGAAATAAATAAATAAATAAAATTATTATATTGATTATCTGAAAGGTGAACGAATAAGCAGTAAGGCCAGGATTCAAATCCGAGTCCGTCCAATCCCTAAAGCTGTAACCTTAACCTCTACACCATTCCTAATGGACCTGCACTCAAGGAATATTTTTGGAATGATTCATTCCACAGCCCCTTTCTCTCAAGGAAATTCCAGTGTTGTGCTTGCAGGACATCGGGACCTCTCCGCACTTGTATGTTGCACTTCGCCACTGTCTTTATGTTGAGCATGTGGAAGAGCAGCCCCCAAATCTGTCCAACACTTAGAGCCTCTAAGGGCGGGCGTCCCCTGGACAGGAGCAGGACCCGCTGCAAACCCTGGGAACCAGAGCTCGGGAGGCGATGTAGGCTGAGTAATAGCCCCAGGCTATGTCCACGTCCCAGTCCCCGGCCCCAGTGAACGTGACTTTATACTGCAAAAAGGACTTGGCAGGTGTGACGGAGTCAAAGATCTTGAGATGGGAAATGAGGCATAACACAAACATATATTTGGTTTTTGTCCCCAGTTCCCGGCACAGAGCTCCTAAAACCCATGGAATCTCCCAAGTGATAGGAGTGTCTTTTATTATTCATAAGGAGCTCCTTTTGATCACACCTGAGTTTATGCTGATGGGGAGACTTAAGGTGGGACCCCTCGATAGACTCAGGATGCTGTTAGTCACCAGAAAGATCAAGTGATTAGAAGGTTGGAACTTTCAGCCCCACCCACAGACTTAAGTCCGGGTGAAGGAGGAGGCTGGAGATTAAGCTCTATAAAAACTGGTTTTTTTTTTTTAAATGATGGGGCTGTGTCACAAGAACATAACAACTTTTTTTTTTTTTTTGAGGAAGGCTGGCCCTGGGCTAACATCTGTGCCCATCTTCCTCCACTTTATACGGGACACGGCCACAGCATGGCTTGACAAGTGGTGCGTCGGTGCGCGCCCGGCATCCGAACCAGCGAACCCTGGGCCGCCGCAGAGGAGCACACGCACTTAACCACTGTGCTACCAGGCCAGCCCCTGAAAAACTCTTGAACAACAAGATTTGATGGGCTTCTGGGTTGGTAGACACATCGAGGTGCTGGGAAGGTTGTGTGCCTGGAGAGGGCATGGAATCTTCGTGCTCCCCAACCCCTTTACATTGCCCTATGTATCTCTTCCATTTGGCTCTTCTTGAGTTGTAATCCTTTATAATAATCTTGCGAATATAAGTAAAGTGTTTCCCTGAGTTCTGTGAGTTGTCATAGCAAATTACAGAACCTGAGGAGGGAATCGTGGGAACCTCCAATTTGTAGCCAAATCAGACAGAAGTGTGGGTCACCTGGGGATCCACTACTTGTGATTGGTGTCTGAATTAGGGGGCAGTCTTTTTTTTTTTTTTTTTTAAAGATTTTATTTATTTTATTTTTTCCCCCCAAAGCCCCAGTAGATAGTTGTATGTCATAGCTCCACATCCTTCTAGTTGCTGTATGTGGGACTTGGCCTCAGGATGGACGGAGAAGTGGTGCCTCGATGCGCACCCGGGATCCGAACCCGGGCCACCAGCATTGCAGCGCGCGCACTTAACCACCAAGCCACAGGGCCAGCCCAGGGGGCAGTCTTATGGGACTGAGCCCTTAACCTGTGGGGTCCGCACTAACTCCAGGTAGTGTCAGGAAGTAGGACCTCAGGCATGGAGTTTCCAGCATTGTCAGTGATGAGCAGGCCTGCCCTGAGCACTACACACATGCACCAGAGCTGTAGGAACCAGGTGGACTGGAGAGGAAGACATCTCCGAGGTAGGGGTATGGATTCCACTTCTGGAGCACTGCAAAGGAGCTAGCACAGTGGTTCTAAGTATGATCCAGGGATCCTTGGTGTCCCTGAGACACTTAAAGTGAATCCGTAAAGTGAAAGTGATTTGTCATGCTACCACTAAAACACTGTCTTTTCACTCTTTCTCTCATGAGTGTAGAATGCAGCTTCCAGAGGCTGTAGTACATAACGTGTGATACTGCAACAGATCAAATGTAGAAGCAAATATGAGAAGCCGGCTGTCTTCTATTAAGCCAGATGTTAAGAGATTTGCAAAAACAAAACAATGCCATTCTTCTCATAAATTTTTGTTTTGGAAAATATTTTTCATAAAAATGTATTAACACAGAATGGTTTGTCATTTTCAAATAAACACTTTAATAATTTCTTAGTCTTAATATGGTAAGTATCACTTATCCAAAGAACATGAAAACACCAATGTGTAAAGATACATGCACCCCTGTGTTCATTGCAGTGTTATTCACAATAGCCAAGACTTGGAAGCAAAGTAAGTGCCCATGAAGGGACGAATGGATGAAGAAGATGTGGTATATACACACAATGGAATACTACTCAGCCATAAGAAATGATGAAATCCACCCATTTGTGACAATATGGATGGACATTGAGGGCATTATGCTAAGCGAAATAAGTCAGAGGGAGAAGGTCAAATACTGTATGATCTCATTCGTAAGTAGAAGATAAAAACAACAACAAACACACACATGGAGACAGAGATTGGATTGGTGGTTATCAGAGGGGAAGGTGAAAGGGATGATTACGCACATGTGTGGTGATGGATTATAATTAGTATTTTGGTGGTGAAAATGATGTAATCAATGCGTAAATAGAAAAAAATATATATGGTAAGTATCAATGGACATAACCCACATTAACAGAAAGCTCTTTCATAACTTTAGTAATTTAAGACCATAAATGGCCCGAGACCAGAAACTCTGAGAACCACCACAATGTACAGGGATAGGAAGATTTCTTGTGGCCATTTTTGCAATCTATCACTTACATGTTTTAATCAAAATGAGGTACTATTATTTTATCTTGTAACCTTTTTTCACTTAAGTTTTCATCTTAGTGGCCAGTCCACATTCAAATTTCCCTAATTATCCCAAAATATCCCTTATAGTTGGTTTGTCCATATGGGGATCTAATCCAGGACTTTGTATCGCATCTGGTTATGTCTCCAACTTGCTTTTTCCCCCGGAACTTGTCATGCAAGTCTCTTCCTAACAGTTCTTTTTTTTTTTTTGAGGGAGACCAGCCCTGAGCTAACATCCGTGCTAATCCTCCTCTCTTTGCTGAGGAAGACTGGCTCTGACCTAACATCTATTGCCAATCCTCCTCCTTTTTTTTCCCGTTTTCTCCCCAAAGCCCCAGTAGATAGTTGTATGTCATAGCTGCACATCCTTCTAGTTGCTGCATGTGGGACGCGGCCTCAGCATGGCCAGAGAAGTGTTGCCTCGGTGCGCGCCCGGGATCCGAACCCGGGCCACCAGCAGCGGAGCGCGCGCACTCAACTGCTGAGCCACGGGGCCAGCCCTCTTCCTGACAGTTCTCACACACAGCTTCTTCACTCTTTATTGCATTCTGCTCCAATGTATGGATGTAAACTAACTGACCCCTACTGACAGAACCTTCAGTGCTGCAATGAACGTCCCTGCACGTATACCTGAGAACTAAAATGAATCTGCAGGAAAAACAAAAACTTTGTTTTTCAACACTCCAAAGGTAGCTCCATCTCTAAGCCTACAGACACTGATAAACCACACCACCTCACCTTTTTTTTGTGAGGAAGATCAGCCCTGAGCTAACATCCATGCCAATCCTCCTCTTTTTGCTGAGGAAGACTGGCCCTGGGTGAACATCTGTGCCCATCTTCCTCCACTTTATGTGGGACGCCGCCACAGCACGGCCTGACAGGCGCTGCGTCGGCCCGTGCCTGGGATCCGAACCCAGGCCGCCAGCAGCGGAGCGCGCGCGCTTAACTGCTATGCCACAGGGCCAGCCCCCTTCACCTTTCAATCATCATGATGAATAATACCTGCCAGGTGCACCAGAAGCTTGCAATGGCCTGAGCAATGTTGCCTCACTCCTTGGGTGAGATGCCTGGGGAGTTAAACTGCTACTGTATCTAGTCAGCACAGTAGGGGCCAGTCACGTGGTGGGGAGATGAATGGATAGGTGGGAAGGGCAGTCCAAAGGAGCACACAGCATGTGCAAAAGCTCCGAAGCAGGGAAAACAGCCCAATCTCAGGAACTAAAAGCAATTTAGTAAGGTCAACGGCAGCGTGGAAAGGAGTAGGCTGCAGAAATGGGCCAGAGGGCCTCGTGGCCATGACCATTTTGGAATTGAACCTAAGAAGCCACTAAAGGGCCACAGCCAGAAGTGACGTTCGGATTTGTCTCAAGAATACATCAGGGGCCAGCCCTGTGGTGTGGCAGTTAAGCGCACGAGCTCTGCTGCAGGTGGCCCAGGTTTGGACCCCGGGCACGCTCCGAGGCACTGCTCGTCAGGCCATGCTGTGGCGGCCTCCCACGTAAAGTAGAGGAGGATGGGCACGGATGTCGGCTCAGGGCCAGTCTTCCTCAGCAAAAAAAGAGGAGGATTGGCATGGATGTCAAAACTGAAAACGTCAAGTGCTGAGGAGGCGGAATAACTGGAATCACCACGTTGCTGCAAGATGGGAAAGTCTGGCAATCGCTTTCACAGTTAAACATGCACTGAGCATAGAACCCAGCAATCCTACCACAGGTGTTCTCAGCCAAGAGAAATCAAAATACACCCACACAAAAACCTGTATGTGAATATTTACAGTGGCTTTATTCATGGTCTCCAATAATTATAAATAACCCAAATGTCATTCAATGTGTGAATTTTAGGATAGTGATACACTGATACAATGGAATACTAATTGACAAACTACTGGTAATCGTGAACAAATCTCCAAAATATTATGCTAAGGAAAGCATATTGTATGAAGTTCTGGAAAAGGCAAAACAATAGGAACAGAAATTTGATCAGAGATTGCCTGGAGTGGGAGCTGACTTTAAGAGCACAGAGGAATTTGGTGGTGATGCTAACCTAACTGTAGACACAGAACTGCACATGAAAAATCATGAATTTCACCAAATGTAAATTATCAGTACAAACTTAAAAAACCCACATCAGAGTCATTTTCCATGGATCTATTGCCAAAAACCCAAGTTTGATAACCCGTTGTTTAGGGCACCTGTGAGGAAGGGGCACTCTTGTGCCTCAGTATAAAACTGGTACAACTCCCATAGAGGGCAGCTTGGCACCACCTACCAAAATGAAAATGTGTAAATCCTTCGACTCAGCAAAGTGTAATTCTTACCTGGTACTTGCTCATCTGTATGCACATTTGAAGTTACTTACTACACTACTGTATATGACTACAAATGACAGAAACTCAAATATCCATAGAACGGAATACTATACCATGTCTCAAGTAAGATAGACATTTTCTATGGAATGATCAAAATACACTGTCATCTGTGTAAAAATATGTACAGTACATGAAGATTTTGGTTAAATGAGAGAGTAAACAACTATAGTCAGATTTGCTGTGTATGCTTTAAGAAACTAGATATGTAAGGGACTAAAGCAATGATTGTGGGGGAGGGACTCAGAATTACACAGATAGGGGAGAATGGACGTTAAGTCATCACAAGGGAGGCAAGTTTATGGCCTAAAGAGCCCACAGTGCTTTCTTATCCCTGTCCAGTTTCATACTGACTTGTTCAATGATGACTGGGGAAATGCCGCTATGTTCTGTTGGTAGGTGCTGGGTGAAAAAGCTGAGAAACCAGACACTAAGGAAGCTAAGAATGCTGATCCAAAGCCAAAGAGGAGCTTCCACCACAGCTGACACCACTCCCCTCCAATCCCACTCCTCCTAGTAGAGCTAGGGTATCACTAAGCTGGCACACACCTCCAGGCAGGTAAGAATAAAAAAGACACAAAGGAGATGGATCAGTATTTAATTAGGTTCTTTGTGAGACATTCAGAACACCAGTTTGTGAGGATAAACTCCATTTGTGAGAGCGAACACAGAGCGGAGGTAGCCCTGGAGCTGAGGAACGGCTTTGATTTTTGGCAGAATTTGTGAGTCCACAGCTTTCTGATCAACTTTGCGCTGCTCTGTAATCTCGTATTTCTAAAGAAAGAGAAAATCATTTACAAGTAGGGCACAAGTACCAAACTCCACCATCAACTAAGGAATCCTATGTCACAAGGACTCAATCCCAGGAATATTTAGAAGGTAATTATGGCAATCCTTTCCTTGGAGGGCTGTGAAATATGATCTGTTTTTAATATAATAAAAATAGCAGCTCTCTCTCCCCCTTTTGTTGACTTTAATACACATCAAGGATAAATACGGGAGGATCCCAACGGAACAGTGGCAATAATTCATAGACTTCCACCGAAACCTCAGGATTCTGAGTTGAGCTGCCGGCTGCCATTAGACTATTGCATTTAGCAGAATCTGGAACAATCTTCTTCCCCAGACAGTCCTCATTATTTACAACATTTATTTTTCTTCTTTTTGTTTAATAATTCTTAACCTTATTTATCTTCACTCCCAAGTCGGGGGGGGCCAGAGCTATCAGAGGCAGACAGAAATAGCAGCTTACCTCCTTCTCCGTGTCGAAGATCTCACCCTCCTGGTGCCTGGGCTTACGCAGCTTCTTCTTCTTGAAGTAAGCATCAGTCAGGTGTTTTGGGATTTTCACACCACTGATATCAATTTTGGTGGAGGTGGCGATGACAAATTTCTGGTGTGTTCTACGCAGAGGAACTCTATTGAGGACCAGAGGTCCTAAGGAAAAAAAATCAATCTAGTGAGGAAACAGGGAAGCAAATATTTAAGAACTGAGTTTGGATTTGGAGAAACCCAGTGATCTGAATTTCTAATTTCTGGATCTCAAGAAATTCCAACATGCTTCCTACTGCCAGCATCAAGACTTTTTCAAGATCTCAGTTTGCCCAAGGTTTTTTCCCCCTCAATCTCAAGTCACTCAGGTTGGGAGACAGCCTAGTCATGGATACAGGTTGCTCAAAACCACAAGTCCCTGATGACAAAATTAAACCGAGGACTGCTTTCTGGAGCAAAGAGTTCACTTTTCACCATTGAGGAACTCCGTCCTGGTACTGAATGGCAGACCAATTACATGTCTTATGCAGCATACCTTCCTTAGGGCTAGTAGCCAAACACTGCTTTTGTGTGTGTGTGTGTGTGTGTATGTGTGTGTAAGATCAGCTCTGAGCTAACATTCATGCCAATCCTCCTCTTTTTTGCTGAGAAAGACTGGCCCTGGGCTAACATCTGTGCCCATCTTCCTCCACTTTATGTGGGACCCCGCGACAGCATGGCCTGACAAGCGGTGTGTCGGTGCGCACCCGGGATCCGAACCCGGGCCGCCAGCAGCGGAGCGCGCGCACTTAACCCCTATACCACAGGGCCGGCCCCCAAACACTCTGCATTTTAAGTGGCAGTTACACAAAATTTCAACACCTGCTTCCTTAGAGCTCACGTATACATAAGGCAATGAAATGGGGTGCAGAATCTCATGACACTGAAACTTCCACGTACGTGGGAGCAGAAGTGTACACTGTAAGCATTTAAAAACATTTCCGTTTCAGAGAATAGAAAAGCCAAGGATTTTCTTACCAGTCACAAGTAGCAAGCCACTGCTCAGCTGCTTCAGGAAAACCACCCTCTGTGAATTAAAGAGAAATGCTAGATGTTTGTGCAATTAGAGACCGACTTCTAAATTAACCAAATCACAGGCTTCTAAATTAGGTAAAGGAAATTTCTATGTATGTATATGTACAGCAGTTCCGGAAGCAACTATACCAAACTACTCACGGGGGTGACCCTAGAATATGAGCAACACAGTCGTGCACTGCATAATGTTTTGGTCAACCAGGATCTGCATATATGACAGTGGTCCCATAAGATCAGTACCACAGAGCCTAGGTGTGTAGTAGGCTACACCATCTAGGTTTGTGTAAACACACTCCATGATGTTTGCACAACAACAAAACTGTCTAACAACGCATTTCTTAGAACATACCCCGGTGCTTAAGTGACACTTGACTACTTCTGTGTGCTTGTTTTTTTTTTAAATGAGCAGCCATTACTTCCAACAATAAAGAAAAAACTTAATATCCTTTAACTCAACAATTCCATCCCAAGGAAGCAACTCAAATATATCAGTATTTCTGGATACAGGGATATCTGAACCATCTTTAACAAGTAATATTACCAACAGCAGAAAATGGTAGATTATTATATATTATGGACTAAACATGTTATGCTAGTGACTGAGGTGTTGGTACTGTTATGGGTCATCTTGCCCCTCTCCCCCACAATGGCAGTTAACAGTAAATAAAGAAATCCCACCCAGACTGCAAACAGAGTATGACCAAACACTTCAGGCACCTGAAGTCAGGCTCCACCAGCCGAGGCGCTCTGCTCACCTTGCCTCTGTGGCGCCCAGTGAGGATGATCAGAATGGTCCCAGGAGTGATGCTAGCTCGCAGTTTTCTCACATGCTGGCTGAAGGGTTTTTTGCCGTGGCTCAAAAGCTTTCGAGGCACGTCTTCAGTAGGATAATACCTAGGCTGGAGAGAGTCCATAGGTCCAATTTATTTAAATAAGCTAACCAGATTAGCAGAGCCTGTTGTGTCAGTGAAACCCTTGCTACAGCCTTTTTACTTATTTGAAACGCTTTATTTACACTATTGCACTTTCATTTCTCCTAAGTAGATTTTAAATTTGGAAAAGATCAATGTCGCTGCTTATCCTTCACATGCAAAAACATTAGGATGGAATCCACTTAACTGAAGGAGCTGTGTGTTCAAGCCAAGACAGAAAGCGTCAAGCAAGGCTCCTTTGCAAACTTGGGATTAAACCAAATTTTAGAGATTACATGGCAAGCTTTCATTATACACTGCCATGCAGCAGCGATTCTCAAGCTTTTCTGGGGTCCCTGACCTCTACTGTGAACTGTACTTCTCCAGAAAAACACACGTCTGACATACATCTCACATGTTATGGAGGAGGCCTGGCTTGTTCTCCATTTCAAATTAAGCGTGTTCACATCCTCCATATTAACTTGTTATTACTCCCATTTTATCCACAAAGGAAAACAAATTGTAGAAAACCACAGACACTAGATTAGGACTGTCAGTTCATCGATTATAAAAAGACCCCACGCAAACACTATTAAAGATACGACAAGTAACTCAGAATAACCTATTTATAAGTACACTGTATCATTTTAGTGGACAGTCTTGCTTTCATCACAACCATTAATAACTAATAGAAAAATCAGCTCACAAACTTGTGACAAGGGATCAAAGTGCCACTTTCCCTCTGGTGTAGTAATTTTCAAATGTGAAGTGTAATATATCTGGGAATATTTCCATAATGGAAATACAGAGCAAACCTTGAGAAAATGTTGGGTCTTGTGCGCAGTAAAGAGGAACCAAGAAACACTGCTCTAGTGGATAAATGTCCTATTGGCCTGACCGCATCCTAGGCTATATGCGTTATTTCATTTAATTCTCACAACCACCCCGTGAGGCAAACCTTTATGCCTGCTTTACACGTGAAGAAACAAAAGCACAGAAAAGTAACTCTACTTAAGATCGAACAGTAAATGTTAAAGCCAAGTGGCAAACCCAGGACCCATTCTCCTCCATGAGGAAGTCTCTGGTAAACATAAGCTTCTAAACCTGAGCACACTAAAAAATCCTGTGTTCAAGCTTCAACTAAACATCCCATTTACAGTCTCCTCCAAATCTTACCATTTTGCGAAGTTTAACCACTCGGGTACCACCATTCTTGTCACCTCCAACTGGTTTTGTGACAGTAGCAAGGACCTTCTCCTTCTTTTTCTTTTCAATCTGTCCGGACAACAAAGCACCAAAAAGTCAGAGGCAGCCAAACATTTTAAGGTTAAGACACAATGGTTAGCGGTTCCCCTGCTCCCTTACCCTGGACTTAGCTGCTGAATACTTCCTCTTGTACATGGCCTTTCGGGAATACATAGCCGACCGGGAGTACCTTCCAATTCCTCTGACTAGGACAGGGTTTCGGCTGCAGTGGGGCTTCCCCTTCTTAGGCGTCTTGGCCTTGAGGTTACCCTTCTTCACCTTGCCACCAGCATTAGCCTTCTTAGCTTCAGGTTTCTTCTCCTTAGGAGCCGGGTTCTCAGCTTTTTCACCCGCCATCTGCCAGTACATATGTTAAACAAAGAAGACATTTCACCAATTATCCCATACAAAGGCAGGTCGTACACTGTACCTGATAGGCTTCCCAGACGACAAGCCCTTCACCTCCCCTCCAAGTAGCTCTAACAGCCTTCTCATCCCTCCCCCATTCCATACAAGCCTTCCTCCAAAGCCCCACACATCCACAACCCTCATAACGATTAACTTAGGGGTTGTCTCCCCAATACACTATGAACTTGGGTATCTGAAGGTATCCTAACCGTGTTCGGTGTTTCTTAAATAGTTAGTGGTCAAAGTCCCTATTTCATTACTCCTGTCTTGCGAATTAGAAATCTTAGAGCCAAGGAATCTCCAGCCAGGAATGCAGCGAGGCTGGAACTTGAAACCGTTTGCTTCCCGGGCTTTTGCTCTTTTCAAGACTACCGTCTCATTGAAGACATGCGGCTTAGGAGACGAGGACACATACAGTTAGCCCAAACTCAGGCCAGGCTGAAAGCCCAAGAGGCGACTTCCGGTCGCGGACGCGAGGAGACGGGAAAGCAGCATCTGGCCTCAGCCCCACGTCCCAACGTGGCTCACACAAGCCCTGCGGCGTCTCCGGAACTCGGGACCAGGACTCCGGACCGCGCGCCGGCGCCCCGGTCCCTGCGGCCCCACTAGCCCGCTACGGATGCCCGGAGGGGCCCCGTTCCCCCAGCCCAGGAGGGCGGGAAGCAGCCGGAGCCCCGGAGCCTCTACAGAATTCCACCTCACCCTCAGCCTCTTCGTGCCCCACCGCAAACGCAAACGAGAGAAATGAAGCGTCTGGGAGGCCTCTCAGTTGATCCCGAGCATGTTCGACCCCAGCAGATGTCGACTTAATAGCCTCCTGGTTCGGATGGCGAAGGATTGGGGTTCTGAAATCGACTCTTGCAGGGAAGCCCCGCCATTCTTACCTTGCAAGATGGGAAAGAGGACTAAGGCTACGACTTCCGGTCTATAAGCAATCACGGGAAGTGTCGAGTCTCACTTCCTTCCGGATCTGGGGCATCGTGGGAAGTGTAGTTTTCTCTCTTTTGAAAATACTGTAGAGAGCGAAGGGTGGAAGCGAAGAACATTTTGTCTGAAAATGTTTTATTTTGTAGACTGATAAAATTCTCAAAGGACTTTTGGGAACCGACATAAAGTTGCAACTTTTTATTTTGCTTACTAAGGACCTTAGAAAGCCGTATTATTTTCAATATAAGAAGGGATAGGTGGATGAAGGACCTAATCCCCTAGTAAAGTGACATCTTTCCTATGAAAGGCTAGTTGGGAACCTTCTATGGACATTTTCTGCGCAGTTGGCTTAATGCCTATATCCTCTAATCAGACTGTAGACTATGCTCAATGGCAGAAAAGCCAGAATTTAAGATGAATAACATATATTCCTGTTTTTGAAAAACACATTCAAGGGAAAAACAAACAGAAAAAAGAATAATTACAGGTTATTCCTGCCGGGAGATTTAGGAAAGTTTTGCGGAAGAGTTGGTTTTTGTGTTGGATTTGGAAAAGTACATACAAATTTGGCAGATGAAAGTGGCAATTGGAACAATAAATATAAGAGGCATGGAGGCATATAAGAGCATGGTTGTTCATCCCTTCTGCAAGCAATTCTGGCAACTTTGTACTCCGTTTCTTAATTTCTAAAGTGAGAATAATTGTAGCACCTACCTCACAGGGTTGTTGGGAAGATTAAATCACTAAGAACAGTGTTTGATGCATGGTAAGTACTAAATAAATGTTGTTTCTTGGGGGCTGGCCCCATGGTGTAGTGGTTAAGTTCATGCACTCTGCTTCAGCAAACCTGATTTGCGGGTTCAGATCCTAGGTGCGGACCTACACACCTCTCATCAACCCATGCAGTGGCAGGGACCCACATGCAAAATGGAGGAAGATTCGCTTGGATGTTAGCTCAGGGCCAATCTTCCTCAAGTAAAAAGAGGAAGATTGGCAAGAGATGTTAGCTCAGGGCCAATCTTCCTCACCTAAAAAAAAAAAAGTTCTTGTAACCATCATAGCCATCACCATCAACATTACAGTTGTTAATGGCATCCTACTATGTGCCAAGTATTCTGGGTTTATGCACCAGGGATAATAAGAACAATATTGTGTGCTATGTGCTTTGCTTTATCTCATTTAATCCTCTCAACAACCTATGAAGAATACCATTATGAGGAATCTGGGGCTCAATGAGGTTAAGTAACCTGTTCATAACATAGATCTGATTTCAAAGATTATGCTGTTAACCACCAGTCTGTAAAGAATAAAGAGATGACTAACGAAGATAACTAAGAGAGTTCTTTGCTCATATCAGAATTAAAAATAAGAATAGTTATTATCTTTTGCAAAATAAATAACACGGTAAGTCTTACAGTTTTCTACTTCATCAAAGCGCTTACAGCAACATGTACACATTGTGACACCTTTGGGCTTGAATTTTCCCTTCTCTTCCTCTTGCTTGTTGCTGGTAGCTAAAGTTTTTCACCTCAATTTTCTTCAGATCCAAACCACATACTTTGTGGCTGTGTCCCTGGGAATCATGTAGCCTTTTCTTGGTTCTGGTTGACTGAAGATAGAAATACAGTGATCGGATGCCTCTGAAGGCCTCAGAGGTTTCAGTGGAACCCTTCGGGCTACAGTGAGTACAGAGTTGCTACACACGCTGAAACATGTTGTTTCTAAAGTGTCTGCCTTCCCTACAAATTAAGGATGAGTGTGATCCTAATAGGCTGCATTTTATGCCAGTTTAGGATTATTCACTGTCCGGGCATGTAATATTCTCAAGGTAAAAGCTTAGGCACTGCTTTTTTTAAAAGAATGGAAATGTCAGCAGCTTTATTTGTTCAGCTTCCTGAGCAAAGCACCTCTTAGAAAGTGCTACTTTGGAAAATGTATCAGAATGAACAAAGTACAGAGTTGCTTACTTGAGCCCCTCAAAAATTCTGACAATCTCAGAGACGTTTACTGAGTAAATGCTGCAAAATATTTGTTAAATGACCTGCCTTTGGAATAAAAACATAAATGAACCCCCTCTTGTGTTTTGTTGTGGTATTGCAAAACCACTGTTCATTACTTGGGCAAAGTGTCATCAATGTATTAATTATAAGGTAAACATTATTATGAAGCTCCCGGTTTTGCCATATATAAAATGCTCTTGGGTTTGTACAGTGCTTTATTCATTACAAAGCAGATGTTTTTGCGGATACTAAATCATTTTAAGCCTCAGGACAACCTCCCTGTGAATAGGAATTTAAGATGAAAGAACTGAAACTCAATTATAATAAATGACTTATCCAAGGTCAAACATACACTTACATTGAATCATACCTCTTTATGTCACAGAAAGACAGAAAACCAGCAGGCAGTTGTGCTACAGAAAGGGTGCTGTCCATGCAGTCTGGGGATCACTTGCTATATGGTCTTGTGATAAGCCTCTGCACGTGAGTTTCTTATCTATAAAATGGGAATGATACTGACAATATATTTTTTCACTTAATTCTTCTTTTAACTTATTGAGGTCATAATGGCTTATAACATTGCATAATTTCAGGTGTACATTATTATATATCAGTTTCTGTATAGATTGCATAATGTTCACCACCAATAGTCTAGTTTTTTTTTTTTTTTTTTGGTCAGGAAGATTAGCCCTGAGCTAACATCCGTTGCCAATCCTCCTCTTTTTGCTGAGAAAGATTGGCCCTGTGCTAACATCTGTGCCCATCTTCCTCTACTTTATATGTGGGACGCCAGCCACAGCATGCCTTGATAAGCGGTGGGTAGGTCCACACCTGAGATCCGAACCTGTGAACCCTGGGCCACCAAAGTGGAGCACACAAACCTAACCACTCCGCCACCAGGCTGGCCCCCCCAATAGTCTAGTTTTTATCTGTCACCATGCATATGTGCCCCTTTACCCCTTTCACCTTCCTTTCCACCCCCTTCCCTCTGGTAACCACTAATCTGTTCTCCTCTCCATGTGTTTATCTTCCACATACGAGTGAAATCATACAGTGTTTGTCTTTCTCTGGCTTATTTCACTTAGCACAATAACCTCAAGGTCCATCCATGTTGCTGCAGACAGCACGATTTTGTCTTTTTTTGTGGCTGAGTAGTATTCCATTGTATATATATATATATATACACATATATCATATACCATATCTTCTTTATCCATTCATTGTTTTTTGTTTTTTTGTGTGTGAGGAAGATTGGCCCTGAGCTAACATCTGTGCCCATCTTCCTCTATGTTGTATGTGGGACGGTGCCACAGCATATCCGTTCATTGTTGATGGGCACTTGGGTTGCTTCCACATCTTGGCTATTGTGAATAATGCTGCAATGAACATAGGGGTGCATACATCTCTTTGAATTGTTGATTTCATGTTCCTTGGATAAACACCCAGCAGTAGGTTACCTGGATCATATGGTATTTCTATTTTTAACTTTTTGAGAAATCCTCATACTGTTTTCCATAGTGGCTGCACCAGTTTGCATTCCCACCAGCAGTGAATGAGGGTTCCCTTTTCCTCACATCCTCTCCAATATTTGTTATTTTTTGTCCTGTTGATTCTAGCCATTCTGACGGGTATACGGTGATATCTCATTGTAGTTTTCATTTGCATTTCCCTAATAATTAGTGAGGTTGAACATCTTTTCATGTGCCTGTTGCCCATCTCTATATCTTCTTTGGAAAAATGTCTGTTCATATCCTCTGCCCATTTTTTGATCAGGTTGTTTGTCTTTTTGTTGTTGAGTTGTATGAGTTCTTTATATATTTTGGAAATTAACCCCTTGTTTGATATATGATTTGCAAATATTTTCTCCCAGTTGGTGGGTTGTCTTTTCATTTTGTTGATGGTTTCCTTTGCCTTGCAGAAGCTTTTTAGTCTGATGTAGTCCCATAGTTTATTTTTTCCATTGTTTCTCTTGCCTGAGTAGACATGGTATTCGAAAAGATACTGCAAAGACCAATGTCAAAGAGTGTACTGTCTATATTTTCTTCTAGAAGTTTTATGGTTTTAGGTCTTACATTCAAGTCGTTAATCCATTTTGAGTTAATTTTTGTGTATGGTGTAAAATAATAGTCTACTTTCATTGTTTTGCACGTGGCTGTCCAGTTTTCCCAGTACCATTTGTTGAAGAGACTTTCATTTCTTCATTGTATGTTCTTGGCTCCTTTGTTGAAAATTAGCTGTCCATAGATGTATGGCTTTATTTCTGGGCTTTCAATTCTGTGCCAGTGATCTGTGTGTCTGTTTTTGTGCCAGTACCATGCTGTTTTGATTACTATAGTCTTGTGGTATATTTTGAAGTCAGGGGTTGTGATGCCTCCAGCTTTTTTCTTTTTTCTCAGGATTGCTTTGGCGACATTGACAATATTGATAACACCTCCCTAAGTGTTAATGTTAAGGTCAACATAGTGATTCACTCATTCACTCAATAATTTTCTCATAAGAAAGTCATGGAAACACTATTTTTAATGCGAAAAAAAAAAAACAAAAAACAACCCTGGAAATAATTTAAATGTTCATCAATACAGGAATTGACTAAAAATATGTATATCCATTCTATAGAATATTATGGTGCTATAGAAGAGAATAACTTACATCTAAGTGTGCTGTCTTGCTCCTGGGATCCAAACCTGTAAACCCTGGGCTGCGGAAGTGGAGCACATGCACTTAACCGCTTGTGCCACCGGGCCGGCACCTCAATAATTTTTTATATTTATTGATTACATGTTGAATGGTAATATTTTGATATACTGGGTTACACATATTATTCACACTGACTTCACCTGTTTTACTTTTTCAAATGTGAATACTAGAACCTTTAAAATTACATGTATGGTTCACATTATATCTGTATTGGACAATCAGTGCTGGTCTATAGGGATTTCCATTATATACTAGGAGAAAAAGATCAATCACAAAGGTGTGTATTTATATATCTTTGTAATTATATATATGTGTATATATATACACACATACACACACGTATAATATAATAGACATATTATGAATCCATAAATACATACACATATCATTAACCCATTTAAAACATAAAATAGAAAAAAATTCCTATATATGTTATGTATGTGAATGAGTGTGGGTGTGGGATGTGTTTGTGTGTTTGCATAGGTACAGAAAAAAGTGTGGAAGGATACACACCAAACCATTAACAGTGTGGGGCTTCGGGTAGAGAAGATGTATACATTGAGGAGCAGAGAAAATTATTGTCTTTATTTGGCCTGTTGGAAGGAACTTGTATTGCTTTTGTACTTGAGAAAGAAATTAGATGGGCCGGCCCCGTCGCTTAGTGGTTAAGTGCGCGCGCTCCGCTGCTGGTGGCCCGGGGTTCGGATCCCGGGCGCGCACTGACGCACTGCTCCTTGGGCCATGCTGAGGCCGCGTCCCACATACAGCAACTAGAAGGATGTGCAACTATGACATACAACTATCTACTGGGGCTTTGGGGGGAAAAATAAATAAATAAATAAATAAAAGAAATTAGAATAAAGTATGTCTAAATGAATATTTCTTTTTTTTTATTGATGTTTTTAATAGTTTTTAACATTGTGAAATTTTGGGTTGTACATTTTTGTTTGTCCGTCACCGTATATATGACTCCCTTCACCCCTTGTGCCCACCCACCACCCACACTGCCCCTGGTAACCACAGTCCAGTTTTCTCTGTCCATGAGTTGGTTTATATTCCACATATGAGTGAGATCATACAGTGTTTGTCTTTCTCTTTCTGGCTTATTTCACTTAACATAATACGCTCCAGGCCCATCCATGTTGTTGCAAATGGGACGATTTTGTCTTTTTTTATGGCTGAGTAGTATTCCATTGTATATATATACCACATTTTCTTAATCCAATCGTCAGTTGAGGGACACTTAGGTTGCTTCCACTTCTTGGCTATAGTGAATAATGCTGCAATGAACATAGGGGTGCATAAGCCTCTTTGGATTGTTGATTTCAGGTTCGTTGGATAGATTCCCAGTAGTGGGATGTCTGGGTCATAGGGCATCTCTATTTTTAATTCTTTGAGGAATCTCCATACCGTTTTCCATAGAGGCTGCACCAGTTTGCATTCCCACCAGCTGTGTATGAGAGTTCCTGTTTCTCTACATCCTCTCCAACACTTGTTGTTTTTTGTCTTGGTGATTATAGCCATTCTAACGGGCGTGAGGTGATATCTTAGTGTTGTTTTGATTTGCATTTCCCTGATGATTAGTGATGTTGAACATCTTTTCATGTGCCTATTGGCCATCTGTATATCTTCTTTGGAGAAGTGTCTGTGCATTTCCTCTGCCTATTTTTTGATCGGGTTGTTTGTTTTTTTGTTGTTCAGTTGTGTGAGTTCTTTATACATTATGGAGATCAAACCCTTGTCAGATGTATGTTTTGCAAATATTATCCCCCAGCTGGTGGGTTGTCTGTTCATCTTGATTCTCGTTTCATTTGTCTTGTAGAAGCTCTTTAATCTGATCAAGTCCCACTTGCTTATTTTTTCTTTAGTTTCCCTAGTCTGGGTAGGCATGTCATCCGAAAAGATTCCTTTATGATCAATGTCAAATAGTGTGTTGCCTATATTTTCTTCTATGAGTTTTATAGTTTCAGGTCTCACCTTCAGGTCTTTGATCCATTTTGAGTTAATTTTTGTGAATGGCAATAGCAGATGGTCCACTTTCATTCTTTTGCGTGTGGCTGTCCAGTTTTCCCAACACCATTTATTGAAGAGACATTCCTTTCTCCATTGTATGTTCTTAGCTCCTTTGTCGAAAATTAGCTGTCCATATATGTGTGATTTTATTTCTGAGCTTTCAATTCTGTTCCATTGATCTGTGTGTCTGTTTTTGTGCCAGTACCATGCTGTTTTGATTACTATTGCTTTGTAGTATGTTTTGAAGTCAGGGATTGTGATGCCTCCTGCTTTGTTCTTTTTTCTTAGGATTGCTTTAGCTATTCGGGGTCTTTTGTTGCCCCATATAAATTTTAGTATTCTTTTTTCTGTTTCTGTGAAGAATGTCATTGGGATTCTGATTGGGATTGCATTGAATCTGTAGATTGCTTTAGGTAATATAGACATTTTAACTATGTTTATTCTTCCAATCCACGTGCATGGGATATCTAAATGAATATTTCCCTTTTTTTTTTTTGTGAGGAAGATCAGCCCTGAGATAACATCCATGCTAATCCTCCTCTTTTTGCTGAGGAAGACTGGCTCTGAGCTAACATCTATTGCCAATCTACTCCTCTTTTCTCCCTGAAGCCCCAGTAGATAGTTGTATGTCATAGTTGCACATCCTTCTAGTTGCTGTATGTGGGATGCGGCCTCAGCATGGCCGGAGAAGCGGTGTGTCGGTGTGCGCCCGGGATCCGAACCCAGGCCCCCAGTAGCGGAGCGCGCCCGCTTAACCGCTAAGCCACGGGGCTGGCCCCTAAATGAATATTTCTTTTTTTTTTTTGTGAGGAAGATCAGCCCTGAGCTAACATCCGTGCTAATCCTCCTCTTTTTGCTGAGGAAGACCGGCCCTGAGCTAACATCTATTGCCAATCCTCCTCCTTTTTTTTTCCCCAAAGCCCCAGTAGATAGTTGTATGTCATAATTGCACATCCTTCTAGTTGCTGTATGTGGGACGCGGCCTCAGCGTGGCCAGAGAAGCGGTGCGTCGGTGCGTGCCCGGGATCCGAACCCGGGCTGCCAGTAGCAGAGTGCGCGCACTTAACCGCTAAGCCAAGGGCCGGCCCTAAATGAATATTTCTTAAGCTTATTCTATGCCAGGCAGTGTGCTAGGCTCTGGGTATGTAAAGATGAAGAAGATAGTGACTTTGTTTTAAAAGGAGCTCATAATCTAAGGGAAGAGGCAGAACAGTCAATCAACAATGATGTTGAACCGTGTTGCGGGCTGATAGAGGCATGAACAGGCAGCCCGCAAAGCATAGGGAAGAGGGCTCTATTTTATTCTCAGGAAGTGGTCAAGGGATGTGTGCAGAGAATGTTTACTGCACAAGTTGATTGAGTTGGAGCTATATCTTGCTTGACACTTACTTTTCCATTTGGAGATGGGTTTAAAGTGCATTCCAGACAGAAGGAACTAAATTTTGGAATACAGGGATGCAAGAAACAGCAAGAGGCCTTTGGAAACTGCCAGATCATGTGAGGAGGTGGGGATAAATGAAGCTGAACAGGTAGACATGGTTCGTATTTAGAAGGGCCAGATGTGCTAATGGAAGGATTTTCATTTAGTGCTAAAGGCTTTGAACCTCCCTCATAGAACAGGAGAAGGACATGATTAGATTTGTATTCTAGAAAGATCATTCTAGCTGCAGAGTGTATAGACTATAGGAAAGACAGGGGAAGCAATGGTTTTGATACTGAACCTCTTAATCTTAAATTCATGTGCCTGATGCACAGCAAGACAAACACTGAATGAGATATCGGTGCTTGGAGATGAAGAAAGGCCCCATTTGAGTTGGCCAAGATGAGAAGGTGGGAGCACTGGTTTGCTCAAATCTGCCTTAACCAGAGCAAAAAGAGGGGAGTTTTTATAGAGCTAATGGGCTTGCCAGGAGGAGCTTTGGAGAAACAAACAGGTCACTCCAGATAAGCCCCAAGACAATCTGCAATGGCTGCTGGGGGCCGGCCGTCTGGAGATTGCAACCTCCCTGAAGGCATTCTCTTTCTTCTGCAAAACAAACTCATAAATCAGTCACTCCTCAAGTTAAACAAGAAAAGAGCAAATTGACAAAAATCATCTATGTCTGTGTTGGGAACAAGGTCAAAAGGCAATCATGTTCTTATTGAATATCTACAGTAACCATCAAGTACCTGGCTTCAGTTTCTGTATTCAAAGAGCTTACAGCTTACTTTGGAAAAGAGACAAGTGATAACCAGCATTTACCAAGTGCTTACTTTGCCAGGCATTGTTCTAAATACTTCACAATCGTTAACCCTTTTATTCTTCACAACTTACCCTATGTTGTAGGTAGTATTTTCACCCCTCCATTTCACGGAGAAGGAAATTGAGACACAGAGGAGTCAAGTCACTTACCTGGGGACAACCAGGCAGGCAGGCTGAGCTTTGGAGATCAAGAACTTATCCCCCACATGATATTGTGTCTTAGATTTATAATGAAATGTGTTCACTTCTAAGCCAGGATAGGTGTCTTGGGGACCATCTTAACCTAGACTGGGAGAATCAGGTAAGTCTTCCTATCCCAGAGGAGATGACTTCTAGTTTGAGATCTGCGTAGACTAGAGTTCATGGGGAGGGGGGTCACATAGTACTCTCTAGGGAGGGGGAGCAGATTGTTTAAAGGCCCTGAGCTGGGAAAGGGCATGGCATATTGAGAACAACTGAAAGTCATTCAGCATGACTGGGTCATAGCGTGGTGGGGAGAGTGGGGTTGGTGAAGTGAGCAGGAACCAGATCAGGTGGTTGTTAAAAAGTTTTTTGACTTCAACCTAAAAGCAATGAGAAGCCATTGAAGTATATGCAATGTAGGGAGTGACTAGTTCCGCATTTTAGATTACCCTGGCTATTATGTGGAGAATGGATTGGAGAGGGCAAGCGTGCAGGCTAAAATCCTTTAGGATTTTCTTTGAGTCATCTAGGTGGCCGGGATTTAGGAGGAATGGAAGGAAACAGCCTGGGCAACTGTTCATTGAATGCCTATTACCTAAATTAAATTGGCATATATTAAAGACAATTTTTGTAAGGATTTTTTTGTAACAAGGCTAAAGCAGTTAGCACACTGCATGTGAGTTCTTCATATAGAAGTGTCAATGCAAATAATCCATAATCAATCTATAAATCAAAATTGGGGTGAGTTTATTATGAGCCAGATTTGAGGACCATATAGCCCGGGGCCTTCCTTCCCCAAGGAAGGAAGGGCACCAAAGAAGTGGGGTGTACGGAGCAGTTATACACGGTCAAAGAGCATGTATCACATATGATTGCGATGTCCCTTTACAATAATCACAAGATTGTCCTGTTGGCACAGCAATTGATGGACACAGCAGGCATCAGGTCTGCTGTCTTGATGGGCACAGCAGGTACCAGGTCTGTTGTCTCAAGTTGGGTGGTCACAAGATGAGGACAGCAATCAAATCCTAGCCTAGGGAGAAAAGCTTATCCTTAAGGAAATGCCAATGTGGGGGAAGTTACATCCTTATCTTAAGGGCATTTGTTCTTGTCTTCGGGGACGTGGTAAATGCTTAAAGCAGATATACAATGCATGTTCAAAAGCCACATCAGGCCCTTTTGGAAAAACAAGGTCAGGCCAAATTAGTTTTACACCAAATGGCTTCCTCATATACTCCAATATGTCCTATTGCTTGCCATTTATTTATCAGAAGTGAGCTGGAGAGCACTGGGAGGAAAAAATGAGGGTTTTGTAGCCACATAGATGTAGGTTCCAATTCTGACTCTGCCACTTACTAGATCTGTGACCTTTAATGAGTCACATGGGCCTTCATCAAGTAAAAACTCTACCTTCTCATTCTGGTTGGAGCCACCATCATCTCCAGCCTGGAATATTACAGAATTCTAGTATTCCGAACTGGTCTCTCTGTTTCCAACCTTGCCCTCTTGATCTGATTCCTTAGAGAATATCTTAAATAATAATTTTAAAAGGTAGATTATAGTCCTCCTCTGCTGAAAATCTTTCAATGGCTTTCCATTTTACTGTTCATTTAAATAGCCTATAGGACTCTATACTATCTCTACCCCTTTCTCACCTCATCTCCTGCTACTCTCCCTTCACCCCTCCCACTTTCTACTGTGCTTTAGCTAGAGATCCCTTCATTGTTCTTCAAATAGTACAGGAGGCAGCCTCCTGCCTCAGAGCCTTTGCACTTCTCTCTCCCTGTGCTTGAAATGCTATTCCCTCGAGTTATTCCCATAGATTGCTCCAGCGTCAGTTCTTTACTCAAACGTCATCCTCAGTGAAGCCTTCCCTAACTACCCTAATGAAAACGATAATATAAAGGGCTATGGAGAAAAGACAAGAAAGGAGGGTACGAGTATTATCTTGAGTATTTTACTTATCTTGATTACTGTAGCTCCTCCCTCGAGAACACAGGCACGGGATTTTTGTCTTTTCTGTTCATATCCCCATAATCTAAAACAGTGCTTAGCAGATAGCAAACAATCAACAGATGTTTAATTGTAATGAAAAGACAGCGAACAATTACAAAGCACTTACTAAACAGGCCAGGCCTAGTTCTAAGAATTTTACATATTTAATTTCCACAATCCTACGAAGAAAATACAATTACTATCTTTATTTTACAGAAATGAGGGAATGGATGAAACTGAGGCTCAGAGAAATTAAGCAACTTTCCCAAGGTTACACAGCCAGGAAGCAGAGCGGCGATGTGTGGAATGAAATGAATGAAATTCGCTTTGGCAGTCGGGGATGGAAACTGACACGGTGGAAGCGGAGGCATGGGTTCCCGGGAGCGCGTACAGCACTGAGCGCGCGGCGCACGCCCTGCGGCCAAGGTCTAAAGGAGGACGTCGAGGTGCTTTGGGAACTGCGCGGCGGCGGCCCCACCGAGCCACCGGACTGCCATCACCTGCCGCCACTCAGTCCCCGGCGGACTGGAAGCAGGAAGTGGCGGCGGGCGTCGCGCGGGGTGACGTCAGAGTGGCGCCGGCGGCGAGGGGCGGGGGAGGAGGAGGAGCGAACGGGACTCGGGGGGCGGCTGCACAGTCTCCGGGATCCCCAGGCCTGGAGGGGGGTCTGCGCGCGGCCGGCTGGCTCTGCCCCCCGTCCGGTCCCGAGCGGGCCTCCCTCGGGCCAGCCCGATGTGACCGGGCCCAGCGGAGCCTGAGCAAGGAGCGGGTCCGTCGCGGAGCCGGAGGGCGGGAGGAACATGACATCGCGGAGGTGAGGAGCCCCGAGGGGCCCGGCGCGGCCTCGGCCCGGCCCCCGCCGCCTGCGGTCAGCCCCGCCCGGGAGGGGGCGCCCCGGCCGGGCTTCGGCCCGCGCCTGGGGTCAGCGGGCGGGCCCCTCCCGACGTCCGCGCCCTCCCGGGGCCGGGGGCCTGCGCCCGCCGCGCCCCCACCCCTCGGGTTCCCATTCATTTCCTGCCTCCCCGAGTTCCGGCTCCCGCAGCCCGGGGGATGCCCGGCAGGACGGGGGCAGGTAGAGCCGCCGCGGGAACGGCGGGCGCCAGCGGCCCGGCTCGGCGCCGCATTCCTGACCCATTGCCTCATGAGAATTGCCTCATGGTGATTCCGAAATAACCCCGCTCGCTTGGGGAGGCTCCTCGGCCCGGGACGCGGGAGGGAAGAGGAGGGAGTGGCGCGGGGCCCGGCCCCGGCGGTCGGGCTGCTCGGCGTCGCTCTGCTGGTCGCGCGCTTTTGGGGGCTTCGCTCAGCATCCCTGACCCCTTTATGTGCCTCTTTGCATCTCCTTCCCCCCACCCCTCACGTGCCAGAAATGGAAAAACTGACTGTATCTGCAGCTATTAGAAGTATTTCCTTCCTCTGCACTGTTCGCTTTGAGAGATGGGAGGGAAGGGAGCTGTATCTCTGGTTATTGAATCCTTCACCACAACCTTAAAAGTCAGGTAACATTAATCACCCCCGATTTACGGATGTGGAAACTGAGGCTCAGCAATAACATGCTAGTAAATGACAGGACTTGACTCTGAGTCATAAGGAGGATTAGCGAATTAATGAGATCTTTTGCAAGTGCAGGGTAATAATACCACTAATAGCCAACACTGATTTAGCTCTCACGGTAAGCCAAACACATTTAATCCTCACAATAACCGTTTGAGGTAGGTACTAACGTCTCCGTTCTAAAGATGCATAAACTGAGTTTCAGAAGTTACGCAACTTGCCTAAGGTCACTCAGCCAATAAGTGGTGGGGCCAGAATCCCCACTGTTAATCACCATATTGCTATTATTCTTTTATAACTATTGCTAATCATTTGTAGGCCTTAATTTTGTTGTTCAACAGTAGCGTGACGTATTGTTTTCCGATAATGATCCTGCTGTTTTGTGTCCTACTCTTTATATAAGATTCACACATAAGACCCATTGTTTAATCTTTTCCTTAATTGTCCTGTGAAGGTCACTATATTAGACATTTGAAAAACTATTTCAAGCTATTGGGGTTATTTGAATGAGAGACTTTTCAAAATGTTAGGTATGTCTTCTCAGGATATACCTGCACGTTATTCATTCGTGGAACTGGAATGAAAAGAGGGAGAAAAAAGAAAACTGAAAACTCTTAGGACGTGAGTGACTTGGACAGGTCTGTTGGCAAGTGCTTACAGATCTGGGTAATATATAACTGCATTTCAGCAGAACAGTGTATAGCCTCAAATGTTCTAATTCTTTAGGGAGTTTTTAAATAAAACAGTTGTCTATTCTTTAATCTGTCAAATAGTCATTGAGCCTTTTGTTCCTTGTGTCTGCTCTTCCAGACAAGTAAGGATCTGCTTCTTTAGGAGACAGAAAGGCTGGGGGCTGGGTAGGGAAGGGACTGGGTGGTAAGAGACCCTGCATTGTCCAGCTTGTTAGTGTATAGGCCGGGAAGTGTGGGTATAGCCAAGGCAGCAAGTGGTAAAGATGACAGTTTGAAATAGAGTAATTCCTCCTCCTCTCCAGCCCTGGTGTTTCTTACTCACCTATTACAGAAGAGAAATGTGTGCTACCTGAAAAGTCAGATTATGCACATAACACACATAATTGGGAATTATTTATTATTATTTTTCAGATCGTAGGTCTGTGTTCTTATTTTTTTAACCAGCTTTATTGAGGTATAAATGACATGCCATAAGTTGCATATGTTTAGGTGTGTAATTTGATAAGTTTTGACATATGTATACACTCATGAAACTGTCACCACAATCAAGATAATGAACATATCCATCACTGCTTGTGATGTGTCCTTGGGCCTTTATAATCCCTGCCTTGTTGTCAGGCAGCCACTGTTCTGCTTTCTGTCACTGTATGTTAGTTTGCATTTCTTAGAATTTTATATAAATGGAATTTTGTGTCTGGCTTCTTATGCTCAGCGTAATTATGTTGAGATTCATTCATGTTGTAGTGTGTGTCAAATAGTTCATTACTTTTTATCACTTAGTAATATTCCATTGTATGGATGTACCGCAGTTTATCCATCCACCTGTTCATGGACATTTGGATTGTTTCTAGAGTTTGGCTATTACAAATAAAGCTGCTCTGAACATTTGTGTACAAATATTTGTATGGACAAACACTTTCATTTCTTTTCGGTAAACACCTATCAGTGGTATGGCTGGATCATATATTAGATGTATATTTAACTGTTTCAGAAATTGCCAAACTGTTTTCCAAAGTGGTTATACCATTTGCATTCCCACCAGCAGCATATGAGAGTTACAGTTTCTCTACATCTTTGTCAACACTTGGTATGGTCAGTTTTTAAATTTTAGCCATTTTACTGCATATGTCATGGTATCTCATTATAGTTTTAATTTGTATTTTCTCTGGTGACTAATAATGTTGATCATTTTTTCATGTGTTTATTTGCCATCTGTATATCTTCTTTGGTGACATGTCTATTTGATCAAATATTTTCCTCCTTTTTAATGTAGTTGTTTGTTTTCTTGTTATTGAGATTTGAGAGTTCTTTCTTGTGGATACAAGACCTTTATCAGAATTGCAAATATTTTCTCTTAGTCTGTGGCTTGTGTTTTCACTTTTTTAACCATCTCTTTTGAAGAAAAGAGGCTTTTCATTTTGATCAAATCCATTAAATCCAAAAATTTGGTCAAATTTTTTTTATGGATCATGCTTTTGGTATCATTTCTAAGAAATCTTTGCTTAACCCAAGGTCTCAAATGTCTGCTCCAAGTTTTATAGTTTTAGGTTTATGATCCATTTCGAGTTAATTTTTGTATATGGCATAAGGTATGGATACATGTTGTCTTTTTTGCATGTGGATATCCACTTGTTCCAGCACTGTTTGTTAAAAAGCCTGTCTGTCTCTACTGAACTTGCACCTTTGTTGAAAATCAGTTATCCATTTATATGTGACTCTATTTCTGGACTCTCTTCTCTTCCATTGATTTGTCTCTCCTTATGGCAATACCACGTGGTCTTGACTATTGTAGCTTTACAACAAGTCTTGAAATCAGATAGTGTTAGTCTTCCAACTTCGTTCTTCTTTTTCAAATTATTTATTTATTTATTTTTTTGTGAGGAAGATCGGCCCTGAGCTAACATCCATGCCAATCCTCCTCTTTTTGCTGAGGAAGACCGGCCCTGAGCTAACATCCGAGCCCATCTTCCTCTGCTTTATACGGGACACCGCCGCAGCATGCCTCTACAAGCAGTGTGTCCGTGCGCGCCCGGGATCCGAACCGGTGAACCCCGGGCTGCCGCAGCGGAGCGCGCGCACTTAACTGCTTGCGCCACCGGGCCGGCCCCTCAAATTATTTTTAACATCAGTATTAATTCATTCAACAAGTAGTTACTGATAAAGCAGGATAAAGCAGTAAGATAGACAAAGATTATTATTCTTATGGCTGAGAGAGAGAGAGAGTAGGCAAGCACATGAAGAAATATGACAATTTCAGGTAGTAATAACTGCTGGCAGGGAAAAAAAAACCAGCAATGGGGAGAATGTGGTTAGTTTTGATAAGAGGTTTAGGAAAAGTCTCTGAGGAAGTGATTATATGAGTTGACTCCTGCCTGACAAGTATTATTCTGAATTTCGTTGTGCTTAATTATCAAAATAATTCTTTTTGATTCGTGTGTTTAGAGTTGAGGTTTGTATGCATTCAGTAGTTAAAATGTCGGTGTATGCAGTGTACGGATACCTGTCAACATCACAGGTAGGGAGAGGATGGCAGTGAGCAGTTAAGTGACTTCCCCCGGGTAATTTAGCAGTGGTAGTACTGAAGTTAGATTTTGAGGTTGCTTGTCTGCCCTGCTGTGCCTTGTTCAGCTGACAGAACTGGCTGTATCTCCAAGTCTTCCTTCAGCATATGGTACATCCTTTACATTGGCTTTCCTTCCTCTGAAAGATAATGCGCGATGACTTGAGCTGAGAGGAGCAGAAAATTTAGCTTGCTCTCAGGCTCTAGGCTTTTGGTTTATCTATTCCAGGTCAAGTACATTTTGTCCCAGGCTGTCCTGGGTGGCCATGTTTGTTTATCTCCTGTGGGAGTAAATAAACTTGCCTTGCTGAAAAAGAACAGTTCTATGTCTTTCCAGTTGAAACTGGGATGCCCTTATTAGTGTTATGTCCCAATGTAAGCTCAGGTTTTTGGCCAGAGCTGCTCAAATGCAGGGGCCGCTGCTAAGATGACTTACCTTTCTTGCATGGTCAGCGTGGAGACTGTTACAGAATCGCACAAGATCCTGGAAAAGCAGAGCCAGCCCGTGTTTGCGTTGTTACTAGTGGGCCCCGGTGTACTTGGTTAGGCAGCTCCAGAGCAATAGAGGACCCTGTGCTTGGTCCTCTTTCCCCTTGGGGAACACAGACAGCGCTTGCCGTCCAGTGCTGACCTTTTTACGGGAAGGCAAGGCAAATACTGATGTTTGGCAGGCTCTGTGGGAGTTGTGGGCTGCAACCAAGGGTTTGGGACCCCTGAAATGGAGTCAAACACCCTAAAATGCAGCCCAGTTCCTTACTGAGTTTTGGAGGGTTGTGAGCATTTAACAAACTTGTATGTGTGATAGTCCTTGGCAACCCTGAAATATGAAAGGTACAATTCATGTCTGCAAGGAACATTGAATTTAGAGAGAGAGAGACAGACTTGTACACCAGCTTCAAATGAGTTTGATGAAGGTAATGCCAAATTGAAGTTGAAATTTATCAGTATAGAACATACTGTTTAGAATACCTATATACTTGTTTACTGATGTACACATACATACACACTGTATATATGTCTTTCTGTACACACATACATATATCCACACATGCAATATGTTTATTTTAAAGATACTAGGCTACAGATCCAAGTCTCCATCATCCCATTGACGCACTCTCGTGAAATATTGATCCATTCATTCCAGAACTATTTATTGTGGGATTGCTAAGTGCCGGGCACTGTGCTAGGCATTGGGTGTTCCAGGTTTTAGGAAACAGCAAGTGTGAAAGTGCTGAGGCAGGGAAGTTCTTGGACTGCTCGAAGAACAGAAGGGAGCATGTGGAAGAGCTGTGAGACTGGGGACATAGGTGGGGATTTGACCACACAGGGATTTTTAAGGTTCTCAGTGTCGTGTGGACCACGCAGAGGAGTTTGGATTGTATTTTAAGAGCAATGCAAAACCATAGAAGGATGTGATCAGGGGAGCAGCATGAGCTGATCTATTTAAAAATATCCCTCTGGCTGCTGTGAAGGAAGGATGGTAGGAGGCCCGAGTGGACTCGGGGAGAGCAGACAAGCGAGAAAGGCTTTGAACTAGGGTAGAAGCCATTTGTGGAAAAACTTTTGGAGACAGTTTCCTTTTATTGCCTTGTCATCAAAGCAGAGAGGCTGACCAATCAAACTCCGCGAGAAGATAGTAATTTATAAAGATGTAGCTATCCACTACCATTAAAAAGCTGCCTTAACTTTTTTCTAGCCTCTGTTACTTAGAATACGTGTCCCTGTTGATCGCCCCTTCTCCATGAGTTATCCTTTTCCTCTAGAATATTAAAATTTAATTAGAAAAGAGGAATATTCTTGTAATCTGCAGAAGGTACCAAACTATAAACTTTCTCCCCAAGGACAAAGATAATGATTTTTCTGGAGCAGTGGGTAAGAAAGTTTTACCCAGCATCACTTTATATTTAGGCAAAAAACTGAAATTAGATTTTGAATTTCTAGTTTAAACTCCCTTCTTAGCATAGCAGCCTTGAGAATAAGTTCCTGAAATTATTGGCCTGCTTGACTGTTTCCCCACATCACTGGGGGAGGGGGATGCACAGATAAAACAAAATATTCAGCATCATTGTATTTTCTTTTTTGGTTCATCAGCATTTTTTTTTTTAAACTCACTTGACATAAATAAGTTCCTAGCCTCGGAAAGCTAAGCCTTTGCAGAAGCTGCATTCACTAATGAGGGATTTAGATTTCTGGTGTGATTTCCCAGCAGATAGTTGGGTTTATAAACTCTTGCAGGGATTCGCTTTCATTTCTGCAAGCCCGCTCAGCACAGGGCTCGTGTGTTTTAGACGTCGATTTGAGGCTCTTTTTCACAAGTGTTGGTGTTGTGTGTGTGTGTTTTCAGTTCTTTCTGTGAGAGGGGTGGTAGTCACCTGGGCCATGTTATGACCTGAGATGCTTAATAAGTAATAGACAATGCCAGAGGATGGCTGGTTAGAAGGGGTTGTCAGGGGCTGGCAGGTTTGCAGGTGTTAGAATGAGCAAGAGGAAGACGCTCTTTCTCCTTCTCCTCTCCACCTGTGACTTTTTCTCCACGTCCCTCCTCTCAGTGTCTTTTATCCTACCTGTTTTTTCTTCACCCCCTGAAATTCATTCAGTCAAGGTCATTCATTAGGTGCCTACTGTGTCTATACGAGGAGGACTGGAAATTGATCTGTTTCCTCTCATCCTGTCTAGACCCACTGTGTTAATCGCCTTGTGGATAAACCCAAGTGGAGTCATACTAATTTGCGTTTTTCCCCTCCTTTTAGGTAATACAGATGCACTTACATTCTTTTTTTTTCTTTTTTTGGTAGAATAACCTTTACTGTTTGAAATCGCACTAGGTGGGAGATGGGGGCAGAGCTTAGAGATGTGTGGCCTCAGTCCCTAATATTACAAGTGTTTATGATCCTCGAGGCCAGCTCTGTAATATAATATTAATTCTCTTAACTCCAGTCTTCTTTACTCTCCCTCACTGAGATCTCAGGGGTTGAATGAACTCCTTATTAGTGATAAGCATGCTGCAAATCACAAAATGTCAGTGATCGAACACAAATATTAAACATATAATTGGGAAAGAGTTTTTGGTAATTACAAATGCTTTTTGGAAAAAACAGCTAAGGAAGGAGAGTTTACAGTGTATCAAAGCTCAAGTCAATGGGTTACGGACCTTTCAATTTCTAATTATATGCTATTTGAAATAATGTAGGGACAGCCCCTGAGACATGAAGGCAAGTTTATGGAAAGGCACGGTAACATAAATGATACATATGTCAAAGTGGCTTATGTGAAACTGACATAATTATGCAGGAGAAGAATCGATTCTGCATATCTTCCACCAGTAATAATGATGACAACAACAGTGATAACTAATGTTTATTAAGCCTTACTCTACTGTCCAGCCTTTGTGCTAAATGCCGGTTACTAAGATTCCTCTGTAAACATCACTCTCCTCTGTTCACTCTTAATAATATGATAGGTATAATTATAAGTTGTAAGTGGAATAATATAATTTATTTAATAAAAGGGTAAAGAGGCCACCACCTGCCTTATCTCCTGTTGCCAGTCTACCTGATGGGTGTCGGTGGTGGTTCCTAGCCTCACCTTCAGCAGCAGCGGTCACTTTTATAGTGTCCCTGGGCATCAGCAGGGTAGTCTCTGTAAGTGTTATTTCTATAAAATATGCAAAGGTGAGAACACAGGGTTATAATAGAAGACCATTCTGGATTCAGAGTCCTGCCTTAGAAATTTTTAGAAATAAACAGCAGAATGTAATGGTTAAAAGTTAGATTTCTGGAGTCCACTTTGCACACTGCTACCTGTCAAGCAATCAGTAAATGTGGCTGTAATTTTAACCAGCTGTAATATATAATAGCCAAGAAATTATTTTTTCCTTGCTATCAGAGCTAGTTCATAATTGCTGAAAAAAATGTGTTTGTAGTGATATAAACATGGAGACATTGGGGCCGGCTTGGTGGTGCAAGCGGTTGTGTGCCTGCTCCGCTGCGGTGGCCCGGGGGTCACTGCTTCGGATCCCGGGCGCGCACCGACGCACCGCTGGGCAAGCCATGCTGTGGCGGCGTCCCATATAAAGTGGAGGAAGATGGGCTCGGATGTTAGCCCAGGGCCAGTCTTCCTCAGCAAAAAGAGGAGGATTGGCAGATGTTAGCACAGGGCTGATCTCCTCACAAAAAAAAAAAATGGAGAAATCTTTTTTATGTTATAATTTATGTTTTTATTTAAATAGAAAATATTAGTAGTAGTAAAAATATAAATCTTTCTCCTCGTTGTCTCCGTACTCTCTCTTTGATGTAAATTCTCATCTGGCTTATTTATTTTATTTATTTCTTTTTTTGATGAGGAAGATTTGCCCTGAGCTAACATTTGTTGCCAGTCCTCCTTTTTTTTTGCTTGAGGAAGATTGTCCCTGAGCTAACATCTGTGCCAGCCTTCCTCTGTGTTGTATGTGGGATGCCGCCACAGCATGGCTGATGAGTGGAGTATGTCCACTCCTGGGATCTGAACCTGCGAACCCAGGCTGCTGAAGCAGAGTGTGTGGAGCTTCAGCCGCTACGCGACTGGGCCAGGCCCATCTCTGTCTTATTTACTTTCTTCGTCCTGCCATCTCTTTTTAGTACCTACTACAGTCAGCTTCAGGGTTAAGGATGCGTAACTTACTGATGGTGGAAGTCATGCTGGTGACTTCAGCAAATGGATTTATCAGAAATTTGTATTCAATATAAACAATTTTTGCCTTTTTATTTGGAGTTAGGTTTCAAACTTAGAGAAAAGTTACAAGAATAAGAATAGCACCAAAAATACCAATATAAATAGAATACCATTTACCCAGATTTACCAATGTCAGCATTTTATCCCATTTACTTTAACATTCTGTGTGTGTGTACATACACATATAATATTTTATAATGTTTCTCCTGAACATTTTGAGGGTAGTTAGGTATACCATAGCCCTCTACCCCTTAATACTTCAGTATATATTTTCTAAGAATAAGATTATCCTCATTAATTCTTAACTTGAGCAATTTTACCATTGATAACAATACTTGTGTCTCATCTGTTGTAGTCCAGCTGTGCCAGTTGACCCAATAATGTCCTGTATAGAACTTTTTCCCTCTCCCCTACAGAATCCAGTTATATTTAGTTGTTAGGTCTCCTTAATCTGGAATATTTCTACAGCCTTTCTTTGTTTTTTATGATAGTGATTTTTTTGGAGAGTACACCTCCTCCCTTCCCCTTTTAAAACAGATTTCTCATTTTGGATTTGTCTGATGTTTCATCATTATTAGATTTAGCACTTTCAGGCAGAGTACTGCATAGGTGATATTGTGTGTTCTTGGGTATCATGTATGGAGGTACATGATGTCCGCTGATCATGTTAATCATCCTCAGTGACCACGTGGTCAAGAGTTTGTCCAGTTTCTTCGTTGTATGATTACTATTTTCTCCTTTTAAACTAATAAGCAGTTGATGGGGAGACAGTTTAAGACCATGCAGATATCCTGGTCCTCCCACAATTTCTCTCTGGATTTAGCATCCATTGCTAATTCTTGCCTTATCCAGTCTTTACCATGATGCTTGCTAACTGCAGATCAGAAATGTTTAAAGCTATCCTTCAGCTCTGTACAGGAGTAGCTTCTTTTTTTTAATAGATGCTGAAATGTTTTTTATGCACTTTGAAATATTTCTTTTTTTTTTAAATTTTTTTTTTTTAATTTTATTTATTTATTTTCCCCCCCAAAGCCCCAGTAGATAGTTGTATGTCGTAGTTGCACAGCCTTCTAGTTGCTGTATGTGGGACGCAGCCTCAGCATGGCTGGAGAAGCGGTGCATCGGTGCACACCCGGGATCCGAACCCGGGCCGCCAGCAGTGGAGCGCGCACACCCAACCTCCAAGCCACGGGGCTGGCCCTGAAATATTTCTTTACAAATTAAATTGCAAATTGTGAAAACATAAAACTGTGCCTTATCCTCAACTTTTTTCAATCCAAATAATTAGGAAGGAAAGCGTAATGTAGTATTTTATGTTTTTTTCTTGCTGTGATAGCTGGCCTTATTTAATGTTTAGAAAAATGCAACTCACATTAGTAAATAAAAATACATGTATTTCTTTAAAGTATTTATGCTTATTGGCTTTATTGAAGGGAGAAACAAATTCAGAATATAGGTGTGATTCTTTTAAATGCACTTAATAGAAAAAAAATTATATTTTCTTCTGAGTCATAAATTAAACAAAGCTTAAAGCCAAACAGTTGATATTCTACCAAAAGCCTGGTAGAATGGTTGCTAAACTTTGTAGAGGTGTTTATGACTTTGGTTCTTTTCTTCTACCATCCAGTATGATAGAACTTTCCAGTTGTATCAGTTTATATATAAAATTTCATTGCTTTAAATGGGGTCTGTTTAAAGGGCTGTGCAGTGTAGTCTACTTTAGCTGGTTGTAGTGTAGAAAGAACTCTGAGCAGCTGTTTTCTTTTTTAAATCTATGTTTGTTATTATGGTTACCAACACCTGCATGTTTACAAGTGAGGGGGACAGAACAACACTGGGTGAAGTGCTGTAAGGGTACCAGTCTGGTAACAGAGACAAAGAGAAAGAGACCAACCAAAAATTCTCCCCGCTGATGTTAGCTTAGTTAAAATATCAAAATTTGATGTTTCCAAATACATGAGGAGGCTTTGGGGCAAGCTTTTGGCTTGTGCACAGGTGCCCTAGACCTTCACTTTGGAAATGCAGTAGCATACAGATAGGGGAAAATATCCTCCTCAGCACCCCAAATCGGGTAAGAATCGACTGAGTAATAGAAATAATCATCTCCCCACCTGCACTCCCGCCCCGCCTTGCCCCCCCAAATAAAGAGCTGGCCAGTTTGAAGAGAGTCTGTGCCTCTTTCTGACCGTGCAGGAGTTGTCTTTGTGACACCACCTAGGTGGGATGGGGACTGTGGCCGTGGGAGAGAGCAGTGACGGGCTCACCCCACGCCTGCTCTCCCTCTTCTCTTCTCGCCACACGTATTTATTAACGAGTAATGTGTTAGCCCCTTTGCTGGGGGCTGGGGGTTCACATTGGTGAGGAAACAGACAGCTTCTTTACCCTCACGAAGCTGCTGCTCTAGCCTATAAGCTGGCCGTTGTGGAAATGTATGAGGAGACTGTTGGTATCACCCAGGGGGAGCACATGGTGCATTGAGAGAGTGGGATGGGGCAAGATCTGACTGTGGTGGCGAGAAGCACGTGCAAAGGCTGCGTAGGGCACACGAGGAAAACAGAGAGGTCACCAGAACAGGATAGTGAAGTAGGGAACACACCTTGCAGGGTCCTGTTAAATTCTGTCACTTTATTCTAAGTATTTTATGCTTACTAAAAACTAAATTCCTAGTTCCAAAGGTGAAACTCTAAGGGCTGATTCTGTGCTAAGCATTTTATATGTATTAATTTATTTCCATCTCACAACAGTGCTGTGAATTGTTTTTCTAGGCATAGCAAGAAACCCAGAAGCCATAAAGGAAAAATCTGATAAATTTAACCATGCCCAAGATGAATTTCTGTGGGGGAAAAAATACCACAGAGTAAAAAGAGAAAAAAGCCAAGACAAATATTTGCCACACACATAATAAAGAATCACTTTCTGGTTATACAGGAGCTCCTATAAATCAGTAAGAAAAAAAATCCGGTAGAAAATGAACAAGGACAAACTGATAACTCAACGAAAAGGAAAAAAAGTGGTCTGAAAACTTGAAAAAGTGCTCAGTCTCACATAGAAATGCAAACTAGGTACCGGTTTCCGTAAATCAGATAGACCAAGATGAAAAAGTTTGGTAATATATGTAGTGTTGGCAAAAGTGAGAGGAAGCAGGGGCTTTTCACATTTATGGGAGTCGAAACTGGTACCTTCTTTTGAGTACAGTTTGGCAAATTCATCAGAGTTAAAAAAATCTCTTGACAAAGCAATTTTATTTCTGAAAATTTAATGTATAGATATACTTGTAAAAACGTGTAAAGATGATTGTAAAGGATGTGTTCTGCTGCATTATTTGTAATAAAAACCTAGGAATAATATAAATGTCCTACAATAGGGATTAAATTATGGATGGTACATTCTTACAATGCAATATTGTATAGCCACTTAAGAGAATATTTATATTCTGATATAGAAAGATCTTCACATTTTCGTAATTGAAAATATTGGGGTGTAGATCCGGAGAATTCCGTCTGTGTGTGTGTGTGTGTTACACAGGCAGGCATGGAGGGAGTTGGTGTTTGCATGCATGCACACGTAGGTAAGTATATATATGTATATGCATGAGACAGTTCTTAAAGATTAGGAAACTGGTAACTGTAGTTCTGACGAGCGCAACTGGGAGTCTGAGGGAAGCCTGGGCTTTTTCTTTGAATTTGGTGCCCACCTGTGCTATTATAATAAATGAATTAAAAAGATTTTAGAAAGTTTATATTTGTCTTCTCAACAAGATCCAAAAGGACGTTGATTCTGTAAAAAATTGGAGCAGCCTGAAGTAGCTAGCTGAGATAAGGAAAGATCAAATGGGAATGAAAAACAGGATAAGCAATAAAAGATCTTGATAGAAGTGTACATAGTGCACTTGAGGCTGCCATCACAGTGGTGAGGATGAAGACAGACCTGAGAAATTCTCTTAGAACCTACTTTTAAAATAGAAAGAAGGGGCCCGCCCAGTGGCGTAGTGGTTAAGTTCACGTGCTCCAGTGGCCTGGGGTTCACGGGTTTGGATCCCTGGTGCGGACCTGCACACCACTTATCAAGCCATGCTGTGGCGGCGTCCCACATATAAAGTAGAGGAAGATGGGCACGGATGTTAGCCCAGGGTCAGTCTTCCTCAGCAAAAAGAGGAGAATTGGCAACAGATGTTAGCTCAGGGCCAATCTTCCTCACAAACAAAACAAAACAAAACAAAAACAAAAACCCAGAAGTAAGAGTTGACGATGGTGACAGTAAGGGAACAGGTCCACAGATAGATCGTGGCAGGCCAGGCAGGATGACCGGTATTTAAAAATGCAGTAACTGCTGAGCCTGCAGTAGTTCATTTAGTGAAGACTAGTGATGGAGGACACTGGGAGAGAGCAACACTTCACCTTCCATAGAGGGGAGACAAAAATTATTTTCTTTTCGTTCATTTCATTAACCCAATAATTGTGGGTTTAAGGGTATTTTTGAAATACTACAATATAACCATCATTCTAAGTTTAAAATAATTGGAATCTTATGAGAATTAGGAATAGTGTGTCTGCCTTCCGTATCATGGAAGTAGCTGTCTTTATCTGGTAGAAGTGTTATATTTGCTTCATGAAAGGAAGTAGTAAGTTTTCCTTTCTTTTTGATTCTCTGGATAATTTATAGAGCATTGGGATTATCTGGTCTTTGAAAGTTTGGTAGAATTCTGTTTTAAAGTCATCTGGGCCTGGTGCTTTTCTGTGAAATAGTTTTTTAATTTCTTTCTCTATTTTTCTATAGAAATTGATTTTCCTAAGTTTTCTTTCCAGTGGAATCAATTTTGGTAGTCTGTATTTCTCTGGAAAATTATCCATTTCACCTAGATTTTCTAATTTATTTGTACAGCAGTCTGCAAAATAGTCTCTTATTTTTTAAAATTTCTTCTGTTTCAATGGTTATTTCCCCCTTGTCGTATCTTATTTTGTGTATTTGTGATTTCTCTTGTTTTTCTCCCTGATCAAGTTTACTAGTGGTTTGTCTATTCTGTTAATTTAAATAAGCAGAATTTTTATTTATTAATTGGATCTACTATTTTTTCTTTGATTTTGCTTTTATCTTTATAAAATATATTTCCTTTCTTGAGCTATCCTTTGTCCTTTTTCTAGTACTTTTTTTGAGCTGGGACTTTATTTTTATTCTTTTATATTTTTTATTAATGTTAGTGTTTGGTGTAGTGAATTTTCCTCTGATGACTCCGTTAGATGTATCACATAGATGCTGATATGTAGTGTTTTCATGGACATTATTTCTTACAAATTGTGTAATTTAAGTTTGTATTTCCCCCTTTTTTTGTGAGGAAGATCAGCACTGAGCTAATATACATGCCTATCCTCCTCTTTTTTCTGAGGAAGACTGGCCCTGGGCTAACATCCGTGCCCATCTTCCTCTATTTTGTATGGGACGCCGCCACAGCATGGCCTGACAAGCGGTGCATCGGTACGTGCCCGGGGATCCGAACCTGGGCCACCAGCAGTGGAGTGTGCGCACTTAACCGCTACACCATGGGCCGGCCCTGTATTTCCCCTTTTACCCAAGAGTAGTTTAATGGAAGTTTTTAAAATTTTCAGGTGGAAGGACTTTTCTGTTTTTTGGTTTTGTTAGTGGAGTTCAATTTCATTGCATTGTAGTATTGTATTGTGTAATATTTCTACTTTATGGAGGTTACTGTTCTCTTTGTGACCTAATATATATGATCAATTTTTATGGAGATGCTCTGGACACTTGAGAAAAATGTCTATTCTGTGTCATCAAGGTGTGGAGTTCAATATATGCTCATAAGATCTACGCTATTATTTATGTTGTTTAGATTTTGTATCCCCTTACCTATTTTTTTGTCCACTTGATCTATCTGGTATTGAATGTGGTGTATTCAAGTCTCCTATTGTTAGTGTGTTTTTAATCTATGTTTCCTTGAATAGCCTGTAGTTTTTGCTTCATAAAGGTGGTTGCTGTGCTGTTTGGTACATAAATATTTGTAAGTGTTGTGTATTCACTATGGATGGTCAGTCTCTTTTAATAGATAACAAACTGATTCATATTTATTGTTATGACTGATAGGTTTGGTATCAACTCTATCATAATATTTTATAATTATATGTATTGTGTTTTCTTTGCATTGTTTCTCACAAGATGTATCTTCTGTACTTTTTTGTTGAAAACAGCTTTTTCAGGGGTATTTGAGAAGGTTTGTGTTTTTGTTCTAGTGGTCACCTTTGTACTTACACCTTTTTGAATGTCCTTAGCCCTCTGTTTTCTTATTTAACTTTTATTATCTGGCTCATCAGATTTTTTTCATTATCCTTTAACACCATCTTTTGCCTATTGCCTATACAACGAGTTTTTTTCTATTTTCCTTCCCCTTTTCCCATTTTCTAGTTGCAATATTTCTACTTTGTCACAATATATAACTGTTGTACGTTAGTTTTCTGCCCTCTTTCCCATCTTTGTTTTAGTCTTACACATTCATTTATATATTCTTAAATGCTCACCATCAGTTATTTTGTGGATATTTCTTACCATTTAGTTACATGAAGCTTACCCTCTAGTAGATTGATCAGAAAAGACTGATAAGTACAGCATTCCCTTAGTTCTTGTATGTTGAAACCTGTTTTTCTATAGCTTTGATAGTTGAAGGATAACTTGGCTGGATATCAAATTCTTGGTTTATACTTTCTTTGATTGAGTTTTTAAAAAATGCTGTTCCATTTGTCAACTTGCTTTGTATGTTGGCTTTGAAAAGTCTGATGCTAATCTATTTTGTTTCCTCTAGTAAGTTATTTAATTGTTTTTCCTGGAGGCATTGAGAATTCTTTTTTCCTTTGTCTTTGAAGTCTAATAGTTTCATTAGAATATGTGTCAGGGTGATTGTTCTGTGTTAATTTTCCCAAGGACCTAGTGGGCCCTTTCAGTATATAGGTTCTCATCTCAGTTTATTTGTTTTGTCAATTTAGTTTCAAATATTAGTTCTGTTCCATTGTTTTGTTTTTCTAATTTTCCAGTTATATGTATGTTGTTTCTTCTTTGCCTGTTTTTGATATTAACCACTTTCTCTCAGATCCTTTTTACTTCTTTCTTCATCATATTTTTATTCTCTTGGTTCTTTTCCTGCCTTTCTTCAATGCTACTTATTAAATTTTCATTTGAGCCTATCTCCCTTGGGCACTTTATAATTTAGTCTTCATTTCTTACATGATTTTATTTTTTTTCTTCCTTTTCCTGAGTTCAGTCAACTCCTTTTTTACTTCTTCCTGCTTTTTGTCCATTTCTGTTAACTTTTAAATTTCTTATTTGGAATGTTTTTTTTAATATCCCAAAATGCTTGTTCAAGTATATTTAATTAAGATGGGAGTGTCATCTAATAGCTTTCTTCATGGTTGTTTATCTGGGGCTAGTTTTCAACAGCTGAGATGTGTGACTCTTCTTTTCTTTTTTTTTTTGTAGTGTACAATCTTTGTATAGACATTCACTTTTTTTCCTGTTCATTTTGTGGATCCTAAATGTTTTACAGATTCCTAGTTCAATGGCATCTTCTGTCAGTGTAGAAAAGTCTAGGATTTTTAGTGGATTTGTGTATGTATTTGTGTGATGGGGGAGAGTTTATTTATCCTCTGATTTTTTTGTTTTGTTTTGCGGAACCCTAAATTTCTCCCTTCTTCCCTTCCTTTTGTCACCTAATTGCCAAATGGAGCCTCTCTCTTGTTGGCCTTTTTCTTTCCCAGAGAGCATGCATTTTTAACACTGCCCCTGGAATCACGCTCCTTCCCTATAATAAGATTATTTATTTATTTATTTATTTTTCCCCCCAAAGCCCCAGTAGATAGGGGCTATGTCATATGTGTATGTCATAGCTGCACATCCTTCTAGTTGCTGTATGTGGGACGTGGCCTCAGCATGGCCAGAGAAGCGGTGCGTCGGTGCGCGCCCGGGATCCGAACCCGGGCCGCCAGCAGCAGAGCACACGCACTTAACCGCTAAGCCATGGGGCCGGCCCGACGCTCCTTCCCTATAAACAGGGCTCTGATCTACCAGAAAACTTTTTCAGTATTTTCACACTCCAGGTGGATTCTCTTTTTCTGGAGGTGGTTTTAGAGCAGTTTTAGGCCTTCCACTAACTCCTCTGCCACTAGATCTCTCTGCCATGTAGTTTTTCTCAGAAAGCCTTTGCTTGGCACAAAGGCTTGCAGTAGGAGGATGAGATCCCTCACTGAGATTTAGTATGTTTTCTTTCTGAACTTACAGACAATTTGGAAGTTTGGGCCTTTTCTATCTTCTACGCACGTTGAGGGAGTGGTTTTTGTGTATTTTTATTTGTTGTTATTATTATTTCCATTCTGTATTGTTTTTGAAGGATCTGTGGGGAGATGTGGATTTAGGCAGTCACTGTTGTTCTTGGCTCCTGTGAAATCCAGGCAGTGTTCTAGACACTTTGTAAATATATATACATATTTTTTTTGTGAGAAAGATCAGCGGGCTAACATCTGATACCAATCCTCCTCTTTTTTCTGAGGAAGACTGGCCCTGAGCTAACATCCGTGCCCATCTTTCTCTACTTTATATGGGACGCTGCCACAGCATGGCTCGACAAGCAGTGCGTCGGTGCGTGCCCAGGATCTGAACCGGCGAACCCCAGGCCGCCGCAGTGGAGCATGCGCACTTAACCGCTTGCGCCACCAGGCTGGCCCTACACTTTGTAAATATTAACTCATTTTATCCTCTCAATAACCCTATGACTCAGTGCTGTTACTATTCCTTATTTATTTATTTATTGATTGATTGAGGAAGATCAGTCCTGAGCTAACATCAACGCCAGTCCTCCTCTTTTTGCTGAGGAAGACTGGCCCTGGACTAACATCCATGCTCATCTTCCTCTACTTTATATGGGGTGCCGCCACAGCATGGCCTGACAAGCGGTGCATCAGTGTGCACCCGGGATCTGAACCTGGCCCGCCAACAGCGGAGCGCGAGCACTTAACCACTATGCCACAGGGCCGGCCCCTTCTTTTTTTTTTTTTTTTTTAAAACCATAAACCCAATGTTCTGAAAAAATTTGTTTCCAAGCCTGTGTTTATTAAATGATGATTAGTTTTCCCATTTTTGTTTCTTCCTCTAAGGAATATGTGCCACTCAGCTTCAGACTACCACACCAAGTAACTTAATTGTTTTGCAGCCAAAAGCAAAAAGATTTGACATTTTAATTAGCTTAAGTAGGTAGACAAATTGAGCATTAATGTAAGATTTCATTATACTTTTTGACAAGTTATAAATAACTGGAAGCCCTCTATCACTACCTTTTGATTCCCTAGGGCTATGGGGATCCAGATGGGAACCATAGATCAAAGAACCTGTGGACAAGATTTAAAAGAAAATGAATAGTTTCAATAATCATACTGAATGCAAAAGTATGGGATGCTGGAATGATAGGTATCTAATGAAGTGAGGTTGAGTTTTCCCTGGGCGAAATTCTGTCTTGATCTTCTGACGAGCTCTCAGAGGAAGTAAAAAGCAAACTAGTATTTTTTCCCTTTGATCTGAGCCTTGTGATTTTTCTCTAGGACAATCAGAATGATGATTAGATTTCCCTCAAAACTCTAGTAAGATGCTATAGGAAAAATTAAAAATAAAATAAATTTCAGTTAATGGAAACAACAGGAATGTTGATAGACTACATCTGGATTCTTGTTTTTTCTGATTATTTCTTGTCAGAACAATCCTACATTTATTATTATGATTTTCAATAATAATATCTAACATTTAGTGCTGAGTATGTACCAGACACTAGGATGACAAAGCATCTCAGATTTAACACGTACCAAATCCAACACTTGATTTTCCTCTCTCCACCCTTTTTGCATCTCTGTACGTGGTACCTCCAACCTTCCAGTTGGCTAGGCCCCAAACCTAGGAGTCATTCTTCCTCCTTTCTTTCTTTCCCGTCCCATATGCAATCCACTAGGAAATCCCGTTGGCTACCCTTAAAACACTCTGAGTTGGACTGTTGATCACTCTCCTGCTGCTGCCACCTCAGTCCTTGGCACCATCATTTTTTGCCTGGATTATCGCAGTACCTTTCTTAACTGACCTGTGTGCTTCTATCTTTGCACAGTAGCTTGAAAGATGATTTTTAAATATGTCAGATCATGTTGCTTCTCTGCCTAAAACACTCCAGTCCTTTCCCATTTCCAAAAAAATAAAGGCTGAAGTGTTTACGGTGTCCTCCGAGGCCCTGCATCATCTGACTTGTCATTACCTCACTGGCCTCATCTCCTACTCCTCTGTCCTCTAGCGGTTCAGCTGCAACGCCGGTGGCCTCCTGTGTACTTAAGCATGTCAAATGCAGTCCGCCCCTGTGACCTGGATCTTGCTCTTCCCCTTGCCTGCTGTGCTTCTCTCCTCTCCGGGCATGCACTGCATAACCACGCTTCACTCAACAACAGACCGCATATATGACGGTGGTCCCATGAGCTTAGTACCATAGAGTCTAAGTGTGTAGTAGGCTGTACCGTCTAGGTTTGCGTGAGTGTACTTAACGATGTTCGCACAACGACGAAATTGCTTAGCGACGCATTTCTCAGTATGTATCCCCGTCATTAAGTGACATGTGACTGCGTGTGTGCATGTTTCTGCCTCACTTCTTCCTGATTAAATCTGTTCGGGAAGGTCTGATCAAATGCTACATTATCACTAAGGCCCTCCCCAACCAGCCCATGTAAGTAGCATCCACCCCATTCTCTCCACACTTCCTGTTCTCTTCACCCTGCCTTATTCCTCTTTGTAGCATTTATTACCATCTGACATTTTATTTACTTTTCTTTCTTTCTTTTCTGTCTCCTCCGTTATAAAGAAAGCTTCTTGAGGGCAGGGACGTTCTGTTAGCTACTGTGTCTTCAGTGCCTAGATACCTTGTCTGTGATAGGTGCTCAGTAAGTGTTTGTTGAGTGAATGAATTTAGTAAGCCTTCTTCTTTATTTTCCCCGTTTATTCTTTTTTTAAAAAAACAGCTTTAGTGAGATATAGTTCGCATACCATATAATTCACCCTTTTAGAGTATACAGTTCAGTGGTTTTTAGTATGTTCACATACTGCAGTGATCACTACAATTTTAGGACATTTTTATCACCTTGAAAAGAAGCCCTGTACCCATTAGCTATCCCCCTTCTCTGAGCAAGCCCTAATCTCTATGGGCTTGCTTATTCTGGACACTTCACATCAATGGAATCATACAACATGTGACCTCTTGTGTCTGGCTTCTTTCATTTAGCATAATATTTTCAAGGTTCATCCAAATTGTAGCATTTATTAATACTTCCTTTTAATGGTTGAATAATATTCCATTGTATGAATTTTTAGTTTATTCCTTTTTTTCAATTGAAATATAATTGACATACAATATTATATTAATTTCAGTTGTACAACATAGTGATTTGACATTTATGTACATTATGAAATGATCACCACAAGTCGAGTAACCATCTGTCATCATACAAATTTATTGCAATATTATTGACTGTATTCCCTATGCTGTATGTTATATCCCTGTGACTTATTTATTTTATAACTGGAAGTTTGTATCTCTAAATCCCCTTCACCTATTTTGCCCATCCTCCACCCTTGGATTCCCAGTTTATTCTTAAAATGAACCTAAGAATTAGCATTTCCATTTTGAGGAATCCGAGGTGGAAAGAACTTGCGTGGGTCACAGAGTTAGTAAGTGGTAGAGCTCAGATGTGCATCTAGGTCTGTGTGGTCGGAGCCCTAACTGTAACGCTGTGCAGCTCTCTCTGTCCTTAATGCACAGTTTATGACAGCTCTTCGTCCTTGCATCTCTGTCTTCTTCACTGTTGTAAAACACTTTAGTTGGGGGCCAATATTTGTTGATAAGTCTCTTAAAAGTTCATTTTATTGTCAGTACCAGAACTCTACATTTAATATTGACTTAAGTTCCTGGGAGGATTGAATTAGCCTATAAAGGTCCACGATAATTTGACTTTGGAAATTACTCTTCTTACCACCAATCTTGTTGACATTTGGGATCCATGAGGGAAATTTTGCTGGATACTAGAGAGGATGAAGTGGATGCCATCTATGGTGGACTTCGTTTTTTGTGTGTTTTCCAAAACTTTTTATTTTGAAATAATTTCAAATTTACACAAATGTTGCAAGAATAGTACAAAGAACTTCTGTTTACTTTTCACCGAGATTTATCCATTAACATTGTATCACATTTGCCTTTTTTCTCTCTCTCTTTCTATACACACACACACACACACACAGTATATATAATTTTATTCTGAACTGTTTGAGAGTAAGTTGCAGACATGATGTCTTATAATCCCAAAATACTTCAGTGTGTATTTACTAAAAACAAGGACAATCACACACATAATCACAGTACCCTCATCAAAATCAGGAAATTTACATTATAACAGTACTATCATCAAATTCCTACTCCCCTTTCAAATTGTTTCTGTAATGTCCTTTATAGCAAAAGACAAAACAAACAACAACAAAAACCCTTCTTTTCCCTTTGCCTCCTTTCCCTCTGGTTCCTGATACGGTCCAGAAAGAATCATGCATTGTATTACTTGTGTCTTGTTACTGTTACTGGCCTGTAATCTGGAAAGTTCTTTGATTCCCTCCACCCCCTTCTTTCATGGTTTTGACATTTTTGAAGAGTACGTGCCAGTTAGTTTGTAGAATGTCACTCATTTTGGGTTTGTCTGATGCTCCTCGCAATTAGATTAGGTAATGTATTTTTGGCAGGAATATCACAGAAATGACAGTATGTTCTTCTCGGTGCATGATGTCAGGAGGAACGTGATGTCAGTTTAACCCATAGCTGGTGATGTTAACTGTTATCAGTTCGTTAAGATAGTATCTGTCAAATTCTTCTCTGTGAAGTTCATCAATATTTTTTACTTGTTAATTAACAAGTAATTAATAAGCATTTTCTGGGGAGGTACTTTGAGTTGCTATAAATATCCTGTCCCTCCTGAAAAGTTCACCCCCTAGTTTTTGCATCCATTGATGATTCATTTTTTTAAAAAATTATTTTATTGAGGTCACTATAACATTGTGTATGTTTCAGTTTCTATATAGACTGCATTGTGTTTACCACCAACAGTCCAGTTTTTATCCATCACCATCCGTTGATGATTCTTGCCTGAACTATTAATATGGTGGTTACCAAATGGTGATTTTCAAATTTTATTATTCCTTCTATATTTATTATATGTGATTCTTTGTGATTCTACTGTAATGAGCTTTCCTTTTCTCCCCAGGTATTTATTTATTTATTTATTTATGGTGAGGAAGATCAGCCCTGAACTAACATCCATTGCCAGTCCTCCTCTTTTTGCTCAGGAAGATTGGCCCTGAGCTAACATCTGTGCCCATCTTCCTCTGTTTTGTATACGGGATGCCACCACAGCATGGCTTGATGAGAGGTGCGTAGGACCGCACCGGGATCCGAACCTGCAAACCCCAGGCCGCTGAAGTGGAACATGTGAACTTAACCACTACGCCACCAGGCTGGCTCCCCATGTATTTTTTTTTTATTGTGGTTAAATATATATAACATAAAACTTAATCATTTAAACAATTTTTTTAAATAATTTTATTTATTTATTTTTTTCCCCCAAAGCCCCAGTAGATAGTTGTATGTCATAGCTGCACATCCTTCTAGTTGCTGTATGTGGGACGCGGCCTCAGCATGGCCGGAGAAGCGGTGCGTCCGTGCGTGCCCGGGATCCGAACCTGGGCCGCCAGCAGCAGAGCGTGTGCACTTAACCTCTAAGCCACGGGGCCGGCCCCAATTTTTAAGTGTACAATTCTGCGGCATTAAGTACATTCATATTGTTGTGCAACCATCACCACCATCCATCTCCAGACTATCTTCATCTTCCCAACTGAAACTCTGTACCCATTAAACAATAACTCCCCATTGCCTCCTCCCCTCAGCCCGTCACCCACCATTCTATTTTCTGTCTTTTTTAAATTTGACTACTCTAGGTACCTCGTATAAGTAGAATCATATAGTATTTGTCTGTTTGTGACTCGTGTATTTCACTTAGCATAGTGTCTTCAAGATTCATCCATGTTGTAGCATATGTCGGAATTTCCTTCCTTCCCTGTTTTTTTTTTTTTTTTGACGAAGATTGGCCCTGAGCTAACATCTGTTGCCAATCTTCCTCCTTTTTTCTTTTTTCTCCCCAAAGCCCAAGTAGATAGTTGCATGTCAGTTGTACATCCTTCTAGTTGCTCTGTGTGGGACACCGCCTCAGCATGGCTCGATGAGCAGTGTGTAGGTCCGTGCCCAGGATCCAAACACTGGGCCATCAAAGCAGAGCACGCAAACTCAACCTCTACACCACTGGGCCAGCCCTAGAATTTCCTTCCTTTTTAAGGATCAATAATGTTCCACTGATGTATGTAATCACATTTTGTTTATCCATTTATCGTTGATGGACACTTGGGTTGCTTCCACCTTTTTTGGCTATTGTGAATAATACTGCTATGAACATGGATGTGCACGTATCTGTTTGAGTCCCTACTTTCAGTTTTTTTGGGTATATACTCAGAAGGGGAATTTCTGGATCATATGGTAATTCTGTGTTTAATTTTTTGAGGAACTTCTGTTTTTAAAAATTAATATCTGTATGGACTCTTGGTTTCCTATTTTTTTTCAATGGGTTATAATCCGTTACTATCATTGTTTATTTTGAGGTACAAATTGTCCCTAATTTGGCCAGGAGGAGGCCCTTTAAGCTGGCTCCTGGATCCTTTTGACATGTTCTCATTAGAGCTCTTTTGTACTGTGACACAAGAAGATGTTCCAAGCTCATCTTACTGTTACTGCCCTAGCCCCCGAATCAGCTGTCCAAGGAGAACAGTTCCTTTTATTGGAGAACAGTATTTAGAAACCAAAATAAGGGTGCTGGTTATGCTGATTGCTGCTGGGGTGTCGTTGCTTCCAGGCCCTTTCAGAAGAGGGCGTGAGAAGATGTATATGTATGTGTGCATGTATACTTATACACACATACACAGAAATGTACGTTTATATTTCTCTATATATCTGTCTCCATGTGTATATTCAAAACTAGAGTTTGCATTGATACCTCCAGTTTCAGTCTAACACCACAGGGTTTATTCTGGATTCTCCCTTTCCATACTTGTATTTCCCTCATCAACAGTGAGAAACCTGGCTCCCATTATCCTCAGTATGCTTACTTATTTATTAAGTAGTTTATTTATTTATTTACTTACTTATTTGCTCTGTCCGACTTCATGTGCTCAATTTTCTAACCATATGGACTGTCTTTTTGGGCCTGGCCCCACCAGGTGCAATGGTTTAATACCCATACCCCTAGCCCCAGTCCCACAGACCGTGCCTCCAGCCCCACCTACTGTGCTCCCAGGATCCCAGGCCCCTGCCAAGAGGAAGGCATGGAGGGGAGGTGACCAAGGAGAAGAGGGAGAGGGGCAGGGGAGGTCTTGATTTGTATTGTTCTTACTCACTCATGGATGTTTTAGCTGTGAGGGTGTGGAAAGTAGTGCTGACAGTCGTCTGTTTTCACTGCTCTCTCTCTTTCTCTCTCTCTCAAGATGGTTTCATCCCAACATCACTGGCGTGGAGGCAGAAAACCTGCTGTTGACAAGAGGAGTTGATGGCAGTTTTTTGGCCAGGCCCAGTAAAAGTAACCCTGGAGACTTCACACTTTCCGTTAGGTAAGTTGGAAGTGAAAAAGAACCCTGCGAGTGTTTGCCAGGTAGGAAATGGTGAAACCACACTTGGACGACTGGTTCCCCTCATTGAGAGTTTGAAGGCCGGCCTGCTGCCCTGGGGTGAGGCCTGGCCCGCAGATCACACGTGATTCAAGCCTGCTTTTGGGGTTCAGGGCATGAGAGTGGGAGCCTGGGAAGTCAGCTGGAGGGATGTGATGGTGGGCATTTCTTCTCTTCTGAGAGACCCCTGAGGGTGAGTTGCAGCAGACCATGAGGGCTTAACAAGTTCCTAAGCCATCCACTGCTTGATCCTGGTTCCACTCATTCTGACCTGGTTCCCTGCCTTTTTCCTTTCCCTTCTGTTGATTTCTTAATGAGAAAAATACTTTTTAAGAGCTTCTTCAGATGGCTTTTCTTTTTCAAGAAATAAAACATCACTGAGGAAGTTGTGGTCCCGTTTGTTCCCGTGGCAGTCCCATCCCCTCCCTCTTTCCCCAAAGGAAACCGCCATCGAGAGGTTGGCATATATCCTTCCTGAGCATATTTTTATACTTGTACTGCATTTGTGCTATGTGTGAACAATATAAAGTTGCTTTGTGTGTTTTTAAAATTTACATAAATGTCTTTATAATATATCTATTATTCTGCAAGTACCTTTTAAAGTTTTTGAATTCTGCACTGGTACATATAGATCTAATTATTAATTTTAATGGCTATATAATATTTGAGTGGTGTGAATGTACCACATTTTATCCAGTCCCCTGTCGTTAGACATTTTTAGTTCTAAATTTTTTTGAACAGTATGTCCAACATCCTGTTACATATCCCTTTGGGCGGATGTGAGAGAGTTTTTCTAGTAATTGACTTTCTCTTATATACTTATTCTCCTTCCTCTACCTCATTTCAGGAGCTAGAACTGAATTGCTTTATGAATTTGCTTTTATTATTGTTATTTTTAAATAAAGAAGTAAGTAAAACATGTTCTTGAGGATTTATTTAGGATCCCCTTGGGACTTGGGAAGTCCCTTTTTGGCATTGATTAGTTTCTTGAGGAGCCACTGTCGTTGGCTTTTACTTCAGTCTTAGCACAAGGGGTGGATGGAAGCCTTGATGAAGTCTTCAGGGCTTGTCTCAGCATGGACTTCTAACTTACAGTTTTATGACGTTTGAGCTGTAAGAGTTTGGATGGAGATTATATGATGACGATGATGATGATGATAGTAAACATTATTGGGGACTTGACATATATACCAGGCCATCGTGCTAAGCGCTCTATACATATCATTTTATTTAATTTTCCCAACAACCTATGAATAAGTACTAGTGTTATCTTCATTTTACAGGTGAGTAAGCACAGAGGTTAAGTTAGTAAGCTAGTCTTATAGCCAGTAAGCAGCAGAGCCAGGACTACAGAACTGGTGGGTTTCTTTTTTTCTGTTTCCTCAACTTTTTATTTTGAGAAATTTCAGACCTATAGAAAAGTTGAAAGATGAGTGTAGTGAACACCCACATTCCCTTCACCTATTAACATTATGCCATATTTGCTCTTTTTGAGTGTGTGTATGTGTGTACGTGTATACTTTTTTTCCGCTGAACTTTTTGAAAATAAGTTGCAGGTATCAGGACATTATTTTTATTTTATTTTATTTTTTGGTGAGGAAGATTGGCCCCTGAGCTAACATCTATTGCCAGTATTCCTCTTTTTGCTGAGGAAGGTTAGCCCTGAGCTAACAGCTGTGCCTATCTTCCTCTATTTGTATGTGGGACGCCGCCACAGCATGGCTTGGTAAGTGGTGCGTAGGTCTGTGCCCGGGATCTGAACCCTTGAGCCCCGGGCCGCCGAAGCGGAGTGTGCGAACTTAACCACTACGCCACCAGGCTGGCCCCAGGGCACTTATTTTTATCTCTGAGTACTTCAGTGTGTATGTTCTATGAACAAGGACATTCTCCTGTATAATTACAATATCATTATTATATATAATAATTTTTAATATTGATTTAATAATATTGTCTAATATAGTGTCCATATTAAAATTTTCCTCATTATTTTAATAATGGCTTTTGAAGTAGTTGAAAACCCCAAACCCCCCAGACTAGATTCAGGAGCTAGTCAAGGATCACTCATTGCATTTAATTTTTATGTTTCTAGGCTCCTTTAATCTGGAACAGCCCACTCTCCTGACCTTTTTTTTTTTTCCTTCCCTCTTTTGGCTTTTCGGCATTGATATTTAGGCTAGTTATTTCATAGATTGTCCTCCAATCTGGATTTGCTGATGGTTTCCTCATTTTTAGATTCAGAGTAAACATTTTTGGCAAGCATGCTATGGAGATGATGTTAGATCCACTCCATTATTTCACGTCAGAAAGCACGTAATATCTATTTACCCCTTCTTTTGGTGGTATTCAGTTTAATCACTTGGTTGAAGTGTTTACCAGATTTTTCTGTTATAAAGGTGCCTTTTTCCTTTTGTAATTAATCAGTGGTCAGTGAGATGGTAGTTTGTGAGTATGTGAAGACTGCTTCCCCAACACATTTTCGTTTAATGTTTTTAGCATGCAGTGTTGAATTTTACCTGAATAAATTATTATATTGGCAATTGGAAAATTACTATTTTTCTAATTCTGTTATTTCTTCTACATTTATTAGTTGGCATTCTTCTAGAAAGAAGTGCTCCAATCCTCCACCTCTCCTTATTATTTTTGAGTATCACTATGGATTCATGGATCTTTCTTTTTTATCTAGTGCATTATAATTCATTGGCATCGTTATTATTATTTTTTTATTGTGAAATTTTTTTCTTTTTTTTTTAATTGTGAAATTTTTGTTGTACATTATTGTTTGTCAGTCACCATATAAATGCATCCCTCCACCCCTTGTGCCCACGCCCCCACCCCCCTTGCCCCTGGTAACCACCAAACAGTTCTATCTGTCCGTGTGTTGGTTTATCTTCCACATATGAGTGAAAATCATGCAGTGTTTGTCTTTCTCTTTCTGGCTTGTTTCACCATTATTATTATTATTATTTTTCGTGTTTGTGTGTGTGTGTGTGTGTGTGTGAGGAAGACCAGCCCTAAGCTAACATCCGATGCCAATCCTCTTCTTTTTTGCTGAGAAAGACTGGCTCTGGGCTAACATCTGTGCCCATCTTCCTCTACTTTATATGGGACGCCGCCACTGCATGGCTTAACAAGCGGTGTGTCGGTGTGCACCCAGGATCTGAACCGGCGAACCCCGGGCCGCCGCAGCGGAGTGCGTGCACTTAACTGCTTGCGCCACCAGGCTGGCCCCTCACCATTATTATTTTTGATGTTCAGTTTGCCCCAAATTTGGCCGGTGTGGCTCCTATATCCTTTTGACATTTCCCCAGTAATCTTTGAATACGTCCTTGCTTTGTGGCTCTATGAGATGTTTCAGGCCACTTTTATAGTTTTTTTCTCCAAACCTGGAATCACTCATTTCTCTCAGGAGCCCTGATTCCTTTAGTGGGGAATGGTATTTAGAAACCAAGATTTAGACGCTAGGTGTATTTATTGCTTCTAGGCCCTTACAGTAGACAAAACTGGGAAATAAATATTTATATATTTAAAACCAAGTGTTCTTACTGATAGTTCCAGTTCAACCGAACTTTCTCGCCTTTTCCCAGTCCACATTTGTATTTCCTTTCTCCTCTAGGGAGAAGTCTGGTTCCCGGCAGCATCAGTATATGACCTCATTTGGCCAATCCTATAATACAAAAATAGTTCCAGAGTTACTATACCACTGTCATTTCTAATTACAAACCCATTAAGTGAAGTTCATGATTTCTTTGGAGTCTTTTTGTTCTTAGACTATATCCCACTAAGGGTGTACAGTCAGTACTGTTCAAATGTACTGGGATTAATTTTCTGTGAAGTTATGAACTGGCTACAAAGTTAGATTCATTTCTTTCTGTTTGTATTCAGTTTTTTGGTTACGTATTCATCTTTTTTGATCCCTGTTGATTTAATTTTGTTTTTTAAATATGTGAAACATTTACAAGATTTAAGAATCAAACTATATAAATAGATATATTCTGAGAAATCTCCTTATCCGTACTCGTTGGCACCGTAATTCTATCCATCCCTATAGGTAACCACTTCCATTAATTTCTGGTCTATTTTTTTGTGTTTCTTTTTATACAGGAAGTAGAATACTAAATATACTTCTTTGTAGTTTAGTTTTTTCACTTACAGAAATCTTTTAGTGATCTCATCTTTTTAGTCAACTGCATAGCGTATAACTTTATACAGTTTCCTACAGATGGGAATTTAGTTGCTTCCAGTATTTTACAGTGATATATAATGCCGCAGAGATTATAATAACATTTTGCATATGTTTCATGCTTTTGGAAATCTATGCGCAGGATGAATTCCTGGCAGTGAGATAGGTGGGGCAGAGAGTAAATGTATATACAGTAGAGTTTTTCCAAATTCACCTTCGTGGTGATTGTATCGTTTTGCACTCCCACCAGTGTGTGAAGGTGCCTGTTTTGCCACAGCTTCCCAGTTGAATGCTGTCAGGCTTTTCCATTTTTGCCAACCTGATAGTTGAGAAATGGTGTCTCAGTGATTTTTTAATTTTCATTTTCTTATGATTGAAGCTGAACATCTTTTAATAAGTTTAAAGGCTATTTATATGTCTTTTTTGTGAACTGTCTTAGACCAGTGTTTTCAGCAACTCCTCAACACTGCCAAGTATCACGTTTTATATATTCCCTTATATATATTCATATATATATTGTAGACACTGTTATATGTGTGTGTGTGTGCACCTGTGTGTGTGTGTGTATGTGCATGCATGCATGTGTGATGAGTTTATTGTCCTGGTTCTCTGCAGGCAATCTAATCTTTTTTGTTATGTGCCCATGCTGAAAAATTGATGATTATGTTGCCTTATATTCAGTTTTGTTTTTTTTTTTAATTTTTTGTTTATTGCAGTAATATTGGTTTATAACATTGTATAAATTTCAGGTGTACATCATTGTACTTCTATTTCTGCATAGATTACATCATGTTCACCACCAAAATACTAATTACAACCCATCACCACACACATGTACCGAATTATCCCTTTCACCCTCCTCCCTCCCCCCTTCCCCTCTGGTAACCACCAATCCAATCTCTGGCCCTATGTGTTTGTTTATTGTTGTTATTATCTACTACTTAATGAAGGAAATCATGCGGTATTTGACCTTCTCCCTCTGACTTATTTCACTTTGCATTATACCCTCAATGCCCATCCATGATGTCACAAATGGCTGGATTTCATCGTTTCTTACGGCTGAGTAGTATTCCATTGTGTATATATACCACAGCTTCTTTATCCATTCGTCCCTTGATGGGCACTTAGGTTGCTTCCAAGTCTTGGCTATTGTGAATAACGCTGCAATGAACACATGGGTGCATGTACCTTTACAAATTGGTGTTTTCAAGTTCTTTGGATAAATACCCAGCAGTGGGATGGCTGGATCATATGGTAGTTCTATCCTTGATTTTTTGAGGAATCTCCATACTGTTTTCCATAGTGGCTGCACCAGTTTGCACTCCCACCAGCAGTGTATGAGAGTTCCCTTCTCTCCACATCCTCTCCAACACATGTTGTTTCCTGTCTTGTTAATTATAGCCATTCTTTTTTTTTTTTTTTTTTTTTTTTTTAATTTTTTGTTTATTGCAGTAACATTGGTTTATAACATTGTAAAAATTTCAGGTGTACATCATTGCACTTCCATCTCTGCATGGACTACATCATGTTCACCACCAAAATACCAAACACATGTACCGAATTATCCCTTTCACCCTCCTCCCTCCCCCCCTCCCCCCCGGCAACCACCAATCCAATCTCTGTCCCTATGTGTTTGTTTATTGTTGTTATTATCTACTACTTAATGAAGGAAATCACACGGTATTTGACCTTCTCCCTCTGACTTATTTCACTTTGCATTATACCCTCAATGTCCATCCATGTTGTCACAAATGGCTGGATTTAAGTCGTTTTTTATGGCTGAGTAGTATTCCATTGTGTATATATACCACAGCTTCTTTATCCATTCGTCCCTTGATGGGCACTTAGGTTGCTTCCAAGTCTTGGCTATCGTGAATAAGGCTGCAATGAACACAGGGGTGCATGTACCTTTGCAAATTGGTGTTTTCAAGTTCTTTGGATAAATACCCAACAGTGGAATAGCTGGATCATATGGTAGTTCTATCGTTGATTTTTTGAGGAATCTCCATACTGTTTTCCATAGTGGCTGCACCAGTTTGCACTCCCACCAGCAGTGTATGAGAGTTCCCTTCTCTCCACAACCTCTCCAACACATGTTGTTTCCTGTCTTGTTAATTATAGCCATTCTGACAGGCGTGAGGTGATATCTCATTGTAGTTTTGATTTGCATTTCCCTGATAGTTAGTGATTTTGAACATCTTTTCATGTGTCTGTGGGCCATCTGTATATCTTCTTTGGAGAAATGTCTGTTCAGGTCCTTTGCCCATTTTTTAATTGGGTTGGTAGTTTTTTTGTTGGTAAGATGCATGAGTTCTTTATATATTTTGGAGATTAAGCCCTTATCAGAAGTATGGTTTGCAAATATCTTCTCCCAATTGTTAGGTTGTCTTTTTGTTTTGTTGATGGTTTCCTTTGCTGTGCAGAAGCTTTTTAGTTTGATGTAGTCCCATTTGTTTATTTTTTCTATTGTTTCTCTTGCCCGGTCAGACGTGGTGTTTGAGAAGATGTTGCTAAGACTGATGTCGAAGAGCGTACTGCCTATGTTTTCTTCTAGAAGTTTCACAGTTTCAGGTCTTACATTCAAGTCTTTAATCCATTTGGAGTTAATTTTTGTGTATGGTGTAAGGTAAGGGTCTACTTTCATTTTTTTGCATATGGCTGTCCAGTTTTCCCAACACCATTTGTTGAAGAGACTTTCTTTTCCCTATTGTATGTTCTTGGCTCCTTTGTCAAAGATTAGCTGTCCATAGATGTGTGGGTTTATTTCTGGGCTTTCGATTCTATTCCATTGATCTGTGTGTCTGTTTTTGTGCCAGTACCATGCTGTTTTGGTTACTACAGCTTTGTAGTATATTTTGAAATCAGGGAGTGTGATACCTCCAGCTTTGTTCTTTTTTCTCAGGATTCCTTTAGCTATTCGGGGTCTTTTGTTGTTCCATATAAATTTTAGAATTCTTTGTTCTATTTCTGTGAAAAATGTTGTTGGAACTTTGATAGGGATTGCATTGAATCTATAGATGGCTTTAGGAAGTATGGATATCTTAACTATGTTAATTCTTCCAATCCAAGAGCACGGAATATCTTTCCATTTCTTTGTGTCTTCTTCAATTTCTTTCAGAAATGTTTTATAGTTTTCGGTGTACAGATCTTTCACCTCTTTGGTTAAGTTTATTCCTAGGTATTTTATTCTTTTTGTTGCAATTGTAAATGGGATGGTATTCTTAATTTCTCTTTCTGCTACTTCGTTGTTAGTGTACAGAAATGCAGCTGATTTTTGTATGTTGATTTTGTATCCTGCAACTTTACCGTATTCGTTTATTACTTCTAAAAGTTTTCTGGTGGATTCTTTGGGGTTTTCTATATATAAAATCATGTCATCTGCAAATAGTGACAGTTTCACTTCTTCCTTTCCAATTTGGATCCCTTTTATTTCTTTGTCTTGCCTGATTTCTCTGGCTAGGACTTCCAGTACTATGTTAAATAGGAGTGGTGACAGTGGGCATCCTTGTCTGGTTCCTGTTCTTAGAGGGATAGCTTTCAGTTTTTCACCATTGAGGATGATATTAGCTGTGGGTTTCTCATATATGGTCTTTATTATGTTGAGGTACTTTCCTTCTATACCCATTTTATTCAGAGTTTTTATCATAAATGGATGCTGTATCTTGTCAAATGCTTTCTCTGCATCTATTGAGATGATCATGAGATTTTTATTCTTCATTTTATTAATGTGGTGTATTACGTTGATTGATCTTATATTCAGTTAGTCAAGGAAGATCCTCTTTTCAATTTTGAGAAAAAAAATACAGAAAAGTACAAAAAATTACGTGCAATCACCCATGTTGTATTTACTGCCAGTCATTTTTTTCTTAAAAATAAAATATAAAATAAAGCAAAATTTCCCTTTACTCACCACCCTCGATCCCGTTCTTCCCTTTGTCCCAGAGGCAGCTACTATCATGAGTTTGGTGTTTTTCTCTCTAGTTCATTAAAAAAGAAGTATGTATTTATAATACAATAAAGAATGTAATATGTAAATGATACTATAATACTTATAATGATAATATATAATACATATATATGTGTATGTCTGTGTTGTGAATAATATATTTAGTATTACTTGTGTGTGTTCTTGAATTTTCATAAATGGTTCATGCTAAGCATGTCATTCTGCATTGTGCTGCTTTCGTGCAGTCTCTCGTTTTTGAGATCCCTCTGTGTTGCTGTGTATTGAGCTAGTCCGTCCCTGAAGGATCTTTGTGTTGTGGCATTAAGTGAAGGCCAGAAATAGAAAGCTCAGGTGTTAGAATATAGTCGGGTGTAGCTGGGGGACAGTGACCAGAAGTGCCTTTTTTACCCGCTAGAAAAGATTGCCACCAAAAATTAGAAGTAGATAATTGTCAGTAACATCATGGGACGATTTTTCTTACTTCCCATTTTACTTTTTCTTTGGTAGAAATTTGTTTATATTTTCCAGAGACTTCATCAATAATGCTTCAGAGTCAGACTAAAAATAAATATAGACCTATGGTTACCATTTTGGGGTTTCCAGATCTGTTCGTTGGGTCCCTAAAGGTGATAAAAGGTATCCTTGAGGTGTATGTAGTAGTTCAGAAAACCAAATGGAAATCATAGTCAGGCTGCCTATGCTAACTTAAATACCAAGTTTTAGAAGCTTTTGGTCAGTGTTATGTCAACTCAGTTGGATAACATATTAGCTGTCTCATGCCGGAAACTCTATTATATGTGTCTTTAAAATGATTTTTTAAGGAACAGTTGCATATAGTATCTTAGATGAACAGTGAGGTGAATTTTGACAAATATATTTATTCATGTAACCAACCCCCCAGTCAAAATATAGAGCATTTCCATCGCCCTAGAAAGTTCTTTTGTGCTCCTTTCAAATCTCCCTCCCTCTACGAGGCAACCGCTATTCTCATTTCTATCCCCATAGACTAGTTTTGCTTGTTCTACAATTTCATATAAATGAAGTCATGCAATATATATTCTTTTGTGTCTGGCTTCTTTCTCCTAACATAATGTTTTCGAGATTCATCAATGTTGTTGTATGTATCAGTGGTTCTTTTTTTTTTTATTGCTCTGTGTTATTCCATTGTATGAGTATGCAACTATATTTATCCATTTTGGTGATAAATATTTGAGTTTTCAATTTATTTCCAGTACAAATAAGGCTGCAATGAATGTTCTTGTACAAGTCTTTTGGTAGCCAAACAGTTTCATTTCTTTTGGGCAAAATACTTAGGAGTGGATTTTTTCTATGTCTAACTTTGTGTGTTTTGATTAATTAATGATGAGAAAAATTGTCAATATATGCAATCTGACGGGTGAGACTTTCAAAATAGAAGTTGTACAAGGAAAGGAAACTAATAAACAGAGCCCTTTGTGTTGAAATGGTTGACTCTGCTTATTTCACTCATTCTGTTTGTTACAGGAGAAGTGAAAACTCATTCCTTGGGTTGTTTTAATATTTAGGTGAAATCCGATCCTGAATATGAGATCCATTTTTACCAGTGTAGCTCTTTATTTGTTTTTTTTCCCCTCCCCTTTCTAATGGACTATTGTAGAAGAAATGGAGCTGTCACCCACATCAAGATTCAGAACACTGGGGATTACTATGACTTGTATGGAGGGGAGAAGTTTGCCACTTTGGCTGAGCTGGTCCAGTATTACATGGAACATCATGGGCAATTAAAAGAGAAGAATGGAGATGTTATTGAGCTCAAATATCCTCTGAACTGTGCAGATCCTACCTCTGAAAGGTCAGTGACACTTTAGTAACTGCAGAGTGTCTCGTGCCACGGATGTTATGTGAGTGCGTTATGGGGGTTTGGCTTGTATCTGTTTCTCACGCTGTAAAAGTTTTACTAAAGTAAGAATAAAAGGATCAGATTATTCTCAGAGTGCCCTTTTCTTGCAAAAGCTTCAATCAGTGTTTCTTATACTTATTCTACAGGAGTCTCAGACTATTCCTGTATATTCTTGGTACATGTAGTAATTTTAAGATTATTGAACGTCAGCTGATAATCTTTGAGAGTTGCGAGAGGAAAACAAATGATAAATGGAGACACCAGAATAGCTGCAGTTCCCTGTACTAGCTTCCGACCAGTTATTCAGCAGTGCCACCAACAGATGTCAGTTTAGGCTCAGAAGTGGAAAAGCAGAGAACTCAGAGGGTCAGATTTTTCATCAGTTCTTCTATGTTATATCCACAAATGTGTGAGAATGCCCTTGCTTAAAGGGAATTGTATTACTTCAGAGATTCTGTCCCCCATGTTGGAACTAAGCTGACGAAAGCTGGGGCTTGACTTGTTTGTATTGATTTTATTGGTTTTCTGCATTCCCAGTCTCCTCTCTGACTCAGTATAAATTCAGGGTCTCTTAATCAGGTTAGTATATTTTGGATCTTCAGGTAGGTTTCTTCAATTTGCACCTTCATGTCAATGCAATTATATGCTGATAATTTGTTTCTCCAGCCACCACTATAGCCTCAAGCAAAAAGTTGTCAGCCAACTCGGTGCAGTTTATTTCTGAATTTTACTCTGTTGAGTTGAGGGTGGATGAAAAATAACTTGGAGTATATTCCTTTAGTGATGAGCCGTTAGCATTATCTGCCACGGTAGTGCTTGCTTTCTTACCAAGATCCTAAAGCCACTAATATTATAAATATGACTATGTTAAGATGTTTTCTATAGTAACTTAGAGCAGTGTTGTCTCCAAGTCTGTCCTTGGATGGCCTTCATCAGGACTCTGGTGTGCTGGTTAAAAATGCAGATTGCTGGGCCCCAGTCAGACTTAGTGTATTGATATCTCTGGTTGGAAGGCATGGGAATTCACATTTTTAGCAAAATCGCTCACTCAAGTCTTTTGTGCATTAAAGTTTTAAATGATAACCCAGTATACAGTCCAAAGATGTTGACAGCAACCTTGAAGGCTGTTGAAGTATAGGTTGGAAATATGGAAAAATTTGGAATGCTAGAATTAATTTATAATGAAAATCCTTTTTTATGTGGTGTTCACATGCCAAAGCAAGGGCAAACATTCAAAGGATTCTCTGTCTCTACCATGACTTTCTATTGTAACTTCTTTAAATGGTTGTGATTAAATAGTTGGTTCTTTTAGAGTTGAGCAATGGAGAAATGACAAATTTCATTTTTAAAAATGGAAAATGTAAAAGAAAATAGGAAAGACTGAGGACCTTTGTCTCCAGGTGCCTGTGGGCTCATTTAAGAAGTTTAGTGGTCATTCTTGACATCTTTATCATTTTTTCTGCCTTTTTGAGATGCAAGTTCTATCTTTTGTGGGATTGATCAATCTCTTGGAGGAAAGTGTCTGTTTTTAATTGTGTTTAGGAGAGCTGACTAAATATAGTAGTTTCATGAAAGAATATTGTGAACCCATGGCAGAACTCAATTCATTTTCATTTTAAAAATTTAGGTGGTTTCATGGACACCTCTCTGGGAAAGAAGCAGAGAAATTATTAACTGAGAAAGGAAAACACGGCAGCTTCCTTGTGCGAGAGAGCCAAAGCCACCCTGGAGATTTTGTTCTCTCTGTCCGAACTGGTGATGACAAAGGAGAGAGCAATGACGGCAAGTCTAAAGTGACCCATGTCATGATCCGCTGTCAGGTAAAGCCCCAATTGAGTGATAGGTCTGGCAGAATGTCGTCTTGGGGTGATTTTTCTGCTGGGAAAAGATACACACCATCACTTCCAAAGTCAGATTTTCTTTGCTGGTTTAGTCAAGGGCTTCTGCACTTTTAGTACATTGTTTATTGTGTTTCATCATTTCAGAACTTCATTAAATTATTTATTTCCAGTCTATGTCTAGCAGATTAAGTCGTGCCTCGGTGCATCACCTTCTGCCCTGCAGGATCTAGTCTGGTCATGCTTGATTGCGGCTAGAGTCGGCTTCAGTCTCAATTTCTAAAGGGATGGCCTTGGCTCCTCCTTCAGGTTGTCACAATCTAGCCTGTGACTGCATTTGCCTTCATATCACAGAGTTCCTGCATTAAGGCTGGGATGATTGAACTCACTATTTCTTGATTTTAATATGGTGACTGGACCAAGGAGGTTGATTCTTGGTCAACTACATCAAACTTTGTTTTGATGTAATTTCCTAAATAGTAACTGTCTATTCACTTATTGCTTCAGTTAATAAAATTTTTTAAAAAAGCTTTATTGAAATATAATTCACACACCATACAATTCACCCTAAAAGTGGACAATTCAGTGGTTTTTAGTATATTTACAAATTATGCAACTTCCAACATTAATTCCAGAACATTTTCGTCACCCCAAAAAGAAACCCTGTGTCCATTACCAGTCAGTCCCTATTTTTTCCCCCTCTCCTCAGCTCTTAGTAACCACTAATCTACTTTTTGTTTCTATGGATTTGCCTATTTTGGATGTCTCATATAGAGGGAATCATGTAATATGTGTCCTTTTGTGTCTGGCTTCTGTTACTTAGCATTCTGTTTGCAAAGTTTATCCATGTTAGAGGATGTATCAGTAAACTCTTTGTTGTCAAATATTCCATTATGTGGATATACCACATTTTGTTTATCCATTAAAAAATTGATGGACATTGTGGCTATTATGAATAATGCTGCTGTGAACATTGGTGTACAAGTTTTTGTGATATTCTCTGTTTGATGAGATATCATGCCCATGTTTTATTTAAATTTGTAAAGTATAGTTTCCTTTAATTTTTCGAATATATTTATACTAGCTGATTTAAAGTCTGTCTGGGCTTTCTCAAGGATAGTTTCTATTGAGTGCTCCCCACCTCCATGTATGGGCCATAACTTTCCTGTTTCTTTGCGTCTCATGATTTTTTGCTGGAAACTAGACATTTTAAATAATATAATGTGGGAACTCTGGAAATCAGATGCCTTCCTTTCCCTGGGTTTGTTGTTGCTACTTTTTATTGTTGCTGTGTGTGTATTTTGTGACTTTCCTGTATTCTTTGTCATGTACACCTACTGAAGTTTTGCTTGTTTAGCTTAGTGGTCAGTTAATGATTGAACAGAGATTTCCTTAAATGCCTTGAACCATTAAGTCTGCCAGTCTTTGCCTGGGGGCCTCTGTGTGTGTGTGTTGGGGCACGCCTTCAGCACTCTGGCAGCTTAAAACTCTGACTTAGCCTTCACTTCCTGCTTGCACAGAACCTCAAGGTCAGCTAGAGGTGAAGATTAGGGCCTTCTTGGATCTTTTCTGGACTCCACACAGCCCTGCACATACACGTGGCCTTCTAGATTCTCAAGAATATTTGGAGGTTTTCAGAGCCCCCGATGGATGTTGCCTAGATTTTCCTTTTAGGTTTTTGGTTAGTCTCTTATTTGCCCTAAGTGGTATTGCTGCTTTAACAGCCGTGATATTAAACAATTGCTGCTGATTGTTTTTAGCAGATGCCCTGAAGACAGGGCTGAGTGAGCTCTAAGTCAGTTAAACAAAGACAAGCTCTGAAAACAGGCCTTTTCCAAGGAGCTGCTAAACAGGCCAAATAGTGATAATTCTCTTGGGATAGGTCCCTTGAGTGAGCTCCAAATCCATTCTGTGCCCTCTGGTTGTGCTAGATTGCTTGTTTTCATAGCCACTGTGGTTACGAGGCTGTTGGTTTTCAAGGCTACCAAGAAGCTGGGGAGGACGGGTGGGAATAAGGCAAGTTACAAGGCCACAGTTTGTTCTGCACAGATTGAATCTTCAAGATGCAATCATTTTTCTTGCATAAATGCTCCTTGAACTGTTGAAAGTTCTTGGTTAGTTTTCAGAATTCTGAAAAAGTTGATGATAATTTTTGCCAATTTTCTTGTTACTTTTCTGGAAGAGCAGATTTTCAGATGTCCTTGCTCTGTCATTCTGAAAGTGCTTCTCCCCCTCCTCCCCAGTTTTATTTTTTTTATTTATTATTTTTTTTGTGAGGAAGATCAGCCCTAAGCTAACATCCATGCCAATCCTCCTCTTTTTGCTGAGGAAGACTGGCCCTGAGCTAACATCTGTTGCCAAGCCTCCTCCTTTTTTTCCCTTTTTCTCCCCAAAGCCCCAGTAGATAGTTGTATGTCATAGCTGCACATCCTTCTGGTTGCTGTATGTGGGACACAGCCTCAGCGTGGCCGGAGAAGTGGTGTGTCGGTGTGCGCCCGGAATCCGAACCCAGGCTGCCAGTAGCGGAGCGCGTGCACTTAACCGCTAAGCCACGGGGCCGGCCCTAAATAGACTATTCTGATCTCCTTGTCAGAAAAAATTTCCTGGTCTCTGTTTATGATTTCCCGTTTAAATTTTCATTAGAAATGAAAGTAAGAGTGTGTATATTGGGCTTCAGTGCTGCCTCACCGCCTTGGGGTTTGTTGTCTTTCAGAAAGAAATAGTTATTTACCTTCTATTCGGCAGCCTTATTATGTATAGTCACTTAGCCTGGAGTATAAGTAAATAGTAAAGAATACTGTTTTTCATTATTTCAGCTATTTAGTTAACTTATGAAGGAGAAACTTTTTTGTGCCCTAGTTAATGTTGGGTACTTTTTTAGAGCTTCTCACACCTCACAGTGAACTCTTTGACATTCGGTCAGCCTCTCCGTTTTCATCATCTTTGTTGCTTCCTTCCTTTGTGCTCCTACAGCTGTTTGATCTTTCCATTACTGAGGGAGAGTTAGTCTTTGTACTTCAGTTGCGAAAAACAGTAACTTAACATAAAGGTCATAATTTTTTTTTTCTTTGAAAGGAATTGAAATATGATGTTGGTGGAGGAGAACGGTTTGATTCTTTGACAGATCTTGTGGAGCATTACAAGAAGAATCCCATGGTAGAAACACTGGGCACAGTATTACAACTCAAGCAGGTGAGCACATTGGAAAGCTAAAGCTCCATCTTCTTCGAGAGTTAAAAAAATCCTAATATAGGGGCTGGCCCTGTGGTGCAGCGGTTAAGTTCGTGTGCTCTGCTTTAGTGGCCTGGAGTTCGCAGGTTTGGATCCTAGGCACGGACCTACTCACTGCTTACTGAGCCATGCTGTGGCAGGCGTCCCACATATAAAATAGAGGAGGATGGACACGGGTGTTAGCCCAGGGCCAATCTTCCTCAGCAAAAAGAGGAGGATTGGCAATGGATGTTGGCTCAGGGCTAACCTTCCTCACCAAAAAAAAAAAAAAAAAAAAAAAATCCTAATATAGAATATTCTAAATATATAGAAATAGAATAGTATCATGAACCTCCATGTACCCATCACCCAGCTTCAGTTATGATCAACTCATCAAATATTGTTTCGTTTATTACTCCACTCTTGTGGTATTTGGAAACAAATTCCAGAAATTACATCATTTCCATGATTATCTCCATATGTATCTCTAAAAGGCCTTATAGAGTTTTTTTTCCCCCCCAAAGCCCCAGTAGATAGTTGTATGTCATAGCTGCACATCCTTGTAGTTGCTGTATGTGGGACACGGCCTCAGCATGGCCGGAGAAGCGGTGCGTCGGTGTGCGCCCGGGATCCGAACCCGGGCCGCCAGCAGCGGAGCGCACGCACTTAACCGCTAAGCCACGGGGCCAGCCCCTTATAGAGTTTTTAAAGCAAGTTTTCACCATAGATCAGCCTTTGGTTACCTTTAGTTGATCACTCTTTTTTGTGTGTGAGGAAGATCAGCCCTGAGCTAACATCCATGCTAATCCTCCTCTTTTTTTTTTTGCTGAGGAAGACCGGCTCTGAGCTAACATCTATTGCCAATCCTCCTCCTTTTTTTTTGCCCCAAAGCCCCAGTAGATAGTTGTATGTCATAGTTGCACATCCTTCTAGTTGCTGTATGTGGGACGCAGCCTCAGCATGACTGTAGAAGCGGTGCATTGGTGTGCGCCCGGGATCTGAACCCCGGGCCGCCATTAGTGGAGTGTGTGCACTTAACCGCTAAGCCACGGGGCCGGCCCTAGGTGGTCACTCTTATTCACTTTGGAGTTATTGCTATTTCAAAGTTTGCTTTTATTATTACTTAGTGGCAAATTATATCATCTCTCTAAATAAAGTTGTGGTCAATTTATAAAGAAAAACAGGTTCAAATTTATATCAGCAGAGTAAAGTATGTGTGGAGATTGAAGAAAGATATATTTTCTGACAGAATAGAAAAGAAAGTGAAACTGTATTTGAAGACTTTATTGTGAGTTACTGTGTCCTGTGAACTTTCTGTTCTTGCCTTTATAAATACCAACATAGGAGTCTTTTTTTTTTTTTTGCGTTAACACTGTTTCCTGTAATACTTTCTTCATTTCACACCAACTGCTGAATTTGATTAGCCCCTCAACACGACTCGTATCAACGCTGCGGAAATAGAAAGCCGAGTTCGAGAACTGAGCAAATTGGCTGAGACCACAGATAAAGTCAAACAAGGCTTTTGGGAAGAATTTGAGGTAAGTTATTAAAAAAAATTTTTTTACATGAGTTATTAAGTCCTGTTTTTAATGGAAGAGAAGTTGGTCTTGTGTTTGGAATTAGATCTGAAAGACTTGAATCTGCGTCCTTTCTTAATTTGGCTGTTGATTGACATGGAACAAATTGCTGAGGGGGCTTCTTTGAAATAGAAGGGCATTGTGTTCTGGGAGAAGGGAGTTGGCAATTAATATTAAATGGATGAGCCAGTAGTTCCATTTAACTCTTTTGGTTTGGACCGCTGACAAAAACCCAAAAAAACAAAAGTATCTAAAACCTTTGGAAGATTTCCAGTATTGGCTGGGGTCTTTAGAAGGAATCTATAGCCTTATTGCAGTGAGTAAGTAAATAAAGGAGAAATATCTCATGGTGGTTTTAATTTGGAGGTTGAAATTTATAACTTTGGGAAGTTAAGTGAACTGATTTCTTTCCTGAAACCAACTTGGGTAGGAGAATGTCTCCAGTTGGAATGTGCTGTATTCCTGTTGCACTCTGGTATGTCACTTATGAATTTATATTGTAATCTCATTCTCTCTCTTTTCATCCGTTTGACAGAAAACATCCTCAAAAACAAAGATTCTGCCATATTTACCTTCGTAGTTATCCGTAGCTTGTAGCCCAGTGCCTGGTACAGAGCAGAAACTCCATAAATATTTGTTGATGAGTATTTACATTTAGCTAATATTTGTGTCATTTTATTATTACTACTCTGTTTATGGGAATGATTATTCCATACTTTTTATAGGACTTTAGAATTTACAAATATTTGTGGAGTGAATGAATGAATGGCCACATGAAGTCTTTTTAACCACAGTATCAACTAGATTAGGTAGATATTATTTCCATTTTACAGATGAGGAGCCGGAGGCTCAGGGAGGTTAAGTAAATTGTCCAACCTATACCACAAATATTGATTGAATTGTGGCATTGGGTACAGAATAGAACATTCACAGTCCTTGCTCAACATTGCTGAACAAGAACTTGAAATTCTTTCATCCCAGGCATTGAGTTAGTCCCTGAGGACACCATGGTGAACAAGATAGAAAGGGTTTCTGTCTTTAAGGAGCTTGTAGTTGAGAGACCGAAGACAGTGAGGAAAAGCATCAACGAAAAAGTGATGATAAACACGTCAGAATTTTTAAATCTCAAGCTCGGTGTTCTCTTCATTCTGTCCCACTGGCCTAGATAATACAAGGCAGCATTTCAACATTCATTTAATTACATTCACTTCATTTCTTTTAATCTTCATAAAGCCTCCTGAGGTAACATGGGTAAGTACAGAAGTTTTAGAAACCTTACATCAAAATTTGAATGAAAAAACTATTTTTCAAAGCTTTTTATTATGCAGAATTTCAGATATATACAAAAGCTAAGATAGTGGTATAATCATGGCAATATACCTGTCACCCAGCATTAACAGTTGTTGATATGTGGTCAGTCTTTTTGAACTACATCTCACTCACTCCCCAGCCCTGGCTTACCTTGAAGCAAATCCAGATGTCATTTCATCTGTAACTCTTTCATTTGAAAAATTATAACCAAGGGGCCGGCCCCGCGGCTTAGCGGTTAAGTGTGAGCGCTCCGCTACTGGCGGCCCGGGTTCGCATCCCGGGCGCGCACCAATGCACCGCTTCTCCGGCCATGCTGAGGCCACGTCCCACATACAGCAACTAGAAGGATGTGCAGCTATGACATACAACTATCTACTGGGGCTTTGGGGGAAAAATAAATAAATAAAAATTAAAAAAAAAAAAATGAAGCTTTTAAAAAAAATGAAAAATTATAACCAAAATATCATTATCACACCTAAAATGATTAACAATAATTCTTTAATATTAACACCTATCAGTCACTCTTCACATTTTCCCAGTTGCCATATCCACGCACACACATATTTGCAGTTTGTTTGAATTGAGAAGTGCTTTTTCCCATTTGACTATGAAAAAGTTTTGAATGTATATAAAATAGATTTGTATAAGGAACCCCCATGGACTAGTATCAGCTTCATCAGTTACCCCAGACATCATATTATTTTATTCATAAATATTTTAATATTTATGAAATCCTTAAAAAATTAACCGGAATACAACTACCACATCTAAAACAAGATAGAAATTCATCACATATCCAGTCATTGTTCAGATTATGGCAGTTGTCTTATAATTTAAAAAAATTGTTTGTGGTATCATTATTCAGATATGCTCCATGTGTATCTCTCTTTTAAAAATCTTAAATTTCTTTTGATATTTTGACTCCCCTTCCATCCTCTCTCTTCCTTCCTCTCTCTTTCCTTCTCCCTCTCCCTCTGTCTTAGGTCGTTCAGGCTGCTGTAACAGAATACCACAGACTGGATAGCTTATAAAAAACAGAAATTTATTTTTTACAGTTCTGGAGGCTGGAAGTCTGAGATTGGGGTGCCACCGTGGTCGGGTGAGAGCCCTCTTCCAGGTCCCAGACTTCTCATTGTATCTTCACATGGTGGAAGGGGTGAGGGAGCTCTCTGGAGTCTGTTTTATAGGGCACTAATCCTATTCACAAGAACTTCATCCTTATGACCTAATCACCTCCCAAAGACCCCACCTCCTAATACCATCACGTTGGGCATTACGATTTCAACATATAAATTTTGAAGGACACAAACATTCAGACCTTAGGACCCTCTTTGTTTTTGTTTTTGTTATTAGAGAAAGCAGGTTCTTTGTCTTGAGAGTTACTTATGGTCTGGATTTTGCTGGATGCATTAGGAGGTACTTATGTGCTGTTGTTTCTCTTTTTATTTTCTTAGCAGCCACTGATAATTATTGCCTCAATGCATTAATTTATAAGGGGTGTAAGATCATGATATTCTAACTTTATCATTCCTTCTTCATTTATTAGAGGGAATATTTCTATAAAGATAAGCTTTTCATCACCAAGGCAGGATAAATGCTTGATTCTTTCCTTTTTACTAAGCAGTTTTCAAAATAGCATTCTCCCCAGTTTTTTTTTTTTTTGTATCAATATATACTCATGGATTTGTGACACATTTGGTGTGCTTCTATCTGTGGCATTTATTATCGTTTTTGTTGCTCAGATATTTTTGCTTTGGTCACTGGGAGCCTGTGCAAGTTGGCTTCTAATCCTTATACAACTTGAATAGTTTTTGCTAGATTTCTTATTTTTTGGTGTGATAAGTTGTTACAGGATAATACATTTCCCATGTCTGAACTGGAATCAGTCATTCATCCAAGGAGCGACTTGGCTTCTCTCCTTCTCTCTTGTTTTCCTCCCTTTGTTCCTTCCTTCTCTTCCTTCCTTTTGTGGGAAGTGGTACTTAGAGATGATAGTCTGGGAGCCAGAGGTGCTCATTGCTACTAGGTTGGTTATTGCCTTCTCAATGGATGGAGCTAGAAAAAATTGTTTTCTTGAAATAAACTATGAGTTCAAATTCAGGACTTCAGGGTTTTTACTAACCTCATTGATCTTATCCCTGTATCTCCTTTCTCCTGTGTCAGAAATCCCACTTCTTGAAGCCATAATGTGATTACTTATTTGCTTTATCCCACATTGCACAGTCTCAGAATAATAAGACTTCCACTACTGAACTCATTTGTAATAGTCCCTTTCTGTGTGGTTATACACTAAGTGGATATACAGTTAGGTTATTTGTTTCATTTTATGTTTGAATTTTAGAAATTTCTATAAAATTTTATAATTACATAAAATATTGCTTTTGAGTCTAGTCAAAGCTAAAAAGTATATTCAAAGAAGTATACTTTCTATCCCTGTCTTTTCCTCCGGATATTTATAGCCATTTTTTAAAAAGTTGTGGTTTATCATTACATTTTAAAAAGTATAAGCAAATACATATTTTCCTATCCCATTCTTTCTTGGATAAATAGTAGCATAACTTTACACACTTTTTTCCCACTTTGCTTTTTTCACTATGCTGGAGATCATTCCGTAGTAGTATCTAGAGATAGCCTTCATTCATTTTTACTGCATAGTACACCATTGTGTGGAAGTACTGTAGTTTATTCAACCTATTGATGGGCATTTGGATAGTTTCCAAGTGTATTACAAAGAGGATACAATGAATAGCCTTGTGCACACATCTTTTTCTATGGTTGCTAACTGTTGTTAATATTAACTTTTTTTTTTTTTTGGTGAGGAAGATCAGCCCTGAGCTAACATCCATGCCAATCCTCCTCTTTTTGCTGAGGAAGACCGGCCCTGAGCTAACATCTATTGCCAATCCTCCTCCTTTTTTTCCCCTTTTTCTCCCCAAAGCCCCAGTAGATAGTTGTATGTCATAGTTGCACATCCTTCTAGTTGCTGTGTGTGGGACGCTGCCTCAGCATGGCTGGACAAGCAGTGCATGAGTGCGCACCTGGGATCTGAACCTGGGCCGCCAGTAGCGGAGCGCACGCACTTAACCGCTAAGCCACGGGGCTGGCCCCTATATTAACATTTTTTTAATGTTCTGTGTTAAAAAAATGATAGTTGTTACTCATTTTTAATTTTTTATTATATATTGTACATGATTTTGGTTAGTATATTTAAAGTCTGCAAAATACTGTTTTTAATTAAAATTGAAAGGTGTCGAACTGTTTTGGTAAATATAAGAAATAGTGAGCGCTGGCCCCGTGGCTTAGCGGTTAAGTGCACGCACTCCGCTACTGGCGGCCCGGGTTCGGGTCCTGGGCGTGCACCGACGCACCGCTTCTCCGGCCGCACTGAGGCCGCGTCCCACATACAGCAACTAGAAGGATGTGCAACTACGACATACAACTATCTACTGGGGCTTTGGGGAAAAAAAGGAGGAGGATTGGCAATAGATGTTTGGTCAGGGCCGGTCTTCCTCAGCAAAAAGAGGAGGATTAGCATAGATGTTAGCTCAGGGCTGATCTTTCTCACACACACACGCAAAGAAATAGTGAGCTATTTTGTAATCTAGACCCATTTTAATGTCACACTTCCTTTTTTGTGTGTGTATGTGTGAGGAAGATCAGCCCTGAGCTAACATCTGATTACAGTCCTCTTTTTTTGCTGAGGAAGATTGGCCGTGGGCTAACATCTGCGCTCATCTTCCTCTACTTTATATGGGATGCCACCACAGCATGGCTTGACAAGCAGTATGTTGGTGCGTGCTCGGGATCCGAACCTGCAAACCCCAGACCGCCGGAGCAGAGCGCACGCACTTAACCACCGTGCCACTGGGCCGGCCCCCTACTTCCTTTTGAAATGGTAGCTGAGGTGATCATTTGTATAGACCACTTTTCCTTTAAAGTGACTATGAACTTTAAAAAAAAATTACACCAGTGAGGTGGGACTCTGCAGTGGTAGCTTCTTTAACACTAAGTTCACTTAGGGCAATGCTTAGGGAAACAAAGTCAAACTTTCTGAAGAGCTTGTTATAGTGGGGGTGTTTTTCATGATCCTATTGGTGGGGTCAAGATGTGAACTTAGAAGGAACCCCTAGGTGGCGTAATGGTTAAGTTCTCATGTTCTGCTTCGGTGGCCCAGGGTTCGCAGGTTCGGATCCCAGGCACCTATGTGCTGCTCATCGAGCCATGCTGTGACAGGTGTCCCACATACAAAATAGAGAAAGATCAGCACAGATGTTAGCTCAGGGCTAATCTTCCTCAGCAAAAAGATGAAGATTGGCAACAGATGTTAGCTCAGGGGCCAATCTTCCTCACAAAAAAATAAATAAAAGAAGGAACTCCTAGCCTGACTTGCTGGCCATGGAAAAAGAGGGTTGATTTTAAATGCTGACCTGATGGTTTTACTCTGAGCCATCTCAAATTCAGGTCGTCTTTTATACAGCAAAAAGGGGGAAAATTTGAGTTGGCTTTCAGGGGAAATGGAAAAAAACAAGATCACATCTGTACCCTACAAGTTCTTCGTACTGGTCAGGCTGAGGTGATAAATTGTTATGAGCTAAATCAGGGCGTTAACGTTTTATTTAAACTGAAGCTAGATCTAAATGGCTGATGGCCTGCTTTGTAGATCTCTTATGTACCTGCTTCTCAAATCCAGTCAATTTTAAAAGCTTGCCCTTTAAGGTTGGAGCCAGGGAAATAAGGCTGAGAACAGAACAAACCATTTTAGGAAAAATTAGATACGTGGAGGCAGAAATTCATTATAATCTAAATCCTTTGAAACTAAAGTTTGATCCACAGCAGCAGGGCGTTATTATTGTAGTGATTGTACCTTAGCTGTTTCCTGGATGATGATAAATTTGGGATCAGTTTCTTCTCACAGTGTGCTCTGATGGTCTTTAAAATGAACCAAAGCTCTAAACTGCAGTGCCATTGGTAATGTAACTGACACCTATGTTTTGTTTGTATGCCGGATTCCTGGTTGTCTGTAAAATTCTACATGTCTTTGCAGGTATGTTTCCCCAGGAGACACTTATAAATTACTTTTTCTTTTGACTCATCTTAAAATACAAAGTCTCTTGTGAAGCTCTTTGGTTCTTTGCTCCTGAAATAAATTCAGGTTGATGATTTTCTTCTAGGATATGTTGTATGATCAAGACATTGCAAACCCAAGCCTCTGATCTTTCCTAGAGATTGCCCATTTCTGATCTGTGTAAGCATCTTGTGTCTCCTGCATGTCTCTGTTTGTGAATATAAAGAGGTGAATAATATTTCTAGATTTGTTGAAATGACGTAAAGTTCTGCTTGAATGAGACTGATGCTAAATAAATGAAAAGGCAGGTTACGATCCTGTTGTTTTGTGCCTGTGATGTGCAAGTTACCTGAAACCTGAATCAGCCCTTGTGCATCACGGTGAGATGCGTATTGCATGGCTGCATTGACAGGGTATTTGCCTTCTCCCTGTGCCTGCCCCTCCCTTTGAGTCCTCTAGGCCTGAGCTGCCAGGGGGCACTGTGGGCTGAGCCTGCACACTGCATCTGACTGCAGGACCCAAGTTGAGGATGGAAATCTTGCTGCTGACAGTCCTTCGACCCCCACTCTTTTCCTTCACCCTCCTCCTCCATCTTGCTGCCCACTCTGTATCCAGTATCCCTGCTCTCCTCACACCTGCTTCATCCTTCTTTTCCTTCAGCAGATTTCTCTACTTCTGGACTTACAAACCTTACTTCTAGCCCCTTTTAGATATTGAAACTTTCAGTCTTTGTACCAAAGTCTCAGAGATTCTCATTGGCTCAGATGCCATCCATCTCTGTTCCAAGGACATGATCACATAGAACAAATGTGTCTGCACAGACCACCCTGATTGGGGAAAAATAGTTCTCACAGATGAGGACTGTAGGGACTTGGGCAGATACCCCAAAAATATCTACCACGAACGGTAGACGCTGGTGGCAGCAGTGATTCGTTCATTCATTTAGCAAATATTTATTAAGTACAGACTCTATGCTGGGCTCTGTTCTAGGTTCTGGGGATGTAGCAGAAACAAATCAAAGTCTTTATCCTCATGGATCCTGTAGTCAATTAGGAGAGACAGACAGTAAACAAAGAAACAAGGGAATATTCAATACATGAGATGGGGATAAGTGCTATGGAGAAAATAAAGTAGGCTAAGGTAAAAAGGATAGGCTGATGGGGGCGTCACCATTTTACACAGGCCTCTCAGACAAGGTGGCATTTGAACAGAGACCTGAAGGAAATAAGGGAATAAGCCACGCAGATAAGCCCAGGAGGAACATTTCAGGCAAAGGGAACAGCAAGTGCCAAGGCCCTGAAGGGGAATGCACTTCATGTGTCGCATGATCAGCCAACAGGCCAGTGCTGGTGGAGAGGAGTGGGCCAGAGGATGGTCTGCAAGGGGGAGGATAGAAGATGGGAGACCAGCAAGAGGGCAAGTTGCAGTAGTCTGAGGAGAGAAATGATGGTGGCTTGGACCAGGGCAGCAGCAGGGGAGGTAGTTGGGTTCTCGAGATATTTTTTCTTCCTTCCTTCCTTCCTTCCTTCCTTCCTTCCTTCCTTCCTTCCTTCCTTCCTTCCTTCCTTCCTTCCTTCCTTCCTCCCTCCCTTCCTCCCTCCCTCCCTCCCTCCCTTCCTTCCTTCCTTCCTTCCTTTTTTTTGGTGAGGAAGATTGGCCCTGAGCTAACATCTGTTGCCAATCATCCTTTTTTTGCTTGAGGAAGACTAGCCCTGAGCTACCATCCGTGGCAATCTTCCTCTGTTTTGTATGTAGGACACTGCCACAGCATGGCTTGATGAGCGGTGAGTAGATCTACGCCCAGGATCTGAACCTGTGAACCCCGAGTCACTGAAGTGTAGCACATTGAACTTAATGACTATGCCACCAGGCTGGCCCCGTCTTGAGATATTTTGAGGGTAGAATTGTCAGTATTTGAAGGTAGAGTTAACAGATTATGTGGTAAGACAAAGGTGAGGCAAGAATAAGATGAAAGTTTTTGGCTTGAGCAATTGGTAGGATGGTGTTACCATTTATTTAGGTGGGGAAGACTGGCAGGAATGGGTTTTGGGGCAAGTGATCAACTTTTATTTTGGACATGTTAAAGTTTGAACTGCCTATTAGACATCTAATGCGAATATGATTCTTCGACTAATTCTATGATGTTATGGGTGGGAGTGTACTAGAACGCTCTTCCTTCCTACTTCTTCTTGCTAACATGTCTTCAGTATTCAGTTCCCAGCCTCAGGGTCATTTTCTCAGGGAAACCTTCCTTGACCCCTGTCCCCATGCCTAGATTGGTTCTTCCTGTTGTGTGTGCACATAGCAGTGAATTCTTTCCTTTATAGTCCTTGGAATTCATGAATAATTTGTGTGGTTATTGGTTTCATGTTTGTCTCCTGTACTCTGAATCTATAGAAGCAGATAACATTACTAGGTCTGTTGGAATAAAGAGAGGTTGTGCTCAAGTGAAACTGATGTGAACAAATAAAGAGAGACACTTTGGTCCTGCTATTTTATGTCTGCTGTGTGTGTATCAGCTAAGAAAATTGGTCCATGGGCCCCACAAAGATGGGTAGTCCTGTTTTGTTTACTGTAGCCCCAGTATGCAGCAGAGAACCTGGCACACAGTGGGCACAAAATAGGTATTTGTATTGAGTGTTGAGAGAGGGTCGCGTTGGATTCAGACCCTTCGCGTATATTCAACAGAGAACAGCTTTCTGATGCTTAAAAAGTATGGAGGAATGTTCCAGGCTTTGTTTTGAGGTGTTCCTCTTTATTCTCAAACAGTTTTCATTTGGAGTCCCCTGTTTGAGGCTTGGTGAATGTACATTTTAGTCTTTGAGATCCCTGTACACACTTGCCGAAGAGGAGCTAATTCAGGGTTGCAGTGATGAATTTCAGGAAGATATTAGTTTTGAACCTTTTGTTTCTGATTTAAAAGGAAACCACAACACATACACAAAAAGCCCACATGCCACCTTATTAACTGGGGTTATTTTTTCCCAGAACTTTAAAGCTTGTTTTCCTTAGTAATTTGTTTTTTTTTTTAAACTCAGCCTCCTTCTGTTACACAGACCTCTCTTCTCTGTTGTAGTCTCAAGCTGTTTTCAGCGTGCATGGGCATTGCCGTCACCTCACTGACAGCTACACAGCTCTCCTGAATTCTGCCGGCAGCTCTGCCAACCAGCGTGTCTCCAGGAGAAGCCAGTGTCTGTCTTCAAACCCACAGTCCAGTTTGATTTCTTTAAAGTGATTACATCCTGCTCAGGGGAGCTGTAAATTCTGCTTTGAGATGGTTAGGTTTTATGGAAACAAGACTTTAACTACACCCCAAAGCTGTGTCTCGAATAATAATTCTTGCTAGTGATCTCTATTGGAAATCTTCCCCTTGGTGACTAAGCCCTGCCACGTTGACAACAGCCCCCAGCCAAGGCTCTAGCCTTGTGCTGAAAAATGCTCCGGGATGGCAGGCGTGAGCTGTAACCAAGATTTTCCATCTAGGCCCGGGCTCCTAGTTGCTTAATAGAAGGGCTGCTACATTCCTGTGGGCAGAGCATTGCAGTGGTTATAGGTTTTGTTTCCATGGGTTCCATTCTGGAGAAATTCCTTTGTTTCTTTTGGACTGTTTCTTTTCAGCGTCTCTCTCTCTCTCTTTCTTGTTCTTTTCCCCTCCCTTCCTTGAGAGTTGTTTTCATTGGCTGGAGCTGCTTGACACCTTTACAGAGAATTTAAGAACTGAAGTTGCTTTTGGGTGCTTTAACATCTCTGCTTCACTTTTCCTGTTTGCCTTTAAATGACCTTGCTACTTTCTGTGTCTGCCATCGCCCTGTCTTCATCGAGTGGGCCTGTGCTGCGGCTTCCGTTTCTTCTTAGCTCCTTCCTTCTTTAACCTTGGAATGTGACTTCCCCCAATATACTGAAATAATACATTCAGGAGACACCAATGGCTTTCTATTTTTTTATTTTTATTTTTTTGTGTGTGTGAGGAAGATCAGCCCTGAGCTAACATCCATGCTAATCCTCCTCTTTTTGCTGAGGAGGACCGGCTCTGAGCTAACATCTATTGCCAATCCTCCTCCTTTTTGTCCCCCAAAGCCCCAGTAGATAGTTGTATGTCATAGCTGCACATCCTTCTAGTCGCTATATGTGGGACGCGGCCTCAGCATGGCCGGAGAAGCGGTGCGTCGGTGCACGCCCGGGATCCGAACCCCGGGCCGCCAGCAGCGGAGCGCGTGCACTTAACCACCAAGTCACGAGGCCAGCCCCGCAATGGCTTCTTATTGTAATACAGATAGTCTTTTCTCTAGCCTCTTTCTTCCGTGTACTGCTCTTGAGACAGCTGTCCAGCTCCTCATTCCCGTAGTTTTCTTGGTTTCTGTGACCTGCTGCCGCATGCGCCTGGTTTATTCCTTCTTCCCCTTTCTTGGGCCTCTCTTGCTGTTCATTGCCTTTTCTTCTCCCGACCACCTAACTCTGTTGGTTCTCCAAGACGTGGTCTGGGTCCTCTGCTTATCTTGCTTTAAATTTCCTCTTCCTTGGGGAGTACATCTGTTCTCATCCTCGTCCAGTTGCCCCTAAGTTTATGTGGCTCTGAGCTCTGGTTTTGCCTTTCGAATTGACCTTCCACGTTTCTCCTCGGCTGTCATATCTCTTCATACTTGAGCATTCAACACAAGACCTCTTATTTTCCTCTTCAGACCAAATATCCCCTTTACTTCTCTGTCTCTGGTGGTTGCATTATTTATTCTTTGGCTTTGTAGGCTGGAGTCCTCAGAGCATCCCTTCCCTTATCTTTCTCCTCTTTCTTCCGTATCTTGTCATTCACCAAGTCCTGTTGATTTTTCTTTCCTAATGTCTTCCATTCTTTCCTAATGGTCTTAGAGGAAGGAAGGAAACTAACATTTATTGTTGACTTGGTGCTGCGTGTTGGGCGAGGGGAGTCCTCTCATTGCATCCCCAGATCTTGCGAGGTAGGTAGAGTTATATCCCTGGATGTTCTGAACGATCAAGGCACCTACCCGGGACCGCTTGGTGGGTGGCGGCAGAGACAGGAGTCTCACCTGATCCTGGGGGTGCAGTCTCATCACCCCAGAAGACATGAGCTGCTCATTTACTCTCTGCCTCTGACCCTCCATTCACCCTTCTTGCTAATTTGCTCTCAGCATTTCTCCTGTCACTCTTCTGCTCAAAACCCCTATTTCCTACTAGACACATAACATTTTCATTTTGGAGACGAAGAAACTGAAGCCCAGAAGAAGTGAGAAAGTTGTCCCTAGGGATGTGACTGGCAAATGGTTGGCGTGGTTTGAACTTCTGGGACTTCTGACTCCAAGTCTACTATGCTGTGCTTCTTTTCACTCAGCCTTTGAAGATTCTTCCACCCAGTTCTCAAGGCCCTCCATCATTTTTCTTACTCTGTCTGTCTAACCTCATTTCCCACCACTTCCCAGCACACAGCTTCCAGACTTGTGGGCCAGACTCGTTCGCTCTCCCACTAACCTCTGGCTTCTTAGCCACCTTTGCTTGTGTTCCCTGACTTGCCAGGATGTCTTCATTTCTCACTCAGAACATCTAAACTCTTCCCCTGCTTCAGGCCTCAGCTTCTTCCAGAAACCTGCTTCAGTTAGTGTTCATGACCTCACTCCCTAAATTCTGCACCACGTAATTAGTGACACCCTTCATTGTAGATCTGTCTTGTACGTTTGCCGCTGTTCCACGTGTTAGAACCTGCTCTCCTCCGGGGACCAGGCCTTTTAAATTCATGTTTCTACTTACACTCCATCTTGTTGGGCAAGGAGGTGAGTTGGCTTACAGCAAGCACCTAGACGGGAACCAGAGCTCGGGCTGGGTTTGTCCCTCGCGGTGCTTCGTAAGTGCCGTCGATTGTTGGGACTTTCTCTGGTGATGAGAGTCTCCAGCAGCCCCTTCATCCCTGGATGCTGCTGTAGACTCACTCAGGACGAGCTGCCCAGAATCCACCGCAGAGAAATGGTGACAGGCTGTGCAGTGTGGCGTCAGGGAGTGGGGGCTTTCACCCCCTGTGGTGCCTGGTGACGCTGCAGAGTTTGCAGTAAAGAGGACGCAATGAGAAACTGCAGCGTTCCTCTGCAGAGAGGAGAGATGCCAAAGAACAGAAGTTTATTCAGACCCTGTAGAAGGCCTGGTTCTGGAGCCTGCCCCGGTGGTTACCGCTGTCTTAATAATTATTCATAGCATCAGAACGAGTGAGACCATCTGTTTGACAGCCTTTGTCAGCTCCCTTTCTCTCCTTCGTGGGGCTACAGCCATGAGTGCAGTGGGGAGAGAGTTAGAAGGAGCTTTTACATTTTTATTTATTATTCATTTGTTTACAAAAGCCTTTTATTATTGAAGTTTTCAAACACCTGAAAGTAGAGAAAATAGTATGATGAACCTCATTTTCCCCAGCACCCGGCTTTAACAGTTACCAACATTTTGTTAATCTGGTTTCTTCCATCTCCACCCCCACCCCCCATCCAGCATATACACCCTTGTAGCTTTGTTTTCAACCGTAAAGTAACTGGACAGCTTGGTCTGGCCTTAATGGTTAGTGGTGTTATTTTCTCCCCCTGGCGATTTGTCCCTGTTGCTCAGAGCAGTGCAGGTGCAGTGGTCATTGGGCCGTTGTCACGGTGCCTAGGGATGCCTGGCTCTGCCACTTGGTTTGCTGCCTGCCTGTCTCTGCTTGATCCTGTTCTTCCACTTGCGTTCATGACATTCGGTCCTGAAGAGCCAGGTCCAGTGGTTTTCAGTCAGGGCCCTGGAAGCCTGTGGGGGTCTCTTTGTCATCACAGTGACTGGGGATGCCGCTGCTGACATTTAGGCTGGCAGGGGTCCGGGGTGGGAAGCAGGGATGTTAACTGGCCATAAATGTAAGGGTGGCTCTGCACCATGAACACTTGTCCCATCCGCAGTCTGTCGTGCTGCTGGGCACTCCTGCATGTACATCGTGGATCAGCGGATTGACTTTCTCTTGGTGTTTTTTAAGTTTTAATAGTTTGATACAATCGCTTGGGCTCTGGATCTGCTTTGACTCATGCCATCGGGTGGCTGAAACTAGCCTCTGGCCCCTTTTGAGGGTTCATCATTTGGTGCAAACCCTTTGGTTGTATTACTTGGGAAAACAGGGTGTCTTGCTGCCTGTGCCCCAGCTTTACATTGTCCTTTTTGCTGCCTGTCCCTTATCGTGAGCATCCCTGCCACGGCCCAGTGGAGAACGGGGATGGCGACACAGTGACATTCAGCTGGACAGCTCATTTGCAGCTTTTTGTGCCCCAGGGGCTGCTGGTGAGAGGGAGGGTGTGGAAGATAAACCATGAAAGCATCATAACCTCCTGGGGGCGGGGCGGGTTCCATGTTCTCTGGCCTCCTCCAGCCCTCAGCCTGGTTCTGGGGAGGAAGTGCCCCTTAGCGGGTGGTAGCTGATTATCTTGGGTGCAGTTGGGGGGCCTCTGCGGGCAGAGCATGGCAGGTCACGACTTCTGAGTTCTTTTTATTTTCAGTCTCCCTCTAGATGGGTGGCAGCCTTCCACTGTGGGAAATGAAATGTGTTCAGGCAGCTTGGGCCCCAGGCACAGATGAGAATAGGCTAATGGGCACTGAGGAAGGAGCTGCAGGAGAGACACACTGTTAGTCATTATTAATCTGTGACAGCTGCCAGCCACTGGCAGTTAGCACCCGACTGTGCTTGGGAGATGCGGTGGCTCTGGGCCTGTCCTTTCTGGAATACTCTGGGGCCCAAAGGCCTGTCTCAACTTGTGTGCTGTTCAAACCCCAAATGCACATGGAAGAGGTGATTGGGAACTTAATGCAGGCTGAGGGAAGCCTCTGGCTGACCTGAGTAGATGGTCCAGCTGCCATGCCATGGATTTTTTTTTTTTTTTTTTGTGAGGAGGACCAGCCCTGAGCTAACATCCAATGCCAGTCCTCCTCTTTTTTTTGCTGAGGAAGACTGGCCCTGGGCTAACATCCTTGCCCATCTTCCTCTACTTTATATGGGACGCCGCCACAGCATGGCTTAACAAGCAGTGCATCAGTGCATGCCCGGGATCTGAACCGGCAAACCCCGGGCTGCCGCAGTGGAGTGTGCGCACTTAACCGCCTGCGCCACCGGGCCGGCCCAATGCCATGGATATTGATGAGGATTTCCCTGGCCTGGAACTCTGAATTTAGTCTGGTTAAGTGTTTCTTCGTGTGTGAGACGATTTTTTGGTGGTACCCCATTATAGTATTTTTTAAATCATTTTTCAGCTTAATTGAGATATAATTGGCATATAACATTGTGTAAGTTAAGGTGTACAACGTGTTAAATTTTATATACTTATATATTACAAAATGATTACATGGTAGGGTTAGTTAAGGTTTCTCTTTTTAACCCTTATCCAATCCTTTGATGAGGTTTAGGAGAAAGTCTCAGTATGGTTCTAATATGTGTTTACATCTGCCTCTAACATCTGCCAGTGTCCCTTTTTTACAAAGCCTCAGGCGTGCTACAGTATCTAGGTAGAATTTGATAATATTTCATATTTATTATATTCCTTTTTCTGGTTACGTTCTGTATATGGCAAGTGATATTGGTTTTCATCTGTGCTAGTAATATGAGGTTTCCTTTTGAAATACATTTTATGAAGGGGAAAAAGAGAAGGTTAATATAGAAAACAACTGATATAACAGTGTGCCGAGCTGGCAAAGCATCTTGAAGATGCTTTTCAAATGATTAAAGATTGGGAAATGCTGTTCTACAGCATTTTGCCTACAATGATTTTCCTTTATGTTGAAGTCTGGGTCAGTAGTGTCAGAAAGCGATGCTAAGTGTGGGGCCTGTAGTGCCCAGGCCATCACTGGTGGTAGTCTGTGGTTTGTCTGTACCGCCGCCCCCCCGCCCCGAGCCCCTTTGTTCATTTGGCAAACAGACTTTGAGTGCCTGCGACGTGCCTGGTGCTGGGCTGGTTGCAGGCATAGCAGGGCAGTCCCTGCTGTCTGGTAGAGGAGTCAGATTGGGAAGACGTAGCTGGGATTCAGTGCCACGTGTGCTCGTGGAGAGAGGTACTGCAGACAGTGCACTAGGTGTTGTGTGGCACAAGAAGTCATGCTCTGCATTGCTGAGGGGATCAGGAAAGCTGCTCAGAGGAAGTATTTGAATGGGTCTTAAGGAATAAATAAAACATAACTATTCATAGGTGCTCCAGGCAGAGAAAGGGAATGCTAGGCAGAGGGGATGGCATGTACAAGAGCATGAAAGCCTCAAGAAATGTGGCCTGAAGAAATGTGGTGAGTTCAAGACCCTTATGTATATTTTAGTATGGCTGGAGTATAGACGTTGTGTCTCAAACTTGTATGTGCATTTGATCACTGGGAAATCTTGTTGAAGTGCAGATTTTGATTGAGTAGATCTGTGGCAGGACCTGAGACTCTGTGTTTCTGCAGACCACACATGGAGTAGCTGGGTATAGAGCTCATATAACCATAATAATTTAATAGCAATAGCTAGCATCTTCTTCCATGCTCCCTTGCATTCCAGGTACATTTTTGCACTTTACATGTATTTCATTTAACTCTTATACCAACCTGATGGGGTAGGTAGATAATTAGGATTATCCCCACTTTACACTTGAGGAAACCGAGGCAGACAGAGTAGTAATTTGGCAAAGCGGAAGCTGGGGTTAGAGGCAGGCCTCTGTTAGTTCAGAGATGAGAAGGCTCCGTGAGTTGTTCTGAAAAGCTTGGCCTTGATCTTGAAGGCAGAGGGAGAAATTGAAGGTGATTACTCAGGGAGAGGCTGGATGACATTTGCCTTTTTTTTTTTGAAGTTTTATTTATTTATTTTTTCCCCCAAAGCCCCAGTAGATAGTTGTATGTCATAGCTGCACACCTTTCTAGTTGCTGTATGTGGGACGCGGCCTCAGCATGGCTGGAGAAGCGATGCGTTGGTGCGCTCCCGGGATCCGAACCCGGCCTGCCAGCAGCGGAGCGCGGGCACTTAACCGCTAAGCCACGGGGCTGGCCCGACATTTGCCTTTTATAGAGGTTGCTCTGGCCACGCGCCCTCAACAAGTGAAGCGTCACATGAAGTTTGTTTCATGACTGAACACTTGAGTGCTTTACCATCAAGTTTGTTTTGAATCAAGCAGCTAATTATTTCCTAGCTCCCTCCCTGCCATAGTAGCTTTTGTTGACATTGTTGCTCTTCACTTGGTTGATTTTTAAGTGATTGATTCAGTTCATTGTGTTTGAACTTCTTTCTGAACCTCATCTTAATGTCTAAAAATCAAGATTGAACCTTCTTCCTAATACAGCAGTATTGCTCCGTAAGACTGGCTTACAGTTCAAAGGAAATGCCAGCTTGGAGAAAGCAAATCGCTTTAATTACTTAATCTGAGTTCATTTAAAAAATTTGAATGACAGTTTTGTTACCACACCAGGTCCGTTTTTGCCCGCTGCCTGGAAAGCCAATCACCGAGATGACGAGATTGCAGAGAGAGAGGGTTTAATCACAAAGCAGCCCAGTGAGGAAAACAGGAGAACAAGTCTCAAATCCGCTTCCCCGAAAATGGGGACTCGAGTTTTTATGGGGAAGGGGGCAAGGTGGTCTGAAATGATTGGAGCTCAGGGGAGATGAGGTAATTGATGATCTGCGCAAGCGTAGTCAGACTTCATATCTCTTCGTAGGACACATGTTCACAGAATGGCTGCGTTAGCATGCCCTGACGGTGGAGTTCCAACCTCTTGCCATCACAAGGGCCCAGTTGATGGGTTGGTGGTCTCAGTCCGGCCTGAAGTGGACAAGAGGCTCCATTCCTGAAAAAAAATAGCTCAAACACCCATTACCATGGTAACCCAGGCTCCAGGGAGATGTCGTCTATAGGAACCTAGTGGGAGTCAGACAGCATATTGTACACTGAGTAAGTTTATCATGCAGATGTAAGTCCTCGCCTTCCATTCTGCTAAGTTTCTAGGTAAGGCCATCCCACCTTCTTCCTGGTGCAGGGAAGAAGATACCTTTACAAATGGAGATTTTCTTTACAAATGTAAATGTATCTCATAAAGGATAACCAGAACTAAGAATGGGTTTAGCACGACCCACCCAGGTACTGGGAGATGTCTATAGTAATGGCCTTTTCTGGGGGCAGGCCTCCCATCCCAGACTCCTTTGGTCAGTTAGTGGGGGTGGGGGTCAAAACGGCATTCAGGCAGAGACATACTCTGAGTTTGCAAATTCCAGTCCCCCATAGTTCCCAGCTGCTCAGTCATCAATGGCTGCTTGCCGGTTTCAGTTTCATTGTCAGAGGTCTGTGTACATTGTACTTTATTTCTGTCCAGGTTTCCGCTAGCTAAACACTTTTGTTATGAGCTGTGTGTCAAGGCCGGATATTGCATTTTGAAGCCGAGAGTCAAATAGCAATTTAAACTCCTGACTTTCATACCTGTCTGTGAAATTCACATAAATGAAATGGAAATACAACAGGGCTGCTCTGTTATGAAATATTGACTCTGTTGCTCCTTGTAGAAATCTTTAAGGGGTAACCATTTTGGCATTTATATGTATATGTAAAATACACACGCATATATTTTTTTCTTTTTAGTCTACCTTCCTTAATTTGCCCATTTGTGATTTCCTGTTACAAATAGGCTTGTTTGAAATTAATGGTCCCTTAAAGAGGCACTGTTTGTAATTTTGAAAATGAAACTTACCCCTTGAAAATGCTTCAGCCTGGCTTGTCCACCTCCCTGTCTGTTCCTGTAGCTGGTCCTTTACTCCACTTCCCCATGTCCCTTCTTCCGCTGGGGCCAGCCCCGCTGTGGCTGTCTGGCTTGGTCTCTTCTTTCCCTGATTGCGTTCCTGCCCTGACTGCTCACTTCAGGAGCTCGAGCGTTCTCTTCCTCACTCTCTGGCTGGTGAGAGCAGAGGGCAGCGGGTGCCTGTGTAGCTGCAGGCTGGCTGCCTAGGGCACTAACGTGAGTTTCTGGCCTGGGAGGACTCTACAGCCTTGCTAACAAAGCTTGCATGCCCATGATACAGTGATACCAACACTACTTCCACTATCCTCCAGCATTGACATCTGAGAACTGGCATATGGCTTGCTCTGCATTAAACAGTGGGAAAAGTAGGCAGCTCATGAACTCCTCAAGAACGCAGATCACATTTCTTATTTTGTATACTCTACACCAGTGCTCATTGGCTTTCATTCTTAATAATCGTTATTTTACAAGGTTTCTCCTCTTATAAATATTTATTCATTGTAGAAAATTTAGGAGAAAAAAATGGTAAAAAAAAAAAAAAGAGAGAGGGAAGAAAAGGCCTTCATAATCCTACTACCCTGAAAAAAATTTCCTCATGACTTTTTTGGTGTATATTCTTCTACCATTTCTTCTCTGCCTGGGTGAATGCAGACATATGACCTACGTCACACACTGTTTGGGAAGTTTGACCTTCTTTTCACTTAACATTTAACTCTGATCATCTTTCCAAGGCATTAAATCTTCTCCTAGAACATCTTTGTAAATGGCCGCAGAACATTCTTTTGTGTGAATGAACAATAGTGTTATTTAGGCAGCCCTTTCTTGTTGGAAATTTATGTTGTTTCCAATGTTTTTACCGCTGTTGATACAATATTAAGATGAGCATTCTTGTAGCTGTTGACTGGGAACATTTCCTAGGATAAATTCCTTAAAGTGGAAATGTTTAGCCAGGATTTTTTTTTGAAGCTTTTGACACAATAGTATTTACTTTTGTTTCTCTCTAGACACTACAACAACAGGAGTGCAAACTTCTCTACAGCCGAAAAGAGGGTCAGAGGCAAGAAAATAAAAACAAAAATAGATATAAAAACATCCTGCCCTGTGAGTATCAATATTCTGCTCAGTAGTAATCACTCTTGGAGATTTTGATTCCCAGTGCCCCTGTAACTTGTCCTGGGGGCCGTGTGCCTTCTCAGCATATCCGAGGCCTTAGCCTCTTAATTGTGAGCAGTTTCCAAAATAATCAACTGTGGTGGGGATGGATGGCCTCGTTAACCGAGTTCCTGTGATGCTGATTAGTGAGTAAAATTGCCGCTAGGAGGTTTTGAGTGTGCCTGTTTCCTTCTGTTAACTGATTTTGTCTGCCTAAGAGTGTCTGCTTAAGAGTGATAGTCTCACAGCTTGCCATCTCCCAGGATCAGGCCACACCATGAGTCTCAGGGGTCCCAGGCTTGTGTCCTTGAGCTGCAATATCCATCCCAAGGGTCTTGGGGAAGGCACGCCTCCTTTCTGGGACTGTTTCCTCACCTGGGGAACAGACAAGCTCCTCATGAGGGCTCTTCCAACTGTTCCATCAGGGTTCCCTGATGCCCTGACCTCGAGTTACTGGAGATTGGGGTACACACCTATGCTTCACTCAGAAGTGGACCTTGTGATACTGGTAAAGCAGTACCTCCTTTAACATCCAGATGCTGCCAGGTAGAGCCCAAGTTAACCATGAGGAAAAAGAGGCCCGGAAGGCTGTAGGCCTTGGATAAGGGCCCCAGAAATGGCACTAAACAGTTGTCATCACTCACCTCTCCTGAGGGCTGACTCTGTGCCAGACTCTTTGCATCTATAGCTCACTTAATCCATAGCCCATGCACACAGAGCAAGTGTTCTTATTATCCCCATTTTATAGACATTTTAGCAAGGTCGCAAGTGGGAGTAAGAGGGAGAACTGGCACTGGAGCCCCCAAAGTCACTGATCTTAGCACCATGCTCTAATGCACGGGTCTTCAGAGTGTTGCATGCAAGGCAATCCACTGGGGCAAGGGAAGGAACAGTTTGAATTTCTCTTTATGTATATCCTATATCTAGAGAAAAAAAGGGAAAGAAAAACTTAAACCTGATGTACAGATTGATAGCAGTGCACGCATAATAAATTTACCCAACTTAAAAATAAGGCTTGTTTATATATGTATGTGCGTATATTTCAGTGTTCAAAAACTTTATTATTAAAGTTTATTGGGCACATGATCAAATTTGGAGAGCATTGCTCTAATGTCTCATCAGGTCGGAGCCATGTTGTCAGATATTGTGAGCCCATCGGTGTGTACGTGTGAGTGTGAAGCATAGTCTTTCTCTTTCTGTATACATATGTACACATACATGGTATATGTGTATACCACGTCCATATGGATATTTGTAATGTGTGTAGATGAGGATAGGAGAAAGAGGAGGCATTTATAATACTGAGAAAGGCAATGAGAAGTTGAAGAGAATCAGTTTAAGCCACAGCATGGTCCTAATGACCTTGGGGAAGCCTCATTCTTTCTATGTCTAAGTTTTCACTTCTGCTCAAGAAGTCTAATGGTACTTATTAGTAAGATGCAGGGATGTAGGAAAAGATGAAGGGAACAATATTATGCAGTATCTAAATAGAGTATTATTGCTGTTTCCTCCCTTAAAGATCCCAGATGTTTCAGATGTTTCCTCCGATTAACATCTTATTTCTTTAAAGATGGGGAGTCTGAGGCAAAAAGAACATTATTCAATTAAGACATAAAACTATATTACTAATTCCCGTTGTAAAATATGTTGCTTAGGTAGAGCACTCAGATTTTTCTACCAATAATGTACTTTTGTATAGAATTTGGTCAGTTGATACTATCAGAATCTTTTAAATATTGTATTTCATTCTGCCTCATTTAAAGAAACCCTTTTTATTATGGGAAGTTTCAAATATATTCAGAAGTAGACAGAATAATATAAAGAACCTGCACATACCCATCACCCAGCTCCAGCCGTCGTCACCTCATGCCCAGTCTTGATTCATCTGTATTCTGATCCACTTATCCTCTCTGCCCATGCTATTTTGAAGCAAATCTCAGACATGTCATTTATCTATACTTTACTCTTCCTTTTTTTTAAAATCAAAAAAAGCTTTTTGTTTTTAAATAGTTTTAGATTCACAAGAAGTCACAAAAACTTATAGAGGGTTCCCATGTACCCTTTACCCAGCTTCACTCAATGATAATATCCTTTCTATCCATAGTACATTATTAAAATCAGGAAATTGACATTGCTACTTTATTCTTCTTAAAAAAAAGCATTATGAGGCATCATGTGGTATTCAGATTATTGTTGTGCTCGCTTAGGCTTTTATTTTTTTATGTGGTCTTATCATTGATGAACAAAACTTGGACTAGGTTGAGGATTAATTGATTTGAACTGATTTGTCCTGAAGAGGTCTGAGCACTTTGGTGACTGGTCTTTTTTTTTTCTTCCAGTTGATCATACCAGGGTTGTCCTACACGATGGTGATCCCAATGAGCCTGTTTCAGATTACATCAATGCAAATATTATCATGGTAAATTTTGCTTTTCACAGTGTTTTCTGACCATAGATTGCTAGCCCTTTTTTGTGTTTTAAATCCTTCCTTGTGTCTTGAACGCAGCTTTCAAATGTTTGAAGGATTTTCTTCCTAAATTTCTAGCCTGAATTTGAAACCAAGTGCAACAACTCAAAGCCCAAAAAGAGTTATATTGCCACACAAGGCTGTCTGCAGAATACGGTGAATGACTTTTGGCGGATGGTGTTTCAAGAGAATTCCAGAGTGATTGTCATGACTACGAAGGAAGTGGAGAGAGGAAAGGTATGCTACGTATGCCTCTGATAAAATGTGTTTAAACTATTGGACACGGCAGGTTGACCATGTTAATTAAGAACTGAATAAACAAATTAAGCGTGCTCTAACTGACCCTCTGGAGAAAGGGAGTCGAGGAAGTTTATGATGTGCCTTTAGTTTTCCTTCCGCTGCTTCTGCTTGGGGTCCACTGAGCTTCTTGGGTTTGTGGATTTATGGTTTTCTTCAAATCTGGATAATGTTTATTATTTCTTCAAATATGTACCCCCCACCCCGTCCTGGGACACCAGTTGCACGTACGTTAGGCTGCTTGAAGTTGTCACACTACTCACTCGGGCTTTGTGCATTTTTTTAATTCTCTTTTCACCCCACTTTCATTTTGGATGGTTGTTTTTTTTTTGCTGTACGTCTTCAGGTTGATCTTTTCTTCTGTAGTGCGTAATCTGCTATTAGTCCTGTCCTCTCTGTTTTTCACAGCACACGTTGTCTTTTTCGTCTCTAGATGTTTTATTTAGATCTTTTAAATATCTTCAGTGCCTCTTTATGTGCATCATTTCCTATACCTTTTGAACATACGGAATATATTTATAATAACTGTTCTAATGTCCTTGTTACTGATTCTATTGGATATGTCGTTTCATTGTTTCCAGTTCTTTAGTTGTTTAAAGTGGGAAGGTAAATCCCGTCCCTGTTACTCCATTGTATCCAGAAGCAGAAGTCAAAAAGGTTGTGTAAGGAGGCCTGTCTCGTACTATCAGGTGCTTAAAGTACTAGTAAACAGTGATTTCACTGGTCATATAAACTATACTTATCATGACTTTTAAAAATTAAAAAAAATTAATTTGAATTATCCAAACAATGTATTCATATAAATTTTCAAAGACATTATAGTTAAGGTTAATGTTGCCTTTGTCACCCTCCTGCATCCACCCATTTTAGTCCCCTCCTCCAACATAAAAACCCTGTTATCAGTTTGATGTGTATTCTTCCACACTATCTTCTTAGCATTTACCTATGTATATTATAGGCATTATTATAGGCTTTACATACCTGCATTTACATATATACATGTATTGACACACGTATATATGTACCTCTAGAAGTATGTAGTACTACTTTATGAAAAATACTGTATGAAAAAGTGCTCTCATACAATAACTTTGTTGTGCATCTTGGGGTTTTTTTCTTCCACTAAATATGTGTTCTAACTTCTTCTGTTAGTATATATTGACCATCTCCTTTTTAGTAATTGCATGGTATTCCATGGTATGGATGTACCATAATTTATTTAACCATTATGCCCTTGATGGACATTCAGCTGTTTCAATTTTTGTTCTTATAAACGGTGCTGAAGTGAACAATCTTACTCTTGCTTGTATGTGTATGTGGCAAATGTTCCTCTAGGTTAGATATCAGAAGGGTTGGTAGGTCATAGCGTATGCATATTGTCATTTTAATAACTTCTGCCAAACTGCCCTCCAGAGTAGCTGTCCCAGTGTGCACTCCGCCCAGCAGCTTACCACACCCACCTCCCCACACTCTTCATGACAGACACTTGAGGTTTTTAAAAGTGTAACGTCCTGTACCTCCAAAGAAGCAGCCAGATCTCATTGAGTGACAGCTCTCTGTGTTATCCCAAAGTGAGCCCATCCATGTGGGTTTTTTCATATGGAAAAGTCCTGTGTCTTTGTATTCTGGTCAGAGTTCTTTTTTAGATGCACTTTAATTGGTTTATATAAAATTTGCATGTAGCCGTCATACCTATAAGTTAAACCTAAGACAGATGGGTGATTTTGGATTTTAGCCCTCCTATAATTTTCATGTCGGTTGTGAAGGGCAGCATGATTTTGTAAGATTTTCGTCATTGCACTACCGGTTGTTACACTTCTGAATACCCTTGAGGCCAGATCTGGTCATTGTGAAGCAGAGGCTTCCTCCAGCAGCTGCCTGCAGTAAGATGCCTGTGTTAGATGTTTTTGAATTAACATACAAGTTAAAACGTCTTCATAGTTTCTGCTTCAGGTGAGTGTCACCTGCCCTAAATATGGAAAGGAAAACTCTGCCCTGCCTGTTGCCTGATTGTAGTTGTAGGAGGCCGCCTATTCTCAAAGGACTTGGGAGCTGTGAAGAGAGGGTGCTCGTGTCACTTCAGAGGAGTCAGTGTTGGTCCCTTTCAGAAGAGCTGCCGGAAGCTCCTGGAACAGACAGACATTGGGCCAGATCACTGTGTCCCACTCCTCACCTCCTCCTCCCAGTCTGTGCCTGCTTTCCCGTTCTTCCGTTTCACTCTGTGGGGGGAGAGGATGACATGATGGGCTTTCATTCCTTCCACAGGCCTTTCTGATAACCTGCTCTCTGGGGATCCCTCCAGTGCACAGAACAAAAACCAGACTCTGGATTCCCTTTGATTCCTGGGCTTTAATTTAAAAGCTAAAGTATTAGCTCTCACATTTTAGAATTTGTTTGCCAAGGTTTGCATCAGAGTTTGGAAAACTGGGAGAATGGCTGCAGTTGTTGGCAGATATTTGAAGTCAGCTGAAATGTTTTCAGAGGGGTGATTTAATTTTTTGTTCTCTGTTGAGTTCTCTTGAGCAACCAGCAGTCCTCAGAATTGATTGGCCAATAACAGCATTGAGTACAATTAGTATTGAAAGTGTTTATTTGGGGATAATAAAAATTGTGTCAAATCTGTCACAGAGATATTTGGATCTACAAAATACTGGAGGGAAAGCTGAATTCAGAATAATAATAAATAAAAGACCACATAAACTATGCCAAGCAAAAAAGTCGCACCATCCGTTAATCCCTTTGTTGAACTTTCCTCTTGTCATATTTTTTTTCCCTATCAATTATCATTGACTATGTGGATGTCTGCAGCTGCTCTCCTATTTCTGGTTTTGTAACTGTGAATTTCTCTGTCTTCCTAACATACAAGGTGAATTTCTCTTGCTGATATTTGTGTCTTGGTGGTTCTGGAAAGTGAGTGGTGTGGGTGACCGTTCCCAGAAAAAAACAAAACACAAAAGCATTCTCTGCCCAGGACGCATCACCGAATATGTACAGACTCGTCTCTCATTGAGCGAAATATCTTCCTCTTTGGCAGCAAGAATGATTTTCTGGTGCCATATTTTTCAATCTGCTTGCTCTGAAGCCAGCAGCTATTGCAGGCTTGGCGTTCCCAGGCACCCAGTTAAGAGAAGGTGACGTGTGTAGTAGGTATCAAATGGATCTGGATATAGAAAAAGCAGCTGGTTCAGAACCCCATTGGCTGCCTTTCTGTGCTGGAGTTATTCACACTTGGGTTAGATAAGGCAGAGTCCTCCTACGCTGGTGCGGAAGTGAACCAGACAGTCTGGCTCGTTGGGCAGCCCATCCACCTCCAGAGTCCCTGCTTGCCTTCCGTAGAGTGACTGGCAGATCTCTAGAATTCAAAACTCTGGTTGCTAGACAGCACCCTCAAACTGGTTAGTCCCTCTCTCTTTGCATCTTTGGTCCTTGGAGATAAATGAATAAGCACTGACTCTCCTTTGACATGTGTCTTAGATCAGACAGCTCTGCAGAGGCTGCTTTCCCTGCCCCCTTCTCCCTGGCTCTCCAAGCAGCTATTTTTCATGTTTGAACTCTTCTTTCCTTTTCTTTGAAAATCCAACGGTTAGATACTAGATGCACCATTTTCCATGTTAGTAGTCTTAAGCAGGGGTTGAAATTTATTTTCTGCTGGTTTAGGCTTTTATTTCAAAGTTCACAGAGATTAACTGTCTTTTCTCTGATCCCTTCCAGAGTAAATGTGTCAAATACTGGCCTGACGAGTATGCTCTAAAAGAATACGGGGTCATGCGTGTTAGGAACGTCAAAGAGAGTGCTGCTCATGACTACACGTTAAGAGAACTTAAACTTTCAAAGGTTGGACAAGTAAGTATATTGTCGTATTTTAGAGACTTTGGTGAATGTCTATGTACGCAGTAACCCAGGGTCGTGCAGTTACTCTTGCCTGCATACGTTTGTGTATTTATTCACTCCTGATTCAGTATCTGTTTGTTGGGTGTCTTCTATGTGCCAGGTACAGTTGAAGCACTACTAGTACATTGCAAACAAGACAGGAGCAGTCCCTGTGCTCGCAGAGCCTTTGGAGACGGAAGGTTAAAAAGTAAATAACCAACTAAGCTTTCCGATTGTGCTCAGTCTGTGCAGGCCATAGGAGGGTATGTTAGAAAGAAACAGGGTACTTGAGATGCAGTAAACAGGGAGAGCCTCTTGGAGGGAATATCACTTGATCTGAGACCTGGAGGTGGAGGAACCAGGCATCCAGAGAGTCTGGAGAGAAGTGTTCCAAGCAGAGGGAGCAGCAAGTGCAAAGGCCCTGAGGTCCTGTTCAAATTCCATGGCATCAGATCTTAATTGCATGTAGTTCAGTTTTGTCCCTGGGGTGACTAACTTTACAAAGCAGGATTAGATTTGGATTCATTTTAATTTCATGATTAGAAGGGCTTACTTATTCAAGGTCTTTTGGGGACACAAAAATGAATGAAATAGCCTTTACCCTCAAAGAATTACAGTCATGTAGCAGCCAGAAGCTGTGTATACAAATGGCTGTGCTCCAGAGCAGACATGGGCTATGACACACAGCTGAGGTGCCGAGGTACTGCAGAGGCTGGGCTTCCTTCCAGCTCGGGCATCAGGGAGATGGTCTCAGAAGGGGTTGAGTCTTTAAGGGTGAGGTTCCCATGGGAGAAGATGGTGGAGGGAGGGCCTCCCGGATGGAGGTGTCATTGTGGGCCACAGTGCTGAAGTGCAAAGTGTGGGCGAGTGGGATTTATGGGGGATAAAGGCAAGTGGGGAATCGAGGGAATAAACTGGGGTTGAGAGAGGCTGGGACCAAGTCGGGAAGAGTCTTGACCATCATGTTAAGAAATGTGAACTTTATTCATTAGTTATCTTGGAACCCGTGAGGGTTCTTGTGCCAAGTGAACCTGTGCACAGAGCTGTGTGCTGGGAAGGTGTCTGATAGCCCTGGCGGGGAGGATGGGCTGGGGTGATCCGCTGGCTGGGAGGCGTCCGCAGTGGTCGAGGTCTGGTGGCCTCCTCTCCCCGTTTCCCAGAGACCCCAGCAGTTGTTCTTTTTGTTTTCTTTCTTCTTCCTTCCTTTGGAAAGGAATGTTATGTTAAAATGTCAGAATAAACTCTGGAAGTGAAGCAGTGTGTGTGAGAGAGGCCTTTGGGTGAAGTCTGCAGGGCATGGGGGTAGTTTGGCTGTTGGAGGAGGAGGAGGAACAAAGACATCTTAAGAGTTGGAGTCTGAGTGGACAGTGGCGCTGTGGCAGAGGTCAGAAAAGCTGGGAGAAGATATGGAAGGTGGTAGGGCTTGAAGCGTCTAGGTGCAAGATGACAGGGTGATGACAGGGGCGAGGAAAGAAGAGGACCAATGCGAGATGATTGTGGAGGGAGACATGAAGGGATTTGATGATGGTGTGAGTGAGAGGTGCGGGCGGCGTTCAGGATGACCGCCCGTGTTCTCGCTTGAGCAGTGGGGTGGATGGTAGTAGATCTGAGGAGGGAGGGAGGATGAAGAACAACCTCCGGAACATGTCAAGTTTGAGATGCCTTTGAGACATCCAAGCGAAGATGCCGGGGAGGCCGGGATGGAGATTGGATGAGGAGGGGAAATGGGATCCAGAGCATCGTGGATGGATTTGGTCGATTGTGGGACAGCTCCTCTGTGGCAATAGGAGGAAAAGAGGAGGAGGTAGCCGCAGATGCCGGTAGAGGAGCTGAGATGGATTTTCTCTATATTCTCCATGAGGCATGAGACAAGGCCGTCAGTGACATTGGAAGGGAATAATAAGAGATGAAATATTTGAGGAAAGTGGGAAAAGTATGAAATAGTAACTTTGTAGAGAAAGCAAGAAATCCCGTAAATATCTAGGCAGTGCTGAGTGCCCTGTTGACATGGTGAACGTGAACATCTAGTGACGCTGATCACCTGGTTGTGTGATTTTTCTCAAGGACACTGTTCCTTGGGTTAAAAACAGAGAAAGTGGGTGGTTGGGTTTGTCCAGGCTCAGGGCTTTGCCTGGTGGGTGCAGTGGATGGAGAGCAATTGTCAGGATAGTATGTGGAATCCGAGCTGGTTAAGGGGGCGGCAAGGGCAGGAGGAGGCAGGTGGAGAGTGGAGAGAGGCTCAGTGGTCTGGTGAGCTCCCTGAGGTGGTCGGGGGCCTAACAGGAGCTGGAAACCTCGGCGGTTGTGGTCCAGGGTGAGATGTTGGAACTTCTGGTGTCAACAGGGGTGCCGTTCTTCTGATGGTGGGGAGAGGGTGGAGGTTCAGTCTGTTGCAGAGACTGTGAGAGGAACTGGACAAATGTAGCTGTCAAGCAGAAATGAGAGAGAGATTTAGAGGACATTGGACAAAGATTCCAGATAAGTTTTTCTTCAGTTTTAGTGATCACCTACGCGTCTTCCCGCTATCAGGTGTTTCTGAGTGGCAGGTGGATTTTTCTTCAGTTTTAGTGGTAAACCATCCATCTTCTTGTTATCAGAGACTTTTGAGTAGCAGGTACAGGGAACGTTGGTGTTTGGTTTGTGTTTTGCACCCTTGGATGCAGATGCTGACATGGGACCAATCATTTCTCCGGAATTGCTGGTCACGTGTTATCTGCTTTTTGTGTAACATGTTACACTTTTTCTTAAGTGCTGTCACATGATCTCATTTAAGCCTCTTAACTGCCTGGGAAGGAGGAGTCGGGGCAGAGACCTCAGTGACCATTTACCGAGGAGGAGGAGCACAGGGAGGCTGGGTCTCTCTCATTCCCTGACTGACCTGTGTAGCCCCCTGATGTTCAGCTGACCAGTAACACCAAGAAAAATCTTTTTTATGACATCAGCAAATTAAATGCATGTAATTCAAGAAAAGATCTTAATTGTGGTTCGGATTCCTTGGATATCCTGAAAGTCACTGGTGGTGGACACTGGTCTAGTTTCTCTCTCTCTTTTTTTAAATTCCCCTTTAGAAATATCGCTTAGCTTGGATTGTCTCCAGATACTGGAGACAGTATATGGGAAGAAGATGTAGCAGTGCTACAATGACCTAATCTGGGTAGACCCAGAACGTGATACTTTTTGGTCTTCTGTAGTCTGAGTACCATCGTTGACCTTTACGAAGGATCCTTCTCCTCAGAAGAGCGCAGTGTGCCGAGTCGCTTACTGTCTGCTGAGCTGTAGCTATGTGTGTCTCGTTGGTTTTGTTTAAGTCTCACAATGGTGTTGTGAGAGAGAAATCATTATTCCCATTTGCAGAGGAAGAAACTGAGGCTTAGAGATGTCCAGGGGCCACAGTGAGTGTGAATGCTGGGATTTGGGCCTAAATCCAGCCATCTGATTGCAAAGCCTGTCTTCTTATCTAACTTAGCACTAAACAGAAGTTTAAAATATCATGATATGACAATAAAAGTATGTGTGTTAGAGGAGGGGAGGAGGGCTGGGTATAGAAAGACAAAGAGGAGCAAGTGTCTTGAGAGAATCTCTGTTTCCCATCTGGTGGGAGGAGAGCTCCAAGTCCCGGAGGCCTCAGTCGCCTCCTGAGTTGAGCTACTCACCGATGGGGAGGGATGGGGACATTGCCTGCCGCTGATGATTCAGAGAAGTGATTCAAGCTGTAGTTTCCTGAAGAAACTAGACATCTTCATTCTCATAACAGAGGCAAGTGTTGCCTCCGGGATTGCTCAGCCAGACCCAAAAGGAGAAGAGATCTGAGAGACTCATGAAGAGGACCTTTAAATGGAGTGTGAGGCGATTCTGTGCCGACCAGCTGCATCAGCTCACATAGGATCTGGGAAAGATGGGAACCGGGCAATTCCTCAACCCCTTGATTTATTTAATTCTTTTCTGGTTTTTCTTGGCTCTACTCCAGGGGAATACGGAGAGAACGGTCTGGCAGTACCACTTTCGGACCTGGCCAGACCACGGAGTGCCCAGTGACCCCGGGGGTGTGCTGGACTTCCTGGAGGAGGTCCACCATAAGCAGGAGAACATCATGGATGCTGGGCCTGTGGTGGTTCACTGCAGGTGAGTAGCCCCTCTCTGTCCCTGTCTACAAGCACTCAGGGCTTGTTTTTACCTACCCACCCCCAGCTCTTTAACTGCAGGAAGAATTTATTCTCTATTTGAGGCCTGATAAATTGCTTCAAGGGACACTTTGGCCCTAAAGTACATTTCTCATAGACCTTCCAGGCCAGCCAGGTACTGGGGGTGGCTAGGCAAAGGGTGGTGACCACAGTCCTTATTCTCAAGGAGTCCTTAGTCGTGTTTGCTTGGTTTTCTTTTTAGTTTAGTAATTTAGGATTCATCTCTTTGATTGTGATTCTGTTCTCTTCTACCATGGAAATAAGATATATTTTTTCCCCTGACAATACACTTGTTTGTTTCAAAAGATTCAGACCGCTCCCCACCCAGGCCTCTGGAAGCCATGCCCATGGCCTCTGCATCAGAGTTTGCAGGCTGCTGGTGCCCAAGTTTTGGGCTTCATAACTATACTGGGGAAAGTTAGGTTTCCTAAATCTCATTCATATGTTGGGCAAGTAGATGTGTGTGCAACTTTCCTTGTTCAGTGTTTTAAAAGCTACTGTTTATTGAATACTTGCTCTATGCCAGTCTCTGAGCTCAGTGTTTTTCATACCTGATTCACATTTGATCCTCACAACAACCCTGTAAGGTATGTACTGTTATCCCCATTTCACAGATGAGGAAACTGAGGGTCAGAGAGGGGAAGGGACTTGCCTCAGGCACATGGTCCTGGAGGAGCTGGACTCCCAGTGCAGGATGGACTGAGTCCCTGTGTTCTTTGCTAATATGTTTTCAAATATAAATAGACAATCTAAGTACTCCCCAGAGCAGACATTGTTTCTGTTGATGTTAATGGCTTGGTTTTGAGTATAAAACCCCCATGAATGACTCCATTGTGCTTGCTTTTTGTCCTTGTGCCCACAGTGCTGGAATTGGCCGGACAGGGACGTTCATTGTGATTGATATCCTTATTGACATCATCAGAGAGAAAGGTAGGTCATCTGGAGGGCAGAAGCTACAGTTCCCGTTTTTAGTTTATGGAAAGAAAGTGCTAGTGAAAATAGCCTGGGGAAGAATTTGAATGTTAAAAAATGTTCACAAAAATCTGGGCTGAAGACTTCAACTTTGCCAGAGAACAGAAATAATGCTATTTGGGCTTTTGGCATAAAACGAAGCCTAGGAGCTGTGGACCCCACTGCTGTAGTCTTTTGTTGAGTGTGCAGTGGTGGTCTCTACCCAGCCACTTCATCCTTGCTGGCGGTATGGGGTGGTGCTGTTGGAAAGGGAGGGAATCCTCATCTCCCACACTTCCTCACGTAATCTTCTGGGATCATTGGTATTGTCAGAAGGCCCGCGCCGTAGCCCTTGGAACACGTTCGGTTAGAACACTGAAGACTGCATGTGCTTTATCTCTGAGTCTGCTAAACGTTGTGCATTAAAGCACTTCACCCAGGCTCTGCAGTTTCTCCTGATGCTTCGTGGTGCTTGCTTTGTAGGCGTCGACTGTGACATCGACGTTCCCAAAACCATTCAGATGGTGCGGTCTCAGAGGTCAGGGATGGTGCAGACAGAAGCTCAGTACCGGTTCATCTATATGGCCGTCCAGCATTATATCGAGACACTACAGCGCAGGATTGAAGAAGAGCAGGTACTGAGCCTGCAGGGCTGGTGTGCGGATTTTCATTTTTTTTTTTTTGCAACAGCTTGAATATGCTCTCCTTTTGAGCAGGAGGACAGGCTCTGATAGACGACTGTCTTTATTTGGGAATGGGAAACAAGTTCTCAATCAGGAAGAGCTTCTCTGGAAACTGATTATTTCCCTACTTCACAGCTCTGATTTTTCGGAAGGGAGGGGCACCATGCCGTTGTCCCGGCCTGACAGATTGGGGAACTGACACACAGAAAGGTTAGAACTTTCCCAGGCTCACATGGCAAGCTTAGAACTCAAAGCCTCGAAGTTTCCAGCTTGTTCCAGTTTTGATCCAGGCCATATTTATCCTGATTCCATCTCTTGAATGAATGCTTCACTCCTCATAGTGCGCGGCGGTTTGAACCGCCAATTCGGTGGAGTTGGAAACAGTGAAATTTCAATTTTAATAAGCCGTGCATAATGAAGAAGAATGTGGGATTGGAGCCTTTCCATTTGAAGCTATTCATAACAGACACAAAGCTGAGTTAATTAGGAGTTTGCTGAGATGAGGGAAAGGAGGAGACTGCTCTTTTGGGGGAGCTGTGCTTATCTCCCTCCCCACCCCCACCCCAGCCCTGTTGCTATGCTGCAGATGGGGTGGTGTCTAAACATCAGTGATATTTGCCTGCTTTACCCTGTTTACTGCCTTCCAGAGAACTCAACTTCTCAAAAGGGGAGCTAAGCTCTTCTCAAAGTGGGCCATGCCACCTGATTGAAAGATTTCTTACCTGGCAGAATAGCAGCCATGTTATCCAAGCTTGGTTAGCCAAAGTAGGACACTTGGTAATTAGTTTAGTAGGTTCTCAGTCCACACAAAAATACTCACTAGACTGTTTGATTGTACAAAAACATCTTCAGAAACAGTGCATGTGTGTGTACATCAAATGTACACATATATATGGAGTGTAAGGTCAAATACTTAGCAAGTGAATGGCTTTGAGCTTTAGTGCTTTCAATCTGACTTTGGGTTACTGTCAGTGCCGTGAAATATTTAGATGGTTACCATAGGCTATTTCGTATTTGTCTTGCGGTTATGCTTAATTTGGTCCAGGAATAGTTAAAGCATAAGTTGCCCAAAGAGAAGGATTCCTAGTAACTACAAAGAGAGTGCACAGTTGGTGCAAATTGAAAAATATTCAGGGATATCTTGAAACACATAATCTAGTCTTGCTCAGAAAAGCTGGAGAAAAAGCTCTCTTATTTCGTTCAGAAGCTTTGGTTTTTATCCTTGTTTTAGAGAATTTAGGGACTTCTCTCCCCAGCTTTTATAGCACTTTAGATCTTCTCATTACCATATGGTCTCTCTGACCCTAAATCTGGAGTTGTAATGTGGATTTAGGAAGTGTTTAAAAAAATCTTTATCGCTGCCTTTTTTTGGTTTGGGGGGGCGGTGGACAAAAGCAAAACATGTTTTTTAATAATTTAAGTATTACAATATATAGAATACAGAAACTGAATGTCCCTGGCAATCCTACCCTACGAGTGCTTGTGTGCACGCAGGCATTCATTCATTCACTCATTCAGCAAATACTTTTTGGGTGCCAATATGTACCAACACTGTGTCCTAAGCTCATTAACTACTATTTGATATATAAGCCTTCGTATTTAAAAAAAATGTGTAAGCTTAGATTATTTATTTTTAAAAATGGGATCCTGTGGGGGCCAGCCCCGTGGCGCAAGTGGTTAAGTGCGCGCGCTCCGCTGCGGCAGCCCAGGGTTTGCTGGTTCGGATCCCGGGCGTGCACTGACGCACTGCTTGGCAAGCCATGCTGTGGCGGCGTCCCATATAAAAAAAAGTGGAGGAAGATGGGCACAGATGTTAGCCCAGGGCCAGTCTTCCTCAGCAAAAAAAGAGGAGGATTGGCAGTTGTTAGCACAGGGCTGATCTCCTCACCAAAAAAAAAAAAAAAAAAATGGGATCCTGTAATATGTAGTTTTCTGCATTGTACTGTCTGATTCAGTGTAAGAACTTGCTACCTGATTTCGTGGTAAAGTTAAAAGTACTTTCATTTAGTAGAAGATTTAAGTGGCAAACTTAAAAACATTAAACCCACCTGATTTTTAAATTAAGCAAATGAACAAAAGTCATTCAGGATAATTGGTTATTTTGAAATACAGTCATTTCCAAAATTATGAAGAGTTAAGGACTTTGGGAGTGAAAGAATTTGCTAAAAGGATAAATGAAAAAAAGAAAATGACAGTCATGGGTGGAGAACAGTGGGGAAGGGAGTAGAGAAATAGAGACAGCGCTGCGACGGAGGAGATGCAAAAATGGAGGTGGAAATCCAGGGGAAAATGCAAATGAAACAAGATGGAGAAAATTCTCAAGTTTTTATAAATGGTTCTTCTCACACTCTGCCATTTACTTGGAAGTAGATTTCTTTGTTCACTTCCATGTATAGTATTAAAAGATTATTTTTATTTGCAAAAAACAGTATATAGAATTCCCTTTACCCAGCTTTCCTGACTGTTAACATTTTAACACACTTAATCATTTGTTCATATTCTCTCTCTCCACATATATATATAATTTTTTTAAGTGAAATGTTTGTAAGTTGCAAACATTTATGCTCCTTTGCCTCTAAATGCTCCGATGCGTATTTCCTAGAAATAAGGACATTCTCTTATATAACTACAGTAAAATTATCAAAACCAAGAAATTAACATCGATCTAATATTATTTTCTAATCTACAGACCATATTCAAATTTTGCCAATTTGGCCTCCTCTAATATCCCTTAAGTGGTCCAGGGTCCCATGGTGCATTTAGTTGTCATGTATTTTTAGGCTCCTTTAATCTGGAACAGTTTCTCATGACCTTGACATTTTTTAAGAGTTCAGGCCAGTTATTTGATAGAATACCCCTCAATTTGGATTTGTGGTGTGGTATTTTCTCTTGATTAGATTCAGGTCATGTATTTTTGACAAGACTGTCACAGAAGTGGTGTTTTGTCCTCAATACGTCACATCAGGAGCACCTTCTGTTGATTTGTTTCGTTACTGGTGGTGTTAACTTGGATTCCTTGATTAAGGTGTTGTCTGTCAGATTTCTCCACTTTAAAGTTACTGTTGTTCCCTTTTTAATTAATATCTTGTAGGTAGATACTTGAGACTATATAAATAACCAATTTTTAATCATACTTTTTGCTTATTAGTTGTACATTCAGTCACAATTCTTTTTTTTTTTTTTTAAGCTTAACTTCTTTTTTTTTTTTTGTGAGGAAGATCAGCCCTGAGCTAACATCCATGCCAATCCTCCTCTTTTTGCTGAGGAAGACCGGCCCTGAACTAACATCTATTGCCAATCCTCTTCCGTTTTTTCCCTTTTTCTCCCCAAAGCCCCAGTAGATAGTTGTATGTCATAGTTGCACATCCTTCTTAGTTGCTGTATGTGGGACGCCGCCTCAGCATGGCTGGACAAGCGGTGTGTCGGTGCACGCCCTGGATCCGAACCCGGGCCACCAGTAGCGGAGCGTGCGCACTTAACTGCTAAGCCATGGGGCCGGCTCCCGCAGTCACAATTCTTGCCTGGAAAAATTACTGCTGTGACATTTGCCCAATGGTGATTTTCTGTTTCTATCATTTCTTTTCATTTATTAGTTGAAAACCTACTCTAAGGAAGAGCTTTCCCTTCTCCCTTATTTGTTTATTCATTTATTTATGTCAGAATGGGTTATAATCCATTTCTATTATTTATTTTGTTCCTTAAATTGTCCCAAATTTGGCTAGTAGGAACCTTTTCAGGTTGGTTCCTCTATCCTTTTGATATGTTCCCATTTTTGAGCACTTCCTTACATCTTTTGACGCCACGGGATGATCCAGGGTCATATTGTACTTTGCTGTTTTTCAAAGGAGCCCTGATTATTTTTATTCAAGAGTTGGTATTTTGAAGCCAAGATCTGAGTACTGGGTGTGCTTATTTGTACTGGTATAATATTCTTTGAGTTGGTAATTAGCTAATTAATTACTGCTCTAGTTGAGTTCTCTCTATATAACCTCCCACATATATGTGCGCATATATATATATATATATATATATATATATATATATGCAACTCTTCTTCTCCCCTCCACTAGTTTTTTTAAATAAACTCTTTATTTTGGAATAATTTTTAGATTCACAAAAAGTTGTAAAGACAGTGTAGAGATTTCCTGGCTACCCTTCATCCAGTTTCCTGTAATGTTCACATCATACATAACCATTGTATATTTATCAGAATTAAAAAGTTAACACTGATGCATTGCTACTAAGCTCTAGAGTTTGGATTTCACCAGTTTTTCAACTAATACCCTTTTTCTGTCCTAGGATCCAGTCCAGGATCCCATATTGAGTTTAGTCACATGTCTCCTCTGATCTGTGATAGTTTTTTAGTCTTTGCTTGTTTTTCATGACCATGACACTTTTGAAGAGTGCTAGTCTGACATCTTCTAGAATGCTCCTCGATTTGGGTTTGTCTGTTTTCTCGGGATTAGACTGGGGTAATGGGTTTTTGGGAAGAGTGCCACGACGTAAGTTGTGAAGTGCCCCTCTCATCGCTCGGGGGCCCCTGATGACAACATGGCCTGGTGATGTTAACCTTCATCACTTAATTTAGGTGGTGTTGGCCAGATTTCTCTCATTGTGTAATGACTCTTTTTCTGTTTTTTTTACTCTCTTCTTTGGAAGCGAGTCATTTAGTGCAGATCATACCCAAGGGAAGGGAGTTATGCTCCTTTTGGAATGGGTGGTAGCTACATAACTCATTTAGAATTCTCTTGTAAGGAAGATTTGTCCTGTCTCTCCGTTTATTTATCCAATTGTTTCTTTTTCTGTTTTTGTTTTTTTGTGAGGAGATCAGCCCTGTGCTAACATCTGCCAATCCTCCTCTTTTTTTTTTTTTTTGCTGAGGAAGACTGGCCCTGGGCTAACATCCCTGCCCATCTTCCTCCACTTTATATGGGACGCCACCACAGCACGGCTTGCCAAGTGGTGCATCGGTGCGCACCTGGGATCCGAACTGGCGAACCCCAGGCCGCCACAGTGGAGCACGCGCACTTAACCGCTAAGCCACGGGACGGGCCCCAATTATTTCTTTATATCAGTGTGGACTCGTGTGTTTATTTTACACTTTGGGTTATAATCCAGTACTGTGCTGTCTGTGTTGTTGCTCAGATTGTTGCAGCCTTGGCCATTGGGAGCTTTTTCTGGTTGGCTTCTGTGTCCCTTTGACTTGTCCCTATCCTTTCATTTTTGTGCACTTCCTTACTTTCTGGCACGACAAGGTGCTCCAGGCTCATCTTAGATTTTCCCTGTCCTAGCCCTAGAATCAGCCATTTTTCTATGGCGCCCTGGTTCTGTTTATTAAAGACTGGTATTTAGAAACCAAGTTCTGGGTGTTGGGTATGCTCATTGCTGCTGGGTATCACTGCTTCTAGGTGCTCTCAGCAGACAGAGCTAGGAGACGTACATCTGTATACTAATCCATGTGTACACATACACCTGTAATTGTTTCCATATCTGTCTGTTTGTATATAGATTAAGCTAAACCTGAGTTGGGACCGATGTCTGAGTTTTGTTCAGGACCGCAGGGTTCATTCTTACCTTACCTGTTCTTGTCTGCAACTTTTATAACTGGGAGAAACCTGGCTCCCATGGTCTATAATTTAGTTACTCATTTGTTCAGCCCTCATATACATGTAAAGTAGTTTCAGAATTGCTAACCAGTACCCCTGTTAGAATCGAATTTACCAAGTAGGCAACTCTTCGTTGAAGGAAATAATTCCACATCCCCTAAGAAGTGTCCTTTAAGCTGCAGTGTAGAGACTTGGACAGTATTCTCTCTGAGTGAATCATACTATAGGACAGAAGTTACCTTTAAGAATTCTGTAATCACAACTGAGCCATGATAGAAACATAATAGGCTGTGTTTCTGCAGGCTGAATTTAAGTTGTTGCCAGCAAGACTTAAACTGGCCTGCTCTGGCACTTACCATTCATTTTATTGCACATTTTGTTTGCTACTATTCCTTTAAGAAATATCTAGGTGCCTTTGTGTTCCAGACACTGATTAGATGCTGAAGAGGTAACAGAACAAGATAGACATGGCTGTTGCCTCATGGAACTAAAGTTTCACCAGATGGAAAGTTTGAATTAATGTGAGGCCAAGCCCCCATTTGTCCTATTTTATTTGTTTCCCTAGATTTGTGATTCTTCACATATCTTTCCTACTCTCCCTGGTCCAATAAAAAGGCTTTTTCACATTTTTTCATTTGTTTATTCATTCCTGCGTTAATTCACGTGGGTTGTACTATGTGCCAGGAACTGTGCCGGACCCTGGGAATATGAGTAGTCATGTTCCTGAAGTGAAAATAAATCAGTATAGTTGGAGTAGAGGGAGTTGGAGAGGGGGAGCATGGGGTGTGATGGGTGGGACTGCAAAAGTGATCAGACACCAGATTTTGAGGGGGCAGGGCTTGCAGGCCACACTAAAGGAAACGGGAAGTCACTGAGGATTTTGAAGCAGGAGAGTAACATAAAAAGATCCTCGTTTTAAAAAGAGGGCCCTGGCTTGATGGGGAAGAAGTGGTGGGCTCTAGGCATGAGCAGCTGCAGGGGGACCAGTGTAGGTGAGAACTGCTGATGGTTCGGGCAGGGTGGGCGGGGCCCACAGTGAGCACAGAGAGAAGGCAGCACCCGTAAGATTTCTTGATTAGATGTGCAAGGAGTCAAGGTGCTTGTAATCCTGACATTTGAACCCAGAGCACACTGGACCAGTAATCTTGTGCTCCATAACCTAGACAAGAGAGTTTTCATTTTATCCTCTCTCCTGCTGTTGGATGTTGGGCTTTTTTGTAATTTAAGGTTTAAGAATGTAACTGGAGTTACTTCACATGGAAAGATATTTAATACCAGATGACTTTAGAGCTTCATGGTTGGTCCTTCCTCTCAACCTTGGCTGTGTGTCAGTTGGCAAGGCCATAAGATTTATTATAAACATTGCAAAAGACTTAGTAACTATGTTATGTCATTGAAGTTGGGTGGAGGATAGATCAATTTCAGATCATTTTTTAGGTCTCTGGAACAAATTTTGCTCCACCCACCAACAACAAAACAAAGCAAAATGACCCATATCCCTTGAGAACTTTTTTGATCTATAAGACAGCCTGGGCTGTCACCATAATAAGAAACAAACCTGTCTGATTTGTGAATCAGTTTTATTTCTTGTTCTTCCTAAATAAGCTAAAAAGCTCCAGAATTTTTATGCTTTTCCTTGAGCTACTTTGATTCATTGAAATAATTCATGTCCCATTTGTATTAATTATCCTTCATTAGAAAATTCTTTTGTAATCACTTTATGTAGAAATACTGATTTTGCTTTTCAAGAAAGTCTTTTGTAGGGAGGGAGAAATGGGGAGTTGCTGTTCAATGGGTATAGAGTTTCAGTCATGCAAGATGAAAAAGTTCTAGAGATCTGCTGTTCAACAATAGCATATAGTTAACAGTATTGTACTGTACACTTAACATTTTGTTGCGAGGCTATAGTTCATGTTATGTGTTGTTCTACCACAATTTTTAAAAAAAGTGTTGAGTAGAAAGCAAGTTTATCTTCAGTTTTTATTTTATATTTGTGAGTTTTATTTTATTTTATTTATTTTTTTAATTTTATTTATTTATTTTTTCCCCCAAAGCCCCAGCAGATAGCTGTAGGTCATAGCTGCACATCCTTCTAGTTGCTGTATGTGGGACACGGCCTCAGCATGGCCAGAGAAGTGGTGCGTCGGTGCGCGCCCAGGATTGAACCCGGGCCACCAGCAGCGGAGCGTGCGTACTTAACCGCTAAGCCACGAGGCCGGCCCTGTGATTTTTATTTTAAAAAATGAGTTAAGATTTTTAAAACTTTAGAATGTTTTAAAATAAGTAATGTTCTCTGCCAATTCTTCCATTAATATTTCACTTTAAGTTATATTGTATCTTTTTAAAAATTATTTTTTATATGTCAGTGTTTCAGTGCTAAAAATCTACGGCTGCTATTCAGAGGTAATTATTCATAAAGCCTTTAGGTTTTTAAAAGTGGTTGTTCAAAAAATTAAAATTCTGTAGAGACTAAACAAAACATTTCTCCTTGGATTTATATTTGCAACTTCTTCCCTAGACTATAAGTTCTGTAACAACTGCCTCATCAGTTAATAAGTTGATATGGCTGCCTTAACAGAGGCTAAATAATAGTGGCTTAAACAAGGTATAGAAGCTTATTTCCCTTCTACAGAAAGTCGGAGTTGGCAGGCGATTTGGGGACGAGGGGGTGTAGGGCAGCTGTGCTCCATGGGGTCATCCAGGGACCCAGGTGCATTCTTTCTTGTTGTTCTCCCGTCCTGTAGGATGTTTCCTTTTGCACATGGTTGCAGATAGCATGGGGAAGTAGAGGGCAGGCAGCTGCCTGTTAATGTAGGAGTCAAACTTTTTCTGTAAAGGGTCAGGCAGTGAATCTTTTAGGCTTTGCAGGCCACATAAAGTCTCTGTTGCATATTCTTTTTTTTTCTTTCTGTTTTTAACAACCCTTTAAAAACTGTTCAACTTGTAAGATAGATAACTGTTCTTATCTCACAAGCGTTATAAAAAGGCTGTGGGCAGGGTTTGTCACACAGGTCATTAGTTTGCCAACCCCTGTGTTAAGGATGTGATGCAGAAATTGCACACTTCCTCATCTGTAAAATAGGGTTAATAATAATATCTATTTCAAAAGGTTGTTATGAGGATTAAAATGAGATAATAGAGTCAAATAGTGCCTGGCACAAAGTTAAGTGCTTAGAAATGTTAACTGTTTTTATTATTGTAATAATTGATATTTAACTTCATCTGTGAAAGAGAATTAGCACATTTTTCTTTTGCCTCCTGATTTGTGACATGATTTATGGCATTTATATCTATAATTGCCGCAGTAGTTTAGTGTTAGCGCTGTGTTTAAATCAATACCCTAGTCCTTTTATCATGGTTTCGATTTCTCTGAATTCTTTATTTTGATTTATCTCTGTTGGCTAGATTTCATTATCTAGTGGTTTAAAAAAAAGATATTGTATTCCAAGTTTCTGCATGCTTGAAAATGTCTGAACATTGACTTTGTATCTAAAGGATAACTTAGCAGGGTATAAGATTATTGGGTCATCTTTTTTCCCCACAGGATTCTTCAGAATAATGTGTCTGTGTTGAGGTCTCAAGTCAGTTTGCTTATCCCCCCTTATATGTGACTGACTTTTTCTGCCTGGAGATCCAATCCAGGCAGATTCTTTTTTTATTGTTAATATCTGGGAGATTGATTGTGAGCTTTTTCCTATGTTATGTACCCTTTTAGAATGCAGATTCGGACTTTTTTTGTTTTAAATTTCAGAAACATTTTCTTGCGTCATGTCTTAGAATATTGTTTCTGTTGTGTTTGTTCCCATCTTCAGGAATTCCACTATGTGTATCAAATCTCTTATTTGCTTTCTCCATTTATGTATTTTATTAATGGATTTTTGTTAGTATGTTTTCCTCTAACCTGTCTACAGTGTTCCTTTCTAGGTTTTCACCTATTTTATTTTTTGCTGCCTTTAATTGATTTGAATTTGTAGTATTTCTTGTTTTTTCTTCTGTTTCTTTCTGATGCTTTGCTAGCTTGTTTTTCATCTTCTCTCTCGTCTCATAATCTCTCACTTGAGCTCTTTCTTGAGAAAACTCATGTCTGTGATATTGATGCGGAAATATTTGTCTTTCTCTCTTCCTCTTTCTTTGTTTAGTTTCTTTTGTGATGTGTTTTTTCCCCCTGCCTTTTGCTTATTGTTCTCTTTCTCCTTTTGGTGCCTTTCCCCCAACCCCCATCTGTATAGAGGTCCTGTGCTGACCCTTCCATTACTGAATGGGTCCATAGTGAGGGGAGGCAGGGCGGCCGAGGACGTCCACAGCTTTGATTGGGGCCTGTTGTCTCAGATGCCCTGTCACCTGTGCCCTGGGAGCACATCCATGTGTTGGTGTTCAAGGGGCCGTTGTGACTCCCTGCAAAGCCTTTGTAGTCAGTGTTAATAGTGCTCCCTCTTACCCCTGTTTCCCCTCCAGTCTGCCAGAGCTAAGAGGGTGCTGGTGGACAGCAGAAAGGGCCCTTCAGAAGGTGGCCTCTCTGCCGTGCTGAACTGCTGTCTCCAGGCTTGCCCGGCTTCTGTTGGCCTGCGCAGCTCCCCCACACCCCCAGGCCTTTCACTTCTGTGACAGCGACCTTCAGGGGTTTCTTTGTCCCGCTGTGTCTGAGCAGACATGTGTCAGTTCCTAGCTGCTGCTTTGTTTCGGTCCAGCTCTCACAGGATTACAGCTGCTTTATGGTTTGTAGACGGGATTTGTAGCATCCCCTTGTTTTAGGTGTAATAAGATTTTCCACTTTTTATTAGCTGTTGTTTTTGGTGAGTTTTGAATAAGGAAAGAAAAAAGAAACCTCACTGGTGGATTTAAATTTCTTTTATGCTTGGGGCCGGCCCTGTGGCATAGCGATTAAGTACGCGCACTCCACTGCTGGCGGCCTGGGTTCGGATCCTGGGCGCACACTGATGCACCGCCTGTCAGGCCATGCTGTGGTGGCGTCCCATATAAAGTGGAGGAAGATGGGCATGGATGTTAGCCCAGGGCCAGTCTTCCTCAGCAAAAAGAGGAGGATTGGCATGGATGTTAGCTCGGGGCTGATCTTCCTCACCAAAAAAAAAAAAAAAAAAAAAAATTCTTTTATGCTTTACGTTTTATTTTGAAAAAATTTAAAAGATACGGTACCACACCTATAATTGACCATTTCATTTTGTCACATTTCTTTCAAGTCTTTTTTCTCTTATAAAAGTAATCAAGTGTAACAGGTACAGCTGAGATTCCCTTTGATCCTCACCCCCAGTTGCACCCCTCATCTCCACCCTTGGGACCCCAAGGCAGTCATTAGCCTTGCAGTCTCTTTTTATAGTTTAAAATACAAATACAGATTTCTGTACACAATATATAACATTGTTTATATGTTTAGAATGTTTAGCCAGATGGTATCATACTATTTTATTGTTCTGTAATTTGTGTTTTTCCACTTAACATTGTTTATGAAATCTGTTTTGATACACACACACACACACGCACACACACTTTTTGACGTTTCTCTTCCCTGTTGCCTATTATTTCATGATATGAATACATCGCATTCATTTGTTCTTGGCGGACATTATTAAGGATAGCATGTCACTGGACGTCCTTGTACAGTTCTTTTAGGCTTATGTGTGTGAGTTTCTCAAGAAGTAAATGTGCAAGGTTGTAGGATATATGCTTTTTCATTACTGCTAGATACTAACTAGTTAGTACTGCCAGTCCTGACTGTGCATTGAAGCGATGGCACCCATTTACCCTCACCAGCAGCGAGTGACAGTTCCCCACGTGTACGTCAGGGGGATGCCCTTTCTAATATTTGCTGTTTCTTGAACAATCCTATAACGAAGGCAACGTTATATAATGATGATAACCTGATGGATTAGATTTTCGGAATTGGTTGTGAATTTAGGTGAAATTAGGAGTAAAAGGTGATAAATCATGTAACCGGGAGCCCTACCAAATGGAGTTAGAGCACTCTGCGTCTGAGATGTGATTACATTCTACTGGTTGTCTTTGCCACTTTTTTTCGGAGTATCATTAGAGCCAAAAATAAAGTTTTAAAGGTGCTAGGGTCTTTTCTGGGGTGGGGGGGGGTTAGGGAAGATATGATAAAGTGTATTATTGTTTCTGATAAAAGTGCTGCCGTCTTTTGTACCTGTGTGCCATTTTTGCTTGGAGTGAATTTATTTCTGGAACTCTTTTCCCAGCTGTTTACCTGAAAATCATTAAATGTGTTGCAAGTGAACTATGAGATGATTAGATGCTAATGTGATAATGAAAGTATGAATTCTCTCTTACCTCAGAAATGGGTACATTTGGTTTAATACATTAAATTGTTAATGCATGACTCTCTGTGCTTTTGAATTGTCTGCTTCAAAAGTACGTTTCATCCATATGGGGTATTTACGTTGAGGAGATGAATTCACTAACATTTGGTCAGCATATCAGTATTCAGGTCCACTCTGTCTGTCTCTCTCTCTCTCTCCCTCTCTTTCCTTTTTGGTGAAATGGTTTTTTTGCTTCTTTATTCCTTTAAAAAAGTCACAGTTCATTATATATGCAATCTTCACCTTTCAGAAAAGCAAGAGGAAAGGGCACGAATATACAAATATTAAGTATTCCCTAACGGACCAGACAAGTGGAGATCAGAGTCCTCTCCCGCCTTGTACCCCAACGCCATCCTGTGCAGAGTAAGTAGTAATGAAGGAAATTCTTTTTACCCGAATATTATCCTGTAGAAAAGCTGAAAAACAACAAGTCTTTGCAGTGCACACCTTTCACTGGTGCACATTATTGTTGCCCAACCGGTTAGTGAGTGTATCAGTGGCTATCTAAACTCAATTTTAATTTACCTAAACTGAAGGCTGATTGCTCCACCAGCTGGGATTATATGGGATTATAAGTACGTCAGGTGGTGTTCTCTAAGAAGAATCTAATTGTTCTTTTGATGGGATGGGGATTGTTGCAGAGGTAGGTAACATCCTTTTTTTTTGATGTGTTAAGACTTTTTGCTAAGTAAAAGTAAATAAATTGAGGGGCTAGCCCCGTGGTGTAGTGGTTAAGTTCGGCACACTCCGCTTCAGTGGCCTGGGTTCATGGGTTCGGATCACAGGCGTGGACCTACACCATTCGTGAGCCGTGCTGTGGCGGCAACCCACGTACAAAATAGTGGAAGACTGGCATAGATGTTAGCTCAGGGCTAATCTTCCTCAAGCAAAAAAAAAAAAAAAGAGGAGGATTGGCAACAGATGTTAGCTCAGGGTGAATCTTCCTCAGCAAAAATAAATAAATACATAAATAAATAAATTGACCATTAGTGTGTCAACATAATCATGATCTGATAATTTTCCACAGTCAACAGAAATCTACTTCAGGTGTTTAAACCAGGAGTCAGCAAACTACAGTCCCCAGGCCAAATCCTGGCCACGGCCTGTTTTTGTACAGCTCATAAATGGTTTTCAATGGGTCATTAAACAAACCCACAAAGAGTAATATATGCAACAGAGATTGCGTATGGCCTGCAGAGACTAAATTATTTACCCTCTGGTCCTTTATAGAAAAACTTTGCCAACTTCTTGTTTAAACTAAAATGTGATAGGAAAACATTTGATAAATTGATTATGTGAATAGCAGTTGTAAGTTATTATTTTTCTATATATTCTAAAGTCAGTCTCTGGTATAACATTTACTTTTTATTTTCCCGTAAGAGTCTTATCTCTGTTTGCTTCTGATGATTTTTAGACCCCTGCTGACTGTAATCCTCTCTATAAATGTTTTAGATAGCATATGTGAGGTTTGTATTTACATTTGCTTTCTATTTAACATTGAAGTGAAATTATATAGTGTAAGTATTCTCCCCACCAAACTACCTGTTCCTTCTGCCTGCTTTTTTCTTTCCCAGTGGACTGCTAGGGAAAGTTGATATTTTAAATTGCTGTCTGCAGTAATTTGCAGTGGAACTAGCATGTCAGGCCTCTGAGTCCTTGCCAGAAAGCTTTCCCCACGTGTTGGCACAGCAGAATCAGCTCTGACGACTGCCTTATTACCAGTGGCCTGCCTGTGATGGACAGGTTCTTGGCCTCTCCATTCCCGTCGTCCCGCTTGTAGGGTGCAGACCTAGGATACCCGGACCCCGAGCCCGTCTGCTTGTTTCAGCTTGCCCCTCAGGCTGGTGCCCACAGCTCCTGGGCTCCTCGTCCCCCCGAACTGCTCTGATCTCCACTCCCTGATCAGCAGAACGGAGTCTGGCCTCTGACGCATTGGCCCTCCGCCCCGGGGCCCTAAACCACCCTTCAGCTTCATGCTTACTGTTCCCCTTCATGTAGCTAGTTCAGGCTAAATGCACCTACGGTTCCTGCCTGACTGCTCCTACACTCACCCTTCTTGAGCTTTTGCCTATTCAGACCCCTCTGCTCGAAATGAATACTGTTCCTTTCTACATGCCCATGTCCCACCTTCTTCAAGGTCTAACTCAAATCCCTCATCATACAGGTCTCCCTTGCTCTGCCTGCCTGGAAAACAGCCCGCTTTCCCCCACACCCCAGAGCACAGGGACTTGAGGCCCCATTTCACTTGTAACTTCACAATTCTATTACATTTACGTCTTATATCCCTTTCTAGAATGCCAGCTCCTGGGGGGCAGGAACTATGTCTGCACCGTATCTGGTCCCCGGAGCATGTAGCATGTACCTCATAAATATCATGGAAGCTTAAACAGCAGGGTCTGCATTTTGTTCATGCCTTCTTTTCAGAATGAGAGAAGATAATGCTAGAGTCTATGAAAACGTCGGGCTGATGCAGCAGCAGAAAAGTTTCAGATGAGAAGACCCACCAAGACTTCAGCACAGAAATAGGTATTTAAATAGAAGTGCTGTATCAGTTCATTGTTTATAACATTTGTGGCATTTTTAAGCAGGCAAATAATTCATGAGACTTTTAGCAAAGTGTACCGTAATTGAGTTTTACAAACCAGCCTCCTTTTTGCTGACTTTGTATTTCTTTTTCCAAGCTGGATTTGTTGTAGAGTTTAAGCATTAAAACCAAATGCAGAATTAATTCTGTGGGGGCAAGGTTAGCACTTACTATAGAGACATGGTTGATATCACTGTTCTTGCAATTTTTATTAGAGTTGGTTAACCAAGTTGTGCTGGGAGATGCTCTTTAGGGATCTGGGAAGCATGGGGACCCAGCACTGGATGGTTGGAGTCAGGATGCCCCAGTTGGCCTCTGACTAGCTGTGTGACACAGGGCACTGGACTTCCCAAGTCTCCGACTTGCTCAACTCCACGTTCCTTCCAGCTCTGTTACTGGGAATTCACCTCCCTCGTATGTCTCCTCCCCGTCAGTCATCTTTTTAGAGGTGACCCAAGTGTGTGATGTGTGTTTAAAAGATAAATCAGAAACTCATAGTTTAAGCATTTCATGTTGAACTTCCCATTTCAATGGGTAGTATATTTAAAAGCTTTAAGTCTATTTTAAAATGGTTGACTGCCTTGCCAAACTTTTAGATGTATGCTCCTAAAAAATTCTAACTTATTTTTCCCCCAGATGTGGACTTTCACCCTCTCCCTAAAAAGATCAAGAACAGATGCAAGAAAGTTTATGTGAAGAATGAATTTGAATTTGGAATTTGGAAGGCTTGCGTTGCTGTTGACTACCTTTTGATAAGCAAAATTTCAAAGCATTTAAAGACCACTGTATTCTAACTCAACAATACCTGATTTCCAGTTGCTCATTTCCTCAGATAAGAAGAAATCATCTCTACAATGTAGACAATGTTATATTTTATAGAATTTTATTTTAAAGTGAGGAAGCAGTTACATTGTGCTCTATATTTTGCAGATGGTGGTGATTCAAATTCCCATTATTGGCATTTTTTTTCTTTCTGTAACCTTAATAGATTTAATTTTTTTCCTCTTTGTGGAGGATGATGGGGCACTTGTAAGAGGAAAAATGATTGGGGGAAATTCAGTAACAACATCCTGTAGAAATGAGGACAATTTCATTTATCATCATCCATCCCGTAGTGGATAATGCATTTTGATAGCCTCTTTTTTTGGCTAAATAATAGTTAAGCCAATGCCCCAGACTGTCAGAAGTTGACTGTCTACCTGTGCATTGCCATTAAAAACCATGGGGAAAATATCGTGGGAACTTAGGATAGAAAGCATGTCTTATTAGCAGATGACCAATTACTGTTGAGCCTGTTGACTGAGAAGGTGGTGGGAAAACGTTTGCCGTATTTTCTTTTCATCTGAGTAATTGTCTTGTAGTTAGAAAAAAATGCATCTATGGATAACGAGTGTTTTGGTTATCAGTTTTTACTGACAAACCACCCCAAAACTTAGTGGCTTAGAGCAACAGCTTTTTTCCCTCACTGTTCTTCAGTCTGGCCTGGGCTCAGCTGAGCTGCTCCTCTGCTCGTCTTGCTGGTGTCACTCATGGGGTCGGCGGGCTGGCTGAGACCCTGGGGTGGCTGGGCCTCTCTGTCTGCACGTAGTCCTCCAGTCTCTCCTTCTCCGTGTTATCTTTCCAATGGCCTCGCCAGCAGGGTGGCTGGACCACTTACATGGCAGCTCAGAGCTCCCAAGGGTATAAAGCAATAGTGGCCAGGCCTTCTTAAGATTTAAACCCAGAACTGTCACAGCATTGCTCCTACTACCCTCTGTTGATTAAAGCAAGTCACAGGCCCAGCCCAGGTTCAGGAAGAGGGCGCTACATGAGGGCATGAAGTGGACGTGTGGTTCATGGGGGCCCCCAGTGTGACAGACTGTCAGAACCAGTGCCGGGGAAAACACCTACAGTTAGCAAAAGTAGAAGCTGCTAGTGACCTTGAGAAGCTGCTTCTGATAGCTGGTGTAAGCTGGAAGTCAGGCTGAGAAACAGGACCTTCAGGAGGCTTCCTGCACCGCTTCTGCCGGCTCTGAGCCTGTTTTCTGAACCATCATATGGGAAAATTGGTCTCGTAAGGATGGATGTGTTTATGGGGCAGAGCATCTGCAAGCAGGACCACCCCATCACCGTGGCACCCACAGAGGGAGGTGAACGTAATGCTTTCTTTGTGCTCCTGGTTTCGGTCAGGCCTCACACGCTGCCAATCAGGCTGTAGGAGACGGAGCAGGCCTCATGAGGCCGCTCAGCAGACGGGGTTAGCAGTAGCTCGTTTTGGTTTTAATCGAGCAGTAAGATTTGCTAACTTTCTACCTGAAGTGCCTTTTCCAGAGACATCCCTCTTTGCCCCGTGTTGATCATCATGCAGTGAGTGTGTTTCAATTAAACTATCACTGGTTGACTTTGTAAAGATAATAAAATGCTATGGCAGCTCTGCCATTAAGTCCTGGTCTCCTTACTGGGATTCTTCTTGCTTTTGCTCCTGAAAGGAAGAACGAGATCAGCCCTGGTGGGAGTTTCTTCCCGAGGTCTTTACCTCCTTTCAAACCCTGAGGTAATTTCATAGGCAAATGTACACTGATCCCCACCCCCCCATATCCATTGAACTTAGAGTTGCTTCTGAACACAGGTGTGGCCTGAAGGTAACTACCTTATTAGAGGAATGTAAAGACTACTGTCTTCCTGTCAAGCCTGTAAAGAAAGAGATTCCAGTTCAGTATTTGCAACAAGGCTCGTGAATCCTGTTCTTCTCTATTGCATCGTCATGTTGTATGGTCTCCGTTTTGCCTTGATTTCATGGTTTTGACCCTGGACGTTGGGGGCAAAGTCTTTCACCAGCACGCGAGGGTCTGATTGTACAGGTGTACCTGCTGCGTCATTGTCTCTGCCTGTAGCTTAAGATCAGCTGTTTCTGCACCTGGAACGGGAGCACCTGATCTAGGCTGGCTTTGTTTGTTACAGGATGTTGGTTTCCTTTAGATTTCCCTCCAAGAAGTCTGCAAACCATCTTGTTAGGTCAGCTTATGCCAAGACAGGGTTGTAATAGTCCCCAGGTTGCTAAGGTTTGTGGTGTGTTTGGTAAAGGGCGATTGCAGGTTCTCAGATGAGGTTACTCTACACGGGATGGAGTCAGGCAGAGGGGCTGTGAAGATGTGGGGAGCTCGAGGTGCCGGTTTAAAAAATGGTGGAAATGGAAGTTCCAAAGAGGTGGTTTCTGAGGAAGTCAAAGGGCCCAGGGCCAGAGCAGTAAGTAATAGTTGAATCAGGTTACCTAGAAAATAGGTCTGGTAGAGACATGTATGCAGTCTGCTTCTGGGTTGCTGGTAGACATTAAATTTGCACAATATCCCATAGCTGGCTGAGTATTTTAAAATTATAAGCATAGGATTTTATATTTGGGGTGAAGAACTTGTCTGGCACGTGGTATTGGGGTTTTATAAAAAAGCCAAATTTCAGAGTCTTAATAGCTTTTTTTAAAAAAATAAGACACCTCATATCCAGTGTGTGGCCCTCCTGAAAATTATGGTCATCTCTCCCATTGAAATCAATGACTTTTCAAATGTGGCTAAATGAGGATGAGAAAATACATGTACGACTTTCTTAGTGTTTGTGCATTCTTTACAGAGCACAATTGCTTTGGAAGAGCCAAGAAAATCATCAAGATTATTTTTAGGGGTTATCTTACTGGGGATTTTAAGAACTAATATAACGTCCTGGGTTATTTCTAGTTCTGGGGAATGTGGAAAAGTCTGCAATTGTGAAGTGTTTTGTTGTAGCTTATTAATCCATAAGGGAAACTTAGGCTGTAGACAGAAGTACAAACCCAGTACAGTTTTTGTTTTCTGTATGTTGTAGGGGGAATAAAGTTTTATATAGCAAGCACATGGCCTCCCTGATTTCAAGATGCCTTTATTAGGACTTGTACTCGCCCTTAATTTTGTTGAAATCTTTTTCCCTCTTCCTCTTGAAAAATAAGTTCCAAAATATAGTTTGTCGTATCTTCTTCCATCATTACAAAGTTTGTTCTTTTTCACAATGGGCAGTTCACACAAGGCAAAAATAGTAAACAGTTGGTTTTCGTGTGTTGTATAACTTTGCTGTATATCAAACTAATTTTTACAAGTTTTCATCCTAAACCTCAAATCATGTAATTAATAATTTGCCTGTTTATTTATGACCTAATTGTGATTCTTTTATTAATAAAAGCTAATGGAAAAGGATCCTTTATTAAGCTGATGACTAGACCTACATTTAATTTTCCTGCAGTATATGAAGTATTGTACCAGAGTATTAAAAGATATGTAATATTTTATTGATAAATCTATCCTTTAAAAGGAATACGTTTTAGGATGTCATCATTTTGATGTGAATCATGTAAATGTTGATAATATACACTGTTTATTATACATTTAGTGTTTCAAGAGATTCACTTAATTGCCTTTTTGCCCACGTATATTATGTAGTCTATTTGCAATTGTTTTAAAAAAATGACATTAAAAGGGTAGTTTATGTAGAGAAACATTAGTGGATGTTAATTGTCTCCCCACCTGTATTTATGGGTGTTAGTTCAACTGCTTTGCTAGTTGCAAAGCCGTATTATCAGAATAAAAGTGTATTTGTAAACTGTATGGGAACTAAAAATTAGGAATAAAACCGTTTTCTTATATTATGGTATTTGTCATTTGCTTCATCAGAAATGTCAAGGTAAAACTGGGATAATAGGTCACTCAACTTCTTATACTGGCAAAATGCTGACATTGAGCAGCTCTCATCTAGAAGGGAGTGTGGAATCCAGAAGAGATGAATCAGTTCCTCACGCATTTGTTGAGTGCCTACTCTGAATGGCTGTGGAAGACAGAAAGGGAATTCTGGAACTTACGAGTAAGTAACGAATAAAAAGTATATCTGTGTAAAATATACAGGAAATGATTAGAAAACATACAGAGCTGAATGTGAGTAGAACTGGGTGGGGATATGAAGTACAGATATGATAGAGGAGGTTTGTGGGAGGAGTAAATTATGTGCTACAGGATGTCAGCTCCTCCCTTTCAAGTAGCTTCAGGCCACATACAAACAAGGCCTTGCCTCTTCTGACAACACTGCATTAACATTGGCAGAAAGCAATCATTTTATAAATAGCAAAACATGTAGTTATTCTCTATTGTAAATCTGAGGAGTGATTACTATTACTTATTTACACTGTGAAGTACTGTTGTCCTCCTCTCAGTCTTAACTGTTACATAATGCCTCTGATCAGATTCAGCTGGTTTAATTGGTTAGCCCAGTCATCTGTCCATTCAGAAACTATGGAGTGCCTCTGCAATGCCAGCGCACTGCACCTGTTCTCGACACCACGGCTAAGCGGTAACTGAAACAGGCCTAGTGGCCGTCTTCATGGCAGTGACGTTCTAAGGGGGGAGCTAGGCCTTGTACGAGTCAGAAGGCAGTTAATTATACTTGGGGTGAGCACTACTGGAGAGGCAGGGTGCCAAGACAAAGTAGGAGAGACAGAAATTAGACAACCACTTCCAAACACAATGAGAGTTATGCAGAGGGGCTAAGGGTGTCTGCCACAGGGGAACGCAACTTTCTGCAGATGGAGGACCCCTAGTGGGTTTTCATGTCATGGTACTACTGTGGGTTTACCCTGTGGGGTTTCAGAAGAGGTGCTGTGTGCACTGTTGGCCGGAGACGCCTCATTCCCCATAATCCTTCCTGAGATCCTGGGTTGTACGTTTGAGGGCAGTGGCGATATGTTGTCAAAGACAACAATATGTTGTCTTTGACATGCCATGAAAGAACCTTCTAGTTCTATACTTCCTGATCCTAAGAAAAATAAGAAAACGTATAGATTAAAGACAAAGCAGGAATCCCCATAACAAATCAACTGTGGGCAGAGCGCAAAGGGTTTATTCAACTTGGTCGTCTTGTAAATGAGAAGCTTCCGAAGAAAGCGCCTACTTATCATTGGATCCCATTACATGTATGATTCGCAACCACCCGTTCGCTTTGACTCTGAGGGGCAGTGAAAAGGGAACTGCAACCTCAAGTGAATGGTTTTATTGCAGGTGGTGTTTCTGCCCCCTGGGAAGTAGCTAAGCTTCCAAACACTGAATTTGCAAAATGATAATGAGCCAGAACTAGAGATGTGCAATATCAATAGCCACTGATAAATATGCCCCTTGAGGTCAGACGATTTAAATCCCCAAATACCATCATGATATAAAAGATAGCTACTAAAGTATGAGCTATAAGAGAGCAGTACCATACTGCAAAACCTGTGGGCAGTTTATGGACAGGAATTGCCTGTGCTGCTTAGACTTGGAGTTGTCTCTGCCTGGTAAGACCGTAGTTATGCTGGACTGCAAAGCATTTGTTTGGGGTTCAAATTCTCTTCCATTCAGCGAAGATTAAGTCGCCACTAGGGTCTAGGCCCTGGGGAATGGATGAATAAGACCGTTCCTGCCTTCAAGGAGCTCAGTGGAGCGGGGGAGGCTGATGTACATAGAGAGAGTTAGAATTTGAATGGAGTAGACGATAATCAGGGTATTAACTGAAACTGATGGTTACACAGTGGAGTGAATTATATGGGGGTTAGAATTCAGCAGTGGGCGTCACTTCAGCTTATTCTTGACCAGTGGAGAATGTGTGTGTGTAGAGAGAGAGAGAAACTTTCATTTTCTTGTGGGTTCAGTCAAGGCCAGTTTCTTCTCCGGATCTCTTTCTAGAAATGAATATGCAAGGCAAATAGCTGTTTCTCTGTTCAACCCTTGTGTCTCCATTCATCTCTGAACAAAGGAGAACAACTCTCTTTACAACGATCTACACCAATAGCCTTTCTAGCACTTTTGGACATATTTTGCAACAAAATGTAGTACATATTTTAGTGTTTCCCTTCTCTATCTATTGCATTTTTAACCATTTAGTTCTTGATGAAATATGCTGACTGAATTCATTGTTTTGGATAATGTAGGCCAGTGTTGCTAGGACTTCCTAGTATAATTTAGAGTGTACATCATGGTTTGGAATGAACAATTTCATCCTGAATGTAATCATTGCCGAGACCACATTTTTTAAGGGAAAAATCAAGTTCTTGCAGTAGGGCAAAGGATTTTTTTCCCTGCATTGGAAGTGTTTTCATATAAATTTATAAAGTCAGTAAAGTTAAATTGCAATTTAGTTTTATAGTTAATAAATTTCCTTTATTGAGAAAGATAAATTGTATTCATTCAGGATGAATAAATACCCTGGAGAATTCAGGTGGTCTAGGCCCCTGAGTTTGGGCAGCTCAGCCGAGTGCTGATCTACCAAGTGATAGTATTTGAGTGTGGCCTCATGATTCAGTCTTGTGTGCTTGTCTTTGTTTTGTTTTAAATTTTTTTTATTGTGGTAAAATATACACAACACAAAATTGACCATTTTAACCACTTTTCAGTGTACAGGGCAGTGGCGTTAAGCACACGCACATTATGGTGTGACATCAGCACCATCCCTGTCCAGAACTGTTTCACCATTGCAACTGGAACTCTCTGTACTCATTAACCAATTTGTCTCTGTTTTTCAAGTTTTTCCCTCTGAGGCTTAAAGCTCTAATGAATTTTAAAATTTTGTGTAGTTTTTGAATAGGTAATACATTCACTTAGAACAAAATGTAACAGCTTCTAAAGAGCATACAGTGGAAACTCTCTCTCCCATGAGCAGTGTTTCCCGTTATACCCCAAGGACCATGGGCAACTTTGAACATATGTTCCACCCGAAAAGTGCTGGTTCCGAGGGGCTGCATTTGTGACTAGGACAGGTAATGCCGCATTGTCCCCAGTGAGGCTGAGTCTAGTCATATCCCTGCCAGCCCGTGTCCCCTCATCTTTATCACATTATCATGTTATCCCCTGGCACCCCTGTCGGCCTGATAGATGAGAAACGATAGTTCAATGTAATTAATTTGCATTTCTCTTAAAAGTGAGGCCGGGCATCTTTTCAAATGCTTTGTATATGCCTTTCTGTGAACTCTTTATGTCGCTTGACATTTTTTTCTGTTGAGTTCCGGAACTGTCTTGTTTTGAGTTTAGGAATAAAGATACTCAATTCTCTCTGACTGACATGACTGTAATTACTGAGGCACCAGGGTCGATTTCTGCACAGTACTCCTCTTCAGGTGCCTGTGGGTGCAGCTGTCTGTGAGTGAGGTTTTGGCCTTGCTGGGATTGTAATTCTCAGTGGCGATGAGGAGAACGGCCTGGGAACCGCATTCTCAGCGCACCCCGGATGCTGAAGCCCTATTCCAGCTGCCACGTGAGACCGGTCTTAATTATCCTGGCTAGTGAGCTGAGAATTACTTCAGATTTTCTTCCAGATTCAAAAGTGCCAAACAGTATGCATGCATGCATGCGTCCATTCAACCGCTTTTTAATGAGTACGATAAAGCAGGCATTGGGCTATAGCTGCTGTGGGGAGTACAAAGCAAATATCTGTCTTAATCCCTTCTTAAAGGACTTGGTGGCCCATTTAGGGAAAGGAGACACACACAGGCTGAATAAGATGGAAAATGAAACAGCTATGGATGAGGCCTGGACAAAGTTGATTAAGAGAGTAGAAGGAAATGATGACAATACCCCTCATTTACTAAATGACAGTTACGTGTCAAACACTGTTGCAGAGTTTATACAGATTATTTCTAAACATGCAAGGTAGGTACCCTCCCTGTCTGTTTTGCTCCCCGCCACGTACCCAACGCCTAGCATGGTATCTGGGCAGCTGATGCTCAGTCATTGTAGGACGAATGGCTTGTCTCCATTTTACAGGTGAGTAAACTGAGGTTCAAGGACATTAACTGACTTACTAAGGTCCCACTGGCCTAGTAAGTGGGGGAGCTAGGATTTGAGCCCAGCTGGGTCTGTCTGGCTCCAAAGTCCGTGCCTGCTCCTTTTTACCACACTGACCCCTGAGGAATCCTGGGAGAGACGGGGGCCCTGAGTGAGGACTTCACATTGGCTGGAGTGGGGGAGTGGAAAGGAGTAGGGGCCCAGGGAAGCGTTCCTGGAGACGTGGGCAGGCAGGCAAAGCCACAGGGCAGAAAAGCACATGGTTTGGGGGTTGAGAGGATGGGGAGTTCAACTTGGCTGGAGCAGAGGGTACCTGAAGGCAAGAATGGGAGATAAGACTGGGACGGCAAACTGTGGCCATGACCAAGGAGGTTGGCCTTTTTTCTTTTTTGTTGTGGACAAAAGATTGGCAACTATTTTTTTAAAACAGCTTTATTGAGATATAATTCACATTCCATGCAATTCACTAAGTTAAAGTGTACCATTCAGTGATTTTCAGTATCTTCACAGGTGTGTACAACCATCCCCAGAGTCCACTTTAGGACATTTTCATCATCTTCAAAAGAAACCTTGTTTCTTTAAACCATTTGGGTATCACTCGCCAGCCCCCCAGCCTTCCTGTTCCTAACCAAAAAAAAAAAAAAAAAAAAATCTTTTTAATAAAAATGTTCTGTTTAAATTATAAAATTACAGGGAGACCTTCCCTGTCTGTGTTAGGTCAGGTTCTCTAGAAGTGGAGCCTGCGACAGGGACTCCTGTGCAAGTGATCTGCAGAAGGAAGGCCCTCAGGGGAAGGAGAGAGAGGGAAGCAGGAGGGGGCAGGGAAGAAGCTAAGCATGGGCAGACGGACAAATGCATGGATGGACAGATAGACATGGTGTCAGGTGGAGGCAGCTTCAACCTGATCCCCTGGGGGCAGCTGTGAGCTGTGAGATCTGGAGGGGCACTCTGCATCACCACGACCCAGACACATAGGGACCGTCTTGACTCCCCCCTTTCCCTCACGTTCTACCCACTGTTTGGCCAACCACCAGCCAATTCTGTCCGCTCTCCTTCCAAAATATATATCCCCAGTCTATTTCGTCTCCCTGACTCTACTACCGTCATGCTCGTCTAGCCACAGTTATTTCTGAAGGTCAAGGAGAGAGAGAAACAGTGTTCCTGGAACGTGGTAGGATCTTGAGTGGCCTCTCCATTTCCACTCATGCTCACTGTCGCCTCTGTCCCCACGCAGGGCTCTGTTAAACAGGCACGTCAGATTCCACCGCTCCTCTGCTCTCCAGTGGCTTCCCATCACACTCAGAATAAAATCCACTTGCCTTACTGGGCTTTTGGAGTGGACAGAACTTCACTGTGTGGGACTCTCCTGCACATTTTAGGATGTTTGCATCCCTGGCCCCTACCCAGTAAATGTCAACGGTGCCCATAGTCGCTATGATAGCCATGAGCACCCCATGCATTACCAAACTCCCCTGGAGGAGGTTAGTACCCCTCCTGGTTGAGAAGCTCTGCCTGGTACACTGGCCTCTGTCCATGCGTCTGACCTCACCATGCAGTCATTCATTCACAATATACGTCAAGCACCTTTCCAGGCCTCTTTTCCTCCTCCCTCACCACCCTTCATCCACACTGGCCCCTTTCTAGGCCTCCAATGTGCCAGGCTGGTTCCTGCAGCGGGACATTTGCACACACTGATCCTCTTTCCTGAAATGCTCTGCCTCTAGGTCTGCACATGGCTGACTTCTTGTCATTCATGTTTTAGCTCAAATGACATCTTCCCAAAGATACCCTTCTGGACCACCCTAAGCAGAATGGACACCTCTCAATTACATTACATCACCCTGTCTTGTGTTCTTCACGGCACACATCGCTATCTGAAATTATCTTGATTGTCTGTCTTCACTAGGCTGTCAGCTCCAAGAGGACAGGGACTTTATCTTGTTCTTTGCTGTATCCCCAGTGCCTAGAATGGTGCCTGGCAAAGAGTAGGCGCTCCATGAATGTTTGTGGAATGGATGAAGGGGTGAGTGAATGAGTGAGTGATGCCTTTATAGAGAGGTCAGCCACGTGAAAGTCTGGAGGGAGAGCATTTCAGGAGAGAGGATCCGCCTGTGCAGATGTCCTGCTGCAGGGATCAGCTTGGCCTGTTCGAGGACTCGGCGGTCCAGAGGAAGAGCAGATTTGGGGAAAGAGGATGCGTTCAGTCTTGAAGGTGTGTAAGTTGCTTGTGAGGTGTTTGGATGTATCTGTCAGGATCCAGGAAGAAAAGAAGTCACTCACAAGGGTTGAAGTGAGTAGAATTTAAAGAAGGGACCGTTCAGGGAGGTGTCAGCAGGGTTAAGGGAGGCAGGTGGGCTGGTGATGCACCAGGTACCTGCATCAGTAGGAGACACGTTAGCATCTGTATTAGTCTCCTGTTGCTGCTGTAAAAAATTCATACAAACATAGTGGCCTAAAACAACACAAACTCACTATCTTACAGTTCTAGAGGCCAGAAATCTGCAATGGGTTTCACTGGGCTTACGTCAAGGTGTTAGCAGGGGTGCATTCCTTCTGGAGGCTCTAGGGGAGAATCCATTCCCTTGCCTTTTCTACCTTCTAGAGTTTTCCCACATTCTTTGCCCTGGGGTCCCTTCCTCTGTCTTCAAAGCCAGCAACGGCTGGTCAAGTCACTCTAACTCTGACATTCCTGCCTATTTCCCTTATAAGGACCCTGATGGTTATATTGGGTCCACTGAGACGATCCAGGACAATCTCCCCATCTCAAGATCCTTAACTTAATCACATCTCCAAAGTCCCCTTTGCCATGGAAAGCACCGTACTCACAGGTTGCAGGGATGGGGACATGGACATGCTTGGGGGCCCATTATTCTGCCTTCCACAGCACCCTTAAGTCTTGAGGACACAGGGATGGGGGACAGTATTCCTAGGACCTGGCGAGGTCTGGAGCTGTGGAGACGGCCCCAGTAGGGAGCTGCAGGCACAGAAGGGCTCAGCAGGGAAGGAAGAAACACCCTGACCACTCTCTCCTCCCGCCCTCTGACCTCCTGCTGCTGCCTCCCATCGGCCCCACCCACTGACCCAGCCTCCCATTGGCCCAACCCATCTGCAAGCCAGAGGGCCAAGGTGTCCAGGTGCTGCAGGCCGCAAGGCAGAGAATGGAGCTGGGACGGGGACGGGGCAGATGGAGAAGAACAAGCCCACTGGAGCCGACCAGCACCATCAGCGTCACCTGGGACTGTGGGAAATGCAGAGTCTCAGGTCCCACTTCAGCCTCACTGAACCACAATCTGCATTTTTTACCAGATCACTGGGGGATGCGTAGGCACATCTGTAGTTTGGGACAGGCTGCACTGGTAGATTTCCACGTGGAGATAAGGGTCGTTGGAAATCATACCCATGCTTGGATCAGTTCACGTCTGCAGACACGGATTTGTGGACCACTTGACATCACAAGAGTCGCCATGAAGCGTAAGACAAATCCAAAGACTGGATCTCACAGAACAAGGCAAGCGTCATTACACAAGTTCGCGAAAACAGCTTCAGATATTCTTAGACATCACACCTACTGAAACTGAGCCTGTGAAATCCCAGGCGTATGTTAAATCCATCTAACTATGGGAAGAGAAGGGAAAAAAAAATTTAAAGGAAGCAAACTCTAAAATTAAAGTCTGTTCAGGAGGTGACAGATGTCTGGGTCTTGATAGATTTCTAGACGTGTAAAAAGCAGTTTTTTCCGTCTTCATTCATACATGTTGGTTGCTTTCCACATTACCATTATTTTTTTTTCCCTGGTACTAAAATCAGCTTCCTTCTTTGTAAAGAGTTGATTCCTCCAAGTGTTACTTTGTATGAAGGCTTTAGAAAAACCTCTAACAAAAGTTTGAGTTAGGGCCAGAAAGAACTCCTGGGTTTCAGCCACACAAAGGATCTTCTAGCAGTGCTCGATTGTGAATTGATTTATTGTGTTTAATACCCTTTCCACATTTGAAAATGGACTAAAATCTTTGCTTGGAACCATATAATTCCTATCTTTAGGTTTAAGAATAAACCATCAGGTTTCTGCTAAGGGTAAGTTAAAATATATGTTTTGGTTTGAGGTGTTAATTACATGTAAGTTTTAGGCTCCAGGCAGAGATGGAGCATTTCTGTTCCGGGCATGTTGATTTAGTGGGAAAATCAGGGCTTTGGAACCCCACGGGCTTGGGTTTGTTTCCTGGTTTTGCCACTTCCTGGCTGCGTGACCTTGGACAAGTCGTTCCAGGCCTTTGATCCTCATATTCCTCTTTAGGAAAATGGAGGTAATGGTACCTATTGATGTGAAGGGATTGAGAAGCTTAATGGCCGCAGATGCCCTGGCACGTAATAGGTGCTCAATCAACATCTATGTTCTTCCTATGGGGCTTGAGAGTGTCTTGCAAGCCCTTGACATAGCCTGTTCCTGTGTATTGAATTTACTAATTGATAACACGTAGCAGGGAGGATCAGGGAACAAAATTCATGGATTGCGCTAGAGTCTACAGAGCCCTTCCAAAGGTGATTGTCGAGCAGAAACCTCTTGCTTTTATCACAGTCGATGAGTATTGGAAATCCTCAACTGGCCTCCCTCCCTGGCATGGAATGCAAAACTTAATTCAAACACACTTGGGAAGTGCCAACATGTTTTTATTTGCTCATGGCTTTTAATCTTGGGAACAGAAATAGGTTGGTGATTTCCTCTGCTTGGGATAAGTGGGAAATTGCTTCAATTTGGGAAGGGGCTGATTTGAAAGATTTGAGAATGCAGGAAGGCTGAGAGTAAAGACCTGGTCGTGAGTCTCGCTGTGTGACTTTGGTGAATAACTCAAGCTCTCAGAGCCTCAGTTTACTGACTGGAGAATGGGGCTGATAATCATAATGTAAGGCTGGTGCAGCTATGAGGATTAAATGAGCTACTAGACATACACAAGAACATCTATTTGTTTGTAGCAGCAAAATAATGGAAGACCTCCTTTGCCCCCACGCCAAATGCCCCTCCACAGAAGAATGGGTGGAATCAATTGTGGCATTTCCTATACACTGATGTGCGATACAGAAGAGGAAAAGAGAGGTTCACGTCGTGGATGGATCGTACAAACAAAGGGACAAGCAAATCGTGGAAGAAGATGAACAGAATGAGACCACTTATTTCGCATGTTCCACAACATACAAAAAACAAATAATACAGTGTTTGGAGAAAAAAATCATTTGTAGTAAAACTATAAAGGAAAATATGGGAACGATAAACTCCGCTATCTGGATAGTTGTTGCTTTAGCAAGAAGAAGGGAGGAGGATGGGGGAGACCAGAGCGGGGCAAGTGGGGTTCCAATGGCTTCAAAATGCTTCTTTTAGCTAACTTTTTTCATGTTATTAATTTTTATATCTTATTATATAAGATAACATGTTTACATTATAAGATTATATATTTCCATATATATTTTGGATTTTATAACATTTTATAATATGTTTATATTACAAGATTATATGTTCCATATATTCTTTTGAACATTTGAGATACTTCAGGATGAAACATTAAAAAGATTAACTAAGATACTAAATGTGACCATCACCTTGTAAATAGAAAGCGCCTCGCTGAAGTCAGCTCGTATAACCGCCAGTAGTTACCGTTTATTGAGTGATTACTATATGCAGGCAGCAAGTGCTTGACGAGCATTCTCTCATTACAGCCACACAACCAGGTAGGGCTCTTCTTCTCTTCATTTCACAGATGAGTAAATTGAGGCAGTTAGTCAACACACATCGATGGAGCACTTATTAAGTGCCAGGCACTGTATTGTTAAAACTTGCATTATCTTATTTCATCTCTTAGCAACCCTGGGAACTACACTGAAAACACAACTTTGGACCAGGGGTCGGCAAACTTTTTCTGTGAAGGGCCAAACGGTAAATATTTTATGCTTTGTGGGCCATACGATTTGTGTCGTGACTGCTCAACCCTGCTGTTGGAGAGTGACAGTAGCCAGAGATAGTGCGTAAATGAATGAGCGGGCCAGTGTGCCAATAAAACTTTATTGATAGACACTGAAGTCTGAATTTCATTTAATTGTCACACTTCACAAAATGTCATTTTCCTTTTGCTTTTTTCCAACAATTTAAAAATTTGAAATTTTTCTTAGCTCACAGGTTATAAAAAAACAGGCAGCGGGTTGGATCGGGCTGGGGGGCTATAGTTTGCCAAGCGTGGTTTTAGACTGTCGGTGTTGTGAGGGCCAGAACCTTGTTGACTTTGCTCAGCGTTATATACTCAGCTCCTGGCACACTGTGAGGTGCTCAGTACATGTTTGATGAATGAATAAGTGAAAATAACCTGATTTCTCAGAAGTCAGATAATGCTTTCTCTCCACTTTAGGCAACCACCCTAGACATAATTAGGGTTAGCATTTTTTTAGGGGGCACTGTTAATAATGATGTCTGTCCCAGGCAAACTGGGATGCATAGTTATCCCAACATTCCCCACCAGGAGATGAGTCTTTACCATAGTGACAGTAGAACATCAGCCACTGTGGGTGTGAATATTGAAAAAAGTTACTGATTTTTTCCCAGAAATTTTAATTTGAAAGATTTCAAGCCTGCAAAAGACTTGCAAGAATAATGGATTAGTACAATTAATACTCACATAATTGTCACCCTGATGGAGCCATTTTTGACATGGTGCCATGTTTATGCCATCTATCTGTGTATCTACGTATCTATCTATCTATCAATCATCTCTCTATCATTATTTTTCCTGAGATCCAGGTGCAGACAGCATGACATTTACCATGGACATTCCTCTTATAACCACAATACAATGTTCACACTCAGGAAATTTAATGTGGAGGTAACACTATTGTCTAAAATACCATCAATATTTTAATATCCTCAATTGTCCCCAAAATGTCTTTCTTTTACAGCCACTTTTTTTTGGAACCAGGATCCAATCAGGGATCATGCCTGGCGTTTAGCAGTCCTTTTTATTCAGTCTCCTGGAATCTGGAACAGTTCCCTTGCCTCTTTTTGTCTCTCATGGCATTAACAGGAAAGCACAGGTCACTCCGTTTGTACAAAATCCATCGATTTGGATTTGCATGATTGCTTCTTGCGATGAGATTCAGGTTAAACATTTTGGGCAAAAATACCATGTGGGTGATGTGTCCTTCTCAGTGCATCCCGTCAGGAGGAATGAGGTGTCATTTGTCCCATTATTGATGATGTTAACCTTGATCACGTGGTTAAGGGGATATTGTCTGATTTCTCCCCTGTCAAGGAATCTTTTCCCTTCGTAATTAACATCTGCCATTTTTTAATTCAAGGGAAATATCATTCAGGAGAAGAAATCATTGAAAAGTGTAAATAGGAGAGGACAGACAGGTACAAGGGGTCCTGTCTGGCAGACAGTTTGCCAAGCTGCCAGGTTCTTACAGGCTTCAGGGTGACTGAATTCAACCAGGGAAACAGCGCACCGCCCCTTGCGTTGTGGCTGTGTGTGTGCAAAGCGGCGCTCTCGCTCAGCAGCTGTAGATTTATGGATGGTGTTAACTCTCCATGACTCGGTGGTTCGGGTGGGCTGCTGGGGTGTGGCAAATCTCGCCTTGCCAGTCGCATTAGTTTCCACATCGTGTAGCTACAAAGATAGAGGACGTGGCCAGCCTCCCCTCCTCTCTGCGTTCTTTCCAAGGGCAGCAGTTTGGACACATGCCAGCGTTCCAGGCCACCGTTTCTCTCACCTGATGATTACGGTAGTCCCCTCATGGTCCCTCCAACATCTACCCTCCTTGCTTCCTTACCCCAGTCCGTTCCTTCTCCTTAAAGCAGCCCCCAGGAACTTTTCAAAATTCAAATCAGATTATTAACCCTCCCCTTCTTGAAACTTTGCCTATTGTCCTTAGAATAACTATCTAAATACTTACTCTGGCCTGCCCTGGATGGTCCGGACCTCACCTTTCTCTCAGACCTCATTGTCTTCCACTCTCGCCTGTCACTGGTCTCTGAACCCCAGCCACAACGGCTCTCTTTCTGTTTCACAAAAATGCTTCTGCCTCAGGCCTTTTTCATGTGCTTCACTGTTCTTCTACCTGAGATATTCTTCTTTAATTCTCCCACCAAGGTAACTACCTGTGTTCTATGCTTACAAGAGATTGGTCCAATTTCAGGTCTGGCTGGATCTAGAGGTTCCAATAAAGTTACTAAGAATTTATCTCTTGACTCAGTGTTGGCTTTATTTAAGCTGTTTCTTTCCTCATGGTGGCAAGATGGCTGCCAATATTGCTAGGCTTACATCCTACTCCCTCAGCAGCTCCTATGCAAAGACAGAAGCTCTTTCCTAATAGTTCTTATAAAAATTATGAGATTGGCTTTAATTGGATCACCACAGGTCACATGTGCGAATCCCTTATGGCCAGGAGGATGGAATACACTCATTGGTCAAGTCTGGGTCATGCGACTACCCCTTGGAAGGGGGCATGTGTTGGCCTTTCCCAAGCCTCATGGACTGAGAGTGGGGGTCAGGGGCTCCCCAAAAGAAAACAGGGTGCTCTTACCAGAAGAAGGAGAGTGGGTGCTGGGCAGCAAAATAAAAGATGTCCATTACTGACTGTTGTAAGGAGTTAAGGAGATAACGCTTGAAGCACTCCAGCCCATTTTCTGGAAGATAATAAGCATTGTATGAATAAAAGAAATAACAAAATGAGAGTCGGCAAGATTTGGCACGATACTTGTGTGCATGATGAAGGATGCGTGATGAAGGAGATATGGAGGTTGGTGGTCTGGAGTCTGCAGTCTGGGTTACTGGGAGGGTGGTCTACCTTCAACTAAGAATACGGGGGGGGGTGCTGGGTGGGAGGGAGGAGCCGGTAGTTTGACCCATTAGAGCCTGTGTGTGTGTGTGTGTGTGTGTGTGTGTGTGTGTATACGCAGGAGGTGCAGGTGGCGGGTGCTTACAGACCATTAGTTTCAATTCTCTGTATTTCCAGGTGAGGAACCCAACCCCTGAGAGAAGAAAAATCATTGGCCACCCTCCCTCGGGGACTAACCCTGTCTCCTGGTTTCACTCTCCCTGGCCTGGCATTTTTATTTCTTATTTACTTTTCCTTTGTCTTGAGGACTGCACATCTGAATTTTGGAAACCAAAGGAGAATATCGCAGGCATTTTTAGTGGCCAGAAAAATCAGGTTTCCTGGAACTGACGACAGCACTGATTGCAATACGCCAGGGTTGACAACCCCGGGGAGGGCTGGTGAAGCCTTTGCCTTTATGCCTGTCTTTTTCATAAGGCGGTTTGGAGAAGATGAAAATAGTTGAGGCTTCTGCAAATCATTCTGTGTAATGGCCAGTGACTGCTTCTCAAGTTTTTGTGAGATTTTATAAAAGCCTTCCTTTACATTTCGGGGCTTTTTGTGTTGGACGCCTAAAGAGATGAACCCATTGAACAGAGCAGGACTGAGCTCGGGTTATTCGTGTCTAGGAGAGGTTCCAGGAGTCCATGTCCAGAGAATCTCCAGCGGGGCTGAGAATGACATCTGTGTTAATTTGCCCGTGCCCTTGGGCAGCCTCTTCCCACTTCTGGACCTCCGTTTGCCCTGTAAGTGGAGGGAGTGGAATACAGTGTATGGCACCACGAATGATTTTAGATGACCCAAGGACGGACCTTTAAATCCACTGAATCACCTGGCTAGAACGTTCTTCCTTGTTCATTTCTCTGTCAGCCTTTCTGATTACCCTCTGAAGAAAAATTCAGCTTTGTGCCAAGATGGCTTTAATACATCACATCTGCTAATCTCTCTTTCTAACCAAGAAAATTTAATAACGTTTTTTAATTTTGTATTTATGTTTTCTCTTGACGTTCTCTCCGTGTAGCCAGTGATAACCAGTTTTCCATTTATAACAATAGCTACCACCACCACTTATACAGTGCTGACTAATTCCAGGCACTTTTCTAAAGGTTTTACATCCATAACTCGTTTAATTCTCTTAAGAGATAAGATACTATTATTATTTCTGCTTTATAAATGAGAAAACCAAACCACAGAGAGGTTAAAGCACTTTCCCAAGGTCACACAGCTAGTAGATACTAGAGGCGGGATTTGAACCCAGGAAGTCTGCTGCCAGAGCCTGTGCCCTTAACCAATCTACTTTGCTGATGCAGGATATAATGTTTCCTTTTCAAACGTATTTAAGAAAAAAGGGTAGGGGGACTGGGTGAGAGCCACTTTAAAGAAAAACATTAAATAAATAATAAAGGATGCATGGCAGGGATATGGCCAAATGGTGACCATGGTTTTGAGTAACAGAAACTTGGGAAACATTGAACTCTAGAAATCTAGAATTCTGTAAATACAGAAAATGCCTGTCTTAGGCATGGGAAGAAGCCAGATGGGGGCTCCTGAGTGTGTTCTAAGCCACAGCACTGGTAGCTTACAAAATCGCTTGTGGAAAATGAGAAACGTCTTTCTTTCAGAGCCACGGAGTCTGGTAACTTCTTCAAAGGGCGCCCGGCGTGTCGGACTCCTTCCATCTGACCTTACTCAAGGCTGAGGTCTAGCATCCTTTAGTCGAGGGAGCGGCCGCCTCTTGAAGGGCCATCGTGTGGCAGGTGGTTTGATGTACTGTCTGTGGATGAGTGTGGGGTGTGCCGGCTGACCTTCGGCCAAAGTCATTAATGGGTCTTTTGCGCAGTCCAGTCACCTCGCGTCCCCTGGGGCGGCAGGGACAGGCCGGAGGCGTCTTCCTGCAGCACCAGAGACAGCTGTGGGCAGCTCTCCTCGCCGTCTCTGCCATCCCATCCCCCTCTACTTTGCAAACAAATCCTAACCTCACCCTTAGCCTGACCTTAACCCGAATCCCTGCCCGAATTCTCTATTTCTCTTCTTTAACCACTGGTTTCCCCCCAGCTTTATTGAGGTATAATTGACAAATATGAATTGTATGTATTTAAGGTGTACACCATGATGATTTGATATACATGTGTGTTGTGAAATGACGTACACAACGTTAGTACAATCCAGTTAGTGAGCACACCCATCACCTCACATAGTCACCGGGTGCATCCACTCGTTCATTCATTTTACTCATTCATTCATTACTTTCACCCATCTTGATGGAGCACCTAGTATATCAGCTGGGGTTCCAGCAGGAAAGAGAAGGTGCACTTTAGCTAGGTAACAGAGGAGGGTTTAATAAAAGGGCTATTTATAATGACGTGAGTCGGGTCAATAAAGGCTATATTGAGGCACGGAGGGGCTAGCACAGTGAGAGGCCGCTACCACCTCTGGGGCCAAGGGAGGGAATGGAGTTGGGGGGACCCAACGACAGGTGGCGCTGTGGAGGAGGGGCCACCGATAGGAGCTCCTGAGAGGTCAGAGCAGGGAGGGGCGGGACTTCTGGCTCCTCCTGGACCACTCCCTACGGCCTCTGAAACGGAGATGGAGGTCGCTGGTTGCCATGTGTCAGCACACACCGGCTGTTACAGTAGTTAAGAGGAAAGTGAAATATTTCTTTTACCTAATGCCCCTTCAAAAGAGGAAGAACAAAGGGTAGATTGAGGGGGCTTTGTCTTACAGGCAGATGAAGAATGGACATTTTTCTTTGTGGAAATAACGCTCTTCCTGGAGGTTTAATGTGCAAAAGAAGTGTGACAGCGACAAAGGAATACAACCTAAAACACCATTAGGAAACAAACCTGTCTGATTTTGCTCTATGTTACGTCTGGCTTCTGTAAGGTAGAACTCACTCACTGTAACTCACGCTCATCGAGGCTCAGAGAGGGCAAGCGGCTTGCTCAAGGACACACAGCGTGTTTGTCAGTGCAGAGCTGGGGCTGGAACTCAGGCCTCCTGCTTCCTCGTTGTGTGCTTGCTGCATTGTGTCATCCTCTGTGAAACTGCCTGCAGTTGCTGCCTCTCTCTGGGGACAAGCCTGAGTCCTCACAGTCCCTGGAAGAAATTGCAGAGTTGTTCTTTAATCTCCCAGCTGCATTTCATCTTTTCCAGGTGGTAATGGCACTTCTCATCATGCAATGCTCCGAATGAAAGGTGGGTTATCTTCCTGGCCCTTTCCCATCTCAGAGAGTTCAAAAAATGGTGGTTTCGTCATCTTTCCCTCAATGCATATTTTCATGTCGCAACCTCTGCCACAGGCAGCTCGGTCAGATCTGAACCTGCCAGCTCTCCTCTCTCCTTTGGCTCCACATCCCAATTTTCCCATTCGTCAGGGATGGTGTCATATATCCAGGCTCCCAGGCTGTCAAACCTCGGATTGATGTCTTTGAATCTTTCCTCTTTTGTTCCCTCTATCCAAGTAGTTATCAACAACTTTGCTTTTCACTAAGCAGTGTAGACTAGTGGTAAAAAAAAACACAACAACAACAAAACAAAAAACAGTGCAGGGAGAGGGGTAATTTGACATCAGACAGGTCTGAGTTCAAATCCTGGCTCTGCTACTTTTTGTCTATGAGACTTTGGGCGAGTCCCATGAGCTCATCTAGCCTCCGTGCCATGTGCCACCCAGATCCCCCTTCAACTGGGAACCCGTTGCCTCACCTGTTGGGAGTGCTGACAGCAGGTGGCCTCAGCTGTGAACCCCTCAGGGACCCCTCAGCTGCAGAGCCACCCTGCTCTTTCCCCTTCCCAGGTCAGCCCACAGCTCAAGACAGATCAAGGTGGAGTAGGAAGGCCTGGCCGTCTGGACCCAACTGGGAATATCACCACACTAGCTCCAGGCCCGCTGGGGACCGAGGTGTGGTGGGGCGTGCATCACGGCTCAGCCTCCCCTCTGTCCACTCCTGCTTCCTTCACAACCTTCCACGGGGCCGACGAAGGGCCCGCTTGAATGAGTAGCCTGTGCGCTAAACCGTCTCCGGGGAGGTTTCTGGGGACTCTGACTCGGGACAGTGGATGATAATCCCACCTACTCCCAATAACTGCCCCTGTGACCTTGGCCAAGTCTCTTCACTCCCGTCTGTGAAATGGGGATAATAATGCTACTTGTCAGCATGGTCGTGAGGATGACATCGTCACATATGTGGGGTGCAGAGGCTCCTCCTCCTCCTTGGGCAGATGACTGTTCCCCTTTGGGCCTCAGTTTCCCGATCTGTAAAACGGAGGGGTGGGGTTAGATCAGTGTTCCTGCTTTGGCTGCACATCAGGATCCCCTGGGCAGTTTGTTCAGACCCAAATCCACGGGAACAGTGCCTGGCGCAGAAGCGGGGATCAGTCAAATCTTGCATGAATGAATGAATGAATGAGTGAATGACTGCTGCTTAAGTGCTTGAAGGCTTTGAAAACACTTCATTCCTTAAAACATTTCTGATCTTATTTACAACTCCTCGTCTGAACTCTGACTGAAGAAAGGGTGTACTAGATTTCAGTGGAACTTGAATTAAAGAGGTGATATCTGAGGCCCAGGCAGTGTGGCCTGCAGAAGAGGCCCTGGATTCTGAATCCGTCAGAAGATCTGAGTTCTACCCTCCGCTCATATTCAGATGGGCAAGCCTGGGCCTGAAGTGTCAATCTGCAAAATGGGAATAATTAATATCTGCCTGGCTCATCTCACAGCTTTGTTGCGAGGTTCAAGAGAAGGGTGAAAGTGCTTTGGAAACCACTGCGTGCCCTGCCAATTAATAGGTTACTAATGAACTGGTTAATTCATTATTTATTGCCTTTTTACTACGACTCGGGATCTGTGCTAGGTGCTGGAAATCTGGCTGTGAACGAGAAAGACACGGTCCCTGCTTCCCCAGAGTCTACAACCTGGTTAGGGGGACAGACGAAAAAAAAAGTAAAGAGACAAGTAAGTGTATAATTGCATCTTGTGAAGGAAAAAATAGCAGAGGCAGGGAGAGAAGGTGTGCGCGTCCAGCAGTGATAGAGAATACTGAGGGAGTATGAGATGGGGGCACCTGTTTTAGGAGGTGTGGGGGGGTGCCTCTCTGAGGAGGGGACATTAAGGATGAAACCTGGAGCGTGAGAAGGAAGCAGCCAGTCAGAGTGGGGAGCGTTCTTGGCAGAGGAAGCAGCACAGACAAAGGCCCTGGGGTAGGAAGGAGCTGTGCGTATTCTAGGAGCTAAAGATGTGGCTGCAGGAGGTGAGGGAGGAGGTCGGCAGGCTGGGAAGACACTGGAGAAACAGAAAGGACTCAGATCAAGCGGGGGGGCATAGGCCTCAGTGTGATGTGCAGAACTAGAAGCCGCTAAAAGCCTTTAAGCAGGGGAACATCCCCATCAAATTTCTTTAAAAAAAAGAAAAGAAAAAAAAAAACCCTGGCAAACGAATGGGCTTCTTATTAGCAGTATCAGCATCCACAATAATAATAATGGATGCTGGTTTCTGTTGTATCAAACATTCTGTCCTTTTCCCGTTTACCCGGAAAGGGAACTTTTTTCCAGGTTGTCTCCTCTTTACAAGACACCCTGCTAGGAGGGAATTCCATCCTTCCCGGTCTTTCAGAATATTTAGAGCTGTCTTTACAAGTATTCTTGATTTACAGCCACAACCTCTGAGGGGTTCATTTCCTGTGATTTGCCAGGGGAATGACTCAGATTTTTGCATATTTTAAGCGTGAGAGAAATGCACCACCAAACTGTATGTAACGTGTGTAACATGCAAGGACCCATCCCGCCGTGGACCATTCCCTCTGGCTGCTCTTCTTAGCGTCCTGATCATCTCTCTTCCTTCCTCCTGCTGCCTCACAAAGAGTGGTCGGCCCTCAGCTGGAGCAAGTTCCTCCCATTGAGAGGATGATGTGAATAATAATTTTGCGTAACAGAGGCTCTCATTTAAATGATGTAAATTTCCTCACTCCTCTCTCCAGATTATTATTCATCCATTCAGTGAGATCACTTTTAGGGGATGAGAGAGAAATATTTACAAAAGACAGAGAATCAAGTGCGGAGGCTTTGATGATTTCTAGCGAAAATAAAAAGACTGTTTTTCGTTTTGTTTGGTACATTTGAGTGTGGAGGCTGGAACTGAAGGCGCAACCTTTTTATGCGACTCAGTGGATCTTCACGCACAATTTGCCCTGAGACATCTGGGGTGGGGGGAGTGGGGATGGAGGATGGGGACTAAGACTTAGGTTTCAGGGTAGGGAGGGGGCAGAGAGTCCCCCTCCGGACACCTCTTGTGAGACGTACCTGAGGATGCCCTCGTGTCTCGTCTTCCTGCCTCTCTGTATCCTCTGTGTCTTCCGCGGATGCAGGCCTTTGGTGTCCGTACCTCCTTTTCTAATGGAGGGAACGATGGGCTTGGGGTTGGGCAGACTTGGTTTACCTGTCAGCGTTCTTGGGTTGTAAGTAACAGAAACCAGCTCCGGCTCAGTTAAGTCAAAGGCATTACCCAGAAGGCTCAGTAGACAGACTGTGGGGAGGGGCGCCCAGCTGGCCCAGCTTGGGTCCCATGACCCCTTCCTGGCTGGGGCTGATGGGGGCAGCTTGCAGGCCCACCCCTGACATTTGTAGCCCCCAAGACAAGAGTGCAAAGGGAGGCCCATCTATCATTTGTTTACATATTTGAAAATTATAAATCAAGCAAAAAACTTAAATAAAATATGATCTATCCTCCTACTTCGGCACCTATACCTGAAGAAGGGCCTGGAAGACCAGGTTTGAGTTTAGAATCTTGGATTCCTCAGAGTTATGGGCTGGAATGTGGTGACTCTGGAAGAGCCGGCCCTTGGCCCATGGCCCACCCGTCCTTCTCTTCTAACCCTTGGTCCTGTCCTGCATCTGAAGGGGCCTCAGGTAGAGCCCCAGCCCATGTGTCCAAGCTCTGTTTTCTAGCCCCCAGCAAACATCTGCCCTGGGCCATCCCTCAGGCCTCAAGATGCCCACAGTGGTGGCATGGTTCACCCTTGGAGGGACAACCCAGGAAAGAGACCCAGGCAGGCTCTGGAAGCAAGAGTCCAGAGTTCCTGGAATGGGGTCTGGAAGGAGGGGCATGGACTCCGAGTGGGCCCCTCCGAGTGGGCACATCCTCTTGGCCCCACAAACTCTTCACCTACGGGAAACAGCATGGCCAGAGGGCCAGGGCAGGGCCCTTTAAAGAGCAGTCCCCGGGGCAGGGTGGTATGGCACCAAAATTGACAGCTCCTTCGACTGTATGGGGGTGACGCAATTCTCCAAGTCAAAAGAGAGATGGATGCTGGGTAGCGAGAAGATGACAAATGTCCACCCTACCTGAGTCTTTCCCAGGCTTCTCTGCAGTTACAGATCTTTCGATAGAAAGAAAGAGAAACCCGCTCCCACTCTAGCTCAGCACAAGGGGGGCAATGTGGGGGTGGTGGCATCCACAGGGGTGGCTCCCAGACCCAAATGGTGGCAATATGGCCACGCTTCCAGTGGATAGCAACAGGCACTGGGACTGGGACGCTGCAGGGGACCGGGGCAGCCTGTCCTCTCTGTCTCTGCTTTTCATGCACCTAACAGCACAATGGCTTTATGTCTTTTTCTAGTTCAAGGACCCGAGGGAGAAATATGGAGTCTTAAACTCAGAATCTTCAGGGGTCAGGCAGGTGATGTCAATGGGAACAACGGTCTCTTGGTCCACCTTTCATACTCTCACTCCTGGCAGACACCCGGTGTACCAGTCAGGGTCCCGTTAGGGACCCTCATTAGGATAAGCTGAGGAGGGTTTAATGAAGGGACTATTACAGAGGTGTGGAGGAAACCCCAGGGCTAGTCATAGCAGAACTTCATCACTCCTACGCCCAGAGGACTGGCGAGGGAGTGGTTCTGGAATCTGGGAGCGGCGGGTGGCATGGAGAGGGCCATGTGGACAGGAGTTGTGGCCTTCATGGAGGGTTACAGTCAGCCCTTAGTGACCCCACAGGGAGGGAGGCAGTAAATAAATAATCCAACAGCACACTCTTCCTGCCCTCTGATCTCCTGCTGGCACCTTGCATTGGTCAAACCCAACTAAATCCAGAGGACGCGGGAGCCCACTGGTGCCGTCCGCAGGCTCAGCCCCCAGGGTGTGGAGCAGGGTGGGGAAGGGGGCAGTGGGTGTGGAGGGGCAGGCCACACACGTGGGTGCAGACAGTAGTCTGGGCGTGATGGCAGGGGCTGACGGATGCCTGCTCTTAGTGTTGGGAAGCAAGGGGCGGTGGTGGGACGCGGGCCACGAGGAGTGTGCGACCAGCTCTGGTCATCATCGCTGTGCAGGGCGTGGGCTAGTGTCGCCAGGGGCTCTGATTTTTGAAGAGCAGCAGGTAACCCAGATTTTGAAAATATAAAATGTCAAGATTTAAATACGTTTGCAAATAATTAAAAAAGGTTTTAAAGCACAATGTGGGCCCAATAAATCCCATTTGCAAACCAGATTTGGCCGGAGGCTGCTCCAAACAGAAACTAATTTGAGGCTTTTGTCTCCATTCCAAATCCCCGGGGGGGAGAGACTCAATCTGACCTATTTTGGTTGGGCTGTCCCTCCCTGGTCTGATCAGCCACTGCTGGGGAGGGGTCGTGTCCCCGCCGCCCGCTCATCTAGGGACAGGAAGGTCTGTCTGAGAGCTGGGCAGGTTCCCCGAGGGCAGCGGTGATCTGTGGCTCGATCGCCAGCAATCACCCCTGGATGATCGCGGGGCGTGTGCGGGTTTCCTACTGATGCTGTAACAAATGCCCACAGCCCTAGTGGCTTAAAAAACACACGTCTCTTATCTTTGGTGCCGGAGGTCAGAAGTCTGAAATGGGCTAAAATCGAGGTGTCAGCAGGGCTGCGTTCCTTTCTGGAGCTCTAGGGAGAATCCGTTTCCTTGCCCTTTCCAGCCTCTTAGGGTACGACTGCAGTCCTCGGCTCGTGGCTCCTTCCTCCATCTTCAGAGCCAACAACGGCCGGATGAGTCTTTCTCACACCCCGTCTCTGACACTGAGCCTCCCGCCTTCTCTTCTCATGCGTGAATGACCCTGGTGGTTACACCGGGCCCACCAGGTCATCCAGGATCATCTCTTTACTTTAAGGTCAGCGGGCTCGAAACCTGAGTTCCACCAGCAGCTGTAATTCCCTCTTGTGGTGGAGGTGACGCATCCGCAGCTTCCAGGGATTGGGACGTGGACGTCTCTGGGGGCCATTTCTGCATTCCACGAGGCAGTTTCTGAACTTGGCCGCTTATCTGTAAAATGGGGAGAGTTACGCCGTCTTCTTGGGTTGTTAAAGGCTTCAGATGAGAGAATCTGTGCAACACACTCAGCCTAGTTCGGGGCACGCGGTAGGCACTCTTCCCCTCCTTGAGCTGTTGGCTTCCATGTGGGTGAGCCTCAGTTTCTTCACCTGTTAAATGGCAAAGATATACCAGTCTTGCCTCCTTCAAAGGGTTGTTCCCTTATTCATTCATTCATTCACTCACTCGTTCAATATTTTTTGAGGGCCACTATATGCCAGGCACTGTGCTAGGTGCTGGGGCAGAACAACAAATAGGACAGACACAAGGTTTATTTTCAGGTGGGGGAGGAAATAGCAAATAAGAAAATAGATAAATAAGCATAATTTCCTATAGTAATAGACAATATAGGGTAAAGGAACAAATAATGGTGGAGGTGGTGGTAGGGGCAATGGGATGCTATTTTAAATAGGTCAGAAAAAGCATGTCTGAGTGACATGCGAAATGACAGGGAATGTTTGTTGATCGACTTAATGATGTTATACTGATTTCCAGCTTGATTATGGCCGAGGTAGACAAGCTGATTGTTGGGAATCAGTGTGAATTACATAAAGTTTCTTCCACAAACATTTTAAGGTTTTCTGGTTTCCCTTTTCTGTGTTGAGTTTTACCATTTTTTGAAGAAGTGACCTGAAGGACATATTCAATCACCCTTTCAGAACGGGGTGGACGTTCCTCTGAATTGGCTCCCATTCCTCCCAGAGAGCTCTCAAGCCAGCCCCATGCCGGCTCCGTCTGTGACCTCCCCGCACTGCTCAGCTGCTGGCAGCCTCGGCGGCCTCATTAATGCTGGAAAAGCACTGTGGGTCCCCAGCTGAAAGATACCAGGAAAGGCAGGGCGTAATTATTTTGTTTTCCCCACATCTTTAGCGTGCAGAAAGGCCTTCAGAGGCAGCCTGAACCTTCTCCGTCGAGAACAAGAGGCTGCCGTTAATGGAGGGGGAGAGGGGACGGGCAGCGGCAGACGGAGAGCGGAGGCTGGAGGGAGGGAAGGGGGGTGGTTCTCCTGGTCTCTGGCTGAGGACGGCTCACGTGCTGGTCAGTCCCCTCTGGGGCCTGCAACCCGTCACCTTTCTCTGCTGCTGGTCACATCAGCATCTTAGGGTCCACTCTGCTCAGGCCCATTTCCCTTTTCCATATCAGAACGTGGCTTTGTGACACCTCCGTGAGGCTGTCTGGGGTGGTCAGCAGAGTCACGAGGAGATGGACACTGGCTGGAACGGATGGTAATAATAACAGCTTTGATTGACTATGTACCAGCTCACTGACGCCTCACCAGCCCTAATGGGAATGATTATCCCCATTTTATGGATGGGGAAATTGAGGCTCAGAGAGGGTAAGTGATATGCCTAAGAACGTGGGCGAGCTGGGATTTGAACTCAGCTCTAGCTGGACTCAGCATAATCTGTTGCTTCTACTTTAGAAATCTATCCAGAACCTGCCCACTTTTCCCCATCCCCACCGCTATCACTTGGCCTAACCACTATAAAGTCTCGCCTGGACTGTTGCAGTAGCCTCTTCCCTGGTCTCCCTGATTATGCCCTCCACCCTCTAGTCTGTTCTCAACCCAGCAGCCCCAGGGATGTTAAGTCCCTCCCGTGCTCAAAACTCTTCTGTGGCTCCCATCTTAACACAGTAAAGGCCAAAATCCTCACCCTGGCTTACAAGCCCCATATGTTCCCTCTCTGTTCTCACCTCCTGCCGTTTGCCCCCTTCCTCACTGCACTTCTGTCACCTGGGCCTCCTTGCTCTTCCTTAATCACACCAGGCATGCTCCTACCCCAGGGCCTATGCACTGGCTGTTCCCTCTGCCTAGAATACTCTGCCTCAAATATCCACATAGGCTTGTTTCAAGTCTCGGCTGGAAGCCACCTCATTGATCTTTCTCTGACAGCCCTATTTAACACTGCAGTCCTTTCCCACCACCCACCCCTGCTTCCTCCCGCTTTCTCTCCTTTTCTCCCTAGCCTTCCCCTTATCTAACACACTCCATTACTTATTTTGTTTTTTCTTCACTGTTCCCCACCAGAACGTCAGCTCCACCGAGGCAAGGCCTTTTGTCTGTCGCGCCCCGTGCTGCCTCCCAGTATTGACGACGGTGCCTGGCACATAGTGGGTACCCAATGAATATTGGTTGAGTGCATGCCTCCAAAGCTATCGTTCTGTCCAGCGCACACACTGCCTTCCTGGACTGGCTTCTTGTCTATAAGAATTCCACATCCTTGCCAGCACTTGCTACGGTCAGACGTTTCAATTTTCTCCAACGGGTGGGTATAAAATAATTGTCATTGTGGTTTTCATGTGCATTTCTTGAAATCGCTGGGCACTCAGGAGTTGACATGTCTGAGGGACAGTGGGTCTGTGTCCCCCTCTGGCTGGAAGTCCAGAGCACCAAAGTAGACCATCCCCAGCATTTCTTGAGAAAATGGGAAATGGGTCTTTATTTGGGGTTGTAATAAGACAAGTGACTCCTGTAAAACAAAAGTTAGCATCTGCTCTGCACACCGAGTTTAATATTTAGGGATAATTTAAACCCAAAGAAAAGGCAGAGTTATTAATAAACATTGAGGGGAAGTGTGAAGAGAGAGAATGAAAATTTTCAATTGAAAAAGCTAAATAGTTAACATCCAAAATAAGACCCTGCTTACCATTCCGTTCTGCTCATTTGCAAATTAAGAGATGTATTGTTTTAAAAATAATTAAGTCTAATTTTGCATGTTTGGGAGATGGCTCTCCACTGGCTTAAAAAATCTTTATTTATTCGCAATGCTCTGAATACAGATTAATCTTTATTGCTAAACTAAGCATTTGCTGCTTTACGTGCTCTCAGATGCTCATCGAGGCAAAGCTAGTATCGCTAGAGGAGTGAGGTCGGGGTCCTCAGGAGTTATATTTGGGGTCCTCTGTAGACCCAGAATTCCTGTCATTCCAAGCAGGGATCTTAGCAACCAGTGAGGCTAGTTTTCTTCATTTTCCATGTAAGGAAACGGAGGCCCAGAGAGGTGAAGGCACTTGCCTAAGGCCACACAGCAAGTCAGTGGCAGAACCGGGATTAGAACGCAGGCCTCTTCCAGTATCAACAGTTGAATTTTCCACCAAACCTGCGTGTCCCCTATTTCAGTCAACTTTTAACATATCCACGTACCACCTGTACTATTGTTTACTTAATGTTTTTTCCTTTAAATCGACTCACTTTTAAAAGTGCAAAGACATTTATTTAAAAGGAAAACATCACAAGTGTAAACGGAAAATCTTATTACTTACCAAAATAAAGAGGAAATGAAAATTAACACAAGGCAAACAAAACAATGTCACTACTCTCTAGAGAGGCAACTGTGACGGAGAAGACAGCGACTCCTGTAAAACAAAAGTCAGCATCTGCTCTGCCCGTCGGGTTTCATATTTGGGGGTATTTAGGGATGTTTAGGGATACTTAGAGCTCTGGGCTGAGATCTCCTTTCTCTTTGTTATAAGGAGATAACAGCAAGTGTGAGGGGGATGTTTAGGACCTATAGCACCAACCCGAGACTTTCTCCCTGTCATAAAGTAATCAAGATTGGAATGGGATGGAAAAGGGAAGAATTTCTCCCCAGGTGATAATGTACCATCTAAAATCATCTCAAGAACCACCGCAGTCCTCACTTTAGATGATTCTGGACAGCGAGAGCTTCTCTTTCTTTCCTTCTTTCCCTCCTTCCTTTGCAGCTAGGTGAGACCCTGTAGTAGATGATGTATAAGGGGAAACATCAGATAGCAGCTTCCCGGAAACTTCTTTAAAAGACAGCTGTTTGGGCCCTTTGCTTTCATTTCTTCATCTCTTTCCTGTTGGTTGGAATTTGAATGTGATGGCTAGAATTAGGCAACCATGGTGGATAATGAGGTAATCATGCAAATGCAGTCTATATACAGTAAAGCAACAAGATGGAAGGAGCCTCTGGATTTTTTTTTTTTTTCTTATAAAAGAGAAATAAGCTTCCATCTTGTTACAGTTCCTGTTATGTGGGGTCTTGCCTGTTCACAGTCAAAGTTCATTCTAATACAAAAGGAGAACAAGTGAACTCTGGATTAGGAATTAGAAGACCTGGGCTCTAGTCCCATTTCTCCAACTCACAGTCCGTGCAAATTTGGGGGTGAAAAAAGCAATAGTCCCTGCTTTGCAATCCCCAGCACCTATTTTAAGCTTCCAATGAGGTTCCTCCTGGGAACTCTCAGTTCTGCTCAGAGCTCCCTGTGTTTCTATTCCCAGGCAGTGGTGGGGGCAGGGTGCCCAGGGAAGGAACAGGGTGGGGGCTGGTTTCTACCCGAGTTTCTCTCAGGTGTTACCCCGTTGAGTAGGTGATTGAGGTACGGATGGGACCCAGAGGTGCGAGGGCATCCTCTGTTAGCAGGATAGCAGTCCTTGCTAACTCCTAGACAGCATCACACAAGGAACACGTCTGTCCTTAAACCACCTTATCTTCTTCCTTCGGAACCACCCCGAGCACGCATCCAGGAAAGCACAACCAGCCCGTTCCTCTCCTCCCCTCATAACATCCTCAGCAGCTGCACTGTTGTTATGTATTTTGAATAAAGCATTTAAAAGCTCTCAGAATTTAGCAACAATCACCATGGATACTCATCACTGAAACTCTTTGTTACTATGGCAACATTCCATCCGTCACCCCTCCAGGCCCCCTCCCCCCATCTTGCCTGTTTACCCTGAAACTGACACATTGGTTACGCTGAAGGACAGGAAAAAATTTGCGAGGAACTTCCAAGGGCAGAGAAGCATGAAATATCTCGCCAGAAAATAGGTATTTTTCCATTATTGTGATAAGGATGTTTCACTCTCCTATTTTACCAAGGATAGATGACTATTATTACAGGGGTGAAGAGGGAAGATCAATGGAATTCAATGATGAATTAAAGCTAAATTAAATGAATTAAAGCCAAAACGATCCCTTTTGTCATATCCCATACATGATTTTTAATAGCCATTCTTGCTGCATTGAAAATGTGGTCAGTAGCAATCCAGAAGTATTAAACCGTCGGTACCATTTGACCCACTTCTTGCAGTTTTCAAAAACTCTTTAGAAGGAACAAACTGTCTGTGCAGAGGTATTCATCGCAGCCTGTACAGAATGGTAAGGAACGAGAAACAACCACGTGCCTGATGTTGAGGGAGTGGTTATGTGCAGCGATCAGAGTGCGACACGGTGCAATCTTTCGTAGCATTTACAAATGACAAGTAGGACATGGCTGTACATCTACTGGTTCAGAGAAATAACACTAAACAAATCGAGCAGAATACAGTTGCTCCCAATGATTATCGGCAGGTGCTCTGAAAATATTTGTGTGCAGCATAAGCAAGGTTGGAGAGAATCTGAGATTCTGAGCTCCTTTTGGGTCAATAACCTTTTGAAGAATCTGAGAATGCCTTGGGCCATCTTCCCAGAAAAATCCCCAGGCGTGCAACATTTTGCATATAATTCTAGGATGTTCGTTGGTCCCTTGATGTCCATTCAAGGGTGACCCCTCCCCACAAAACCCCATCAACTCCAGGTTTAAAGCATAATGTTCATTTAGTTCAATCTTGCTCATTAAGTTATTTAATTCCATTAAAAAGCCAAAATCCAAATTAAAACCTGTTCAGAGATTTCAGATATACTATGTGTTTGCTCTCTGTTCCGCCCACTAGACTGTAAGCTTCATGAGGACAAGGCTTTAGATGGTCTTGTTTACTGTCTGTATCTCCAGTACCCAGAACAGTGTCTGTTCTAGCAACAACTGCTAGTATTTCCTGAATGAAGGAATTACTTAACAGTATGTCCAAATGCAGAGTATTATTATTAGAATTATGACTGTACGGGAAGGGCCCATGTTATTGTACGTTGTTGTAAACCATTTATTTACATTGCTGTACAGTGCACAATACTCTATTGTGTAAATATACCGCAATTTATTCATCCCTTCTACCGCTGGTGGGCATTTTGGTTGTTTCCAGTTTTGTTGTTTTGTTGTGATTTTTTGCTATTATGAATAGCACCACCTTGAACATTCTAGCACATGTTTTTTAGTGAACAAATGGATGCATTTCTCTTTGGGATGTGCCTAGGAATGGAATTGCTGGATTAGAGTGTATATGTTTGTGTAGGTCTAATAGATATTGCCAAACAGTTTTCAAAAGTGGTTGTACCAATTTGCACTCCCGTTCAGGTAATTCTCCATCTCTAAGCCTACCACATCATCCCATGGCCAGTATTCCCTGTAGAGCCCCTTGTGGACATAACCACCCTTTCCCGACCCCTTTCTTGCTTGTGAACCATTTCATTCTGCTCATATGATTTAGCTCCTCTCTTTCGATCAGTTGCCTCGAAAACATTGGATGATAATGTTTGCTGAAACATGAGTGACTGATTCCAATCTTCTGGAACAAATCCCAAACATTTGCTCTTCTGTTTTTATTTTTGGGCCATGTGTTAAGAGGAAAACTCTGAGCCATTTAAAAATACTGAATTAAAAGCACGTCGGCAGGGCCAGCTCCGTGGCTTGGCGGTTGGGTGCGCGCGCTCTGATGCTGGCGGCCCAGGTTCGGATCCCGGGCGCGCCCCAAGGCACCGCTTCTCCGTCCAGCGCGGGGCTGAGTCCCACGTACAGCAACTAGAAGGATGTGAACCTATGACATACAACTATCTGCTGGGGCTTTGGGGAGAAAAAAGTGAATAAATAAAATCTTTAAAAGCACGTCGGCAGCTGAAAATGACCACCTCGCTCTAATGCTCAGTTTATACTACGATCGCTACAAGCCAGGGAACGGATTTGCCCCCGGTGTAGCAGGACCAAAGGAAATTTCTGGAATTTGCCTCCAGAGTCGGGTTGGGATGCCACGTGGAGTTCCAGTAACCTGCCAAGGTGGGCTGTGAGGGTTGTTTCTATTTTGGATTATTTCCCAGAGACTAAATGATTCAAACTCATTGTCAGTCACGGACCCCAGCAGGCTCTGATCTTGTTAAGGGCAGTCTCCTACACGAGCTTATTTAATTTAATTGACTTGCACAATAATACCAACATCCTCTTCTCTAATTCCTTCGCGGGGAATTCCATCTTCACTCACCTAGTCGATAAAGCCAGAAACTTAGATGCTATCCTCGACAGCCCTCTCTCCTTCATCCCCACATCCCATGCATTGCCAAGCCCTGCAGTTCCTGCTTCCTACTTCCAAATATATCCCAAACCTTCCCGCTTCTCTCCACCCCCGCTGCCACCATCTGGGTCCAAACTACGGCCACCTCCCTCCTGAGCCACTGCCAGCAGGCTCCAAGGGTCCACTTCTGTCACCTACAGTCTATTCTCCACCGGAAGACCAGAGTGAGCTTTGAAAATCACCCTGCTTAAAATCCTTCAGTGACTCCCTGTAGCAGATGTTGTGGGTGCCCTGCTCGTATCCCCTCAGCACACACCATTTCTGGGCACGCAGACCTGATGGCTTCCAGTAGCAGGACCTAAGACTCTTAGCCAGAGGGCTTTATCTGGCTATTTACAGGGCAGGCTAGACGTGCCAGGAGTTAGCACCCCTCCCTCCTGCTGGAGCCTGCCTCAACCAATGACTGGCGATAGTGGGTGGATAAATACCCCAGATCTCTCATCCCTTGATTGGGGATTGCATTGAGTGGGGACTTGGGCCCTATTGCCCCAGTGGTAATCTGGTTAATGATGCAATCTATATTTGCTTTCTTCCTTTGCCTTGCCTCTCTTCTACCAGTGCTTCCTGAGCTCACCTCTCCAAATAGATTATTTGCACTCACATCTTTGTCTCAGGGTCTGCTGTTGGAGGAGGTCATCATGGGGATGTGACCGCTGGTTGACCCGAGAACTGGACCTGGGTGATCGAGGCTCCTCATCCCATCTCCACAGTGGGAACCGTTTTCAAGGACACAGCTTGAGAGAGCAATGTGCTGTTGAGACCATCTGGATGGTATGTGGGTCTGAACCCGTCTTTGTCCCCTCCATTGGCCTGGAGGACATTACAGCACACAGGAAGCCTTTACTAAATGCACCCAGCGAGGCTTAAATGACAGCTGACAAAGCCTGTCCTTCCTGAACACTGAAATGAGAAATGAGACAAGCCATCCTCCAAAACAGGATGGCCTTGAACATTATTACTGCCTTGCAAGGAGGCACCTGTGCCGTTGTCCAAACAGAGTTGTGTGTTCGTACCTGGTGCGTCTGCTAATGTGTCGTCTTTATTAAATCACATGAGGACACTAGTAAACATGCAGGGCAATCCTTCCCCAGCCTAGGGGACTTAATAAATCAGGGGTTCAGATCATGGGGCTCTCGGTGAAAAAAATTGTAACTCATTTTGGAAATCATTATCGTGACCTCTTTTCTCCTACATGTGTCTCGATCGCTGTGGTATCTGCCTCCAATGCAGCCCGAGAGTCACCAAACAAGCCACCTCCAAACTAAGAAAACCCCTTGCTGACCGCTCTGGACGCGTTGCGGAAGAGGAGGGCGTGTAAGATTGTAAGAGCCTGTCGTGACAGGTCGAGTCATTGAGGAGGTCATTGAGAGGACATGACCACCCGTTGACCAGCGGGCTGGACCCGAGCAGTCAAAGGCTCCTCATCCCCTTCCCTGTCCTTCAAGTGTGCATTCTGCCCACCATTCCCACAGTGGGAGCCATTTTCAAGGACGCAGCCTTGAGAGAAATGTGTGGTTGAGACCATCTGGACAGTATCTGTGACCGAACTCCGTTAAGGCCTCTAGATAGACTGTTAAGATTCTGGCAGGCAGAGTGGAGATCTACTCACCTTGTGGTGTCCAAGACAAGCCTCGGATGTAAGTTCCCTTGCTTATTAAACCTGCCACCTACCAGTCTGGAGTGGTCTGCCTCTTTCTGTGGTCTCTCCTTGCCCTCTGAATGGGGGCCAATTTACGAACCAACATTTGCTTAGGGGAACTCAAATTAGGACACTCCCCACTGCCTTTAAGATAATATCCCAACCCCTCATCTGGTCTACCAGGCAGGTGTAATCTGGTCCCTGGCTACTGCCTCCTTCAATACCCCAGTGCACTGGAATTTCACCTCCTTGACATACTGTGATTCTGTGGCCTCGGGGCCTTTCTATGGGCTCTTCTGTCCTTCTGGTTTAATTTCCCTTCTCTCACCCTTCAATCTGAAGTCTGCATCCCATGTCATCCCCTCTGCCAGCCCCCGTTCTCTTCCTGCCTAGCATGTATCACTATTTGTAATGATGTATTTATTTGTCTACTTATTTGTTTAGTGCCTACATTCCTTCCCAGATTGTGAGCCTCTTGGAGGATAACCATATCTGTCTCATTCACCATCGTTTGCTCAGAGCCCAGTTCACAGAGGTGCTCAATACATATTTATTAAATGAATGAACAAAGTGTTATTACTCACGGATGGGTAAGCTGACATTCAGAGTAGCTGAATCATTGCTCAAGATCACACATTTGGAAAGTGAAAGGGTCTGGATCCAAACCCGGCACTGTCCCTTGGGTAGATGTCTAGGAGTGAAATTGCTGAGTTAAATGCAAGTGTATCTTTAACTTTACAAGGGGCTGCAAACTGTTTTCCAAAGTTATTGTACCGTTTTGCATTCCCACCAGCAATGTATGAAATTTCTTAATTTTATTTACTTATTTATTCCCCCAAAGCCCCAGTAGATAGTTGTATGTCATAGCTGCACACATCCTTCTAGTTGCTGTACGTGGGACACGGCCTGAGCATGGCCAGAGAAGCGGTGCATTGGTGCACACCCGGGATGCGAACCCGGGCCGCCAGCAGCCGAGCACTCGCACTTAACCGCTAAGCCATGGGGCCGGCCCATGTATGAAATTTCCAGTTGCTCCGTATCCTCGCCAACACTTCATGTTGTCAGCCTTATTAATTTTAGCCTTTCTAGTGGGAGTGTTGTGGTATCTCATCGTGGTTTGAATTTGCATTTGCCTAATAATTAATGATGTTGAGCATCTTTTCATGGGCTTATTGGCCTCTTATATATCTTCTTTTGTGAAGTGTCTTTAAAAAAAAACACCTTATTTGCTAGGAAGATAAATGGCTCAATCATGGCCTTACAATATTTTTACTATTTGTCCAGCGAATGCCCTCTCTTCCTTCTCTCCACCCTTCTTTCCTTCAATATCAGTGAGCATATCCCATGGAACTGGCTGGAGACAGGAGTAGGGTAGCAGAGTGGGTCAGAGGCAGACGCTATGGACTGAACGTTTGTGTTCCCCCAAATTCATGTGTTGAAACTCTAATCCCTAATGTGATGGTATTTGGAGGCGGGGCCTTTGGGAGGTGATTGGGTTAGACTAGGTTCTGAGAGTGGGGCCTCACGGTGGGACTGGCGTCCTTGTAATCAGAGGAAGAGACACAAGATATTTCTCTGTGTGTGTGTATGTGTGTGCACGCACATGTGCACCAAGGAAAGGCCATAACCGGGAAGAGACTCCTCACCAAGAACTTGACCATGCTGGCACCCTGATCTCAGATGTCCAGCCTCCAGGACCGTGAGAAATAAATGTTTGTAGTTTAAGCTGCTGGTTTGTGATATTCTGTTAGAGCAGCCACACTGACTAAGATAGCAGGGAAGTGTGAAGAGTTCAGAAGGCATGGACTTCTGAGGAAGTCTCAGTCCTGCTCACCTCCTAGGACTGAGATACGGGCTGTAAGAGGGCCTGTAACACTCAACTGTCCATCAACTTATGAACAGATCAAGAAAATGTGATATGTGTCCGTACAATGGAATATTATTCAGCAATAAAAAGGAATGAAGCACTGATTCATGCTACAACATGGATGAACCTTGAAAACGTGATGCTGAGTGAAAGAAGCCAGTCACAAAAGACCACATAGTCTATGATTCCATTTATATGAGGTGTCCAGAACAGGCAAATTCATAGAGATGGAGAGTAGATCCATGGTTGCCAGGGGCTGGGGGGAGGGGGGAATGAGGAGTGACTGCTGATGAGTACAGGTCTCCTTTTGGGGTGGTGAAAGCATTTTGGAACTAGATAGTGGTGATGATTGCACAATATTGTGAACGTGCTAAATGTCACCAAATCAAACACTTTCAAATGGTTAATTTTACGTTATGTGAATTTTACCTCAAAAAAAAAATGCCCGTAAACAGAAAAATGATCCCTCATGGGGTTTTAGTCTAGCTAATGCCAGAGACCTTTGCAGCCAGTGCCTGGTTCCCTGCCTCGTGTGGAACTGAGGCTGCACCGGTGCCCAGTTCCGGGGGGGGGGGTTTCACAGAGTATTTATTGTACACGAGTGGCGCCCCCTAGAGTTGTGAGACCCGGCAGCTCTGCTTTGCTATCAGAGACGGATCCAACTTGCTGGAATGTCAGTGCCTCCTCAGGCCTGTGGCTGGTGGGAGTCCCCAGACAGCCCCAGGGTGGCTCCTGTGCTCCTCACAGAAGCCCCATCCCAGGGTCGTGGGCTGTTTCAAGGGACAGAGGAGTGCTTGGTAATTGCATCGAGCTGGGGTTGCTCTCTTCCCCATTACTGGCTTTTGAAGTTATTTGATGTGGGACAAGCCTCGGCACTGCTCAACTGTCCGTTTCCAGCTGCAGCGGGAGCAGAGAGTTCAGTGCTGAGAGAGACAGATGCTCAGAGGGGCTCTGTCTGTTTGGTGTAAGCAATTTCCTCCTCAGCACCACCGGGCCAGGACAGGCACTTAAAAATAGTCACCCTTATCGAAGTGTCATTTATGTGCAATAACGCTAAAAACAATCAACTTTATGGAGGTACGATTTGCTGCAACATCCACCCATATGAAGTGGACGGTTTGATGAGTTTTGATAGGTGTATACACCTCAGTAACTACCACTCCAGTGAAGACAGGACAATTCCATCACCCCGAAACCTTCCTTATATCCCTTTGCCATTAATCACCACCCCCTCACCCAGATAACCACTGACCGAGCTGCTTCCTATCGCTATAGATCCCCAGAATTCCATATAGATGGAATCATCCAATATGTAATATTTTCTGTCTGCTTCTTTTGCTCAGCATAATGTTTTTGATATTCTTCCACGTTGTTGCCTGTATCAGTAGTTCATTCTCTTTTTGTTGCTAAATAGTATTCCACTATATGGATATACCACAATTTGTTATCTATGCACATATTGATGGCCGTTTGGGTCACTTCCAGGTTTTGGCTATTATGAATAACGCTGCTGTGCGCAAGGCTGTGTGGGCACATGTTTTCATTTCTCTTGGGTAAATGCCTAGGAGTGGAATTGCTGGGTTGTATGATAAGTGTATGTTGAGCTTTATAAGAAATTGCCAAACTTTTTTTCCAAATTGTACCATTTTGCATTCCTACCAGCAATGTATGAAAGTTCCAGTTGCTCTGTATCCTCACAAACACTCAATCTTGTCAGTCTTAGTAGTTTTAGCCCTTCTGGTAGCTGTGTAGTGGAATCTCATTGAGGCTTTAATTTGCATTTCTCTCATGATTAATGCTCTTGGACACCTTTTCATGTGCTTATTGGCCATTTATGTACCTTCATTTGTGAACTGTCTGTTCAAATATTTTGCCCACATTTTAATTGGGTTATTTGCTTATTATTGAATTATAAGATTATACATTCCATAGGCAAGGGATGAGGTTATTCAAGATTCTCAGTGTGGTGGGATGGGTTCCTAGCCTCCCTTTCTCCCGTGGCTCTGGCTGGGGTAACAGAGGGGGGCCTTTGGTAATATAACTTAAGGTGGAGAAAGAGACAGAGACTACTTTAGCATAAAACCGCAAACTTTGGTACTCATGAGAATCACTGGAGGACTTGTTAAAGCGTATCTTCCCCGGGAGCCCCACCCCAGTGTCTGATTCAGCAGGGCTGGGGTGGGGTCGAGATTCCTAAGGAGCTCCCAGGTAATGTGATGCTGCTGGCCTATGGACCACACTTTGGGTAACACCTTAAAGATGCCTGAGCCTGAAGTTAGATCAAGCAAGGACCTCTTACTCCCTTCTTCTCCCTCCAATTTGTAGTCTCTGAAGCCCCTCCGTCTTCCCCTGCCCACCCACCCATCCTGCCTCGCAGAGCAATTGGATGGAATGGAATGATTGACAACCCACGCTGTCAACCTGGAGAGGATCAGAGGGGTCCAGGGGCCCAAGAAAGAGGACAAGCATCAGAGGAGAGCTTTCCCACTGACCTTATGGGGGTAGACACACCTTAAGGGGTGCCCTAAAGTTGAGACCAGAGGTCATAAACCGGCTGCATCTGGCTGGATATGTGTCTCTTTTTTTGCCGTGAGGGTGTCTCCACTGTGTATAAAATTCTTTTGAATTAGTTGTCAACATTTATAAATTGACAATAACGTAGGATCATTTCTACGGCTAATGGTTGCAACCAAACTCTTCTAAAACTTTCATGTGAAAGGTACAATGATGCTCATTAAAAAAACTGTTAGTGACTTTGGCGTTTGAGTTTAAGATCTATAAATACGTTTTGGGACAATGAGACCTGGAGAGACACCAAGAACTTCTTAGGAGTGGGAGTGTGTATATATAGGGGTGTAGGGACACCACACATTTCTTCTTATATGTGTGTTTATTGAGCCAAAAGATTGCACAACCCTAACTGGAAACTTAACAGTAAAGCCATTTTGATTTTGCAAGCAGCTGGTAAGAGGGAATTTACAAACTACAAAGAGTAAAATATAAATAAAGAAGCTAAAAAAGAAGGAGTGGAAAGGAAGGAACACCTACGGTTGCCAGTAACCGGGGTTGGATGAAATAAGAAACGTTTTCGGTTTTAGTTAAACCTTTAGAATTTTTCAAAGTGCTTAAATGAGAAAAATCAGGAGGTGGAGTGAGTGTGGGAGAGGGCACTGCCAATTTAGACGAAGCTAAAAATTTAAATCCTTGTTAAATCATCCCAACAAATTGGCATTCAAAGTGTGCTATTAATAAAAATGCGCCTTTCAAAAAGATGGTTTGGTGTAAACCACTTTTTCCTCTTTCTGCTTTCTCTGACCGTGCTAAGGTACTTGGGGCAGGAAGACTGGGTTCGAATTTCAGCTTTGCCGTTTATTAGCTGCGTGACCTTGGACAATTTACTAGACCTTTCTGAGCCTCAGTTTCTTTATCTATAAAACAGGGATAATGACAGCTACTTCTTGGAGAAACTGGAGAAAACTCAGCATCAGGCCTTAGGCCAAACTTGAAACGTCTCCAGGGGCCAAGAAGACCTTGCAAATGAGTGAAGCGAGCCTAGTGGAAACTGACCAGTCAGAGGAAACACCTGTTTAAAGGACCCACTGCTTCTGAGCTCCCGCCTCCTGGGAAGTGGGCTCAGCGTAGCCCAAACTTTCTATTTTTCACAGAGTTACGGAAAATCCCCATATTTACATGATCTCTCAATTTTTAAGCGTTGGCAGTTAATTCACATTTTTCTAAAACACCGACTGAACCAAACAGAACCAACAGAACCAACACAGTTGGCCACAATCCTCTGGTCTACATCCCTTGTCTTTAAAGAGGAAGAGAAGGAGATGGTTTCCACACTGGAAAGATGTTCTGTTCATTTCAGCTTTGGGGTCCGGTGTCCTGCTGAATGCAAGCAGACAGTAATAACAGCTAACATCCTTGAGCCCCTACTCTGTGCCAGACACTGTTCCAAGCACTTTACAGAAAACAATTCATTTACTACTCCAGCAACAACTCTATCTAATTCGGGTCGCAAAGGGGTTAAATAAATTGGCTTTTTATTGTGGAAAGTCCACTTTAGGCACCATTTAAGTCAAGGATTAAAAACCCAGCATGTTGGCTGGAGCCAGCAGTTCCTTTAGAGACTAGAGATGGGGGGACCTCAGCAGGTTGACTCCCCAGGCCCAACCTCACCCCTCTTGATTTTCCTTTGGGGACCCTTAGTAGAGGGAGAGCAAATGCAGATCCCCCAGGGGCCAAAGACGCTGTGTATTTGGTGATCAGCAAAAAGAGTGAAGGACTGAGCGAGGGAGGGAGGAATGTGTGAATGGGCTCTGCCAGCCGAGAAACCCAGCTGCAGAGAGAAGTTTTCTCGTGGCAGGGATCGGGGAGGAGGGAGAGGGGACAGTGGTCTTCCTAACCTTGAACTGGTTTCATTAACTCTTTATGAGCCTCCCCCTGGTCCGCTGCTCCCACATCTAAGGCCAGAACGGGCGCGCGCGCGCGCGTGTGTGTGTGGGAGGTGGTGATCGAGGGTCACGCGCAGGTGGCTTTGCTGCGGTGGTGGCGGCGATCGCAGAGGCGACACCGCTGGAGGCGGACGAGGAGGGACGGCCGGCCCACCGTCGCTGCGGGCGGGTAAGGTGGGCAGGGCGGGGGCTGCGGGGGAGGGGCGGGTCGCCGCAGGTCCTGCCTCCCCGCGCGGCACCTGCCCTGGGTAGGGGGTCGTGGGGGCTTACCCGCGGCGGGGAGGGGGACGCAGGACGCTGTCCCCGGGAACGGGGCTGCTGGAGCTGGAGGATGAGCTAGAACTGGGGGTGAGGCGACAGCGGAATGGGACGGCCGGGAGAAGGCACGGGACTGGCGGGATCCGACCGGGTTTGGGGGGCGGGTCCCTGCGCGGCTGTGCGAGTGGCTGCGTCCGCGCGGAAAACAGGTGGTCGCCGGGTGCGAGCGGTCCCCAGCGGTGTCCCTCCTCCCCAGGCTGGCGGGGGGTCACACCTCGCCGGGGAGCCACAGGGCACTGGATGTGCGCCTTCTCCAGCGGCCCCAGGGGTCACCTGGAGCCGGCTACCCCCCGCTCCCCAGTTAGGCCTTGCCCAAGGAGCAGGAGGAGGAGAGACTCAGAAAGTGCTGAAATCTGGGCACAAGAGAGAGTGGACATCTGCTCATGTGTGTCAGGTTTTTACTCCATCCTCACTCCCCACCCCAGGGCATTAATCTTCCAGGGACTGTGGTTTCCATAGCTTCCTGGCCTCATCCACTGACAATATCCTTTGTATTTCACCTCCTAAACCAGGGGTTGCAAACTCGGGTGCAGACAAAAACCAGCAGATAAATAACGATCCCAACCCTTACTTGGTCCCAGCTGTATGCCAGGCAATGTCTAAAGAGTTTTACACATATTCATTTATTTAATCCTCCAACACCCCCCTGGAGGTTGCTAGGTGTTCGCATTCCCATTTCACAGACAGGGAAACTGAGGAACAGCAAGGTGAATGTCACCTGCCCAAAATCACATGGGTGGGAAGTGGCAAGTCAGGACCGGAACCTAGGCAGGGTGGCCCCAGATTCCCGCCTCCTAGCCACTGTGCTGTGCTGAGCGGATGGACTGTGGGACCCACCCGAGCCCCACCAACGAGCCTCATGGCTGCCAGATAGGACTGTGGGCCCAGGGTGGCCAGATCATCCAATGTCTTGGGAAGCCACAAATTGAGACATTTATGTAAAATCACCTTTAGATTTTGGCAATTCATTTAAAACATTTTTTATTACGAAAAGTTTCAGACATACATAAAAGTGGGGAAACTAGTGTAATAAAAATTTTTAATTTTTAAAAGTACGGTAAGAGTCAAATAAAACACGTTCACTGGCCGCCTCTCTCCTCAGCGCCTCTGGCTGCTCGCTGCCCTGCTCTAAGCCCCGGCTGTTGCACGTGTGGTCCTGGTCCAGCAGCATCTGCGTCGTGTGGGAGCCGGTTAGAGATGCTGGATCTCAGGCCCCTCCTCAGACGGTCGGAATTAGACTGGATTTTAATGAGATCCCAGCTGATCCATCTGTGTATTAAGATTCGAGACACTCTGCTCCAGGCCTTTTTCCCTGGGCAAGTTTCCCTCCTGCCTCCGGGTTCACACGCTTCTTTTGATTGTAGTCGGAGTTCTTGTCTTGGCACCTTAAAGCTCAGATCTGGCCCCAGATAATTTGGTGGTGGGAAGGATTTTCTTTAGGAAGAGGCTTGGTTATATTACACAGTAAAACTGGCAGTGTTCATGCTGGTCTTACCCTCTTCAGGGCCCTGAGCTGTTCCCTCTTGTAAATCTTATAGGATTGTTTTGAAGATGAAATGAAGTAATATAAGTAAGAGCATTTGTATATATATTATTAGTCAGGACTCTTTTAGTTAAAAGAGATAACTTAAAACAGCTTAGGCATGAATAAATAAATAAATAAATAAATAAATAAGGGACTTTAGAGTTTCAAGGCTTGGAAAAGACTAAGGGGGAGGATTTCAGGTATGGCTGGATCCAGAGGCTCAGATGATGTAATTGGAACTTGATCTCTCTTTCAGGAGGCAGTAGGGGCAATGGGGCTGGCTTACCTGGACCAAATAGGTTGAGATTGTGAGCATGGTGGTATTTACAAAAAAAAAAAAGTGAGGAATAAATGCTTGTCAGGAAAGATCAGATGTCCCTTAGATAGTTGGAAACCATATTTGTTATCATTCTTTGTGTTCTGTCTGATCTCCCCTACTGGATTTCAAGTTCCTTGAGAGATGTGGCTCTGTCTTCCTCGTCTTTGCATCCCCATACGTCAGACGTACTGCATTTCACATAATGATGCTCAGGAAGTACTGAATCAAATGTAATTGACTCAAGTAGAGATTCAGTCTCTTAGACACCAGCCACAGGCAAGAAATTCCTCTCCCCCTCTGAGTTACAGTGGAAGTCACTGTTCTCAAGCTTGCAGTATAAAGAACATCACAGACTCTGACGTTGGCTGCCTTTGTTTCTCTCACTGCCACCCCTCAATTCAAAATCATTTTGTCCCTTTGCAGGTGCCAAGCAGCTAGAAAAATGGGCCCAGCATGAGACAATTTCAAACTGTGCAGTATTTTATTATGCAAAGGTAACAGGGCTTTTCTCAGCGTGACCCCAGCAATAGTGGTGGTCTGTGATTGTTACCTCAGAGCCAGGAGGAAAACAGAAGCTTTCAAAAGAATGTGTCAATCCAGGGGAGCTGCTGGTTCCCCATTTTGTTCAGGACCAAGAGTCTTTTGAGAGGCAAAACTATAATTGCCAGCAGCTAATAATGGGTCTTAAAAAAGCAAAAACAAAACGTAAAAAACATCTAAATAAAACCCCCACAAAAAACAACGAAAATAGAACCTCCTCAAAAATCCAAAAACAAAACAAAACAAAACACCCCCAAGGGAAACAAAAACCAACCCAAACCAACAAAACAACAATAAAAGATAGAATGCAGAGAACTCTGGGAAGGTCTACAGGAGATTAGAAGTCTTTTGGAAATAGAATGCCTAGAACTGGATTTCTGTTTTTTTGGTCCAAACTGAATGGGAGACAGTGAGGAATATAAACATGGCCTGAGAGCAACTCAAAAATATTTCTCCTATGAATTCCATCATTAGGGATTTTGATGGGTTCAATAAGCTCCTATTTAAAAAAAAAAAAAAAGAAAGAAAAAGCAAACATACCAGCCACTCACATTTTAGTCTGAATTAGCCACTCTCTGCTAGCTACGAATTGCAAACTCAACTGTTTACAGGGTCTAGGCATTAAATGTCAACAGGTGAAGCAGGCTGATCCAGGAAAATACCAGAGTGATGGGGACATGGTGAGTTGGAAAACACATGCCCCATCTACAGGGAGCAGTTGCAACTCAGCTCTGGGCAATCATTATCTGGAGAAATTGCTGGCTCAGTGTTACTGTATTTTTTTGGAAGTTTGAAAATTTAGATTTTTTACATGAAATCTTCCAATTCTAAAAAATATTAAAAAATTTACCTTGTTTATCTACTAGTTCTTAACCTTTCTTCATCACGGCTTCCTTTGATAATCTGATCAAGGCCACAGAGCCTGGGAAATTCACACATCCTTTACTTTGTATACAATTTCAGAGAGGATCTCTTTCAATTCCCCTGTGCCTCCCAACATCAGAGCTGCCTCCTGCCCTTCTGTTTGTACTTTCTGAGAGAGGATCTGATTGGCTGGATTTGCCACTATCAAATATGCAGCAATCCTATTGGGCAGAGTTTTATTCATGGTCTCCCCCTCATGTTGTGATTGGTTGCTTTTAGGTTGGGCACTGATTCCGGGTCTAATCAGGGTGTGGCCGTAGTTACAGGGTTGGCTCTACCCAACACACACAGGCTCAGGCCACCATAACTTTCGGAACAAAGTATCCTCTGGCGTGCTTTTCTCAGGGTTAGACTAGGCGCACCCAGATCCTTCAAAATCTGGTTAAAAAAAAAAAATAAATAATAATAAAAAAAATCTGGTAAAGTAGTTACTTTTAATTTTTATGATCTCATTTTTAAAAATTAGTTTTATTGTATCAAAGTAATACAAGTACATAGTTTAAAAGTCAGATTATAACACATTTATAACAAAATATTAGGTTCCTGCTTCTGTCCTAGTCCGTCCCTAGAAACAGCTGCTTTCAACTCTCTTAGCTGTTTTTTATGCTGTTTCTCCATGTTCATATTTCTAATCTTGATTTTGACATATATTTCTAGTTATTTGATTCACTCTCTCATTGATTAATTAATTGGTTACTTAAACACATATACAGATAGCACCTGCTAGGGCCACGGGCTCTGCTGGGTGCTGTGGAGAGAGAAATGAGCAAAAAGACATGCAGTGCCTCCTGTATGGAGTTCTTCCCTAGCCGAGGAGCTGATCTGTGATAAATCAAAGGATCACACAAATATACATAAAATCGCAGCTGTGGTAACTGAACCCAGGAAAGGTACATTGTGCTATGAGAGAGCGTCATAGGGGGATTTGATCTGGTTAAATCAGGGAAGGCTTCCCTGAAGAAATGATGACTGAACTGAGATCCAAAAAGTGAGCAGACTTAAAAGCCTGTGGGAGAGAGGGAAGGGAGGGAAGGAAAAGCATTCTTGGTAGAGGGAAGAGCATATGCAAAGCCCCGTGGAGGGAGAGAGCATGGTGGATTTCAGAAACCATTTCCCTGGCCCCTTGGAACTACAATCTTTAACTAAAGGAGCCTTCATAGTAGAGACTTGGAAGAGAGGCATTGTGGTTAAGAGCTGGCTCATGGTTTCAAATCTGGTCTCCGTGACTCATTAGTTGTGTGTTCTTGGACAAGAATCTTAACTTCTCTGAACCTCAATTTTCTTACCCCCCAAAATGCTGTCACTAAAATGTAGAGGGTTTTATGGGGAGCATGAAATGACGTAATTCTTACAAAGTTTTGCCCAGTGCCCGCCACGCAATAAGTGATCAAAAAAATGCTCGTTGATATTATCACTACCATTATTTCTTTCTTTACTGCGTAAATATCGGTTGATAGAGCAAATCGAGGCCAAATCCTGAGGTTATGAAGGCCAGCAGAGTCTGAGGGACAAAGAAAGCTTTGGTTGGCACTGGTGACCACATCTGACGTCGTCAGATCACGGTGGACAGACAGAGAACACATGGGTTTTGAGGTCACCCTGAGCTCGGCGTTTTCCTGGTCGGCAGCCTTATTATCTGAAGTGCTTCAGAGCCGTGTGCAAGTTCCCTCTCCCTCCCTGTTAGGACTGTCTGGGCAGGAGGCAGAAAATGGATGCTCTTGGGACTAGCACACCTAGAATGCACCAGAAGACTGCCTCCAAGCCCAAGGCTCAGAATCCTGGAGTCTAGCCTTCTGCCAGAGAGCTGTGTTGGTCCTTCTCTTTCTGTCTCGCCTGGGATCCTAACAACCCACTTATCTATTTTTTTAATTTTTTAAAAATTACTTTATTGAGGTCATATTGGGTTACAACATTGTGTAAATTTCAGGTGTACATCAGTACACTTTCAGTTTCTGTGTAGACTGCATTGTGTTCACCACCAACAGTCTAGTTATTATCTGTCACCATATATGTGCACCCCTTTACCCCTTTTGCCCTCCTCCCACCCTCTTCTCCTTTGGTAACCACTGATCTGTTCTCCTTATCTATGTGTTTGTTTATCTTCCATATATGAGTGAAATCACACCGTATTTGTCTTTCTCTGTCTGGCTTATTTCATTTAGCGTAATACCCTCAAGGTCCAACCATGTTGTTGCAAATGGCATGATTTTGTCTTTTTTTATGGCTAAGTAGTATTCCATTGAATATATATACCACGTCTTCTTTATCCATTCATCAGTTGATGGGCACTTGGGTTGCTTCTGTGTCTTGGCTATTGTGAATAATGCTGCAAAAAACATAGGGGTGCAGATATCTCTTTGAATTATTGATTTCATGTTCTTTGGGTAAATACCCAGTTGTGGAATAGCTGGATCATATGGTATTTCTATTTTTAATTTTTTGAGAAATCTCCATACTGTCTTCCATAGAGGCTGCACCGGTTTGCATTCGCACCAGCTGTGTATGAGGGTCCCCGTTTCTCCACATCCTCTCCAACATTTGTTATTTCTTGTCTTGTTAATTACAGCCATTCTGACAGGTGTGAGGTGATATCTCATTGTAGTTTTGATTTGCATTTCTCTAATAATTAGTGATGTTGAACATCTTTTCATGTGCCTCTTGGCCATGCGTATATCTTCTTTGGAAAAATGTGTGTTCAAATCCTCTGCCCATTTTCTGATCAGGTTGTTTTTTTGTTTTTGAGTTACATGAGTTCTTTATATATTTTGGAAATTAACCCCTTGTCAGATATGTGATTGGCAGATATTTTTCTCCCAGTTACAACCCACTTTATTTTGACCCTGCTCCTAACCTTGGTGGACACCCTGAACCCAGGTGACAGGTTACTTACGGTTTGTTACAATGATGATGATGATGGTGACATGCGTGGGCATTTAAAGTGGAAGGAAGGCCAGCACCTATCTCTTTCTCTCTCCTTCTCTCTCTCTTCCTCCCTCCCTCCCTCCCCTTTGCCCTCTCTGTCTGTCAGTTTCTTTGTCTGTCTCTGCCTCTGTCTGTCTGCCTCTCAATCTCCATTTTTATCTCTTTGCCTCTATATGTCTCTCTTTGTCTGCCTGTGTCTCAATCTTTTGTCTCTGTTTCTCTCTGGTTATCTCTCCGTTTCTCTCTGGACTTAACATTAAATCCTCTCTTTTTATCTCTCTGTCTCTCTCTATCTCCCGCCTCCTCATCTTTCCCATCTCCCAAGCCCTTCTTCAACATTCTATGATTTTATGAAAATAGTCTCCTCCAGACGAGGCCATTTTTCACCAAGGACTTGGCTAACATCATTTTTGTATTTTGTATAGGAGGGAGGTGGAGGGAGTTGGCTGGTTTGCACTTTGATATAGTTTAGTCAAGATAGCCTTTTTACTAGCAAATTTGTACAGATTGGTTTGCAAGATGTGAGACGTGACTAAAATATTAAATTCCTATACTGTCAAAGCACTAATGGATCGAGAAGGTAAATTATAGAAGCGAGTTCTCCCACGGGAATTACGCTGACATTCAAAATTAACTTTTCTTAAATCTGCATCCACTGCGTTACACACCGGCTTTGCGGGGGAGCATTTAAATCCGAGTTCTTGGTGAGCCCTAATAGACAAGAGCAGTGGTAGTTAAATTAGAAGGCAAAAATTGTTCTTGGGTTACTTCTGTAGGTTTTCTTACCTTGGGGAATATTAGTGAGAGGAAAATTAAGATTATCAGTCTTTGTGGAAATGAGCAGGTCCACAGATAACTCAAAATGTTTGGGAAAAAATAAACCCATAGGTAGCTTGGAAAGAGTTTTAAGATTTTCCTCCCTCCCTCCCTCCCCTCTTTCCTTCCTTCCTTTTCATTTTTGTTTAGATTTCTTCCTCTCTATATTATGCCTGGGTAAGTAGCCTGCTGTGCTTAAAGCTGACCTGACATTCAAGACACCTGAGTTCAATCCCAGCCTTGCTTCTCACCAGCTGTGTGACCTTGGGAACGTTACTCAACCTCTCTGGTCTTCAGTTTCCTCTTCTGTTGACTGAGAAGTTTTGGACTAGGTGATCACTAATGTTTTTTCCAGGTCTAAAATTCTTTGACACACTCACCAACAAATGTTTAATTTTTACCGTGTATTTTTTTTCCGTGTTATGAAGAGGACAAACTGATTAAACAATTTGGAAAAAAAGAACAAATGAAAACTATCCATAATCTGAGCACCCAAAGAGCCACTGCAAACATTTTGGTGCATTTCCTTTTAGCCTTGTTTCAATATATGGTTTTGATATACAGGGTGTTTGTAGTATGCATAACACTTTTCTCCTAGAAGTTTCTCCTACGCATGTCTCTCTGTCCTCCTGTCTACGTGAACAACATTTTTACTGGGTACATAATATTTCGCTGAGCTGCTGGATTTCCATAACCACTCCCTGGTTGGTAGGCATTTTGGCTGATGCCAGCTTTTCTCTTTTATGGCTACCTTTGGTGGGGGGACTCAGATTGGCCTCAGGCTCCAGGCTGCATTGTTTTAGAGCTTGAATGGAGAAGTGGCGTCCAGCTTTGGAGTGGCCCCACTTCACGGCAGGCCCACGGGATGAATACGGACAGCAGAGATATTTTGTTGAACCTAAAGAGTGTTTTTAATATTTTCCTTTAATTCCCACATTAAAAAATCTAAGAGATCTCACATCAGAATCCATATTTCCAACTTCCTTTAGAAATTTTAACATCATCCCATGGAGCAATGCTTAGGTGGTATTGAGGAGCAGCTGCCCCTTTAAATGGGCCCATCTCCTTGTTTGCCCCAGTCCCCTGAGACCACCCTTCCCATGTGGCGGCCCCCGTGGGTGTTTGAGTTTGAGACCTCTGCTGAGTTTTGTTGCGTTTGAGCTGAACCGCGGTTCCAGGTAGGCGTGGGCTGTGACGGGCTGAACTTTTCACCCTGAGAACAGGACCCAATAAATACATCCCGGGCATTGTGCCGTGTCAGGCTGTTTGTACAGGTGTCGTGGGAATTGCGTGGCTGCATTTCTGTGCTCTGCATTGTTTTCAGTGATTTGTGGTTAGAAATGGATGCCACCAGGCTGCAGGGACGGATGACTCGGCACAACTCCTAACCTGGCTTTGGGAATTCAGGTCTACGATGGACCTGAATTTCTTTCTTTCTTTTGTCTGTGGTTTGATTTCTTTTTATCTGTGGTTTGATGTGTGTATCTGCCGCATTCTGAAAAGTCTTAATTCAGGAGCCTTAGCCAGGCCGGCCACAGTTGGACCCTTCCTGGCACATAGTGAAGTTATCATATCTGGGGACTTGCGTGTGTCTCTGCCGTGGTGAGATAGTCATGCTCATCAGGCAGGCCCTGTGCTCTGCTGCCTTCCCAGCCCCTTGCAGTTAAGTGGGGCCTTGCTACTAGCTCTGGCCAACGGGCTGTGAGCAGAGGGGTGTGTGTCTAAGTGTGTGAGCAACGGGCTGTGAGCAGAGGGGTGTGTTTCCCTAAGCATGGGAAAGCGGGTGTGAGTTCTCTGAATGCTTTTTGTCTGCTGTGTGAAGTGCAAAGGCTTCATGCTGAAAATGTGGAACCAGAGTATCATTTTAACCTGGATTTCTGAGTTACCTAGACCCACAGCAGACTGTGTGAAGGAGGAGTAATCTTTTGTTGTATTAATCCACTGAGATTTTGGCGTGTTTGTTACTGCAGCATAACACAGCCTAAGCTGACGGATGCATTCTGTATTAGAATTGACAAGTAGGGACTACACATCCATGTCTGCAAAACCTTTTGACAGACAGCCAGTGCTCAATCAATATAATGTTGGATAAAGGAACAAATATGGCTTGTGTTTTTAGACTATACATATACCCAACTATTTTTCCTCACGGGATGGTGTGTTAGCTTGGAAGGACACTTTCCTGGGGAAGAAAAGGAGAACTAATGTTTGTTTGTTTGTTTATTTATTTATTTTTGTGAGGAAGATCAGCCCTGAGCTAACATCCACGCTAATCCTCCTCTTTTTTTTTGCTGAGGAAGACCAGCTCTGAGCTAACATCTATTGCCAATCCTCCTCCTTTTTTTTTTTTTACCCCAAAGCCCCAGTAGATAGTTGTATGTCATAGTTGCACATCCTTCTAGTTGCTGTATGTGGGACGCGGCCTCAGCATGGCCGGAGAAGCAGTGCGTCGGTGCGTGCCCGGGATCCGAACCCGGGCCTCCAGCAGCGGAGCACGCGCACTTAACCGCTAAGCCACGGGGCCGGCCCCAGAACTAATGTTTGTTGAGTGCCGTCTCTTGTGTCAATTATTATCCACATTTAAAGATGAGGAAAATAACGTCCAGGGAGATTAGGCAATTTGCCCAGGGTCATAGAGCTATTGAATACATGGTTCTGCCAGAATGCCTCCTATCCATCTTCTCAATTGTCTTTAGGTCTTAACTTGCCTCCTCCTCAAGGAAGCCCTCCCTGATCACTAGTCTAGATTATTTCTCACTGTTGTATGTTCCCCAAACTCCTGGTACTTCCTCCATATAACACTTATGATTTCCCATTAGACTTTAGGTGCTCTGAGGGTAGCTCCTGTGTCTGTCTTTCTCCATGCTGTATCTCCAGCACCTAGTATACTGCTTGGCCCACAGTAAGTGCTCAATATATGTTTGTTGAATGAATATGGAAGTCAGAAAACCTGGACTTTTGTCCCATTGCTGCCACTAATCAACTCTGTCATCTTGGACAAGTAATTTTTCCTCTCTGAATCCCATTGTTCCCACTTGTACATGGAAGGTGTTTGATTAAATTAGTTGCTTTTGGCTCTGCTGTTCTGTAATTGTTTCATTCTCAAATTACTCTCTTATTTCCTTTTCAGGGTCTAATTTTGGGTTGCTTTTCAGTCTCTTTAATTCCGTGTTTATTCCTGGAATATTTGACAGAGTTGGGATTTGAACCCAGGCGGTCTAACTAAGAGTCCATGATTTTAGCTGCTCATTCTGCCTATCTGTCCACCCACATATCCATCTATTTATCCAGTCGTCATCCATCTATCCACTCATGAATCATTCATCCATCCATATATCCCATCACCTATCCAATAATCCATCCAAACATCTATTTATCCATCCATCCATCCATCCATCCATCCATCCATCCATCCATCCATCCAAATATCCATCCAATAATCCATCCAAACATCCATTTATCCATCCATCCATCCATCCATCCATCCACCCACCCACCCACCCATCCATCCATCCATCCAGTTGTCTTCTATCTAAATATCCATTTATTGTTTCACAAATGCTTCTGGAGTGAGTACTCTATGCAGGCCCTGTACTGGGGTACTAGGGTTCCAGTAGGAGCAAAAGAGGCTCAGTTCCCACCCTCCTGGAGCTCTCAGTCTAATGAGTACAGGGAATTTTCTCCTCGGCTGCTATTGATGTGAGATGTTGAAATAATGCCCAATGTGTGAGCTGGAGCTCTTTAGTTAATTTTATCGTATTGGCTTTTGTATCCTCATGGATAATATAATGCTGCTTTGTTGTTATTATTATATGTAAATAGGTTAGTTAATTAAGTCACCAGTGTTTACTGAGCACTTACTGTATGCTAGGCACAGTGTTAGGTGCACACAAGACCCGACTGTTTCCACAGCTCTAGGGGGCATCACTCACATTGTGTTCTTTGTGATCCTGGAGTTGCACAGTACAGTGGGCCTGTGCATTCGTCACTGTCCCAGAGGAGTCCACAGCCTGGCACAGGGATTAGGAACTCGGGCTCTGGCTCTGCACAGCCTGGCCTTGAGTACCATTTCCACCACTTACTGCCTATACAATGTTGTCAAATCATTTTACCTCTCTGTGCTTCATGCTCCTCTCCTGTAGAATAGGGATAATAATAACTGTTAGTTCGTAGGATTGTTATATGGCGAAGAGTTAACGCACAAGCTCTTGGAATAGTACCTAGTGAGGGGGTTCAGGGTAGGCCGCCCCAAGATGCGCACTCTGGTATGTGGATTATTTCAAGCTGAAGACAATAAAGACTCAGAAAGCTCAGGAAGAACATTTGACCTTCCCCTCCCAAATTACCTAAAGGATTTAACATAGACGGCCTGTTCCAGGAAGGAGCCACTACGATTTGAGAGCTGCAGTATAATGTAAAATAGTGTAATGTAAAAAGAAAGGCATCAACAAGCCCATCTTATCAAAAATTCTGTCTCTATAGGTGGCGCAGTAAAAAGTTGTGTGACAAACATTTGCGTTTCCATCTCCATGTGAGTTGTTGTCTTCCCCTCTGAAGTCCCAAACCACTACCCCAACACTGTCCTTATCTTGAGCTGAAAAATACTTAAGGGAGCAACTTAGTCAGAATGATGAGTTGCTCAGTTTTTATTTTCTGGGTTTCTCCCATGTACACATGTAATTAAACTTTGATTTTCTCCTGCTAACCTGCCTTTTTAATCATATGGCCAGCCATAAGAACCTTAAGGGAAAGCGGGGGAGGGATTCTCCCTCTTCCCCAACACTAGCATATAGTAAGTGCTCTCGGTAAAAGACTAGTGAGTAGCTTAGATATAGCTGTCACTTGGTAGCTTTCTTTAACAGTTTTTCAGTTGGGGAAACTGAATCAGGAGCATAACCTAGCCTAACCTGACATGATCAGCTAAGCCAGTCTATGACAGATTGATGAGTGACTATTTATTGCTCTAGAGGGTATGTGGTTCATGCAGCAAGGTACTCACCCATGCTGACATAAACCAATTATAATAAAGAGTCTGTCTCCATTTTTGGTATTTGACCACCAACAGCTTTCAAGCTCTCTCCCTCCCCCTTGCCCCTTTGCCCCATATCTGGGCAAGCCATTGAGAAATCCTGTATGCTGCCTCCTTTGGCACTGATGTGGAAGTTCAACCATGCGTGCAGGAACCTTCACCCAGCCCCATTATCCTTCTTTTTGGTCAAGCTGTTTCAGACCAGCCTGGGTGCCTGCCCTGGTCTTTCCAGAAAGAGTCCCATTATGTGAGTAATGAATCCTTACATACCCTCTTGGTGCATGTGTAGTGTCATCACTCTTGACATCCAAGTCAATTTGGGGTAGCATGTTGATTCCACCCTCTGTGGTCAACCACAAAACACCAATATTAACTGAGAGTGAAATTTGGAAAAACCAAATATAATGGAGATGCTAACTGACCTGAAGAAAATGACCCAGCGACTCCACCTCTCTGACACTACTGGAGAGAATACATACACACGTGTGAGAGGAACAGCTCAATAAACCACATACCTCCTGGCATGAGCTACTCAGCAGCCATTACAAAAATGATGTAGGATGATATGTACAGACAAGCGTAGATTCTCTGAACACATCACAGAGTGAGAAAAGCAAGATGAAGAGTATGTTGAGTTTGTCTATGGTCGCTTTAGAATTAATTTTTGTGTATGGTGTGAGGTAGGGAGTCAAGGTTTTGTTTCTTTTCTTGTCCTGATGGATACCCAATTGACCCAGCACCATTTAGTCAAACAATCCTCCCAAACTGCAGCATGCTTTTGTTGTAAATCAGATGACTGTGTACGTGTGGTTCTGCTTCAAGACTTTATTTTGTCCCATCAGTCTATTTGTCTATCTTTGTGCCAGCACCATGCTTTCTTAATAACTATAGCTTTAAGTGAGACCTGAAATCTGGTTTTCCAATTTTCTTTTCCACCTCCTTTACCTCCTCCTTCCTTTTCTTCTATATTGCTTGGTTTTTGTTAGGTTCTTTGCATTTCCATATAAATTTTAGAGTCAGCTGATAAATGTCAATTTAAACAAGCCTAGTAGATTTTGATTGGGATTCCATTTTGGGGAGAATTAAAATCTTAACCATCTACAGACAGGGAGCATTTCTCCATTTATGTAAATATTCTTTAACTTCCGTTGGCACTGTTTTTAGTTTTCAGTGTCGAAGTCTTGCTTATCTTTTGTCAGATTTGTTTCCAGGCTTGAAACATTTTTTTTTTAAACATTTTTTGATTCTATGGTAAATGATATCACATTTTAAATTTCCTTTTTTTCTTTTTTGCTGAGGAAAATTTGCCCTGAGCTAACATCTGTGCCAATCTTCCTCCTTTTGTATGTGAGCCGCTGACACAGCATGGCCACTGACAGCTGAGTTGTGTGGGTCCACCATGTCCAGGAACTGAACCTGGGCTGCCGAAGCGGAGCACCCCGAACTTGACCACTAGGCCACCGGGGCTAGCCCTAAATTTCCATTTTTATTTGTTTGCTGCTAATGTAGCATATGTACAGAGGATGACACTTACGTTAACCTCCTCCCACCCAAACTTTTTCCATGACTTCATATATCTGTGCAAATTCATAGGAGAAAGCCTGGAACTGTACACACCAAACTGACCACAGTGGTAACTTCTCTGTGGGGAGAGAAGGGAGACTGAGATTCTTAGGGGAAGATGGTTCAAGAGGGACTTTAGCCTTATGTGTTGTGTTTTAATTCTTATAAAAAGGGGACTGTTTTAATGTGTTACTTATGTAATAAAAAATCTATTAAAATAAAAGAAAAAGCAAATGACCCCCTCCCAAAGCCTGGCTGGGAGTATGTGTGTGATTGATGAGTTTGGGGAGCCCAGGGATCCCCTCCCACCTGTGTCAGGAAGGTGCCTGGATCGGGATTGTAATTAAAAGTGCAAGTGTCTGATTGTTTTGTGCCGGTCTCAGCCGATCGATAACCAATGTTGTGGCTGGACTGGCCCTTGTGGTTCTTATTATTATTGCAAGATGCCCTTGAGCAATAACCATCAGGAAACTTTGAAATTAAAAAAAAAGGTTTATTACTTTCAGGACCTGGAAATTACACAGCTCGCCTAGGGCCACACAGTGAGGTCTCGGGCAGAGCGACAGAGAGAGCAGCACCGGCCTGGGGTTCTGCTTTTATTGAGAGTTTCTCACAGGCTTACTCTTTGCTGGTGAATTTAAAACATAAGAGCAGGAAAACAAACCTAAGAGCAGGAATTTGAAGCACAGGGAGAGAAGAAACACGTGGCCCAAATGGTCGGTCATTGAAATTAACCAAGATCTCTGAAACAATGGAGGCTCAGTGCGGGCAGGCGGCCTGGTTCTTTGTGTAGTGGTGTGCCTGCCAACGTGCATATTCGAGACAGCCGTCTTTGAAGTGGATGCCTTGGCAATCAAAGCTTAAATCAGGCACTTGCATTACAGAAAAGAAAAAAAACACCCCACTGTCAGGGTTTGCAGTACACTGACCAATCGGGCTGTCCTCTGAAGAGGACTATGTTAACTGAGGATCTACAGAAGCGAGTCCAGGGAGGCTGGACTGATCAGCATGTGTCCAGAACTGTCCAGAAAAGAGACTTCTTAGACCCCAAAGTAGGAGAACCTGCTCGTGCATCAGGCAAACCCCTACAATGGAGGGGCTCAATGTTATGATGGCCTGACTGACTCTGATCGCAAGACCACCCATAACGTCTGTCTTAGTCTCGGTCCACCCAGAAGCGGACCCTGAGAAAAGGGCTTGAGTGGAAGAAGTTTATTTGGCAGATGATTCATGAAGCTCTAGTAGGGGAGGGAAGTGAGACTGAGACCAGCAGTAAGCAGTAGGTTTTTGCTGAGAGCAGCTAGGTTCAGTCTTGCTGAGGACCCGTGGGAGGCTGTGTAGCACATGCTTCAAAGTTGCTCATGGTGCAAAATCGTGTGGGTGAGGAAGTACCAATCCATCACTCACACCAGTCATCAGTTGAGGGCTGCTCCTGGGGGCATTATCGCGTTGACCTTCTGACCTGCCCTACACACTGGCTTTGCGTGCTTTGGAGGCCAGAGAAAGCCCTGGCAAAGAATCACAGGTATTTACAGAGGTTGTCAACGCAGTGTGCAAGGGGTGGTGAGAGACACACCAATAGTGTGCACTATGGCTTCCTCTATAGATTTGCAGGAAGAAGGTGTGCTTGATGGAGAAAACGAGTTTTTGTGCCCTGAGCACCTCTGGTTCTCAGCAGCAATCAATAAATTGGCACTCTGATTTATACATCGCTCTCTTGTGAGTTTGGTTGGTGTGAGTTGAGAGAAGCAGCCCCTTTTGGGGGGTACTTGACAAAATGGAATTTCTTACACTAAGTTTGGAAACTGAAAAGTGAAAAATAGCAGCAAGCAGGGACCATGAATAAGTGAAATGGGCAGGAGGAGGGAGACCATGCACGAGGTGCTTATCGTGGGGCCTGGCATATAGAACTGCTCAATACAAGTTATCTAGAGCAGCAGCAGCAACTATTCTGGGGACAGCTTTAAGGAGAAAGTAGAACCTGAGTGTAACTTTATTAAAAGGATGCCAAAGAAATTAGGAAACTCATCAGGAAGAGGTTAAAAAAGAAGTTTCCTTCCCTAACACTGTTCTCTGGTATAGACCTTGTAATTAGGACGACAGTCGTTTTCTATTAATTGCATCGATGGCGATTTCTTAGGGGTGAGGTTAATTGCTAATATGGGTGTGTAACATCTCCCCCTCAGATATTTTAGATGCCAGTAATTAACCTCTCTGTTCTGGGCGGCAGCCATTAATCATTTGTCTTCCTGGCATTCTGCTGTCAGCATTTGCACATCGCCTGCTGAATTAGCTTTGACACATTATCAGGACTGACATGGAGGAACACAAAAGCGAGTCATAGTGTCTGTGTAGCAAGACAAAGTTGACTTTCTATTTATGGGGCTGAGATGAGAGCTTGTTTATCCACTGGGCACTGTGAGGTCCAGTGCTGGGTATTTACAAGCCTTGCAAGGGCCAAGGTTTGCACCCTAAAAAGAAGTGTGGCCTCTGAAATATGAAAAGAAAACCATAACTGAAAAAAAGTTTAATTTAATTTAATTTTTTCCAGCTTTCCTCAACTATGATTGGCAAGTAAAAATTGTGTATGTTTAGACTGTACAACATAATTTTTTTCTTTTTTTTGTGAGGAAGATTAGCCCTGAGCTAACATCCAATGCCAATCCTCCTCTTTTTGCTGAGATTGGCCCTGGGCTAACATCTGTGTCCATCTTCCTCTACTTTATATGGGACGCTGCCACAGCATGGCTTGACAAGTGGTGCGTTGGTCCGCGCCCAGGATCCGAACCTGCAAACCCTGGGCCGCTGAAGCAGTGTGCGAACTTAGCCGCTACACCACCAGGCCAGCCCCATACAACGTGATTTTTTAAAAGGTATACAACGTGATGATTTAATATACATATACATTGTGAAATGATTACCACAATCAAGTTAATTAACACATCCATGGCCTCATATAGTTATCATTTGTGTGTGTGTGTGTGTGGTGAGAGACTTAAGATCTACTATCTTAGCAGACTTCAAGTATGCAATACAGTATTATTAACTATAGTCACCATGCTGTACATTACATCCCCAGAACGTGTTCATCTTATAATTGAAACTTTATATCCTTTGACCAGTATCTCCTCATTTCCCCCTCTCCCCTTGCGCCTGGCAACCACTTTTCTGCTCTCTGGTTCTATGAGTTTATATAATTGAAATGATACATATTTCATTTCATGAAATATTGTATACATTGTGACATAAGTCATCTAGTCAATGGCAACTCAACTCACAGCTCTCTATATATTGTGTTTTACGTGGTTACATTTTAATATTTTTATATTTGAGGTGAGGGCCTCGCCTGTCAAGCTGTCCAGGGTTTAAATGTGACCCTACTCTGGGCACAGGCTGCTGATCGGAATTCAATTTGTAGGAATTTGGTTTATGAATGAATGGGTTAGTTGGAGCTTAGGATATTGTGGCCTTTCTCAACTTGCTCTCCTGTTTTTTTGGTGTTCTTTAGAACTTAAAAGTTTTAATGGCAAAAGTAAATTTATGCTTGTTGGAATAGCATATTAATATAACCACGTATAAAGCAAAATATTAGTGATGTCCCATCACTCTTCCCCCTCCTGGTATTTAAAAAAAATTTAAATGCAGTGTGTCCCAAACTTTCCCAGGGGTTGGAGAGATTTGCCACAAACCTGTCCTGCTCCTGCCCTGCAGAGTGGTTAACAGTCAGGCACACCGTGTCTGCCACGTAAAGGGAAAACTTGTCCCTTCTACTCACAACACTTCCCACACCAAATGTGTGGGTTTTCCCCTCACGTCAAGCGCTTCTCCAACTCTCTGGACACCAACTGGGTGTCCTACAATTCACTTCTGACACCAACTACCCAGAGTTAGCACAGACCTCATAAGTTAAGGGCTCAGTCCCCTAAGACTGTCCCTCTCACCTTCAGATGCCAATTGCAAGTCCCAGGTTGTCACCTGTACTTCTGACCAAGCAGATAAATTGGGGGTTCCCACAACCGCCTCCTCAGGTTCAATAATTTGCTATAACGTCTCAGGGAAATGCTTTACTTACGTTCACTGGCTTATTACAAAGGACAGTGTAAAGAATACAGATGAATAGCCAGATGAAGAGGTACATGCAGTGAGGTGCCGAAGTGCAGGAGCCTCTGTCCCCGTGGTGTTGGGGTGTGCCACCCTCCTGGCACATGGATGTGTTCACCAACCTGGAGGCTCTCTGAAGCCTGCCTTTTAGGGTTTTTATGGAGACTCCATTACATAGGCATGATTGATTAAACCATTGCCCATTGGTGATTAACTCAAATCTCCAGCCCCTCTCCCCTCCCTGGAGGCTGGGAAGGGGTTTGGGGCTGAAAGTTCCAACCCTCTGATCATGCCTCGATCTTTCTGGCGACGAGGTCTCATCCTGAAACTCTGTAGGGGCTCCCAGCCGCCAGTCATCTTATTAACATACAAAAAGACACTCTTATCACTCTGGAGATTCCAAGGGTCTTAGAAGCACTTGTGTCAGGAACAGGGGACTAAGACCAAACATGATAACAAAAGATACTCGTGGCACCCCCATCACTCAGGACACTGCAAGGGTTTTAGGAGCTCTGTGCCAGGAACCGGAGACAGAGAACAAATATATCTATCTCTTATTATGTCACAGCCACTAACTACCCCAGTGGCTTTGGGTAAGTGGCTTGACCCCCTGATCCTCAGCCTGTAGTGTGTACCATGTTATGACAACAGTCCCTGCCTCCCTGGTTGCCATGAGGACTGAGTGAGGATTCAGCATATACCTCGTGCCTGCGAAGGCGTATACATTCAAATAAATGCACTATTTCCTCACCCTGAACCGTGAGCCTGGAGAAAAGAGATTGCGTAACATATCTTCCGAACCACACTGGTGCAATTTCCCAGTGTCTGCGGATTTCGGGCACTCGCTGGGGTTATAATTAAAATCAGATTTCAGGAAAGGTTGAGCCACTCAGCCATCTCTTTTCCTCTTCTTCGTTTAAATACAGGCTATACTGCAAGTCACTCTCTCTAGGTGAGCTGAATAATTAATACCAGCTCTGATAATCCTGCCTGGCTCAAAAATGGTTCATTATTACCAGTAACAACAACTACTGTTTATTGAGTGCCCACCCTGCCAGATTCTGCCCCGAGTCCTTTTCTAGCTTGGGGTCTAGCGTTAAGCATTCTCAGGGCATCTGAGTTAAGTACCACTCCTCCGAGCAGTATGTCTTCAGGCAAGTCGCTTCCCTTCTCTCTGAGCCTCAGTTTCTCTGTCTGTAAGATGGGACAATATCAGCTGCTCCCTTCGCCAGGTTGAGTTGAAGGTTAAATGCACAATTAATGCAAAGCTTTTAGCCTGAAGCTGGGCAGGCCTGAAGCAGCTGATAAATGTTAACTTTTATCATCATTGTCATGTCCGCAACCTTTCGAGGTAGATACAAAAAATGTTTGGCTCATTTCATATGGCAAAGCTCTAAAAAAAAATGTGCCTTCAACATTCAATTCCGTTTCCCTTTATCATTTTTTTCACTGTGTATTTGGGAATGTAATTAGCCCCTTATCAAGAGGAAAGTGGATCCATACCTTAGATTCATGCCACTGAAAATGAATGAGTTAGGGCTCGGTAAATCAACGTGGGTGAATCCTCCAAAACATGTCATGTCAAAAGCAATAAAAGCAAGTTGCACAAAAATACACATAGAATATTATTTATATAAAGTTTTAAAATATGTAAAGCAATTATGGAAGGTTAGGGATACACATTACACAAATAGGTAGTAAAAGTATAAAGACACGCATGGGACGGAAAAGCTCAGAGCGGAGGTGCCCTCAGTGGAGGCGGGGGTGGGGGGTGCGGTTGAGGAGGAGCACGCAGGCGCCGTCAGCTGTACTGGGCGTGTGTATTTCTTAATCTGCTGCTGGGGGCACTTATTCTTTATGCTTTTAAAAATATGTCTCAAGTAGGTAATAGTAATTTAAACAAATTGCATGCCAGCTGTGGGGAGAGGGTTTTGGGAGCTCCCTCTGTATTCTCAAGGTCTTCCCTCCCAAACCGTTCTTTACCCTTCCTGAACCCACACTTTCTCTCCACCCACCTCCAGTTCTTCCTAGTGCCTCGCTAACAAAGCCCCGGGCCCGCAGGGCTCAAAACAACTTCCTGGCCGCCAGGTTCTCAATTTGCACGTTAAAGAAGGTCAGCTTTCCCCACCTGTGTTTTCATTAGAGCTCACTGCCCTGGCTCCAACCCGCCCGCCTCAAAACACCCCCAGACACCCAATGGCTCTTTTCTTGGGGGAGGAGGCAGGAGGCGAGAGGTATTCTCATAAGTGCAGGAACGGGGTCCACAAAACAGCGGTGGGGCTGAGACGAGTCATGATGTCTGATGGGGCTCCGTACTCCAGTCTCAACATGTTTATACAAGTGAAGTTTTATTAAAATGGGTAGCAAAAGCACTACCCATTAAAATGAAGAGGGGATCTAACATAAACCACCCCCCTCCCCTAGCATACTGCCTAGTTGTGTGTGTGTGTGTGTGTGTGTGTCAGTTGTGGAAGACAGGCGGAGCCACATGTGCCAAGCAATCAGCTCTGTTCTTCTCACAACAGCTGCCCCTTTTATCTGGAACCCCAAGGTAGGAGGAATTCTAAATAAGTACATTTTCTAGGTGACTGAAACATACACCCCTGAGGTCATGTATACGTACATGTAGAACATGAGGTTCAGAGAGCTTGAGTGACTTTCCCAAGGGTACACAGCTGGTAAAGTGGCAGAGCTGATGCCTGGAACCTAGATCCGTCTGAAGTCAAGGATTGTGTTCTTTTTTTTTTTTTTTTGTGAGGAAGATCAGCCCTGAGCTAACATCCGTGCTAATCCTCCTCTTTTTGCTGAGGAAGACCGGCTCTGAGCTCACATCTGTTGCCAATCTTCCTCCTTTTTTTTTTTTTTCTCCTTTTTCTCCCCAAAGCCCCAATAGATAGTTGTATGTCATAGTTGCACATCCTTCTAGTTGCTGTACATGGGACGCGGCCTCAGCATGGCCGGACAAGCGGGGTGTTGGTGCGCGCCCGGGATCCGAACCTGGGCCGCCAGTAGCGGAGCGCTCGCACTTAACCGCTAAGCCACGGGGCCGGCCCAAGGATTGTGTTCTTAACTATCGGCTAGTGTGTGGACAAAACTTTTCTGTTTTACTGAGGGTGATTTTAATGGCAATCATTCTAAGAATCACTCCCTTCTAAAGATTGTTTTGCTTTCTAAAAGAGGATACAGAAACAATTTAACTTTTCTCCTTGTTATGAAAGTCCGTTATCCACCCATTCCAGAGTTACACTCTCAGGTGTGTTTGAGGGGAAGGTGGGAAAGGAAACTCATGTATATTCACCAACTACCACATGCCAGGCATCTGCCGGACATCTTATATATTCTTATTTATGTTCCTATTCTCTGTTATTATTCCCATTTAAAAAGAAACCGTGGCTCAGTGTATTAGCTATCTATTGCTGTGTAACAAATTAACCCCAAATGCAGCAGCTCAAAGCAACAAACATTTATGATCTTCCATGGTTTCTGAGGGTCAGTGTTTCAGGAGCAGCTTAGCTGGGTGGTTCTGGCCGAGGATCTCTCCTGAGGTTGCAGTCAGAATGTGGCGGGGCTGCCATCATCAGAAGTCTTGACTGGGGCTGGGAAATTCACTTCCAAGATGGCGCACTGACGTGATTGTTGGCTGGAGGCCTCAGTGCCTTGCCTCATGGACCTTTCCAGAGAGCTGCCATGACCGCACACCATGGCAGCTGGCTTCCCCCAGAGCGAGTGATCTGGGAGAGACAGAGACCAAGACGGAAGCCACAGGGCCTTTATGACCTAGTCTCTGCAGTTGTACACTGTCAATGCTGCATTATTCTATTTGTTAGCAGGGGAGGAGAATTAGGTTTTACCTCTTGAAGGGGTAAAAGAATTTGTAGATATATCTTAAAACCACTACACTCAGAGAGGTGCAGTAACCTGCCTGGCCAAAGTTCACACAGCTTATAAGTGGTGGAGGTTAGAGTCAACCTCAGGCCTGGGTGGCTCCACACTCTTTTCTTTTCTCTATACTGTGATTTCTCCTCACTGACGAGTGGAGAGCTATTTGCCCTTACACTAAATAGCCCCTGATGGCAAGCCTCTTTATTTGCTTTTAGAGCTTTTTTCTCCCCTCTGTCTATCTCCGCCTAACTGTGATTCATCACATCTAAGCAGCATCCTTCCTCTTCTGAATGGGAGTTTTGAATCTCCTGTGGAATTGGGAAACCTGGTACCTTTAGTGAGAATTGTGTGTGAACCAAGAGTCAGTAGGCTCTGAGTGAATATTTGGGGTTTCTCTGTTAACAGGTGGCTTTTATAACATTTTGGAGTGCTCTCAGAGCATTCTTCCTCTCTTCCTGATTCTTTATCTCTCAAATTATTGAGGTTGTTGGGTAACTTTTGGATGAAATAATAATAATTATAAAGGTCTGTTTAATTTATCCTTTGTATAACTCTTCAGAGTTTTCAAAGGTCATTTATATGTAGCATATCTCTTGATTCTTACAGAAACCCCGTTCATAAAGTGGGGGCAAGTGACATAATCTTCTGGATAAACTACGTGTTGAGCCACCATTTATGTATATTATCTTCCTACTCTTAGTACCTGGCTTGGCACTGACTCTTTCTCCCCTACAGCCTGCTCCTCTCTCTTTTTACTAAGTCCTACAGTAGGCAGAGCTATGGGAGCTTGTGGTCTTGGAATTATGGGGGGGGGAACCTTTTCCTCCACCCTCTTATGTTGGGTCACTGAGGGCTGCAAATTATACTGGCAAAAGACAGATTAATAGGAGAAAAGGCATACATATTTTATTTGTTAATATTTTTATGTGCACAAGGGCTTCACAACAGTGAAAACCCAAAGAAAGGATTAGACTTGGGGATTTATATACCATTTTAACAAAGGGTAATAAATTGTGGAGAAGTAACTAGACAAAAAAAAAGGGGGGGATTGGGCTCCAAGAAGTGGTAAATGATGGGAAGGTGACTAGGCAATGCATAGTAGATAAGGCTTGTTTAGTGAAGTTTGTTATGCAGACTCAAGTAATCTCTGGTGATGAGTCATTCTCTTCTTCTTGGAGAGGGGGACACTTTTACAAATGGAAATTTATGTCACCTTTACAAGGGGAAATTTATAGCCTGTTTTAGGAAGAAAGGGGGAGGGCAGAGAGCTCCCCCTGTGTCTGCTGTTTTCTCAATTGCTTTCAGCTCAAAATAATCTTTATGCCAAAGTGCACATTTTAGGGTGGCATATTCTCATCCGCTTCAGCGTTAATATTCTAATTTGCATATACTCTTGTGAAAAGAGGATAGGTTTGTGTTAGAATTGGGTTCAAATTCTAGCTTTCCCATTTACCAGTTGTAGGTCCTCGGGCAAGCAACTTCACTACTTTGAATCTTGGTTTTCTCATCTGTAAAATGGGGATAAAAACAGTAACTACTTCTTAGGACCGTCACGGGGATTAAATAAGCTAGTGCATAAAAAGTGCTTGGCTCAGTGAGTACCAGACAGTTAACACTCAAAGGCACCTTAAATTTCTAAATGCACCTGCCCTTTCAGAAGCCACTTCCCTGCATCCCAAGATCCCAGCTTGCTGTGTGCCTTGGAGAAGTTGCTTGGCCTCTCTGGCTATTTTCACTTGTAAAATGAGGAGGTTTGGTTGCATAATTTCTGAGGTTCCTTCCAGCTTTAACAACGCACGGCCCTCAGATTGCCTATAAAGTACAACCATACTATTTATCTAAAAAATCTATTCAGTAGATCATGCTTTCTTTTGCTTGCTGTAATAATTTTAGGTGATAGTTGTACAGAAATAACACAAGCCAGAATTGTTCAGAATGTTTTTTTTTAACGCAGGGATTGAGCAATGTACTGATGTCCATAATTACCCTTTTTTTCCCTTTGCAATCTAAGAGGGCATATTAAAAAGCTAGCAGTGGTTTCTTTCCCCTCCTGTTGGCTCAAGGAACTGGCTAATGCAGTTTTATGTTAATTTGAAGACACACTAACTAGCAGAGCTAAAGGAAAGAGAAGCACTCAGTTGTAAAAAGTGCTTTTTAATCACCTACCTGAATTGAAGGGTTTCCAGCAAGTTCTGCAGCCCCCTGAGGGAATGCTTTTCCTGTCGTCCCTCTAGACGATGAATAAGGATTCCCTGAGTGTGGCGCTTGGTGAAATTCACAAACACAGGTGAACTGTCTTTCTCTTGGCTCCAATGTCTCCTCCCCGCTAAATGCCTAGCTGTGATTTTAGCCTGGTCTCTTGTCTCTTAAATGCACGGTTCTTTGCTCAACGTGCAGCTCATTTTATGGCTAACTAGAAAGGCAGTGTGCTTTGAAGTCATTCTCCTGCTCTAAAACCTTCAGTGCCTCCCTACTGCCTATGACATTGAATGCCGACTCCTCAGCCCTGAAGCTGGCCTTCACTTTCCTGGGAGGCCAAGCGGTTGACTTGCTTCTCCCCACCCATGTGCTGGGACTTTAACATTTGCCTCTATATGTTCGTACATTCTGTTCCCTCCGTCTTCTATGCTTTTCTCTCCCTTTCCTATTTTTCTACCTATCGGCATCAAACTCAAACTTCTGGGACCCAGAGACAAAGGATTTCTCTTTCATGAAGACTTTCAATTCTCTCTCTCTCTGAATCACTGTTCCATCTTATGTCAGGAACTCAGTATCTAGTCAAAGAGGTTATGAGCACAAGCTTTATAATCAGACAGATCTGGGATTGAATCTGAGTTCCGGCACTTACTGTGTGATCTTGGCAAAGCCGCTTCCCCTCTCTGATCTTCATATTAACATCTGTACAATGGGGATAATGGTATCTACTTCATTGCGTTGTGAGGAGTAAATATGATGTATATGAAACAGCATACTGCTTGGCTCGTGTTTATTTTCAGAAATGGAGTCCATAATATGTATTTTATATTTGCTTATTTGTGTTTCTTTGTAGCGCATACCACAATCAGTGCCCTGTCTCCTCCATCCAACACTCCAACCAGAATGCAGGCTCCTTGAATTCTTATCTCTGTAGCACTGCAGGGTCAAGGGCACCATTGACTTCAATTCTTTGTTCTTTCTTGTAGCCAAGCCTGTGGTCATGTGACTTGTTTGGTCAGCATTTGCCATCTTCGCTCAGAGGGGTTTAAATGAAACATTAAAAGTATTGTATTCAAAATTGACAACTGAATAAGTGTAAAAGAAAGTTAAATAAATAAAATTTCAAATGATGTGTTTAAGTTTGTAGCATTTATACTTCCAAGGTTCTTAAAGCTGAAAACTGCCTTAAAATTGGGGGGACACTCTGTATTTCCCCACCTCTGGACTTTGGGTTCGGCCATGTGTCTTGTCTTGGCACAAAGGGTGAGGAGGGAGAGATGGTGCCAGTGGCCCAGAGAGGATGAGAGACGTGTGGAGCAGAGCCGCCCCAGCTGAGCCTGACCTCCATCAGCTGACCTGCGCGTGCATGAGAAGTAAATGACTGTTGGTTGAAACTACTAAGTTTTGGGATGGTTTCTTACATAGCAAGAGAGAATGAATACACACTGTTAACTAGTGTCCTGCCCATGGTGGGCTCTTAGTAAATATTTATTGCATTAAATTAGCAAATTCATGTATTGTGCTTTAGGGAACACTTCTGTTCTCAAGGTTAATTATTTGTTTCATTGATTAAGGACTTCTTTCAATTGAGATGTTAACTCATTAGGATATTTGGGGAAACGGGCTTCTAAGATGCTAGGACTTAAGATTTGACAAATTCAAATCTGCTTGTGAAAAGCAAGTCGTGGATAATTCCCAAGGGCTTGAGCCTCTGTATTAAACCTATAGTGTGCTTTGAGAAGAGCCGTGAAACAGAAGCACAATCTTTTTTTTTTTTTTAATATACTAAATCTTTTAAATCTGGTGTATATTTTACACTTATAGCACATTTCAATTTGGATGCTAAATTTTCATCAGAAATATTTGATCTGGATTTAGATTTCATAAAATTTATAATGAGCCACGTAGATTCATACAACTAAATCTTGAACATATTTAAAAGTTTTCCAATAACCGAATCAAATCTAGGTTTTAAAATTAAAATTAAATTAAAAATTCATTTCTTTAGTCATACGAGGCACATTTCAAGTACTCAGTGTGGCTTGAAACGATCATATTGTGTCCAATATGCAGGTCTGGATGTTCCGTGAGCTCCAGCTTCCCCAAGCCCTCGGAGACTGATTCTTATCCAGTGGCACCGCTGGACAATTGATCTATAAGTTGGAAGGTCAAGGGTGACCCTTGACCTCTGCCTCTCTCCATCCCATCGTCCCACCAGTCACGAGTCCTGTTGAATCCACCTCGTCCACAGCTCACTAATCCATCCTCCTCCCTCCACCTCAGTGCCACCTCCCTAGGTGAGGGTCCTACTGTCTCTCCCCTGCATGACCACACCAGCCTCCTCGACGGCGTCCCCCTCTCTTGTCTTCACCCCACCCCCTGCCAGTGTCTTCTCCCCATGCAGACACCTTGATCTTTCTAATGTGCAGATCTGATCGTCCACTCCTTCTCCTGTGGCTCAAATCCGTTCCATGGCTCCCTATGACCCCTGGGATAAACTGCAAGCTCCTCAATGTGATCTATGAGGCCCTGCTGACTGTTCCACCGTCACGCTCTCTGTTCCAGTCAAGCTGTAACGCTGTCCCTTGAGTTTTCTCTGTGATCTCTGGGCCTTTGCACGTGATATTCTGTCTACCTGAATGCCCTTTCTTCTCTCCTTCCACCTCCTGCCTATCCTTCAGTTTACCTCCTCTGAGAATCCTCCCCAGATCCCCTCAAGTCTGCATTAGGTGCTCCTCATTGGTGCTCTCACATCTCGGGTACTTCCCCTCCCCCCTGCCACATTCTAGCACTGATGACAGAACCCTGTGAGGACACACTGGGTCTGCTTAATCACAGTGCCTAGAAGAGGCGCCTGGTAATATACGTTGAATAAATTATCATATTTATTGATAAGCATGACACAGACTATGCTCCCCAAACCAACCTGCCATCTTGCATCCTGTTGTTCAGAAGCATCCCAGTGATGAGAAGCAAATCCAACCCACTTTCTGGAAAATCAACTCTCAAAACAAGTGTGACACACAGTGGGCCGATGGTCCTGGTATCTGTGGTGACAGAACAGCTAAGCCCGCCCCCTCCCCCTCACAGAGTGTCCCTTGATCCACTGGAGTAATTGTTTCGCGTTTGCATCCTTGTTCGAAACCCACCCATGGCTTCCCGTTGCATTTAGAATACAACTCGCTCGCTACAGCCTACAAAGTACTGAATGATCTGACCCTGGCCACCTCTCCCATCTCATCTTCCCTCGTTCCTCGTCTTCATCATCCCCTTCCCCTGGCTCGCTTGGCTCCAGCTACACCACACCGATCTTCCCTCTGTTTCTACTTCAGGACCTTTGCACTTGCTGTTGGCCCCTCTCCTCCCTCTGGTCTCAGTTCAGATGGCCCTTCCTTTGAGAAGCCCTTCCTGATCTGTCTAAAGCAGCCCCTCGCCCAGTCCCTCTGCATTCCATGATCTTATTTTATCATCTTCCCAGCACTTAGACTTGCCTGAGATGGTTTTGCGTGTATGCTTTCTTGTTTACAGTGTGTCTCTCTCCACTTGACTGTAACTTCCTTGAGGACAAGGATTTCGTCATCTCATTCATTGCTGTCTCCCTGGTGCCTACAACAGTGCCTCAAACTTAGTAGGTGCTCAAGAAATCCTTATTCAGTGAAGGCGTAATGAGACAACTAAGCTTTTCAGCAAGCAGAAATACTCCTGGGGACCAGTTTAGGCAGATCCCAAGCATTCTTCCTTCCTTCCTTTTTAGTTTGTTAATCAATTTTATTGATCAGTTGCAATTATGTCTTTTCATTTTTCTATGATAGAGCTGGTTCATGGTCCCATAGTTTTATGAGTTTAGACAAATGAATGCAGTCGTGTAACCACTACCACACTCGGGTATAGTTGGCTGACCATTCTTTTTATTGCCCCAGGAAAGATGTAAGGATTCTGCCCCAGGAAAGTCATTCCTGTCAATGTTTTAGTCCTCCCCAGATCCTTACTCACCCTATCCAGAGCATCTTGGAGAGAAGTTGTTGTCATTATTTCTATCTTTAACGTTTAGTTCTAGCAAATAGAAATACTCTTATATAACTGGCATTGTTCTGGCCAGGAAGGAAACAGAAAAAGGAAAATAATCAGAGTCCCCTCAATGAAATTAGCAGCCTGCAGTGGGGTAACGGTCCCTCCTACTCCTTAATTGAAATGGATGCGCATATGGCTAGTGGCTGAAGCATTTGTCAAATATAGTTGCTTCCGCCAGAATCCTCACTGTCGCCACCACACTTTCCCCTGCTCTGCGGTGTGGCATTCTTGGAATCATGATGAAATCCGGACTCTAAAGACTCCGGTGAAGAAAAAAGCCTCTTCCAGCCCACGCCCTGCTTTAAATAAGAAGCAGTGTCGATTGAATAATTCAGCCCCGCCTGTCAAAATATTTTTTTGGGGGGTGGACCATTCATTTGGAAATACGCCAGGGGCCTTGAAATTACAGACTTTGGTGCATTTTCAGGGCTAAAATGAGGCCTCCTGCTTCTGGTTTTATTTTCCACATCTGGCTCTGAGAAGCTGTCGGTGCGATGGTGGTTCAGCATGTTGGTACCCCGGTTCCCAGAACACACACCCCTCTAGCGGCGGATCAGGGTGCGAATCCTGCTGTTTGCCTCTCAGGAGGTTGCTAGCACCGCACACTTGTTCTGTTCGACTCCTCCCCTGTGACTGGGGCTCTCTTGTCGGTCCTTGGGGTTCCCTGAGGAGTGTCTGGGCCCTAAAGGAGAGTTTTACGTTTTATCCTCTAAGATCTTCAGGGTGAAACCCAGGGAGAGCGTCCAGGGCATAAACAAGGTTATTCAAGAGGGGCTGGCTGATGACAGTTACCTTTTCAACAACAACAACAATAATAATAATAACAATGATGATGATGATGATGATGAATTCCTATCTATTGAGCTCCAGCTCTGTGCTGGGTCTGTGTTAAGCCCTTTCTCTCCATAACCTCATTTAACCTGCAGCACCGCCCTATGTGGTGGGTCTAATTATGCCCACTTTACAGATGGAGAAACTGAGACTCAGAGAGGCCACAGTGCTTGCCCAAGGTCACAGAGCTGGTAGAGGTCATTGGAGATGGAAGCCCGGGACTGGCTGACTCCAGAGCCCGTGGTCTTCCTTGCTCTGCTAAATGGCTGCTGCAGACCAACGCATGAGGTGCTCGTCCGGGAAGCTGGCCTCCCTGGGGAGTCAGTCTGGGGCCCAGCTTTATGAGAATCCTCCTGGAGTGCGGGATGGAGAGCCTGGGCAGCCCCCTCTCTGGGCAGGAGGTGTCAGGGAGGCTCCTGCTGGCCTGTGGTTCACAGAACACGCTCTGCAGTCAGACCGGGGAGTTGGAATCTGGCTCTGCCACTACCAGCCACGGTGCGCTGAATAATTGCCCCAAATATGTCCATGTCCTAATCCCTGGAACCCGTGTATGTTATGTTGTATGGCAAAAGGGACTTTTCAGATGTGATTAAGTTAAGGATCTTGAGGTGGGGAGATTATCCTGGATTACCTGGTGGGCCCAATACCATCACAAGATCCTTCTAAGAGGGAGGCAGAAGGGTCAGAGTCAGAGAGGGAGAATGACAACTGTTTTCGTCCGTTTGGGCTGCTCTCACAAAATACCACAGACCAAGCGGCTTACAAACAACAAACATTTATTTCTCACAGTTCTGGAGGTTGGGAAGTCCTAGATCAAGGCGCTGACGAATTTGGTGATTGGTGAGGGCCTGCTTCCTGGTTTATAGATGGCCGTCTTCTCGCTGTGTCCTCACGTGGTGGAAGGAGTGAGGGACTTGCTGAAGTCCCTTTTATGAGGGCACTAATCCCATTCGTGAGGGCACCACCCTCATGACCCAATCACTTCCCAAAGGCCCCTCCTCCAACACCATCACAATGGGGGTCAGGTTCAACAAATGAATTTTGGGGGAACACAAACATCCAGTCTATAGCAACAACGGGAGCAGAGGTTGGAGTGAGGTGCTTTGAAGATGGAGGAGGGGGCCCTGAGCCAAGGAGTGCAGGCAGCCACTCAAGGCTGGACAAGGCAGGGAAATGGATTCTCCCCTAGAGCCTCTGGAAGGAACCACCCCTCCTGACACCTTGACTTTGCCCCATGAGACTGATTTTGGACTTCTGACCTCCAGAATTGTAAGAGAATAAATTTCTGTTGTTTTAAGCCCCACAAATTTATGGTAATTTATGGTATGGTAGAGTAATACACCAGATGTTTGTCTTTGGGCTGATGAATGAAGCTCTCTGAGCCTCAATTTCATTATCTGTGGAATGGGGACAATGATAACCACGCCCACATCATAGCCTGATGGTGAAGATGAAAGGAGTTGGTGCGTATAAGTTCCTTCATACTTGGCACATAGTCTCTGCTGATTAAATGTTAGCTGTTATTACCGCTACCACTAATATTATTATTAATGTTAATATGAAAATAAGCATGACAATTCACAAACCCTGAAATAAAAACCAACCCAGGAGCAGCATCTTGTTGAGCTAATTCATATCCTCTCTATTGCAGGTTCTTACACTATTTTATACTGAGGGACTTATTCTATAATGGGGACTCATGGATGGGCTTCAAAGGATCTGTCCATTGATCTATACATTCCCTGTAATTGTCTCCAGCAGCCTGCAGAGGATCCAGCACACAGCAGGTTCTTCACAAATATCTCAAAACAGAGAAATTTGTGTTTCTGTGCTTCTTTTTGTTGTTGTTGTTGTTGTTTTCTGGTAGCTTTGAGGAGAGTCTGGCAAACCCTGGCATAACTGGGGACTTGCCATATGGAGATGGGCTGGCCTCCTGCCCACAGCCGTCTGGCAAACCCTGGCACCACCTCCCCAGGGCCTCCAGGCCTCACTCCCCAGACCCGGTGCCAGTCGTTTCTCTCAGCCTCCAGCCACTTGGGCCCAGGTCCCTGCTCCAGCCCCTGGAGAGGTAGTCTCCATGGTGAAAGTTTTTGGAGCCTTGAGCCAACTGGAGGCAGAGGGAGCGAAGGAGGGAAGGGTGTCCACGCAGCCAGCCCTTCTCCGGAACCCACTCGAGTTGGGATGCTGGGTCTCCAACGGAGATCTTGGCTGCAGAGCCTGGCAGGTCCTGGAGCAACTGGGGAGAAGCTGAGGCTTGTCCTTCAATCACTTCCTTTATCCCTTGCTCCTTCCTTTTGTCGTGTCCTCCATTCCTCAACCATGTCCAAGGATCCAGCGCCTCTGAAAACCACAAGCTGGAAGTTCAAGCTGGCTCCCCCATGTACTGGTGGTATGACCTTGAGTAAGTTACTTAACCTTCCTGCGCCTCAGTTTCATCATCTGTAAAATGGGTTTTTTGTAAACACGAAGAGGGAATCTGTGTTGCCCTTAGTGTGTTGCCTGGAAGCTAGTAAGTACTCAATAAGTTTTCTCTCTATTGTCTGTTGTTTGAGATGGGGACACTGAGGCCTGGATCCTGTCTCCAGGACCCTCTCAGCCATCAATCCTGTCTCCCTTCCTCTGGGCTGTCTCTCTCCCTTCTTCTTCCCCTGGCTTCTTCCTCTTTCTTTCCCCCAATCAAAACCTACCTGTCTGTTGTCTCCCATCGTCAGAGCCCTGCCAAACAAGTGGTTGTTTATCTCTGATAAATGAATCCATTCTTGAATGTTCAAGGCTGCCTTGAAGACTTTTCAAGGGTTTTTTTTTCATCTTAGAAGAAGAGTCTCAGTGACGATAATGCCTTAATTCCAAGACAAAATCTTGGGAGGGTAAAAGTTTCCAGGCACCAGGCAGTAGGAAGATCTTTTAAAAAATAGATGGTGTCACTGAAGCTCAGAGAAGTTAAGCAGTTTGCTCAGGGCCACACAGCTGGTAAGTGGTAAAGCTGGGATTTGAACCTGGGTCTGCTTTTTAGTCGATCTCATGTAACATTCTCCCTTCCTTTCTCACTTGTCTCTTAGTCATTCACCCCGAGTGAACCACAGGGGAGATCGTCTGTGAGACGCCCCCAAACCAGTGGTCTGTGCTGGTCCAGTAGCTGAAATTCGGGAGATAATGTGGCTTTAGTCTCTCTCAGCTCAGCTAGGAGAACAGATTTCATCAAAAACATCCCATCCTCCCAGGTGGATTTGAGCGGCATTTGTAGTGCAGATCTGACGCTGGGCAAGGACCCGGCTCCCCACCATCGCCCCTGGCTGAGCCATTCCTAAAAATACAGGGAGACGTTTCCCCCTCACGAGCCCTGAGGTCTGAAGCCGAAGTGGAAGAGACCCCTGCAGCCTCAGTGCCCTCTCCCTCCCCGTTTGAAGCCTATCTCTTCTCCAGCTTTGTCTCCCCACTTTCCTTAGGGAGCTGGAGGCGTCACGAAGAGAAGAGAAAGGGAGCAAAGAATAACACCGGAGCCTCTGGGGCCAGAGTTAGCGAAGGAGCGTTCCTGCTGGTCCCCTGCCTGTAATTAAGACTTGCAAATCCGTGCTGCTGAGGTGTTGGCGGCAGTGAAATTAATCTCAGGCACCTTGGGGGGACCCAGCATCCCCAGATGGCCACTCTTGTCATTTAGCCAGTCTCAGTAGGATGGGCTTGGGCAAAGGCTGGTGGGATTCGGTGTTGCTTGTGGGCATAGCCGAACTCATTCATTCACTCACTCTCCACTCATTCATTCCCCAGATAGTATTACCAAGTTCCTTTTATAGGCTCAGTATCAGAGAGGCAAAATAAACCACCTCTGCCCTCCAGGGCCCCCAGAACAGTTAATTCTCCTCAAGTGCAAGTGCTGAAACAGCAAGAGGAACAGAATTTAATTGCAACTCTGAGGAGTCCTTATATCTGCCTCTGAGGCTTCCTGGAGGAGGTGGCACTTGAGTTGTCTTTTTTACCTTTTCAGAATGACAAAATGGTTCACGCTCGTTGTGACAAATTCGAACGAGGCAGAAGTATGTAAAAGAAACAGATGAATGTCTTGTTTCTTGCTCTCAATCCCACCTCCAGAGGTAACCACGGTTAGGGGTGTGGCATTTATCCTTTTCAGGTTTTTTTTTTTTTGTGTGTATATGTATGTATCCCAGATGTCAGCTTCCAAGTCTTGGCGTGATTTGTGGTTTTCCCCACGCCAACTGCAGAATCGAGCACATCTTTGAGGTCTCACAAAGGAATCCATCCACAGGCACAGAAGCCCTAGTGAGCCATGTGGAGTTTACCAGAGACTTCTTAGAGGAAGGGGTTACACTGCAAGGTGTGGGGGAGGAAAGAGAATCTTCTCCTTTTGTCCTAGGTTCTCAGCGGGGGCTCTGTCACAAAAGACAGATTAACAAGAGAAAATAAACAGAAGTTTACATACATGTGCATCGCGTACGTAACACATGGGAGCACCCAGAGATGAGTAACTCAAGGGGTGTTTAGAGCTTGGGCTGACGTACCGTCTTAGGCCAGAGGAAAAGAAGTTTGGTTTGGGGCTTCTAGGTGGAGGAGGCAAAATATGGGAAGGTGACCGGAAAAAGTATGGTAAACAGGGGTTGTTTAATAAGGCTTCTTATGCAGATTTAAGTCTGTGCCTTCGCCATTGATGAGAGTTGTTAGGAGTCCTCCTCTTCCTGGCGCAGGACAGGGAGACGTCTCTACAAATGGAAATTTCCTTTATGGAAAAAGACCCATGTGCCCTGTTTTTAGAGCTTTTCCTGTATCTGCTCGTTCTCAACGGCCTTTAGCTCAAAATAATCCACGTGCCAAAGAAGCATTTTTTTTTTTTTTTTAAAGTTTCCTGAGCTGGTTGCAATTTTATCTTTTTTTTTTTTGTCTTTGTGAGGAGATCAGCCCTGTGCTAACATCCGCCAATCCTCCTCTTTTTTTGCTGAGGAAGACTGGCCCTGGGCTAACATCCGCGCCCATCTTCCTCCACTTTATATGGGACGCCGCCACAGCATGGCCTGCCAAGCAGTGCGTGGGTGCGCGCCCGGGATCCAAACCAGCGAACCCCGGGCCGCCGCAGCGGAGCGCGCGCACTTAACCGCTTGCGCCACCGGGCCGGCCCCTAAAGAAGCATATTTTGGAGTGACGTGTTCTGGTAACCTTCAAAGGCTCATCCCCAACAGCATCAAATCCCGCCCTTGGCCCCAACACTGCTGGGGCTTCTTCCTCTCAGTCTCTTCCTTGGGCTGTGCCCAGTCTCACTTCCTTCTCCTCCTTTCCAGATCTCCTCCCTACATTTCCAAGTCCCCTTCCTTCCATCATGCAGAGCAACGCCACAGTGCACCAGATCCCACCCCCAAAGGCATGTCCAGTTTGTCCCCACCTCACAAAGCACCCTCCAGTTAACAAGACCCCCCCGCCCCCCAGAAGGCAGCTTAGGGACACATGCAGCTATTTGGGCGCGCCTGGGGCTCCCACCCTCTCCAAGTCACTCGTCAAAATGTTTCTTCCTCACAAATACATTTTTCATCTCAAGAGGAATTCTGGGGAAGTAAATATTCTCCACCTTGTAACACAGAGACTCACACACGCAGTTGTTTTATTTTTTATCACATTTATTTATTACCAAAGTGGGATCATACTGCACACGTTGTTCTACAATTTGCTTTTTAAAAACAGCTTTATTGAGATACAATCCACATATACCACAAGTCACCCATTTAAAGTGCACAATTCAGTGTTTTCAGTATATTTACAGGGTTGTACAACCTTAACCTAAGTCACCACAATCTAAATTGAGAATATTTTCACCCCTCGTGAAAGAAACCCGTAGCCTCATGTCCCCTCACCCTTTCCCAGCCCCTGGCCACCCCTAATTTACTTTCTGTTTCTATAGATTTTCCTATTTTGGACATTTCATGTAAATGGAATCACACAATATGTGGCCTTTTGTGTCTGGCTTCTTTCACTCAGAATCGTGTTTTCAAGCTTCATCCGTATTGTAGCATGAACCAGTGCTTCGTTCCTTTTTATGGCTGAATCACATTCCATTGTACAGATTGACCACATTTCATGTATCCATTCATCAGGTGATGGACATTTGGGTCGTTTCCACTTTTGGCGATTATGAATAATGCTGCTAACAATATTTGTGAACATGTGTGGGCAAGTTTTTGTGTGGATGTATGTTTTCAATTCTCTTGGGTAAATACCTAGGGGAGGAAATGCTGGGCCTTATGGTAATTCTATCTTTAACATTTTGAGGAACTGCCAGATTGCTTTTCAAAAAGGCTGTGCTATTTTACATTCCCATCAACAGTGTAGGAGGGTTCCCATTTCTCCACATCCTTGCCAACACTTGTTATTATCTGTCTTTTAGCTTATAGCCATCCTAGTGGGAATGAAGTATAATTTTCTTTTTTTCACTTACTAATGATCATGGACATGTTTCCAAGTCAACAGGCACAGATCTACCTAATTCTTTTTAGTGGCATAATAATATTCTATAGGATAGATATACCCTAATGATTTTATCCAGCCCCCTGCTGAATTAGTCGGAATTAGTTTTTCCAAGTTGCCAAAAAAAAAAAAAATCCAACCCAAACTGGCATAAGCTGAAAAGCTCACACAACTGAAAAGTCTAGGCTTCAGGTGTGGCTTGATCCAGGTGTTAAGTGAAGTCATCACAATCCACTTCCTCCCCCTCCAGACTCTGCTTTCTTTGTGTGGGCTTCATCCACAGATAAGTTGCCCCCATGGTGGTAAGGTGGCTGCTTCCCTGCAAAGCTAAAATCCTGCTGGAAATAGAGTTTCCCAGTTGCTTCTAGAGAAGTCCTGAGATTCACTCTGATTGGCTTGGCTGAAGTCACATGCTTATCGCTAAGCCAATTGCGGGCCAGTGAAGCAATAATATTTTTATTGACCAGCTCTAGGTCACGATGCTTTATGATTGGAGCTGAGAGTAGAGTTCAACCCAGATCACATGGTCTGAGTAGGGAAGGAGTAGATCTCCCAGTGAAAACTGAGGGCAATTGCTGGAGAAAGGGGGATGAATACCAAGGAGGCAAATTACAAATGCCCATTACACCTAGTGAGTTCCCACTTGGCTTCCAGGACACCACATTCTCCTGGTTTTCCTTCTACCTCCCTGGCTGCTCCTTCTCAGTCTCCTTAGCTGGGTCCTGAACCTCTAAACAGTGTAGTATCCCAGGACTGAGTCCTTCCTTGGACTTCTTCTCTTCTCCATCTCAATTTGACTTAAAGTGCCCTCTCAGTGTGTTTGACTTCCAAATTTATTGTCTCCAGCCTGGTGATTCCTCTGAACTCTAGACCTGCACAGCCGATGCCTACTCAACATCTCCTCTAGCAGGTCTAAGAGGAACCTCAAACCTAACGTGTTCAAAATCAAACTCAGTCTCCACACAAAACCCCTGCTCCTTCCACAGTCCTCCCAACATCATTAAAAGGCAACCCCATCCTTCCAGTTGCCCTGGCCCCACACCTGGAGTCACTTTGATGCCTCTTTTTCTCTCATGTCCCACATCCAGACCATCAACCCATCCTGTCTGCTCCACTTCTAAGCCATTTCTGGGATCTGATCACTTCCTACCACCTCCACTGCCATCACCCGGGGTCAACCCACTGCCAGTCATCGCTTGCCCTCCACTAGCCTATTCTCAACACAGCAGCTGGAGGGATCCCGTCAAAGCCCACGTCAGCGTGTCATCCCTACGTACATTCCATTGGCCAAAGCAGGTCGGCGGTCAAGCCCGGCACCCACGTGGCGGGGAAACCCACTCCTTCAACGGAGGTAGGGGAGGGCGGGAAGGAGAGAATATTTGTTGAATAATCACTTATTGTACCCTAGGGCATTGGAAATGTCAAGACGTTTATTGAATTCTTACTCTGGGTCTAGGTGCTGAAAGGGAACACGAGGCCCCAATCCTGTAGCTTGGTCCCTGATCTCAGAACAAAACCCCCACTACTTATTGAGTTCCGCTGGGGAGAGGCAGGCGTGATTAATACACGTGGAATGAGCAAAGGAGTGATGAGGTGTTAGGTTGGACACGATCACGTGCCAGCGCGGAGGGCAGATGCGGGCCTCGCTTAGCGCAGGAACCATCGCGGGCTGGGATCGTGGGCGAAGTCTCCCGGCCGCCGTGGGCGCTTGAAGCGGGGCCGGAGGGACAGCGGGAGCAGGAGCTGGCCTCGCGGCACTCAGGGCCAGGACAGCGGCAGAGCGAACGTGCGGAAGGCGGAGGGCGCGCGGGCTCTGCGGGGGGCCGGCGGGGCTGGCGCAGCGGGAGAAGGAACTTAGCGCTCGGGAGGGTTCTTCCGGGCGTGAATCCCGGTGAACCACTGACCAGTTAACCGAGTCCTTCAGTGGACGTTCATTGAGCAGCTACTTCTTCATATTGCTATTTATATTATATACTATATATTACAATGATCATAATATATAGTTATATGTAACATATCATAATAGAATTACATTTAATGATAATTACATGTATTTTATATATTATGTATTGCATGCGTTATTATGTATGACACATTGTTACAGACTCAATGTTTGTGTCTCCTCCAAACTCATATGTTGAAACCTGACCCCCAAGGTGATAGTTTGTGGAGGAGGGGCCTCCAGGAGGTGATTAGGTCGTGAGGGTGGCGTCCCCCGCAAATGGGATCAGAGTCCTTATAAAAGAGACCCCAGAGAGCTCCCTCCTCCCTTCACCCTGTGAGGACACAGAGAGCACGGGGCTCTCTATGACCCGGGAAGCGGGCCCCCACCAGGCAGGGAATCTGCCAGCACCTTGATTCTGAACTTCCCAGACATGGGAACTGTGAGAGAGAAATGTTTGTTGTTTAAGCACCCAGTCTATGGTATTTTTGTTACAGCAGGCCAAACTAAGACACATATATTATATATAACATATAATATAAATATCTTATATATACATAATTACATACAATTATAATATGTTATATTGTATATCATGTTAATACTATTTTAATTTATATTACATACTATATTTACTATGGTATTTATTTATTGTGCCAGACCCTTTTCTAGGTGCTAGAAGCAGGGAACAAAATAAAGATCCCTGCTCACAACGTGCTGACATTCTGGTGGGGGAGACAGGCATATAAGGAAGGAGAAATAAATGCTATGGAGAAAGAGAAAACTGACAAAGGAGAAATCTCGAGTGTGGGAGAGGGCTGGGTGCGTCGTTCATTTGAGATGGGGAAGTCAGCGAAGGCTTCACTGACAAGCTGACATTTGAGCAGATACCTGAAGGAAGGGGGAGGGTGAGCCATGTCAGTAATGAGAAGAGTGTCCCAGGCAGAGGGAACAGCAAGTGCAAAGGCCCTGAGGTCGAGGTCGCAGCATGCGTGGAATGTTTAGGCAAAAGCAAGGAAGCCAGTCTGGTTGGAGGTGGAGCAAGAAAGGGGAGAGTGAGAGACAAAGCTAGTGGGTAATGGGGGCAGACTGGGGAGAGCCTTGGGGCCACTGGAGGACTTCAGGGGCTGTCACTGTTATTAAGATGGGGAGCCACAGGTTGCGTTAGAGCAGAGGAGTGACAGGCTCTGTCTTACATTTTAACAGGATTCCTGATGCTGCTGTGAGGAGAATCTAAAGCAGAGGGGGCAAGGGAGGAAGCAGGGAGTGGGGAGGAGGCTCCTGATGGTGGCCTGGACCAGGGTGGTGGCAATAGGGGTGGGTCGAAGAGACACCTACCAGGCTCGGCCAATGCCTCACTCGTTCAGAACTTTCTATGCTGTTAGTTCCTGGTGTTTAGGGATGCTGTGAAAACTTTATCCTTTCTTCATGTAGCAAATCATAAATAATGAGAACAACTAATGACCAACCAGAGGGGCCTGGAGACGCATATCGACTGGCTCCAGACGGAAAGGCCAGGATGTTACAACACTCGTTGATAAATGCTTCTCTGGAGGTCCATTACTTTCTTTCCCCAAGACATAACCTGTTTTCTGTGTTGGCTTTAATTTTACCACAAGGAAAAGCTCATTTCCCTGAACTTAATCTCTCCTTTTGAACAAATTAGCTACTGGTGTTTACTTTTTTTTTTTAAACCAGCTTTTGCTTGTTTGTATTGTGACACTGACAAGGGAATGCACATTGGGTGTGACTTTTAACTGGGTCAATATTAATAATAAAAATGATGATGATAATAATAGATGCTATTTATCAAGCACTTATGTGCCAGGCACTGTGCTAAGAGCTTTCTATGTATGTAAATCGTTGGCTTATTACAACAACCCTGTGAGGTAGATATGACAATCTCCCATATTACAGATGGGCAAACTGAGGCTCAAAGATGTATTGTAATTTGCCCCGGGTCACACAGCTAGGAAGAAGTAGAGAAAGATTCAGACTCAGGTCCATCGGATGATCTTTTACCACTCTTTCAGGTGTGAAGTCAATATGTTTTATTTTTTGCCCTTATTGATAATGGATCCTTCTGTCCGTCTGTCCATCCATCCATCCATCCATCCATCCATTCAATCTTTGCATGAATATTTATTGAGCCCAACGTGCGCTGGGCAGAGTGCTAGTGATCCTGTGATGCTTTGCCCCCATCTCTTCTCTTCCCTAAAGCTCACAAGGATTTATTCCCATTTTAGGATTCTCTGAGGTGGGGATTCTTGTTCAAGTGATTTACTGAGGGAGAGTTCTCAGAAGGGGAATGAGGAAAGCTGGAGAGGGCAGGAAAAAAGCTAAGCAGGGCCGTGGGCTCAGGTGGAGACAACTTCAGCCTGATCCCGCGGGGAACTCTGGAGCATCAGTTGCACCGCGGAGCTGGTGCCATCTCGAGACAAGGGGCTAGTCTTCTGTACCACAGTGTCAGCCAGTTATTGGCTGCGGGCTGCCCCAGGGGTGGGTTAGAGTGTAACCTCCTGGGCAAGGTGGCTCCCACTTGAAGGACAATTCCTTGGAGAAGATGCAAGTGTGAGCCCCTAGCAGCCAGCACTCACCGCAGCTGGGGGATGGGCGCACCGCCTGGTAAAGAGGTTTGGGCAGGGCGCCAACAGCATCCGCTCCCCTTCCTATCTGTGTTTCCTGTTGTTCAGCTCAAGTGGGCACGGAACTGCTCCGTAAACTACTGTTGGGGGCTCCCTCGGGGCCAGGCACTGTTCTAGGCACTGGGGATATTGGGGTGAAGAAGACAGATACAGTCCCTGCCATCATCTCTCCGTCTGGGAGGGGTTGGAGGAGACAGACCCTCAACAGGTGATTATAGCATAGCGGGTTCAGTGCCTGGGTGGGAAGTGGGCTAAGCTGACACCTGAGAGCCTGGTGAAGTGGAAGGGTGGGCAGGTGTGAGGCGGGGGGAGGGATATCCCAGGTGGAGGAAACGGTGATGTGGGGGCTGCATCCCCCCCAGCCTGCCTCTGCCTGGAGAGTTTTCACAGGTGCTCAGTGGGGAACTCAGATGGCTGCTGTCCCCTTGTCCCCTGGCTTCTGTCTCTGCTCATGTTGTTTGTTTTAACCTTGTGGCAGCCTGGACACAAACCTCCATTCCTCTTCACCGTCCCAAGAGAAGCCCTCCCACAGAAGCGTTATTGAGCAGCGTGGATTTTGCCGAAGATTCCACAGTGAGACGGAGGCAGGGCCTGCGTCACACAAACCAGTACTGACAACTCGAAAGGGAAAGGCTGCCAGAAGTCGGGCATTTCTGTTCTCCTCTGCGGAGACCTAGGAATGAATGCCCTTCTTGAATTGAATTTCCCTTTTTCAATGGGGTCAGGGGTCCAGCCTTTTGACTCCTCTAACTCTTTCTCAGAACTTGGAATCCAATTCCTCTTTTAGGCCAAGCAGTTCTGCTCTGCCCCAGGCCGGCTCCAGCTTGCGCGCCTCAAATCCGTCAGAGTGAATAAACCACAAGTGAGAGAACCCATCCTCCCTGGAGGCTAGTGTGTGTTTAAAATGCCTCTCCCAGAGTGGCTCATCAATGTGTCTATCCTGCTCATCAATGTATCTATCCTTCAAGTGACAACAAAAGATGCCAAAGAGGGCGTATTGGTGCTCCCTCCCCCCAGGGGACATCTGGCAACGCCTGGAGACGTTTTGGATTGTCACAACTGAGGGGGTTGGTACTACGGGCATCTAGTAGGTAGCGGCCAGGGATGCTAAGGACCCTGCAATGCACAGGACAGCCCCCTATAAATGTCAGCCAGTGTAGCTGGAGCATCGTGGATGCGGGGAGAGGGGAGAGGTGAAGGCTGAGAGATGGGCAGGGACGGATCTTGTGGGGCCTTAGATGCCATAATAAGGAGTTTATGTTTAAAAACTTGATCTTTATGAATCATCCTTTAAAATAGTGATTGTTAGTCGCGTGTGACTTTGTTTTTATAAGGAGTCATGTTTTTGTTGAAAGACAGCAAAGCCTCACTTGTGATTTTGAGACAACATATTTCCTGAAGTTCAGAATTTATGAATGTCTCAAGACCTGGAGTGGGGACTGGGGTCCAAATTTTGGTTCAGCCAGGTGAGCCTCGGCAAGTTGTCTGAAATCTCTGACCTCTCCCTCCAGACTTGCATTGTGTGTGTTTCTCTACTCTCTCAAGTTCTGTCTGTGAGACGGCAGTCAAGTCCCAAGTCAATGGACGGCAGCACTCTCTGCCCAGAGGACAAGATTCTCGGGGATGGCGGTGATGTTCACAGCTAATGCCAGTTTAAAAAATGAGCAGGTCACCGGTTTGAGTGGATGCCACCCACGTCAATCGCTGTTTTTTTTGGTGATTCATTGGATGAATTGGTTGAGTATCTCCCCAAATGCAGGATGTGCTTCCTGGTGTATGAGATGATTTCTCATGGTCCATGAGATGATGTGGGGCCTGGCATTCCATAACCTCAGGCATCACATAGAGAAAAGTGTGGCCCCTTTACAAATCGCCTTCAGTCCTCCAGATGAGGTCATGGAGAAAGTCTCAGTCAGGTGCCTGTGGGCCTCCAACACCTCGTCTAGCTCCTCTCCAATGCTCTGCTCATATAAATATACACTTTGTACTTTTTTTATGGCAGTGTCAAACACATACCAAAGTAGACAGAACAGTATAATGAGCCTGCGTGTTCCTATCAGCCACTTCAACAGTTATCAACTCATGCCCAATGTTGTTTAATCTATGCCCCCGCCCACTTCCTCCCTCCCATATTTCTTTGGGGCAAATTCTAGATTTTTTGAATGTTGAATAAATCAACTTTTCCCATAGTTCCTATCTCCAGGCCCCTTTCCATATTACATTAGCATTTCCATTGTCCTCTCTGGTCCACCATATTTTGTCACCATATCACACCACTCATGATCAACAGCAAGGGGGGTGATGAAATGAGCCTGAAGACAGAGTTTTTGATGGTCCTTTCCAGGGGCCCACTTGGTTCTCCTACATCCTTTGGATTCTTGGCATCTTCTGATATAGAGAGTGAGTACCATTGGTACCTACTGCCAATTGGCACCATAATATCCCCTAGATGGATCTTGTTGGTGTTGACTTCTTGGCAGTAAGTGTGTTATTTAAATTCATGCACATCTTATCCCAATGGCCAGATCCACACATGCTAATTGGATAACCATGCAAGTTGATTAAATCCTACATAACAAACAAGATGAGGGCTCCTATCTCTAATCAACTCTAATCTAGTATTTGTGAAAATGGGTTCCATAGAACACTAATTTCTATAGGGATCTTGATAACTGATAACACAAAAAGGATTTTGTACTCAAAAAAGCCTGGAAAACATTGGGTTAAACAGGGCTGTTTACTGCAGGACTTCTCAGAGCCTTGAATATATTAGTGGTGTTGTGAGGCTCTAAGAACGGTTTAGCAAATCCAGAATTCCCCACCTTATTGTACCCCCAGGACTCTTGTTTTTAACACCACGTCTCACAGGACCGCTATTTTTGGGAATGAATCTCTGGAAATGCTCCCTTAATCATCTATTCAAGTATCCTGAGATAGAGAACCTGGAATATTGCTGCATTGCCCTGTGTTGAGATGAGACTTGAGATGTTAGAGAAAGTACCACCTGTCATTGGTGGAAGAAGGAGAAGGAGAACATGGCTGAGGTTGCAGGCTTTTCTGTTTAATGTGGGTACCCAAGAAAACTCCTCTTGATTGGCGCCCACCTCCCTAAGCATGGACATATGATTAGTTTTAGGGAGACCAGGTGGTACGTGGTCACAGCCTTTGGAGAGTGAGACAGATCTAGTTTGGAACAACTCCCCTTATTTAATAGCTGTGTGTCCTTGGGCAATTGCCTCAGCCTCTCTGAGCCTCTGGTAAGAAACTGACCCCAGGCAACGATACCTGTGCAAGTGGCTTATTTGGGTGCCAGAAGAGAGCTGGAGTGATACAGGGAAGGGAGGGTGACCAATATGGGGCAGCACTAAGCTGGCTTCTAGAGTGGGCAAAGAGTGGTGAGTTCGGCCACCTCCTGGGTCAGGCGGGGCTGATGCCCTGGCACTTCTGGCTCTGCTTGCAGGACCAGAGAGGCTTCTGTGGTTCCGTGAGAAGCCCACAAAGATGCAGATACTGGCAGCTGGAAACGGCTGGAGGCACTGAAGGACAAAGGCCTGAGGATCTGCTGCAGCCCCATAAACTGACTGCGCACGTCACACCCACACGCGTACCGCAGGTTAGGGGAGGATGGGAGCCAAAGCGCTCGGCATGGTACCTGCTAACGGTGATAACCTCTGCTGGTTGTTGGGTACTGACTAATGTGCCAGGCACACGACTAAGCCCTCACAACAGCCCAGGCAGCTCTGGGCAATTATCTCCATTTTACAAATGAGGAAATGGAAGCTCAGAGAGGCTCGGTAACTCATCGGGGGTCACACAGCTGGAGAATAGAGGAGCTGGGGTTCAAAATCATTATCTCCGCAATGGCAATCATATTACAATATATAAATATATCAAACTAGCATGTGGTACACCTTAAATTTACACAATGTTATAAGTGAAATATATTAAAAAAAAATCCAGCTCTGGCTGAAGGCTGTGACCTTAACCACTGCACCACCCAGCCTCAGTACATGTTACACAGGCTCATTAACTGTCCCTCCTCTTCCCTCTTTCCCCCCTCCCCTCTCCTCTCCTTCCTCCTCCCTCTTTCCTCTCTCTTCTCAGGACAGTTATCCTGGAACACTCAATGCCCCCAAAATATTCTTTGCATTGAATAGCATCCCAGTTTGGAGCAATAGATGCTCAGTTCACTAAATTTGGATTGAATCAGCTGTCAGAGAAATCTGAGTGCGTGCAAGCTCTGAGGAGGCGGGGGATCGTGGCCACGGAAGTTAGTACGCTTTGCAGATCTCAGTAACTTCCCCAAATCCTCTAAGGGGCACAGAGTGGAGGAGCGTGAAGAATGATGAGCATGACAAGAGGGAATTCTTTAGTCTCCGATGTCTCCTTCTCAACCCTCTCGGTTTGTTCTTTCCTTCTCTTTGCCAGTTTTCCTCTCCTCTTAAGCATCCTCCCTTCCCCCAGCTTCCCGGCATAGATGGTGGGAAAAAATGACTGCAGCGTGAATGCAGTCCTTCTTAATGGGACATTTGTGTGTCTGGGGCATGGAAAGTGGCTGAGTCACATGGAAAAGTCAAATATTATGAATCTTGGTTAAAAAAGAAGGCTAGGTGCAGTTAAATTAGGGTGTGTTTCTGTTTTCTGTGTGTTCAGAACTGTCTGACTACAAATCTCCTGATCAGACATGATAAATGTCTGGTTGCAGCCATGGGCTAGCATTTGCATTGGAGAAAACAAATTTTGAAAAGGTCACCATTTAATTTTTGCCTCTTGCATCCGACCTGCATCTTGGCTCTATTAAATTCAAAGCTACGCAATAAAATCACCACTTGCTTGCTTACTTTACTCTGGGGAACATATCTCAGAATTCTAGCTATTGCTTGGAAAAGCATGCTGTAAGTGACTTAGATCAGAGAGGGCTGTTAGATGTGGTTGAATGTGAAGGTTAGGCTCTTAATCTCAGAGAAATGCTAGAAATTGTGGAGATCTGTGACTATATTTTTGGGAGAGAGATAAGTGGACTCTGGTATGGCTTCAGATGTGTAAAAGTACAGCTGCCTTTATTCATTCAACACAGAGAAAAGCAGAACCGGGACCTAGGGAGAGACCAAGCCTTGATCATATCATTTGAGTGCCTGGATCCAGCTGTACCTGAAGCAAAATGCCCCTGGTCATTTTATTTACCTGAAACAATAAATTCTCATTTTAAAAAAACTTCTAAAGTTGAGTTTTGTTCCGATATAACCTAAAGGGTTCTGACTGATAAGTCAAACATGGAAATAGTGTGAGAGTTGCAGAAATGAAGCTTATGAGGTCTAGAGTTTGAAATGATAGTTACTAGGTCAAACCACAAGGCATCATTAATTTTAGTCACCCTTGATTCTTTTGACCCCACAATGAAGGGTCATATAGTCCAACATCAGTATCGATGAGTTTCTGCCTCATTTGAAGTTACTGCAATTGGTTTCATTAAATGTCTGCTGGTTTCTGTGGTTTTGCCAAATGATGTCCTTGTCTCTGTGGCTTTTTCTAGGTTCTCTGGGTATAGATCATCCAGGCACTTTACGGATCTGCTCAGTTTATTTCCAGGAAGCCTTGTTGTTCTCTGAAAGGTGTGCTTTAAACACTCGAGCAAAGCACTTGAACTGTGTTTTAAGATTGTTATCACAACCGAAAAAAAATTCTGCAAGCAGCGCTTGAACTAAATCGGAGTCTCGCTTTTCGGGAGGTGGGTGAAGAGCGTCTCAAAGCAGAGAGAGCTCTCCTCTGCAAATTTCACCCTGCCACCCCAGCTACAGCTGGAACTGCCATCCTGGGGGGGAAATCACGTCTGGTTTGGATTTCCTTGTATGACTCTTAAGTATCTTCGCGGAATTGTTCAAAGATTGCAATTGCTTTCAGTAGATCTGATTCTTAAGTTCCTGGCTGTCACAGCTGCTCTCTGAATCAGTTTGTAAATATGAATGGGGTTTTGAATGGGGAGGGGGCTGGGAGCAGACAGCCCGTGGACAGTCACGGGAGGCAGTCTTATAGGAGAGTGGGGAAACCCAAGGGCTTCTACCCTAGGTTCAAATCCCAGCTCTGCCACTAGCTGTGAGACCCTGGACAATTTTCATATTGTCTCTGAGCTTTAGTTTCCTTTCTGTAAACTGAGATTAATAACAGGGCTGCCTCGTGCTTGCTGTGAGGATTACATCTGATACCATGGACAGACTTAGCCCAGTGGCAGTTGTGGGACTATGTGCTGTGGGTCCATAGTAAATGCTTAATAAACGGTAGCTATTTGTATCAGTCAAGATGTTTCTATTGTGAGAAAAAATCCCGATTCAATTGGCTTAAACAGTAAGGAAAATTTATTATCTCAAGTAACAGTGACTCCAGGATTAATTCAGTACCTTGATAACTTCACCAAGGACCAATGTTCTCTCATATTTCTCCTCTGCCATCTTAATGTCAGCAGCTCTAATGGTCCCGTGATGGCTCTCCTAGTTCGAGATGTCATTTTGAGATGCAATTTAATGTCCAGTCATGGAAGAAGTTCCTTTTTCTTTCGTGTGTCTCTTTATGGAGCAAGAGTACCTTTCTCTGAAGACCCCAGCAGCCTTCTCCTTACAACCCAATGGCTAGAATGCCTCACGTGCCGGAGGCAGTCAAAAGGAATGGACAGAATGCTGACCAGGGGAGAGGTCGCCCTTACCCAGAATCTTGTGGCCGACTACATTTTCCAAATTTCACAACAACATCTTCCCTCTCACATGCTCTTCTTAGGATGTGATTTTGATACTCTTTCCATTGAGTGGCAGTGTCTACGTTCCCTCCGCTTGAGTCTGCACAAGCTTGTACTATGGTGGAGTGAAACCATGTGACTTCTGAGGGTGGGTTATAAAAGCCCAATAAAGCTTCCATCTTGTTTTCATGGAATGTGCTCTTGGAACCCAGCCGCCATGCTGTGAAGAAGCCCAAACAGCCTGTGGAGAGTCCTGTGTGGAGAGAGCCCACAGTCATGGCTGAGCCCTAGCCAACAGCCGGTACCATCTTGCCAGCCATGTGAGTGAGCCATCTTGAAAGCGGACCCTCCAGCTCCTGGTCAGGCTGCCCACATGACACTGTATGCAGCAAGGATGAGCTATCCTCAGTGAGCTCTGCCCAAGTTGCAGATTTCGGAGCCAAATAAATGATTGTTGTCGCTTTAAACCACTAAATTTTGGAGTGGTTTGTTACACAGAAAGAGGTAATCATAACAGGTGAGCAGACCCCTGGACAAAGCTGGAGCTTTGAGGGAAAGGAGGAAGGGAGGAAAGGATGTTGGAAAGGCAACCAATAGTATCTGGTGCACAGTTAAAGAGAATGATGGTGATTGTAATAGGGGACCGGGCTTTAGTCAGTTTCACTTCCAATCCTGGTGGATAAGTTCTCTTCTGCATGTCCAACAGACCAGGGCTCACACGGAGGGAGGTAGGTCTGGACCAAGCTTTCATGAGAGGCGTCAAAGGTAGACTTCTGCTGTTCTCTCCAAGTTGGGTTGCACATGCAGTCATCATGTGTGTGGCTGAAAAGCACCAATTTGTTAAGTGTCAACATTTAAACTATGCCACAATTTCTGTTCCTCTGTTTTGGCATTTCTTAATTATTTATCAATGTACCAAGAGCATTAAAATATAAAAATGGCTAGGATTTCTCTCAGTTGCTAGGAGTTCTTGCTGATGAATGTTTTCCTATTAATCACTTCTTACTTGTTGTTAAACATGGACTTTCTGGACCACATCCTGGAGGCTTGTTCAGTTGATGGCTAACTCATTCACTCACTCAGTCATTCACGTATGTTTGAGGCTTGCCTTGATCAAGCCTGCTGATTTCTTATTCATCCTCTGTCTTTACTGTTCTGATCAAAGCAGGTCAGGTCGTCTCCATCATTGCTGGAGATGCTCTGCTACTAACCAGAATAACAGATTCTCTAGAACTGTCCACAGACCAGCAGAAGTAGCCTTAGCTGGGACTCTGGACTCTACCTCAGATCTTCTGACTTTCCAGGTCACCCCTCGGGGGCAAGGCCCAGGAATCTGCATTTTAATAAGCACCTCTGTGATTCTCATGTCCACTGAAGTTTGAGAACAAGTGACCAGTTTCACCACGTGCTTTAAAATGCTCTGTTGAAAAGGGTTCTGAGGTTGAATCCAGGAACACTGCATCATTTATGACCCCTCTTGCAGATTCACAATGTAAACTTGCCAATTAAAGGCTCTGAGAAGTCCTGTAGGTAAGAAGCTCTTTGGTCTTTGTTTAACCCAGTGTTTCCCAAACACGTTTGTCCATGTGGCATTGTTTTCATGTCATACCTATTAACATTCTGGAAACTAATGTTGCATGGCACATCCTTTGATAAATGCTGGTATAGTCCAGCAATGATGATCCTGTGGCTAATTTATATTTGTCAGGGAATATGTGTTCCATTTAAGAAAGATTTCCTAGAAAATAATTTTATTTTAAAAGTTTGTTGTTGTAAAGATAGTGTGGAATAGAGAAATAATCACAGGCATTGTGACTGGACAGATGTGGGTCCAAATTCTGGTCTACACGTCTTAGCTATGAACCCTTGGATGATGTCCTTAAGATCCTTGAGCCTCAGTTTCTTCATCTGGAACATGGGAAGAAAGATACCTACCTGGCTGAGTTGTTGTGATTATTAAATGTGAAAGCTTCTAGCACAGGAGCACACAGTGGGCTCACAGAAAATGCTAGATTCCTTTCCCTGGAGGAGTAAGGTTCAAGTAGCCGGCAAATTCGCTTATTTGGAACATTGAATTCCTCCACGAGAGTGAGTAAACAAGGTGTAATTCATTGCCAGAGGATGCAGACACTTTGAAAGGAGATGGAAAGGAGAAAGGTTAGCCAATCGCTGAAGGGCAGACATTTTTGAAAACACTGTGGTAAAATACACATAAAATTTACCATTTTAACCATTTTTCAGTATTCAGTTCAGTGGTGTTAAGTACATTCACAGTGTTGGGCAACTCATCTCAGGAACCCCTTTCATCTCGCAAGACTGAACCTCTGCACCCAGTAAACGACAGCCCTCGCTCTCACAGTTGCCCGCAATTTCTCGTGGGGGCTCTCTCCACACTCGCAATGGCCTCCTTTCCTGTTGGTCTTCCGCTCTGGACCGGGCGCTCCGTGAGAACAGCCGGTGCTTTGTGTTGGGCGCTGCCACGTCCCAGCGCTCAGAGATGAGTGGATGCATGGACGGGAGGGGAGGGGAGGGGGCTGGAGATCAGACAGATGGTTCTGTCAGAGGTTTATAGATGAGAAGGATAAAGAGTGTCTGCTCTCGTCCAAGTGGCTGGAAGGGAATGAAGGTGGGGATGGATAAGAGTCGCGGCAGTGTCAGGGTCTGGAGAGCACGTGCTTTGTGGCTGGACAAAGTGTCTTGGGGGACCTAGGAGGGAGGGTATGAGGCTGAATTTCCCCCACCAGACTCAGGAGCCTTTTAAACGTGTGCAGGGAGCAAGCACACCTGGGGACCTCAGCAGGGTTTCAAGATTAAATTGAATTTTTATTTGATGCTTCAGAGTTGGAAAGATTCAAAACATGATTGCTTATTACTTTTTCTGAAAATCAGAGAATGCATGAGTTAAGCACACGGGGCTTCTGAGCATCGTGGTGGAGGGCCCCCAACTTGGAGCCAGACAGATGTGGGGTGACATGTGACTGGGTGGTGTACTAGCTGTGGGATGGGGACAGCCGTGTTACCTCCCCGAGCCTTCGTTTCCTCACCTTTAAAATGTGCATAATTGTTCTACTTTGGAAAGTAATTGTGAGGCAATGGGGATAATCATTCTCACGGCCCGTGTGTTTATTTAGTGCTCCATAATCATTAGCCATGATAATAAAGCCACTGATTAAGTCAATGGCTTTACATAAATACAAAAATACAAGCCATTGATTCACTGGATGCTGGACAACCGCCTCCTTTATTCTCACAACATCCCTTTGAGTAGGTATGCTCATCTCATTTGACTGACGAGGAAACTGAAGCACACACAGAGAGGTTAAGCAACTGGCTCAAAGTCACACAGCTAGCTGGCGGTGAAATCAGGATTGGTGCCCAGGAGATCTGGTTCCAAAACTTGTGCTCTATTCTATACCGCCTCGATGATACAGGGAAGGAGCTGGAGTTAGTGTTTTTTTTTTTTATTTTTAAATTAAGAAAAATATTGAGCGTGGATGGGAAATTTCATGAGGGCAAGAACCTTTCTAGAAGTTTGCTGTCCCCTGGGTGACTGGGCACATAGCTGACTCTCAGTAAATATTTGTGCAATGGGTGAATTAAAATTAAACAAATGCAGATTCCGGAGGCTGGTTTCTTCCTTTGAGGAAGGCTGGTTAATCATTGCCGGCAGACTTTTCCTGGCCCCTGTCGGGGTCATCCGTCTGTTAGCTCCTCCATGACCTTGCCCACACCTCCAGAGGATCCCCAGAGGCAGGCGTGACCAGCCCCGTTATTCCGGAAAAGAAATGGTGGCTCGAAGTCCCACAGCCAATAAATAGATGCAGAGCTGGGATTGGAAGCCGGGACTGGCCCCTGACCTCGATGCCGGGAGTGTAAGCAGATGTGTCGCTCTCTGGGGGCCCAACTGCCTCGAAGAACCCAAGACAAAGTAAATTGTGAGCTGTGTCACCCACCCTGCCCAGGGTACTTGTTCCTCTGTCTGAGGCGGATAAAGGGAATGCTTTAATCACAGTGTTGCGTGTTTCTGGCAGCAGCAGCGCTGAAATACTGCCTGGTTAAGGATGCATTAAGGGCAAAGCATCAAGTGACGGAGGAGCTTGGCTTTCAAATTTTGTGGCGATTCAGCCATGCCCTTGTACTTCGTTACTGTATTAGTTTCCTGTTGCTGCTGTAACAAATGACCACAAACTTACTAGCTTAACAGAACTCACGTTTATTCTCCTGAATTCTGAGGTCAGAAGTTTGAAATGAGTCTTACTGAAGACTAAAATCAAGGACTAAGACCAGAGTGTCAGCAGGGCTGGTTCCTTCTGCAGGCTCCAGGGGCGAATCCATTCCTTGCCTGTTCCGGGTGCTAGAGTCTGCTCGTGGCCCTTTCCTCCATCCTCAAAGCCAGAGGTGTAGCGTCTTTTCTTCTCTCTGACTTCTGCCTCCCTTTGCTAAGGGCCCTTGTAATTACATTGGGTTCACCTAGAAAATCCAGGTAGATTTTCTCTCCATCTCAAGATCCCTAACTTAATCACATCTGCAAAGTCCTTTTGCCATATAAGGTAGCACATCCATAGATTCCACGGATCAGGATGTCTACACCTTTGGCGGGGGGTGGGGAGGGCATTGTTTACCCTACCACAATTACCCAGAATCCTTTGAAAGCCTGTTGGGTGGATCAGGTTTCCATCTGTGCCAGTTCAGATCTTTCAAGAAGCAGATGTCAGGAGTATTATGGGGGTGCGTGCCTGTGAGGGATGAGGAGGAGAGGGAGCAGGAATAGAGTGTGATGTGGGCCTGACACCTGTGAAAAGGGAGGGGCAGGAAGGAGGGCTGGGCGGGAGGAGCCTCAGACCCCAGTGCAGCTCTGAGAAAGTCTCGGTGGGCTGGTGGGAGCCCCAGAGAGGATTGCCTCTCAAAGAGTCCTGTGTCTCTCATGAGCGACCCAGCTCTACTACCCATGCTGTGCTCGGTCATTGGTTGGGAGCAGCCCTGGGAAGTGGGTCTTTGGGGTCTCTGGAAGGTGCAGCAGTGGGAGGCTGTCAGCCAGTCTCACTCCTCCCAGCAGGGAGATCTGAGCTGTGCCTTCCCATGGCCACAACATCACCAAGCTGGTTTGGGGACCTTCCGTCTTCTCTACCTTAAAATCATCAAGTGCACGGTGGGGTCTGGCAGTTTGAATTATCCTTGTCCGGGCAGGGGAAACAATACTCCCTGGGAGTTGAGGAGTCAAAGGAACCAGCTGCCTATGAGCTGTGTGACTAGAAAAGTGGCATCCCCTTTCTGAGCCTCCATTTTCTCATCCTTAATATTCACTCCACTTTCGATATTCACTGTTTGCTGATTGTCTGCCAGATGTCACTTGGGGGGCCCAGGACTCAGCAGTGAACAAGACAGACATGGTCTCTGTCCTTGTGTTGCTGACGGCTGCGAGAGGCCTCAACTCACAGCACTGTTCTGATGACGGATGTGGAGATCACTCTGTAAATGGGCAGTTCCTAATGGTACGATCACTTTTGCTAACTCTGGAGGGTACACATCCCATAATTTGGGGACTGCTAATTCTTTTAGGCCATGGGATGCTCTGAAGTGTGGATTTAGCCATAGATTAGCTTGGTTCTTCCAGAGCCCAGAATATGCCAAGAATCAAGGAGTCTAGGTGTGTTACACTTGCACAGACCGTTTTTTTTTTCTGACTTGAAACCCAAATTTTATGCTTAATGAATAGATGTTATGTTTCCCTTGGTCTGTCTTTTCTGAAGAGCTCTCTTTAAATCTGTTTCATTTCATCAAGACTCTATTGTAAACCCACCTGAAGTCATTTCTTGGTTAAGAACGTGGGTTCTGGAGCCAGACTGTCTATATTTGTACCCCTGCTCTGCACTTATCGGCCCTGTGACCTTGATCAACTAGCTTAGAATCTCTGTGCCTCGGTTTCATAATATGTAAAATGGGGATAATAAAGGAACCTACCTCATAGGATTGTTGTATTTATTCCCTTTCTATTGAACACCTACTGTGTGACAGGAGTGTTATTCTCAGTGCTGGAGACAGCAGTGACTAAAACAGACACATGTTCTGATGGGGGTGACAGGCAATAAACAAGTAAACGACATAAGATGTCAGATGGGATAGGTGCCATGAAGAAAAATAAGCTAGAGTAATGGACTAGAGAGGAAGGATGTGTGCTGCTGCAGGTCAGGTGGGCAGGGAAGCCCTCTTTAAGGAGGCGACATTTGAGCAGAGACCTGGAGAAAGTGAGCCATGTGGGAGAAGAGCATCCCAGGCAGAGGGAACGGCAAGTGCAAAGGCCCTGAGGCAGCAAAGAGTTTGAGGGACAGCAAGGAGTGTAGTTCAGGTGGAACAGAGTGAGTGAGCAAAGGTGTAGGTGAGCTGATAAAAGTCAAGGCCTGGAATAATAGCAAATGCTTAATAAATGTTAATTATTGTCATTGTTATTATTATTGCTATCAGTCTTCAGAATATAAGACTCATTTTTTGGGGAAAATCTAGGCTATATAGTTTCCTGATACTACAAAATATATTTAAAAAATTTAGTTTTCTTTTATGTTGAAAGGAATAGGTCTATGATCATGGTAGGCAATTTGAAAAATCCAGATGAGGAGACAGATGGAGAGAACCACTGTGATGTTTCAGGGTATTTCCCAGGGGTATTTTTATATGCTTAGTTTTTAATCTATCACAACTCAATCACTACAGTGTAAGTATGCAATTCTATATTCTATTTTTTTACTTGACCTGATGACATATTTCCCATGATATAAACTATCATAAACATAATTCGTTATGGCTGAATAATATCCTGCTGGGTGCAACGTGCTAACCCATTCCCCGGTTAATGGGCATTTAGGTGGTTTTAACTTTTCTCTATATGCATAATGCGCATAGTATTTTTTCTCCCCTTATACTTTGGGTTGTTTCCTTAGTTGACATTCTCAAATATGAAATTACTGATTCAAAAGTCAAAGTGATTGGTTTTCCACTTGCAGAAATTTAACACCAACGGTGTTTATTTGTGTGGTTCCTCAATGTGGAGTGTACCAGATCTCGTGGTGGACTTCCGATAGTGCTACATTCCATTTTATTCCCTTTTAGAGTCGGGTAAGTTCATGTCCATGCATCTCTGAGAGTGATGAGATTTGCTATTTGGTGCCCCTGGCACTTTTCATTTTAAATTATTAAAAAAAAAGTCTCCATCCAATGCCTCAGTAAGGCTTTGCAACTCTTGGTAATGCTGGCGCTAAGGTGACACAGGCAGTACTGGTGATGGGGTAGCAGATGGAACTGCTAACCAGGTCTGTGACCTGCGGCACTTCCCTTTGGGCCTCAGTTTCCCCAGGTGTAATCCAGACTGCAGGATGCTGTGTTCTGAGCACTTGCATCATTTGCATGCACTGACATAAGTTCTTGGAGCAACTGGGCACCTGTGCTTTGAGGGACGTTGCATTAGACTAGAAGCCCCGTGAGGTCAGACATCTGGTCTGTTTTATTCGCCAACTGTGTTGGTCTGCTCGGCTACCATAACAAAGGACCACAGACTGGGGGCTTAAACAACAGAAATTTATTTTCTCACTCTTCTGGAGGCTGGAAGTCCAAGATAAGGTGTCGGTAGGTTTGCTTTCTCCTGAGGCCTCTCTCCTTGGCTTGCAGCTGGCTGCCTTCTCTCTGTGTCCTCACATGGTCTTTTCTCTGGGCTTGTGCATCCTTGGTGTCTCTGTCTCTTCTGATAGGGATACAAGTCATATTGGATTAGGACCCCACTCTACTGGCCTCATTTTAACTTAATCACCTCTTTAAAGACTTTATCTCCAAATACATTGTATTCTGAGGTACTAGATATTGAGACTTCAATACATGAATTTCTGGGGACAAAATTCAGCCAACGTATATCCAGCTTTTAGCATCAACATCATCATCATATAGTTAGCACCAAACATAAATCCATATCACCTTAGTTCCTGGCACACGGGCTCCGAGAAAACATTTGTCGAATGAATGAATGAAGCATCTTAGAAGTTTGGGAAAGCTGACATTTCCAGTTTGATCCAGGCAGCCAAGGCAATCCCGTTCTGTATGACCTCATCCTCTAACATTGCTCTTGTTCTGCAGCTGAGGACATTGAGGTACCGACGTGTAAATGACCTGCTGAAGGTCACGTAGCCCCTTGCTAGGGGTGCTGAGACTCATCCCTCCCTGATATCAGGGCCAGAACTTCTAACCTTCCTGCCACACTGAGAAGATTGGTTTGATCATTGCCAAGCTCCCTTTATCCAACTTTAGAATTTTCTAGAAAAGTTCCCTTCTTCATTGAACTAAGGTTTCCTTATCAGATTAGGTAAGAGGAGGCCAAGAAGAAATTCTTGTACAGTGAGGGATGATTTGGGGTCCAAGAGTGGAATCTTACTCATCTCCTTTCATGTGTCTTTTTAAAAAGCAGCTGTTAGGGCTGGCCCCATGGCCTAGTGGTTAAGTTCAGCATGCTCTGCTTTGGCAGCCCAGGTTCGTGGGTTTGATTCCCAGGTGCAGACATACACCACACGTCAGTCATGCTGTGGTGGTGTCCCACATACAAAATAGAGGAAGATTGGCACAGAGGTTAGCTCAGAACGAATCTTCCTCAGCAAAAAAAAAACCCCAAAAAACAAAAAACAAAAACGTAGCTTTTAAACAAGAACAGTAACACATGCTTGTGGTAAAAGAATTCAAAGAGTACAGAAAAGCAAAAAGGAAAAAGACAGGCTCTCCATCCTCACCCCCAGGACCACTATCAGAGGTAACACTGTTGACAGGACTGCCAGTTCCCTGAGAGCTGGGAGTTTTGACTGTTTCCCAGTGTTGTATCCTAGTGCCTACAACAGTGTCTGGCACACAGAAGGCACTCAATAAATATCTGAAGACATTCTATATATATAATAAATATTGAAGCCATTCAATAAATATATTGAATGAATTAACGGATATATGTGCACTTTTAATTTTCTAAACTTCAGATGGGTTTGTGTTATAAATACAATTTGACTTTTTTTTTTTTTGAGGAAGATTAGCCTTGAGCTAACATCCGATGCCAATCCTCCTCTTTTTTGCTGAGGAAGATTGGCCCTGGGCTAACATCCGTGCCCATCTTCCTCTACTTTATATGGGACGCCGCCACAGCATGGCTTGACAAGCGGTACATCGGTGTGCGCTCGGGATCCGAACCCGCCAACCCCGGGCCGCTGACGTGGAGTGTGCGCACTTAACCACTATGCCACCGGGCCGGGCCCCACCATTTGACTTTTTTAAGCTTAATTATATCTGGATACTTTTGCATGTTAGTACTATAGATCCACCTTGTTCTTGATACCAGAGACATCAAGTGTCATGGAATGCATGAAACTTCATTTTTTTTATTGAGGTAAAATAAACACATCATAAAGTTGAACATTTTAAACGATTTTTAATTATACAGTCAAGTGGTGTTAAATACATTCACAATGTTGTGCAACCATCACCACTATCTACTCCAGATCTCTTTTGTCATCCCAAACAGAAACTCTATACTCGTTAAACAGTAACTCCCCATTCTCTTTTCCTGGCCTTTGGTAATCGCTAGTCTACTTTCTGCCTCTATGAACTTGCCTATTCTACGTACTTCATATAAGTAGAATCATACAATATTTGCCCTTTTGTGTCTGGCTTACTTCACTTAGCATAATGTTTTCGAGGTTCATCCGTATTGTAGCATACATCAGGATTTTATTTCTTTTTAAAGACTGAATAATATTCACTGTATGGATAGACCACATTTTGTGTATCCATTCATCTGTTGGTGGACATTTGGGTTTTTTCCACCGTTTGGCTGTTGTGAATAATGCTGCTATGAACATGCTTGTACGAATATCTGTTTGAGTTCCTGCTTTCACTTCCTTTGGGTATATAGTGAGGAGTGGAATTACTGGATCATATGGTAATTCTTTTTGAGGAAGCATCAAACCGGCACCTTCATTTTTTAAACCACTCACTCCCTGTATTTGTGCCAATAACCACAGGGCCAGAGTAGGTGGCTGGGTTAGGGGGCTGGTGAGTGATCTGAGAGAGAACATGAAGCTGTGGCTTTGGTGAGCCCCCATCACCGGTGAGGCTTCTGCACACATTCCTTCTTTTCCTCCTTTCTCTCCTCTGCCCCATGCAAAGACCCCTTCCTTCCTTCCTTCGTTCATTTTTCAACACATATATATTGATTGCTTTTGCCATACTTTAGGCACTGAGATATTTTGGTGAAAATAAGCAGCCAATATCTTTGTCCTCAAGGAGCTGATATTGTGATAAACAGTCCAACAAATGAACTGAATAAATAATATAGAAGTTTTAGAAAGTGAAGATTGTTATGGAAAAAGCGAAATAGGGGAAAGTGGTGTGGAGAGCTGGGATGAGGGGTGTTGCGATTGTAATAAGGGGTCAGAGAAAGCCCCGCTGAGAAGGCGGCATTTGAACAAAGACCTGAAGCAGGGGAGGGAGCTGGCTGCGTGGATAAGGGGGAGAGCATTTTGGGCCAGGGGAACAGCCAGTGCGGAAGCCCTGAGGTAGGAGCCTCCCTGTGTGCTCCGGGAAGAGCATGGCCGGGGCAGAGTGAGCAAGAGGGAGAGAGGGAGGAGGTGAGCTTGGCCAGCTCATGGGGCCTCGTTGACCACTGGAAGTTCACTGGCTTCCTTTCTCAGCGAGGTAGGGCATCTCTGGAAAATTTTGACCAGAGGAGTCATGAGATCTGATTTTCTTCTCTATTCTTTTTTGAAGCAGGATTTGCCACCTGCTGTGTTGAGAGTGGACTGCAAGGGGGCCTAGGGTAAATGCAGGGAGACCAATTAGGAGGCAGTTTCAATGATCCAGAGTGTTAGCTGTGGAGGTGATGAGAAGTGGTTGGATTCTGGATATGGGTCTGAGGCTGAACCAACGGAATTCGCTCATGGATTGTGTGACTTGTTTGTCAGTAAAATGCTCTAAAGAGAACAAATGTTTTGCTGCATCTGTAGGAATGGCTGCTAAGTGTTTGATATATTGGGGGGAAGATCAATTTGTTGATAGATGGTGGTTGCTGTTGGGCTGGTGCCCAGATGGTAAAATTAATTGACCTTCACCTGCTGGTGCCTCATGGTCTATCTACTCAGGTTCGGAGGAGGAAGAAGAAGATACTGATAATGATACCAGCTGATATTGATTGAGAACTTCCTTTATGCCGGGCACTGTTCTTAGCACTCATATCTCATATAGTAGAGAGATTTGCCATATATTTAGAAAATTTTTTGAAATAATCACAAACTTTCAGAAAAGTTAGGAGTACAGTACCAAAAAATTTTTTTTCTGCTGAATCATTTGACAGGAAGTTGCCTCATTTAGCCTTTTGGTGCCTCAGTTTCCTCTAGTGTAAAATGGTCAAGAGTATGAGGATTTCAAGTCAGGCAGACCTAAGTTCAAACCTTGGTTCTCCCCCACTGACTTGGCGGATGGCCTTAGGCAAGACAGAGCAACTCTCTAAGCCTCGGTTTCCCCACCTGAAAAAGGGGATAATTACAGCGCCTGCTTTCTCAGGTGGATTCATGGGGCAATGTGTGTAGAGCACCCAGCAGAGAGCCTGGTCCATGGTAGGTCATTGGTGAACGTGCTTCTGGGATTCTTGTTTCGGTCTCAGAAAATAGTGTGTTTCATTCCAAAGGGGTAAATAGTAGTTAGACATGATTTGGTCCATACCAAGGGAAGGGACCTTCATGGAAGTGAAGAGTTGTCTTCTCATCTTACAGACGAAGCAGCTGAGTTCCAGAAAGAGTAAGAGGACAGGAAGCAGATGTGGCATTCAAAGTTCTGTCTCCTGTTCGGTCTTCAGAACGTTCCATTAAAAGTGGGTGTGCTACCTTCTGTGAGCAATTAAGGAAGAGTTATTCTGGAAGCACTTCTTCTGATTAAAATGAAAACACTTTGTTTCCACAGCAGCTTTGAAAAAACCCCCCACCGCCTTACCACCCCCTCTGATAAAAAAACAAGCAACCCAGTGCATTCTGGGTCAGCAGCCACCTGCAGCTGCACCCGAACATCATGGGATATTTGAACATCAAAGCAGGGACCGTCCTCTCCTCTCTACACAATGGGGACAAAATTGCCTTCTTCTGATTGAGACATAATTGCGTCAGGATCACAGTAGGGACGGGGGAGGACAAAATGCTGAAAGTCATTCTGTACCTTTACAAAGTTATTTACTCTGCTCTCATTCAGTGGGCACAGCTTTGATTTCTTTGGGTTTCTATTAACTTATTTTTTTTTTTGTCTACCATGTTTTGAGTGCTTACTGTGTGTGTGACTCTGTATTAATCTCTTTATTTGTTGTACAGGAGTACTTCCCTGGCATATTTTCTGTTCAACTCATTCCAGATTAACCATTTCCCCAATTAAATCTAACTCCAAAGAAGTACAATGCTGGACAAAGAAGTTTCAGTATGAGACCCTCTATGTATGCACGCATGCATCCATTCATCCACCCATTCACCCATCCATCTACCCATCCATCCTGTGAAGAAGGTATTGTTATTTCCATCTTATAGTTAGGGAACCCAAAGCTCAGAGAGGTTGTGATATGTCTAAGGTTCACAGTGAATAAGGAGAAATGCTGGGTTTTGCTATAAGCAAGAGGGGGAACTCGCTCCTCTCCCAATGTTTATGGCAGGGGCCAGCAAACATTTCCTGTAAAAGACCAGAGAGTATTATTTTAGGCTTTTCAGGTCGCATGATTTCTTACACAACTACTGAACTCTGCCATTGTAGCATGAAAGCAAATAGCAAATAGGCAAATGAATGGATGTGACTGTATTCCAGTAAGACTTTGTTTACAGAAACAGATTTGACCAATGGGCCATAGTTTGCCAACTCCTGCCATGTTGTCCTGGAGGTTGTCAATCATGGTAAGCCATTCTTCCTGAACCAGGAGGTCCAGGGGTGGCCACATGACTAGGCTGGGCCAAACAGAGACTTCTCTGGGATTGGTAAGTTGATGATGAAAGAGAGAAGTATGTTTTTCACTGTATTGCAATGCAAGAGGAGTGAGAATGTGGGGCTGGAGGTGGACATCATGTAGAATGAAGCCAAGTAGAGACAAGGATGGGCAAGTAACTGGGGGAAGCGGTGGGGGCGGGGGTTGGAGAGGGAGGGAGAGAGAGAGAGAAAGAAAGATTACTGGTTAAGCTTCTGAATTCAGCCATGCCTGAGTCGAGTTGAACATGTGCCCCTAAACTTCCCAATAACGTGAGCCCATAAATCCCTATTTATTTGCTTAAATTGGTTTGAATTGGGCTTTGTAACTCGAAACCAAAAGAGTCCAGACTAATCCACCCCCAGTGTATTGGTCTCATGGTCTCATACTACAGGCTCACTTTTTCCACGTGATTAGAAATATGGCTTCCAACAGCTGCAGAATCACGTCTTTCTAGCATTGTGAACCCAGAGAAAGAGGTTGTCTTCCTCACTAGTTTTAACAGAAAATCCCAAAGAAACCTCTGATTGATAAGCTTGGGTCACATGCCCACCCCTAAAAACCCATTTTGTTCAGAAAGAAACCTACATCTGGGCTGGCCCTGTGGCTTAGCGGTAAAGTGCACGCACTCTGCTACTGGTGGCCTGGGTTCGGATCCTGGGCGCGCACCGACGCACCGCTTCTCCGGCCATGCTGAGGCTGCATCCCACATACAGCAGCTAGAAGGTTGTGCAACTATGACATACAACTATCTACTGGGGCTTTGGGGAAAAAAAAAGAGGAGGATTGGCAATAGATGTTAGCTCAGAGCCGGTCTTCCTCAGCAAAATAGGTGGATTAGCATGGATGTTAGCTCAGGGCTGATCTTCCTCACAAAAAAAAAAAAGAAACCTACGTCAGAGGAGGCAACGTTCAGTTTTGGATTATGGCAGTAAGACAGGTTGCCCACTGGTCTCTGTAGGAGACGAATTTTATGCTCTGCGCTGCACCCCCTCTGCCTACCTGATTTCAGCACCGTGGCGATGGATAGCTCCATGCCCTTGTAAGCATTACAACCCCAGCACATCCTGTGGCATCTCTATGCTTTTCTGCCTCAGGGCTCTCTCCCACAGCACAGAAGGCCACTCAGCCCATGCATAGGCTGGGAGGGCTTGGGAGTTAACACTCCTACGAGTAAACTTCAAGCAGTGGAGGACAAGAGCTGGTGGATAAACACCCCAGAATGTCCTTTGGAGAGACATTGCGAGACTCATTCTACATGATTCCTTGGAGGCTCCCCAGCAAAGTTGAGCCCTAGATGCACACAGAGACAGCCAGCTCCCTAACACACCTTTTCTTCCTTCCCCAAATCACTGTCCTACTCGCTAATCCCTCTTCCCAGGATACCCTCCTGCCCCCCAAATAAACTATCTGCCCCCAAGTCCACCTCTCAGCCTCTGCTTTTGAAGGAATCCAAACTAGGATGGCCTCCAACTTGGAATCCAGGAGCAAATGCCTCTGCATGTGAAACAGGAATATGGCTCTTTATGACATGTATCCACAGGGAATGTCAGCAACAAAAGGGGTCTTGGAAACTATCCAGTCCTATCTGAATTCTTAAACTTCATGTGCTAAAAAAGCCATATTTTTTCACTGACTTACAGGATTCAATACGTCCAGGTTTGAATCCTGGCTGTTGTATTTATTAGAAGTGGAAAAACCATTTAACCTCCCTGTGCCTCAGGTTCCTCATCTGGAAAATGGGAATAATTCAGATGTTAAATGTTATGAAGATTAAATGATTAAATGTAGATAAAGGGCTTGGAACGGAGCCCGGCATAAGGTTAGATAGTCTGTAAGTTTTAGTTATTATTATTCTTGTTTGAATTTGAATGTTTGCTTGATTTGGGCTATTAGTAGTCTTTCTTCAAATTTCTTTTATCCTCTGAGTTTACGGTCTACAAACAAAAGCTTAATTGCATAAGGAGATTACTATTATTTATTAGAACTCAGTTATGAATTCATTTGAAAAAGAGGAAGCATCGTCTTGTAATGCAAATGATCAGGCTTAGCTGTTTTTATAAACTCAGAATTTAAAAACATCAGATTCCCTGAAAGCTACTTTGCTACTGCAAAGCCATCCTGAACCGCGTGTGGCCTTTGTAGGGGGCACAGTGACTGCAAAGGCACAAAGCCACTTCCCTGTCAGGTGAATCGATGTGAATTTAGAGTCAAAAGCCTCAGGTTCAAGACTAGCAGACCAGCCCCCTCTCTGCATACTTGGAATGAGTATGGGTATATCAGATGACTCCAATTTCTTGCATTTTCCTGAGCTAGGAGTCAGGTTCTGCAGATTCAGCCGTGGCTGCAGTCATAATGTAGGTCACCGACGGGAAATTGTCTTGCTGCTGTTTCAGACAGAAACGGAACTTAATAGCTTATGTCTTTTTTCTCTGCTGTGTGGAGCCAGGGGCAATTTAATGGTTCAGGAAAAGTGGGGGGTATGTCTGAAAGCCTTGCCTTTTAGGGTTCTGTTTCATCCACTAGGTTGGTGATCATATTCTGAATTTTCCTCCCTGGCCAGTCTTTAGCCTTCATTGCCATCAAGTCCCCCTGCCTTTGGAACCAGCCCGTGCTGCCCACCTCTGACACCTATAGTTGGTGTGGGCCTCCCCCGAAACCTCTCAGGTTCCGCTGCTACAGTCCAGCCAGCCAGTTGAGGGTGAGAAAATTGGGCTGCTCCAGTCTCTCCCTTCACAGTTGAGATTTGGGAGAATGAGAGGCAGGAGAGATTTTTTTTTTTTAATGCAAAATTCTTTCTGGTCAAAGTGAACTGAGTGAGGAAGCAGTGGCTGGAGTGGCAAAGAGATGCCCGAGTCAGGGAGCCTGGTGGGGGAAAGGATTGCCTTATTTCACTCTCTCAGAACTCCTTTTGGCTTTTATTCTCTTGGGTTCAGAGCAGAACACCAACATGGGTTTATATGCAGACGTCTGTCTTCTCAGTAGCTTCGTGAGCAATGGAAAATGAATAAGACTCTTTCTCCTTCTGTTTCAAATCCCCTGCTTCATCTAAATCTCCCAAAGGCAGCAATGCATCATTGACAAGCAGAGTTGCTGGGTCTGGCGGTGCAGGTCGCTCATCGCTCAGAGGTGAGCGGTGAGTGGGGGTTCACATCCAGCCCATACTCTGCTTACCACCTGGGTGGAGTTGGTAAAACGGCTCCTTTTCTTAATCTGCACAAAAGGCTGTATGAACTAGCAGCGGCCCTGAAAATAATAGTTAGTTAACAACAAAGCCGGCTTGTGGGCAAAGACATGTTAGCCAAGAAGCCTGATAAATCCATGGCCACCAACTCATTGTGGCCATTGATGCTTACAAGTTTTCCCTGTGGTTATTTTTTTAATTACAAAGATAATACCCATTTTTATAAATAAATCCAAATCACAAAGAAATAGAGTGAAAAGTGGAAGACTTCCTCCAATCTATTTAAACTCCACAAAGCCAATTGCTATGAAAAGTTTGCTCGGTCTACTTCCAGATTTTTAAAATGTTTCTGTAAACATTTTTTTAGAGTGTGTTTTTCTAGAGTGTACACACATGCTTTCAACATTTTTCTAGAGTATTTTTCTAGAGTGTACACACATGCTTTCACATTCGCAATTTGTATAAATTAGATCATACTAAGAATATTGTTCTGCTACTTGTTTTCTTCACTAATATATCCTGTACACTTTTCTGTGTCAGCACATAAGGGCCTACCTCATTCTTTTTCATGGTTGCCTAGCATTCCACTGTATGACTATAGCATAGTTTATTTAATCAGTCTCCAACTGATGGGTATTTGGAGTGTTTCCAATGTTTTGTTATTATAAACAATACTGAAATGTTCATCTTTGCTATATATCTTTCAGTATATGCACAACTGTTTCTGCAGGATCTATTTCCAGAAATGGGATTGCTGGATTAAAGGGTGTGTGTATTTAAAATATTGATAGATATTGCCAAGAGCCTTCTCAAGAGGTGATATCTGTTTACTCGTCCACCTGCAGGTAACCACATGCTTCCAGCTCTTTGCTTCTGAGCTCTTGAACAGCAAATAGAATAAGAGGGTAAATCAGTTAGCTATTGCTATATAGCACACCACCCAAAATTCAGTGGTTTAAAACAACCACCATTTGTTTAGCTCATGATTTTGTGGGTTGGCAATTTAAGCTGGACTAGTAGCGTGGTTCTTCTGGTCTGGGCTGGGCTCAGCTGATCTTGGCTGGGTTCTCATCTAGCCAAGCTAGCAGGGTAGGTGGTTTAGGATGGTCTTGGCTGGGATGAATTATGCCTGCTTTACTTAGTATCTAACCCTCTATTCCAACCTTGTTCTCAGGGTGACAGGTCCCAAGAGAGAACAGAGAACACAAAATTTCTTGAGGCATAGACTTGGAATCAGCACACCATCACTCCCACGACATTCTGTTGGCCGATACAAATCACACAGCCAGTCGAGATTTAAGGGCTGGGGAAGCAGACCCCACCTCTTGATGGGAGGAGCTGAAAAGTCTTGTTGCAAAGGCATGGTCACCAGGAGAGCATTAACTGAGACCATGAATGCAATTAATCAACCACAGAGGGAGATGACCAAGTTTGGTTGTTAAAAAAAAATTTTGGCATTAAGACACTGTTTTGATTTCTGAGTTACCAGCCATGAGTCATTTATTTTCATGATTAGCAGATTAAAAAGGTAGTGGGTGGTTGTGTCTGACTTTGAAAAGTGGACATGGAAACAATCGGCAGGGGCCAGTTCCTGCTCTGACTCTTTATATTAGTTAGGTGGCTGATTTGGATGCTGTAATAAAGAGACCTAAAATAAGATAAAGGTTTATTTCTTTCTCAGTAAAAGTCTGGGAATACAGCCCAGGATTGATGTGATTGTTTCCCAATCATTAGGATTCTAGGCAGGCACCTTCTATTTTATTGTTCTGCCATCCTCAAACTCATGGTTATCATTTCATGGCCTAAAATGGCCATTCCAATTCCTGCCATTATGTCTGCATTCCAGCAGGAAGGAGGAAAGAGGAGGTAGGGGCATGCCTCTTCCCTTTAAAGGAACTACTCAAATGTTGCACCCATCACTTCTGCTCACATCTCATTGGCTAGGATTTATTTTCACGGCCATGGCTGGCTGCAAGGCAAGGATAGTCTTTAGTTTGAGTGGCTATGTGCCATTAAAATTCGGGAATCTATTATTCAGGAAGAAGAGAAGAATGGAGGGCCGGCTCCGTGGCTTAGCGGTTAAGTGCGCGCGCTCTGATGCTGGCGGCCCGGGTTCGGATCCCGGGCGCGCCCCGAGGCACCACTTCTCCGTCCAACGCGAGACCGAGTCCCACGTACAGCAACTAGAAGGATGTGAACCTATGACATACAACTATCTACTGGGGCTTTGGGGGGAAAAAAAATGAATAAATAAAATCTAAAAAAAAAAAAAAAAAAAGAATGGAGACTGAGGGACAAGGTCTATGTTCCCTTTTGCATTTTCCCCAGGCAGACCAGAGCTTTATGAAGAATTATCAGCTGATGAATAAAGGCCAGAACTGTAGCATGGGAATTAGAGGCACTTTACAGTTTACAAATTAAAGAGTGGCAGAGAGTATAAAAGCACAGTCTTTGGAGGCCAGCAGTCTGGGGCTTTGTATTAGAGTTCTCCAGAAAAATAGAACCAATATGAACCAATCTCTCTCCCTCTCTCTCTGCCCTTTTGTTTGGTCAGACTCCAGTCTAAATGTTGCTGATATCTATATACCAATAAGATCTATCTATCTATCATGTATCTGTCTGTCTATCTATCTATGTATCTGTCTATCTATCAACAGAGAGAGACAAAGAGATAGCCAGAGAGATTGGATGAGGCCCACCCACATTATGGAGAGTAATGAGCTTTACTCAAAGTCTACTGATTTAAATGTTAATCTCATCTAAAAAAATACCTTCACAGCAACATTTAGACTGGAATTTGACCAAATAAATGGGCAACACAGCCTCGCCAAGGGGACACATCAAATTAACCATCCCAGGCTTAGATAGAAGTTCTGCTGGTGACTTCTTGTCTGATTCTCTGCCTCGGTTACCTCCTCCGCGACCCCACAGGGTTATGGTGAGATTGAATGAGACGCCCTGTAGGGGCTCAGCTCACAGCAGGCAGCAGGAGCTTGCTGCCCAGCCCGCGCCCTCTCAACCCTCCCCTCTGCACGTGGAAGGCTGCTTCCTGCAAACACCTGCCACTCTGCCTCTGCGGTTTCATCTGACCCTGGGGCATGTGTGCCCACCCTCAGGGCAAGCTGGAACGGCCGTAGAGTTAATGTCTCTTTAATGTTACGTCTCTTTATTACATTTACTACCATTTCCTGGCTTCCTTCCCTCTCTGTCTTACTTCCCAAACCTACAGGACTGCCTCCCAAATAAACCACTGCAGTCACGTCTTGGTCCCAATGTTGACTTCTGGAGGAACCAATCTCAGACGATACATTGGAGCAATTATTATTACTAAACACTGTCCCTCCATTCTCTCCTTGGATCCTCCCAGCAATGCTGTGAGGGAAGTAGGCCGTGGCTTATTGTTGTCAGGAGTATTATCATTTTTATATCATAACTGAGAAAACCAAAGCTCAGAGACTCAGAGACTCAGAGAGGCAGGTGACTGGCTAACAACTGAATAGTGAAAAAGAGGAGCAGCTGAGATGTGAGCTGAGGGCTTCTAGCATGGTGTGTCACCACCCCCACATGTCACTACTTGCTTCTCGCACATTTAGTGAATTTTGTTCGTGTGAGCACTGCATGCCATACGTAGGTGTCTGATAATGCTGGAAATCTCTTTTGTTGGATTTGCAACAGCTCTGAGTGGTGGCAGTTTGGCCTCTGCCACCCTATGGCTTTATTTCTACCTAAAGGGGCCCTGGACACAGCTGAGCAAGGGACTGTTTCAAGTCTCACGAGTTATACCAACCCTCCCTGGCCACCTCCCCATGAGCATCTGGAGGTAGAGGGCGTATAGATTTGTTATCTCTGACCCTGTCCAGGAATCCATCAAGATAGCAGGATAAGAGTTTTCATCCCACACTCCTGAGGATCAGCGCTCTGTGTTTTTATTTAAGAAGCCCCTGCAAGAGAGGTACAGAAGCAGCAAGATAATCCCTTATCTGATGGGCAATAGAAAGTTATAAGCTGGGGTTTATTTGGGAAAAAATAAAGACCCAATCGACATTCTTGCTCAAGGGCTTTACTTCCTTGGTCTATTTTAAACATCACAAGAGAAAGTCAGAGCTGGCTTTTCAATTTTGTCACAGCGATCACAGACAAAAGAATTCTAAGCAGTGGGGTCCCATGGGGCAGCTTCCAAACCTGTAAAACAGTAGCAATCTCTCCCTGGCTCCAAAGGGACGGCGTTTGTAGAAATGTCTTAGATGAATCCTACTTTCTTTCATCTCTGTCAAAGCTAAAACCGCATTGGGCAGTTTTCATGTGTCAAAAGTTTTATTATTTGGCACCGGAATTTGCTACTTCCCTGTTAAGGGAAATAATTTTTTTTCCTGATGACTTATCTCTAGAATTTTCTCAAGAGGCACCATAGTTTTTCCGAGGGGCTCTGGACCCCTTTCATGTTCTTGAAGGGTCGCAAAGGACCAAAAATGTTAGAGCAAGTGTCAGAGGCAGACCTGTGCCCCCAGAATGTGTGTGTGGTGACTGTAAACTTTACTCAGCTCGAGAGAACCAACAATGATGTAACAGTGAACATGATGCCAGGATCTGTGCTCTCTAAATTTTCGAGACAACCAGATAAAACACAAGTATTATTCTCCCCACCTTGCAGGTGAGAAAACTGAGACTTGAGAGGCTTACATGAACTTATTCAAGGTCTTTCAGCTGCTAAAGGCAGAGCTGGGGATTCAAACCCAGGTTGGCTTGTTTCAAAAGCCCATTCTTTTAATTTTCACTTTATTACTCTGAAGAGGGGAAAAGTTTGGTTGGAAAAGCTTATTCGAGGGGAATCCTTGACTTCTTGGAGACCACGATTTTCAGCTCTGTGTATATCTGTAGGATTGAACTATTGGCACAGATAGTCATTGCTTTCTGTGCAAAATTGCATTCCTGAAAATCATATATTGTTGTATTGTTCAGGATTGGTGGTCGTGTCAGTCAAGGTCCTATGAGGAAAATAGAAATGACTCTGAGTATTTAAAAGAGAGAGAATTAAGAGGAAGAATTGGTTAAACAGGTGGTGGTGAGGGAATCAGAGATCACAATGGCAGGAAGCTGCCGCCACCCCTAGGCTGGAGGGACAGAGAAAGGACGGGCATGTTAATAGAGTCCAGGCGCTGAGATCTCCGGTGGAAGCTGGAGCCAGGGTGGGCCTGCCCAGCCAGTGCTGGAGCCACAGAGGAGATGCAACTGCTTCCAGAGAAGCTGCCTGAGGCAGAGAGGAAGGGGAAATACCCCAGTTTTCCCTTCCTCCCGCCCTCTGATCTCTACCGCGGCCTCCCATTGGCTGAAGCAACCTGAAGCCAGTGAGCAATGGAGTCTGGGAAATGCAGTCCATGCAGAGTGGGGAGGGGTGGCTCTGAGGGCAAACGGGTCTGAGGCTGGCACAGATGTCAACTGAATGTTTACAAATCTAACTCGCTTTCCCACCAACATGCTTCACAACTTCATCCAGCCTGTGTGATAGTTTCTGGTTTTTCCTCAACAGCCATCAACACCCTAGTGCAAGGGCTCTTGGCTGTGTCTGCTCATCTCAGCTGCCTTGAGCTTTCTCACCAAGTCTCTTCCTTGCTTCTCTTCCCAGCAGGGTAAAACTCAAATTGAACTGTGATTTTGGTGTGAATTTATTTGATTTCAAAATTGGATTCTGGCCCCCAGATAATAGCTTTAGAAGCCAATGAGAATGCAACCGGGCCTTCATTTCAAACGCCACTTCATTCCCCCTGTCGGCAGACAGAAGCTCTTTGGAGGAAATCTGAAGGTGTGAGAGGAAATTGTGTGGGGAGGGGCCCTTTTTCTGGGAGTAATAAGTTACTCAGGTGCTCTAATGGCTGGGAGAATGCCAGGCCTGTCTCTCAGAGCACACCGTCGGAGTGTTCACAATGGCTGGGAAGAACGAATTGCTCAGTGCAAATGTTGGGAGAGACATGCTGCTGTTGCCCTGAGCTGTTCTCAGAGGCTGGGGTGGACAGAAGGGGGCAGCTGGAAATAAAATGACAAGTTAGAAGGAGGAAGAGGAGGAATGAGGGGAGAAGTTGGCAGTAACCTCTCTGCCCTGCAAAAATCAGAATGCACCCCGGCCAGCCTGGGAGTTTTGGATTTCTTCTGTGTAGGGTTCTCTAGTTCAGTAATGACCACGGGCTGCAGGGAGAGCTGGTATTCTGTGATGGAACCTCTTCACGGGCTCATAAAAAGGGGGTTCCACTCTGGTGAACAGTCCACGAAGTCAAGCAACTGGAAAAATGAGAATTATGCTCGGAAAAGTAACCCCATGGTTTCCGGAGGCTGACCTATCAAAGCTCCTTTATGAGACAGGCCTTGCTTACAAGAGAGGGAGGGATACGACCCAGCTCTTGTCAAGGACAGTCATGAAAATAGAAACAAATCAAGCACAGTGGGACTCGACCTTGAGAACTTGGGCTCTGGCATTGCACAGGAGAAAACCCCCAGTGACCTTGCACAGGCTGCTTAACACCCCGAGCCTCAGTTTCCTTTTCTGCAAACTGGGAATGAAATAATCTCCACCTCACACAAAGTCCTGGCTTCAATAGTATGTGATGCTTGCAAGGCACATAGCAAAGGGCATGGAAAATTATCAAAGTAGCCATACATAGCAGCCATTATTAATTAAACAAACCCAAGAACAAGTTTTTCTCTCCAGGTGACAAAGTCTATTCTTGGGTTTTTCCTAAAATTCAGAACCCAGAACTGGAAATTGGAAACATAAGTGCAGCTGTGAGGGCAAAAGGAGAGATTATTTGAAACTCGACCTGCCTTGAGTATCTAAGATCTTTGCTCACTCTTCTTATAATGCAGAGATAAGAAAATAAATGCATTCATCATCATCAACAACAAAAATCAATGCCAAGGAGAGTTTTTCTATCAGGAAAAACACCTTTCTTCCTTCCTGTTCGGACTCATCTCCTGTTAAAATCTATAAGCATCTGGACACAGTTATTTTCACTTTTTTGCAGAGCAGACTGGAAGGAGGGAAGGGACAAGATACAGGATTTACCAGCCTTTCAACAAATAGTAATTGGATGCCGACTCTATGTCAGGTGTGTGTTCAGACTGAAGAGATGGCGAGATGGGACACAGCCTCATCGTAGCATCTTTGTGTCTCTGCCTTCACAGCTCACAGTCTACTAGGGGAAGCAGACCAGGAAACAGAGAATGGCGGTCTGCGAGACAGATTAGATAGGGCCCCACAGCCCAAAGTAAGGGGTCTGCCTCCCAGCCCTCTAGTATTCTTCTGCGAGCCACTCCATTTCCATTTTTCTCTTTTTGCAAACATCGGAACGCCAGCTTAATTTTCATGGGGAAGCCTGGCTCTCCTGCAGGCTGGAGCCCATTTGTCCTGGTGTGACAGGTCCCGCTCTCTCCCAGAAGGTAGAGCTTCCTGGGAGGCCACGTGAAGGCGTGAAGGTCCTCTGATGAGCCTGGCATTCCTTCACTTATCACACGCTTGATGCGGTCCCACTGTGCGAGTGCTTGGCATTCAAGGACACAGGCAAAACCGACCTGTTCGTGCCCTCATGAAGCTCACAGCCCAATGAGGGCAGAGGGATGGACAAAACCCATGTAATAAACACATACGTCATGCCTAGCGTGCTAAGTGTTGAGAAGGAAACAGAGAGAGTGTTTGATAGAGACCCATGGTGAGTGCTGGCTTTGGAGCGGTCTGTCAGGAAAGCCTGGGACACGACATTTCAGCCAAGATGTGCAGGATGAGGGAACACCAGGTATTGGAAGAGCAGGAGGAAGGGTGTGCCTGGGGAGGACACTGAATGTGCAAAGCCCCCACTTTGGGGGCTGCAGTGACGTGAATGAGGCGGAGAGTGGGGCAAGGCGAGGCGGCAGAGGGGGGTGGGGCTCAGATGTTTGGATTGAATTCTCTCTCTCTCTGTTTTTTTTTTTTTTTTGTGAGGAAGATTAGCCCTGAGCTAACAACCGATGCCAATCATCCTCTTTTTGCTGAGGAAGACTGGCTCTGGGCTAACATGCATGCCCATCTTCCTCTACCTTATATGGGATGCTGCCACAGCATGGCCTGACAAGCGGTGCGTTGGTGCGCGCCCGGGATCCAAACCTGTGAACCCTGGGCCACCGAAGCGGAGCACGCGCACTTAACCGCTATGCCGCCAGCCGGCCCTGGATTGTATGTTTATTGAAGGGTTTCAGGTGGTTGAAGAATATGACCAGCTTTGGTTCTTGAAAGATCACTGTGGCTGCAGGGTGGGAAATGTGCTCCTGCAGAGTTTAGGTGGTTGGAAAAAAGTGCTCTTCTGCTCTAACAGCCTTGGCACCCTTGGCTCATTCATTCGCTCTATGGATGTGCCTTGAGTACTCAGTGTCCAACCACCCTAGGAAGTAGGCTCGTTATTTATTTTAGAATTTAACCACTTTATTGAGGTAGGACTGACATACAAAAAGCTGTAGGTATTTAATCTATACAACTTGATGTTAAAATCTTGATAGATGTTTCAAATTGTTCTCCCAAAATATTGTTCTAATTTAGACTCCCACCAGTAATATATGAGAGTGTCTATTTCTAATTACCCTCGTCAATTCTGCAAAAGATCAATCTCTTGCTAATCTGATGAAAACAGTAATTTTAAATCTTATTTATTTGGTTATTAGGGAGGCTGAGTATCTGTTCCCGTTTGTTAATCCTTTCTCCACTTTCTATGGTCTTGTTCATTTTTTTCTTGTTGATTTTTTATATATCAATAAGATTTTTTATATATCAACAAGATATATATATCTTGTTGATATATAAACAAGATATATAAAAAATGATATATAAAGATATGTTGTTCTTTATATATCATGGCTATTAACCCATTTTCTATCATATGCATTGCAAATATTTTCTTCTGATTTGTCATTTGAATGTTACTTCTGTTTTTAGTGTCTAAGCTGTACAGAAAAAAATGATATGTTCAAGTCTAGAAATATTTTTCTTCATGATTTCTAGTCTTAGTGTCCTCTTCCCATTTTGACTGGCAAAATAGAGCCTTCATTGGAATCCCATTTATCTACTGTCTAACAAACGCCATATTGCAGGGCGAATGAGAGAAATGGCAGTGCTTTAAGTGGAGAAGCTAGGATGTGGCCTCTTGTTGGAAATCAAAGTGAAGGGAAGATCTTAGTTATAAATGCAAAACTTACAAGAGGACCTTTTAGACTTCCTGGTGCTGCCTCCTGGGTTAGAAGTCGAAGCTGGAAAGGGCCATGAGAACAACCAGTCTCCACTAGGATAGGAAGGATGCGCTGGCTGGTAGGGAAACGGTGGCAGGTTCCAATGGGCCTCAGGGCCAGGAGACCTGAGCTCAGTTCTGGGTATCTGAGGGATTTATCAGGTAGCTCTGAGCACCAAAGTTCAGTTCAGTTTTCGCTTTGCCTCTGACTGGCTGTGTGCCCTTGAGCCTACGAACCTCTGGGAGCATGAATGGGAGTAATAATTGTGCTCAGTGAGTCCCAGTCCCTGTTGCTGTTGTCCTATTTTCCCACTGCTGGAAAGAAGGAAGGTGGCAGATGGGAGTTCCTACCTCCTGCTTCTCCCAGGGGCATGGCGTGAAGCTCACTGGCCCACACGGGGATGGAACTTTTCTGACAACTTGGTCCCCAATACCAGTTAGAATCAGGGTTAGCTATATGTACTGGAAAGCCCAAACTAGTGGCTTAAACTAGAAAGAGGTGTGCTAGTTATTTGTACTGTTCACCAAATATTCTTGGCTCTCTGTCTTCAAGACCCATGGTAGACTCACTCTTCTCTACCTACTTTGCAGTTGGGCATGACCATGTGACTTCCTTTGGCCAATCAAATGCAAGTAGAAGGGACATATGTGAATGCTTTAAGAGCCAGTGCATGACTTGCCATGTTCTCTTTTCCCCTGGTCCTTGGTGACCAGCAGTGCTCCAGATGGTGGCTGTCCCATCACCTTGGATCCTGGAGTGAGTTAAACCATCATGCGTATGCAGCATGAATGAGAAATAAACCTCGTTGTTTTAATCCACTGAGGTTTGGGGGGGCTCTTTGTTATCATGTCATAATCTATCCTATCTTGTCTGATACAAAAGGTTTAGTCTCTTTCACATTAAAGAGCTGGGTCAGCAACACAAATATAGTACCCCAAACTCTTTCTAGTTTTCTTCTCTAATATCTGTGGCATATAGCTTTGATCCTCAAATTTGCCTCATAGTCCAAGATGGCAGTTGGAGCTCCAGCATCTTGCCAGCATACCAGGGAGGAAGAAGGAAAAGGAGGGAGTGGGAAAAGCGTCTAGTTCTCTCTTCAGGAGAGTTTCAGGAAGTCCTACCCACAACTTCTGCTTCCATTGGCCATTCCTAGCTGCAAAGGAGGCTGGGAAGCATGTTATTTTAGCTGGGCATGCTGACTCCTGGAAGAAAATCAGCGTTCTATAACTAAGGAAAAAGGGGAGAAGAGATATTGGACAGGCAGTCCCTTTAGAAATTCTTTTATATCTTTTATATCTATTTATTATCCTCCAGTCCGACAAGAAGGCTTCTCCCCTCCATTCTGAATCTTGTTCTCTTTGTTTTTGGTCCTGTGATCTTAGACTTGGTTTTCTTTGCTCTGCTTCTTCTGACTGACCCTTCTGTGTTTGTTGATGATCTGCATGGCTCTACAGAGTGGCCTCCAAGTCTGGAAACACAACGTAAATGATTTATTCATATGTCATTGCAACAGATGATAACATTATGGATTGTTAATTTTGGAAATTATGAATGAAGATTCCACCTTCACCCATCAACATTCTATTTTTTTCCTTCCAGAAACAAATTATTATTATTTTTATTACTCTTAAAAGTATATTATCATTATAAAAGCATATTATTAAGCATGACTTGCACGCCTCCAGCCTCACAGATCTGTGACAACAATGAGATCACACCTTTTCTGCACACTCATTACCAACTGAATGAGTCACCAACTGGTTAATTGCCAGAAATCTGTGCGCTTTGAAAGATCCTCCAGCTTTGTCTGGGTGTTTCCCCGAGCATGTCTGAAACATATCCACCAAGTCTTCCTAGCCTTTGAGCTGGTTGCTGACCCTCATAGAGTGGCTATTCTCTGGGACCGGGTTGTCTGTGCCAACAATTGCTGTGGCTTATATTGGACCTCTCTCTTCCACATTGGAGGGTTTCCTCAAATGCCTGGTGATCTTTGGTTACCTCCCCATACTTAGAGAGAGACAGTTTGGTGTCTGAGTTGTGGTTGACTGGTAGACTTTGTTTTGGGTATTTGAATGGGGAGTCAGCTGTCCCCAAATGCAGAACATGGAGGATTTTCCAAGAGACCACTATATTCTCCAGAGAAGAAACCTCCAATCTCCTGTCCATGTTCTGTGAGCCAGGGTTAGGGAGTGTGTCTGGGCAAGGGAATTGGACTTCCAATGAATTCCTCTTTTTCCAGGCTTTTGTCTTGCTCCTCAATATATCTGGTCTCATAGTTTCAAGTCTTTCTGGGGTTTTGTGGGACAAGCCAGCTCTTAATTCCTTAATTCACTGCCTCTATGATTACTGTAAACTGGCTTCATCGGACTGCTCTATCAATTTCTTCCATTGACTGTTCATCTTCCAGAATTTGGTTGAAATCTGTTCAGCTGATGCAGTTTTCCCCCTTCTCTGTACCACATGTATGGTAGATTGTAAAAAGTGGCCCAAATTACTCTCCTCCCTGCATCCATGCCCTTGCAACACCTTACACTCCCAAACAGCTGAAGTCTATTTGTTCACCCCTTGAACAGGGTAGTCCATGTTACTTGCTTCAGCCAATGGGATCTCAGCAGACATGACGCAAGCAGAGGCTTGAAAAGTGCTTGTGCGTCAGGGCTTGACCTCTCTTGCTGTTCTTGGAATGCTACCACCACGTGAATAAGCCCGGGCTAGCCTTCTGGGTGATGAGAGACACATGGCACCGTCTTCCCCCAGCTGACATTCAGCCATACTTCCGGACGTATGAGTGAGGCCATCCAGGACCAACCAGCCCCAGCCAACCCTCCAACCTGCTGGAGATGTATGAGAGAGCCCAGGTGAAATCACTCAAGCCTGCTCCTGCAGAAGCATGAACTAAATGAAGGGTTGTTGTCTTAAGCCACTAAGTTTTGGGAGTGATGTACTATGCAGCAACAGATAACTGGTAGACCATGGCTCTATACGGTTTCAACGTCTTTACTGAATTATAAAAGAATATTTCTGGCTGCAAGTAACAGAAAACCTAACCGTGGCTGAGACAAATAGGATTTAGTTTTTCTCATACAACTTGAAGTCTGGAGATGGGCAGTTTCTGGTGTTGGTTTGGCTTTGCAATGGGGGTATGAAGGACCAGGCTCGTTCTGCCTCTCTTCTCTGGCCTCCTTAGCATGTCTATTTTTCATCTTCATGGTTGTCTCTTCACCTTCCTGAGATAATCTCCTCAACCTTGGGATGCATATTCACTTTCAAGGCAGGAAGGAGAAAGAGGGCTGTAGTGGGCATTTCAGTCCCTTTTATCAGGACGTCAGAGATTTTCCCAAAGGCCCTCATTGGTCAGAATGGAATCGCATGGTTATCCCTGCTGCAGAGGAGACTGGGAAAGTGAGATTCTGGCTCAGGTGGTCAGGGAGAAGGAGATTTGGAATGGCTTTTGGGCCAGCTGGTGAACATTTTCTGACACTTATGCTATCATTGAAGGGGGAAAAGGCATAAACGCCTGTAATTAATTTTCCACCCTCAACCCAGAATTGATGGCCTGCCTCCTTTCACTGCTCTTGCTGCCCTGATGGGGCTCCTACTGCTTCAGAAGCAAATGTTTCGGGTTACTCTTTGTTCCCAGCCCCGTGTCTTCATCTTTGAGTGACACTAGGTGATGCCAGGCTCTTTCATGTGTTGGTATGTGGGCCAATGTCCCTTAGACCAGATGTAGAAAGAGGTTCCTACCTTCTCCTTTCCTGGGGCCATCTCATTCCCTTACCCATCCAAAATTTCCTTTCATGCTAATTGGTAGTGGGAATATCACTCCCATCTTATGTACATTCCAGCCTAAATAATCACACTGTGGTCTAGCCCCAAGGCCCAAAAGGATTGTCACAATAGTTTAACATTCCCAAAGTCTCATTCAGTGTTTTCTGTGATCACCTTGATACAAATATTTAGCAGGATGTAAATGTATAGTTATACCTTCAAATCATTTACATGGAAAATATTGTGAACCTGATGTGTTGTTGAAAGGACACAAAATCCTTCTAGAACTGAAGGATGAACACTTACTTCCACTTACAGACTGGGGATTTCTGACTTGAGGTATATCAACCATCAGCCCATGGGATTTTCGAGGAATAATGTCTCCCAATACCCCCTGAATTATGTCAGCATGTTGTGTTTAGGGGCAGGTGTGTATTCATAGGGGGAGAAGGTCCAGGCTTTTCATTAGAGATGCTGTGATCCAAGAGAGGTTAGAATCACTGACTTGGAGGAACTCCTGGAGGCTGGGATGATCAGAAGTAGTTTGGAATCTAAGTCACAGATCTGAACCTTAGGGATTATGGCTTTTATTGTTGCCCATTTTTCAAAGAATATTCCATCATGTTCTTGTTCTTTAGTGTCCATCTCTCGATAACTAGGCTGATGAACCCACATGCCTGTTAAAGCCCTATGTTGACCTACAGGGATATCCTCTATTTTAAAATATGAATACTGATAGACACCAATAGCAACAAGCTTTCACTTAGCACCTACGAGCTCAGGCCTGTGTTAAGGGTTTTATTTGCACTTACTTGTTGAATCAATCCTGCAGTGAGGTGGGTTTTCTTATCCCCATTTGATCAATGAAGAAATCGAGGCTCCGAAATATGAGGCTCAGATAGTTTAAGCAACTTGTTCAGAGTCACAGAACTGATAAGTGGCAAGGTGGAATGCAAACTCAAGTCTGGCGGAGTTTGAAGTCCTCCCTCTTAGCCTACACGTGAGCTTTGCTGATGACAATGATCTGGGTGGTTATGCTTATATAAGCATGATTGTGCCCAGTCATTTGTAGGACATCTGTATATGGTTTTTCCCCCTAAAAGCAAGGATAGATTTATGGTCAATGTCAATCCCGTACTATGCAACTCTCTGCTTGGTGCCACCAGGGACACCACTAGCCCATACGGCTTGATCATGGGAATTGGAAAAAGATACTCCTTCCTCTGGGTGGATGTAGCTCATGCCAGGATGCCCACCTTAGTGAGGGTAGTGTGGCCTGGATTTCAGTCTCCACTTGCCGTCTTGGCTGGGGGCCCTTGTGCAGTGGACAACCTATACAACCATGTGTAGCAGTTATATGTGCCATTTGGTGAATTGTGTCCCGCCTCAAATTCATTTGTTGAAGCTCTAACCCCCCATGTGACTGTATTTGGAGATAGGGTTTTTGAGAGGTAATTAAGGTTAAATGAAGTCAAAAGAGCGGGGTCCTAATCTGATAGGATTGGTGGCCTTATAAGAAGAGGAAGAGAGAGAGATCTCTCTCTCCATATGCATGCACCGTGGAAAGGCCATGCGAGGACACAGCGAGAAGGCGGCCATCTGCAAGCCAGGAAGAGAGCCCTCACCAGAGCCCAACCATGCTGGCACCCTGATCTTGGGTGTCCAGCCTCCAGAACTGACTGAGATAGCAGGCAATGGTTATATGGGGCACAAAAATATAATATTCCAATGGTTTTAAAGATAGAATATGCAACTTCAAAAAAACTTTCTGCTTGTGGTTGACTTCTTCAGTCCATGCCGTGAGATCCCCACTGATTCCGCTGTTTCTGGAATTCAGAGGACAGCAACATGAGGGGCCAAGTGAGTGGGCACTGCAATCGGAGTGCTTGGGTAGAATACCTGGCTTTGCCACTTAGAAGGTGTGTGACCTTTAGGTAAGTTACGTAGCCTGTTTTACTTCAAAAAAGGATTGTTGTGAGAACCATATGGGGTAACAGATGCTTTTAAAAAGCTTATCCAAGTATCTGGCTCTTAGTGCCCAGTGAATATTTAGCTATGATAATTATGCTCCCCCAAATTGTATTTTCCTGTTGGGTGAACTATTGCTGTGTAATAAACCACCCCAACCCTGAAGTGGCGTAAAACGATAACCATTTCATTACGCTCACAGTTTTTATGGGTCAGGAATTCAGACTGCGCACAGCAGGATCGCTGGTCTCTATTCTGTGATGTCTGAGGGCTCCGCTGGGAGATTCTAACAACTGGGGGTGACCTGAATGGCTGTGGGCTGGAGTTATCTGGAGATTTTTTCACTCACGTGGATGGTGTGTGGGCTGGGCTGACTCAAAGCCTGGCCTCAGCTGGTGATCAGATTGCCTGCAAGTGGTCTTTCCATGTGGCTTGGGCTTCCTCACAGCTTGGAAGCCCCAGGTTAGTAGAACTTCTTACCTTGCAGCTCTGGGCCCCAAGAGTGAGTGTCTCAGTGAATAAGGCGAAAGCTGTGTGGCCTTTTATGACCTAGCCTTGGAGGTCATGTACCATCATTTTGGTCATTGATCAAAGCAGTTGCAAGCCCACCCAAATTCAATAGAGGGGACATACCACCCACCCCCCGCCCTCCGTTGGGAGGCATGTCAAACAAAGAATTGCAGCCATGCTTTCAAATCAGTCCAGCTCCAGCGTGTAATCTATCTTTCCATCCCTTCCTAGCACAGAGCCTTGAATACAGGAAATGCTCACTAAATGTTTGTTAAATGAAAATTTACAAGTGGAAAGCTGAGTCATAAACAGATGATGTATCTATTCAAGGGCCTCCAGCTAGTCTTTTTATATTTTGTTTCATTCTCTACCATCCCCTATACACAATGTTTTTGTCCTCATGCAATTTGAAGCACAGATACAATTTTGAAATACAAATGAAACAATGAAACATCTCCGAATTTGCTCTATTTGACTGGGATGAGAAGTTGCAAACTCAGATATCTACAGAGGCCTGGCAGGTAACCTAAACAAGTAAAGTGTTCCAGGTATAAGAAGATAAACGGCAATTGAAACTTGGTCATGGGATAGGGAGTAGTGGAGACTTTGGCGAACAGGAGAGCCCATGCCCATGCTAAGTAACACTTAGCTCCAAGCTGGGGTTGCCAAGTGGCTGTATAAACCCAGGACTGTTATATCCTCAGATTTTTCAAGAGAAGCTGGGAATCTGGATTGTGAACTTTTAAATCTCCTGATTTGCAAACATGGATAACAAATTCCAATTTAAAGCACTGTGCAGGCTATATAAGCCAGGAGCTAAGTAAAACACACATGGCAGCCAAATTCAACAACCCAGAGTGCTGGTGCGTAAGCTCTAATTTGGAGTTTTGGCTTTTCAAAGGGAAATGTGATATTTGACGATTTCCAATAGCAAGATGGAAACCTGCATTAATTTTGGTCAGACAATTGTCAGTTTCATTTTTTTTTAACTATGATTTGAAATCAGGTAGGACAAAAATGAGAAAACAAAATGGTCTTTTGAACACAAGCACAGACAATACAATATCAGGAAAGCATGTCCACCGTTAGCGAATGCTGGTTTTTATCCTGAGGTTTTCAAAGGCACTTTGAGACTGGAAGAATGCTGGCGGGGGGAGACGAGAAGAGAATTGATCACTCATGTTGCTGAAAATAAACATCTTTACAACAGAGCTGTAAAGGCAGATAAGGTAATAAAAACGAAGCTCAAATGTCAGGTTTTTTGGGGATAAGGTTATGTTCTGTGGATATTACACTGTGGAGAAGCCCAGATCTTAACTCAAGAGTGCTGTACATTTTGTAAAAGAGGAGACTCATGCCTTTCTGAAACATGAGAAGGAAATATTTTCCTTTAGAATATTTTAGTTTTCTTCCCAAAATATGAGGAGCACTTATAATACAGGAGAATTGTCCCATCTAATTGCATAAACCATCATCCTTTTTATTTACTTTTTTTGCCATTCAGGTAAGAAATATTAGTTGTAGCAAAGTTGCAAAATATGGTTAAGCGTAAGAAGAAAATATAAACCATCCACGATCTTGCCTCCAAGAGACAACCATTTTTTAAAAAACATTTTGATGTATATCCTTCAGAATTTCTTCTATGTGTGTTAGGGGCCATTGTGAGCTTGGGGAAGCTTTAGGTGGTATCTGATTATAGGACCCAGGGATGCCTGAATCAGCCTTGATTCAGCCACCCCCTTTAGCCCAAAGTCCCTGATAGAGATACATGGAAACAAGACAATAGGGGAGAAGGAATGAGGTGCCATTTTATTATTAGTGGGGCATGGGCTGAACCCCTAATGCTGCTCTCTTTGGTAAGCTGGGCTAGATCCATGGCTTATTAAGGGATCTTCATCCTTCCCCAAGCCCAGTATGAATCCTGGAATCGTATACCCCTCTGACCACATGGGACAAGTGGCTGGAGAGATGAGAATCCATGGATGTAAGAGGATGTCATAAGAAGAACACACCTCTTATAACATAGCTCCCCGCCCACTATAAACGTGGGCCAATCCGTGTCCTGGAATTGAGCCCAACTAGGTCAACATTCCTGTTGGGTTCTTCACCTCCCACCTGTCATAAAGCCCTGTCTTCTCCACTTTTTTTTTAAAAAAAGTTATCCTTTTATAATTTTATTTATTTATTTATTTTCCCCCAAAGCCCCAGTAGATAGTTGTATGTCATAGCTGCACATCCGTCTAGTTGCTGTATGTGGGACACGGCCTCAGCATGGCCAGAGAAGCGACGCGTCGGTGCGCGCCTGGGATCCGAACCCGGGCCGCCAGCAGCGGAGTGCGCGCACCCAACCGCTAAGCCACGGGGCCAGCCCGTTCTCCACTTTTGAAGTGACCTTTGGAACCTTTCTTCTCTGCTGCCACTGTTTACCACTTCAGCCAAAGTCTTGCCCTTGTACTTGGGTAAGTTCACATTTCTTATCTTGGTCTGCAAGGCCTTAGGTAATTTGGCCATTTCCCACCCATCTGACCTCAATCCCTTCCCCTCTCCCCCTCACTCACTCTGCTCCAGCCACATGGCCCATCTGTTCTCTCTTCAAGGTCCTTTTATTTACTCATTTCACTGCCTGGAATGTTCTCCCCCCAGATTTTTGCATGGCTGGCCCCTTCTGATCTTTCAAGTCTCTAATGAAGCCAGAGATGACTTCCCTGATGTTTTCTAATCATGCCCCCTGCTCCCCACCATCCCATCATCTAGTTTTATTTTTTCAAAGCACTTATTGCCAACTGAAATAATCGTGCTTATTTATTCACTTGTTTATTTGCTAATTGTCTGTCTCCCACTAGAATACAAGCTCCAGGAGAGCAGGAACCAGGTGTCTCTTGTTCTCCGCTGTATCCTCGGCATCTAGAATAGTACCTTGCACGATGCTCATCAGTTAGAAGATGCCCGATTAATATTTGCTGACTGAAGGCCAGAAGTCCTGCGATGGCCTCCTACTGGTGTCAAATCCACACTGCACACTCTTATAGAAAAACTCCTCTTGAAGCTGAAGGTGTTTCATTGGCTGGTCAACAAGCTTAGCACTTCGGTCCCTTTTACCATGGCTGCTGCTTTGTTGAGACATCTTAAGTGGCTCTTGTTTGCCTGCAGTGCTCTTTGGTGGCTCCTTGTCATCTTCCTCCCAATACGCTCCGATTCTCATCTCCAACTAGACCAGACTCATTATTGTTGGATGTTGAGTGTTTAGTGGAATTTGATGGGAGGACCTGGGAGTGTCTGCATCCTGCTTGGCCCAGTCACTCCATCTCTTAGCTGCAGTTTTACCCGTACAAGAGGCAGTGACAAATGGAAAATCAAAGTTCCATTTGGTTATTAGCTGGCAAGTGCTCCATCTCCATGTAGGTCTTTGAGGCAAGTGACTTAATCCCGAGGTCCAAGTAGGACCTCATCTTTCCTCCAAGTGACAGCGTTACCACTGCTGACTGCCAAGCTGTGATGATCATGCAGCAGCAGCAAGGGAAAGGAAGAGATGGGAGAGGCAGAGCAAGAGAGCGAGAGAGAGATCGAGAGAGTGAGCGTGAGAGCCACACCACACAGCGATGATGGAGGAAAGCCCAGTGATGTAATTCACTAGTGAAAGTGGTGCAGGCAGCATCCTGGGCTCCGACGAGTCCTCGGGTCAGCAGCCTCTCCTGTGTGGGGTTGGGAGAAATGTCCTCTTTCCTACACTCCTACACTCAGTATCCCCAGGGCAAGCCATTCTTACTCCTGGATCCTCTCCTTTTACTCATTCTTTTTGCTTGAAATGGTCTCTCCTTCCATGAAACTCTCCTAGATAATTTCTTTAGATTTAAGATACTTGATCTTTCTCAGCTTCAATCTCCTCATTCATAAAATGGGAGATGATGGCGACTCACATGGCTTTTCTTAAATGTGTGAGTGAAGATTAAATGAGGAAAAATATCTAAAGTACCTAGCACCATCTGTGAAATTCAGGTCAATCCATCTGTGCTGGAAAAAGTTCAATATTGCATGGGCTACACTTATACAAAAAACCTATTCATTGCTTATCTGAAATCCAAATGAAACTGGGCATCCTGTGTTTTTATTTACTAAATTTAGCAACTCTAATCCATAGACAAAGAATAGGGATATACATTCTTAAGATAACTGAAGTTGCTTCTGGCATATATCCTAACCCAAATCCTTGGGATTGGGTGGCTCACCAAACACTCTTCCATTTTGAGACTTCATTAGAAAAAGGTAACAGTTTTAGAAAGGGAAAAAAGTGGAGTTTGTTCATTCCAGAGTAAAACAGATTAATCTTTATTTTAAAATTGAAGCTATTGCCTATCCAGAAAAATGTAGGTCAATCTCAGAAGTTGATCAATAAAGGAGCAAGTGCTGTAGCTCGCAGGAAATCAATTTTGAGTGAAAGGAACAAGCATGGATTTTAAACCAAGTTCTGATTCTAATCTCCAGTCACCAATCAGACTTTGTTGTTTGGCTCTGTCTTTGATATTTATTCTTTCATTTCATTTCTACATGATCTTGGGAGGCAGGTGGAGTTATCCCCATTTTAGGGGGTCCTAGACGTGAAGAAATTGGCCCGAAGACCCCCGGTGACTATTCCCATTCGTGGTGGATTTGCTCTGTGCAGGCAAAGGGCTGAACATGTGTGTCTCTGTCTTACATCTCGTGTGTCACATCTCAGGCCCGTGAGAGCTGTACTGCGAGCATGGCCTGTTTACAGATGTGCAAGTAGAGGCCCAGAGAGACCACACATCAGTAAGAATTGCAATGAAGATGTAACCTCAGATGGATCTGACTCGGAAGCTCAGGCTCTTAATTGCTAGGCTGTGCTGATTTCTCATCCCAACTCTTCTGATTCCAAGAACAATGCTCCTTTTCCTCTGCATACAGAGAAGACCGTCGAGTCAGAATTGACTGGGCTCAGGTAACACTCCAGGGGAAGAGAAGAATTGCCCAAGTGAAAAGATTTGCAGCCCTGCATGACTCAGTATCCAAATAATTACAGTCGTTCCATTTGCGGGGGAGATTGGTGGGAGAGGGTCGGAGCATTTTCTGTCCCACCCTTCACTCTTGTTTGCCTGTTTTACAGTAAATACGCTCACTCTTTCTAATATTAATAGTAACAGTGATTTAAGAGTTTTGAAAAGGACACATGACCACATCTATGAAAAATCTACAATTAATATCATACTTAATAATGAATGACTGAAAGCTTTTCCCCTAATATGGGAACAAAGCAAGGATGCTCCCTTTGACCACTTCTATTCAGCATCATATTTGAGGTCCTAGCCACGGCAATAAGGCAAAGAAAAAGGCATACAGTTTGAGAAGGAAGAAATAAAACTGTCCTATTTTCAGGCAGCACACTCTTGTATTTAGAAAATCCTAAGGAATACATTCAAAAACTATTAGAACTCACAAGAGAATTTAGCAACGTTGCAGGATACAAGGTCAATGTAACAACTGTAGTTTACTGTTATATACTAACAATAAGTAATTGTAAAATGAAAAATTTAAAACAATACAATTTATGATAATGTCGAAAACATGAAATGCTTAGGGATAGATTTAACAAAATATATGTAAGACCTTTATGCTGAAAGCTACAAACCATTGCTGTGAGAAATGAAGGAAAACCAAAATAAATGCAGAGATATTTCATACCATGGATTGGAAGACTCAGCACTGTTAAGATGTCAAGCCACCCCAAATTGGTCTATAGACTTAAAGTAACTCATTCAAAATCCAAGCAGGCTTCTATTCTTTAGAAATTGGCAAACTAATTCTAAAAATTTCATGGAAGTGTAAGGGATCCAGAATAATCAAAATAATTTTGAAAAGAACAAAGTTGGGGGACTCAGACTACCTGATTTTAAGACTTACTGAAAAGCTACAGTAGTCAATACAATGTGGTATTGGCAAAAGAATAGAAAGATAGATATAAATGGAAAAGAACGGAGAGCTGAGAAATAGACCCGTATGTATACGGTCACTTTTTAACAAAGGTGCCAAGACAATGTAATGGAGAAAGAATAGTCTTTTCAACAAATTGTACTAGGGCCATTGCATATCCATGTGAAAATAAACGAACCTCAACATATGCATCACACTATATGCAAACATTAACTTGAAATGGATCATAGACCTAAAGGTAAAAGCTAAAACTATAAAACCTCCAACAAAACGTATAGGAGAAAAATCTTTGTGACCTTGACTTTGGCAAAGATTTCCTAGAAAGGACAAAAAATGTAAACCATAAAACTATGATAAATTTGACTTCATAAAAATGTAGAACTTCTACACTCTGAAAGACATTGTTAAGAAAACAAGAAGACAAGCCACAGATTATTTGCAAAACACATAGCCGATAGTGACATATGTATGTATATATATTCATCTATATAATCTCACAACACAATAATATGAAACCAAGCAAACCAATTAAAAATGGGCACAATACTTTAACAGATACTTCGAAGAAGAGATAAGATGTCAAATAAACAACAAAAGATGCTCAACATCATTAATCATTAGAGAAATGCAAATCAAAACCACGGTAAGGGGGCTGGCCTGTGGCGTAGCGGTCAAGTGCACGCGCTCCAGTGCGGCTGTCCAGGATTCGCAGGTTCGGATCCCGGGTGTGCACCGACCTACCACTTGTCAAGCCATGCTGTGGCGGCATCCCATATAAAGTAAAGGAAGATGGGCACAGACGTTAGCCCAGGGCCAATCTTCCTCGGCTAAAAAAAAAAAAGAGGAGGATTGACATTGGGTGTTAGCTCAGGGCTGATCTTCTTCTTTCTCTCTCTCTCTCTCTCTCTCTCTCACACACACACACACACACACACACGCACACACAAAAACCACAGTGTGCTACCACTATGCACCTACTGGAATGGCTTTTATTTATTTATTTTTAAAGATTTTATTTATTTAATTTTTTCCCCAAAGCCCCAGTGGATAGTTGTATGTCGTAGCTGCACATCCTTCTAGTTGCTGTATGTGGGACTCGGCCTCAGGATGAACGGAGAAGCGGTGCCTCGATGCGCACCCGGGATCCAAACCTGGGCCACCAGCATCGCAGCGCGCGCACTTAACCACCAAGCCACAGGGCCGGCCCATGGAATGGCTTTTAAAAACAGATAATTAATACTAAGTGTTGGTGAGGATACGAAGCTACTGGAACTGTCATATGTTACTGATGGGAATGGTACAGCCACCTCGGAAAATAGTGTGGCGATATCTTATAAAGTAAAACGTAGAGTTACCATATGACCCAGCCCTCAGACATCTAGGCTATTTATCCAAGAGAATTGAAAACGTATAACCAGACCTATATGGGACTGTTTATAGCAGCTCGATTCATAATTACTCCAAACTGGAAACAACCCAAATGTCTGTCAGTGGATGAATGGATAAATAAGTTGGGGTACATTCACACAATGGAATACTGCTGAGTAATAAAAAGGAGTAAGCTACTTATGCACATGGCAACATGGATGAATTTCAAAAACATTATGTTGAGCAAAAGAAGCCAGATAGAAAAGAATACAATTCCATTTACATGAAACTATAGAAAAAGCAAAACTGACCTGTAGTGACAGAGAGCAGACCAGAGGTTGCCTGGGGTGGATTTGACTATAAAGAGACATGAGAGAACTTCTTGGGGGTAATGAAAGTGTTCTCTCTCTTGATTGGGGCCGTGTTCACACTTGTCAAAACTCAACAGGCTGCACACTTAAAATCTATTCATTTTATTGTATGCAAATTATATCTCAATAGGGTTGATATAAAAAGTGAAAAATAAAAAATCGTACGTGCATTAAAGAAAATCTATATGCACTTCCAGGAGCTGGGAGTTTTCTGGATTTTTAAATTTTACTAAGAATTCCAGAGATTAATTTAACAATGATTTTTACTTTCATATCGTATTGATTTCATTATGCCTGGCACATAGGAAGAGTTCAATAAATGTTTGTTGAATAAATATTACCCCTAGTGAGGCTTTTTACATTTCCACTTGCCTAAACTAATAAATTTTTAATGAGATATTAATATGATGACTTATTTTTTAGGTATCATAGATTGGTGAGGGAGGAGAGAGTTTTCATCACACCTTCATTTTTTTTTTTTTTTTGGTGAGGAAGATTGGCGCCAATCTTCCTCTATTTTGTATGTGAGATGCCACCACAGCGTGGCTTGATGAGTGGTGCATAGGTCCGCTTCAGGGATCTGAACCTGCGAACCCCGGGCCGCTGAAGCGGAGCACTTAACTTAACCACTATGCAACCGGGCCGGCCCCCAGCATCTTTTCTATCCATGTAGCCATCCATCATCCTTGGATCCTTGTGGTGGGTTGAATAGTGGCCCCAAAAAGACACGTTGAAGTCTTTATCCCTCATTCGTGTGAATGTGAACTTATTTGGAAATAGGATCTTTGCAGATATGATTAATTTAAGGATCCCCAGATGAGATCATCCTGGATTTTAGGTGGGCCCCAAATCCAATGACTGGTGTTCTCTTAAAAGACTGGGAGATTCAAATCACACACAGAGAGACACAGAGGTGGACGGCCATGTAAAGATGGAGGCAGCGATTGGAGTGATGTGTCTACTAGCCAAGGAACACCAAAGATTGCTGACAGCTACAAAAACTGAGAGAGGCATGGGATGGATTCTTCCTTAGAACCTCCAGAAAGAACTAACCTTGCTAACACCTGGATTTCAGACTTTTGGCCTCCAGTACTGTGAGAGAGTGAACCTCTGTGGTTTTAAGCCATCAGGTTTGTGGTAATCTGTACGGCAGACCCAGGAAACGAACACAACTCCCAAATCAGAAACTCCTCTTATTCTCATATAAACTTCTCAATGGGGAAAGCTATTTTTGCATCCCCTTCAACCTCTTCTCACCCACTGAAGTTTGGTTTCTGCCCCCAACCCTCTATGGGAATTACATTCTCTAAGTTCATCCCTCATCTTATAACAGCCAGCTTTGTTGGACATTCCCATTTGCTCTTTTGATGGACCTCACGTCGCATTTGACATGGTTGGTCACCCCTCCTTCTCTACTCTCTACTTCTTTGGCTTTCATTTCACTAAATTCTCTTGGTTTTCCTTGTACCTTTCCCATCTCTGTATCATTCTTCACTTGCCTCTGAAAAGTTGAGGTTCCCCAAAATACCTTCCTTGGCTTTCTGATATTCTCACTCTTTGTACGCTCTTTGGGCAATCTTATCCCATCTCATGTTCCAATCACCTTCTCTATGCTGGTGATTCCCTAATCTCCATCCCCAGCCCAGGCTTCTCCCCCAAGCTTCAGAATCTTATGTCCAGCCACCTGCCAGATATCTACACTTGGATGTCCCCAGACATCTCAAACTCGACCTGGCCCCACCCTGAATTCATCATCTTCCTCCCAAACCTGCTTCTCCCTTCTCCCTGTTGGAATTGATGGCTTCACCATTCGTTCAGTCTCTCAAGCTATAAACTTGGGTATGAACCTTTCCTCCTCTTTTTTTTAATTGATTCCCAAGTCTAGTTCAGTTACCAAGGTCACAGAGAGGGCAGGACGAGATGGAGTCGAGAACATAGGTGGGAGGGTTAGCCTGGAACAGAAGGAGAGGCGATTGTACTCTTTTGATGTAAGAAAAGGGCATAACAATGGATGGCGATGGGGTGAGAAGCTGAAAAAGATCAAGCCTGGTGGCCTAGAACTTCTCAGTGAGGAGATGTGACAGCTGCCTTCATATACCCAAAGGACAACCATAGGAGAGAGAGAATAAAATTTTTGGGGCCTCGGAGATGAGAATCAGGGCTAAGGGAGCTGTGGGGAGGTGGGTGGTGGTTGAACTTAACTAAGATAAGCTCTGAAGATCTCGAACAGCAGACAGTGCTGCCTTGAGATTTAGCGAGTTCTCTGTCACTGGAGGTATTTCAGCAGAGCTCGGGAGGATGCTTGCCAAAAATGGAGTGGATTGATTTCCATTTTGGATTGGGGAGTGACAGAGAGGGCAAGCTGTTGTGGTTTAGCTGAACGAGTTCTAATGCCCATTCCAATCCCAAGGACTGACTGACCTGTGACTTAAGGGCACAAGACAAAGAGGCAATAATGAAATATAGCAAAGAAGAGATGTGGTGTTAGAAGCAAGGAAAACCAAGATGCAGAAGCCCATTTTCACATCTCCTATTTTGCAGTGTCCACCCAACTTACATCAGGTTCCACATTCCTGCAACTAGGAGGCCATCTAAGCTGGGCTGTGAGTACATTAGCTGCAAAAAGTACATATGCTGTTAATCAGATATGAGCTTCCCCTCGCCCCTCCCCCTATTGTTGGGATTAAGAATGAAGCAGAAGGGAGTTAGGGGACTCCACTTGGGACACAGGCTGGATGGCTTCAGCGACCACAGCCTCCACCTGAATACCAACTAGGAATGGCTGTAACTGTTGAGCAAAGAGGGGTGACTAAAGAGAAGGGAGAAGAGCTGAGCCAAGGATGGCTGTGGACCACTCATGGGAGCCTTTGCCAAACTCTCCGGAGGAACCTAAACAGCATTCTGGCAATCTAGTGTGACACATCATCCACTGGAGATTGGACGATGCTTCTTAGCCTCTTAAAGGACCTGATAAGTCCTAAGACCACTCCCTTTTCCATCTAAGTTTGCAGTCCTCTTCTCCTCTGACCCTGGGATTGGCCATGTGACTTGCTTTAGCCAATGGGATGAGGTGGAAGCAACAACATACCAGTTCTGAGCCTGTGCCTCAAGAGACCCGTGTGTTCCCCCATGTTCTCTTGTGCCTTTGCCATCACCTTGAAAACATGCATGGGTTAACTGTTGGCTCAAGAAAGATGAGAGAAAGGTGGAGTTGAGCCCAGCGTAGATCAGCTACTCTCAGCTGACCCCAGATGTGTGAACAATAAACGTTAATTATTTGTGGTGGTTTGTTACACGGCATTATTGCAGCAATAGATAACTGAGACATAGGAAGTAATATATTAAATTAATTACTAATTAAGTATTAAAAGAAGCAGTGGTTTTCAAATGGTTTTCTTGAGCACCCTAAGTGTTCCTTTGGGCTTCTTGCAGAGTGGGGCTGTACAGGAAGTGGGATGCAAATGCTCAGAGTTGTGAGATGTTTGAAGAAAGTCTTCTGGTGCTAAAAATTGTTTGAAAGTGAGCTAAACCTGGCTTTGACTCCCATATTTGTCACCGATTAGCTGTGTGACCTTAAGTAAGTTAATTAGCTTCTCCGAATTGGTTTATCTTTCTCCTCTTCTTTCTTCTTGATCATCGTCATCAACACCATTACACAAACATTGACTGTGATCATTGACTTAGTTACATTCCACCATTGATTCCCCACACCACCTCTTCTAGGTAGATATTTTTACTCCTGCTTTACGGGTGAGGAAATTGGGGCCTAGGAAAATTATGTTACTTGTCTAAGGCCACCCAGTAGGCCACAGAGCTGGGATTTAAACCTGATCTGTCTGACTTCAAAGCTTGTGGTTTTAACCACTAATAGAATGGCTGTCAGGATAAATGAGGATATATGTATATTGCTTAGCTCTGTGCCTGGCATATAATTGGCATTTCATAAATTATAGCAATTACCATATTCACCTTGGTTACATCATTGAGTATTTGCAATGCTAGAATGTGACCAAGTCTTTGGGGACATTCCCATAGCAGAGAGAAATTTTCTATACCCAAGAGGAAGTATAGCCAATTCTAATTTCATTTACTTTCCTCTCCCAGGGACAGTCAAGATGTTAATAGTACAGTCTTCTAGGGTCAGGAGGAAAAAAGGGGCACATAACCTCACTGGGCTGTCCAGGTGTGGGGCTGCATCTCTAAGGCTGTTGAGAAGAGAAATGGAGCTAGCACTGGAGTTGGCTTCAAAGATGGCGGGTTGATCCTTAATGAGATGCCAAAGAGAGTGTATAAGGGATCTATCCAATTGCCAAGTGTTCATGGAGAACACACTGTGTGCGGCCCAGTGGGAAGGGCGGAGGTGGAGGGGGGCAAAGCAACGGAGCCGTGGATCCATCTGCTTGTCCAGAGGGACACCACGTGGCGTGCTTCTGTAGTGATGAGCAGGGTTGGCGCCCTGGGCTCTGGGGGGCAGCTTTGTTTGTGCCTAAAAGACTTCCTTGGTAGTTGAACTTCTAAATATCTAATCTTCATGACCTCAAGGAATTATCAAGCAGCCCAGGGGACAAGACTGTCATGTTTCCACAGAATTCTCCAAACCTGCCAGGTGAGAGGGGTAGTCAGGAAGTCTCACAAACAAGTTTGTGTCTTTGTATTTCTTGTTTTCTTTCCCTCCCAGACCCGGATCCAATGAAGAACTATGTAGATATGAAAATAAACAAAAACTCTGTTATAGCTTTGATTTTCACTGCCTTTTATTGGAGTCGGGGTATACACGATACAGAGAATTACAATAAACAGCAATTATATGAGGTTTCTGTGAAACAATTTCCTTTGATTTTCTGGCCACCCCGCCCCCCCCCCAAAACAAACCCAAACAACAAAAACCAACCAAACCCTTAATCTCTTAAACTGCCTCCCACTTTGATGGGTAGGTGTGGCAAAGGCGACATCAGAGGTTTTAAGTTTTAAAAGCGGACCTAGCAGAATGTCTGCCACACTAGGTGTTTAAGAAATGTGCTGTGTAGGTGCTTAGTCATTATTAATTCCAATAATAATAATAAAAGTTGGTAGCTTTACTCTGTGGCAGGTGCTGTGTGATGCACTGTTTGTTCATTCCACAAATATTTATTTACTGAGCACCAACTATGTACCAGGCCCTGTACTCATGGCTGGCAGTCTTTCTTGTTGTTTATTTGGCACCTTGGGACAGGGGGTTGTGGGGGTCAACTCCTTCTGGTTTTCTTAGGACTTCCCCAGTTTTAGCACTGAAAAAGTCCCTGGAACCCCATCATTCCCGGACAAACCAGGACTTTTGCTCATCTGAGGGCGGAATGTTTGGCTGAGATAAAGCGAAGAGGCCTGGGAGGGGCGGTTCTAAGCTCACAGGAGAAGGGGAATCAGGAGGCTGCTGCCCGTGCCCCATCATGTCCCTAGGCAGTCATGACGTGTTCCAAGTCCCCAGCGCCTGGCCTCTGCTGTTCCCTTTCGGGCCCAATTGTGTCTGTGGTGCTGTGACATATCCCGAAGGCCCCACAAGCTGGAAGCAAGAATTTCCCTTGTGGGCTCGGTCTCCAGCTGTAGATAACAAATGAGATGGTTATGCCTGGAGTATATAGTCCAGAAGAGAAAATAGCAAGAATCCAGGTACATTCAGCAGAAATACACGTAAAGTAGTCATTATAAATTATGTACTATGTCTCCACAGTGAGCTGCCTGGTGATTTTAAAAATCCTTCCTTTCCCTTCCTTTATCACAGAACTGTATTTTTCTTTTTTATGCTTCCTTCCTCCCTCCCTCTCTTTGATCGAGAACATGAATTTCCTACTATAACACAGAACCTGGCACATAGTGGGTGCTCAAGAAATATTGTTGAATGAATAAGTGAATGAAACAATTCTGTAGGTAGGCAAGTGGAATAAATTAACTTAGAATGCTTTCACAAGTTCAAAATGAACTCTGAACAGGCAGCAACACCACCCTTTCTTTCATCAAGAACAGCATTTGGGAGAATTCAGATCCGTTTTAGGGTGGCCAGACTCTTGGACCATGTTTCTCTCCTGGTGAGATCCATAAACACCATGCATCTGAGTCACCCTGGATGCTCGTTAAAAACACACAGTTCTTGGGTTCAAGGCTGGACCTATTGAATCAGAAACTGGGCAGGGGCAGGAATTTGCATTTCTGAGAAGCTCCTGGAGTGTTTCTTAAGTTTTGAAACCCAAATTGCCCTATATAAACATAGTTTGTTTGCTTTGATCATTTGTGCTGCAATCTTGGGACCCCTCTCCCTCCTCTATTAAAAGTTCTTTTTCTTTAAAGCCTTGAGAAAAAAAAAAGGACCACATCTCTTTGGGGACAACTCTCAGTTGAAAAGAATTGAGAAGTGGGTGAAATGATAGCAATGCGATATAGTTTTCTCGTTATTCCTCTGTTCTTGGAGTGAGTTTCATCACTTGACATAAATAGATTTTTTTTTGTTATAAGATAATGAAAATCTACTCAAGCACCTGAGAAATGAGTGGGCTGTTTTATACTAATAAGAAAGCCTTCCTCCTGGTTTCAATGAGCAAGAATTTTCTTCACTGGAACTGAGGTGGTTGAGAAATGACAAATGACAGTTATTCAAGGCACTTCGTGGGGTGGGCTCTGCTGACCAGTGCAAGAAGAAAATCCACACTGATTACTGGGGCAAATGGCACATTTGTCAAATTTTTGCTGCAATGTCTCTTTTCCCATTCTCTGCACAGCTTAGTTCTTAGATTAATTTCAGTTCTGTCCCCTGAAAACTGTAGTTAATTGGACTTCAAGAACACACACAGAAATCAGCCCAAATCACCATTTTCTATTCTTAATTATTCTCAACTGAGATTTATTAGAAAGGCTGATTTGGAATGAATTGATGCATTGCAGATCTGTATTCTGTTATGAAATATGAAATTGCCCTTTTGTAGGTCAAAAATAGTCGAATGCTGGCAAGTTCTTATGGTTCAACCTAATAAAACCACATAAATTTATCCAGATGTCTATTTTAAATGTATAAAATATTCAGACATATAAAAAGGGTAAAGAATAATGTAATAGATACTCATGTACTCACCATCAAGTTTAAGAAATAATATACTACCGAAATGATTGGAGTCCCCTCCCCAGTCACCCATCCGTCATGCCGCCCCAGAGGTAATTCACATCCTGCATTTGGTGTTTATAGTTCCCATACATGTGTTTATATTTTTATCTCTTATATATGTATGCCAAAACAAAACATGTTGTCTTGTTTTGCATGTTACTTTCTTTAAATGATAACAAAGCACACGGATCCTTCTGTAACTAGCTTTTCTCATTCACCATCATGGTTGAGATTCATTCTTGTTGATCTGTGTAGCTCTAGTTTAATGTTATTTTCAAAAACCAAGTAGCTGAAAGGATTTGCAGGAAAATTAACAGTGCGCAGAAGAGAAAGCACGTTTCATTTTTACAATCTTTTCCCCAGCCCTCAACCCAAACTTGTTTGTTTCAGTCTATATTTTTGGAAAAATATTTATATTGAGAAAGATTCCATAAGATTTGCAGGAAAAATAAATGCAGCCTGACAATAAACAACGCCACCATCTTGAGAATCATGCTTTTGCAGGAGTAAAAGAATTTCCTGGGACAAAGTCAGAAGAGTCCCACCAGCTGGCAGTGCCCAGCACGTGGTAGATGTTCACTAAATGTTTGTCGTGTGAACAAATTAAAGGGGAGAGGCACCCAATTTGAAAGAACCCGAGTGACGGCAGAAGGTAGCTCTGAGTTAAAATCAGTTTTGCCCTTTGTTTTGAATTAAACTGTGTTATAGGATTGGGTAGGAGGTGTAGACGAGAAATAAGAGAAGAATTGAATTAGTGAAGTAGGACAGCTGGGTTCAGTTGCCAAGTTCTGCGTTCAATTCCCGGCATTTATTCGGTGACCGTGGGCAAGCTGCCTAACCTCTCTTTGTGCCTCAGTTTCCTCATCTGTAATACGGGGATAATAAGAGCTTCTAACGGGGTTAATATGAGGATTAAGGGAGGTTGGTCTGTGACGTGTTTTGCACAAGTCCTGGCCCCTAGTAAGTGCTCAGGCAATGTTGTGAACATTAAGATTCTGTCCCAGTGTGCGCATCCCCTCAGGGCCCAGATGGTTGGACAGGGCACAAGCAGAGTCTTAGTGCTTCAGACCCTGAGGGCAGCCAACACTCAGGAGGGCGCCTGTGCCTGGAATTGGACTGCATCCAGTGCATCTTGAGGCAGCGCCTTAAATGTCAAAGAAAACGATTTGGGACGTGGTCCACAAGGCAAGGAGCTGGTGCATACAGGGAGATGTGAGAAGCCACAAGGGTTATGAGGAAGGACTCGGGGAGCGAGAGCCGAGGTTCACTGGAACCAGACAAATTCAGCCCATGTGATCCTAAATACCAGAATGCCGACGGGAGAACAGGTAGGGCAAAGCCCTGTTTTAGTTTAGGGTCTAGGTCTCTGTGTCGTGCAGGGCTTAAGGGAGAGCTGCATTTGCCTATTGCTGAATAAGAGGCTCTTGACTGAGTTGTTTGCAAGAGAGTATAAAAGTCCAATTATGTTATTTTCAAGTATGGGACTTCCTGCTTCTACCTTTCTTGGGCAGTAAAGAGAGCCTTTAAATTCATTCAGGGCTGACTCTGAATTTTTGCCTCATATGCCACTTGGATTGGTGGGAATTGATGGAGTGATGAGTGAAGATTTAAGGCCACGCTCAGGCTCTGTAGGAAAGGTGCGGTGGTTGATTAGCAATGTCTGCCATGGGTAAGGAAATGGCAAATAAGGGAATGCATGCTGAATGTCTGCCATCCACCGATCCATTTAAGGTTAGAGCAGGTCCAATTTTGCTTCCACGCTTTGCTTACCTTTCTCTCTTTTTCCTAAAATTACTTCCCTTGTCTTCCCTGCTGATCCCAATCCTCTTCCTTCCTTTCCATCCAGCTTCAGTTTCAACTCCTCCAGGAAGCTTTCTCCGATACATCTAATCCATGCTGATTTCTCCTTACTCATATCCTTAGTGTTTGCACAATTTAATGAATATTTATATTAACGTTGTCTTTCTCTCTCAATATGCCTTTCCCACACCGGCCTTCTTTCTGAATTTCAAGCATGTCAGATTTGCTCCTGCCTTAGGGCCTTTCAACCGGCTGTTCCCTCTACCTAGAACATCCTTTCCCAGATCTTCATATGGCTAGCTCCTTCTCATCATTAAGGTCTCAACTTAAATGTCACTTCCTCGGGCAACCTTCTCTGACCCCTCCGTATATATTACCCCCAAGTCCCTCTCTATCTGTCTTCACACATTTTTTATTTTCACCCAGACACTTAGGGCTGCTTGACATTTTCTTATTGATTTATTTGTGAATTTGTTTATTGTCATCTCTCCTGCCCCCTCCTCACTTGAATGTAAGCACTACAAGAGCAGGGACCCTGACTTTTATTAAAAATTATATTCCCAGTATCTAAAATAGTCCCTGGCGCTTAGAAGGTATTCAAATGATAGTGGAATCAATGAGGGTCTTATGACATCCCTTGCATTATCTCAAGACAATTTGTATATTGTTATTAAACTTTTCTTGGCTGTAGATTTTTCCCTTCCCAACTACTCTGTGAGCTCACAGTGGGCAGAGACCAGTCATAGACCCCTTGGCACCCCCATGGCAACTGTCAACAATTAAACATCCTTGAAATACCAAATGAAGAAACAGTATGTGCAGTGGGCGTCCATTTGTGTGAGTTAGGGTACTGACGTGCTTGCTTTAACAGTGGCTCTAGGAAGATATAAATTCGTTTCTCAATCATGTAATAGTCTCTAGATATAGAGGATGGACACTCTGCCGTCCTCGCTTGTTGCTTCTGTCTCTGGGTTCAAGGCAATGGCTCTAGTCCTGGCTCTCCAGCGAATAGCACACTCATCCTTTTAAGGGCACAAATTGGAAGGGCAAACCTCACTTCTGCTCACATCCCATTGGCCACGCCAAGACATATGCCCACTCCTAGCCACAGTGAGTCTGGGAAATGTAGTCTCTAGCTAGGCAGCCATGTTTCCAGCCGAAACTCTGGAGTATTATTAAATAGGGGATAATTATCAGTCTCTGCCCACAACATTTCCATTTGACAAAAATTTATTGATCATTTTCCCTGTGCGAAGCATGGAAATAGCACAGATAAACATTGGGCATGTTCCCTGCTCAATAGGAGTGTATAACCCAGGGGACAAGATGGGCAAGTAAATCTAATACTTGGAGCCTTGTCCAGGGTAAGGGTTGGTTAAATGAATAATAATAAACACCGATTATTGAGGATTCACTATGCACAGGGCACTTTGCATTCTTGGTCCCATTTAATTATAACAGCCTATGAAGTAGCCCCATTTTCCGGATGAAGTTCAGGGAATTATTCTAAGAGATTCTGGATTTATGGATGGTGTAATCAACTGAGTGGCTACTCTCAATTTGTTTTGTTTTTATCTATCTTTAAATTTGTATACTAATTTAAAAAATTCACTCTTTATGGTACACAGTTCTATGAGTTTTCACAAATGCACAGTCATGTAACCACATTCTGTACCTCAATCAAGATACAGAATCATTGCTCCCTCCCCAAATTCCCTCATACTGCCCTTTTGTAGTCAAACCCTCCCCCACCTTAAACTCCTGGCAACCACTGATCAGTCTTTCATCTCTATAGTTTGCCTTTTCCTGAATGTCATATAATGGAATAAGGTGATATATATATATATATATATAATATATATATGCATATGCATAATGCATTTGAATTCATCCATGCTGTTGTGTGTATCAGTAGTTCATTCCTTTTTATTGCTCAGTAGTATTCTGTTATATGGATGTACCATAGTTTCTTTATCCATTCTCCAGTTGAGGGACATTTTGGTTGTTTCCAATTTCTGACGGTTATGAATAAAGCCCTTATAAGCACCATGTACAGGTGTTTGTGCAAATGTAGGTTCCATTTCATTTGGATAGACACCTAGGAGTGGGCTCGCTGGTTTGAATGGTAATATATGCTTAACTTTATAAGAAATTGCCAAACTGTTTTCCAGGGTGGCTGCAGCATTTTGTATGTCCCCCAGCTAGGTGTGAGGGTTCCAGTTGCTCTGCATCCTTGCTAGCCCTTGGTATTGTCATCTTGTTACTGTTCTTTTTAGTGACTCTAGTAGGTGTGCAGTACTGCTATCAATTTAGAAGGCGTTCTGGCCCTGCTTTTAAACATGAACTTTCTCCTTCAGGCGAATTCATTCTACATAATTCTGCACCACCTTAGATTCTCGCTGTCAGGTTGATCCTGTCCTCCTCTGCTATCTACACGGGTAACAGGAGAGGAGGAATTTTTTTTCCTTTTCATTGTGCTTGGCTAATGCAGCTCTTAGCTTTTCTAAGGAAGAAGTGCCATGAAAAATAAATTTATTCTAGCCCAGAGCTTGAGAAAGATCTGCTTTCAATTAGCCAGCAGCGTATGTTGACCTGTTCAAATTAACAGTCATAACTCACATTGCATTAAGTTAAAAACACGTTTAAATCCATATTTGGATTATTAAAGAAAATTGAATATATCGAGGGCTCCATGCATAAGTAACATTCTCATATTTTCTTAAAGAACAAATGTAGAGAAGGAAAGAAAATTTTCTTCCCAAGGAACTATGTCTACAGTCGATAGCAATGATTCCCAACTGGGCGATGAAGGGGAGAGTGTCAAGGCTATCAAGATTACATGGTGGGGGTGTTCATTACACGTGCACACACCCTCCTTCCCCAGGACTTGGACCTTTCCATAGGCGAGTGTGTGCCCCCTCCTTCAGTTGAGAATTATTGCCATTGTGCATTGCTGAGGGGAGTGGGTTGCAGCTGTTGGCCATGTTGGGGCAGAAAGAAGGTGGAGACCCTTCTCTAATAGTGTAATTCAATGCAGGGATGGCAAAGAGAGCAATAGGACAGTAGTACATGTGATTCTCCCATAGCAACTTCAATCGATTGGCAATGGCTGCCTGCAGAACTGCACAGAGAAAGGTAGAGGTCTTTTCAGGCCCAGAAGGAAAGAGGGCAGTAGTTGATTGGTGATGTCTGCCATGGGCATGAGCCAGGTGATGTGCAGATCAGTACTACATATTTGCTCTCCTTGAAATAAGAATCTTCCAAAGGTGTTTGATTTCATTCTTTCCACAGAATTTATAATTCTGCTTGATGTTGGTAGGGCTTCATCTTGGAAATGGTTTCCCAGGGCTGGAGATAAATTTATAATGCTCTGTCTTTGTGGTTCTCACCTGGAGGTGATTTTGTCCCCTAGGGGTCATTTGGCAATGTCATTTTGGGTTGTCATAACTGGAAGAGTGCTACTGGCTCTGGCGGGGAGAGGGGTGCTACTAAATATCCTATAATGCACAAGATGTCCCCCCACAACAAAGAATTATCATCCCCAAATGTCGATGGTGCTGAGGGTAAGAAACCTGCTCTATCTCCCTTCTTATCAGTACTCCCTGTTTCCAAGGTAGAGCATTTCCTATTTAGATGGCTGGGAGGAGGCTGGTTGGGGTCTTTAGATTACAACAAAGTAAGCCCAGCCTTTTGGGGATTTAAATCATGGTCTGGTCTTCAGTAACCTTACGTAGGGACTAAGGGATGACTTGGAGGGACAAAGGAGTTTTCTAAGAAAAGACAGGTCGGACCAAGGTGAGAAGATGTGCTGCCCTTGGAATCCCTGAGGACTTAGAATCTGTTCTTTATGGGCACAGAGTAGGGACATGGGCAGAAACAGGGCTCTGGATACACTGAGCCCTTTCAGAGAAGACGTTGTGATTTAACAAGCCTCAGGCTCAAATCTTTGGTTATACTTGGCTGTGAAACAAATAACCTAGGCATGGTTTTCTCGACACCGTTTACCACTGGCCCTCTAATTTCCCTGATTTCCTCAAACCTGTCTCCACCCTGCCCTTCTCTGGTCCGTTCTCCACATGGCAGCCATGTGAGCACATGCCCTTCCCCACCCCCAGCCCTACTTACAGCTTTTATGTGACTTCCCATTGCCTTTAGAGTAAAGTTCAGATATTTAATAACATGAGAGATGGTGTATAGAGGTGGTGAGAGCATAGTGGTGAGGAGCCTGGCCTTGAATCCCAGCTCTGCCACTCTCTTGCTGTGTGACTTTGGCCTCAGTTTTTTCATACATAGAACGGAGACGCTCATGCCCTCCCATAATCCCTCACCCCTTATCAGCTCAGTGCACACTGGCCCAGCTTCCAACTGCCAGTCCCTTCATTTCTTTCCCCGAGCCCTCTCTTTGGCCACCTACGCTCGCTTTCCCACTCCTGCTGCGGTCTGGTGCTGGGGAATTAATGCCGTCTGGCAGCAGCCTTCAAGTATTGACTCTGGGGCGTTGGTGTATACATACCCCAGCTCCCTCACCCTTCTGACAGGATAACCGAGGTGTGTGCTCTACACTGACTCGCAGAGTGCCCCGGCAGGATTAAGCTCTGGTGGGTGGTTTGACAATGGGCCTTGATTGAGTGCCTTCCTTTTCCTGTCTCACTTCCCCATTTCTCTACCAGTGTCTCCGGGGATTGCCTCCCAAATAAATATCTCAGGGTCTGCTTCTGGAGGAACCCAGCCTAAGACACTTGCTGCTTCTAGAGCCCCATTTATTCCCTAATAGTGGCAGGCACCGCATTCTGTGTCATAGCTCGTGTAATCATCTCTCCTACTAGATTGAAAAACCCTGTGAGGGCAGGGGCCATGTCTGTCTTGTTCATATCTGTCTTGTTTACCATTGTAGCTCCAGCGTGTAGCAGACATCCAATAAAGATTTGTGGAATGGATGAATAACTAACAGCCTTTTTGGGTCAGCTGGTCTGCATGCAATAAATTAGGGCAGTTGACTGATAACGCTGTGACATTGGGTAGGATGTTATAACAGGGAAGATGCGAGCCGCAGCCTGATCTAGGATCTTATGTTTCATCAAGGGATTGTCCATCTTGTCAGACTGATGGGAGCCATGGAGACGCTGCTCCAGACCTTTGCATAAACAGCAGCCTTGACTTCTGTGTAACTTGAATTGAGCACGTCCCTGGGGCCAGTGGAATTGGGAGTGTTTTGGCATCCTCTCTGCTGAATCTGACCACTATCTTGTTTTTCCTTCTTTATTCATTCGGTTTCCTCTCGTGTGTCACCTGCTTTCTGTCCTGCAGCAGCTTCTCTTTGAATCTGCAGCTTTTCCCCTTTCTCTCTTCTCTTCATTGCACCAAGAGACTCTCTGAAGAAAAGAAATGTCAGAATTACTGTCCCCACAATGTATTTCAGGCTCATTCTGCGCTCAGGTTGTTTCTTGAATGTCTTTGCTTTAGCAGAGAAATAGATTGAAGTTTATGATTGACAACTGTCTCCCTGATTGGAAGGGAGACCCGTACCTGTGTGTGTGTGTGTGTGTGTGTGTGTGTGTGTGTGTCTTTGGAGACTTCTGGAGGAATTGATCAAATCCTGCAGAGTTCAATGTCAGACTCAAAGGTTTCATGTGAGCTAATTAAGCCAGGCCTCTGAACATAATGCTGAGTGACATGGAGCCAACACATCTTAGGATATCAGATTGTGGTGGGTGGGTGATATCTTCCATATGTTGGTGGCTATATAATATCTTTGTTCTATAAATATTAGTGGCTATCACTGAATTAAATGGACAGGATTTTCCCCTTAGTTGTGATGAAGATCTATGATACTCAAGAGACAGTAAACAATAGTTCGTGTATCAGTTAGCTATTGCTGTGTAACAAACAACCTCAAAATCTTAGTGGCATACAACAAACATTTAGTTCTTGCTCACAAGCTTGCAGGCTGGCTCGAGTGGCTCTGTTCCACATGTCTCTTATCCTCCTCCAGAGACTAGCAGGCCAGCCAAGGTGTGTTATTTTCTTGGAATTGGTAGAATTTCAAGAGGGCAAGCCCAGCTGTGCAGCATGTTCCAAGCCCATGCTTGTGACATATCTGCACATATCACATTGGCAAAATCAAGTCACACAGTCAACCCCAAGGTCAAGGGGCAGGGAAGTACATTCTTTTGTGGGACGAACTGCAAAATTACATGGCACAGGGCATGGATCCAGGAAAGGGTGAAGAGTTGGGGCAATAGTTTAATCTATCCCAGTGTGTAGGGCTGGGGTTACAGCATCAGATAGACCTGGATTTCAATCTCACCATTGACTAATTATGACTTGAGCAAATGACTTAGCCTCTTTGAACCTGGGTTTCTCATCCATCTGACAAATGGGTATAATAAGGTATCCATACCTTGGTGTTATTATGACGATTAAATTAAATGATACACATAAGTCTCTTATCAGAGCTGGCATGTGGCAAGGGCTCAGTAAATGGTAGCTGAAAACAAAATTTCTAAATAGTAAACTCCTAGGATGTAGATATGAACTAGACATCTATGCTTGATATTAGCCATCCTGAAAATTACTGCTTCATTTCTCTTCCTGGAACTTCAGGGGCCTGAAGGAGTCTATGAATCTCCAAGTCTGCCTCACTTGGCTCACAATGGATGATCTTAACAGATCTGACCCTTGGAATAGGAAAAGCGTAAGCTTTAGATTGATCAGCAGGAAAACAAACAACAGTAGTCTCTCAGGATAGCAATATTTCAGGGAAGCAAACAGATGGAAGGCCAGATTGTGACTCTACTAGACTCCAAGGAATATATTAGAAAACATTAATGTATTTGTTCAAGTTAAATATTTTAGATTTGTTGGGCTAACAATTGTAAGCAAAATCGTATCCTTTTATTAAAAAACTCAAGTAGCCCGCTGTGCTTAAGTAGCTTTTGCAGTATAAATGAATAATAAGATAATGAATTTTTTTTCTAGTGGTGGTCTCCCTTATTTAGATATTCCAACTCATTGGCAAGAGCTGTTAACCTCAGGAATGCATGCTTACGGAAGCCGCCATAGCAACGGTAATTGCATTCAAGATATGGCCACGTTAGACATTGTAATCCCAAGTTACATATGACTCAACGAAATGAAGACAATAAGGCAGGTGGGAAGTGGAGCTTTTAATACTTTTTATCCAAGGGTTTATATCTCCAATTTCCACACGTTTCCAAGTTCCATTAACAAAAGAAAGAAAAGAGCTTTTATTAAGTGGAATTGGAATGGATTTTTAAAAATAGTGAATCTCCTTTTCTCCAAACTCTTTTGAGATAAAATCTATCTGTACTGTGACGATCGATGAGTGGACTTTATACAAGTGCTATAGAATGTCAGGGCTGGAAGGGGCCAGAGAAATCTTCCATTCCCCCGCCACCTCATTTACAGATGAGAAGGCTCCTCACCCTGGAAATGGGTTTGAGGCTGATTGGGAGGACTTTTGCTCATTAGGCTTGGATTTTTCTGGCAAGCTCTCCTACTTTCTCTTACATCTCATTCAGAGAAGATGTGAAAATTGGTCATTGCAATCATCTCCTTTGAAAAGGAATGCATAGCTCTTCAGAGATGGTGTCCTGATCAGTAGGTGGATTTGGGACTAAACGTGCATAGGCCAAAAAGAAATTCTCGCTCAAGAAGAAAGAATTCAAGCTATGAAAAGACAATGTAAGTCAGTGGTTGAATAGAGTTGAAAATATGACTTTTGGCTTCTCTACCTTCTAAGGAATGCTGTGGAATACTCCACTAGTTGCCTAAACTCCATAGCCATTCTCCACTACTCCTAAGCAGTAAGTGACCCCTATATTGTTTCAGCATCAATATACCGAGGTGAAAAATTGTACTCCCCACTTTCACTTGTGGACAGGAGTGGCTGGTGAAATGTAAGTGGAAGTGTTGGGTGGCACTTATACAAAAATTCTTTAAAGGAGGCCGAGCCATTTTGGGAGATAGGGGCCCTTTGGCCATTTCCTTTTCTTTGGTTCTTCCTGCCTGGAATGTGGAAGTTATAGCTGGGGCTCCAGCAGCCATTTTGTGACCATGAAGCAACCTTGAAGATGAAAGCCACATGCTAAAGGTGGCAGAGAATAAAGATAGAAGGAGCCTGGGTTGTTGGTGACTTTGTAGGGCTGCCATAACAGCCCTGGACTCTTGACCCCTGGACTCATTTTACACAAGAGATAAACAACCTCTACCTTGTTTGAGCTCTAATTATTTTTTATATCTGTTGATATACAGCTAAATCTAACCTTAACTGATATAAAGTTATCAGTTAAATAATAAATAAATCTAAAATAAATAAAAAATAAAACAAACAAATAAATACAAATAGATTAAACAGTTATCACTTATATAATAAATAAGTGTCAAGGAAGAGCACTTATTAGACACCAAGAGAAGGACTATGGGAGTCAATGAGGAGGAGGGGGAGACAGAAGGAGAAATAATGATAACTTTACAATTTGCTGAAATCTTTCATATATCTAATCTCTCATCTAACAACCCTGACATAATCTATCTATCTATCTATATCTATCTATCTATCTATCTATCTATCTATCTATCTATCTATCTATCTCTATTATCTATCATTTCTCTGTCTATCTTGCTGTTCCCATTTTATAGATGAGGACACTGAGACTCAGGGATATTAAGTGCTTGTGTAAAGTCACTAACTGTGTTATTGTTGTTCCCTGCTGTGCCCCAGGGCCTAGCACCATACCTGGTACATAGTGGGAAAGCAATACACATGTTTTGATGAATCAATGCATCTTCTGCTTTCAAGAGATCCTCTTTCCACGACCTCATTGTACCACTTGCCTGACTTCTTAGAAAAGTGATGGGAAGATGGGAGAAAGGAAAGGAGCTTTTATGATGCTGAGAGGTAAGAAGAAGCCTCATTCCTCAGGGCTATAGCCATTGTCAGCTGAGACAGTGCAAGAAGGTAGGCCTTTGATTTCTTCCTGGAAATGCTTCAGGTGAGGCTGGCCCCATCCTTGGCTCAGAAGTGGGAACTCAGTTCAAGTGTGATCAATCAGAGGCTTGCATTCCACTGGCTGCAGCTCCGGGTTCAGGGACGGACGTGTGATACAAATCAGAGCTACTGAGATGCGATGACCCTTGAAATACATCTTCTTTATGAAAACTTGTAAATCCACACCAAGTATAAATAATAGTATAGGGAATCCCTACATACCCATCACCCAGATTCAACAACTTTACTAGTTTGGCCACACTTGTTCTACCTTTTCCCTTATTTCTCTATTTTTGCTAATATTTCTTAAAGCAAACCCAGATATTTGCCATTTTATCCCTAAGTATTTTAGTTGGCATCTCTAAAATATAAAGGCATTTTCTTAGATGACTACTGCAGTGAGACTTTTGCTGAAACTAATGGGAGAGCTACAGGTGTTCCTTTCCCGTGGATTTGAACTTAAAGGGATGGAACCCTGAAAGTATTGGAAGCATTGCATGGAGTCATAGAATAAGTAGCAAAGCCGGAGTCTGAGGATTAAAAAGAAAAGAGTCCTAATGACATGGTTTTGGTTCCTAGATCAAACCTTTCCTGAAGGCCACATCAGTATGTTAAATCAAACAACAAATTCTATATTTTTCTTAAGTTAGTTTGAGTAGGGTTTTTTGTTGTTTACAGCCAAAAAGTCTTCACTGATTCAGAAACAAATAACCTTTCTCCTGAAATGATGGAGTTTTGTCCTACAATAGTTTGTTTTGAAGCCAGACCTTAGCCCAATAGTCCAATAAATAAAAACACATAGATACATAAAAGTAGACCTACTGAGGAAGAAGAAAACCAAACTACCCACTTTTCTCCTTTCAACTCATCTTCTGAGGGAGAAACCTTGACATGGGTTTACTTTCAAATGCAAGTAAGATCGCCTTGCGAGCAGGGTGCTGTGTGTGGATTTTCCCTCTATTCCAGAAGCAGAATTTTCTTTCTATGCTGGTAACACAAGGTTAGAAGCAGCAAATCGTGGGAGCAGGGGAATTTAGCACTAGCCTCCATCTGTTCCCAAGTCACTAGATCTGCGGGGCAAAGTTGGCAGATCCCAGCTTTTAACTTCTCTTTCATGTTTTCACAGCTTCTTAAACTCCCTTCTAAGCTTCTACTATTTCTCCCAATTTGCCCTGATGGCAGGACCAATGTAAAACTGGCGATCATGGATGGGCATTATGAATGCCCTGAATTCATATGCAAAAAAAAATGTTTGTGCATATTCATACACGCATTTTTTCTAGCAGTCATAGCTTTCATTAGGAAATCAAAATGTTCTGAGACCATACAAGCTTAAGACCCAATGCCTTCCAGGTGGTTATTAACTATTAGACTGTTCCCAGTGTTCAGTCTTAAAAGAATTCACCACCCACCTTGAGTGGAGCAGAGGAACCCGCTGAAATCCTAGGTATTGACTAGTTACGTTAACGGAGTGGAGGACAGTGAACTGCCCAACTTACGCCAGAACTTTTTTTTTTATATAATTTTATTTATTTTTTTCCCCCTAAAGCCCCAGCAGATAGTTGTATGTCATAGCTGCACATCCTTCTAGTTGCTGTATGTGGGACGTGGCCTCAGCATGGCCGGAGAAGCGGTGCGTCGGTGCGCGCCAGGGATCCGAACCTGGGCCGCCAGCAGCAGAGCGCGCGCACTTAACCGCTAAGCCACGGGGCCGGCCCCCGCTGTAACTTGTAATCCAGTCGGCTGTGTCCTTGCCCATAGCACTGTCTAAAAGTCGAAAGATCTCGCTTTCAATTGCAATTCTGCTACTTACCTCCTGTGTGAACATGGGCACGTTAGTCAGCCTTTCTGTGGGTTATGGGTTGAATTGTACCCACCCCACCCCATTCATATACTGAAGTCCTAACCCCCAGCACCTCAGAATGTGACCTATTTGGAAATAGGGTCATTACAGGCGTGATTAGTTAAGATGAGGTCATCCTGGAGTAGGGTGGGCCCTGATTCAACTTGACTGGTGTCCTTATAAAAAGAGGAATTTGGACACGGACGCACACAGGGAGAATGCCATGTGAACAGGAAGGCAGAGATCGGGGTGCAGAAACCAAGGAGCACGGAAGATTGCTGGCAAACCCCCAGAAGCTGGGAGAGAGGCGAGGAACAGATGTCCCCCTCAGCCCTCAGAAGGAACCGACCCTGGTGAGACCTTGATCTTGGACTTCTGGCCTCCAGAACTGTGAGACAGCACATGTCTGCTGTTTAAGCCCCCCAGTCTGTGGTCTTTGCTTATGGCAGCGCTAGGAAACTGACGTACTGGGTGAGCAGACGCGGAGCTGCACGGCTGGACTTGCTGTCCAGCTGCAGGGAGTGCGGGCAGCAGACGGCCTCCGGCTGTCAGCCCCGTCAGGGTCAGCCTCAGCCGCAGACAGCCACCTTGGCTGAGGTCATGCCTCTCCCTGGGAAGCTGACATCCGGCATCTGAGCCGGGTAGTAGTATAAAGGCCTGGCCTTTGCAGCCCGACGTGGGACAGCTCCCATGGACGGCTCCAGAGTGCCCTGGGGGCTTGGCTGAAGCTTTGCAGGGCCGGCATCGCAGGCTGACATCTCTCCCTGCCCCATCCTGCTTCCTCTGTCTTCCTTTGACAAGTATTGGTCCCTAGTGAACATCTCGCCCACCAAACTCCATCTTAGTGCCTGCTGTTGGAGACCGCAACGTGTGACATGGGGCCTCGGTTTTCTCATCTGCAACCCCTGGAAGTCCCTGGCATGGCCTTCTGCACGTGGCTGTCAGTGTCTGTCAATGTTGGTGGAAAGCTGAATCTCTGGCCAGTCCCTTCCCCACGCCACCCAAGAAGGAAGTGAGAACCATAACCGGGCTTCCAGCGCGGAGGGAGGAGCATACCAGGAAACGAGGCTGGCCGTTTGTTCCAGGGCTGGTTTACTGGGCATCTGGGGGCTCAGATCACTGCATGTTACCAGTTTTTGTAGGCGGCTACAACCCCCCTGGTGATAGGCTGGACAGGAGGCTTGTACTGCCTCGCTATGAAATCCTCTGCAATTTCCGACAAGAAAATAGTTGAACAGTGTTCCAGAGCGATCCTGCCCTGTCATTAGTCCCCTGTGAGGATTCTGCGTTAGAGCCGGTTGTGCTTTGAGATGCTAAATGTTGAGGATGGGGAGTAATGCAGTGGTTTCCACTTTAGGGGAAGGGAAGTTCTAAGTTCTATAGTTCATTTCATTTTATGGTACATGTATGTGCGTGTGAGAGAGAGAAAGAGAGAGAGAGAGAAATTGCCAGGAGAGAGAGGAATATGTCCATAAATACATGTGCAAGTTTCCCTCACTGTCTTTATGAAGATTCAGTGCCTGGCATGTTAGGCAGTTGGAGAGTCAGATAGAGACAGTAATTTTATCCTCCCCCATGCATGCTAACAAATGCCAATCAAGTACAAAATATATGACTTATTTTGCAGCATTGGCACGTCAATAAGTGTCCAGCTCTCTATTCCTATTAAATTTAGAGGAAATGCCTGTCTTCTAAAAGCTTAATCACCTGTGGATATGTTTTAGAGACTTCATAACAAACAGTGAATCTGGAAAAGCTTTCTTCATTTCCTTTCTCTCAGTCCCGGCTCTGTTGGAGGGGCCCTCGACAGCCTCTTGGTTTCTCCTGGTGTGTGTGGTTTGTGCCACCTCTCCCCCTTTCCCTCACTCTTAATTCAGCAATCTCAGATGGTGGTATCATGTCATACCCATTTGGGGAGAATTGCTCCTTGAACGCTTTCTAATTAAGTCTTCTAGAAAAATGACATTTAATTATGGAGGGAGGTTTTCTTTTGGTCCCAAAGACAGCAAACATTTCAATCAAATTGGTACAGTCTTTGTACTTTTTTCTCTCCCTTTTTCTTGCCTAGTGAGACGTTGAAAAAAAAATCCATAAAGAAGCTACATATATTGTGTGTTTACTTGATTTTTTTGACAGGCTTCCAGTGGGCCGTGAAGCCTCAGGCTCATTTCTCAGGTTCAGGCTTCAATCAGATAAATAGATTTGATTAAACATCCTTTTAAACTCGTTATCAGCTCAGCAATGACTCCTTTCAAAATGACCTTTCGTGTTGCCTGATTGGTGGTCTTTGTTCGTGGTGGGTCCCACCGGGGATCCTTGGGTGACACTCAAGGGGAAAGCTGGGTCCGGGGAGTCAAGTGGCTTTGGCACCATTTATGAGAGCTAGGCTCAATTTTGAGACTCATTTTAGAGGTGGAGGGTGGCAATAGTCATTTCCCAAGATCTAAAATCTCAGGTTTTGAAGGCTGACACACCTGGGCTGGAATCTCAGCTGTCCCTTTGCCAGTGGCGTGGCCTTCTTGAGGCTCAGACTTCTGATCTGCAACATGGGCTGAATAATTCCTCCCCTGGGGTGGTAGCAGGAATGCAGCGAGTCCATGCGTGTGAATGCTCTTAGCACAGTTAACCCTTGTCGCAGGTCAGGTTCCTCGGGACACAGACTCTGAGATGGAGATTAGCATGCAGGGTGTTTATGGAGGAGAGTTCTTGGGATTAACACCAGTGGAAGGGAGGGGACGCAAGCAGGAGAGAGCATAGGGAGAGGTCGAGCTGCAATGGGGGCCAAGGATTGCTCCAGCTGAGCCCACAGGGAGCCTGGAGCTAGGATGGCCAAGATGACCAGGTCCATATACTCCACATCGACCAATCGCTGGTATGGGCCACCCCAGGCCGCCTGTGACCTTGGAGGTGACTCTGCAGCTGGGGCGGCACGTCGTTCCTTGAAGGAGGATCTAGAGAGTACATCACTGCGTCCACCACAATCCTCAGTAGATGCTGGCTGCTCTTGTTATTAATGGGTCTGGACTAGAAGGAAATTTGACCCTTTGAATGTTTTTTGCTTCTGTAAGATGCAGAGCTCTGCCCTAGCTGGACACTGCATCACAGCCATCAATTTAGTCATTGATTTAACACATTTGCTTTGAGCTGCTCCTGCAAGGTGCCAGGTACCATGCTGGGGGCGCTGGGACACATCCCTTGTCCTCGTGTGTCTCACATTCAAGATGAGGGTCTTATGTTCTGCAGGGTTAATTCATACGATGGGTGGACCAGGATAATTCCATGCTACAGGGAAGGAAACAAGCTCCAAACACACACACAGACACAAACACACACAGATACACAGCATCAAGGGTTGTTGTGAGGTATGTCAGCTGGGTCCTCGAAGAAGCAGACACTGAGATAGAGTTAGGGGTGCAAGAGGTTTATTGGGGGTTACTGCCTGGGAAAGATAAAGGGGGAGGCAACAGGACTGGGCAGGGAGAGCCTTCGGGCCGTGATGCAGATCTGACCAAGTCTTGGCCAACCCAATGGGAGGGTCTGGAGTAAAGATCGCCCACTGGAGGAACCCCATGTCGGACAGAAACGGCCAGGCCCTGGTACCCCTGCCCTGCTCAGTCATTGGCTGGGGGCCGCCTGGGAAGAAAGTGGCCTCGGCTCTGATGCTGCGGCAGATCCTGAAGGTTCTCTTAGTTGAAGGAAATTCTTTCTTGAAGGAAAATCTGAGCAGCACATCTCCACGGTTGCCACCGAGGATTCAAGGAGAATGTGTATGTAGATGGGGGCCAGCACAGAGCAGGTGAGGCTACTGGTTTCGGAAGTGCAGTGACGGATAGGAGAGTGTGAAGGGTCCTGCGGCTATAGGGGCTCTGGTCGTGCTAACACCATCACTCTCTCAATGGCTTGAGTGTTTGTTACAGGCCAACCACGGTACTAGGCAATTTACACGCATGATCCCCACGAATCCTTACACAACTCTCTGAATTAGAATTCCCATCACACTGATGAGGAAAATGAGGCCCACAGGGGAAGGTCGCTTGCCCAAGTCACACGGAAAATGAGTCCACGCTCCTGAACTGGGAACTCTACTCTGACCGCAGCCCTGGCTGTCACGGAGCAGAGATAAAGGCCTCGGAAAATCATCCAAGCAGAAAAACAAGATCTGAGAGTGCACTATTGATTATCTGGGCTGATGGCAAAAATGGCGAACAGCCTGATTTGCTGGAAGGTGGCGGGCCTCAGTGACCCCTGGGAGGCTGTAAGGCCTGCGTGTCTCACTGGGACCCTAAAACCACTTTGCAGATGAAGTCAATAGAAACGAGGGGAAAAAGGCATGGAGAGGTGTTGGGGACAGAGCCTTAGAAAGCTGTGTGTGTGTGTGTGTGTGTGTGTGTGTGTGTGTGTGTGAGCCTCTAAGGAGAACGCCAATTAGACTGTCTTTTTACCTCCCCAGTTACACTGAGCAGGAAAAAGTCTCTTCCAGATAAAGATGGCTGGAAATGCCCTGGGGCCAGCGTTTGGGAATGTACTCAGCTCTTTCCTGTCAGAGTCGGGGTTTCACAGGTGGGGCAGCCCGCTGTCACCGCCATGGCAGCCGAGGCTAATTGCTTTTTGAATCTGTGCCTGGCAGAGTCTGGGATGGAGAACAACACCTGCCAAAGATTAGGCGCCCAGAATTTGGGAGTAACTAGGGGCTGAGGCAGAGATGAGGGGTGTGGGGACCCAGCCTGACTTCATGGCCTCCTGTCCCTGGTCTTGCCCATTCTCCCTTAGTTCTCCATGTGAGATTATCTCTCAGCTCTGACCTGCCTGTCATCCACCTTGCTCAAATACCTTAAATGGCTCCCCATTGCTTATAGGATGAAATTCAAACTACTCAGTGGGGCCAGCCCTACCCTACTTTATTACTCATACTGAGCTGTTCTCATTCTCTAAACATGCCTTGCTCTTTACTTGCCTCCTTGCCTTTGATAGGGCTGTTCCTTCTGCCTGGAATGACTTTTACCCTTTTCTCTGCCAAACTCCTACACATCCTTCAAAGCCCATCTCAAATTCACCTTGACTTTGACTCCTTTAGCCTAGGATTTCTCATTTGGGACTGAATAATTCTTTGTTGTAGGGATTGTCCTGGGCATTGTAGGATGTTGAGCAGCATCCCTGGCCTCTACCCACTAGATGCTAGTAGCATCCACCCCTGCCAGTTTTGACAACTAAAAATGCCTCCAGATATCAGGCTGGGACTCTGTCTTGTTTTAGCTCGGTGGCCTCAGCTCCTCATATTGGACTTGGCGTATAGTAAGTGCTGCATGAATATTTGTTGAACACTTGAAGAACTATGACCTGGATTAAGGGACAGCAGTGGTCTAGAAATGTGTTTCTCCATAAAGCCAGGGACAATTAATTTCCCGTGTGGTCATAACAGTGACCACCTCATGGAGCTGTGAGGGTTGAGTGACTTAAAAGATTTAAAACTCAGAATAGGGCCTGACACATAGTAGGTGCATAATGTATGTTAACTACTGGCGCTATTGTTATTTTTCTTACTCTTCAGAGCTCTCTTTCAGAAAAGCTGGTAATTTGAGGGTCACGAATGGCAGGCATAAGATGCACACTGTGGGGGGATCCCCCTTGAGGCTGGACACATATGAATTTAGGCTACTTAAAGAAATTCTTCCTTATAAAGTGAGTTGTAAATAGATACTGTGCCAAGAGATAATACACAGACACCGTATTTAAGGGTGAGGACTCTGGGCCAGACGGCCTGGGTTGGAATCTTGAATTCATTACTTGGCATCAGTTTTCTCATCTGTAAAATGGGGATAATAATAGTGTCTACCTTATAGCGTTACTGTGAGGGTGAAATGAATTAACGTATGTCAAATGACACTTAGTAAAACTCTCTAAGTCTTAAGTATCACCGTCATCATCATCATTATTATTTTTAGATGTATTCTTGAATGATGGCTCCAAAATGGATCTTCCTCTAGGGGAAGCTGGCATGTTTGAGTGGTATAGGCATGCTGCTGTTCCCTATTTAAATCCCAGGCAGACATGACTAGTGGATCTTGTAGCACTTTTCCCTTTGAGCCACAGAATCCTTCTCCAGGCAGCCACCAGCAATAGGTCAGTGTGTGCACACAATAGGAAACCTGCTTTGATTATCCCTGGGGGGCTCCTTTAAGTACTGTTCTAAGTACTGAGGGGGCCGGAGGTACACTGGACCATGGGGTCAATGATATGAAGAATCGTTTCCCTGGACCTCAGGGTTCGACTTGCTACTGCCCTCCTCTCACCATTGCGCTGGGCCACTGTGACCCAAAACCTCTCCAAAACGTCAGTGCCAGGTCCTAGGGAAGCCAGCATGACAAGCTCCCTTGGGGAGCCCAACCGCTGGAGAAAAGTGGGGCCCGAATCCATGTACACAGTGCCCTCGATCAGAGCTACTCAAAGTGTTGTCCATGCACCAGTGCTGGTCCACAGACTGTTATGGGTCTGTGACGGGATAAGTACAGAAACTGAGAATATGTTAGTTTCCTGGGACTACTGTAGCAAATTACCACTAACTGGGGGGCTTAAAATAAAACTGATTCTCTCACAGATCTAGAGGCCAGAGTCCAAAATCAAAGTGTTGGCAGAGCGATGCTCCCTCTGACACTCTGGTTAGAATCCCTCCTTGTCTCTCCCAGTTTCTGGTGGTCTCCAGCAGTTCTTGTGTTCCTTGGCTTGTAGACGCATCACTCCAATCTCTGCCTCTGTCATCACATGATCTTCCCCGTGTGTATCTGTGTGTGTCTTCTCTTCTCTTTTTTTTAGATTTTCCAAAAATGTATTTTTATTTTTTTCTTTCAGTTTTCTTGAGATGTAATTGACATACAGCACTATATAAGTTTAAGGTGTACAGCATAATGACTTGACTTACATATATTGTGAAATGTTTACCACAATAAGTTTAGTTAGCATCCATCATCCTTCTAATGCAGTCTGTCTTGGTCTCTGGTAGAGGGAGTACTTCAGCCTCACCTCTGTCTTCTGGAATTTTCTTAGTGGTGTCTTGTCCATGAATAGTTGGTAGTTGTTCTTGTGAGGGGGAGCGAAGTCAGGAATGACCTGTGTTGCTATCTTGGTGACCTCACTCCTCCTCTTCTTACAATGACACCCATCATTGGACTTGGGGCCACCCTAATCAATATGACTTCATCTTAATTGATTACATCTGCAAAGACTGTTTCCAAATAAGGTCACATTCTGACGTTCCAGGTGGACAGGCATTTTGGCTGAGGGGGACACTATTCAACCCAATGCAGAGAGTAAGCATTTCTAGGCTACTCTTGGAGGAGCATTGTCTTTGATGCTTCTGCCCTGTGTCACCTCAACTGCATGGATGCAGAGGGGGCAAGAAGGCTCCCCCTGGAAGGTGAGTGGTGGTGTTGTTTGGGGAGCCACGTTGGACCTCCAGCCCAATCGCAGAGAGCAGATGGCTCCCCGCATGATTGTGTGCTGAACAAATGAAGCCCGTCCCAGGACAGCGGAGAGCTTCAGCCAACTTCGTGCTGAGCTTGTGCCCACTCACACATCTCATAATCTTCGTGGCTCACGCATCCCTAACGCCTTCTAAATCAAAGGCTCCTAATGAATCTGTATGTTCTGTGAGTTGGGTTTGTTTGCTTAGGTGTTTGGTTTTTTCTTTTTTATCCTAATGGACAATTTTCTAAGGAAAGCATAGAGTCACGGCATGTGGTAAAAGCATGCATTAAGGAGAAGCCAGAATAAACAGAATTTGTGGGATCCCTAGATATTCTTTCCTGGGAATAGCTCATAACTGTTCATGAACTTGCATAAGTTTGCCTGACAGCAGAGGGGTCTCTGAGAGAATGCCTAGGACAGCTCCGTAGACGTGACTGAGAGATTCACTTTTCTTCTCTGCCAGCCCTGTCTTCTCGTGAGAGCACCCAGCCTGTAAGCAAAAGGGTAATTTTCCAAGTAGCTTGCATAACGTTGTTGATGGTGCTGGTAGTAATTAGCTCTATTTTCTGAGCACCTGCTGTGAGCCGGGTGCTCTGTAAATTTTAAACCAACTTTGCGAGGTGTGTATTTCTATCATCCATTTTTCAGAGGAGGAAACTGAGGGTCAGAGAGGTGAAATGATTTGTTTCAAGTCACAAAAGAAGCCGTTGCCTGAGCCAGGGTTGGAACACATGCCTCTGAGTGACCCACTTGTGTCCACAGGGAGCATTGCCCAGAATCTGGGAGAGTCATCTGAGTGACCCTCCCTGAAGAAATTTAAAATTGGCTGCTGTGTTCTTCCGTGAAAGGAGCTGTGATTTACTGGGCTGGATCAGACCTGCGTTTCAATTCTGGCTAAGCCACTTACTAGCTCTCCTGGTCCTGGGGGCTCAGCCCTACAGGCTGCACTTCCCAGACTTCCTTGTCAGCTGGCTTCCTGCTGGGTCTGGCCAACAGGAGGATCTGGTCTTACTCTAGAAGGTGGGAGGAGGGGAGACACCAGGGTCTTTCTCCCCCTCCCTCTCTGCCTCTGGCAGTTTTGCTAACTTCTCCAAAGTTCCAGCTTCCATCCAGGGACCCTGGCCCCGGGGTTCCAGGAATACCCCCTCCTCCCTCCCTCCCTCCAGCCTAGGGGTAGAGCATCTTTCTGCTCTCCCTAATCTCTGGATGGCCTCACCATTCCTGTTCCCTCCTCTCCTATGTAACCAGTTCCCTGCGTTAAATTCTCTCTGTTGGAAATACTTGAAATGGTTTCTAACTTCTTATTAGATCCTGACTGAGACACCAGCTAAGTGACTTCCCTTCTCTGAGCCTTGGTTTCTCTATCTGTAAAATAGGGATGATAATAGTACCAAGCACCCAACGTATTTGTGGGGATTAAATGCGAATTTTAGTTAAACCTTGGGCTCAGTTTCTGGCATATAATAAGAAAGGTTTTCCCAGCTTGGAGACCCTATGCATGAGTTTCTCTCAGCAATTTCAGCAGCATATTTAATTCCATAGTTAGTCACAGAGCCTTATTTTGTTTTTCTTTTCTGAAAAGCATTGGTTCTAGATAAGCATATTAATGAATATCACCAGAAAAATACATTCCAGTGACTAAGACTGGGAACTTGATCTAACAGCCTCTGGCCCTCTCTCTTCCTTCCCTCTTCTGCCTCTAGGAGTGGGAAGCCAGCATTTTTTCTCACCACCATGCAGAGCCAGGTGGATGCAGAGAAAATGCTGACCATGCAGAATTTCTTGGGGCTCTTGAAAGCTTTTGTGTCATCGTGAAACATAAGTTCATCTTATAGATCTGTCTTTCATAGAAACTTCAGTTACTGATGCCAAGTGTCAACATATCAGATTGTTGGCTAATTTTAGCCTTCTCGCTGATGGTCTCCCAGACATGTAATTAACACCCCAGTTGGGCAGAGATTCAGGCACTTGTCTATTTGCTTTATGATTGCGAGGCCTTGACCTTTAGTACTCAGGTTCAAAGTATGAAAGTGTTACCTACTCGTGCCATTTGGATGTCTCCAATCCTCCACACTTCCGGGGCCGCTTGTCCCTTTAAAATCAAAATCAAAACAGTCCAAGCTCCATCCATGTATTATGGGAATTCCAATGCCTTCTTGGGTATATCTGAGAATTCTCAGAGGGCTTCTGTGCTCTTGATCACTTCTTGTTTGGAATTCTAGATGGCTCCGTGAGCTGTCTTGCCTCCTGAAACTGTTGTCTTCTCTTTGTCTTGCTTTGAACACAGTCCCTCACTTCTGCGCCTCAAAGAATTACCAAAGTAGGCAAGTTGTGCGTGGCAGACTTTACTGAAGGTTTGGGGATGGCTGAGCTGGACCACCGCTCAAGACAAAACAGGAAACAGGTTAAAATTTAACGTCCAACATTGTAAATTTCCTCAGCCACCCCACTACAGGGACTGTCTCAATTGTCTTTCTTCCTGGGTTCCCACCTGCTGCCGTGTTGCTCAGGTTCCTTGCTCCTGGATCTCTCTTCTCACCTTCTCTCATTTCGTCTGCCTCTTACCCTCCAAACTCCAAATTCATGCTACTTTTGAATTGATGGTGAACAGCATTTCTTTCCTGCTAGAATTCCTCGTAGGCATAGAGCTGTCTTTGTGGAGAAGATTAATTTGATGAGTGTTTGGGGAGAGGATGAGCTTTCTGCCCTCGTATCCGAGGGCTCACTCCAAAGCTTTGAAGACCGCGATGGGGGGAGAGATGGTAGGAGGAGAAGAGATGAGTCAGCATATGGAGAGGGCATGGGGCAGTTGAAGACCCAAGTGGAAGCCCAATAAATCTTTTCAGATGGGTGATGTCCACCAACCATTGCTCACATTGCTGTGGTGTACAGCTCGTCTTTGTGTCCCCTGTGCAATATTCAGTTAAAGATGACATCGTTAATTAATTCTTGCTGTGGGTAGATTCTTTTGAGGATTTGAAGAGGTAATGAGGCTGCCTGTGCTGTATATAAAGCTCATGTATCTGAGGAAGCACCAATGGCACTAGAAAATACACTCTGAGGAGTTTGGGGTTTATTCCAGGAGCAATAGGGAGCCACCGAAGGTAGTGTTAAGTAAGAGCAAGATTTGTACAGAGGGGAAGGGTCTGATATTCCAGTAAGACGAGGCTTTGAGTTAAGACATGGAGATGGGGATTTTACATGGAGATGGGGGTTTTAAAGATGCCGGTTGGTTTGGGGACTGGTGGGATTTCAAGGGGAGACGTGGCCAGGATTGCCTTCTGGTTTGCCTCCAGCAGCGCTCTATCCTAATTGCACACACACACTTTCACACTCGGTATTTGAGCCTGATTATCTTGGAAACTCCCACAGTGCACATAGTAGGTGTTAATTAAAATTTTGGTGAGTCAGACTGAACTTGGCAAGTCACTTGACCTTGATGGCTCTATGTTTCAGTTTCTCCATTTGTGAAACAAAAGGTTTAGTCTGGTGCGCTCACAGCTCTGAGCCTCTCAGTGGGATTTAGAACCCTGCTTCTTTTCATGGACAGCATTTCCCAGGGAGACCCGTATTTGGGAGGAAAGCTGGACTGGAAGACTGAAGATCTCACCCAACTCTGAGGTTTGGATTTATAGCTGCCTCTAACATTTATCAAGCATCTGTCAGCACCAGAGACTGTTCTCAGGCCGTATAGGGGCTATCTCACGAAATCTTCACAACAATCCCATGAGGAAAGGTACCATTAGTAGCCCCATTTTACAGATGAGGAAACCAAGGCTCAGAGAGTCAGGTGGCTTGCCTAAGGTCACACAGCCAGGGTGTAGCAGAGCTGGGATTCGAACACAGTCCCCTTGACCCCTAAAACCAGCCCTGACCGTCTGCTTTGATGTTCAGATTCTTGCTTTATTATTATTTTTTTAAAGTTTTTTTTCAGTTTTTATTTTTGTTTTAACCCCTAAATACCTCAGTGTGTGTATGCCAAGAAGAAGGATACTCTCTTACATAACCATAGTTCAGTTTTCTAAGTCAGGAAATCCAACATCTCTACATTATAATCTAATCCACAGACCATTTTCAAATTTTGTCAACTGTCCTGTAATGTCCTTTTACTCTCTGTCCAGGATCCGGTCTGGGATTCTGCATTACACTGAGCTGTCACGTCTCCTTGGCCTCCTTTAATCTAGAACAGCTCCTTAGCCCTTCCCGGTTTCTTGACTTTGACATCTTCGAGGACTTCAGGCCTATTATTTTGTAGAATGGCCCTCAGTTTGGGCTTCCCTGATGCCTCACTGTGATGGAATCAGGCTGTGTACTTCCGGCAGGGCTAAAGCAGAAGTGATGCCACATTCTCCTCGGTGCATCGTCTCAGGAGGTGCCTGCTGTCGGTCTGTCCTGGTCCTGGTGGGGTTCACTTTGATCACTTGGTCAACATGGTCAACACGTTGCTCCCCTGTAAGGTTACTTTCCCCTTTGTAATTAACAAGTAAGTTGCAGGGAGATGCTTTGAGACTATGTAAATATCTTTCTACTCATCAAACTTCCACTCTTTAGTCTTAGCATCCACGGAAGGTTTTCGAACTCCACCAATCCTTTTACATTTCTTCCTTGGTGTTCTCCTGTAAGGAAGAGTTCCCTTTCCTCCCACCTATTCATTTATTCACCTTTACTTACACTGACGTGGGCTCACGGAGCCATCATGGTCTTTATGCATTTTGATCTCCCACTGGTTGTTTTCCCAGATGAGCTGTCACCTCCTCATTTGTTCCCAGCGTGCATTCAGCTCCCTTTTTCACCCTTAGAAAATCCAAAGGCCTCCACTGTCCAGAAATAGTCGGTTTTAGCTAGAAAGGAACGAATTCCCAGACTCCTGCCCTAGAAGGAGGAAGGAGAGGCGCGAACGTTGGGGGATTTTTCGGAACCATCACCAAACCGCAGGGAAGCTTGGGCTGGTCCAAAACTTCGAGGAGCCAGACCACTGACACTCTTCTCCCCCAGCATGTCGCTGTCACTCAGGATGCACGGTGGGGCGGGGGGAGGTGGCCACCCAACTGCGGTTTCCTGGTAGTGGCCACCTCTGTATGCCAGTCTCTCCTTCCGCCATCCTTGGTGGTGGAACTGTGGGTGCCTCTTCAAGGGACACAAAGGTTTGTGAGCTTCCCAGGGAAACCTAGCAGGGCCGTTTCAGACCCATCCCGCCGGCTTTCCTTTTTAAAGATTCATTCCAGGTGAGGATCAGTCGTCTTGATCCTGTTCGGCTTGCTTCCTTGCCATAGTATTCGTCACGTGTTTAACATCTTTTTCTTTCCCTCCGTCCTCCCTTCTTTCTTCCCTCCTCCTCCCTCCATTCTTCTTTCCTTCCTTCCTTCCCTCTCTCCCTCTTTTCCTTCCTCTCTCCCCCTCCCTCCCTCCCTCCTTTCAACAAATCAATCCTCTTGAACACCTACTGTGTGTTCATGTGTGAACAAGACAGACACAACGTGCCCTCAAGCTCTCCTATGGGAAACATCCATTAAAAAATTTCACAATTAGATATATGATCACAAACCTTGATCAGTGCTGCCACAGAATGTCAGAATAGGAAAGTACCCACTCATTTTACAAATGAAGAAACCAAGGCGCAGATCCCACAGCTGCCCAAGTCGGGGAGGGTCTAGGACTCAGGTCTCCTGATGCCCACCCCTGCCCTCCATCACTCAACCCAAGTCCAGGTGGTGAATTACAACCCTCACCAGTGGCTCTGCCTGAGCCAAGCATGGGGCTTGCTCTCAGGCTAATTCATGATGCCCTTCTTGTATGGGAGAAACCACCAGGAGTTGTGGGAGATCAAATATTTACCTTCTCAACAAAGCAAAGTAAGCTTAAGTAAAATGTGGACATCTGTCTCCTGTGTAAAAATAAGGCCCGTGAGGGTGTGACATCAGGAGGAGGTGGCTCTGCAGTGCCTGTCTCATTGTCCCTGTCACTTCTTTCTGCTTCGCTCTCTATTTCTCTGGTTCTGTCTTTATTCTGTCTCTGACAGCCTCTCTGCTTTGCTCTGTCTCCATCTCTGTTTCTGCCAGTGTTTGTCTCTTTTGGTCTCTCTGGATGTCTCTCGATCTCAGTCTCTTTCTGTCTCCCCTCTCATCACCCCCCAGCCTCCAGCTCTGTGCTCCAGCCAGGCCCAATCACTTGAAGATCCCCCAAAGGCCACCTGCTCCCACCCTCACAGCTGCTGCACATGTTCCGTTTCCAGGAGCACTGATACCTGTGTCCCCTCACTGGATTTCTGCCTACCTTATTCACCCTTCAGGTCTGAGCTTAAATGTCACCTTATACTTTGAGCAGCCTAGGCTCCACGAGGACAGAGATTTTTGAGTCTTTCCTTCACTGCTGTATTCTTGGAACTTTTTGATGGGATTTGTATGACAATAACTTATTTACGTTTCATTAATTGCATCTATCCCTGGTCCATAGCAAGAAAATATTCGTTGGGTAAGTAAGTGAATAAATAAGAGGCCCTCCTGGATCCCCCCAATCTGGGTCTGTGCCCCCACAGCGTCTGGTACTATTGCCATCATTGTCCTTACCTCTATTATAATTGCTTAGTGTATTGGTTAGGCTACTGTCGCAATCTCAACAATAATTCAGAGGTGACTGGTCTAGGTCAACAGGTGGTCCTTACAGTTATTCGTGAACCCATTGACCTGTGCTGACAGTGGCTCTGCCATCTTTAACACACAGCAACAGGAGTTAAAGAGCATAGAGGAGCAGACCTGGGGGGTTTCATGGGCCACCCCTGGAAGCGACAAGAATGGCTTCTGCTCACATTCTCTTGGCCAGAATTCAGATGTGTGGCTACATCTAACTGCAAAGGAGGCTGAGAAATGTAGTCCAGTGTGTGCCCTGGAGATGGGGAGAATGTGTTTGGTGGATAGCTGGCAGCCTTGGCCACATCTGGTTACTTGTTTGAATCCCTCACTGGGCTATAAGCCCTATGAGGATGGGGAATATCTCTGTCCTGGTCATTCTTGTGTCTCTAGTAGCTAACCCACTGCCTGACTCACTGTAGACCAGCGGTTCCCAAACCTGGCTGCACATTGGAATCATCCAGGGGTATTTATTTATTTATTTATTTATTGTGAGGAGGATCAGCCCCGAGCTAACATCTGTCGCCAATCCTCCTCTTTTTGCTGGGGAAGACTGGCCCTGGGCTAACATCCGTGCCCATCTTCCTCCATTTTATATGGGACGCTGCCACAGCATGGCTTGACAAGCGGTGCGTCGGTGCACACCCGGGATCTGAATCCCAGGCCACCGCAGTGGAATGTGCACATTTAACCACTAGGCCACCAGGCCGGCCCCCATCCAGTGATATTTAAAACATCCTAATGCCTGGCTTCCACTCCTGAATGTTCTGATGTAATTGGTATGGTGTATGTCTGGGCACTTGGATTTTTAAGCTTCCTAGGTGATTCTAATGTGTAGAAAGATTAAGGAACACCGCCATCAATGCTGAGCAAATGAGTGAATATTTGAATGAATGAGTGACCAGATCTGCACTAGGTGTTGATACTCTGTGCCTGTGGTTACAAACTGATGTCTTGGGAGATGACATGTTTTGTTTGGCTTGTATGGGGCTTAAATCTTTTCTTTTTTTAAATTATGTCAATTACCAAGATTTAAAAGCTGGAAGATATCATGTAACACTTTTTCCACATAACACTTTGGACTTTTGGTCTCTCTTAAAAAATTCAGATGATCTGGCAACACTGGGATCCTTGAGATGGGCATATGCTCTCCCCTTTGCCATAGTCCCCACCACTCCCTTATGTTCACCTCCCACCTCCTTCACCCATTTGTTGCCTACCTGGAGCTTAAAGGCATTTATATTTGATTCTCTTGGTTTAAGTAACCTTCTGTATGTTATCTCAAGAATTCCTATTTATCCCAGAGAGAGCGAGAGAGAGAGAGAGTGATGTGTTCTCAAGGACATTCTAGGTCAGGCATTTTTCCTGCCTCTGTCTTCAAACCATTTGATCCAACAGCCCTCAGCCCCACCCACTGAGAACAGAAATATATTTTGTCTATGTCATCAGTGCTCTGGGGTGGGCAGAGGGCCTAGTGGGACAAGTACTGAGCTGGGAGTTAGAATACCCGGGCATTCTCCTTGGCTTTGCACTACCTCACTCAGTAATCTTAGAGACAGGGCATTTCTCTTTCCTGGGCTTTTCTCTTTCCAGCTCTCTCATCTGTAAAAGGAGGCAGTTTACTCAATAATCTTTCAGTTTCCTTCCTACTGTCAGACTCAGGCAATCAGTCCCCATTTTAAAGAGTCTAGAGGCTTTTCCCTTTGAAAAGGGCCATTTCCGAGCTAGAAATCTGCTTAGTTCATGACTCGCCCCTGAAATGAAGCTGCTGACAGGTCTTTTCTTGATAGAAATCAGCCATTTCCCAATGCTGCATCCAGCCACGCAAAGCTATATGGCAATTAATTAAATCAGTAAATAAATTATCGTCATACAAATCCCATTAACAGGTGCAAAAGGGGAGATTACATCTTTTAGGAACAAATTTAAAAATTAATATATGGCATCTTTTGAGGAAGGGCTTCTTTTTTATCTCTCAACCAGACTGATAATTTCTTCTAAGAGATATGTTAAAAACCCAGGAATCTTACCAAAGTGTCCAGATGTCTGTGGCGGCAGGACAGTCTCACGATGGGGTGCTTAATCATGCATTCTTGTCTGGTCAGTGTTGAGGTAGTTGTGCATGCAAAGTGCTTTCTGAAGGAAGGGGGCCTCCTTTCTCCTTCACCCTGAAGGTGAAGGAGGTAGCTTGGAGGTAGATGTTGCTCTCTCATCAGCATGGAGAACCACTGCATGAACATCTATCACCAGCCTCATACTGCTGCAATTTTATCTTTTCAGAATGTGCCTAAACTAGACAAAGACCAAAAATAATAATGTAGTGGACTTTGTAGTTGCATCACTGTATTACTCTTGGTTTCCCAGATGTAGATCCCAAGTCAGGATTCAAGTGTAAGTGGTTTATTTGGGAGGTGGTCCCCGGAAACACCGGGAGGGGAGAGGAGACATGAGAAAGGAAGAGAAAGGAGCCAAAAAAGGATAAATCACCAAGCCAGTTATTACTCTGGGCAACTGAAGCTTCACCCCATTAGAAAACTCTGGGATCTGCTACAGAGCATGCACCTCAGTTGATCTACCTAAGGGGCAAGGGAGTTGGGGTATTTACACACCTACCTCTATTATCATTGTTGAAGGTCGCTCCATGGGGATGTTAATTCCCTGATACTTCTCCCTGCCATGAGCAAGGGTAGAGGGGCGTGTAGGGTGCATTCTAATGGTAAGGCCTGAGAGGAGATGGGTGGGGCACAAGAGTGTATGATGCAATCCACAATATCCAACCTTCCTTCTTTTGACAAGTGTCCCGACTTTCATTCCACACTGTTCTATTCAGCCTTTGGAGGAAGCTACATCTACCCCCACTCTGGGATCTAGGAATGGGAACCCATAGCTCAGGCCTAAACTCATTATCATAATCCTACCCCCTGGCCACAGTTATTGGCTCAGGGGAGCACATGGGGGCAATTCAGGCTAATGAGAATCTGGGGGATGCTGGGAAAGATTTCCCACTCTTCTGAGAGGGCTTCCAAAGTTGACCTTCTCTCCCCCTGTCTGGACTTGGGGAATAAAACACACAGCCTTGGGAGTTGTCGGGCACCATCTTGAGATGGAAGGAGGAGGAAGCCGGCATCTTGGAAGACAGGGAGAAGAAACAAAACCTGCACCTTGGTCTCACCGTTGCACTGCTGAATCAAGTTGTCCTTGACACTTAGCCTTCTTAGGACTTCTGGTTATTTGAGCCAATGAATCACTGTATTATTTAAGCCAGTTTGAGTTGAGTTTTTTGTTGCTTGCAACTGCATACTCCCTACGTGATTCACATGAGAATACTGAGCTTGGGCTAAGGGGAAGAAAGTGAGGACACAGGCTTTCCATGTGCTGTTGGGTGGATGCTGAAATGATAGGACTATTCTGGAAGCCATATTAATAGCAGGCAGCACAGTGCTGGGACGGTGAGCTTACCCTTTGGAGGCAGACAGATCTGGATTTTATTCCTGCCTCTGCCAGTTTTTAGTTGTGTGACATTGAGAGGTTATATACCTCTCTGAGCCTCAGTTTCCCCATCTATAGAATGAGGAATAATAAAAATATCAGCCTGATAGGAGTGTTCAGAAGGTAAAGGAATGCAAGGCCTGGCATGAAGTCCATGCTCAATAATAATAAATGCCGATGATCACTCCTGGCATGGAGAGAAAATGTGGCCACAAGGATCGGAAGTCTCAGAATGTACAAACTTCTTGACTCAGCAAATTGGCCTTCTAGGAATTTCCTGTCAATAAATAATCAGATAAGTGCCTAAAGATATGTGTATGAGAATTTTCTTTGCACTGTTGTTTAAATTGGCCAAAAATTGGAAACGATGTAAATGTTCAACAATAGGGTCTCTGTTATACCAATTATGGTACAACTATGTATGTAATAGATACATATTACATATGTGTATGTAATATATTGGGGTCATGAAAATGATGATGTGTACTGTAGTATTATGACAGACAAGGATACTCTTTGCATATTAAGTGAACAAAACTGGGTTTTAAAGCAGTAAGTGAAGATTGGGGCTGCTTTTATAAGTAAGGGTATGCACCCTGACATTAAGATTCATTCTCTTTTGGGGGTAGAGCGTGGGATTGTGGGTAATTTTCAATGCCTACTTTCCATGTTTTTTGGGTGTTTAATTAAACAATGAGTACAAATTACAAACAGAAAACCACAACAAAGTTCTTTCTATTTTAAAAACACAAATGAGGTTTAATTTTCTCGACCTGTAAAGTTGTCACAAGCCTCTTTGATGCCTGTCATTTTCCTGAATACAAAGTGGGTTTTCACTGTTCCCCACAAAAGGTATGGGTTTTTTCCTTAACCTTAATTTGTTTCTCACTACTAAGGTAATATGTGTCCCTAGTAAAAAATTCAATTATAGAAATACGTTACTTCCTTCCTGCGCCTTTCAGTCTCCATTATTTCACTCCTAAATTCAAAATGTGTATATTTTTAGCTTTTCTATGCATATGCTTATCTCTTGTGTTTACTTTCAATGTATATGCTAATATATATCCCTCATATTTCTTCTATTCTAAACCATATCATTGGTAAGCTACTCTTGACTTAACAGCCTTTCAGCAAAACATAAAATGCTGCATTGTATGAGAAGGCAAGTCTTAATTTCAAAAACAATGTGAAAAAATTTGCTTCTTGAAACCAAAGAACTGGAAAGTATACATATATTGTTTTTCTTTATTGAGTTACAATTTAAGTACAGTAAAACGCACAGATCTTAAAGTGTACAGTTTGATGAGTTTTGATATATATTGGGTTTTTTTTTTTAACATTGGACCATACTTTATAAACTTACCTGCAACTCACTTTTTTCACTTAGCAATATGTCTTGGGCATCTTTCCCCATCTATCCCATTCTTTTAATAGTTCCATAGCATTCCATCATTGTGACTATGTGGTCATTTATTTCCCCAAACCCTTACTGATGGACATTTGGATTGTGTCTAATTTTTTTTACTCTTACAAATAGTGCAGCAAATCTCCTTGTACATCTATCTTTGTGCCCTTGTGGGGGAATTTTTCATAGGTGGATTGTTATTGATGTCTAAGCACGATCGATTGAGAATGCTCCACGTAGAATGTGCAGGAGATGTAATCTCTGTTCTCAGAAGGGCACAGCTAGGCAAACACCATCTTGCTCATGTTCCCCCCATTACGGTCTTGACCAGAGACCTCAGCTTTTACATCAGCCCCTCCCATAGACTGGTCATTCTTAACCCTGGCTTCACACTAAAATCACTGGGGACCTTTTAAAAATACATATGCCTAGTTCTACCCCAAGCTAATTACATCAGAATCTCTGGGAATGGGGCTGAACATCAGTATTTTTAAGATGCTCCCCAGGTGGTCTGGTGGCAGCCAGAGTGAAGAACCATTGACCCAACCATCAGTTCCCTGGAGGCAGGAATCAGGTCTGTCTTATTTATGGCTTTATCCCCAGCACCTGGCCCCATGCCTGGCACTTACTAGGTACTCAATGTGCAGTTTTAATTCATTTTTTTGCACAGGTAAACCATTCACCTGATTAAAAAATATCAAAAGACGTACAGTGGAATGTCTTCTTCCTTACCTATCCTCTATCCACCTACTTCTCACTTCTTCCCAGCCCTCCGGTAAAGCTTATCATTGTTACGGTTTTTTCCAGGATATGTTTATGCAAAGATGAGTAAAATTGAATATATATATGTGTGTGTGTGTTTATGTAATGTTAGTTGAGTTATTGGTCCCATTCTTCACTCTTCTCTGGTAGTGTTATAATCCACACCCCTGCCATGGCCTCATGGTAGGTAGAGTGTTGTTCTTCACCGCTTGACTTTGGACTTGGCCATGTGACTTGTTTTGGCCAATGGGATGTGAGCTGACAAGACGTCAGAGTCTAGGAAAGTTTTTGTGTGGTTGGTCTTTTGCTCTTGTGCTCCATGACCCCCCATGAGAGGAGCTTGCCGTGGTTAACTATTGCCCCTTCAGCCTTCCTGAATGAGGAAAGCGGACCAGACTCAACAGGACCTGTAGCTTGCAGCCACAGCAGAGCCACCCTGCTGAGCCCAGTCAAGATCAGCAGACCCCAACCAGCTCTCAGATCCATGAGCACGAGAATGGATGATTACTCTTTCAAGTTTTGGGGTGGTTTGTTAGGCAGCATTTTTGTGGGAATGGCATATCCTTGTTCCTCTGTGCCTTATTATTTGCCAATCTATCATGAAGATCTTTCTATATCAGCAAATAGATATCTCATTCTTTAAAAAAATCTATATATAATGTTATTGTTTGGAAATATCTTTATTTATTCAACTAGTCTTCTATTCAAAGTTTGTTCCCAATATTTTGCTCTTACAGTTCTGCAGTGAATAACCTTGCACATACAGCATTTTGCACAAATCCAAACATCTCTGCAGGATAAATTCCCAGAAGGGGAATTGCTGTGTCAAAGAACATCTGCATTCATAATTTTGATAGATATTGTCAAATTACGCGCCATAGGAACACTCCTACCAGCAGTGCGAATACCTATTTCCCCACAGCCTCACTAACAAAGCATGTTATTAACCTTTTGGAGTTTTGCCAACCTAATGGGGAAAATGGTATTTCAGTGTAGCTTTAATTTGCATTTCTCTTTTTTTGAGTGAGATTGAGCATCTTTTCAACTGCTTAAGAGTCATTTGTGTTTTCTTTTCTATGAACTGTCTATTCATTACTCTTTAACAATTTTTCTATTAGATTGTCTTTTTCTTATTGATTTCCTCAATACATATTTGCTGAATAAACGGATGAGAGAAATAAGATGAATTTAACTAGGGGGCACTGAATACCATGGTTCAAGGTCCCAAATAAAACCCGGCAGGAGCAAGAATAGATTTGGCATGGCTGTGGTTGTTCAATGTGCTCTTTGATAGAGAGTCCAGGATCTCACATTTAAATGCCACTCCTGATGCACAGCTCTGCAAGAGGCTGAGGTAAGGAGGTCCAAGTAAGCAGCCTTCTGAAGCACAGAGCTGAGAATATCCAGAGGGCTGTCTCGCTCCTCAGCGGGGCCTTCAGTGGGCGTGGAGCAGAGTGGGAGTGTACGCTCCCCAGGTCCCAGTCTCTGAGATGGGTGGTTGGGAGTGGATCTATATGCTTTAGACCCTAGATAAGCAAGTGGCAGGTTGACATTCAAGTGTGACTATTAAGGAGGCAAATCTGGGCTCTCACCTGGATGGAAGGTGTATCAGACCAAGCTTATGTGCCTTCCATGAGCCACACACCTACCTTGCTTTCCAGCGACAGTGGGCTTAGCAACAGCTCGTGTTATTCTCATGGTCATAGAGACAATGGTTGTTGCCACCATCCTTGCTATTCATTCCTGCTGTGGCAACTGCTCTGGTGCCTTATATCCGCTAAGGCATTGTGAAGTCCAGTTGACGCCCACCTACATGAAATCAAGAAGTGTGGGGGAGCTGGCTCCCTGCTGGGGGAACTTTGACCGATGGGAGATGAGGGCTGGTGGATAAATTATTCCTACCCCCAGATGGCTGGCCCAAAGGTGCAGCCTCTCTGCAGACTTCAATACTGCGCAGCCAACCTGTCCCCAGGCTGCGTCAGCTCCGTTACGTACTTCCTTAGTTTGTCTCCCTCTTTTCCCTCACTCTCGCTTCCCTGGGGTCATACTTCCCAACATGTGTCAGCGCATATGCTTTTGCCCCTGGCTCTATTTTCTAAGGAATTCTGGCTAAGTCAGAAAGTAAACTCATTTCCATCCAGAGGTGGGGGTTTCTATAAACTGTATGTGGGACATTTAGATTCTAAAAGCAAAATGGCTTGTGGTATAACTGCAAGGAAGGTTTAAAAGAAAACACTACTACTCATTGAGCACATAGTATGTGATAACTCTATGCTAACAGTTTCACATATGTTATATCACCTAATTCTCACGATATCCCTGTGAAGTATACCACTACCATTTTTCCAATAAGGGAACTGAGGCTTTGGATGTTTAAGTTAGTAAATGATCGACCTGGGCTTTCAATTCAGTTCTGCTCAGCTCCAAACCAGTACTGATGTGATTCAAAAGTCACATGAAATGCTGGAATTCATTTGAAAAAATGCCTTAACAGAGGAAGTCACCGAAATTTGTCTAGCTGATCCTCTACAGACTCACCCTTCTGTTTCATAGACGTTAAGAGGTTATTAATAATGATACGTACCTTACAGATGGGCAACACTTTCTGCTTTCCAAGTTCTTTCATATTTGATCTTCCCGACTAGTCATGAATGAACCTCATTGATGAAAAGCAGAAACCAAAGCTCAGAGAGGCTAGGGGGCTTGCCCAAAACACCCAGCTGTGCTCACTGGAAATGGACCCGGATCTTTGGTGCCCCAGTTTATCTATAGCTCCAACTTGCTCTCAATTAATCGTGTATGTGTGATTCATGTTGCTGCCGTAGAAATTGTTTTGGAAACTTGCAATAGTGAAAATTAAAAAAAAAAAAAGCATAGAGTGAAAAATAAGTTTAAGACTTATTTTTTGTCTCCTTAAAAATTCTTAAAATTTTTAAGTCTTCATTCATCAGAATGTGTGTGTGTGTGTGTGTGTGTGTGTGTGTATCCTTTCAGAGTTACTCTATGAATATTCTGGAGTACATGTCCATATGGGACACCACTTAAAATGCTCAGATGGCACCTCATTGTCCCACAGTCTGCTCAGAGACGGTTTCATCTCGGAGTATGTTAATTGCCTCTCGTATCTGAGTGGCATTTGTTGCCTGGTACGGATGGGCCATAAGTCATTCGGCTGATCCTCCTTTGAGAACAATCAGGTGGTCTTCTGCCTCCTGTTGTGTGTTTGTAATTACAGAGTGTTGCTTGATGGATGAGAGGACAGGAAAGTGAAGGACTTGCCCAAGGTCATGTAGCTCTTTGGTCGCAGAGCTGGGATTTGAACACAGGTCTCCTGACCCTGGTCCACCTTGCTCGTGGTTCCTCCACAAAATGCAGGGGCTCTGGGGAAAGGAGGGGCATGGAACTAAACCCCAAAAGACCAGCTTCCAGGTGGTGTTTCACCCGTCATTCTCTTAACTCTTTGGAAGGGGCACAGCTACCAACAACCTTCCTCCAGTGCCCCTTATGTCCCTCTGCTCTACTTCCGCACAGCTGCTCAGCAAGCCCCAGGAGACCTCCCTCCAATGACGGGTAAGTCATTGATCAACCCCAGGAACCAGCTGAGCGCAGGATCTATTTAAAGAAGCACATGTCTCCAGGTGCTGACTCACATGGGGCTGGACCAGCAGGCCTGCGTCCGGGCAGCGTGGACGTTCATGGCACAGCGGCCACTGCAGCCTGGCTCAGACTTTGTAACCACCCCACAGAGGCTGTGAGCTGAAACGCCACATTTAATAAGATGATACCTCTAGTCCTGCATCAGTTTCTAGATTTGTTCTTATTGCCTCCCCGCTGACCACTACTCTTTATTACAATGGTGATCAGTCAGCCAAAACTGCTGTCACAGAGACCCAGATTTAAATCCCAGCTCTGCTCCTTACTGGCTGTGTGACCTTGGGCAAATTGAATAGCCTCTCTGAGCCTCAGTGCCATCGTTTGTAAGATGGGGCTAATAGCCTCCTTGTAGGCTGTAGGGGGCAAATATCTACAGCAATATACAGGAAGCCCGTATCACAGTACCTGGCATGTAGTAAGCTTTCAATAACTGATAGCAAATCAAATTAAATTAGATTAAATGTGAGTTTAGCACTATGCTAGGTGAGGTAGGAAAATACCAAGTTGTTTAAAGAAGACATAAACTAGTGAAATTATAATTCACAAGTCTGAACGCTGCAACTTTCAGATAGTTATTGAGAATCTGCTTTGGTTCAGGCAAGATGCTGACTGAGCTCTGGGGATGAGCAAAGGCTGTGACCTCAAGAAACTCACTATCTCCTGGGAGAGACATGCGAACATATAGTTGCGTCACAATGTGAAAAGTTCTCAAGTATGTTTAAAGTGGTATGGGAATCCACATGAAGGAGCAGCTAATTCTGCCTGGGACATTTGGGAGAGGCTTCTGAAAGAAAAGAGAGATGGCAAATCCATGGCATATATGACATCACTCCCCCGTCCGTGTCCAGGGCAGGCATCAGTCATCAGTCTTGGCGCTGAGCACAACATGATGACCCTCTGCATCCTTCTCAACACAGTGCTCCAGACAGCCATTACCAGTCATCAACATTGACATGATAAATGCTATCTGCCATCCTCCAGTCAAAAGGAATGTCAAGGCACTAAAAAGTGTCCAGCCATGGGATACAGAAAATTAGAGCTCTAGATCTCACGGAAGAGAACTGTCTGGGGAGAGGTCTGAGGAAACATGGCATCTAGTGTGGCTTTGACACTTGTGTGCCATGCAGTCTCCCTGAACCTGGTTTCCTCTAAGTGACTCTGATTCTCAGAGTTCTGAGACAAGAGGGGGGGGGGGTCCAGTTTGGGTGTTCAAGGAGGGCTGACCACAAGAAGTGGGATTTCAGGGAGCTTTGAAGGATGGGCATAATTTGCACCAACAGAGAGTAACGTGTGTGTGCACACTCACGTGCGTGTGCATGCACATTCTGAGAGTATGAGAGAATGTGGTGGGTAGGCAATGGGTGGACTTCAGAATCAACTCAATGGCACATCTCCTCCATCTTTGTCTGTGCCATTGAGTTGGTTCCGAATCCTAGTCCGACCCTGTGGACAGCAGAGTCGATCTTGCCCGGTCATTTTGCGTCATCCTCTCACCTTTCTGTGCTGTATCAGACAGTGCCCTGCTGCTATTCATAGGGTTTTCAAGGCCAGTTTTTTTGGAAGTGGGTGGCCAGGTCCTTCTTCCTAGTCTGTCTAGTCTGGAAGCTCCACTGAAACCTGTCCACCAGGGGTGGCCCTGCTGGTATTTGAAATCCCAGTGACATAGCTTTCAGCGTCACAGCAACACGCAGCCGCCGCAGTATGACAACCGACAGACGGCTGGTGTGGTTCCTTGACTGGGAAAGGAACGCAGGCCGTGGTGGTAAGAGTGCTGGATCTTAACCACTAGATCACCAGGCTGGCTACCTTCTCCAAAATAAAAAGCAAATACACCTCCTGCAGGCTATGCTGTGCTGTGAAGAAAGTGTAGTGGAGTATCACATTGCAGCACTGCCAGGAGGCAGTCACGGGCCCGGAAGAAGTGGTGCCATCCAGGAAGACTGGGCACCGTGAGAGGCGGGGGTTGGTGGCAGCTGCCTGCTGCCCTATCCTCTTACACTTCAAGTTCACGTCCCTCAAGAAGGCTTGCACTTGTCTTGTCTCCTCAGCAGGGCCAGGTCACTCCTGAGCCCACGACGATGCCCACTGATGGGTAAAGGGCTCTCTGCCACGCAGACCTGTGACCCGGAGCTACGCCCTCCATGGGGCTGTCTCCCAACGTGAAGTCTGGGGCAGAGCCACTTCCAGTTTGGTTATGGATTCAAGCTTGACATTTTGACTCCTTTCCCTGTTCACTTTTCTCATTCCACCTGCAACTCAGTTGACCGTTCAGCAAAATGGTTCAAGTATGTGGACTCTGCGGTCACACTGCTTGGGTTTAAATCCTGGCCCTGCCACTTCCGAACTGTGTGACCTTAGGCAAATGACAACCTCTCTAAGCTTTAGTTTCCTCATCCATAAAATATGGATGACAATCACAGTGCCTACTTCATAGATAGGTGTGTGGAGTCAATGAAAAAAATCTACGTAAATGCAGTGCAGTATCTGGCATATTATAAATTTTCACTATTATTACATTATTGGTTATAGTTTCCCCCTTTTACGTGGATTGTAAGCCCCTCAAGGGCAGGAGCTTTCTCTTCTGTACTCACCATAAGACTGGGCACAATCCTGAGGTGCTCAGAGCACTTGCTGATTATTTGACATAAAAATAAAAAGTTGTAGAAGCTCTGGGTTCTGTGGAGAAAGTTCAGCTTCCTCTGCTTAGGGTTCAAGGCTCTTAAAGTCCACATCTTCCTTCCCAGACTCACCTCCTATCCCCCCTTGTGTTTTGTGTGTGTGTGTGTGAAGATCAGCCCTGAGCTAACATCTGTTGCCAATCCTCCTCTTTTTGCTGAGGAAGACTGGCCCTGGGCTAACATCCATGCCCATCTTCCTCTACTTTATGTGGGACGCCGCCACAGCATGGCTTGACAAGGGGTGTGTAGGTCCGTGCCCAGGATCCGAACCTGCGAACCCCGGGCCGCCGAAGCGGAGTGCGTGAACTTAACCGCTGCACCACCGGGCCAGCACCGCCCCCGTCCTTGTTTTTTTCACAAAATTCTACCATCCCAGCACGTCCAACTATTTGTGGTTCCTTGAATACACCACCCTCTTTCCTGCCTCTTCTTGCAAACTCTCCTTCCTCTGCCTTCTCCCATCTTATCACTTATGGCTTTTTAAATTGCAAGTGACAGGAATCCAACGTAAAGTGGCTGAAGAAAAATAAAAGTTTATGTGTTCACATAACTAAAGGATCTGATATTATTGGCCTCAGATATGTCTGGATCCAGGAAATCAAATGATACCATCAGGACTTTTTCTTTCTCTCAGATCAATTTCCCTTTATGTTGACTTCATTCTCAACTTCATTTTTTCTCCCTAGTGGCTAGATGGCCATCGACAGTTTAGGCTTACCTCCATCCATTGTAACAACACCGGGAGAAAAAGAGCTCTTTTCCATTTAAGGGTCCTGAGAGAGTCCAGGATTGCCTCTAGTTGGACCAGTTTCAGTCATGTGCTCATCCTTGATCCAATCACTGTGGCCAGGACGAAGGAAGATGCTGATTGGCCAGATTTGGGTCATGTGTTCATCCCTCGGGAAACCACAGGGACTGAGAGCAGATAAAAGGTTGTTCTCCAAGGAATGCTGGATTCTGAGCAGATAAAAACAACAGATGTTCCCAACACATGGCAAACCCTTCTCATCCTTCCAGATGAAGCTTGAATGTCACCTCAGTGGAGGGACTCCAGATCCACTGCTACTCCCAAGCTGGGTCCTGTGTTATCTCCACCAGCAGCCGACAATTCATACAACTGTAAATAACTCTCCCTCGAGGGAGGGGCTGTGTATTGTTAGTGTTGTAGGTTCTAGGCACCTAGCTCAGTGCCTCAGACATGGTGGGCGTTTAAGAAATGTTCACTGAATGAATGAATGAATGAATGAATGAAACCAGAGTGTGGTGGTCCTGGGCCAGTTTGCCCTCGGATCCGTTGCTCTCCTTTCCCTGTTCTGTTAGCATGGGGATGGAGGGAGCCCTTTAGGCAGCCATTGGGAGACCTTGGCAGGATATTGCAGGGCATGAGGGAGACCCTGGGGCATTTCTTTCCTACCTCTCTCTACCCTGAGAGGCCTCTTCTACAATGGCTGACTCGCTACAGTTCCAGCTTTTGCCTTAGGACCCTGGCCCCTGGGCTCTGGTAATACCTCCTCCTCCCTCTGTCTATCCAGATCTAGGGATAATTTTGACTTCTGCTGTGGCTAATCTCTGAGTAGTCTCCCCACCCCGTCTTTTCTTCTGACCTTTACCATCCCCCGTATAACCAATTTCCTGCATTAAATTTCATCTGTTTGAATTACTTAGAGTGGTGTCTGTTTTCCTGGTTGGTGTCTGACCGATACCAACCTATTAGAGGATTTCATTTGGAACCCTCAAACCAGTAGGAACACGCTTGCTCTGTAGAGCTGTCTGATCCGCAAAGGGACTTTGGTTTGCTCTGAGAGGAATTTTTCAGCTGCTGGTTTGAGAGAGAGGAGTCATCCCTTTCTGAAGACGCTGTATTCACTGAAAGTTCTCCATTCCTCAGACACTCCTGCTGCTTGTCTGCATGGTCCCAGCTGGTCAGGGAGGAACTTGTCTGTGGGGAGTTGAAAGATATTCTTCATGGAAATGGTAGGGATGGGGGGGTGATGTTTCAATTGTGCATGTGTGTTATTACTCTTTTATGCTCCAATTTCAGTTTTTTGGAAGAAAGTCTAGCTTCATTAAATTTTGGCTCTGAGAAGTTATGGGTGGCTTATGAGATTATTTCTGCCCATGGCAAGGGCAGACACGGGCACGTGAAGACCCCACAGCTCCCTGCTGTGCCTCACAGCACAGAATATGGACAAGCAGTGTGGGGCAGCTCAGCGCTTCAGACTGTGGCCCTTAGAGCCTGTCACACCTAAGCTGAAGTGCTGGCTTTGTCACTTGTCACACTGCCACCTTGGGTAAGGGACTTAACATCTCTGAGTCTTCATTTCCTCATCTGTGAGATGGAACTGATTATAGCATCTCTCTCATGGAATGTATGGAAGGCGCTCAGGGTCGTGCTTGACGTAAGTTTCCGTATAAACCTTCTATAAATATTGGCTTAAAAAATAACCGAGATCATCACCCTGAAGCTGACCATATGCCTTTGCAGGACCAGGACCACAGCTCGTCTTAGTACCCACAGTGCTGGCACATGTGGGAGTTAGTTTAGTTCCAAGGAGCAGAGATTCATTCAAGGTAGCTCAGATAAAAAATGAAGGGTGTTATGTGAAATCGAGGAAATCTTTTAGAACTCAACGGCAAGGACTACTGCTGGCCTTCATTGCAACTGAAGACTTGTGATGTTCTCTTGGACCCCTCCCCATCCGCGTGCCTCTTGGTCTCCCCTCAATGCCTCTCTCGGTCTCGTTTTTCTCTCTATAGATAGATGCCACCTCTCCTCTTGTACCTGGCCCATCGTGGCCTCTGCAAATGCCAGCTCTGTTCCCCAAGCCTACACGAAATGTCAAGAGTGGTCAGGAGTCCAGGCTTGGAATGAGATTGCCTGGGTTCAAATCTTAGCTCTGCCACTTACTGGCTGTACAGACTTAACTCCCTGCAACTCATTCTCCTCGTATGCAAATGGGGCATAATAATAGCACCTGCCTCATAGCGCTGTTGTGAAGTAACTGAGTTCATATGGATGCAGTGCTTATAATAACTGCCTGGTACATAGTGAGTGCTCAGTGAACATTAGTGATGGCTATTATTACATGACTTTCCAGCTCACCTCGTGGCTTGGGTTCCCAGAAGCAGACCCTGAGGCAAGGATTCATGTGACAAGGATTTATTAGGAAGTGTTCCTGGGGAAAACTGGGAAGGGAGTAGGGAGACAGTGCTTGTAAAGAAAGGAAAAGAGGCCACATGGGGCATGCTACCAAGGACAGTTCCCAGGAAGGTAATCTTGACTTAATCCTGCTGGGGCAGCTCGGGAGACGTGTAGGCACACAGTGGAGTCGTCCCCGTAACAGGGCGAGGGAGGGGGAGGATTTACACCCCTGCACCTGTCAGTCGCTGGGTAAGGGAATTCCCGGACACTTCAGGCTCTCTGTGTCAGCAAGTGTGCGTGGAAATGGTAAAGGGATCCAAGGGGATCTGGACGGGGCCCAGGCGGTGATTGCCACTCCTCCCAGCAAAATAGCTCAGTTTTTACAGCCCAAATTCAAATCCTCAGCAGGAGAAATCTGATTGGTACTGTGTGAGCCAGGTAAAACCCCTCTTCCCTTTTGCAAACAGGTGTGGCTGGGGGATTGCATAGCACATACGAAGGAAGGCTCTAGGTGGAGCAGGGTCACTCCTGCTCTCTAAACTCTTCATGGCTGCTGTCTCTCTGAGTAAAAGTCCAAGTTGTTGCAATGGCCTACAGGGTCTTATCCTGTCTGGCTCCTGGCTTCCTCTCTCATCTTATCTCCTGGGATTCTTCCCTTGCCCTCTGCTCCAACCATATTAGCGTCTTGCTGCTCATCAAACATATGCCAGGTAGGTCCCTACCTCAGGACCTTTGCACTTGCTCTTCCCTCTGTCTGGAACAAACTCTCCTTAGATACCTGCTGGGCTTGCTCTTTTATCTTCTTCAGTGTTTGCTCAAATGTCACCTTCTCAGTGAGATCTTCCCTGATCACTCACTGTGTTTAAAGAAAACTCCTACCCTAGTACTCCCTATTCACTGGCCCAGATTATTATGGTATTATGTTTACTGCCAGGACATCAGCCCCAGGAGGGCAGGGTTTTTGTGTGTCTTGTTCCCTGCTGTATCCCCAGTGCCTAGAACAGTGCCTGGCACAGTCAGTACTCAAATTATTTTGAATAAATAAATGTTCGCTCCTACTATAATTGATAATCAACTCCCTGTGACTTTTAATCTTTTTATTTTCCTCTCCATGGATGTCTCTGGAAGATTTCAACCTGACACCTCTTTGAGGCTTCTTTCTTCCTTCCAGCTTATCCCTATTGGGTGCTGGTTTTAGAGTTAAATACTGTCCTTCTGGTGTAATTATGAAGTTGCTCTGGAAGACAGTTTCATCTCATCTTGAAGTGAACCCTCCTTTTCTTTAAAAGGCATCAAAACCTCCTACTGAATTCTTCACTGTAATGAAATTCGTTTCCTAAAGCTGATGCAGAGGCTAATTTGTGTGTTGCTGTCAGTTGGAAGGCTTTGAAATTAATTGTCTTAGCTAACCTTGCTGAGATCTAACCATGTTACGTTTAGTGCATAAAAACTTTATCTGCTCCTTCACGTCTGGTGGGATGCGACTCCTGCCTTGGTCTCTCTTGAGTAGAAGAATGTAATTTTTGTTGGTTTCAAAATTAAGGTGGAGATTAAATGGTAGTGGGAAGAACTATTAGATTGGGAAGCAGATTTTAGGACTTGGATTCTAGAAATAGCTCTGCAGTTGACTGACCATATGGCCTGGGGTCAGGCTATTCTTTCTGAACCCTTTGGAGGGGGTACGTTCTGAAATAATTTTTAATTACATAAGCAATACAGAAATACATTTTTAAAAAAATTAAAACTTACAAATAAAGCTAACATTCCTTTTGACCATGACTCTCCCATGCTCCTGAAGTATCCTGTCATTTGTTAGATGTTTATATTTCCAGATAATTTTCTGTGCATTTGTATATTAACATATACATTGTTAGATGAAGAGGTGTTTTACATAAATGTACAATACTGTAATACTGTGACCACAACGTGCTTTTTCCATCCAACATTATGACTTGGAGTTCTTTCCATGTCTGTACGTATATATTTTTGATATTTTTGAATAGCTTCATGGTATTTCTATTAGTCAGCTCAGGCTGCCACAGCAATGCCATCGACTGGGCGGCTTAAACAACAGACATTTATTTCTCACAGTTCTGGAGGCCGGAAGTCCAAGATCAAGGTGCTGATTGATTCAGTTCTTGGTGAGGACTCTCCTCCGGGCTTGTAGATGGCTGCCTTCTTTCTGTGTCCTCATATGGCAGAGAGAGAGAGAGAGAGAGAGAGAGAGAGCTCTGGTGTCTCTTCCTCATCTTATAAGGACGCTAATCCCATCATGGGGGCCCCACCCTCATGACCTCATCTAAACATAATTACCTCCCAAAGGCCCCACCTCCTAACACCATCACATTGGGCGTTAGGGCTCCAACACATGAATTTTGGGGGGACGTAAACATTCAGTCCGTGAGAGTATTCCATAGTACAGATGTATGATGTGTCATTATTTACTTAGCCATTTTCTTATTGATGAATGTTTAGGCTGTTTTCATTTTTTCTCTATTACAAATTGTGCTGTAATGAACATTCTTGTTTAGGTCTCATCTCTCAGGTAGACACTGAGAAATAGAATCGCTGTATCATAATTCTGTCATTCTTAAAGCGAGGAGACTAGACAAGTGAAACTTTAAATCATTTCCAGTGTAACCTGGGTATAATTGGGGTCCCATGTCGCCCAGTTTTTGTCCTGTGTCAGCTCAAAGAAACAACAATTTGTCAGAAAAGTATAATTGAACACAATTCCACTTTTTCATTGGCTGCTCAAGAAACCCCCAAAGGTAGTGGTGTGGTGGTGGTGGGGGGTCAAAGTTAGGAATACATTCTTTGTGTGAATTGTTTTTCTGTTGTTGTTTTAAGGTATAATTTTGGTCTTTTGATATCATATGGAATCCTCATTGAGGTTGGCAAACCGGTTTTATTTCTATCTTATTTTTAATTATATGTACACACATAGATAAAAGGTACACAGGGTTACAAATTAAAAGGATAGACGGTTAAAATCCTCTCTCCCACATCTGTTCCCTGGTTCTCTTGCCAGAGACACACACCACTCCCAGTCTCTTGTGTATCCTCTTGTCTCTCAAAGCAAATTGGCTTAAACACAAATGGTAACATACTCAACACAGTTCTGATACTGTCTTTTTAATTTTTTAACTGTGGAAAAATTCAAACATACACAGAAGTAGAAAGAATACTATGATAAATCTCTCTGTACTCATCATTCAGCTTAACAATTATCAGCATGTTGCCCCTGTTTTGTCAATTATATATGACATCTTGGACCTCGTTCCATTTCAGTTCGTGTGAACTTGACTCACTTATTTTCTTGGTTGCTTAGTTTTCTATAACAAGGATGTCCCATAATCCATTTTACCAGTCTCCTACTGCTGGACATTTACATCATTTCCAATCTTATGTCACTACAAACAATGCTGCAATGAATATCCTTTTACATCCATCTTTGGGCACATGTGTGAATAAATCTGTAAGAAATTCCTGGAAGTGGAATTGCTGAGTCAAAGGCATGTGCATTTAAAAATATTGATAAACACTGCCAAATGGCCCACTAATGGGATTGCGTTAATTCTTGCTCTCACTAATAGTATATGAGATCTCATTTCCCCACGTGCTCATCAACACAATGTGTTATAATTTTTATCTTTAAAATACTCTCTTCTAGTTGTGTCTTCAGCAGAGTTTTTCAGAGCAAGCAGTGAGATCTATTTAGTAAGTTGTAAAGTCAGTTTAGTGGGTAGAAATCATCCTAGAACAGAACATACCAGAGAACATCATTTATGGTAAGGGTAAGTGTTGTTCTGGAAACTTTTGTTTTGGTCTCACATCTGTGTACGTGTGCGTAAATGAACTAAGTTGTGATGTAAAATGTAGTTCTTACTGTAGGTCTTGTTCTAAACAGTTTGGAAAACATTGCTCTACAGGGATGGCAGCTACTTTCTAGAACAATCTTCTCTCACTCTCAACTATCATTCTAAAGTTTAAAAAAAAAAGAAAATCCCCCAAATCCTCTCTTCCTTGCAGCTTCCCTTTACCTTTCATCTCTGGTCCTGTCCTCTGAGAAAAATGTTGTGATGCAAACCCACTTCAGTCCACCTCCCTCCTGTCAACCAACCCAACTCACCTCCCGTCGGATGTGAGCTGGTGTAGAAGGATTTCTCAGAGGGCCTCCAGGAGGGGCTGCTTGTGACTTTCTTTCACAAAAAGGGCACTATTGACATTCAGGGCAGATCAGTCTTCATGGTGAGGGGCTGTCCTGTATGTTACAGGGCATTTAGAATCCTTGGCCCCAGACACAAAATACCAGGAGCATCCTCCTGGTCACTGCAATAGAGAAAAAGCCCCTTCCCCACTTTTCTATGTTCCCCCTAAGGGGCTGTAGCCTCCCCAATCAAAATCCTTGCTGCCGGTGCTGGGGTGGTGGAAACAACGGCTAGAGCTGTACTTTAACAACTTCTGTCCCCATCACCTTTGCTTTAAAGTCCTTCTTACTTCTGCTGTTTGGAACCCTCTAAGCCCCCAACTCCCGTACACACACACACACACACACACACACACACACACGTACACTGCTTGGCTGTTTGCTCTACTCATCCTTCAGGTCTAAGTATTTTGGGAGGTCTCCTCCGTTAGACGCTCTTTCGTTTCTTCTTGCTCTCCGTGATCGCAATGCTATTCTACTTCTCGTTTATTTTGTATATGACCTGTGTCTCCCTCTAACGTTTATGCTCCTCCAGGAGGGCGGGGACCCTGCTGTCGCACCCACAAGTGTATTCCCAGCATAGTGTCTAATATCTAGAAGGCACTCCATAGCTATTTCTAAAAAGAATGATTTATATACGTTCTCCCTTAGTATCAGAAGAGGTACTGATGGACCAATGACAATTTCCTGAGAGTACTAAGTAATCCTTCTTCCTCTGGTGACTGAGGCTCTTTGCTGTCTGTGAAGTGAGCGTCGGAGGAAATTCTGATGAATTGTCCTGGGTGGGTGCGTCAGCCAGGGGCCTGGCAGGAACAGAAGCGCGCTCAACACAGGAAATCTGCAGAGTATGAAAGGACTATTCACAAAGACGCGGGCAGGGTTTAGGGAATCTGCCAAAGATGTGCAGCAACCTGGGGACTTGAACCAGCAGGAGAATGTTACCATCTCCGGGTGTGAAGAGATGAGAGGAGGGAGAAGTCACCTGAACGTTGACGAAAAGTTGTGGAGAAGGCCACGGGACAGGGGCGGTGTGGCATTTGGCCAAGGGACTTGGCCAACCCCTGGTGACCCCACAGGAAGCGGGCATGGGAGTAAATGCCCCAAGCTCTCTCCTCCCGCCCTTTGATCTCCTGCCAGGGCCTCCCATTGGCTGAACCCAATGGGCAAGGAAGCCCAATGATGCGGTCTACACAGGTCAGCCTCCTGACTGCTCAGTCCACACAGAGCAGAGTGGACAAGGGTGGAGAGTGCTCTGGAGGAGAAACAAGATGACAAGACAGTGATTTATCTCAGGGGACAGTAATGGTATGGCCTTGAGAGGCCATGGAGTGCAGTGGTTAAGATCATGGGCGCCAGAGCCAGAGTCCCTGGGCCTAAATCCTCCCTCGTCCACCCCCTAGGTATGTCACCCCTCTGTGCCTCCGTCTCCTCATCTGTAAAATGGGAATAATAATGGTGCCCATACGTGGAGTTGTGTGGGCATTGAACGTGTTACAGTACGTGCCATATACTTAGATCAGTGATTGACACATGGTAAGCGCTCCATAATTGTTAGCTCTTATTAGTATTGTCATTTGAGACGTTGTACTCCTAGGCCTGTGTAGAGGAAATTTAAAGGGGAGGAGAAAATGAATAAGACCTTTCGTTGAGGGACGGGGCTTTGCAGAAGCAAAAGAGAAGTAAAATGTAATGACAGTGGAATTGGTTCCCTGGTGCGGAAAAGATCTCCCTCTTCTTTCCCATCAGGAGGGCTGACCTCAGCTTTGAAATTTTGATTGCTAGCAAAAATTGAGTTTATTTATTTTTTCTCACTTTCAGCACTGTCATCTTTTTTTTTAATAATCAATAGGCTGATGGAACATATTTGAATGCAGACATTAAATGAGTTTGCATTTGCTACTTTGAAATGTTTTAATCCCCCGAAGAGAAAGATTAAAGCTCTTTACAGAGGGTAGGGGTGTATTTCTTTTAAAAAAATTAATGTTGATATTCAGCATTCCACAAATCTTCCTTCATTTCCTGGTGTCAGCGGCTAGAATCATTTCATTGCCCACATCACCACTGGGCCACAGTGAAAGGGAGGTGGGGGGGCGGAGGGGAGCTGAGGCTGCTGGAAAGGAAAATCAAGTGACAAGTTTGCTTCATGGAGAAAGGGGCCAGGGAGGGGAATGATGCTGAGGGGATGTACAAAGCATGCCCTGACAAAGGAACCAGCCACATCGTGAAAAAATATACAGTTACGAGCCACATAATGATGTTTTGGTCAACGATGGACCGCATATACAACGGTGGTCCCATAAGATTAGTACTATATAGCCGAGGTGTGTAGTAGGCTATACCATCTAGGTTTGTGTAAGTACACTCTGTGATGTTCACACAATGATGAAATCGCCTAGCGATGCATTTCTCAGAACGTATTCCCATCATTAAGGGATGCATGGCTGTATATCTTTATTTCCATCTCTACAGATAGATAGATATAGATATAGAGATAAATATATAGATATGGATAAATATTTTGGATTAACAAATTTTCAATAAGGGCAAAATGTTTGGAATGAACGGAGAACTCTCTCAGGCATGAGAGACAAGTTCTCAGACTGTCACTGGCATACAAAGTGTTATGATGATTAAATGAGAACAAAATGTTCATGAAGAGGGAACAATAAACCTTGTCCAGCTGCCAGTGTCCTGGAGACTTCAGAAAGCACTGGACTGAGAGTCTGGAGAACTAGCTTCACCCTCTGGAGCCTCCTCTCTGGTTTGTTACCCTTCCAAGACACTGGGCTCCTCTGCCTCACATCCTGATTATAATACCTCCACTGCTTACCTTGCAAGGTTTGGGTGGGTGAATGTGAAAATCCCTGGAAGAATATAAAATCATGTATAAGAACATAGTATATATTTAAAGTGTAGTAGTAAGCAAGTGATAAGTGTGCGTTCATCCAACAGGGTTCATTGTGCATGTGCAGTGTGCTAGGTACTGTGCCAGGGCCTGGGGACACAGGGGTGACTACTTTGAGGGAAAGAGAAAAACAGTGTTAGATGTATAAGACAGTAGAGAGAGGTTAGAATTAAACTATTCTAAGATATGGTCTTGGAGGAGGGTAGAGAAACTAATTAATTTTAGATTAAGTCACATATGCATGTTAAAAAATGGAAGGTAACTACTGAAAGAATAGAAATAAAATATAACTTTGCTACTAGCAGTGGGGGAAATAGAAGACAGAAGAGGCAGAGGGAGGACCAAGCAAAAAGCAGGAAACAGAATTCACAAAATAAGATGGAAAAGCAAACTTCAAACATATCACTAATCATAATAAATATAAATGTTCTAAACTTGCCAGTTAAAAGATAGAGATCAAAGATGGGAGATGGACAGAATCCAGCTATACCTAACACATAAAAACAGAGAAAGGTTGAATTGAAACATGTTCTTTTTCCAGGGTGGATCATAACTGTGTCAAATACATCTTTTTTCACTACTTGAGTTTCCCCTTTTCTCTAGGGACTTTATAATAGAGTAGGGATTGAGTTAAAGCTGGGGAGAAATTAGAGGTGGGAGAGAAAAGAAAGGAAAGAGCATTTATTGATTCATCTCCTGTGCTGGGTGGTTTTGAAAGGGAACAAATTTGCTTAGGCTAGAAATGTTCACTCTGGAGTAGCCTATTAGTCAAAAACTCAGACTATGGTGTCAGGCAGATCTGGACTTGGTGTCCAACTCATTTATTCATTCATTCACTCATTTAATTAATATTTGTTGCATACCTACTACGTGCTAAGAAGTTTTCAGGGAAGTCCCCGTAATCTCTCTCTCTGACTTAGTTTTCTCATTGTATCAGTTATCTGTTTCTACAACAAGATTATGTAAGAAACAACCACAAATCTCAGTGACACATAACAATAAACATTTATTACTGCTCACTAGTCTGTGGGTTGCCTGGAAGGAAATGCCGATCTGGGCAGGGCTTGGCTAATCTTTCTGGGCTTGCTTATGGGCCGTGGGCCTCTGGAAGCTGGCTGGTCAAGGATAGCCTTGGTTGGGCTCAGTTCTGTCTTAAGTGGCCTCTCATCTTTCCGCAGACTAGTTTGGGCTTATTATCCTAAAGAGAGGAAGCAGAAGTTGCAAGGACCCTTGAAGTCCAAGCTCCTGGCATTCTATTAGCCAAAGCAAGACACTTCACCCTTCACCTTGAAGGGTGAAGACATTGACTCCATCTTTTGATGGACAGAGCTGCAAAATCACTTTGCCATGTGAAGTCACATTGCAAGGGCTGTGGGTACAGGGAAAGGAAGAATTAGAGCCATTTTTGCAACCATCATCCTGTTGTGCAGAGATAATGTTAGCACTCACTGCTTCGAGTTATTGTGAGAATTCAGTGAGATCATGCATATAAAGCCATGATTTTGAGCCAGGCTTGCAGGAGGTGCTCTGAAAATAATAGCCGTTACTGCTGCCATTGTTGCTGTGATCATTAATGTTTTTATGATTATTGATTTGGTCCTCTTCATCCCTGGGCATCTGCTCAGTGTAGTTCAGAGGTTCAAATCTCCCAGTCAGCTTTGCTCCTGCATGCCTGATTGCTTTTCCTCTCAGTAAAGGAGCAAGTCAGTGGATGGAAAACTTCCTTGATTTTGCGAACACAGATGCCACTGTGTGTTAGCATCCTTTGGCCATTAGCTGTCAAGGCAGCCAGGGTAGAGATCTATTTAAAGAACACGTAGGTGCCCTTGTTTTTTGCCATCAAAGCTGTGCCAGGGATCAGGGATGGAGAGACATCTGACACAGGTCAGAAGACATCTGACCTGAGGTGAGACAGACCCTCCGTTTGCCATCTGCATTTACTCAGGAAAGGAGAACTAATTGCCTAGTGAAGTTTGGTCTCCTCATGTTAATTATCGATGCCAGCAGCTAAACGTTAATAGTTTATTACTTATTTTTATTTCCAAAGGAGAGAGATTGAGCCTCCAGTTAGAAATGCCTCGCAGGCTGCAATTTTGCTAAATTCTATAGTCCTGCTCACAACGCTTCAGCAGGCTGGATGCTCTTACATTGAGCTAAGAGAAAAGGGATCATTGAGTCTTGGCTTCATTGGGGCTCTTGTTTATTTCCAAGCAAAGAATGGCCAAGACGTTTTTCACCATGTAGAATAAACCCGAACAGTGGTTGATATTATGGGGCTGACATCAGCCTCCCTTCCCAATGGGAAGCACTAGCATTTGCAAAAACAATCTACATTTAGGGAGAAGAGCAGAACAAATTTATTGATAGAAATCCCAACCAATTTTAATTTTTTAAAAGCAGAGAAACACTTTCTTTTGCGTTTTATCCCCAAACAGAAGAAGAGCCAGAGATGAGATGTGTTTGCGATTCATCAGAAAATAGACAGATTTTATTTCTCTTATTTTTAGAAGTAGCTGTCTAGGTACTGGGTTCTCTCGAATGAGAGAGGGATTATATTTGGAAATCCTAATTATGGAGAGGCTTTCTTTAAAAAGCAGCCTAAAGCCAAACTGGCTCCCACTGATGCTTCTTTGGTTGTTTCTTTCTTCTCTTTAATCCTTCTGACACTCTGAAAGTAGTTCACACATAGAATTAAAAGAATCCATTTTGTCCATCCTTGATATTTGCTTGACTTTATAGTTCCTCTCCAGAAGCCACAATCTCATCCTCTGGCCCTCACTTTGAAGAACGGTATCAAGAAAATTAGGAATTTAATTTTTTTGGTTGGAACACTCAACTCAAATAGGCTAAAGTAAAAAAAAAAAAAAGGAATATATTGGCTTACATTATGGACAAGTGTAGGAGCTTCAGGCATGGCTGGATCCAGGTGCTCAAATAATGGCATCAAGAATCAGTTTCTCACGTTGCTCTCTCTTTTGCATAGACTTCAGTCTTAGGCTGAAGGGTGGCAAAGATGCCCCTTAATAGCTCCAGGCTTACATTACCCGTGTAGCAACCCCAACGTAAATGATATACCTCCTTCCTAAGAGCACTAGCAAAGTTTCAGACAGGGATCTCATTGGCTTGCATTGGGTCACATGCCTTTCTCTGTACCAAACATTGGCAATTGTGGCCAATCCAATAGATGGCTTGGTCAGGCTTGGGCATGTGCCAGCCCCTGGAGTACAGGGAAGCATCAGCTCCATCCAGACCTCATGGACCAACTATGCAGGAAGGATAATTTACTCGAACAGCAATCAGGAGCAGGGATATGTGTGCTGATCAGGCGAAGGTAACAGATGATCTCTGGGATGATGTGCTAGTCTGGGTCTTCCAGACGCCAAGACGGGCTTAAACGTGTAAGGATTTAATTAGGGAAACACCTGTGGAAGAAAATAGGAAGGGAGCCAGGAAGGCTCGGAGAGCCACCAGACCCTGAGTGAAGGGGAGAGGGAAGGAAGGTTGAGTAGGAGCATCCTAGACTCTTGTGCAGTCTAGAAAAGTTTCAGCAAGGCGTCAAGGAGTCCTCCAGCCAAAGTCTCTGTCAGAGGAGTCCTGTGTCTCCCAGGATCAGGCCTGTTTTAGTATTCCTGCTGCACTCCATTATTGGCTGGGAGCAGCCCGTGGGATGCGTGGCCTCGTTTGCACCGATGGATTTGAGATCTCAGCAGCTGGGGCCCTCAGTCAATTAAGCTTCCTGAAGCTGGAGATCTGCAAGGCACATTCTCATGGCTGCTACAGATAACAACTCATCTTTATAAAGTATCTGCTAGATTAAAAGGTGCTTCCATAGCTCTCAGCATAGTTGATCCCCTGTGATACAAATAATGTTGTTATCACCTCCTCCCATCTCACAGATGGGGAAGGTGAGGCAGGAGAGATCATGACTTGTCCCAGGCCACTCTACTAGTCAGCCAAGAGCTAGCACTCATATCCTGACCATTGCCTCCCTGCCCGTCACACCCCCTCTGCACTGGGTTGAATAGTAACCCCACCGCACCCCACCTGCCAAATTCACATCTACCCAGAACCTCAGAATGTCACCTTATTTGGAAATAGAGTCCTTGGAGATATAATTAGTTAGATTAAAATAAGGTCACTCTGGATGAGGGTGAGCCCTAAATCCAATATGACTGGTGTCCTTAAAAGAAGAACGGATTAGCACACAGACATAGAAGAGACAGACGGATGAAGGTGATATGGCGATGGAGGTAGAGATTGGAACGGTGCAGCCTTAAGCCAAGAAACACCAAGGACTGTCAGCAACCCCCAGAAGCTAGGAGAGAGGCACGGGACAGATTCTTCCCTAGAGCCTTCAAGAGAGACCAGGGTCCTATTAGCACCTTGATTTTGGACTTCTAGCCTCCAGAACTGTGAGGAAATAAATTTCTGTTGTTTTAGCCATCCAGTTGTGGTAATTTGTTATGACAGCCCTAGGAAATGGATACACCCTCCTAAAAGAACCTGCCACCCCTCTGGTTCTTCTCTTTGTTTACGCTGTGTGATCCTGCCCCCACCCAGACCCATCTCATCAGCACTGCTGATTAGGTAAGTCCAAAGCCACAGAGTCTGTGGTCAGATAGTAGAGGCGTTGAAATGCTGGGCCAAGGAGACTTGGGTCGTGCGCAAGTCCGAGGAAGGTGGCTGAAAAAGAGACTTAGTCATGTTGCTATCATGCACCTCCTGATATGATGTGATGAGAAGGGCATTTCATCTCTGTGAGATTCTTCCCCCAAATCCATAACTCCAGTCTAATCATGAGAATCATGATACAAACCCAAACTGGGGGTTATGCTACAAAATACCTGATCCCCCGTATTCTTCAAAAGCGACGAGGTCGTGAAACAAGGAAAGACTGAGAAACCGCCACTGGTTGAAGGAGACTAAGAGACGTGGTGACTGAAGGTAACGTTGGATCCTAGAACAACCAAAAAAGATATTAGTGAAATGCAAATGAATTCAGTTAATAGTAGTGTACCAATGTTAATTTCTTAGTTTTGACAAATGTACCATGGTTATGTAAGAGGTTAACAGTAGGAGAAGTTGAATGAAGGGTATATGGGGACTCACAGCTTTTCTGTAAATCTGAAATCATTACAAAAAGAAAAGAGAGAGACAGAGAGACAAGAGATGGAGAAGCAAAGCAAAGAAATACCCTCGGGCCAGACAGGGAGAAAACTTGGTTTGTGATGTACCTCTTCTAAATTATATGAGGTCTGGCTAAATTTCATATCCTGTCCTTGGATGCATCTGTCCATCCATCCATCCACCCATCCACCCAACCACTCACCCATCCATCCATCCGTCCGTCTGTCTATCTGTCCATCTGTCCATCCATCCATCCATCCATCCACCCACTACCCATCCATTCATCCATCCATCCATCCATCCATCCACCCACCCACCCACCCACCCACCTGTCCATCCATCCATCCATCCATCCACCCATCTAACAAATTTTTATTGAGCACCTATTATAAATTAGACACTATTCTAGGTTCTAGGGATACAGCTGTGACAGACTATTAGGTATCTGATCTCATGGAACTTGTATTGTGGTAAGAGAAACAGACTCTATCTATCTATCTATCTATCTATCTATCTATCTATCTATCTATCTATCTATCATCTATCTATCTTCATCATCATCATCTATCTATATAAATTAACAATAAACCATCAGATGGTGATAAGTGCTATGTGGAAAACTAAAGTAGGCAATGAGGGGGAGGTGATCCGAGAAGGCCTCTCTGAGGAAGTGACTTAAGCTGGCACCTTAACGAAAAGAAGAAAACCTGCCAAGCAAAGAATAGGAGGAAGTGCAGTCCAGGCAGAAGGAACAGCTGGTGCAAAGGCCCTGAGGTGGGAACAAGCTTGGGTGTTTGATAAACAGAACAAAGGCCTGAAGCTGGAGCTTAGTGAGAGAGGGGAGGGTAGTAGGAGATGAGAGCAAAGAGGCACGTGGACGAGTGGGGGCAGATGACGTAGGGCCTGTAGGCCAGGTGAAACCATTTTTTTAAGTGCAGTGGGGAGATCCCAGAGGGGGTTTCAAGAGAGGGAAAGACATATCCAGGTTTGGTCCTGAGGACACACCCTTGGCTGTGTGTAGAGAACGCACTGTAAGAAGATAGGACCAGAGGAGGCAACTACAATTGTCCCAGCAAGTTGATGGTGGCTGGGAGCTGGAGACTGGACTCCACGAGATCCATCTTTACGATAAAGCTCCCTTTTCTCTCCAGCTACTCAAAGGGGTTTCTGTTTCTTGCAACCAAATATGTGCTGATTATGCTTCAGGCCGTCTGATGCCCCATCTCATGTTTCCCCCATGCTCTGAGGTCTTCAGTGAAATGAGCAAAACTTCCCTTTAGGATGTCGAATTTTTCTTGTTCCTTGTCTGTGCCCACTTTCTCCCCTCTGTGTAACACTCTTAAAATAGCTCTCTTCTTGGGGCCCACCTTGGCCTGACCTCTGAGAAAACACCTCACGACCCCTAGTTTTTCTCTTCTTCCTTCCAAACTTACCTGTCCTGCATCCATTCTCTCGAGTCTCTTTCCCATGCTAGGGATGGGCTGATAAATGTAATCTTGCCAGACTGGAAAGGGGTGATTCTTCCGGATAACACTGGGGTTTTAATGGTGAGTTTTGTTGCCTTCTGACTCAGCCAGCATTCATTGGATGTTTGCTTAACTCTATCCTGGGCTTTTCCAAGTTTCAAGCCCCTTCGATCCTTTCACACACCTAGGGAAGTAGATACTCTTCCTCCTTTTGACAGCTGAGGATGGAGAGGCTCAGAACCTCTGCTCCCTTTCCCTACAACGAATTATGGGAGTATCAGGATAGGCCAATGAGATGAAATGATTTTGTGCTGTAATGCCCCTCAAGGTTGACTTGAGAATGACATATAAATTCGTATGAAAAGTACCCTCTGGAACTTATCTCGTTCTTCTGAAAAACCAGTAGGCATTTTCAAATGCAACCAGACTTGTGTCCCCTGGGGCTTTCTCTTTCTTCGTTTCCTGTGCTAGAAAGGGCTGGCGCGAGGTTCCCGGGTTTGCTGTCTGAGTGAGCAGGAATGTTGCACGCGGCTACAGCTTTGGAAGCGTCAGCTCTGGGGCAGGAGATTTGCAGCTCACCTCCCCTGCCACCATCACTCCCCATCTTTTCTCCAAGCGTCCTCTTCCATGTGGTCCAGTCTGTGAGAGGGGCCCTGGGTGAATGGGTGGCCTGAATTTCTGCTCAGTTTCTTTGCAGTTTCTAGGGTGTGGTCGTGATGGTGGAAGGCTCAGTAAGCTATAGGCATCCATCCCTGAGGAAGAAACTTGTATCTTATTGAGGAAATAAATGGCTGGCAAAAATGGTGCCCTTTTCATTCATTCATTCATTCATTCACTCATTCATCAACTACTTGTTTGGTATTTATCCTGTGCCAGATACTGTGTTAAGTACATAAGACAGATATGGTCCCCTGTCCTCAAGGAACTGACATCTGAATGTAGCCAGCAACTCTGGCATGGATCTTCTGGGATGATCTAGTCCAGGTCCTTTTAAACTTGTTCACAGAGACCAGCATATAGAACACATGGGGCTCCTTGCAGAATCCTATTCACTGCTGACACATTCCATTTACGATAACTAAACCTGCAATTTAGACATCGCCCTCCCGCGCACTGGGGATCACAACAGAAGGAGACAGGCTGTTCTGGTGGCTGAATTCTGCACAAGGTGGGCAGAGAAGAGGAGGTCCAATCATGTCAGGAGGAGTTGGGAAAGGCTCTTGGGAGAGTGGCCAGGTGCCCTGTTCCAGACCCAAGCAGGCCCTTCAATGTGTGTTCAACACAAACAACGTGCTTAAGAGCATGGGCTCTCATGTCAGACAGATGTGTGCTGAGACCCGGCTTGGTTACCTGCTGATGGGTGAGTTTGAACAAATGTCCTCTCTGAGCCTCAGTCTTCTCATCTGAGAAATGGAGATCAATCCTAGGACTGACTTTCCAGGGTTGCTGTAAGTATTAAACAATATCCTGTGTGTAAAGAACTTAGCTGAGGTCTTGGGACATCGCTGTTATCATTCTTTGTAAATTCTGGGGAAATTTACTACCAGGAATCAGAAAAGAGGAACTTCAGTCTGGCCTGTTGTCATCAGAGAGGTCTCCCGGAGGAAGCGACCTTTGAGTCCCTAAGCTTGGCAACAGCAGGAATGGTATCACTTTTGTGTTCTTCCATATCCCTAGCATCTGGCACATAACTTGTTTACAAACTCAGTGTATGTTTGTTGAGTGAATAAATGAATGACTGGCCAGGACCTTGAAGGTGGGATAAAATGTACATGTAGAAGGGCCTTTTGGGCATTTCTCTCTTCCTCGGGACCATACTTATTAATGGGGTCAAACTATATATATACCATTTTGTAGTTTTTTTTTTAAATATGGAGATTACATCTTGACTATCATGGTGTGGGGCTGCTTCACCTCCCCCGGTGTGGAATGTACCACAATTTGTTTAAATGACCCTCCTCTTGTTGGACATTTGGGTCGTTTCTAACTTGTCATTATTGTATGCAGTACTGTGGTGATAATCTTTGTACATACACCTAATTATTTCCTTTGGTTAAATTCCTCGAGAGAGGCTCATGAGTCAGATGGTAGGTGTATATCATTTCTCAGGTTTTGGACGCATGGCGCCAGCTCACCCTCCAGGAAGCCTGTGCCAATTTACCTGGCCACCTACCCATCAGCTAGTCCGATCGCTAGTCTGCTGCCTGAAAGACAATCTCTTATCGTTCCTGCAGCGGTCCGCACCGCCTGGCTTGCCTGGCCGAATGGGATTCGTGGGGAGCGCTGGCTCTCCTGTTTTCAAGCCTGCTGGATATCTGTCGTGTCATGTTAGGATTACGTGAGTGTGATGTTGAGAAATGTCCTTGGAGAAGAGATGCTCCCCAGATGTTGGAGCAAGTACTGGAGTAGGGAGGGAGAAACGCTCAGGGCGCTGAGAGATTGGTCACGTGGCAGGTCCCCTCCCCACGCTTCCCTGGTCTCCCGTGGAGGTAACCTTGTTCAGTCTCTCCCCACCTCACACACATGGCAGAAATCAGCGTCCTCTCCATAGTATCCTTCTCGCGGCTCTTTTATAGCGCTTGTCACACTGTTCTGTAATTTGGGGCCCTCTTTTTCCTCTCTTCCATTGGCCTGTAGCATGGGGGGGTGGAGTCTTACTCATTTCAGTATCCCCAGCATCTGGCACAGGGTCATGATAAAAACTAACAAAATGAGGATGATAATAATAGTAACTAAAGTGTTGGGCACTTACTCTATGCCAGGCACTGTACAGACTGTACCACTGTACAGAATGATCCCCATAAACTAGTGATGTAGGTATTATTGTTATCCTTGTTTTACAGATGAGGATGCTAAGGCTCAGAGAGGTGAAGTGACTTGCCCAAGGTCACACAGCCAGTGAGTGAAACAGGCAGGATTGAAGCCAACTCCCTCGCAATCATTCTGCTAGGTGCTTGGTGGGTATCTAAATGATAGTCTAAATGCTCTACATAAGCCACTAACTGAGGATCCCCATTTCCACCTGCTCCCTCCCCAACACTAACTGATGACTGGCAGATGTCAGCAGATTTGAGGAATCTGATTTTTTCATTTACAGGGAAAAGTCAGACTGGGGGTTTGAGAGGGTCTTCTTGGAGGAGTGCTTTGCTGACCTCCCCACATCCAGGCACAGTGCCTGGGGTCCCCCCATTACAGATTCGCTCCTTCTCTGCCAGAGCTGAAAGCTCCCTTTGAAAATGTAGATTCTTTCAGCAAATGTCAACCTCTCCGTCCTTAACGCCTTGGTGGGTGTCAGGACATCTCAGCTTTCTTCTCAAGCTGCTCTCCTCATGCTCCTCTTTTCTTTCCACTTGTCCAAATCCAGCCAGCTCAAATGTCACTCCTCAGGCTGGCTTCCTGGCCTCTCCCAGCTCGTCCTGCTCTGTCCCTGTGGCCAGCATCTCTGGCGTTGATCGTCTGGGATGATGATCTAGCCCAGGTCTTCCTAAAATTGTCCAAAGATAGCAGCATCTTGAAGATATGGGGCTCCTTGCAGAATCCCGTGAACTACTGACATATCCCATTTATGATAATTAAACTTGCACTTTCGGCTGGTCAGATGCCCCCTTCATGAGATTCCAGTAAGATAAAAGATACAAGCATCAAAAATTCTAAGAATAATTCACTTATTCAGCATTGACCGAACGTCAAATTTGTTCTGGACCCTGAGAACTCAGAGATATACAGGACTGAGCTGTGTTCTTGGAATGTCCATTCTAGGGGAACCAGTTATAATGCAGGCTGGACCTGGGGAGAAGGTTAGGCTGTGCTGTAGGGGCTCAGATGAGGGATATATACGTGGTCAGTCTTCTATAAGTGTTAGTTATTTATTTGTTGTAGACCAGAAACAGATTCTGGAGGGGACGTGGGAGAGGGAAGACCCTACATTCTTCCTTTATTTTCTTGGCATAAGACCGTGCTTCTGGATTTACTGGAATAACTGGGAAGCCGCCCTTTGAGAGATGCAGTTGCTAAGGGGAGGGGTCAGGTGAACCCAGCATACCGAGAGGCTGGTTTCAGGGCAGATAGTGCTATTGAGGTGCTGGAAATAAAAGAGAAAATCAAGCTCATGTTTGCCCTGCATTACATCAACTTAAATACATTTGCGTAGAAGAAAACATTATGTCACTACTGGAAATGGAAATACAGCATTTCTCTAATGCTGTGTTTAAAAGAAAGATGTAACATTTAAACCTTAAAAAAATATGTGTCCATAGACACCTAACATCATCGTTTGTATCTCAGCTCAACATGTATCACCCTTTTGGAAAACGCCTCCCTTCAATAATAATAATAATCACAATAGCAACAATAATAACTAAAGATGATCCACATAGGGCTTCCTATATGCCAATCACAATTATGTGATCCTAATGACAACCATGAGAAGGTAATGTTATTATGCCCCACTTTACAGGTGGGGACACTGAGGCACAGAGAGGTTTAGCAACATCCTGCAGGCCACACAGTTTCTATCTGGTGGAGCTGGGTTGGAACCCAGGCAGCCTCGCCCTAAAACCTGGCCTTTTAACCATTTCATTATACCGTCTCTGCCGACGCTCCCTCCTCTAACTAACACCTATGGTAGTTTTGAGGAAGAAAGGAGTCTAGTTAGGCACCCAGCACACAGTAGGTGCTTAATTAATGCATTACTTAAGGTATGCAACACTCGTTCACATCCATTAGCTCAATGACGCGTTCTGGCCTTATTGGTAGGCAGCCGGGGAAAGCATTGTAGTCCCATCTTACAGTTGAGGAAACTGAGGCTCAGAACACACAAGTGACACGCCCAGAGTCTCGGCTGGTGAGTGGAGGAGCGAAGAGTCAAGCTCAGAGCTTCCAAAGACAAGTCCAAGTTTCCCTCTCTAGCAGTGCCTCTCCTGATAACACCAAGTTGACTGATGAATAAGTAATACTCATTGACTTGTCTTAAAAGCTTGTCTTTCCAAGTCCGGCAGCATCTTCTCTGCAGTCACCCTATTTTCTCCTAAGGGGGCTAATGGGCTTCCCCAAGACTTGCCTCTTTCTCGGGGAAGGGATCTCTCAGGGCACATAGGCCACCTCAGGGGTCCAGCAATTCTCTCTCTCTCTTTTTTGCTTTCTCTTTCTCTCTCTTTTTCTTGCTCTCCTGTCTCTCTGCCCCATTTACTTGTTTTGTCTTTGACTGATCCCCTGTGATGAGTTGTGCTCCTGGAAAGCTGCCCTGTGACAGTTCTTTCCTTTGTGTTCCTGATGATAGCTTTGCCCCGGAGGCTTCTAACAGAGAAGGAGGGAGTGAATACAGCACTGCGTGCCCTGGCAGTGCCATCCAGCGACAGAGCCTGGTGGTTGGGCTAAAGCTTTGAGCACGAGTCCTTTCTCCTGTAGGGCCTCCTTCTGCGTGCACATGTGTGCAGGTGCACACACACATTACACACACATGCACACTGTGTGTTTAGAACAGGCTGTGACATGATTGAAGGATTGGGTCCTCTGGCTGATTTGTTGTGGGATTCTCATCGTAGGGTCCTCTGGCAGACTTACTGTCTTGGTTTCCTCTGGCCACTGCAACAAATAACAACAAACTTAATGGCTTAAAACAACATAGATTTCTTCTCTTACAGTTCTGGAGGCCAGAAGTCCTAAAATCAAGGTGTCAGCCGGGCTCTGCTCCTTCTGGAGGCTCTAAGGGAGAATCTGTTCCCTTGCCTTTTCCAGCTTCTGGAGGCTGCCCTCATTCCTTGGCTTGTGGCTCCTTCCTCCATCTTCAGGGCCAGCAACATAGTATCTTCAACTCTCTCTCAATCCTACAGTCCATATCACCTCTCCTCTCTGACCCTCCTGCCTCCCTTTTTCCCTATAACCACCCCAGATAACTCAGGGTAATGTCTCCATTTCAAGATCCTTAACTTAATCCCACCTGTAGAGTCCTGTTTGCCATGGAGGGTGACATATTCACCCCTTCTGGGGATTAGACCATGGACATCTTTTGGGGCCATTATTCTGCCTACCAGTCTTTCTAACTGAAACGGGAACATTCTTGCTTTCTGGGCTATCTCAGGCCCCATCTCCCTGGGAGACAGTAGAGCACAATAGGCCCTGAAACAAACTGTTTAGATTCACACCCTGCCCTCCCCACTCTTCCTAGCTGTGTTGTCTTGGGCAAGTCACCTGACCTCTCTGTGTCTAATTTCCTCATCTCTAAGCTAGGCAAATAATGTACCACGACTTCATTGTCCTGTTATAAGTCATGAGTTGCACTGGGGAGATAAGGCATGTCACCTGGTGAATAATAAGTGCCAAAAATAAATGAGGGATACAATTATAATTAGGGGTGCCATATAGCATAGTAGTTATAAACTCAGAGGGCCTTGGGTCAAATCCCAGTCCCACCAGTTATGAAGTAAATGGCCTCAGGCTAGTTGCTTTAGGCATCTGAGTCTGTTTTCTCATTTGTAAAATGCAAATAAAACTATTGCCATCTTAATACGTAGAATTGTTGTGAGGATGAAATAATAATATAGTGCACATGCCAGAACATAGTGGGTAGCTTTGGTCATTAATAGTTATCACCACCATCATCATTGCCTGTCTTCCCTGGAGGTGATGGAGAGTCTTAATGGGCTGCCTCTGGCCTCAGCAGAACAAGGACAAGACAGGGCAGCTTGCTGAATCCAGGGCCCTGAGAATCCCCTTTGCAGTGCTCCATCTCGGAGAGGATCAGAGCCTGACCGGGCTCAGCCTTGGGGTGTGTGTCTCCTTGCCGCAGAGCTGTTGGAGCTTACAGCAGCAGCTGGTTCCTTGAACCTCCCAGGCGCTCTCAGGACAGAAGAGGGGTTTGGAGATGGGGACCAGGGAGGTGGGAAGGGTGGGGGCAAAATTCCATGAGAAGGCAAGGCTAGTTCCTAGATGGCATGGTCAACAGGGAAGGTGCACAGCTCTGGTTTCAACCATATTATTATTTTTTAATTTTGCCGCAAAGCCTTGCTTCAATGAAGGCTTGGGCAGATGCCCAGTATGCAAAACAGCTAAAAGCCAACTGCTCTGGTTGAAACCAGGGTGTGTGTGGGGGCAACTCAGGCCTCCTTTTCACTCCTACAGGGGCCTCTAGGGGGCCCAGTTTGAGAAAAAACTAGCAGGGTGGCAAAACACAGGCCTGGGAGTCAGACAGACCTGGGATTTGCATCCCTGCCTCTGCCACTCCCTGGCTGGGTGAGCTTTGGGGTTTCACTTCACCTGTCTGAGCCTCAGTCTTCTCATCTAAAAATGGGACAATAAGAGCACCCACCTCACATAGTTGTGAAGACTGGAGATGGTAACTGTAAAGTGCTTAGCACAGTGCCTGACACATGGGAGGTGTCTAGGCATTTAGCAGGTGGGACCTATTTTCATTCCCTAAAGGAGATCTGAATTCATGACAACCCTCCCAGAACATGTGCCTAATGCCCAGGGAAGCTGTGACAAGTTGGGTAGACATTCCTTGGGACCAGGAGCCCAAAGGCCTAGGGGCTACTTGGGTTCTGATTCAGCCACCAGCATCCTGTGACTTTAGTCCCTCTCTGGGCTTCTTGAATCACTCTTCAGATGTTTACTGAGAGTCAACTGTGTGCCAGGCACTGTTCTAGGCATTAGAACACAGGCCCTGACATCTCAAAGGCCTGAGTTCCAGACTCAACTCTGCCACTTCCTAGCTCTTTGTCTATGGGTAGGTCACTGCCCCTCTCTGGTCCTCGGTTTCTCCACGTGTAAAGTGAGGGGATGAACTTGTGTCATAGGGTCTCCCCAGAAAAGATTCAATGAAATCCTGCCAGAAAATTGTAGAATGCCTTTGAACTTGACTCTGAGAGAGAGACATTCTGAAGCCTGGGCTTTGGGATCATACAACCCTGGGTTTGAATCCTGTGTCTGCCACTTACTGTGTAACCTTATGCAAGGGACTTAATTTTTTGAGTCTCAGTTTCCACGTCTGTAAAATGAGGATAAAAATAGTACCCTCAAAGGGTTGTGATGAGGATTCAAGGAGATGATACCTGTAAAGTTCCTAGCAGAATCGCTGGTACATAGTTGGTTCTCAATAAATGATAACTGCCGTCATCACCACCACCTGCACCATCATCACCATCATCACCATCAAGACCACCACCACCTCCACCATCATCACCATCATCACGATCATCATCATCTATAAAGTGAAGCTCTAAATGGTCTCTAAGGTCCTACTTTTCAAGGGCAGAATTAAGTGGCAAGTATGGTAGATCACCCTGGGCCCTCTGAGTGGGACACTTTTGAGGAGGGGCCCCATTAGAAAGACTTCTCCTTCATTTTGCAAAGAAGCTCTAAACAGATCTTGATCTGCTTGAAATTTCCTGTTCTTTCCCCATAGTGAGCAGGAATAGGACTCTTGAGCTCTGGCGCACTGGAAGCCATAGAAATCAATTTCTCTTTGTATATTTCTCCTTTTAATGATTTTATTTTCTTGTCTGTATAGTGATTTCACTTCAGAAGGCCAGCCTAGATCTTTTGGGGATGGGTCTTTGGCCAAAGCTCCATTGTCTGATGTAGACCTCCTATAATCTCCCAAATTCATCCTGCTCAATCCACATACTGAAAGGTTAGGCTGGCACGTACCATCCTGGGTTGGCTGTCAATTCCTTTCTCCCTCTCTCAAAACATTTGAGTCGTAGGACAGGTTTTGGATCATGGGATCATAGGAGCCTACAATTTGAGTGTTCTTAGTTGTTGCTTTTTAACCTCTCGCTTCCTTTCTTTAGGAAAATCGGGTAACCATATCCTCATTTTACAGATGGAACTTGGAGACATTAAATGAATTTTCCAAGATTGTGTGGGGGCTAGACTTGGTTCCCAGAAACCTGTCAGGTGCTTATTCAACTAAGTCATCCTGCCCCTTGGAAATTTCTGTTTCCTCGGCCTCATCTTTCCTCCTCTGAATTGCGAGGCACCCAAGGTACGGATCAGAGATCTGCAGCAATGTGAATGAGGACAGGTCGACTGGGCTGATTTTGAGGGAAAAAACCACTTGGAGGCTCCCACACTGGGGTCAAACTCGTTTCTGAGCCCAGCGGAGTAGTGAAGGTCTGGGGGCGTGTGTGGGGAAGGTGCTGCGAAGTTAACAGCTCCTTTGCTCTGAGAGTGAGCGACGATATTAGAACAAGTGTGGGGAAGGTAGGCTGTCACTGATTTCACTGTGTGATGTCGAGAAGTCCCGTCCCCGCCTCCCCCTTCCCTGGACTCCCCCTTCTCTGCTCTAACCATCCAACAACTTAACTTCTCTGCCTGAGGGTTCGCTTCCCGCCCATCCCCTCCTCCGCCGCATCTTAGCGCTGTCCGCGGTGCTGATCGGCAATCTCCTGATTGCCGTTTCCACCAGCTGGGATCTCGGGTGCGCCCAACCTCTCCTCCTGGCCTCCCCCCTCTCTTTCTCCAGGCATCTCATACGTAAATCACGGGTGGGAAGCAGGCTTGGTTCCCCTTGCGCCGGGAAGCTGCGCCCCCCTGCCTTGCTCACAGAGGGTTTTGCAGCAGTGGTGGCAGCCGCCACTGATTCGGGCACTGGGGAAGCAATTGATTCGTCTACTGCCAGCAGCCCGGAGTTGCCTACGCGGACGGCAGAGAAAAAGAAAGAGAGAGAGAGGGAGAGAGAGGCTCACAGAGCGAAAACCTTCATCCATGTGGAAGGCAGGCTGAGGAAGCCACTGTCTTTGCCTTGTCCACTGATGAATCTGAGTTTTCTCCTCTTCTAGCAGTGGTATTTCTTTTCGTCTTGGTCCTGCATGATTTAGGGGTAGTTGGTGTGTGTGTGTGTGTGTGAGCGTGCGCGCGCGTGTGCTGGTGCTTCAATTTTATTTTGGGAAGAGTAGGAGAGTCAAATGAACATTTTTTTTCAGGCACCTCTACTGAGCTTTCAAACCAAGTCATCGGGAGTTAGCATCTTCCTACCCGGCAGGGAAGGGAGGAGTTGGCAAGAATTTGGCTCACCCATTCCCCCTGCAATTCGCTGGTGTTGTGGTAAGTGATATTCTTCTCAATTATGCAAATGAATTAGGGGTATTGGAATCCCAGTTGCGATGAGGCGTGTACATGAGCTGATGGGATAGAGGGTAGGTGGGAGAAAGGGGTGTTGAGGCAGGGCCACATTTATTTGACCACATTCTGCAGTGTTTTATTGCCTAAACGGCACCCCAAAGCCAAATGAGATTTCGGCTCAGTGCCCAGGGAGGGGGAAAAATATGCTCATGTTTTAGGCAATGCGATCAAAATTGTGGCTTCTGCCCAATTTGCCCTCTCCCTTGCAGCAGAAGCTGTTGAAAGTAGCCGGCAGTTCTCTGAGTGAATTAACACTTTGTGGGCTGGCCAGCCTGGCATAGAGGGCTTCTGGGTGTTCTGATCTAGTGAGTGGGCACCCTGGCCCTGGGTGGGAAATGGTCACCTGAGACTGGAAGGTTAACCCTTGCCTAGGGTCGCCTAGGCACATCAGGTGAGGCTTGCATAGGACAGGGCTCAGATTGTACCATCTTCCAGGGACAGCTGAGTAGTTTAATTGTGGTGTTTTTTGCAAGCTTGGCTGTTCTAAGATTGGGAGACCTGGGAGTCATGAAAGGACCACATTTTGCTTGGAATGAGCGGCCAGGCAGGCCAGAAAGCAGCAGCCAGCTGCCTGCTGAGTAGACGATGTTTTATTTTCACAGGTGGTGTAACATGTAAGTGAATGTATGGGGAGTGTATCTTGGCATCAGCCCGGGAGACTCCATCCTTGAGCCTGTCTCCAAGTAGGAAAAGAAGGGAACAGGGTTTGCTCAGATTCTGGGGAAGGGCTCCAGGCTCCAGCTTCAGATCTGTTCCAGGACAGGCCAGACTCTGCTCTAATTTCTGTATCTGAGATCCTGATGGAATAAGCCTGCCCCAATCCGTTAGTGAGCAGGAAGTGTAGGTCCTTGTAACTGAATCCAAAAATTCACATTTAATTTTAAAATGCCTTTGCTGCTAATCTCTGAGCCATCAAAAGGGGATTTCTCTTTGCCTTCTGCTTTGATTACATCTACCTTTCTGGAAATGAATGTCCTTATTTTTAGCATCTTCGCCATTATCTCAGGGGCCACTTCAGTCTTCTGCACCCCCCAAGGATTTCCTCTTTAGGCTCTTATTCTTAGAGGTGGGAGGAATAAAACATCAGCCCCAGAGACTGGAGAGCCTGAAATGTAAGCAGGGCCCACTCCATCATTTTCTCTAGCCCCAGAGCCAAGTGGGGACGCCAAAATCCCGCGGTGTGTGCCTGGTCAGGCAGGACGTGTGAGGCAGAGGGGAAGGTTGCTCGGTGGTTAGTGCCAAAGATTTGGTCCTCAAAATCCCAGGTTTCCCTCTCTGGGTGACCTTGAGGAGGAAGTTGCCTTAGTTTTCTCCTTGGGAAGCCTCAAGTGTGAATGATGAATGTGAGGAGATTTGGTTTAAATAAGGAGCCACAGATCTGGCCGTGGGTGATATTTAAAATCTGGAACTTTCGGCACTAACTGGTCAGGCTGGACCATGGTGGGGCCCTGGAGCAGGGGACTTTAGGGGTCCCCTGCTGCGCCGAGTGTTAACCCTTTAATTGCTGGATTAAGGGTGGGTTTGGGGGTGACTTGGGGGGTATGAAAGGAGCCGCAGGGGCTGCAGTGTAGCATTACCATCCAGTGCGGGAGTATGTTAATATTTTAATGACTGATCCAGCCATGCGGCACATGCCAGCCCAGCTGAGGTGGCCGGGACTCGTTGTCCACATGTGGGTGCTTTTCAAACGCCTCCTTGCTGCCTCCCAGCCTTTCTTCCTTGGGGGTGGCTACGATCTGAGAGGCTGCCCTCCCTCCTCCCCCATCACATTTGAAATGGTGCATTGTGGTGCACCAGGGAGAGAGAAATGGAAGCTTCTGGAAAGAGCCTTGGACTTGGATCAGGACACCTGGGTGCCAGCCCCAGCTCTGCCTCCCCTTTCCAGGCCTCAGTTTCCCTATCTGTGCAATGAGGCAGTTGGTGTAGGTGACCCCAAGGCCTCTTCCAGCTCCAAGATCCTGTGACTGTGCGATAGTTGTGTGTGTGTGTGTGCATGCACGCTTCTAGGAAGGGTCAGTGCTGTGTTTGGGTATTTATCACGTGTGTTGAGGAGGTCTGTTTGGGGTGAATCAGGATGGGGGTCTCTTATGAGAACTTTGCTAGGTTCCTAGAATCCTGTGATCAGCTGGAGAGAGGTCTGCTTTATTTACGGGCTCAGATACACAGCCGTGCAAGATTTTGCAGCCCTTGAAGGCCCTCTAGAGACTTACCCCAGAGGTGGCAGCCAGGACCCCTTCGAGAAGCTCCACTCTGAAAGATGCATATTCATGCAAACACACAACATCAGGGGATTCGTGGACTCTCCCTAATACCCTAATCTGAGCACCTCAAGTTCAGAACCTCTCATCTAGTCTCACCCCTTCAGGGGTCTCAGAGAGGGAAAGCAACTTGCCCAAGTCCACACAGTAAGTTATGGCACAGCAACATAGGAATCTACCCTCATGAAGACAAGGCATCACCCCCTCACTCCTGGCTCTGGCCACCCCCCATCACCCCACTCCCCAGCTGGGGTGCAGAGAGAGGACTTTCAGCAGCGCCTCTCCAGCCTGTGCTGCTGATCGGGAGGCATAATCATGGAGACAAATGTGGACATTTCCTTTCTCGCTGGTGGGAGAGGGGCAGCGCCCAGAGATTCTGCAATTCTGAAAGAGTGGCCTGGAAAGTCCGTCTCACGAGCTCGCTCTGCCTTTTCCCTGTTCTAGCTGCTCTCATACACATCCGGGCTGCCCGTTCAAGGCTGTGTGTTCTGGTCAGGGTGGCTGCTCTGGGGATTTATTTGTAGGATGGGATATTTAACACCCCCCCCCTCTGTGGGTCATAGAGGGTTTGTGACTGTCTAATAAAAACCACCGTGACATATGGACCTGTCTACTGCTCTTTATCTCCTTTGAGTGGGGAGCTGGTCGTAAATGCAGACAAATCAGGAGTTGATGTGAAGGCGATGAGAAGCAAACAGCACGGTTTATTTCTGTTAAGCGCTGTGGCTGTAACCTGGGATAAAAATAAATCCGGGACCCAGTAGTGGTGGGCTGGAGCTGCCGAGCTTAAAGTATTCAGCTGCCACCCAGGATGGAGATCCTTGACGTGCTGGAGAGTGAAGGAAGCACCACAGAAATAGCCTCCTCTCCTTCCTGCTCCCCACCCCTGTCTGCCTCCTCAACCAGCCGTTTGAGGGGCTGCCGTGTGGGACTCTGGGAGCAGCCAGACCTGAGTTCGAATTCTGACTCCAATGCTTCCTTGCTGGGTGACTTCAGGCAAGACTCTTAACCTCTCTGAGCCTCAGTTTCCTCAGTGAGGGATATTAAGGGAGTATGGCTTGGTGGCTAAGAGTGTGGGCTCTGGAAATAGATCTCTTGGGTTTAGATCCTCATTCTAGCACTTTCTATCGTGTCAGTTTATCTCTCTGGGCCTCAATTTTCCATCTGTAAAGTGAGGATAATAAAGGAACTGTGAGAATTTTAAGTTAATGCTTGCACAGTGCTGAGGACTGAGCCTGGCAAGGAGAAAATATCCAACAAACGTTAGCAATGGGGACGATATTGGTGATGGTAACAGTGGAATCACCCCCGACTGAAAGAAGATAGGGGTGCGGTGGAGGAAAGTGGATCCTTCAGGCCAGTTGTGCAGCTCTGGGATCCAAGAGAGAGAGGCCGTGGCTTGGAGACAGGAGACTCGCAGTCCCACTTATTCCCTCCGTGGGCTTCGTGCAGTTGCTGGAGGTCCTGGACCTCAGTTTCTCCATCTGTGAAATGGGCATAATGACCTCCTTTCCTTAAAGCTTGTGAGTACCCAAGGGAACAGGGTGGTTGTGAGTGTGGTGGGCAGGCCCTGGAGGAGTGGCTCTGGGAGGAGAAGCCCTACTGAACTGGGAGTCCTTGTTCCTCCAAATCCTTGGGAGGCTTTTGCTGACTCATCCCAACTCACCAGCCTGGAGCCTGTGGATTTTTCCTAGGAGGCTTGAGCTCTCTCTCCCCTCCCTGCCATGGTGCTTCCCTGCCACGGAGCTCCTGCACAGGGCTCCTGGGGGGCTACAAGGTGAGACCTTAAAGGCCAAGGCTGTGCCATCTTCATTGTGGGAGTCAAGGTTAGTACATAGCAGGTGCTCAGCGATGACTTCATGAGTGAATGAATGAATGAAAGAATGAATGAAACCTCAATTGATTGACTAGTGGACAGGTCAATTTGAGGAGGTGCCTTTGGCTTATGGTCCCACCAGAGGCTTCCATGCAGCCGGCACTTAATTAGTGTTTGTTGATTATGATGTATCACCGGTGAAGAGTTTGGAAGGCTTTCGACTCTGATCTGCTACAGCCCCCTCTCTCCTCCTGCCAGGGCATTCGTTGACATTTATTCATGTCACACATTTATTGAGTACTTATGGTATGCCTGACCATGGTGGGTATTGGGAATAAAATGGTGACAAAGACACAACCCTTGGGATTTAGATAAAGTAAGTGGCTGCCTACAAAATGCGATCTTTTGTGGGGGTGGTACAAAGAGGGCTTCCTTATCCCCTTTTTAGGGTGTTTTCACTCAGCTCACTGATATCTGAAATTCCGTCATTAGTTTCCTTCTTTGTCTTAAGGCTTTGATCTTGGAGGATGAGCAGATGCTGGGGCGGGATAACGCATCCAGCCTTGTTAGTCACTTCCCCTTTAATGAGGAGGAGTTGTAAAATCCTCTCCAGAAAGTGAGGGGGGAGCCTTTCTGGAGTGGGGAGTGGAGTTTGCACATGCTAAGCTTGCGGGGAGACGAGAGGGCGGAAGGCAGAGAAAGGCGGACGTTGCTGCGTTCACATTTTGCTGGGGGGTAAAAAGCTTTTGATGCCCTAAGGAACCCAAGGCAAATTCTTGGTCACACCCTAGACCTGCTCCCTCAGAAGCTCTGAGTGCACAGCCCTGGACCTGTGTTTTCACAAGCCACTGCTGTAGATAAAGGAGTTCTTCCGAAATGCAAAACACTTTTGCAGGTGTTAGTTATAACAGTTCTAGGTGTGTTTCGAGCCTTAGACTTTTTGCCAAGGTTCCTCCCTGCCCCGCTGCCCATCATCCCCCAGGATGAGCAGGATAAGAATCAGGCTGTTGCCTCTCCAACACACACCAATTACTTTCTGCTGCTGAATGCCTCAGTTTCCCACAGGAGCTGGACCCAGCAGGGCTGACCCCAATCCCTGCTAACCTCAGAGCACTCCAGGGAGTGCTTCTTTCTCAGGCAGGACCCAGGGACTTAGGTTATCAGATGGCTCAGGGGCAAGGCAGCAATGATCAGCCCTCCAGCCTGGCCAGGCCTTTGGGGCTTGAGGGAACAGAGCTGGTTCTTCTTAGCCCAACACAGCTCCCTATTTGGGCCAGGGAGACGTGGGAGACGGTGGTGCCGAGGCTCCAGGCTGCCGTATGGAATGTCTGTGGTTTCCTCGAAGTAATTGTCTTGCTGTCATTAGTTTTAATGACATAATGCATGCTTAAATCTCATTGTAATGGAGCCGCGTCAGACTCTGGTTTAGTAATCCAGCTAGTGAACAAGATAACACGCCTCAGGAAGCTGGGGTTTCTGCCCACCCCTCTGCAATTAATCAACAAGAGGAAACCCATCTGACAGCATCATAATGATGTTCGGTTTGTGAAGGATTTATTTGGAGAGCGGGTGGGGGGAAATCTCGTCTCTCAATATAATCTGAGTGAGTTCATTCAGCTGCCTTTTTCTTTCTTTCTGTTTTTTTTCTTTCTTTCTTTCCTTTTTTTCCCTCTTTAACGCATCTACACAATGACAAGCAGCGACTTGTGAATGGAAGCAGCTTTCAGTAGAGAACAGATTATGTAAGCAGGTTTTGGTGCCAGCATTGATGGCGGGGCGGCGTTCTGGGGCTGCTGAGAAGAGGGAGGATTTCTCCAAGTTCGTGGGGAGGCCCTTCATGCGAGACGCTGCCCCAAAGCATCTGCGTGGTCCATTCTGTCCCACAGCTGCCCCTGTGTCTGCCTGTCAGTTTCTCCCTCTGTCACTGTAGCCTGTGTCTCTACATCTCTGTCTCTCTGGCTCTGTCTCCCCTTTTCACTGCCCCCGATGCCTTGCCCATCTTTCCCATTCTTTAGAAATTCTGCTTTCTTCTTTGGTCCCTCTTTGGTCACTTTCTTTCTCTCTTCCCCCATCTTTCCTGCTGCCCTGCTGCTGGCCTCTCCCCTTCCTTATCTCTCTCTCTTGTCTTCCTCTCCTGACTCCTGCCCTTCCCCACCCCATCTTCAGTCTCATCTATGCAGCCGTGCCCACGTGCTTGTGAAGGGAACGCATTTGTGAATCCCTGAGACCCGAGTCAGGCCTCCAAGGAGGGTGAGCAACCGTCCCGGGACTGAGGGGGTTCTGGGCTCGCAGGACTCTCTGTGTCAAACCTGGAAAAGGCTCGGGCAAACCAGAATGAGTTGGTCATCTTACTTCTACGTTGAATGCTTGAAATTTTGTAGAGCTTTCCAAAGGCCAAAGAGGCATCCTTGTGGGCGAGTTGCCTACTGTCCTGCTCAGGGGAAGAGACACGGTGGTCTCTGCAGCCCTCCCCAGCCTTGGCGTTCTCTGCGTGGCTTTGGGGTGTGAAGAAGACCTGGGCACTCAGAGGCCAGTGGTCGGTCAAGGGCAGGGTGTTGACCCCCTCCTCCTTCCCTAAGCCCCTCCCCCAACAAGACTGACCACCCAGCCAGTTATTCGCTCCTTTGTCACAAGAGGGGATGCGGTGAGAGATTGCAGATGGCTTTGTGTCAGACGTTCTCAAACTTGAGCCTGTGTCCGAATCCCCTGGAGGACAATTAAAACAGAGTTTCTGATTCAGTGGGACTTGGATGGGACCCAAGAATTTGTGTGTCTAACACATTGTTCCCATGTAACGTGGATGCTGCTCCTCCAGGAACCCCACTTTGAGAACCACTGCTTTCTGCAAACTCATTCCCCCATCCATTCATTCCCAAATATTTACTGTATACTACCATGTGCCAGCCCTGTTTCAGGCCCCGGGGACCCAGCAGTGAGCCAAACAGAGTTCCCTGCCCTCTTTGAGTAAAGTTTGATTGAGAGCTGAGTTTCTAGAAGAAGCCAGAACAATTCAGGTGGGGGGAACAGCAAGTGTGAAGGCAGAGACAAGTGTGGTGTCTTGAAGGAACAGCAAGAAGGCCAGTGAGTGGAGTGAGGGGAAGGTGAGGGGGACGAGGTGGGAGGGAGGGCCGGGGCTGCGTCATGCGGGACCTGCCAGCGTACACGAGGAGTCTGGTTTTATCTTATTTGGGGGGAGGGTTTTAATTGGGAGAGTGACATGACCTAATTTACAATTTTGGTAATGATGGCTTTGGTTTCTGAGTGGAGAATGGACTGCGGTAGGCAGGGGTGGAAGCCAGGAGACCAGGGAGGGGGCCCAGAGACGGGGCTGTGGGCCAGGTGGTGGCAGGGAGGCAGAGGGCCAGAGGGAAGGAGTGGCAGGGCCCGCTCTGGGGGACGGGACCTGTTCTTGGCAGGGGTTCAGCAGTTGTGATTCTGGGGATGTGGAGAGAGGCCTTGGCTGCTCCCGGGGTGGGGGGGGTTGGGTTAAGAGGCAAGACCAGCAGGGCGTGGTGGGTGAGGGGGCCTTTCGGGGAGATCTGCAAATGCCCGTCCCGTGCTGGCTAACATGCGCGGTCGCCCTCTCTCCAGAGGAAACAGCAGCAGCTCGGGGTTTTTTCCTCCCATGAGCAGAGGCTGCATTAACCAGTCAGCGTTAAGCAGGATATTGGAACTTGGCAAAGGTGATGCAACCGCTGGAAGTGGCTGCTGCCGCCGTGTCAGGCTGGGATGTCTGGCCCGGTCTTTCTCCCAAAGGTCTGGAGACTGGGGGCTTGTAGGAAAGCCTGTTGGACAGGACAGAAGATGCGAGCTTCTGGCATCGGTAGCTTCCTCTCTGGTCATTAGAGACCTGCCTGTTGTTCACCAGAGCCAGAAGGGAATGATCAGCACTGGGCATGTGCCAAGGGACGAAAGTAGGGTGACACTGATTCTGGGGCAGGGCCGGCCCCTCGAGGGGGAGACCGCAACGTGCAGACTGGTGACACATGTCCTTTGCCCTTCAGAAAGGGACCTGCTGCCACTTCTTTAGATTTGTTTTACTCTCTTTTCCCTTGGAAGGGTTGATCTGGCCGGGCCAGGCCTCCTAGTATCTGTGTATTCTCTGCAGAGGGGTCTGGGCGCGTGTCGTCCCCTGAACGGTGCATTAGCTCTTTGGGGAGAAATCTCCAGGGAGAAATAAACAGTGCTCGCCTGTTGGTGACCAGGAGGGGGCTTTGCGTCTGATGACAGCGTGAGGAGAGCTGGCTTCACTTGCCGCCTCTCAGTTTTCCGTGGAGAACTCGTCCGCGTTGTGGATTAGCACGGAAGGTTGGTTTTGGCACGGGGCTCTGAGAGTTATTCTGCCTTCTCCTTTCCTAGTACATGACCCGCGTTGATCCTTGCAGGCCTCTTTCTCAATTTTTCATTATTTATTCTCTTTTATCCCTGTACCCCATACCCCTCTCCTCATAGGCAACCCTTCTATTCTGTTTAATGGATATCTCGTTTGTATTTGCACCTTCAAAACATGTATTTTTGATTTATATAAATGGTATTGTGCTATAAATCTCATTGTTTCTCACTTTTTTTTCACTCAGCACTGTTTTTAACATCCTTCCATGTTTCTTTGCTTCTAATTGTTGCTATGCTCCAAAGTGTAAATCCCCCATATTTTACGCATTTTCTTAAATTATATTAGTCATTTGGGAGGTGCAGGGAGATGCTTCACTGTTTTGCTTTTGATTATTTGTTCAACAAACATTGAGCACCCACTCGTAGTGCCAGACCTCATGGGGATGTAGAGAGAGGCAGAGGTCAAGTTGGTGGGGTCTGAAGCCGGCGCATCTGGCTTTGAATCCTGACTTTGATACCCACGGGCTTTGTGACCTTTGGCACAGTGACTTTGCATCTCTGAACCTCAGTTTCTTCTTCTGTAATATGGGATAATAATCAATCACCACCTCACTAACTATTCAGAGTTAGTGTGAAGATCAAGCAACTTAGAAATATTTTCTTTTTACGTATAAAGCTCTGCAGAAATGGACTCTCTGGTCTTCAGCTCCTCCTGGCTTGGATTTAAAGCACGAATGTCCAGCTGATAAGGGACTGGACTGCACCGTTCAGTAGGAGGCAGTGTGCTCAGTGGTTAGAAGCACAGCTGCTGTCTCCAGACTACCTTGGAATTCTGGTCGTGCCACTTGCCAGCCTGTGACCTTGGGCAAGTTACTTGGCCCCTCTGGCCTCAGTTTACTCACCTGTAAGACAGGATTAATAAAAACACCTCCCTCATAGAGTTGCCCTGAGGATTACATGCGTTAATATATGTATGAAGCATCTGGAACAGCACCCAGTGCGTGGTGCACTATATAAATGTTAGCTGTTTATTTTTGTATAAGGCTTACATTTTTAAAAAATTACTTCTATAGTCAATGTTGTTTCACAATAACCTTCTGAAGAGGAGAGCTGGAATTACTACCTCCATTTCCAGATGAAGGAAGGAAGCCCCCTCGAGGTGAACCAATTTCTCAAGGTCACAAGGTGAGTTAGGGACCAGAAAAAGGTTGTCTTCAGGGATGACAATGGCCAAGCCACAAGGCTCCGAAGCCTAGCAGGTCCACCAGGCCAATGACAAAGCATAAATCCAACAAAAAGCGACAAAATGACGGTCACAGACAGGCTGTAAAAAAGCAGACGGCTAATTTGGTGGCCTCAGGATCCTTCCTGATGGGCCCCGGCAGCTGGAACTATGATCACCTCCAGGTGGTGAGAGTGGATGCCACACCTGCTCCAAGCCACCTGGCTATCCGGTCACACCTTCTCTCCAGAAGGCGGGCCACCAGCACGTGGCTGATACCCCGCTGGGGAGCTGGGGAGCTCCAGGGTAGACACTCAGGGTTCTGGAAGCTACTTCTCATGCTTTTTTGGAAGTTAGGACCCCTCAAGCTTCTGTCCCCATCCCCCTGCATGTGCCATCAGCAAACCTCTGGGCTCTCTGTTCTCAGTGCCATCAGTTGGTTGGTTCAAGCCCGGGGTGTGTGTGTACCAGGCATTGTAAGACCCGACTCGTTGGTGGGATAGCCCCACAGTTAGGGGCTCAGCATCAAAAGTGCAAGACTCCTTGGATTCAAACCTCCCCTTCACCCCTTTCTAGTTGTGCAGACCTGGCCAGTTACCAAAGCTCCCTGTAGCTCAGCTTTTCCCAACTGTAAAATGGGGATGCTGTTAATAGCACGTATTTTGTAGGGTTCTCGTGAGGGTCAAATGGGTTCCTAGGGCAGAGCTCTCAAGGGTACTACCACTGTCACCATCGGTTTACCTCTCAGCAGCCAGTACAGACTTGTTCTCAGATCTTTGGATCTTCCCAATTCAGGAAGGCTCTTGAAGGTCACTTACCTATGCTAGTGGTTTCCAAACTCGCATCTGGCCCGTAACAAAGTCCCCAGTGGCCCTGGCAAAAGGACGAGGGTTAGGCGTTTACAGATGGACAAAACATTGCCAACTAAATTTTCCTAGAACAGATTTTCCTTTAGCCTGACATTATGTCTTTTCTGCTCGTTTCACGTTAAAATATATTTTTTAGAAACGAAACATTGGCAATAGTTGATGGTAGTTTCTTTTTTTAAAAAATTTTTAGCGCCCTCCTTCGCAAATAACAACAGCAAAAGTTGACAACCCTAGGGAGGCCCCCTTAAATTTGGAAGGGATTTTCACTCATTTGAGAAATCCCGATATCTGGGAGGTAATTTTGTCCTGTCATTAACCTCAGGGGTTATAAATTTTAGTGTGTGCAAGAATCTCCTGGAGTGTTTTTTTAAATGCAGATTCTCAAGGCCCATCCCTAGAAATTCTGGGTCAGAAGGTTTGGGGTCGTGCCGGGGAATCTGCAGTGTAAAGAGTTTCCTGATGATTCTGTTGCACTGGTCCATGGGTCATGCTGGGAGAAACGTGGTTCCTGCCGGTGGATGAATCTTCTTCATCAGTCGCTGGGCGGTGGGTTTGAATGCCTCCAGGGAGAGGGACTCAGCACCTACACAGGCATCCTGTGCCTTGTCGGACAGGTCTGGTGAGCATGCGCGTCCTTCCTGATGTTGACTTGATCTGACCCTTGTGGCTTCTGATCATTTTGCCTTCTGGAGCCAAACTGAAGAAATAAAATTCCTAAGACAGAGCGTGATCCTTACGAGTTAAATGCACATTAGGAGATGATTGCATGAAGCTACGAGTCCGAGTTCGTTTCTGTTAGGGCGATAACTCCGAAGTGAATGTCTAGCCTCCTCTGCATTGTAATTTGGGCCCCCCTCAACCAACATACAGTCATTCAGTCAGTCAATAAATATTTATGGACCATCTATTACCATGTAAGTCAGATGACCCCAAATGAAAGGTGGACCTTCAGTTTCCACATTTTCCTAATAAAATGATCGATCTCCCCCAACCCCACAAAATGTTTTGCCAGACTTAAATAAATAACCTGTTAGGGATGCAGATAAAATGGTCAAATGCCCATTTATAGTATTTGATTCATTAATTATATCACACACACATACTTAAAATCACATGTTATATAAAATGATCAATTGATCCATAAAAACTGTTTTTTCTGCCATTGATACAAATTTAAAAAATAATTAACAAACCAGAAAAGCAAAGAAAGTTTTATAACTTTAATAAAAGTCGTTTACTGCAAATACCTTTTGGTGAAGAACGAGAAGAGGAAGAGACACCATTTGGAGTTGCCTGGTGGTTGAAAAATTTAGAAAGAATGGACTGAAACTATTTTGCTATTCAAAATAAACTAAACTGAGAGAGATGGCTTGACAGTATGAAAAACATTTTAAGGACCAGGATGGAAGGCGAATTTCTGTTTTCTGAGAAATATTTGGTTGGAGGGATCTTCAACTTCTATTTGGTCATTTATAGTATTTGTCAGGCACTGTGCCCACTGCTGGGATATAGTAGAAAACAATTTAAATTTGGTATCTTCGCTCGAGGAATGTCTACTTATAATCACGCAAATGGGTGTATAATTGCAACCTGAGGCAAGGGTTATAAAGAGAGAGGCACAGATCTATGAAAGCATTTCTCAAATCTGACCTAATCTGGGAGGGCTTCCCTGAAGTGACATTTGACCTAGGAGCTGAAGGATGAATAGGAGTTAACCAAGTAAAGAGAGGAGAAAAGAGTCTTCATAGCAGTGAGAACACCATGTGCAAAGGCCCTGAGGTGGCATTCAAAGATCTGAAAGAAGATCTGAGCTACAGGGTCAGGGGTAGCTCAGTGTGAGATGAGATCGGTGGTACCTGCATGGCATGGTGCGGCAACTTGTCTTTATTCTAAGAGCAATGGAGTTTCAGAAGCAAAAAGATGACGTGATCTGATCTGCTTTGAAAAGGCCTCCCTCACTGCAGCACAAGAGTCACACACAAGGGAGGAACTTGGGGAGATTTGACAAATACTCTGACCCAGAAGGGGCTCCATGTATTGGCCAAGCCCCCTGTGCCCCACACTCTTTGCAGCACCAACTCCCTGGGAAGGAGGAGGACCGTGAGACCCCAAACAGGGAGAGATTTTGTTCTGCAATTAACCACGGTGCGGGCTTCTCCCTGAAAATGTGGAGGGAGAGAGTGGAGGGAGGATGTTAGGGATGGTTGCCAGTCTACCTGGGTTTAAATCCCAGCTCAGCTGCCGTGTGACTTGGAGCAAGTTAATAATTTCCTTGCACCTCAGTTTCCTTATCTGAAAAATGGGGACACAATCTCATCTACCTCATTGGGTTGTCTTGAGAATTTAACAAGTCAATACGCATAGTCTTTGCCTGGAACACTCATGGCACGTGAGAGGTGCTCAACAAACATTAGTTATTATTATTTTGATGACGATGAAATCTCAGAGCTCAAGATTCTAGAAAGGATCCTGTTAATCCTTTTCACTGTCTGCCTCACCTCCTTTAGGCCTTTACTCAGACATCACCTTCTCAGGGAGCCTTTTCTGATTATCTTATTTCAAATTGCACCCCCGCTCCAGAATTCTGCTTCCTCCTTCTGTTTCCTATTTCTCCCTAGCGCTTAGCATCATGTGACACCCTCTGTAGTACTTATTTGTTTTGTTCTTTGTCTGTCTGCCCCCACTAGATGGTCAGATCCACCAGAACAGGAATATTTGACTGTTCTGTTGACCACTGTCTGCTCAGTGCACTGGCGCACAGTAGGTGCTCAATAAGTATCGGTTGGAAAAATGAACACTGACAGTGTGAGTCTCATGCTCTTTGCTCTTGTTCAAAACCTGCCCCCTCCCAAGGCTGCTCTAACTCACCTGTCGGTTCATTACACACCAAAAGCAGCAAAAGGAAAAAAATCTTCAAGCCCTAGAGAAGGGTGAGGGATGGACAGGGAAGATGTTGAGGCACCAGAGATTCTGGTGATGGGGAGGAAAGGGACGGTCTTTTACAAAACCAGCTCGGCAACCTGATCTTTTTAACCCGATTAATCCCATTAAGCCTTTGTCAATATCAACATTACCTCACCCTGGCCGCGCCTGCTGGCGGAGCAGCAGGCGTATTCAATATTTAAGAAGACCTGCATTGCAGGCGGAGGCTTTGGGCCGCGTATGGAAGAACAAGCAGCAAATGTGCGGCGACAGTCTCCTAAGTGGTGGATTATTTTTAAAAGGAGAGAAACAGAAGAAAAAGCCCCAAAGCCCTCAGCCTCCCCTGGCCTTCCCCGATTTCTGGTAACGTTGAATACCCCAGAGTTATTTGCTCTGACTCAGGGCAAGAGAGTGCTGCCAGCAGAAGGGAAACCTTGAGCCAGGGAATTTGGTCTCCTGGGTCCCGGTTTTCTAGCACTGCATAAAGCCGTGGTTCTCAGAGTGTGGTCCCCAGACCAGCAGTGTCAGCATTCCCTGGAACTTATTGGAAATGCAAATTCTTAGGTTCTGCCCCAGGCCTCCCAAAGCAGAAACTCCGGGGCTGGCTAGGAGGTGGGCATCAATCTGCTTGCGCGAGCCCTCCAGGCGACTCTGATGCTCGCTCAAGTTGAAGGTGCACTGGCAGGAGGGAAGGGACCCTGAGGAGGGTGTGGGTGGGGGCACGGGGTTCTAAGCTGGTGGTTCTCCGCCCCGGCTGCACGTGAGAATCACCAGGAGAACTTTCGAAACCTGTGATGCGGGTACCCACTGCGAGTATCTTCTTCAGTTGGTTTGGTTGGGATCCTGGAATTAGCATTTTTAACTCTCCCGCCCCTCGAGATTCTAGGGTGCAGCCCGGGATGTGACCCTTTGTTGTAAGGCGACCCCTCTGTTTACCACCATGTGCCTTTGGAGAGTCATCTTACGTCACGTGTCCTCATTTTGGGCATCTGGAAAGTGGGCCCTAAACCTCCCATCTTAACGTGACTTGCAAGGAAGTTATGAAGCTTAAATTGTGAAATCTCTGTAGGGTGGCAAAGTGCTGTGCAAATGGGGAGTTGAGGAGGGTCTCCTGGGACGGGTCAGTGCCTTTTGCCAGTTCTTGACCATTTCCCTCTGGTTGCCCCAGCTGCCCCCCATCATCTTGGGGAACCAGGGCCATAAGAATACTCACCATCTGAGAGTTTTGAAAGAGTTTGGCGATTACCGCCCCTGGGAGAGGAAAGGTTGACGCAAGGTGCTGGAGGCAGGAAAACAAGAGGAGGGGTATAAATTCAAACCTCACATGTTGTGAGGGGCAGTGAGGACTTCACACCAGAATTATCCTTGTTCTGGAATGAGGGCTACCAGTTTCTGAGCACTTAATGTGGGCCAGCAGCGTACGAGGAGCCCACATGCCCATTTCATCCGATTCTTCCATCAGCCCTGAGAAGAAGGTACAGTTATAACCCCCATTTTCCAGACAAGGACAGTGAGGCACAGAGGGGCCAAGGAACTTGCCCCAGGTCCCAGGCTAGCAGGGGATGAGCCAGGGCCAGCCCCCAATGAAGTGTCTGGATTTAGCCACTTCGTATCAAACAGGTCCCTAAGTTGAACACAGGCTGGCGTCCCAGGAGAGGTAATTACTGAGGAGGCGTTCTGAAGATGTCTCCAGAAGCTCCAGGTGAAGTGACGTGGGAGGAGTTAGTGTCACCCGCACCTCCTTCTCTTGCCTCTAAATTCAGACCCTTAACACAATGCCTCCTGCAGTCTTCAGTTCTTCGTCGCGAGAGCCTGGCTTTCCACTCAGGGCTTCTACGGCCCCGTGAAAGCTTGTTGGAGACACTTTAGTTTCCTTTCTCAATTTGCACATGGCAGCTTGGCCATGCAAAACCAGACCAAAAACTCAGAGATAACTGCAAAGCCTCAACTCCTCTTCTAGAGAGAAATGACCTTCAAGCTTTCATTTCCTCAAGAAAGAGCTGGAAATCAGGGCCAAAGAGACTCAATCCTCACTTGTCCTCCGCTTTGAAAGATGAGGACCTTCCTGTACCCTCAAGCCAGTCCTCACCAGTGACCCAGTTTATTCCAGAAACTGAGCTGACAGCCTGGCTGGAGGAGAACCACTTCCACTATCCCTAGCTCGCTGCAAACCTTTCTCCTCTGAGCACGCTCTGTGGACATGAGATTGAAAATATAGTTATAAACCCATTTGCTCCCAGCCCTGCTTTGTTATCTGATCAGACTCCAGAAAGGCTGGGTGCTGGATGATTCCTGTCAGTCTTCCGTGCCTGGTGAATCCCCGAGCCAATACGTTGCCTCTTGGTAGGTTTCCATTCTTCTGCTTTTCCTCATTCTGCCCCGGAAAGGTGACGGGGGAGGAACGGGGTTTGAAATGCACCTTGGGTTTCTCGTGGGAGAGGCTGGCCGGGAAACAAGCCGTAATGACAGTACTTAGTCGATCCTTGGCACTTTTCCTCCCAGATTGCCTCTTTGCATCAATTATCTCATTATCTGCCCCTTGCCTCTACCGCACTCTGAAAAATAAAATAGAAAACAGACCAAGCTCCTAAGCTCTTATTTGTCTCACTTAATAGTCCTCATTGTAAGAGGGAAAAGAGGAAAGGGAGGAGCACTTGCCGATTAGTCTGGTATTTTTTATGTACACATGTATATGCGCACCTCGTATATACCTATACATACACTAAGATATATATAACATATCATTACATATATGTGTATATATACAGAGAGAGAGAGAGACAGGCAGACAGACAGACAGAGGGAGTCGATTCACGTTATTCGCAGTAGTTCTGTTCTATAAACATTCTATGTGATCACTGAACTAGCAAACCGTGGACTGTTGCTCCTGGGGGAGGTACAGGGTGAGTTCCTGTGAGCCTCTGGTCACACTTCATCAACCGATCTGCACATATCCTTGTTTTATCTGTGTTTCTGTTTAAAGACACCTTATTTAATATATGTCTTGGTCTGTTCGGGCTACTATAACGAACCACCTGAGACTGAGTGGTTTACAAACAACAGAAATTTATTTCTCGCAGTGCTGGAGGCTGGAAGTCCGAGATCAGGGTGAGAGCGTGGTCGGGTTCTGTTGGGACCCCTCTTCTGGGCTGTAGACTGCTGACTGCTCGTTGGGTCTTCACATGGCAGAGAGCAGAGTGAGGGAGCAAACTCTCTCTCGACTCTTCTAAGGGCACCCATCCCATCGTGAGGGTCCTGCCCTCGTGACCTCATCTAATCCTCATCACCTCCCAAAGGCCCCACCTCTAATACCATCACATTGTGGGGGCAGAGTTTCAGCATGTGAATTTGGGGGGATACAGACATTCATTCCATAATAATATATATTGTTGATTCATTAACAGTGAACTCAAGGCACACGGCACTATACCTTATGCCATAACGAAGCTTATCTAACAAAGATATATTTCTCTATGAGGCACATCACAGCCTTCTTGCCCTTAGGAACACCAGACAGCGCTACAGCACTATGCTCGGGGGCCATTTTAAACAGTGAAATCACCAAAAAAATGCAAACAACGTGGCACTAAATAGACCTCCAACAAGAGGCTTGTTTCTAGTCCGAAAGCAGAAACAAGAGGGCAGAGGCTCCCCTGTTGGACTTCGGCTGGGACCACGCATGTCGGGCAACTCAATGTTTTTTGGCTGCTCTGTGCATGTCTGCAAATGACCAAAAATATGCCGCCGGTATTACTTTTGGGCTTACTAATAAATTTTAGTGAGTAGGCAGATTGGCAAATATGGAGTCTGCAAATAGTGAGAATCGACTGTGTGTGCATGTGTGTGTGTGTGTGTGTATCAATCAGGATGATGTTGATTGTAGACACAACTCAAACTAGTTCAAGTGAGACAAAGGGACATTTCCTGGCTAATGTAACCAGAATCCACAGCCTGGCTGAGGCCTGACTCTATCCAGTGGCTCAAAAATGGCATGAGGACTGAGTTCTCATCAGCCCTCAGTTCTGCTTTCTCCTGGGCAGGCCTCGCTCTCAGGCAGCTTTCTCCACCTGGCAGAACCCCACCAATGTACTTGGGGTTCAGAAACTCAGGGCGTAGCCTCCCATAGTCCACAGAAATCATCCTCCACAAGATGGAAAGTTCCATGGGGGTGGAGTGGACATCTGTTCCTCCTTCTCCTGGTACCAACACTCCAGTTTTCTTTTAGGGAACCATCTCCTCCATATCTCAGCCCGCGGTGTTCTGACGGGGCTGACTCCACTCTGCCTGTGTCCTGTTTACTGACTTCCCATTGGCCAAAAGAAGTCACATGCTAAGCCAGAGTTAGTGTGGAAGGGTCGACACCATGTGGAAGGCGTGTTCGTTGAGGACATCAATTTAACAGTCTACGGTGCTGCCCCAGAACAAATAGAATCAGGGCCTGTGGTTCACTGTCTGCTGTTGGCCTCATATGCTTTTGATAACTCATGTAAGTTCCTGGAAAGCTGGGTGTCAAGAGGGTGTGTGTGTCCCTGTCTGCCCCCAGTGCAGTACAAATGCTTCACCTACTGGAGTGAGTAGCTTTGAAAGAGAAACTAGACCCGCTTCAGATGTGGTTTTGATGTAAGGTCTCTCCAGAAAGTCTTCAAGTCAGGGAATGGGTGGTGACGTCTAATGGAGCTTGAAGGTGTGTGTGTGTGTGTGTGGTGTGGGATATGTGTGGTGTATGCAGATATGGACTCTGACATCTACGGTTTGAATACTGGCTCTGCCATTTGTTTAGCTGGTGACTTTGGGCCAATACCTAACCTTTCCCTGCCTCAGTTTCCTGGTATAAAATGGGGCTAATGATCAAGTTGAGAGTTAAGTTAAATAACACCATGCTAAGTACTAACATGTGTAAAGCTCTCAGCACTGTGCCTGGAACAGGACGAATGCTCTATTTATGTGGAGTTCAATGAAGAAGGATGGGGAGGAGGAAGAAGATGGTGGGGGGGTTTAGAGTCAAACTGCCCTTGACTCCCAGCCCTACGACTTACTGGCTCTGATTCAACCCTGGGGAAAGGCAATTAACTTTATAAACCTCAATTTTCCTATCTGTGAAATGGACTCACTGGTGTCTCTTTGCAAGCGTGATATGAGCCCATGTATGTCACTGACTTAGCGTGGCCCCTGGCCCGTAGGAGATGTTAAGTACCGTTTCAGCTGTTTAGATCCCGGAGGTGTGATGAGAGTAACTTACTCCTCTTTCTTTAGTTCTAACCACGTGCAAGGCACGGTTCTAAACACTTTGCAAGTGTTACCCATTTAATCCTTCAACGTCTCTATGAGGTAGGTACTATTATCACCATTATTATCATCTGTTTTTCATATGAGGCAACTGAGGCACAGAGACGCTTAGTAACTGTCCTAACATTGTACAGCTAGAAAGAAGCAGGGCTGGGATTTGAACCCTGGCAGCTTGGCCCCTCTCAACCTCTGTACTCCTCTGCCTCCAGTGATGGGCGTCATAACGCCCCCCGCCCGGGGCGTTGTAAATTGCGGAGTGCTCCGTCCATACTTGATGTCCTGATGGCTGTTTCCATGGGGACACGGGGAGAGGGACAGGAACTCTGTGGTCCATCCGTGTTCTCCAGCCAACACCACCCGAGATTCATTTCTCTGTCCCTTTCCCCCACTGGCGCCAGGAGGGCCTGGGCAGGAGAGGGGAACGGATGGAGGCAGAGCTTCAAGATCTATTATTCATGGGAACGAAGAGGAGCTTCTCGTTCTTTCTGAAGTGGTCTTGGATTTCTTAGCATCCGCACTCCAGGGAGTGGGCATGGCTGGACTGCGTGAGACAAGAGGTGTCCTTCCTGGCCAGAGACTCTGTAACCCATGTTACTGGCGGGGCAGAGAAGACCCGGGTGACACCTGCCTCGTGAGGGCTGGCCCTGTACCAGCACGGGCCTCGATACCTTGTATTGCCCTGTTTCCCCTCCAACCTCCCAACAACCCTGTGAAGTAGGTGCTCTTACAGCCTCCATTATACAGACCAGGAAACTGAGGCTCTGAGAAGTGAAGTCGTTTGCCCGGGCTCACCCGGCTTGAGTTTGGAGCGGGTTGAACCCAGGTCCATATGACAACAAAGCCTGAGCTTTTGATGGAAGATCCTGTCATGAAATTTGTACCGTGGGTGAAAATGAGTGTGGCGTGCGTGTGCGTGGTGGAGCTGGGGGTGTAGGTGTGGCGGGTATGGGGGTAAATGGCAGGGCTGTGGGTGTGTTGTGGTGGGGGTGGCGCTGCGGGTGAGGAGGAGGGCCGCGTGGGCGCCTGTGTGAGTGTGTGTGCTAGAGGATGTGTAGTGTGGGTGTGTAGGGATGGGTGAGGATGGGTGTGTGAGGTGGGTGGGTGGGAACCGGGCTGTGGGTGGGCTGTGGGGGTGGGTTGTGGGGGTGAACGGGCTGTGTTTGCATGGGAGTACGTGTGAGTGTGGAGGAGGTGTGCGGGTGTGGGTGTAGGCAGGTGCAGGTGGAGGGGGGATGTGAGTGTGTGTGTGTGTTGTGACAAGGTGGGAAGACAAGCAGAGCCCTTCCTGGGGTCTAGTTGCCTCTTCCTCACAAGGATGAAGTGAAATATGCATTTTCCCAGGACAGGGAGCATCTAAGGCCAGAGTACTTAATCTTTCTGTCTTGTCACCGGAGCCTGGCTCTGCCTGCTTGATGAGAGAGTCAGGCTAAGTCAAGGAGTTCTGCCCACAGATGAGAGGGAGGAGTCTGTGAGCTGGAGCCTTTCCTTTCCAAATGCAGAAAGAGATTTCAGAAAAGCACACTGCCCTCTTTACAATAGCCCCAACAAGTAGTTTTGCTGTTTGTGCTTGATTACCTCTAGTGACTGGGAACTCATTACCTCTCAAAGTAGTGCATCCTCCTTTTGATACATCTGATGGTTAGAAAGCCGTTTTTCCCTTAATCCAGACTCTCCCTTACTGTACCTTTCACCTATTGCTGCCAGGTCTGCCAGGTGGCTATGCTGTAAAAGTGGTTGTGCAGTGTAGTGGTTAAGACAGTTGGTATTAAAGGGAAACCTCCTGGGCTTGTACCTTGGCTGGCTCCACCATTCCTGCCTGGTGACCTTGGGCAAGTTAATGCACCCCTCTGAATCTCAGGAATAGGAATGACTTCAGAGCCTACCTCATAGGATGGTGTTGAAGATGGAATGGGGCAGGATATGGAAATTGCCCATCTGAAGGCTGGTGCTGTTAATTTCTATGCCACCCCACCTTTGCTAAGGACAGATCCTCAGGACAGGATAGTGAGCTGGGCACAGGTCCTGGAGCCATACCACTGGGATTCCAAAAGGGGCCCCATCATTTACTAGCTGTGTGACCTGGGAGAAGTTAGCCAACCTCTCTGTGCTCCAGGTGCCTCACCTGGGAGAGGGGAATAATCACCGTTCATCGGGTCATTGTGAGGCTTAGGTGAGTTAAGTACCTAGAACAGTGCCTGAGGTATGGTAGGCACGCAGAAACTGGTGGCATTCCCAGAGGGGTAAGTGAGGAGAGTTTAATGAAGAGGCTGTTTACAGACGTGTGAGCAAACCAGCAAGGTCAGGGCGGCCAGGATGCTGGAGCACCCAGCGTCCAACGGAGGGAGACATCCCCTCCAGGCCTGGAGGCACGGGGCACAGTTATGGACCCAGAAGAGAACGGGTCGTATGGAGAGGTCCTCCCGACAGGAGCTGTGACCTCCAATAGAGGGCCACAGCCAGCCCACGGTGACCAGCACGAGGGGTCCAGGGGATAAACACCCCAGCCTCTCTCTCTTCCCTCCCTCCAATCGCCTACTGGTGCCTCCCTTTAGACAAACCCAACCAGAAGCCAGAGGGCAAGAAAGCCGTTGATCCCGTCCACACGGGCCAGCCTCCCAGGCACAGAGCAGGCTTGGAGGGTGAATAGATCCGAGGAACAAGTAGAAAATGTCCAGCAGAGCTATTTTTATTATTAGGTTGGACCATAATATGCTGCCACTATGCACCCATATCTGCCATATGAAAACAGCAAATTAATATGCTTCACCAAATATTACATTATTTGCACCCACAGTCAATAGAGCTGGGTGGTCAGAAGGCTCATTTATACAAGACTCAGGTCTGAGTCCTCGGATATTCCACTGGCTGCCAGTGTGACCTTGGCAAACCAGGGCCTCAGTTTCCTCATCTGTAAAATGGGAATGCTATGTCTCCCATCTAAGGTTCATGAAAATGCTCCACAGATGAGAGGGCAGAGACTGATGCCATTTTTTAAAAGTGATAAATGCCCCTCTCTGCTCCGAGTATTTCGTCCCTGAGACAGAGGAGGGAGCAGGACGACACTTGTGTCTCCGTGGCACGTGGAGATTTAGGGCTGCCGATCAGTCACTTCCAGCTGAGTTTTCATCAGAATAAGTTTCATTGCGAATTGCGCCTGAGTGGCAGCCAGGGGCCATTAAGCTAAATGACTCGTCTTCCTACGCAGACCTGCCTAATCACATTTTCCTGTGCGGGCCGCGTCCTGTGCGCGCATGCGCAGATGCGGAACTCAAGCCTGAGCTGTCCCTCGCTCGCCGCAATGTAGTTGGAGCAGAGACGAGCTTGGTTAGCAACGAACGCACCAAAGGCGAGTTTCCACTTGATCAAGGACTCGGGTAATTGGCTGGACCGTGCCCGGAGCCCTGAGGAGTGTTCTGTTCACAGGGTCTGCGTTTGCATTTTGTCGTGCGGTATTGGGGTTTACAGACTCAGGGCTCAGAGGGATTCAAAACTCAGGGGAGGAAGGAAAAGTCTGGGGCACCCTGCCCAGCAGGAGACACTCGCCCCGGTTAGGTCAGTTCTGGATGCTGTGCCCCACCTTCAGCGTGTGTCATGTGTTCAGCCCTGAGGCTTCCTTTCCAATGCACGCCCTGTTGGGACTTACTGGCTGTGTGTCCTTGGGCAAATGACTTTACCTCTCTGGACTTCGGTTTCCTGATCTGTAAAGCTGGGTAATAAAAGGTCCTGTTTTCTAGGATGGGTATGAAGATCAAATGAGATGTTGCCTGTGAAACACTTAGCGGGTTTCCTGGCCCATAGTGAGCACACACGGGATGGGTCAGTTTGTGCTGCAATAAACAAGCGGTCCCCAAAGTTCCAGTGGCTGAGACAACAGAGATTTGCTTCTAGCTCGTGCTACCTGGATATAGTGGGTCAGCAGGGTGTCTGCTCTGCATGTGTCCTCCTACAGGGGCCCAGACTGAGGGGGGCACCCTCTTCATCCATCTGTGATTGTCATGATGGGAAGAGGGGAATGTGGTGAGGATGTGCTGGCTGCAGGGTTTCCACCTGGGGACTTTGATTGGCCAAAACAGGTCATATGGTCATTCCAGCTTCCCAGGGAGAGGGAAGGGCCATCCTGTCACGTGGTGGAGAGACAGAAATATTGTCATCAGCACTAATGACAACCAGGGCACTCAACAAATGACCCTTGCTGTGACACAATTACATTGTTATTATCACAACGTGATACATATTGTTGTTGTTATTTCCATCATTCATCATGGTCATGCTTCATGTACTTGGGCTACAAAAAGCCTGAGACATTTCCTTCTAGTGCTGAAGCTGAGCTCCCATCTCTTTGGGAAAACATAACTGAGATGATTGTTATTAATAATAACATAAATTAATGATAGTTTCCTATCATTTGACAAGGAGGGGGTGTTTTGTGTCAAGCCCTGGACCAAAGACTTCACATACATTATCTCACTGAATCCTCACAACACAGTCGTGTGCCACATAACGATGTTTCGGTCAATGATGGACCGCATACACTATGGTGGTCCCCTAAGATTAGTACCATACGGCCTAGGTGTGTAGTAGGCTGTGCCATCTAGGTTTGTGTAAGCACACTCTATGATGTTTGCACAACAACAAAATCACCTAACGACGCATTTCTCAGAACATATCTCTGTCATTAAGTGACACACGACTGTAGTTCTATTTTGAGGTGGGTCCTATTACTGTCCCCACTCTACAGATGAGGAAACTGAGGTTCAAGAAGGTGAATACACTTGTCAGGCTCATAAATGGCTGAATGGGCTTGGACCGCAGGTCCAGGCCCTAAGTTGCTTTGCTGAACTGTCTGCTAAGGGTACGTGGTCTCAGCCTCTGGACCTTTAAATGGAAGTAGGGTTGTCTGGGTGCAGAGTGCTGGAGATGCTCTGCACTGTCATTGGTGACCCGCAGAAACAGGGGTTCATCATTGGGCCCCACTCTCTTTTCAGTTCTGTTTTCCCCTCCTCCCAGCTCTCTAATCACCCGGGCTCCATCCCCATGACCTCCTCCAGTCCCCAAACAGTCCACGTCCATGGAAGTTTCTGAGCCTTTGCTCGCTCAGGTCTCTCATCCTTTCCTCCATCCTTTATGTCTTGCACACCCCAGCTCATCCTTCAAGGCGCAGCCCAAATGTTCCCCTCTTTGGGAAGACCCTTCCCACCCCACCCGCAGGTAGAACCAATCCCATAATCTGTCTGTTCCCATGGCATTTTGTACGTTAACAAATCTAAGCCTTTTCTAGACACACACACAGACTTTTCAGAGGGGGGAGGAAATTAGTCTTTCTTTTTAATTAATGCCAGGTCTCTCATGCCAACTTTTAATACTGCCACCTCATTTGTCTTATTAAGTACTTAGTTTTGCTTTTCATTAGTGCTGTTTCTTGTCGCTGAATTTTAATTGTCAGTGCAGCGTCTCAGCAGGCCCTTGGTGAGGATGCTTTGCAGATGTTTCATGTCCTTCTGGAAAGCCTGAGCTTAGGTGGCAGTGCCTCTGAAGCAGGGGAAGAGGAGGTTCCAGGGGGCGGCTGAAGGCTGGTGTATTTCTCTCCAGGCCTCAGCCAATTCTGGCTGCCTTTGAGATCCCTATTTGCTTCAAGGAGGCTGGTCTATGAAGACACGTAGAGAGAGCTGAAGGAGGGTTGAAATGGCAAAAATTCAATTCGTATTTGACCTGAGGAGAAAAAAAAAGGAACATATTGGCTCACAGTAGCCAAAACGGCCAGGATAGATTCAGGCATGGCTGGATCCAGCATTCCAACAGCATCATGAGGAATCAGTCTTTCTCCATTTCTCAGCTCTACTTTATCCTTTGGCAGGCCTTTCCCAGGTGGTGGCAAAAGTGACCAATAGCAGCTCCAGGCTTCTGTTCTGCCAGCTTAGCAATCCCAATGGAAAGAGAATGCTTCTTTCCATATAGGTCCAGCAAAAGTCTTAGGGAAGGCCTTCATTGGTCCAGATTGGGTCATGTGCCTATCCCTGTACCAATCACTGTAGCCCACAGGGTGTAATACACTGATTGGCCAGGCAAGGGTCATTGGCCCACCTCTAGGGACCAGATTTGGATGAGCCCCATCTGAGCCACACAGATTGATACTGAGAGAGGAACGGTTTCTCAAAGGAAAATTGGGGTGCTGTTACCACAGAAAGGGGAAGTAAATGCCAGACAGGCAAAACCAAGAAATCTCTGCTGCAGAATCCACTGCAGTGTCTCACTCAGGCCTAAACAAACTCCTGGAATTTAGACCTTCGCTCCCCCACAGTCCCACCCTCAAATAACAGTAACAGTGACCTCCTTGCCTGGTACTTGAAAAGCATTTTAGGTTACAAGGTCCCTGTGCACGTGTTAACGCATCCGCTCTTCCCAACACCCCTGCAAGGTAGGCATGACAAAGCTAGGAATTTTTATGTCCTCATTTTACAGATGCAAAAACAGAGGCCCAGAATGGCTAAGTGACTTGCCAGAGTCAGACAGGAAATGAAATGAATAGGGGAACCCGGGTTGGATCCCAGGACTCTGGGCCCAAGGCCAGCAATTGTCCCACAACAACTGTCCCACAACAACTGTCCCTCTATCAGTCAGTTTTTGCTGCATAACAAAGCGCCCCGCAGATTGGTGGCCTGGAAGAACCACCATTTATGTATTTCATGGTTGTTTAGCTCAGGAATTGGGTCGAGGTCAGCTGGGTGATTCTTCTGGTCTAGGCCAGACTGGCGTGATCTTGGCTAGGCTTCCATGCTGGCTGGGCCTGGCTGGTTTATGCTGGGCCAGCTGCAGTAGCTAGGACAGCCGTGGCCCCCGACCATGTGGTCTCCCATCCTCCAGCAGGCCAGCGTGGGCTTCTCCTGTGGTGATTATAGGGTTCCCAGGCCAAGCTCTGACACGCTGCACTTTTCAAGCCTCTCATTGCATCACATTTCCTACCGCTCCATCAGCCACAGAAAACCTCACCGCCATCTCAGAATCCAAGAGTGGAGAAACAGATTTCGCCTGTTGATGGGAGGAGCTGAGACAAGCATGGAGGCAGGAAGGGAAGAACTGGGGCTACTTTTTACAACCAATCCACCACCTCTGCAGTGAGCTTAACGCTCCAGTTCCTGAGCTAGGTGAGGAAGAAGAGGGCAAGACGCACCTTTAGAGAGCAGTGCTGGTCGGGGCATTTGAAGCACCATGGCGGCTATGTGGGCATTTAGTGCCCTTCAAAGCACGTCCTGGAAGTTATGGTCCACTTTTGCTGCTAGAGAGCAAAAACGATGATGATGATGAGGAGGAGGAGGAGGAGGAGGATGTTGATGATGACAGTGATGATAATAGTAGGACAATAGTTAGCATTTACTGAGCATGTACTATGTTCCAAAGACCATGTTGAGTGTCTTGCCTGCATTATCATACCTTATCCTTTATAATACTCTTAGAGACAGTACAGTAAAGTGATTAAGCATACAGGGTCTGGTGTCAGACCTGGTGGGTACCAGTCCCAGCTCTGCCAATCACCAGCTGGATGGGCAAGTCACTTAACCCTTCTAAGCCTCAGTATCCCCATCTGCAAAATGGAGATAATACAAGTACCCTCCTTAATGGGTGGTTGGGAGAATTAAATGAGGTCATCTACACCCATCCACAGGACCGGGCACATCTCAGCAGCCATGATGATGAGACGGGCAGTGCTGTGATTGCCATCCTCATTTTAGCAACCGGGAAACAGGCCCGCAGATGTTAAGTCCCTGCCAGAGACAGTGAAGCTTGTAAGTTGCAGAGCAGTGGGGGCTGGGCTCCGCCTGCCTTCACCACTGTAAAATGGGGACCGTGCTGTGGGGCTGTCTGAAGGCTCGTGGCAGGCGCCATCTGTTATTGCTTATGGCGATGGGAGAACTACGTGGAGGTGACACGGAGTTTGCTCTGTTTCAAGGTCAGGAGCGTAAACGTGCTGTCTCTCAGGCCTGTCTCTGTCCTTGTCTCGGGCACCAACCAGCTTAGCCTGGAAGGAGCTAAGGTCTGTCATTCCAGCCTTGGATTGGGGGGGTGGGGGTGCTGGGGATGTCCCAGCTGGCTCTAGGAACAGAGAGAAGCGAACAGCAGCCTGCACCCTCTGGATGCAGCTGGATGTGTAAGGGTCGTGGGCTCTGCGAGAGGAGGCTGGAGGGGCGAGGCGTGCAGGCAAGCAGAGGGGGCGCTCAGCTCCGTCAAGTATGGTAGGCAGGGCGGGAGCCCGCCATCTTTCTCTGCTGGCCCAGGGTCCCTGCCTTGGCACGGAACCCTAAGTGCCTGGCAGATGTCAAAGCTGGATGCATGGGGAGACAGAATAGAACATATTCAGCTCACATCACCTCTCAAAGCCCTTCTGTGGCTCCCGCATCACTCAGAGTGGAAGCCTGAATGGTCCTTGTGATCTGACGCGCCCCCCCTACCTCCACCCCCACCCCAACCCCCACCCCTGCTCTGATCTCAGCTCCCACCCATCTTCCCCTTGCTCTCTCCACTCCAGCCACTCTGATCTCCTTGTCGTTTCTCTCACTTACCAAGCACATGCCCACCCCAGGACCTTTGCACTTGCTGCTCCCTCTGCCTGGAATACTCTGCCTCCACTATCCACACGGCTCCATCCATTACCCCCTCCAGGTCTTTGCTCAAATATCATCTCTCAGTGAGGCCCCATCTGACCGCCTATTTAAAATCGACCTTCCCTCTCAATCACCAATCCCCTTTCCCTGTTTTATCTTTCTCTAAAGCGCTCATCACCAACTGACACATTTTATATTTGGCTTGTTTAGTTATTGTCTGTCTTCCCCCCAGGAAGGTAAGCAACATGGTAACAATGATTTTCCCCTTTTTTATTTGTTTTGATGCTGTGTCCCCAGTGCCTAGAAGAGTGTCTGGCCCAGAGTAATAGATGTTCTATAAATATTTTTTGATTCTTCTCATTTCTCAAGAGAAGCTGGCAATCTGTATTTTTAATTAAATCCGGTGCTTTTAAAATATTGGCTTAATTTTATTTTTAAACAATGCTGCCTGAGCCAAGCAAAAACATCTTGTCAGCCTGGATCCCGTCTGTGGACCGCCCCCCACCCGTTTGAGGCCCGTGGTGTAAGTTTCATTTCCCACCCCATCAGAGAGTCTGAGAGGGTTTTTCCAGATTCCTAATTGAGCAGTGATGGACCAGACTCAGGGGAGGAGAGGAGGGGCAGGAAAGAGACGGAGAGATGGAACTGACTGGGCACCGTCCAAGCTGGTGGCTGCAGGTTCCGCTGTGAGCATCTGGTTTAACTCCAAGACGGTGGGGCCGGGAGGCCAACTGTGGCCGTGAACTCCACGCAGACAGCTGCAGCTCACGCCGGCTCCCCGCAGCGCCCTGAAGCGGCGCGCAGCCCCCGCCAGCCCAGCACCGCCCCGCCGGGTCGAGCTCAGACACCTGCTGTAACTCTGAAGCCAAATGGGCTTTAAGAGTTGTTTTTTCCCGTCAGCTACAGCCGGCAGAAGACTTTGGAGATTCTAGGAGATGGAGACACCATTTCTTAGCAAACAGTGGGGAGCCGGCGCTTTCTGGGCTGGGGGCAGGGTCTTTGTGGCAGTTTAAGAGGCAGGGTTGCCTAAGGGTTAGCACCAGGCTGTGGCGGTGGGCAGATCGGGAACAAGGCCTGGCTCGGCCACTTGCTTGCGAGTTTATTGAGTGCCCACTGCACTCCCTGAGCTCTATGACTTACATGCAGATTTACTGAGCACCTACTGTATACCATACTCAGGGCTGGCTGCAAGGTGAAAATGCAAGGCCTGTTGTTCAAATATTATTAAGAATTTCAAGATGATGACAGCAGAGCATTAAGCCAAGTGCGGGATCCTTTTAAGCTCAGGGTCCGTCTGTGCACTGGAGGTGCAATTGTTGAACAAATACAGACCAGGGCCCTGCTGTCACGGATCTTACAGAATAGGTGGAGAGACAAACAGCACACAAATAAAAATAATAATTGCAAATCATGATAAATATTATAAAGGAAACAAACAAGATGCAGTGAGAGTAAGTAACGAGGTGAGAGGAGGTAACTTAGAGAGTGCAGTCAGGGGAGGCTTCTTGGAGGAGGTGATGTTTGAGCAGAGACCAGCAGAGCATGAGAAGGAACCAGCCACACGAGAGTGAGAGGAAGACGCTATCAAGGCAGAGAGAACAGCGGAGGCAAAGTCCTGGTGGCAGGTAAGGCCAGTGTGACCAGAGTGTGGCCAGAGACACAGGGAGAGTAGCAGGCAGAGGATCATGATAGTTCTTTGAGGTCACAGAAAGGGTCTTAAATCTCCTCTTATGTGCAACAGGTAGCTACTGAAGCACTTTATCATTTTAAAATTATATTTTTTAAAAAAACAAATATTCACTTACTTTTGAATAGCTAACATATCCACATGGTTGCAGATACAAAGGGGTAACTGTGAATTCTCCTCCCATCTCAGTCCTGCTACCCAGTTCCCCTCCCCAGAGGCAAGCGATGTTATCAGTTTATCGTGCATTCTTTGCAGGAATACTTTATGTGTATACAACCCCAAATCACACGTACATATCCTACTTGCCCTTGTGCACACAAACGGTGTTGTTCCGGAACATGGTCCTACATCTTGGTCTTTTCTGTAGGCAACTTATCTTGGTGATCAATCCATATCCATCATAAGAGTCGCATTCTTCTTTACAGCTGTGTAGTATTCCACTGTGCAAGGCACCATCATCCAGCTGGCCAGTGCTTATTATTTGGCATTTAGATTGCTTCACTGAAAGAGTTTAAGCAGGACCCTGGGAAGCCCGCTGAAACTCTCTGTGACTCAGTTACTCATTTGTAAAATGGGATAAGAAGGACATAAGCCTGTTGTGAGAATAGAAGGAGATAAACTTGAGCATGCAGCACGCCCTTGATATTTGAACCATCGATTGTTGCTGTTGTTGCTTTTGTGACTCAAAGTTGACTGTTCCTTGGAGCTTGCACGGGACTGTGGGGGAACCTGTGCCCAGGAAAAAGAGCCAGAGCCTCTGGCTTCCAGGGGAGGCAGTTACTTTGTGCTTCGTGAAGTTGCAGCTGCAGGACTGGATTGCAGCCGCGGCTTTGGCCCTGACCGGGCCGAGGCGTGAGATCTCGCAGTGTCTCCAGGCGGGGGCCAGGGTGGGCAGCTCGCTGTTTATTTCTGAGGCTGAGAGGTGGGAATACAGCCAGGGGCCGCCAGTCACCAAACACTCATCAGAACCTGGCAATCTAAAGCCCAGGGAGGAATGTTGTCCAGGTGTGAACAGAGTAACGCACAGCACGTGGGCTTGGAGGCTGCGTTTGAATCCCAGCTCTGCTACTTGGTGGCTGTGTGACTTTGAGCAGGTAGTTTAACCACTCTGAGCTTCAGGATTGTAAGGATTAAAGTAAATAACAAAGGTATGGAATTTGCCACAGAGTAGGTGCTCAAGAACTGTTAGTCATTATTGTTGGATAAACTGTAGTCTAGGAGAAGTAGGAAAAGAGAATCCCCATTCTACAAAGTGCTTACTGTGTGTCAGGGTCCGTGGTAGGTGCTTAAACTCATCAGCTCGGTGACACCAGGTTCTGCCATGGTCTAGGGCTGGCATCCGGTACTATTGATCCACCACACGCATCTCCACTTCTGCTCTTTGTCAGTGGTTGGCTCCCCTCTGCTGGTCCTCCCTGGGCCCCAGGCTCCCGTCCAATATGGTGATGGTTTCTCTTTGGTGGGCAACGGGAAAGGCAGGGGTGATCTGAAAATGTCAGAGGCTCGCCGCTGGATTTTCGCCGTTTCTGTTAACTCCCCTCAAACCCACCATCTGGACTGGACTTCACAGAGTGTCATCTGCAGGCCGGTAGGAGAAATCTTAGGACCATGCTCTGTCAGATGGGAAAATGGCTAGGTGGCTTGTCCTGGGGTGACATAATGCCCGTGGGATCAGAACCCCACTTTCTTAAGAGCCTCCCTTCTACTCCTGCGTGAGGTCAAGTTCTCTACAAGCAGAACCCGAGATGGGGTTTCTTGTGCTGGTGATGGACTCGGGGAGGCAGGACAGGGCCATGGAGGACGCTAGGCAGGGATGTGGCTTCAGCTGGAGTCTGGCCTCAGCCTGACCCCACGAGGACCTCTGGAGCATGCTGGCCCCACACAGCCGTCCCACTTTGAGACGGGGGGCTGCACTTTTATATTCTCCCTTGTCAGCTAGTCTCTGGCTTTGGGCTGCTCCCTGGGGTGGGTGTAGCTCCTAGGTAATTCTGAGCAAGGCAGCCGCTCTTGTTGCTGAGGGCAATTCGCTGGAAAATGGTGCTGCTCTGAGCCCTTGGCTGCTAACGCTCCTAGAGGCTGGAGGGTGGGCGTGCCACCTGTAAAGGGCATCAACACTGTCTGCCATGCCCCCTCCACTCCGCCTGCCTCTCCAACCACACATGGCCTCCTCTCTCTGGCCTTGCTCCTTCGGTTGTTCAAATGCCTCGGTTACTCAGGCATCCCCTCTCCCGGCCCAGGCCTGGCTGACTGGGGCAAGGAGTCCAATCCTGGGATGTGAAGTGCTCTGAGAGGCCTGGGTGGTGAAGCTGAAATAGCCAGTGCTGTCCAGAGTGGCTTCTGGCCTGGAGGGACAGAGATGCATGGTTTCCGTGGGGTGGCCAGCCAGTGTGTTGGGACTTTGCAGGTGGAATTTTAATAGGAACTGAACTCCTGGTGCGCAGGACTGAATGCAGAGAGGCAGGCCAGGCTCTGCCTCGAGGGCAACAGAAGTTGGAGATCAGAGTTCCTGGGAGGGGACTGTGTATCCCTTGCCCTAGTCCTGCCTGCCTTCTGGGTCTTCCAAGGGCCGAGTTTCATCTCTGCTGCAAAGCAGGAGGCAAGGCATTCACGTGAACTTTCGGCCATCCAGACCAGGGGCAGCTGAGGAAGCTCGTTACCAGGGAATGAGGCTCTCGGCACCCAGCTGGGGCCAGGGGGCCCCAGGGGGCCCAGGGCAGCCTCGCTTAGCTCTTGGCGCAGGTGATAACGAGATGTTAAGGTTCTTTTCAGCAGATTTCCTTTGCAACAGGAGCCATCTCTCTTGTCTGTTTTCAAAGTAGAAACAATGATATGGTCATATTAATCTGGGAAGATTATGTTAACCCCACAGGGACAGACAAAATGGCTTTTCTGTAAGGGGCTTCTCTCCCACATGTCCAATCATCAGCCCACCTCCGGCTTCGCCCATCCAAAGATTTAATAAGTCCAAAGCCTGCAGGATTGGAAAGAGAGTTATCTCCCTGTTCACCTCCCAACCTCTCAGCTATTCAGCTTTCCAGAACACAAGGCTGTGGGTAAGGGAGGGAGCCGTCTCCTCTGATCCTTTTCTGCCGCTAGAGAGCTGTGACTACCAGTGGAACTTGCCCTCTCGGCCTGAGGTTCCCCATCTGGAAGGTGGAGAGGCTGGGTGAAGTTCTCTTTCTTCTCTGGATCCCTGGAGCGCTTGGCAGAGAGAGGGACTTGAGAAATACCGAGTGGCTGAATGCCTGGGTAATGTCCTCCCTGGGTTGTTTTCCAGGAGCGCTGGACTTCTGCCATGACTGACACCGTGTTCAGCAGCAGCTCGAGCCGTTGGATGTGTCCCGGTGACCGACCCCTTCAATCAGAGTAAGTCACTGCGTCTTCCTGGGATGGCTTGTTTGGGATAAGTGAGGTCCTGACAGTTCTCCACTTGAAGGAGAAAAGGAATAGCAAGGAGAGATGTAGAATTTCCTTCCCTGGGGGGGGGGTGGGGAAGGAATCTGGTGGGAATTTTGTCTTGGAAACCTCTCCATTGATCTTTACTGCTTTGCGGGGTTGGAATAACAAGACCAATGTCCCAGCTCCGTGCCCCAAATTAGAGGCGGCCTGGTGGAATGGGAAGTGAGCTGACCTGGTGGTTAGACTCAGTTCTGGTTCTAGAGCTGAGCTAATTTACTGTGTGATCACAGGCGAATCTCTTCCCCTCTCTGGGCCTCAGTTCCCTCATCAAGCAAATAAGGAAGCTGGACTAGATCAGAGGTTGCAAACTGGCTGCCAGCTGACTCTGACTCACAGAAGTGTGTTTTATATGTTTGGCCTGATCATTTGAACAATGGGAAATTTCACATAAAAATAACTTCACATTCTGTATCCAGAAATTACTGTACTTGAATCAGTGGTGTGCTGGATCTGTACCACAGTGGCTCAGGAGCGCTGATGTCAAATTTTCAAGAATTTTGCAAGCCAGTTGTTAACCATAGCCTTTAATAAAAAGTAATTTTGGGGGCCGGCCCAGTGGCATAGTGGTTAAGTTTGGCACATTCCGCTTTGGTGGCCTGAGGTTCACAGATTCAGATCCTGGGCACGGACCTATACCCCTTGTGAGCCATGCTGTGGTGGCAACCCACATACAAAATAGAGGAAGATTGCCACAGATGTTAGCTCAGGGCTAATCTTCCTCAAGAAAAAAAAAGAGGAAGATGGGCAACAGATGTTAGCTCGGGGCCAATCTTCCTCAGCAAAAAAAAAAAAATGGTATATAATTTTACAATTATATTCTGTTAAACATAAAAGATCTAAATACTCAAAATTAATCACTTCTTACTTATTTTACTACATTTTGTTATTCTCTCTGTTAAGTATTTCTATTATACCTATAGGGTGAAATACTATATAATGGCACGATACTGCATATTTCTTCCCAGTTCTGCATTCAGTGACATCATGTTGATATTCAAAATCAGCCACAGCCGGGCTTTTCCCCGGAGATTCAACTGTTAAACATTTACCAGGACACCACTGCCTGAAGTCCGCGACAGTCTAAGTCTGTTGTTAATCGTTCCTGCAGATTTTCACTCATAGTGACTTGTTTCTTTGAATGCTTGGTAATTTTTTATTGGGAGCTCAATCTGAGAATCCTGGGGATCTACGTTGGGGATATTTTTCTTCAGAGAGATTTGCATTTGGTTCTGCCAGGTGCACTGCTCACCCAGGAGGACTTTAGCTCTCTTGGAGGGTCCTGGCTCCAGGAGGGGGTCTCAGACTCAGCTTCCTCGCCTGGTGAGGAGCTCAGGGTCAGATGCTGGGACACGGTGCTGGTATTTGTATTGGCTTACGGCTCACAGCTCCCTGTTCTGGATTCAGTTTGCTGGGTTTTCTTTTTCTTTCTTTAAAAAAGTGCCTTATAAAGGTATAATTAATGTACCTTCAAAAGTACACATTTCAAGTACAATTTGGTTAATTTTAAAACTTATGTATATACTCATGCAACTATCGCAATCAAGATCGTGAATAAATTCGTTCACCCAAAAGCTTCCTTGCGGCCCTTTCTCCTCGCTCTGTCCCCTTATCCCCAGGTAATCACTAACTTTCTTTCTGTAACTATAAATTAGTTTGCATTTTCTAGAATTTTATATAAATGGAATCATACAATGTGTACTCTTTTTTGGGGGAAGATGTCTCTCTTTTTTCACTCAGCGTAATTATTTCACGATCCATCCATATTGTTTTGCGTATCCACAGTTTCTTCCTTTTCATTACTAAATCCTGTTTTATTGTGTGGATAGACCACAATTTGTTTATCCATTCATCTACTGATGGACGTTTGGGTTGTTTACAGTTTTCAGTGAGTACAAAGAAAATTTTGTATAGACATACGCTTTAATTTCTCTTTGGTAAATATCTAGGAGTAGAATGTCCCGGTCACATGTAGGTGTATGTTTAACTTTTTAAGAAACTGCCAAACTGTTTTCCAAATTGGTTGTACCATTTTAAATTTCCACCAGAAGTGTATGAGAGTTCCAGCTTCTCTACCCCATCATAGCACTTTGTATGATCAGTCTTTTCGATTTTAACTAGTCTAGTGCTTGCACAGAGGGTCTTTTTTGTGGTTTTAATTTGCATTTCCCTAGTGACTAATGATGTTGACTGTCTTCTTATGTAATTTTGCCCTTCATACAACCTCTTTGTTTAAGTGTCTGTTCAAACCTTTTGCCCATTTTTAAATCAGGTCATTTATCTTTTTGTTATTAATTTTTACAAGTTTTTTTCTTATGTTATAGGTAAAAGTCCTTTGTTGGATATACATTTTGCAAATATTTTCTCTCAGTCTATGACTTGCTTTTCTTTTTCATAACAGAGTCTTTTGAAGAGGAACAGTTTTTAATTTTGATGAAGTCTATTTTGCTTGTTTTGAAATGGGTGTTGGAGAATTCCCTTACTTTCTAGAAATCCCAAAACTGCAGTAAAAAATATTTGCTCTGATTTATCAAGGAGCTAATTATATACTGGTGAGGGATCTTTCTGAATATTTACTCTGCCCATATTCTCTGAAGCCAAAGCTACTGCTGTTTACTACTTCGACCTAAAACCTGCTCCAGTTCTATGAATTCAACAGTTTTGAAGACACTACTGAACTCGGTTGGTTTCCTTTTCAAAAGGAAACTCCAAGTTTCCCAAGCCCCTTCCTTGATGTCCTCTTGGAGCCAAACTTCTTTTGCAGAGAATATTCTATCAGCCAAAAAGTGTGTCTTTGTAAGATAAACAGCTGCCTGAAGGATGTATAGGGTAAAATATTTATTTGATTTAAGAAATGTCAGTTAATTAAAATCCCATCCATCAGAGTTTACTTTAGTCAATATGAAGCCAAACAATTTGCCTTACAATTAAATTAGAATTATTCAGACAGTGTGGATGCGGTTTCATTACAGTGCTCCTGGGCTCCCGTGAAACATCTTGGCATTCTGGACGCGTCTGACTGGGTTGATTGCTACTGCATTTTCTTCAGATATTAAAATTATTTTCCAATAAATGCTAATGGGTGAATTATAGTCATCACACACGCTATCTAGCCTGCTGCAGGGGTGATGTGCTAATGCAGATGCTTCTAATGTCTTTCTCCAGTAAATTAAGAAATCTAGTCTTAATTAACTACTGGCTAGCCAGACACACTTACTGCTCTTGTGATTTTCAGATGCCTTCCTCTCCCAGCCTCCTTGAATCCAATCATGATGTTTGAAACACAATTGCGATTGTGTTTGAAAGAATTGACTATGTCCATGCTTCTTGCGTGAGTAGGGCAGTGGTTCAGCTCTTTATGTTGGAAATACGTGGGGAGAAATGCTGGGAAGTTGATACTTCTTTACAGCTTTCGAGTCTGCAAGCCAGAGAGTGGAAACTGAGGCACAAAGAGAGGACATGACCGCCTGTGGTTGCACACCCAGTAATTGGAGATGCTAGTCTCCTTTCTAGAATGGAAGAACTTGCTTCCTCAAACTAGGGCACTGCGGGTTCTACTTTTGGATGATCCAGTTACTGCTCAGGGCTCACTGCCCTCCTCAAAGTGCTTCTTGTCCCTCATTGTGTGAAACAACAGAAACCAAGAATGACATTGGCCATGTTACCAATAAGTGATTTCTCTTTAGTGCCCCAAACCCGTTATTCAAATACATAAATGATCAGCTCGATTAATTAATAAACTGAACTGATTGGTCATTTTAATCAAAGCTGTGATTTTACAACTCTACATTGTAGCAGCCTTGTTTTAGATGTGCTGACATAAGATAATGACAGAAAAATAATGGAAGTAGGTCATCATAGTTTAAACCATGTGGTTTTTGCATCCAGAAGTATTGGTATAGTTAACGAGATTTCTTTCTCAACTTTATTCATTTTTTATTTCTCTCCTTTCTTTGCCTTCCTTCAGTGATAAAGAACAGTGAGTATTTTATGATGCTTTTATTTTTCTACAAACTGAATTTTATCTCTTTTCTGATCAAAGTGGCTTGCTCCTAAAGAGAGATGGTTTAAAAAGGAACTAGCAAATTTTACATCCAAAAATAAAATCCAAGTTATTAAAAAAAAACACACCCCTTTTGAGAAAAAGATTATGAAATTTCAGAAAGGTATCTTGATAAAAGGATGGAAAGTGTTCCTTAGGAGAGCCCTCAGTTTAATTCTTGTTAGTAATTTGTGGTTTTCAGCAAGTTTATTGACCACTTTCTGTGCCTGTTTCTGCAGCATTTTGCGTGGGAACACTGTTCTTAGATGAAGAAAATGTTAACTCAGATAACTGCTATCATTAATAGAAGATCATGATGGGGCCGGCCTGATGGTGCAAGCAGTTAAGTGCACGCACTCCGCTGCGGTGGCCCGGGGTTCGCAGGTTCGGATCCCGGGCGCGCACCCATGCCCTGCTTGTTAAGCCATGCCGTGGCGGCGTCCCATATAAAGTGGAGGAAGATGGGCACGGATGTTAGCCCAGGGCCAGTCTTCTTCAAGAAAAAAGGAGAAGATTGGCATCAGATGTTAGCTCAGGGCTAGTCCTCCTCACAAAAAAAAAAAAAAAAGAAGATTATGATGAACAGAACAGAGCTATCGGGAAGTGATGTGCTATACATATGGTCTCTGTCACCTCGCGGGAAGTCAGCCTGATTTCCCAGGGAACTGCCTTTGACTCAGAGGTCCCATCTCTGCTCACAACTTTTGTGTTTTAAATTGGATTCATTTCCTAAATATGCATGACAGATTGGATGCTGAGTCCAATAAATGAACAATCAGGCTGGAAAGCAGGGCTGTGTGTGCACGTTCAGAAACTATGGAAAGTCATTTTTACCCTCCCCGTGATGGGAAAGTTATCACGAGCACAAGCAGAGCGCTGGGTCTGGCGTCTGAAGACCCGGGTCTGAGTCCTGCTCTGATGCTCAATGTCAGTGTGGCCTTGGGCACTGCCATTCACCTCCTTGAGCTCTGGCTATCTCCTTTGTGAAATGGGTATGATAACTCTGCCCTTCCTCCCTCAGCAGGTGGTGGTAGCATCAAATGAAATGCACAGGAAACCTTTGTCAACTGTGAGGCACCAAGCAAAGCCAGGGGAAGGTGTGAATCACAACCTTGCCTTACCCTTGTGTGTATATATATACATTGTGTGTATACATTATATAAATACATTGTATACATACATTATATAAATACATTGTATACATACATTATATATATATATATACCTTGTATATATACATTGTGTATGTATTTACACACATTGTGTATGAAAATATATATGTATATATATAGTGTGTGTGTATATATATAGATAGCACTTGCATAATTTATTCAGCTTTTTTGGACCCAAATGACCACACCATCAGGCCCAGAATCCTCTAAAGGTTTCCTTTCTTTTTTTTTCTCTCCCCAAAGCCCCAGTACATAGTTGTATATTCTAGTTGTAGGTCCTTCTAGTTCTTCTATGTGAGACGCCACCACAGCATGGCTACTGACAGATGAGTGGTGTGGTTCTGCGCCTGGGAACCAAACCCAGGCTGCCGAAGTAGAGCCCCTTGGAGGCTTCCTGAATGCTGAAAGTTGAAAGGTAGAGTGTAGGTTCATCCTCCTTCCCTCCCTCCCTCATCCCCTTCCTCTCCTCCTCCTCCCTTTCTCTCTTCCTCCCTTCAGTAACAAATACTCACCAAGTTCCTACTACGTGTCAAGCAGTGTGCTAGGCACCAGGGATACAGAGACAGCCAAAGTATGACTGTGTGCCCAGTGGGGTCTACAAACAAATAAAGAGCCAGTCCCTAGCAAATACACTCCAGTGTGCAAGGAGCTATACTAGCAGAATCACAGTGGGCTGTGAGAGCACGAGGACAGGCACCTAGCCCAGACGTGGGGGTCATGATGGGAGAGCTTCCAGGAAGAAGTGATGTGTAAGCTGAGACCAGGTGAATGAGGAGCAAGATGGAGACAAGACAGAGGAGTTCCAGGTAGAGGAACAGCATGTGCAAAGTCCAAATATGACAGAGAGCATGGAGTTTTAGGAGAACTGACTGGACCTCAGTCTGGCTTAGAATATTAGCAGAAGCCCGAGATTCCCTTGGCATTCTGAAGGGGGTGGGGGAGCCACGGCATCCTTTCTGTGCCCCCTTTAGTCTGGGAGGGGTATATTTCATCCAAAAGGGCCTCAGTACCAGCAGGGTGTGTGTAAAGCATTCTGTGGTGTGGCTGCCCCTCCTTCCCCATCCTTTCCTTCAGGATTCATTAAAATCTCATTCACTGAGCTGTAAAGAGACTTCCTGCTGACACCTGCCCGTGTCGGCGTCCTGGGGGAAGGGGGGGGGATAAGAAGAAGAAAGGGCAGAGAAAGGATTAATTTTCTGCACACCACCACTGTTTAATGCTTCAGAGCCTTTGTGCCCCAACAGCACTTCCATCATCCCACTCCTTTTGGGAGTTATCATTTATTAATAGACACATCTGGTGGGTATTTATTATGTGACTATTGTGAGCATGAAGCGTAGAACCAAGGTGGGAGGCCAAAAGTTGGTGGGAGTCTGCCTTTGCAGTATTTTAGGGAGAAACATCAGTGAGGGGCTTCCACCTGGCGTCAGGACTCATTTCCTTTTGTATGAGAGGCCACCAGTGCTGGTTTTGGTGGATGCATTCCTTCTGACCCTCTCTAGATGACCTAAGCAGGTACATTCAGGTGGTGGATGAAGCATGTCTAGAATGCTGGTTTCTCCAGCCTCTGACCATACTCCCTCCCACATATTTCTCTGCAATTCCCTTCCCTCTTCTGAGTGTCAGTCATCTGGAAAATGAGCAGGTCAACTGCAATGATCTTGAGGCTTTTTGTTAGCAGCAAAACTCTTTTTCAGAAGAGTTTTATTTTATTCAGAAGCTGAATATATAAGACAGATAAGAGTGGAGCTGGATAAAGGCCTTTCGTGGTTGAAAACATTAAATAAATCATGGTAAACTTTATGCAACTGTAATTTAAAATAAAACCAAACTGTAAAATAAATGTAGGGATTCTAACAATCTTCACATTTTTTTGTTATTGTTGCCATCGTGGATACTGTATCAGTTAGCTTTTGGTGTGTAACAAACCATCTTAAAGCTCAATGGCATAGAACAATTATTTATTCTCAGGGATCTGGGCTTAGCTGGTGGCTCTGCTGATCTTGGCTGGGCTCGCTCCTGCATCAAAGAGTTGGCTGATCTAGGATGGCTGTCGCTAGAATGACTCGGCTCTGCTCCACATGTCTCTCATCCTCCACTGTGCTGTCCTGGGCTTGTTGTCATGGTGATAGCAGAGGTCTCACAGAGGAAGCAGAGACACACAGGCCTGTGCAGGCTTAGCCTGGGGACTGGCACAACACCACTCTCCTGCATTTTATTGACCAAAGCATGTCGTAAGTCCAGGAAGGATTCAAGGGGTAGGGAAATAGACTCCGATTCTTTGGTGAGAGCAATTTCAAATTCACTTGGCAAAGCACTTGGATACTTAGAAGGGTGAAGTATTGAGGTCATCAATGCAATAAACCATATTTCATGCTTTTATTAAATATCAACTATTAAATCATTTAAATTTTTTTCTCCTTATTTTCTTTACTGGTATCTTTGCTTTGCTAGTGTTGGGAACCCAGCATTGCCAACTGGCTGAAGTGAGAATGGAGGGTTCCCTGCCTGCTCTGTCCCTCTATGCCTCACTCCCCTGCAGCCCTTTGAGATCCCTCCAGGGAACTGCAGAGCAGTTTGAAACAGTTTTGGGGAATAGAAGGCAGGTTTCTCCAGGAGGCATTGTCCTAAGCATGTGAGTAAGAGTGGAGACAGGCCAGCCCTCTTTGCCCTGACCTGTCTCAGCCAGTAAGCCAGGGCTCTCTCTTCATGCAGCCTCTGAGGGTCAGGAGTAGCCTCTGAGGGTCCCAGCAGAAAACAGACATGAAATCATTCCAGATGATTAACATCAGGAAACTGACGTTCAGAGTGGTGCAGAGCCCCAGTATACACTGCTAGTAAGCGGCGGATCCGGGACTCCAATCTTGAGCTCCGCCAGGTCAAGTTGGTGCACAGTTGGCCCTCTGGGTATTTTCTGGATTGGACACAATGCTCTGAGTAACTTGTCCAACAAAGCGATACTTTGGTCTCCAGCTTTGGTCTTTGACAAGATCCCACCACTTGATTCTGGTCTTAAGGAGGCGGAGCTGGAATCCTATGCCCAGAGGCCTTTGGCAGAGAAGCCACCATCCTGTTAGAGGAGCATTCTCAAGGCCCCCATGCTCACAGTGCTCCTCAGCCCAGGGAAGGCCCAGAAAGGCCCATTGTCTCCCTTGAGAACAAAGCCTTTGGTTTGAAAAGACATCCTGTTTCCCTCTGTTTGCTTTTGAAATTAAAACATGAAAATCCACAGGAGGCTTGTGGGTCCCCACTGAGACCAATCGGCGACATTTTCAAACACTGGATGAGCTGTTTGTCAACTGCGTGTTTTGGAGCAGAGGATGGGGGAAGGGTTTGGAGAGATGCCGGCAGCCTCCAGCAGGCCTTCTGCTCGTCTGCAGATGGAGGCAATTATCCTAGGCGGGGCCTCTTGGGAACCCCCATCCCTGCTTATGGTTTTGGAGCCATGCGTGTCCAACAGCACCTGTTTCCTGCGCACACTGACCCCAACGAGTTGTGTGGTGGGGTGAGAGGCGCTGGCTTCAGGTCTGGCCCATTGCTGACCGTGACCAGACTGTGAGCTGCAGGAACGTGCCCTGGGAGGGGTCTCCACGGGGTATGAGGCCAGTGTCTCATCTGTGCTCTGCTTTCGTCACTGAGTTGCTTCGTAAAGGCGGAAAATGAATGGAGGGGGTCAGAAGAGAATGAAGGAAGAGCAGTAGGAACAAAGGAAGGAAGAATAGGGGCAGTTGAGACATCCATTTCCACGGAAACCAGAGGGACCAGGGGAGGGGGCTGGATTAGCTTATGACTGAGGCCCTTTGGGAAGGATGGGTGGTCTTCATTATGCAGGAGTCCAATGTATCCTTTAAAAATAATGGGAAGAGGGGCCGGCCCCATGGCGTAGCGGTTAAGTGCACGCGCTCCGCTGCTGGCGGCCCAGGTTCAGATCCCGGGCGCACACCGATGCACTGCTTCTCCGGCCATGCTGAGACCACGTCCCACATAAAGTGGAGGAAGATGGGCAGGATGTTAGCTCAGGGCCAGTCTTCCTCAGCAAAAAGAGGAGGATTGGCATGGATGTTAGCTCAGGGCTGATCTTCCTCACGAAAAAAACAAATAATGGGAAGAAACATCAGGCTGGGGGATATTAGCACACTGTAAAGAAGATCTTTCCAACAGACTCCTTATGAGAGAGTGAGGTCTCCATCATGGGGAGAATCCAAGCAAGGCTGGAAGGACTGTGCTAGGGAGGCTGTGGCAGACAGACTTTAGGATGATTCCCAGTGGTCCCCACCTGCTGGGGTTCATGCCTTTGTGTAATCCCCTCTCCTCGAGTGTAAGCAGGACCTGGAACATGTTTCTAACCTATAGAATATGGCAGAGGATGGGCTGTCACCCTCAGGATCACATTAGGTTATATAGGACTCTGTCTCAGTCAACAGGAGCTAGAGATTCACCTTGCAGGCTTGAAGAAGGAAGCGGCCCACAGGATGAAGTTGAAGTCCACTTGGTTAGGAGTTGCAGGCTGCCTCCAGGACCTGGGGTGGCCTCTTGCTAACAACTAACAAAAAGCTGGGCCCTCAGTCACAACCACTGGAAGGAAATGAATTCTACCAACAACCCAGATTTGCCTGGACGCTGATTCTTCTCCCGTCAAGCCCGCAGATGAGAATGCAGCCCAGCCCGCAGCTGATTGCAGTCTTGTGATACGCTGAGCTAAGCTGGGCCTGGACTCCTGATGCGGAAACTATGAGATGATAAATGTGCGTTGTTTTAAGCCCCTACATTTGTATTAATTTGTTATGCAGTAATAGAAAATGAATACAGACACTATAGATGGGGCTCTATGCCCCGCCATGTCTATCCTCCAGCTGGGCTGGTTTTTCCAGTTATCTATGCTGCAGAACAAATACCTCAAACTTAGCAGCTTAAAATGACAGAAACCATCTATCGCATCTCAGTTTCTGTGAGCAGGAGTTTGAGAGTGGCCTGGCTGGTAGTTCTGGCTCGGGTGACTCAGGCGGTTGTGTCTTATGTCAGCTGGGGCTGCGGTCATCGTGGGGTTGACGGGGCTAGAGGATCCACTCACACACCTGGATCCTGGGGTGCCGGCTGTTGGCTGGGGGCCTCAGTTCCTCTCCACACAGCCTCTCCACAGAGATGTTTGAGCATCCTCACGACATGGCAGCCGGCTTCCCCTAGAGCGTGTGACCCAAGACACCAAGGCGGAAGCTGCAGTGTCCTTTATGACCTCGCCTTGGAAGTCACACACTGCCACTCCCACTGTACTTAGTTGTCACACAGGACCAGCAGGGGTTCAGTGTGGGAGGGGACCACATGGGGGGGCGGTGTGACTACTGGGGGCAGGGGTCCTTGCGGACTGTCTTGTAGGCTGGCTACCCCGTTGATCTTCCTGAGCCTCCCCAGACACGCTGCCCACTCTCTCAGTCCAGGCCTTTGCAAAGCCCATTCCCTCTGCCGGGTCCAATCTCTTCCTCTGCTTTCCCTCACCATCTCCAGCTTGTCTTCAAGGCCTCAGCAGGAGCAGCCATAACTCTGTGGGGCCTGAAGCTTCTATTATTTAAGGGGCCTTCTTCAAGATAAAGCAGACAAAACATCTTGCTTTTGCAAATTTTTCAGATCACATGACCATTACTAGGGCCCTTCCCAGGGTCTTGGAAGGTGCCCACGCCAACAAAGGGTCCCAATTTAAGCTTTGCCAGCGTCACAATAAGTCCTGTGCGGGGGCTCAGAGTAGATGTCACTTCCTCAGAGAGCTCTCCTTGGTCCCCTAGACTAAGTAACTGCCATTGCTTTCGTCTCCCCATGGGTCACACTTAGAATTAGACATTTAACATCCCTTTTGGCCACAAGGGACCATGTCTTATTCAAAAACTCTTTAAGTGCTTCGTCTCAGACACTATTCTAAATGCTATTGACATAACAGTGACCCTGACCCAGACAGGGACCCTGCCCTCCTGGAACCTACATTCTGGTGGGGAAGAGAGGCAATAAACAGGTAAACAACAAAAATTGTAAAAAGATAATTTCAATTAGTGATGGGGGCAATGAATAAAGTGAACCTGGGCAACGGGAGATCAGACACGGCCCCTCTGAGGAGCTGACATTTGAGCCGAGACCTGAATGATGAGAAGGAGCCAGCCATGGTGGGGATCTGGGGAGATAAGTGTTCCTGGAAGGGGGGACAGCAAGTGCAAAGGCCCTGAGGCAAAAACAAGGTTTAGGTGTTCAAGATCGAGCAGGGAGGCCAATGTGGCTGGACTGTAGTGAAGGGAGAGGAGGCGATGAGGACAGAGAGGCAAGTTAAGGTCAGATCAGGTAGGACTTTGCAGATGGGGGAGAAGACTAGGTTTTATTTTTATTAAAGTCAAATTCACATAATATAAATTAACCATTTTAAAGTGTGCAATTCAGTGGCATTTAGCATATTCACAATGTTGTGCAGCCACCACTCTCTGTAGTTCTGGGCTTTATTCTAAGCCAGTGAGAAGCTATTGGAGGGTTTTGAGCCGGGCGGTTGAGCGTGTTTGGCACCTGTTCATCCCGAGTCCCCTGGGCTCCAAGGCAAGGTGTGTTCCCACCAGAATTCCCCCAGGCCACGCCCTCCTTCCCTTTCTCACAGCGAGACTTGTCCCAAGACTTCTGCTTCCTTTTGCTTTTGCAGTCTTCCTTCTCTGCTCTGCAGAACAAACCAGCTGAGGTGGGAGGATGGTGGGGAGGAGGGGAGGGAGGAAGATGGGGCTTTTGATTTCCAACTTTGAGCGTCAGAAGGCAATTTTGTGCTTGCTGACGTGACTAGAGCAGTGGAAGTAACATAGGCTGGCAGCTGACGGGGTGCTGGCTCCTGAAGACTCACGGCTACTGATTTTTTCCCTAATAGGGGCAAGAATTCCTGGTGGTGTTTAACCCTGCGTTCCACTCGGGTGACGTGCCTCAGTGCCCTGGGGCGTGGACCAGGTCATTAGTGGAGAAGATAGTAATTTTCCGTAGACCACAGCATTAGCTCTCCACCCAGCAGCCTCTGGTCCTCTGCACCGTCACCAGGGCTCTGTGGGCAGGTGTTCAATTCCCTGCTACCGTGGAGGTTAAGTGTGCAGGCCACCCGGGGCTGAATCCCGCTTCTGCCACTTCCCAACCAGGTGACCTTGGGCAAGTGGTCTAATTTCTCCACATCTGAGTCTCCTCACCAGTAAATAGCAACAACAATCCTGCCTTGTAGGGATGTTATGAGGATTAAATGAAATAAGTTGGACATACAGTAGGGATGATGTGAGGAATAATAGGGTAATGCGGGCACACAGTAAGGATGATGTGAGGAATAATGAGGTAATGTGGGCACACAGTAGGGATTTTGTGAGGAGTAATGTGGTAATGTGGGCACACAGTAGGGATGACGTGAGGAATAATGAGATAATGTGGGCACACAGTAGGGATGACGTGAGGAGTAATGAGGTAATGTGGGCACACAGTAGGGATGACATGAGGAGTAATGAGGTAATGTGGGCACACAGTAGGGATGACATGAGGACTAAATGCAGTAACACAGGCATGCAATAGGGACGTTGTGAGGATCAAATGAGGTAACATGGGCACCCAGTGGGTGCTATGTCAGTGTTTGCTGTAAAAAAAAAAAAGAAAAGAAAAGCCGGGAAGAGCACCGGGTGGAACTCAAAATGCTACGGGAGCTTTTGAGGCTGGTGATCTGGCTGTTTGTGTGAAATCAAGTGATGTTTATAAAGCTAGTTGGCAACTAGTTTAAATTTATTTAAAAAAAAAAATCTTTGGCCCAAACAAAACATCTGTGCCAGGCAGGGGCTGGGGTCAACCTGGACCCAGGGCTTCAGACCGCCCTCCCGGAATTGTTTCCACTCCAGCTATGGAGTCTGCTGTCCTGGATTCTTTTCCTGAGAACAGCGCTGCCCTCCAGGTTTCCATGAGCTGCCTGCAAATGCCGCTTACGGAGCGTCTACCATGTGCTAAGCCCTTAGTGAACAGAAACTCGTCAGAACCCTGTGAGGGAGGGACATGTGTCCCATTGTACAGATGAGCAAACTGAGACTCCGGGAGACATGACTCTTTTGCGCAGAGTCTCCCAGCAGGGATTTGAACTGACTGACCAGACTCCAGGGGCCACAGCCTAACCACTACTCTATCCCGCCTTCTGGGTTTCCCTCCAGCCTCACGCCTTTTCCCACACTACCTTTCAGGCTCCAGGCAGGCTGGTCCGGCCGCCCCAGTGGTCAGCCCGACAGACAGCGGAAGCAGGAAGAGCTGACGGATGAGGAGAAGGAAATCATCAACAGGGTGATTGCTCGCGCGGAGAAGATGGAAGAGCTGGAGCAGGAACGAATCGGGTGAGGCCTGACCCTTCCCGTCCATTCCGAGAGCTACCAAGGCAGGAGGCCGGGAGGCCGGGAGGCTGTGATGCTCAGCGGGTATGCTGGGTGGGGCAGGGCTGCCTTTGGCGTTTGTCGTCTGCGACACGCCAGGCCACCCACCAGGCATGAGGTGGGAGAGCTGGAAGGGGAGACAAGAGAACAGAGGAGAGAGGGGGCCAGCGTGCTGGGGAGGGGACTTGTTGGCTTGGGGAAGCGGGATCCTCTGATGGCGAGATGGGAGAGCGTCGCTGAGGCTGGGTGCCTGTGTGTGAGCGCAGGGTGTCTTCGCCAATTTCAGCTGCGTAGAAATATGCTCTAGAGACGTTGGCCGTGCAGATGCCAGAACGTACGGCTGAAGGAGAGGTGAGGAGGAGAGAGGGTACGTGTCTAAGGGCAGTACGCAAACTAGCCCATTTGAAATGAATTATGTAAGAGGATTGGAGAAGTCGATCCCGAAAGGGGAGCCAGCGTGAGACTGAGGCAGTAGAGGTTAACCCGGTGGGTCTGGACTCGAAGACCCCGGGTTCCGTCCAGCTCCCCGCTTGCCCACTGTGGATCCTGGGCATGCCGCTGCACCTCTCTGAGCCTCGTTTGCTCACGAGTAGAGTAGGGGGAATAACAGTAATTATCCCACAGGAGTGTGGCAAGCAGTAAGTGGAATGACGCATGGACAGTTCCTGGTCCAGGCCCTGGTCATACTTTGTGTGTCATAAATGGTAAGAAGGAGCAAAAAAGTGGGGCTCAGAGGGCAGAGATTTAAAAAATGTGTATAGGAGAGAAGCAAGGGATGTAAGGAGGATGTGTGACCCGTGTGTCAGAGAGTGACAAAACCTGAGCAAAGACAGTGCTAGAGAGAGAGGGGGCGGTATGTGGGTGGGCTTGAGACGAGAGGAGTGGGGGATGTGGCTGATCCTCAGAGAGGGGAGGCGAGAGGGGAGGAGAGGAGAGGAGAAGAGAGGAGAGGGAGCGTGTGTGTAGGGGGGGCTCCTGGCATGGGTGGAAACTTTGGCTTCAAGGATGCCAGGCCCCCAGAGTGGCCCCCCAAGACTGGGATCTCAAATAGGAAATGGGAGGGGGTGCTGGGGTGCCTCCTCCTCCCCAGCCCCCTCCCCAGGCCCCTCTGCCAGGGACAGCCTTTGCCAACTGCTTACAACTGATTTAGGCCCAGAGGTGCCCGGTTATCTCCCGCCCACACACTCAGCTCGGGGTTAACGAGGTTCTTGGATGGAAAACGATGTTATGAACATGCAGGAAGTGGGGGCCTTTGGTTTGAGCCTCTGCAGATCATTTTACTCAGGGCGGGCTGGGGAGATCTGAGGTGCTGTTGACAATTGACAAATGCCCGCCACAGCCTGTGTCACCTTCGTGCTCCACTCGCTGTCAGCTTCTTTGGAAGCTTGCTGAAGGGGTGGGTCTCGAGGGGCCTGCTTATAGGGTTCAGTTGTTATCTTGCTTTTGGAAAGATCTACCAGGAGTGGGGAGTTGTCCAGGCTGGAGCTCTTGGACCGTGCACACGTGTGTGTGTGTGTGTCTGTGTGTGAGTGTGTGTCCACTTCACCCAACAATGGGGCTCAGCCCCTCGGAAAGGAGGGACATGGATGTCAAGGGTAAACACTTGGAAGCAAGAATTTCTCTCCTCCTTTTTCCTGCGTAGCACTTACACCAGCTAACATCTTTTGTATTTGACACATTTAGTTTGACTGTTGTGTCTCTCTCCCTGTTAGATGATAAGATTCCTGAGCATAGAGGGTTTTGCCTGTTTTGTTCACCTCGCCACTGGGAGGCAGAGGATGCTACCTCCCAATTTCTTTCTACATCTCCTGTGGCCAAGAGCCTGGAGAGTTTAGAATCTTGTAGTCCAGGGTCCAAGTTCTCAGGGAGGGCACTCTGATTGGCTGGGTTATGTCAGGCGCTATCCCTTGTGCAATCAGCTGTGCCCAGGGGTGCCAACCATGTTGTACAAACATGGCCACTGGGCTGCCTCTGGGGGCAAAGTTAAGGGGATCTTTGTGGACTGAGCAGATACAAGCTTGAACATTCTAGAACATTCTAGCTGGGTTCCCTGCCTTGTCCTCTATGTCTTACCACATTGCCTCGACTAACCCAGTGACATGGTGGAATAGCTGGTAACTAATCCCTGAGGCCCCAGAGTCAGAGAGACCTGGGTTCAAATTCCAGCTCTGCCCCTTACTCCCTGTGTGACCTTAGGTAAGCAACTTTACCTCTCTGTGCCTCAGTTTCCTCATCTGCAAAATGGGGATAACATTAGCACGTACTTCTCAGTGAGTGTTTAATTAGCATGCAAAGGATTACCGTGGCGCCTGGCACAGAGCACATGCTCAATGGTGGCCATCATTTAACAATACATTTGCTGGGGAAGCTCAGGTTTTGACACTGGCCAAGGCCTGCGTTCTAAAGTTATGCCCTGAGACTCCTGTTTGGCAAGCCCTGGAATTCTGGCAGCCCCTGGCTTCCCCTGCAGGAGATTTGAGAGGCTTCCGAGGAAGCTGGGGCCAAGCCCTTGGTGACACAGTGTCCCTTTGCTGAGATGGTGTGCTTTCTGCCAGAGCAGGGAGGATGGTCCCAGAGGATTCTGGCAGTGGCTGTTTTCCTGCACCTTCCAGCAGCCAGCCCTTGCTGGTAGCATCGCCAGAAGCAAACCCAACGCTATTTGTGTCCTATGAGCTCGTACCTGCCCTCATTCTGTTCTACCCATGCTTCCCTGGGAGGGGATCAGAGCGGAGTCAGATGAAAGCAAAGCCACACATCAGACATAGAGTGAGGCTGAAAACGGGCGCCATCGGGGCTCCACTTCAGAACCTGAGGCTCTCAGAATATGAGGCCTTCGGGGCCTCAGTTTCCCCACCCATCCAATGAGGCTGGTCTGTCTGATTCTCAGGATCCTTCCTGCTCAGACTCTGCAGTATTTGGGGGTGTCTGGTGGAGGACCCCGTACCATGTTGTTGGCTGCTCCTCTCAGAGCAAATGAGCTCCTTCTAGCTGTGAAAGTGGCGGATGTGTCTGGGAACCCTTCTGGGTTCAGACACAAGCTCTATGATGCTCAAGCTTCTTGTCTATTAGCTGAGAAAGCCGTCTGGGAGGGATGTGAAATCATCGTTAATAAACATAATAACTAATCATCATAGTGGGTACCATTTATTGAGCACCTGCTGTGTGCCAAGCTCTGAACCTAAAGCTTCATATGGATTAACTCATTAACTGCTCCTCTCAATCTTATCAGGTAGGTGCCATTATCATCCCCATTTTGCTGGTGAGGAAACTGAGGTTTAGAGAGGTTAAGCCACCTGCCCAAGGTCACATAGGGTCAAGATGTGACCTGTCTGGCTGACTTGCAGAATTTTGCTCTTAACTATTAGGTGTCTTCCTGAAGTCTTGGCCTCAAATTCATAGACTCTGCAGAACACGAAAATTTTAAAAGCTCAGGTTTGGAGGGGATATTTGGGGATCTGGGAGCTGGAACCCCCTCAGTGCTGGCCCAGTGATTTCTTCCGGATCTCATTAACCTGTTTGTACCTTCAGAGCTACCATAACTGGTCTCCATGCTCCCGCGGCTCTGCGAGTTCCAGGGGAGAATCACCCTCAGGCCTCCCAGGGGGCACTGCCTCTTTGGGGCAGTTTTGCTAGAGTTAGCCACCCCAGGGAGCCCCAGGCCCTGCAGCGGTCCAAAGCTGGTTCTCCCCCTGGAGCCTCACTGCTTCTGCCCAAGGGCTTGTCTAAACCCTCTCTCACCACTCAGCCCTCAACCCAGCTCGGCTCTCTTCAGATCCCTGGGGAGAGATGGTGGCCAGAAGGGAAACTCATTAAACAGCCTCCTTTTGCCCCCACCTTCCTTGTTCAAGTGCTAAGCGGGAGGGATCTCAGAGTTTATTTTGCATGCCCTCACTGCTCCAGACTTTCTATATTAGTCAGGACACTTTGCTTGCAAGAAAGGAAATTAATTCCAGCTGGGTTGTTTCAGTTATCTATTGCTGCCTAACAAACCACCCCAGACTCAGTGACTCAAAGCAACAACGGTATATTATTTTTCACGATTCTGTGGGTTGAGAATTCAGGCAGGGTTTTCTGATCCGTGTGGCATGGGCTGGGGTCGCTCAGTCAGCTGCATTCGGCTGGTGGCTGGGCTGGACTGCAAGGTCCAAGAAACCTCCACTCCCAAGTCTGTGCTTCAGTGCTCTCTGTGTGGTCCTCTCCCTCCACAGGATCTTTCCTTATGCAGTAGTCTAGCCTGAGCTCCTTTACTTGGCATGGATCTCAAGAGAGCAAAGATGGAGGTTGCCAGGATTCTTAATAGCTAGTCTGGAACTGGTAGGGCATCACCCCACCACATTCTGTTGGAGAGGGAAAATAGATCCCATCTCCTTCTGGGAAGAATGACTTATGCGTCCAGGGAAGGAAGGCATTAACGGTGACCATCTTTGGAGACTCTACCAGATTATGCAAAAAGGAAAATTTCATATCAAGATTCAGAGATATCTCAAGGGATCCAAGGGCAGGAACACAGCCTGGCCTCATGAAAGATCTGCTTCTCATCCCACATGTTAGAAAACATGCCCATTCTACTCCTCCCCAGCTGTTATGGCTCTTCGTAGTCCTAATTCCAAATTCCCAGGGAAGGAACTCTGATTGGCTCAGCTCAGCCTGAGTGCCCACCCCTCATCCAATCAACTGTGGCCAGAGGTGCCAGGTTATACAAACATGGCTTCTCCTGAGTGTGCAAAGGGCCTCTGTGAGTTGGATGGACACCCAAGGGGTGTCCACAGGACTTTTAGAGTATATTAAGTCTGGAATTAAACATCTGCCTGGGGAAATTTGTGTTCGCGTGTTTTGTTTTTGTTTTTCCCCAGTGGTGGGTCCCTCTGCGTCCTTGTTATATTTCCTTCTGTCCAGAGCCTCTCAGAGGCATTCACTCACGTATCCTGCCTGCAAAGGGACAGGCAGCCAGGTGGCTTCCATTCGAGGTCAACTTCCCTAAACAGATGGGCCCAAAAAAGTAATTAGGATTTGTCATTAACCTTGGTGTCCAGACGCTGTGATAGAGGAGGAAGACAGAGAGACGCGGGGAGACCTGTGGTTGACAGAATCTGTTGGGTTCCTGTCACCTCCCCATCGCAGTCCCACCATCCCCTATATTTTTGGCACAGAATTTTTCCAAAATGTGGCCAGAGGGAGAGGTGAGTAATAACGCTTGGAACTTGCTACATCTAGTTAGGCTTTGCTATGGTTTGACCAGCCAACAAAAAGCCAGACCATACTCTCCTCTTTCTAAAGGAGGATCCCACACACACATTTTTTTTTTTGACCTGGAGTCCTTGACATTCTGTGGATAAGATTCAGGGACTCTGGGGCTTCCTGATATTATAGACACATTTATGCATGTGTCTGTGTGCATTTTTTGAGAAGAAATGTTCATAGATTTCATCAGGTTTGGGGGAGACACTGAACCCCCGATGTTAAGAACTGCTGAGTAGTACCCCAGTGTTCCCAGGGGTTGGGTCAACACTTTCTAATGTTCTACAGCCTTAATGCTTTATGGAATCTGTGTGTACAAGGTGAACGTGGCAATCTTCTTAATTCCTTAGTTAGCCCAGGGCCTGGAGAACAAATGAGTAGGTGTTGAATGAACGGTACACGTTGAGTGACCCTGAACCCAGCTGACTGGGCCCCTCATGGAATCACTTTGACCTCACGGTGTGAGGTTGGACTGTGTGGTCTCCAAGGACCTCAGCCCAGGGCTTTTCAACATCAGCAATGTTTACATTTAGGGACAGATAATACTTTGTGGTGGGACTGTCCTGTGCCTTGTAGGATTTTTTAGCAGCATCCCTGGCCTCCACCCACTAGATGCCTGTAGTAACCCCCACCCAGCTATGATACCCCAAAACGTCTCCAGGCATCACCACATGCTCCCTGGGGGCCAAAATCGCCCCCTGTTGAGAACTGCCGGTCTATCCCTTTCACTGGGTGGTTCAGAAAAGGGAGAAGAGACAAACTCGAGAATTTTCCTGCAACCACACTCACCTTCTAGGGAAATACTAAGAACAGCCCCCTGTTACAAAGTGCCATGTGCTGGCTCTGTGCTCAGAGCGTTACGTAGATCCATTTATGTAATCTTCACAATGGCCCTGTACATTAGGCCATGTTATGATCATCCCCACTTTACAGATGAGGAAACTGAGGCACAGAGAGTTTAAGCAACTTGCCCAGGGTCACACAGCAGTAGAACTGGGATTACGAACCCAGGCTGGCTGGCTCCAGGGTTAGAGTCCTATTGCCAAGGAACTTTCAAATATGTCAGATTTCCTTTAATCCTCATAATGTCCTCACCGAGAGACAGACTATTGTCTCTGCTTTACAGCTGAGAAAACTGAGGCTTAGAGAGGTTAAGACACCTGCTCAGGGGCACACAGCTTTTCCATGGCCAAATCTGACTTCGAACTTGAACCTGTCTTTCCGCTTTATCCTATTGCCTTTTGGGGGTGCAGGTAGGGAAGGCAACTGACAAATGCCTGCAGGGATTTCGGGAAGTCAGTAATTTACAGGGCGTCTCAGATACTCAGGGTAACGGGTTCCGTCTCACACATTTCTTCCTTTGATGAGACGGTTCATCCCTCTCCACCGCAATGACCCTTGTCCCCTGCAGGCCTCAGCACCACATTCTCTCGACTCTACTTTCTACGACAGGAAAAGGCAGGTGGAGGGGTTACAAAGAGCCCCAACCATAAGCACTGAAATGAAATACAGGCTTTCTTCTCCTAAAGCGGGCAACAGCATCTGGGCACCCGGACCTAGCCTCCAATCCCATCTCCGCCACTCGCAGGCTCTGTGCCCTTGGGTAAGTGACTTCCCTCTGTGTGCCTCGGTTTCCCCATCTGTAAAAAGGGGGTGAATAATAGAACTCATCTCACAGGTGTAGATGGCTTAAGGAAAACAACGCATGTGGGATGGTTAGCACAGCTCCTGGTAACTATTCCTATTTCTGGGTTTATGATGGCCCAGTCCCGTGCCCGGCATTGACTGCATTGGCACGGCTGAGTCCTCTAACTGACTTCCTGTCTTGGCTCCTTTGTCTCCAACTCTGAGCCGGGTGACCCACTTCCCTAAGGTGCTGAGGCCCAGGCAGGCATCCCACTCACCAATCCATCAAGGAGAGAGAGTAGGACTTACGGCTCCCCAGGTGGCGACAGCAATAAACAACAGTGAGAATTAATGAGTCTGAAATGCACGCAGCCTGCGTGCCAGCTGCATGGCTTCGTGACAGAGTGGCTCAGTCATTTAAGGACGGGTTCCTGAGAGAGCCTGGCATTGGAGCCTCAAGCCAGCCCCCATCAGAGTAGCCGTGTCCCCGTTCACAGCAGGTGGCCCGTCCTTAACTTCAGAAAATGCCAAGTTTAATAAACTTAATGGTAATATCCCCCCTACTCAGCAATTAGGGTGAAGAGAAAAGGAGCCTGATTCTGGAATGGATGGTGTGTGCGTGCGAGAGACAGAGAGACAGCATGGCACCCACTCTCGCACTTTGCTGCATTTTTATGAATCGTGCAGTCATGGTCAACTGCTACTGTAAAGCCAGCTGCTCCGGCCCCATGCCCTCAGTGGTGGAACCCCAGCTTTTCGCCATTTCCCTCACCGACTCAGGCATCGGTACACAAGCCCGTCACCCCTTGACAGGCAGGGCGTCTTTCTCAGCTCTGCAGCCGCCATATCAAGCTTACTTCCTGGAGTAACTGTACATCCATCAGCCTTCTCTTCGACATCCATCCAGACACTGCAGCAATACTGGTTTGAAAGCTCAAAAGCAGTTGCCTGAATGTTTCCGAGGCCAGTTTGGACTTCTTCAGGGAGCCTGAGCTTAACAAACAAGCATGATCAGGCCTGCCGTTGGCTTATATCCTTGTCTGCAGAAGGCAGCCAGACGGGGCTGGGCTCCCTGCAGGGGCAGAGTCTATGCAGCCGTGCGTGTGAAAGTGTATTCTGTATGTAGATGCTGATCGTGCACGTGTGTGTGTGTGCTCACAGGTGCACGTGGACATGTGTCTCTACGGGTCTGCCTGTGGGCATACATGTTCATATATGGGGCCATGTGCCCTCCGTGTGTGTGTATTTTGAGATGAGCACATGAATCCTGTCAATTTCCACTCACTGCAGCCACTTTAAAAGCTTTAGAAAGACGGATTTCATGGGCAAATTATAGCACTCTGGTTGCATAGAAAAAATGTGAGTACAGGGAGATATAAAAGCCACAAATTTCCAGAAGAAATAATTAGCAGCAACCATTACTGAGTAGTTACCATGTTCCGGGCATTTTACAAACACTCTCTCATTTTGTCTTTGCAATAATCCTGGGAGGTAAGGACTTTGTTTTTCCTAATTTACATATGAAAAATGGAAGCTTGGAAAGGTTAAGTAACTTTCTTGAGGTCACAGAGCTAGGAAGTAAGAAGTCCAAAAGTTGACCCAGGCGAGCTCCCTCCAGAATTGGCACCCCAACACCTGCGTCATAGCTGCCTCCTATTTCTAAATTCTAAAAGTGTGTGTGCTGGTGTGCATGTGTGTGTGCATGCGTGTATGGAGTCTATACTTCCCTGGGGTTGAGCACCTGGAGAAGGTGATTAGAACCTCGCAGAGGCCAAAGCCTGGCTCGTCTGACATCCCCAGCCAGGCAGGGAGGAATTGCCCTAACCTTGCTCCAAGAGGAGGGCTGAAGTCTTGATTCAGACCTGAATCAGGAGGAAATAGAACCTGGGTGGCAGATGGGGCAGGAATGTGGGTATGGTAGGAAGAATAACGGCCCCCCAAAGATGTCCACATCCCAACCCCTGGGACCTATGAATATGTGAACTTACATGGCCAAAGGGACTTGGCAGATGTGATTAAGGTAAGAATCTGGAGATGGGGAGACGACCCTGGATCATCCAGTGGACCCAATGTCATCACACAGGTCCTTATAAGCAGGAGGCAGGAAGGTCAGAGTCACAGCAAGATTGGAAGATGCTACAGTGCTGGCTTTGAAGATGAAGGAAGGGGTCACGGGCCAAGGAATACAAGCAGCTTCTAGAAACTGGAAAGAGCAAGGGTGTAACAGATTTCCCCCGGGAGCTTCCAGAAAGAATGGAGCCCCGCCAACACCTTGACTTTAGCCCAGTGAAACCTGTGTCAGATGTCTGATCTCCAGCACTGTTAAGATAATAAATATATGTTGTCTTAAGCCACTAAGGTTGTGGTAATTTGCTACAGCAGCAAAAGGAAGCTAATACAGAGGTTGACTCCTTGAAGCCTGCTAGTGGGCAGTGGCATCTTGTGCCCTTCCTTCTAGTGTTCTCTTTTACCACTACTGAGTTGGACCCATTTGGGACAATCTTGTCATTTCAAGAGACCTGGTCCAGCCCCATGTGTAGACTAAGTCCAGAGACCTGCCTGCCTCATTAATTAGGACCACAGCAGCATCTGAAACTCTCCCTGCTCTGAGCCGCCCAAGGGTCCCATTCACATGACCATGTGTTGTCTCAAAATGTGGGAAGGTGAGTCTCCTCTATTTAAAGCCCTTGAATGCTGTCACATCACTCAGACTCAAGACCCTGCATGGAGTGGCCCCTGCCCACCTCTCCAGACTCGTCTCCCACCGTCCAGCCCATCAGCCAGGCCAAGCATCTCTTAGGTCCTTTGTACATGCTATTCCTTCTTCTTCCAGTGCGTCTCCTCACTGTCTTTACTGAGAGTTCGCCCCTCTTGATCCTCAAGTTTCAACTCAATGGTCACTTACTCTGAGGCCGCATCCTGACTGCTCATGTCCCTCTCTTATGAGTTCTCACGGCTGTCCATCCTTGTCCTTCAGAGTACTTACTAGGAGTGTAATTACGATGATCTATGTGATTATTTAAATGATGTCTGAGCCCCTGCCTAGAACGCCAGCTCCATGAGGGCAGGGACCTCATCTGTTTTGCTCCCCATTGGGTCCTCACTGTCTACTTACACGTGGTAGGTGCTCCATATATATTTGTCCAACAAATGAAGAGCCCGTCTCTATCCATTTGGACGACAAGGTCAGACCAAGTTGGGAATCCACTTCCCACCACCTCCAGAGGTCATCGTTGGTGCCTGGAGGAGGGGACATACCGTTTCTGGTGCCTCTGGGAGCATCCTGAGAAATGGGAGGTGCCCACCCAACTTCACTGAGTCACCAACAGCTCCCCCTGAGCACGCAAACCGGTGATGGATGTGTTTCCTGGATGCAAGGCAGGGGTAGTAGTCCTCAAGTTAGTTGGGCATGTAAAGACATAACCAGAGTGACAGCCACCTACAGTGTCCAGCTAATCGGGCACTTAATGTGGAGACATTAGGCAGGCAGACAAAACTAGCGTGCCACTGCAGACAGGTCTTCTCTTTCAAAACACATCAAGTTCAAAACTTGATGTTTTGGCCTCAGGATCTGAGAACCCCTGAATGTTGCCCACGGGAGGAAACATGAAGTGCATCTCACTGAACCCCTCACGTTATAGTCTGGAAGGAGGGCACCCAGAGAACAAAGGCTTTTCGAAGTCATTGACTGGATAAAAGGTAGAATTCAAACCCACGTCCTCTAACCATTGGCTTATGTTTTCTCTTCTACTGTAAAGGTAATACACGTTCACTGTGGAAAGTTAAGGAAGTATAGGGGAGTCCAGTTAATTGGGTGCTTAAGGAGAGGAGGGGGTGGGGGAGGCATTAGAGAAGGAAATAAAAGTTACTCATAATCCCACCACTGGCAATAATCACTGTGAGTATGTTGGTGTGTTTCCTTCCTGATTGTTTTTTTTTGTCCAGTACACACCAGGAAGATGTCCAGATGAGCACATCCAAACCCAAACTCACACTCTGATCACAGCTCTACATCCTGGGTTTTGGGGGTTTTTCCCACTTATAATAGGAGAGCATTTTCCCATGTGGTTTGTCCCACGACCTCCTTCCTGCAGCATTTCTCACAGTGCACCCGGGGATTCATCAGCATCAGGATCATACAGGGAGCCGCTTCCAAATGCAGACTCCCGGGCCTCGCCCTGGCCCTGTAGAATCATTGTCGGAATGTTGAAGACTCTCCCTAGGTGATCTAGAAGCACCACAAATTTTGGGAACGTCCTTCCACATAGCAGATCTCAACAGGGCTGCATGCTGAAATACTGGTATCCAGGCTTAATCAGAACCATGGCAGAAAAGGTTTAGAATTGGAGCCTCACACATTGGTATTTTTTTAATGCTGTCTGGGAGATCGACATGAATTGAGGGTTGTGAGCATCTTCCATGATGCATTTAGGGCTCTCCTGCCAAGACTGGGAGCAAAAACATTCCTTCTGGGGTAAGGAAGCTGAAATGTTTTATCACCAGGATGAAGACCCATTTGTGACTCACGATCTTCCATAACATCATTTTGATTTAGCTTCCTGCAAAGTTTTATTTCCAAGTTTATACTCTTTGGTGATTGGGGCCCTCCAAATTGAGGTCCTAGCATATGGGGCTACAGAGAGGAGGTCCAAACAGGCGGGCTGCCGGAAACCCTCTGCTCATCCCGATGTTTGAGCAGAGAAGGAAGGTCTGCCCATCCCCACCCCACGTGCTTCTCTCTTTTTTAGTCTGTACTGAATCCACAAATAACAAGGGTCCCTGAGCTAAGACATCTGAATAATGATCTTAAATCTGTTGTTTTTCTGTGCCATTTGCTGCCACTGATAGAAGCTAATGAGACACTCCTAGTACAAGGCGTGTTAATGGGGCTTTTCGCCATTTAGGATTGAATGGTGGAAGGAACGGGCATCTTGGTAGAGAGGCTAGAATGGGGATTTGCAAGTGGTGGGTGAATCCAGGGCCCTTATTTTCCAAGAGGAGTCAGGGAAGCCGTCTAAGTTTCCCGAGTAAAACGCACCACAGTTTAGAATTGAGTCGTCTGTCCTCTGCTCTCTTCCTGAGCTGGGTTGGCAAAGCTTGACCTGAGGCAGGAGGCCCTGGGGGCATGGTAGAAAGAAAGGTAATTTACTGAAGCAGAGAACTAGATTCCCACCCTGGCTGAGTGACCCTAGGCAAGCCTCTCACCCTCTCTGTGCTTTGGGACCTCTATTGATAGAATGAGAAGAACAAAATCTAACCATTTTCTGGCTAGGACAGTGTGGGAAAGAGAAAGTAGGTGAGAGCAAGGATGTGTACAAGAAAAATGTCACCTTGCCGTTACCATTGTCTGCCTCCATTAGCTCACTTCATTGTCTTATTGAAAGGCGTCCTGAACTTCATCTGCTCCAGACAACTTCAAACTGTTTCTTTAAACCGTGGAACCAACTCTCCAAACGAAATCTAATTCAACAGCCCAAACAAACAAAAGCGATAAATGCAGACATGCTCTGGATGAAATACGGTCTCCTGGCCCCTCAGAATCCCTCCTACCGCACCACTACCGTGGGCTGGTCCTAAACTGGCTCTAAGGAACCCTGGGGTGCCATCAAGCACAGTTTGACAACCACTGCTTTAGCACAATGCCTTCTGTTTTACAGGTGAGGAAATTGAAGCCCAGGGAGGCAAAATCCAGAGCTAAAATCCAGATTTCTCGACCCTATGTTGAGGGTTCTTTAGAGAAACAGGATGATGGGGCAGCTGTGGGGGGTCTTGTCCCAAGCTCAGGGGGGTGAGAGACAGATGGGACAGAGCCAGCTGGGGTGACTGTGTGTGTGCAAGTGGGTGCTTACCAACACTTGAGGGTCCCTTGGTGTGGGGAAGGCAGGGGACTGAGCAGTGTGGAGCCTGGACTGCACAGGGACCTCCCCAGGGCTCTGCTTGGCAGTGGTGGCAGCACGATGGAGCAGTGAAGAACAGGCAGCCAGAGCCAGACTGCCTGGCTCTGAATCCCAGCTTTCTCCACCTCCCAGCTGTGTGACTTGGGTCAATTGCTTAACCTCTCTGTGCCTCAGTTTTCTCATTTGGAAAATGGGGGCAAGTATAGTCCTTAGCTTATGGAAGGATTCGTTGAGAAAATCTGCGTGGAGTGCCTATCTCCGCCCTGGCACATTGTAGGTGCTCGATAAACATTGGCTACTGTTATTCCAGGTGTTCCGAGACCACGGACTGGGGGCTTGCTCCTGGTTACTACCGCCTCCCATCATCCTATGAAAACAATTTCTAGGGAAAACACGGGGAGGGAGGGGTAGGGGAAGATGAGGAGGAAGGGAATAGCGTGCTGCCTTTGCAGGTTCTGCACGTCCTGCTCCCCAGGCAGCTCTCTTCCATCTGGTCACAGCGGAGGCTCCGGAGTCTACGGGCTGCTTTTGGCTCTTCCTTGGGCGGAGCGGCTCTGTTGAATGGAAGACAAAGGGGGAAGCTACTATTTATAACATTGCGAGCAGAGCGCTTTGAGGGGATGGCAGGAGCGCGGAGGGCCTGTGAGGAGAGTCAGCATCAGGTGGCTGCCAGGCAGGGCTGCCGGGGACCTTTCGGAGCCTGTGATGCCCCAGTCCCATCCCAGCAGCTTTCACGCTGTCCAGTTGTGTCAACAGCTGGGATCCAAGCGGTGGAGGGGTCGGCAGGGTCTGGCTCCATCTGTGTCCGTTGGCTGTGGCTGCAATGGGAACAGTAAGGTCTTGTCTGAGGAAAGGACAAGGAGATGACTTCAAGCTGGTGGGAAGTGTCAAAAAACGACCTGCGATTGATACAGGATGCCCCACAGGGGTGGTTGTTATACAGCCTTGCTATTCAGGGTGTGCCCAGGGACCGGTAGCATCACGTGGGAGCACTTGGGAGCTTTCTAGCCATGCAGCACCTCAGACCTCACCCCAGACCTGGAGTTTCACAATCTGCGTTTTAACCAGATGGCCACGGGGTCTGCGTGCACATTAAGTTTGAGAAGCGCTGGTGTGATGCACATGAAACCAGGCTCTAGTTTTGGCTCTGCCACTTCCTAGCTATGTGACCTTGGGCAAGTCGTTTAACTTCCCTGTGCCTCACTTTCCTCACCTGTAAAATAGCATAATAGTAGTGCCTGCCTCCTTGGGGGTGGGGGTGGTGGCAGAGCACTTCATACCATGCCGGGCATATCTTAAGTGCTATATAAGTATAAGCTGTTGTTATATGTCGCTTGGTGCTCAATTCAGCTTTCTTTGGCTGGTTATAAATTTGGGAAGTGGGCTTCCCTCATTCATTCATTCATTCGTTCAATCATCATGTGTGAACACTCACTCTGGACCATGAGACACAGCAGGGAACAGGACAGACAAAGTCCCAGGACCAGGAGAGCTTATAGTTCAAGGGACAGCCAGAGATGGACTCATAATGAAATAATTACTCAATGCAGATAATCTCACAATTACTTACAAATGTGACAAGTGCTATGCAGAAGCACAGGGTTGTTATTAGAGGAAATAAAATGGGTGGTCAGAGAAGGCTTTTAAGAGGAAGTGATATTTCAACTGGAATCTGAAGGATAAGGGGAATCTTGACAGGCAAAGTGTGTGTGTGTGTGAAAGATAGAGAGAGAGAGAGAGAGATCACAAATATGTGTGGTGGGGGGAGACTGTGTTCCAGACACAAGGAACAGAATGTGCAAAAGTACTGAGGCAGATAGGTGAACTGGAGCTCCAAGACTGGTGTAACTAGATGAGTGGTTCTCGATCTTGCATGTGCATCAGAATCCTCTGGAGGGCTTGTTAGAACAGAATGCTGTCCCCACCCTTGGAGCCTCTGATCCAGTTGGTCTGGAGTGGGGGCCCAAGAATGTGCATTTCTAACATGTTCCCAGGCGACGCTGATGCTGATGGTCTGGTGGTCACACTGAGAGAGCCACTGAACTAGAGCACTGAAAGCAAGACCAACAGGGAGAAGAGGTTTAAGGTTTCACCTGGGGCCAGACCTCGTAGGGCATGGAAACCTCGTGGAAAGGGAACCAGCTAAGGTTTTGAAGTGGAGTGGGAGTGGCATGGTCAGATTTATGTTTTAGGGGTAGCACCATGGCTGTGGTGGGGAGAACAGATCGCAGAAGGCCATGAATGAGAGCAGGGAGATTATTAAGAGGTCGCTACAGTCATCTAGGGGAGATGATGGTGGCTTCGTTGAGGTGAAGATGGGGAGAAATGGGTGGACTCCAGACATGCTAGGGAGGTAGACACAAGAGGATTTGGTTGGATCATTGAATGTCAGGGGAGGAGGAGGTCAAGGAAGACCCCCAGGTTCCTGTTTTGAGCAGGTTAGTGCCATTTCCTAAGAATGGAAGCAGGTATGCCAGGGGTGGGGATGGAGAGCAGCCAAGATGAAGAGTTCAGTTGAAAGCACAAGTTTGAGATGCCTGTGAACATCCAAGTGAGGACATCTTGTAGACAATTAGATAAGCAGATCTGGTGCTCAGAAGGCAGTTTCCCCAGAGGAGGTGACATGAGATAGATAGGACTAGATAAGGTTCTTAATCCAAAGTCAATAGAATAGGTAGGAGATATGGGATATGGGTTCTGTGATGTTCTGAAAATGTATCAAAATTTCATGTGCGTTTACCCCTTTCTGAGGAGGGGTCTGACAGTCATCATTAGATACTCAAGAGTCCATGACTCAAAGAAGGTTAAGACCATCAGCCTGATACTATGGAAGATGGTGGTGGTTCCTGGTAACAAGGTCCTTATTACCCTGTCTCTGCTTCTAGGCGCCTGGTGGACCGTCTGGAGAACATGAGGAAGAACGTGGCTGGGGATGGGGTGAACCGCTGCATACTGTGTGGAGAACAGCTGGGGATGCTGGGCTCTGCCTGTGTGGTGTGTGAGGACTGTAAGAAGGTACCATCGCCCTCCTCTTCCCTCCTTCCCTGCTCATCACATGCAGAGCGGCTAGGCCTGGGTTTGAGCCTTGAGGGTCACTGGGTCTTGGGGATGGTGCTTGGGTCCTGAAGGGTAGTTGCCAGAATGATTCTTTCTGGGATGCTCCCATGCCCAGCTGTATTCCAAGGTAACCCTGATCCTGGTTCCTCCCTTCTAAGTCACTCTAATCCTTCTGTCCCCTTGGGGCTCAACTTCATCCAGGATGGACTTGGGAGCTTGAGGTAGGACGTGAGCTATGGTTGAGCCTGCAAGTATCCTGGTTGTGGCTTAGCAAGTTATATGTCAGGCTAAAGAGCGTGTGTGTATGTGGAAGGCTTACCCAGCATTCTCTTACCCTGGGTTATAGTACAAGTGACTTAGAAAGCCCCTCTCCAGCCAAGTGAGGACCACTGGGCTTCATGAGCCTTCATTCTTGAAGGGGAGTCTCCCTGTGCTCTCTCCACACCCTACCCTCTCCTCAAGCTGTCTGCACTTGACAATTCCAGGACAGAAATACAACTGTCCTTGGTCTGTCTAATTCTCAGGAAAGGAATTCAGGGAAACAACTCAGCTGGAGACATCCATAATGTCACTTGGCAACTCCTGCTTGGGGTCCAAACATTTAGAATGAGATATTGGGGGAAGTTTATTTGAAAAAACTTTTCTGTTGCAGTCAACCAGATATTGAGAATTTTGTGACCTATTAGACTTTCCTACTTGTCTTGGCTCCAGGAACTCAGCTGAAAGTATAATGCTCCCTCACACAGCTGTGGCATTTACTCAGATAACTTCCTTCTCCTTGAAGAGTTGAACCTGTAGTCTAAGTTGTCTCAGATTCATTTGGGAAATAAAGAAAAATAAATTAATAAACAAAATGGATATATGGTCTTTCCTCTTAAAAAATCATATCAGTGATCTCCCCTATATGCTGAGGATTCAGACCCCATAGGGACTCTTGGAGAATTCCTTCATCAAGTGCTTGGGAAGGATTACAGTTCTTATTATTGGAAATTAGGACTCAAATTGGACCTTTATTGTAACTGGCCTTGGTCATGGAAGGGACGTGAGACAAAGAGTTCTAGCTCTTTACATCCACCAAGAGAGAATGGGTCTCCATTGCTGCCCTTCCTGGTCACTTCCCCTGGTCACTGGCAGCTCAGAGCCTGGCATAGCTGAGTGTGCACTGGACTATGTTTTGTCCCTAGAATGTCTGCACCAAGTGTGGGGTGGAGACCTCCAACAACCGCCCGCATTCCGTGTGGCTCTGCAAAATCTGCATCGAGCAGAGAGAGGTGAGTGGATTGGCCCCATCTGGCTTCTGGAGGACCCTCCCTTCTTTGTCCAGTTCCTCCTTCCTCTCTGGAACCAGGGAACCCCAAGTCTGAGGCAGTTGGGGACCGGGGAACCTGGTCAGATGTGTGTCTTAAGTGGTTTGTATAAAAGGAACCAGTTCAGCTGTGAACACTGGCAGAATAGTCCCTAAGAGTTTGAATGAGTTTCTCTTCTCCTCTCCTGCTTCTGTGAATCTTCTCTTCCTAGCAGTAGGGAGAACACCATGTTTAAGAGGTGGAAGACTTGGTGTCCAGTCTTTACCCTTCCACTCTCTGGCTATGTAACCTTATAACAGTTTGTAACCTTTCTGACATTCAACTTTCTCCATCAAGGAAATAAGTATACTCAGGCCCTCTCTCTTGAGTGTTCAGGGATATTGTGTAAGTCAAATAGAAATTGTAAAAGGCAGCGTAGTGGTAAGAAAAGTGTGCTGGCTATTGTGTCAGTGTGCTGAGGGTAGAGGGCAAAGTTAAAAGTTAGCACTCAAGAAGGCAAGAGCAGTAGTTGTTGGCTGTCACGTCTTCATCCTCGACCTCTCCACCCCCAGGTGTGGAAGCGTTCTGGAGCATGGTTCTTCAAGGGCTTCCCCAAGCAGGTCCTCCCACAGCCTATGCCTATAAAGAAGACCAAGCCCCAGCAGCCCATCGGCGAGCCTGCTGCCCCTGAGCAGCCCACCCCCGAGCCCAAGCACCCTGCCCGGGCTCCAACTCGAGGTAAGACAAAACAGCTTCTCCTTTCAGCACCAAGGACAGGTCTTGGCTAACTGGTCTACATGGAGGATGTCCTGACATCATCATATCTGTTTTTCTACCCAGTTGGTGGACAGCCAGCCTCTGGGCTTGGGTCTAGGACTCCTATGTCCCCTTAACAACTCACCATGAACCCTCATCAAGAGGGCAGCACAGGGAACTCCCAGCAATGCCAGGCTGCCAAAAGGCTTTGGTGCCATCCCTGATGGAGTATTTAGAGGAACAATGGAGGTAGAAATTAAAATTAGGATCTGATAGAAACTCCTACAACAAAAATACACATGGAAGCCTAAGGGGATTTGGGGCCCATGATATTTCTTCTTTCAACCATCAGCAAATCTGAAATTGAACTAATTAAAAGGGGAAGATGCATAGAAAGGAAATGAGTAAAAGAAAACTGCCACTACTATAGATATTATCACTATTATCCAAGTATCATTATTATTAAAATGATGACAAAAATGGAGAGGCAAAACAGTAAAAAGAAAAAAATTCAACTACAATAAAAACACATTTTAATTGAATGAGGCCACTAGGACTGACCAGATAACGTCCTCACCGTAATTTTGATTAACACTGAGTGATAAATGATGTGGTCTGAATGATAGTTCTGGCACTGAGTGCAGACAGTGCTTCTGAAAGGAAGGTTATAGTTGAAGGTCTCAGAAATTGAAGTACCCAACCATGTCTCCCGTAAGATCACTTCTCAAGGTACCCAGTACAGTGCCAGGAACTCAAAAGGCATTCAACATATACTTTCTTCCTGACAAGGTATGAGCAATTTCTACTCCTTGCAGAGAATTGCCAAATTGTCAGTGTACACTACATCCCTGAGGAGCCCCCCGTTTCCACCACTAGAGCATCCTTCTTTCTGGTTAAGCGTTACTCTCTCTACGCTAAAAAGACTGTATAGCATAACTGTCAAGATCTTGGACATCTGAGGCCAAGAGGACCTGAATTTGAATTCTAGCTCTGCCATTTACTAGTTGTGTGAGCCTGGGCAAATGGCCTAACCTCTCTGAGATTTGTTCCTCATCTATAAAATTGGGTTAATAACTCATTGTGTTATTTTGAGGATTAAATGAGATACTAGGTATAATGCGCTCTGCAGTGTGCAGCACTTAATAAATGTTGGCTAATATTACATAATGTTAATCATCTATATATAGACACATAAACATACACGCATAAATGGTATAAACTAGCTTATCCGGTAAACTCTGGACAAAATAAATAACTCTGAAAATACGGTTGATGTAATACCCATTCACCTCACTGGGAAGAAGTAACATCACCAGCATTGCATAGTGACACCTAAAAAGTTACTGGGGGCCGGCCCCGTGGTGTAGCAGTTAAGTGCATGCGCTCTGCTGCTGGCGGCCCGGGTTCGGATCCCAGGTGCACACCAAGGCACCACTTGTCAGGCCATGCTGTGGCGGCGTCCCATATAAAGTGGAGGAAGATAGGCACAGATGTTAGCCCAGGGCCAGTCTTCCTCAGCAAAAAGAGGAGGATTGGCATGGATGTTAGGTCAGGGCTGATCTTCCTCACACACACACACAAAAACGTTATTGGTAATAAGATCCAGTGCTGGTGAATCTTGGGGGAAACGGGTACTGTATAAATTGTTGCTAGGACTATAAATCACCTCCAGCCTTTTGGAAAGTAATATGGCAGAATTTATTAAAATTTGAAGTGTATATACCATTTGATCCAGCAATTCCTCTCTGGGAATATATCTAACAGCAATAAAAATACCAATATAAAAAGATATATGTGTAAGTATACTTGTTGCATCATTATTTATGGTAGCAAAAACACTGGAAAAACCTAAATATTCATTAATAAGGGAATTATTGAATGGATTATGATATATCCACACCATACTGTATTAAGCATCTTTTAAAATGGAGTGATGTAAATGTACATTATAGATTTGGAATTACGTCCATGATATGCGCGTTCAATATTCTTTTAGCAAACATTTACTGAACACCAAAGGAGTTCCGGGCTCTGTTCTATACCTTAGGGATACAGTGGTAAATGGAACAGACAAAATCCCTGCCTTCATGCAGCTAAAATTCTAGTAGAGGAAATAGGTGCTCAACATCAGCAAATACCGATAGAATATAATATCAGGGAGTGATAAGTGCCGGGAAGAAAAATTAAGCAGGTGAAGGGGATAGAGAGTGACAGGAGGCTCCACGTTGGATAGCAGGTCAGAGAAGGGCTGTTTGAGGAGATGATATTTGGGGAGACATCTGACTAAAGTGGTAGAGAGGGCCCATAGCGTGTGCAAAGGGCTTGAGGTTGGAGCATGCTTGGTGAATCCTGGGGAAACCAAATTAAGAGAACAAAGCACTTTCTAGAACAGTTTGTAGCCAGTGATCCCAATTTGTTCTTTTTAAGCCTGTGTGTGCTCATATGTGTTTGTGCATGAACGGAAATAATGTGAACTTGTAAATGGGAGCTCCATCAAAGGGGAGATGGAAGGGGAGAATTTTAATTTAAAAAAAAAGTTCTTGGGAGTGGTAGATGGGCCCCTCTGTGAGCTGCTTAAGTAATGGCTCCCCAAAAACCATAAAACAAGTGCTCCCCATCAGTTTTCTCTCTCTCCAGGTGACACCGAAGAGAGGAGGGGCCCAAGTCAGAAGACAGGTGGGTTCTGCCGACTTTCCTCTACTTTGGGGCAGAAGTCCTTTCAACCCGGTCCTCAGTTGCCCTTTCTCCATTCAACTCATGCTTTTCCTTCCAGGCCCTGACCTGGCCTCTGCTCCTGGGCGAGGAAGCTGCGGGCCTCCCGTGCGCAGGGCCTCCGAGGCGCGAATGAGCTCATCCAGCCGGGACTCAGAGAGCTGGGACCAGGGCCACGGCGGGGCTGCCGGTGACTCCAGCCGGAGCCCTGCAGGTGAGAGAGATGGGCACATCCAGGATGAGGCTTTCTGGATGAGGAGAATCAAAAGGAATGGAGAGGACAGTTCTTTTATTCTTTTATTCATTCAGTATTTATTGAACGCCTACTGTGTGCCATGTTCTGTTTTAGATGCTGGTTCTAGTCTATGGCAGAGGAAAGTCAGGATCAGAAATAATTCTGTCTCCATAATTTTGCTTATATCCTTTTCTTGCTCCAATGCCACATGTAAGAATTACCTGATGTTTTTGCCTTCCTCCTCAAAAACTGTGGGGGGAAATGCGCCTCGGCTTTGGGCAAAGTAAGGACACTTCCCTCTCATAGAGCCCTTTCTAAGTTCTTTCTTCCCTTGACAGGTGGTCTGTGCTGTCCGTGAAGATGGGGTTGGGTCAGCGTGGCCAGGTGCCGCTCACAGGTGCCCTCATCTCACTGGGCACCCCGTACCTCTGGCCTCACCCGTGGTGGCTTTATTTGGCAATGGACCGGTGGGAGTCCTTGATTCCTAGACTTTGAAAGAAATGTCTACTAGATTGGGGAGATCTCTGTTCCATAACCGCTTGTAGGAGACCTCAGAGCAGCTTCATTTCTTTGTAGCGAGAAGATGAGACTGGGTCTAAGTTAGATGGGCTGAATATTTTGGTCCCTTGTTGACCTCTGGCCTTCTCTTCCTGAATAGTGGGTTCGTGGTTTAGCACCCCAGTTCCTCTTCTTCTTGGCAAGAGAGCTAGGCAATCACTCTGTGCTTAATCTGCTGTCCAGACCCTCTAATGAACGTAGGATTCAGATGGACAAAGAAAGATGAATTTCTCATATCCGCAACATGGGAGAATATTTCTTGACTGCTTACCACGTGCCAGTTGCTGTCCCAAGCTCTTCACATATATTGTCTCCTTTAATACTTGTCATAACTGCCAAATCCAGGTATGAAGACATTTATCATTCCCATTTTAGAGATGGAGAAATGGAGCTCAGAGAAGTAGTGCCACTTGCCCGAGGCCACACAGCTGACAACTGGTTAAAATGGAAATTAAACCCATGTCTGTCCAACACCCAAGTCCATGCTTTCTGTTTTTCTTTTCCAGAGGTGAAGTTTTTATTGGCAATGCTTTTTCAAAATCTTTTTTTACAGCTATAAAATATACATAACATAAAATTTACCGTTTTACCTATTTTTAAGTGTACGGTTCAGTGGCGTTAACTATATTCACATTGTTGTGCAACCATCACCACTATCCATCTCCAGAACTATTTCATTATCCCAAACTGAAACTCTGTACCCGTTAAACAATAACTCCCCACCCCCTCCCCTCAGCCCCCCGCAACCACTAATCTACTTTCTGTCTCTGGATTTGCTTATTCTGGACATTTCATATAAATGGAATCATACAGTAGGTGGCTTTTTGGGACTGGCTTATTTCACTTAGCATACCGTTTCCAAGGTTCATTCATGCTGTGGCATGTATCAGAATTTTATTCCTTTTTAATGCTCAATAACATTCCATTGTATGGGTAGACCACATTTTGTTTATCCATTCATCCACTGATGGACATTTGGGTTGTTTCCGCTTCTGGCTGTTGGGAGTAGCGCTGCTGTGATCTTTGGTGTACAAATATCTATTTGAGTTCCTGCTTTCAGTTCTTTTGGGTGTGTGCCTAGGAGTGGAATAGCTGGGTCATATATATGGTCATTCTATGCTTTTTTTTGAGGAACCACCATACTGTTTCCACAGCAGCTGCACCATTTTTACATACTCACCAGCGGTACACAAGGGTTCCAATCTCTCCACATCTTCACCAACACTTGTTTTTCTCTGCATTTATGTATATGTATATTAATCTCCATCCTGATGGGTGTGAAGTAGTCTCACTGTGGCTTTGATTTGCATTTCCCTGATGATTAGTGATGTTGAGCATCTTTTCATGTGCTTGTTGGCCATTCGTATATCTTCTTTGGAGAAATATCTATTCAAGTCCTTTGCCTATTTTTAAATTGGGTTGTTTGTTTTTTTATTGTTGAGTTACAGGAGTTCTTTATATATTCTGGATATTAATCCCTTATCAGATATATATGATTTCCAAATATTTTCTTGCATTCTTTGGATTGCCTTTTCGCTCTTTTGATTGTGTCCTTTGATGCACAAAAGTTTTTAATTTTGATGAAGTCCAATTTATCTATTTTTTTCTTTTGTTTTCTGTGCTTTTGGTGTCATATCCAAAAAATCAAAAAGCCAATGCCATAAAGTTTTCCCTCTATGTTTTCTTTTAAGACTTTTATAGTTTTAGCTCTTACATTTAAATCTTTGATCCATTTTGAGTTAATTTTTGTATAGCAAAGCATGTGCTTTTAGCCTCTGTATTATTTTTGCCTTCTGAGGGAAATGACAGTCGCGTGACATTCCTAAGCCAGATTTGGGTCCCCTGTCCCTCAAGAGTCAATGTAAATGTCCCCTCTTCTATGAAACTTCTAGTATCCACCTACTCCACCTGGGGCTCAGTTCGTCACTCCCTCCTCTGAGTTCCCAGAGCACCAGCACACATCCCTGCTCAGCACTTATCACCATCTCAAACATGCTATAGACTGAATGTCTCTCGCTCGTCTAATGTCAGGACAGTAGAAGACAGGGGAGCAGCAGATCCATGTCCCTTAGGTGCATGTTAAAACTACTGGTTCCTCTGCCCCATTCCAGGCCTCCTAAATCAGAATTTCTGGTGTTAGCACCCCAGACTCGGCATTTCTTAAACTCCTTGAGTGATTTCAGTGAACGCTGAAGCTTGAGAACCACTGCTTGAGAGCCTGAAAAGTCAGATAAATGAGTTTGGACTTTTTCTTGAGGGTGTAGGGAGCCACAGAAGGATTTGGAGCAGAGGAAGGGCCACGATCTTATATTTTTATATCATTCACATGCAGCACAGGGATGGCCATGCGATAGGCATTCAAGCCCTACCTGGTAACACTGACGTTGGTCAAAGGGGTCTGGTGCTCCAAGACACTGACGTGTCTGTGCCACCCTCTTCTGCCATCTGAGGAAGGCGTGATTGCGACCCTTCCTCATCTGCTGGAGTCCAGATGCCCTTCCAGTGTAATAAAAGGCTCGGTCATGCCAGCGGCCCTCAATGGTGAGCCAGAGTAAACCCCAGAGGGAGTTCCATCGGGAGCGCTGAAGATGACTTCCCACTGTGGTCCTGGCCCCTTGACCAGAATCAGCTCAGCTCTACATTTTCCGCTCCGTCATCCCGATGCCTCCCAGTGCCCCCTTCTCCGAGATCTGGGACCTGGAGTGAGGGCCATGGCACGAACCAGAATTATTCTGACTTTTTTTAATGCCACACAGAGGTCGCTTCTGTGTCAACATGTTGGCACACCTTTTCACGTTGGCACACCCCAGCTCCATGCATCCTTCAAGGACGAGCACAAAGGCCGCCTCCACCGTGAAGCTGTCCCCATCCCCCAGCTGGAGGTCGCCTCTTCTGCCTCCAATCCCTGCGATGTTGCTTATTTACATACCTGGCCTTTCCAGTGTAATGTTAAGTGCACAAACACCAGAACAAAGACTGTGGGGTGAGATCCCAGCTCTGCCACTTCCCAGCTGTGTGTTCCCACTTTACAGATCGAGACCAAGGGCTTCCATGTATCTGTAAAATGGAATAATAACAGTAATCGTTCTTATCTCATTGAGCTGCTCTAAAGATTTAAGTGAAGTGATACTCGTAAAGGTCTCAGAACAGAGCCTGGCACATAGTGAGGGCCCGTGTGCCTATTATTCTCTTTCTTCCTCCTGGAGCAGGTATAATTGCTAAGGATGTGGATTCTGGAGTCAAATAGACTTGGACAGAGGTCCTAATGGCTTCCTAGCCATGTGATCTTGGGCACACTTAACCTCCATTCCCTCAACTGCCAAATGGGGACCATAATACCACACATGACATCAAGTTGTGAGGGTTCCATGAGGTGAGGTCAGGGCCTGGTGCATTTGAAGCACTCAATGGATCTTGGCTATTATTGTTGTTTTATAAATTCATTATTTTGGTGTCTGTCTCGTTCCTCTGACGGGCCATGCACTTCTGGAGGAGTTAAGATGGTATTTTGTCCATCTTTGCACAGAGATTGGCACTTGGTAGACATTCAATGAACACTTGATGAATGAAAGAGTGAGTGAATGAATGAATGAACATGGACCCAAATGAGCAAGCAGTAGTGCCACTGCAGGACCCTGGAACAAGACCTGGGGATTGGTAAGGCCCCAGCCAGAGATGATAAAGCATCTTCTGTCATTAGCATTCAAGCATCTCTCCAGTGAAAAAGGTAGGGATTCAGGAAAGGTGGGATCCAGCCCAGTGAGGTGAGAGAGGGTGGGACTTTCTTCCAAGAATGTCATACCCTCTGGGTGCCAGGAACTGCTGTGTACGTCATCCCATTCAGTCCCCTAGCAGCTCCGCAGGAGGCAGTAGCACCTAATGGTCTCAGGCAGACTCTGCCAAATGCCTGAGTTCAAACCCTGGCTCTGCCACTAACCAGCCAAGAGACATGAGGTGAGCCCCTGGACCCCTCTGCACCTTAGTTTCCTCTTTTGTAAAATGGAGATAGTAAAGCCCCCACCTCCTGGGGTGTTGAAATGAAATAAGTTCTTATATATAAAGTCCCTGGCACATGGTAAGCATTAAATAAACGTTAACTATTATTATCAAGTGGGTAGAGTTGCCTCCATGAGGCATCTGAGGTTCAGAGATGGTAAATGACCAGTCCAAAATCACACAGCTTATAAAAGAAAAAGCTGGAACGCAAAGCTGGGTCCATGTGAAGCTAGAGACCAGAGGCTCTCAGTGATAATAGAGTAATATCAACATCTGACAGATGCTGAGTGTCTACGACAGGCCGGGCGCTGTTCTGAGCACTTCGCGTGTATTGTCCATTGAGTCTCCACCACGAGCCTGTGAGGGCGGGACTGTTATCCCCATTGAACAGATGAGGAGACTGAGGCCCAGAGAGGATAGGTCACTTGTGCAAGGTCACACAGGCGGAGGCCGCATCACAGAACCTGTGCTGTCAACACCTGTGTCTCTGTGACTTGCCCGGGGGGTCTGAGTGTTGGAGAAAGAGAACGTGCTGAGGGGAGAAGAGGGGCTCAAAGGGCTGCGAGTGTCGGGGGGCTGCATTCAGTTCAAATCCAGAGGCGTTGCCTCGTGCCCTGTGATGGGTCCCCAGCTTCTTCCTGCTTCCACTGTGTGTGTGTGTGGGTGTGGGTGTGAGTGTGTGTGACATGACGGGCTGTTTCTTTTCCTTCCCCCTGCAGGTTTGAGACGGGCCAACTCCATCCAGGCCTCCAGACCTGCCCCCCCCTCGATGCAGAGCCCAGCGCCTCCTCAGCCTGGACAGCCAGGTACCAGCCACCCGCCCTCTGCCTGGGCCGTCGCTCAGCTGTGACCTGGGTACCCACCCGTGCTGGCAGAGCCCACCGGGCTGTCTGCAGAGCCGCAGCCACCACCACCCCCTAAGCTCCTCCAACGCCCTCAGAATGAGGAACCCTCTGGGCTGGGAAGCAGGCAGGGGTGGGTTTGCAAGAAGTGACAACACTTACTTCCCTGGTGTGTCCCACTGTCAGGCGTTGTCACTGCACTGTCACAATTTTTACCACACGCTCCCACCACCTACCTTCTTACTTCCTGAATATCTTTTTTCAAATTGACTCACTTTCAAACCATAACTGAGAGAAGCTGCTATCACAAACTGTCTCTCAAGGAAATTTTAAGGACGTCGGACTTTAATAAAAAGGGAAATGTTCCCAGAAGGGTATGTGAGATTTGGGAAGAAATGGAAGGCAAAGGGATCAGTAATATGGGAAAATCTAAACAAACATGGCTTGTGTAAAACAATAGAAATGATGCCTAATTAGTGTAGTCCAAAATTCATTATTTTTTTAAAAACCTATAATCCTGGTATAAATGGGAAACCAGTATTCCGTGTCATAAAGAGAGAGTGTATTCATTTACTAGGGCTGCAGTAACAAAATACCACAAACTGGGTGGCTTAAAATACCAGAAAGTTACAGTCTCACAGTTCCGGAGGCTGAAAGTCCAAAATCAAGGTGTCTGCAGGGTTGGGGCTGTGAGGGAGAATCTGCTCCAGGTCCCTCCCAAGCTTCTGGTGGCCTCAGGCTTTTCTTGGCTTGTAGATGGCGCTCTCCCTGTGTCTTCACATCGTCTTCCTTCTACACATGTCTCTGTCTGTGTCTAAATTTCCCCTTTTCATAAGGACGTAGTCATATTGGATTAGGGCCCACCCTAATGACCTCATCTTAACTTGGTCATCTGCAAAGACCTTTTATCCAAATCGGGTCACATTCACAGGTCCTGGGAGTTAGGACTTGAACATCTTTTGGGGAGCACAATTCAATCTATTGCAGGAGTAATTATAAAAATTAATGTAATGAAAATAAAACAGTGCCATGAAATTCTCAGTACTCTGGCCCGCTGAAGGTTCTGAGCCTGAGGCCTGAAGGGCCTTGTCATTCAAAAGGGAAATTCACAAAGGGTAGAGCGGTGTTACAGATGAAGTAGCATGACGGGGACTTTCTTCACGATGGAGTCGGTGTTGAAAGCCAATGGGAACCAGAGAGACTTTCTCACTGTGTCATTGTTTCATGCCCCATCCGTGTGGCTCCCCTCCACATCCCCCCTCTTTGGGAAATGCAAAGAATCCTCTGGACAGGTAACGACCCCGTAGCAATGGTGGACTCAAAGCATAAACTTGCCCATCACCTCACAAGCGATTCTCACTCCATCTTTCATCAGCCTCATGACAGCCGGTGAAACATGAAGTGCAGGATCACCATTCCCACATCACAGAGCAGGAAGCTGGGGCCCAGCAAGAAAGCGCTGGGGCCTTTCTGACCCCAGAATCCCCCAGTGGGACTGTTCCTGCAGCCCCGGATACCTCTGCCCGTCACCTGCTGGCCCCGGGCCTGTGTTCACACCCATGACGTGAGGGGGGCCAGGGGCAAACCCCCAAATGATGCCTCCCTCTCTGCTTCACCCTCCTTTCTCTCTCTTCCCCACTCAGGGCCCCCAGGAGGCAGCAGACCCAGTCCCGGGCCAGCAGGACGCTTTCCCGATCAGAGACCAGGCAAGTGGTCGCTTCTTCCCGTGCCTGCCCAAGAGGCCACCTCTCCACCACTTCCCTGTGACAGAGCAGGGGGCTGCAGACCTCGGCCCAGCCTGTACCCCAAGGCCTTCTGATGGGCTCTAAGGGGCCCCTCTAGTTCCAAAACTCTAGATAGTCCATACTAAGACTAGACAGAGAGAAAATGACAACACATAGAGCGGTTAGGAGCACACACTGCTCCTTCACTTCCCAGCTGTGTGACCTGGACAAGTCACTTAACTTCCCTGAACCTCAGTTTCCTTATCTTTAAAGATAAGGCCTACTGATTCTGGGTGGGAACCGGGAACCTGCATTTTTGCAAGCTTCCCTAGGTGGCTTTGACAAAGGCAACATTCTAAGAAGCAGTGAATGGTGTGACGTGGGCCCCCCGTCAACTGGAAGTGATATTCCTCCACTGCAGGGCTGTGTGCAAGGCTCGACAGGCACCTGGTACACAGTAGGCACTCATCACTCATGGTAATGCTGTAGCATTATGACACAGGGACTCTTTCCTGCCCTCTCCCATCTCTCCTGCAGAGGCGGCTCCGAGTGACCCTGGCTACACTGGGGCCGCCGCCGCACCGCGGGAGGAGAGGACAGGGGCAGCTGGGGGCTACTCAGCAGTTGGAGCTAGGGAGGACCGAGCAGGCCACCCACCGGTCCCCTATTCCCAAGCGTCTGCCGCTATCCCCCAGCCTGCCGCAGGCCCTGCCCGCCAGCCCCCTCCCCCGGAGGACGAGGAGGAAGAAGCCAACAGCTATGATTCGGACGAAGCAAGTAGGTGGTGCTTAACGGAGGGGAGTCTGGGAAAAGCCACCTCGGGGGTCATCCCCAGGGAAACAGGAACAGCTGAGGGACAGCCCTGTACACCCCCGGCCCCCCAGTATGCCAAACCTCATATATTTCTTACCAATTAGAAAAATACAAATCTGTGTCACTAAATTCACAAAGGACATCAGCTTTCTAAAGCATAGGTGCTATATATTTTTTTGATTGTGGTAAAATTCACATAATGTCAAAGTTACCATTTAAATCATTTTAAAGAGGACAATTCAACTACATTCGCGATGCCCAGTTTGGCGGTTCCTCAACAAGTCAGACAGAATTATATGACCCAGCAATTCCACTCCGAGGTGTATTTATATGTATTTTAATAATTTCCCAAACTCTTTAATGTGTAGCTTCTAAAAGTAATATTTTTAACCATGCTTTTGAAATTTCTGGACGTTTCCTCTTGCATCCATCAATTCAGTGATTTATGAAGTGCCTGCTCTGTGCCTCTCCCACTCAGACCCCGAGTCCCAGGGACACACACGCGCACGCGCACGCACACACACACGCCAGCGGCACTTCTCCTGGGTGTGGCTGGGAGCAGCAGGGACAGCTGGGGTGGCCTCCATGAGCTGGGGGGAGGCAGGAGTGGGCAAGCGTCTGGACCCGATATGTGTTGCAGGGTTGGGGGATGTTCCAGGAGCTCCTGGTTGGGTGGAAAGACAGGACCCGCTCAGAAGAAATGCACCAGTGGCTGTAAACAGTGGCATGGCTTTGCCCATCCTGTCACCTCTCCTCGTTGTAAAATGGGACGTGAATCCTGCCCCCCACCCAGGGCTGAGGGAGGGTAAACTGAGGCACCTCCGGTAAAGTGCATCATAAGCTGGAAGTCATCATTACTATACAGTGCTAAACACGCCTGCGGGAGTGCTGTTATGTGATGCTCGCGTCGGAAGTCATCATCGTCAGGGCTTGTTTTGTGCCGGGCTCTTTTCAAAGTGTGTTGAGTGCATGTGCTCACTGAACCTTCCCAGTGGGCCTGCACCAGCTGCTTGTAGTGTCCCTATGTCACGGACAGGGGGACGAGGAGCCAAGAGGTCCAGGGACTTGTCCAAGCCCGCACGGCCAGGGAGTGGAGGGCTGGTGGTCAATGGCACTGCTGTAGCAGATCAGAGGCCAGACCTGGGGAACATGGCTGTCCCCTCTGTCATGGGTCACGGGTCTGCATTTCAGGGGGAAGGAGCCTGGGAAGCCCCCCCACCTCGTCAGCCACGGGCTGTGTCTGCTCTGGAAATGCACCGTCTAGCCCGCATACTGGTCCTTCCCCCTAGAACAGCGGCCACTGCTCCTTCCGTCTGCCTTAAGCATCTTCGCTGAGCAGCCAGCCAAGATGATCCCTCCCAGCCTGTGTCTGTCCCTGTCATGAGCCGTCCCCAGTGGTTTATAACAGCTGTCTCTGTATTCAACTCTATGCTCCTCACTCACTCGCTCATCTCTACACTTGACAAGTATTTATTGAGCATCTACTAGGTGCCCCAAACTATTCTAGAGGCTACGGACACCATGGCAAAAAGCAGCAGACCAGATGGCTGATCTAGTGGAGAGAAACGGTTAACATACTAGTTCATTTCAAATAGAGATAGAGCACCATGAAGGAAATAAAATAGGGCAAATAACCTTGAGAGTGGCTGCTCTAGATGGAGTGATCAGGGAGGGCTTCTCTGAGGAGGTGACATTTAAGCTGAGACAAAGATAATGAGAAGGTGTCAGCCACGAGAGGATCTAGAGGGAGAGCATTCCAGGCAGCAAATGCGAAGACTCATTTATTCCTTCAGCAAATAGGTGAGCACTGACTATGTTCCCTGCACTGTGCCCAGTGGGGACACAGCAGTGAACAACGGCCCTTGCCCTCATGGGGCTCTCAATCTAGCAGGACGGGCAGTCATTAACTAGGTGATTGCACAAATGATTAACTGATCGCAGATGTGCTGAGGGCTCCAAAGAAGATGAGAGTCTACCAGGAGGGGGTTTCCAGAGCAGGGACTGAGTCTTCCTTTCCTCCGTAGGCTCAATGCCTGGCCCAGACACACATAGTAAGTGTTCAGGAAATGTTTGTTGAGTGACTGAATGAATGTTCTCTTGGTTCCTGCCCCTGCCCCCGTCAGCCACCCTGGGTGCCCTGGAATTCAGCCTTCTCTACGACCAGGACAACAGCTCCCTGAACTGCACCATCCTAAAGGCCAAGGTGGGTGAGGGGCCGAGCTGGGGACCACTCAGGCTGCTCTGGCATTTCTAGGGGACTCAGGGAGGGCGTGGGTTACTGGGCCTGGCTCCTGTCTGTTGCTTTATGCATCTGTGACAGGGACAGTGATGAGAAGAGGGCAGAAATTAACCACAGCCGGTTCCTTTGGGGGGTACTTCCTCCGGGGATGGTCCCAGAGGAGTTTCACTGAACTGCAGCTGCCTCCCGAGAACAGAGACACAGCGGAGATCTGCCCCGCCACGTCCACAGCCTCCGGAGGGGACCGCAGAGGTGCCACCGGGAGACAATGACAGCCTGATTTGACAGCCGACATGCCCACCGAAAGGCTCCTTCTGCGGATGTGGCTGTCGGGCTGGAGCAGCGGCCCGTTGTTGCAGACACCAGGACATTGACGTGGGCTTCCGAGGGGGCGGGAAAGGCAAACCGGGGTGGAAGTGCATCTCCATGCTGCAGGCTCCAGGGGGAGTGAGCCGACTCGACTCCACACCCCAAGGAAAGCTGGACGATGCCAGCGCAAACCCCAGAAAGGAATGGACTAGGATTCGCCCACCCCAAGTCTGGCTGGTGTAGAAGAACAAGTAAGGCTCAGGAACCAGACTTCCTAGCTTCAAACACCGGCTCCACTGCTCCTAGCTGTGTGACTCGGGGGAAGTTGCTTCACCTCTCTGTGCCTCAGTGTCCCCTTCATAAACTGAGGATAATAATAGTGCCTCTTCCATAAGGCTGACTGTATTAAAGTAAGGTGGCTACAGGTTCCAGCTTGCCCAGGGCACCCCCAAATTACCTTGCTGTAATAACTAAGAGCTCCCCCGGTCACTCATAAAATGTCCTCGTTTGGATGATAAATGAGGTATAAAATGCTTAACACAACTCCTAGATCAAGACACCCCCCGCCCCATCACGTCTTCAGCAAGAATTCATTGAGCACCTGTTATGTGTCCATCACTGCGGTAAACACTTAGATGCATCTACCCCCCCGACCCCCGAACACAGTGAGTAAGTACACGCGTTATCTTGTCCCATCTGCATAGGGACCTCTGAGGTCGGATCACGATTAGCTAGAGGCTCCAACCAAAGACATTCAAGGACAAATTTAAAAAACACAGTGTCTGCCAATTTGCAACCTCACACTCCACACGTTCATTCCAGAAATGTCTATTAAACGCCTGCTTTGTCCCAGGTGCTACCCCAGACCCTGGGGATACCAGTGAGAGCAAGAACAGGCCCTGCCCTCTTGGACTTTCGTTGGGGGAATTGACGAGAAACCATCACCGGGGCATTTCCTGACTATTACACACCCTCTGGGGCTTTCTTCAGGTTATTTTGTCCCATTTAATCTTCACAACAACCTATGAGGAAGGGTCTGTCATCGTTCCCATTTTACAGATAGGGAAACTGGCTCAAAAGCCCATGCTCTTACCCACTAGGCTACCCTGCCAGGTTTCCCCCTTGTACCCCATTCTGTGGCCTCCTCTCCCTGTCTGGTGGTAAAAACATTGTTCACATTTACTTGTGGCAGGTGCATGGCTCACCCTTCACAGCCAAGATCTCATTTAATCCTCTTAGAACCCCACGAAGCACGGCTGCAATCAGCCCCACTGAACAGATGAGGAAACTGAGGTCCCCGGAGATCACAGGACACAATATGTGGGATTAGGGCTGTGAGAGGGGACAGTGGGAGCCCAGAGGTGGGACCCCTGCCTCGGCCTGGGCGTAGGGGGTGGACAGAGTGTATCTGAGCCTCAGGAATTCTAGAGTTGCTCCTGATAACAAGCCCAACTTAATTCCTACCCCAGACAAATTCCCCTCCCCCATGGTGTCTCATCTGAGCTCATCCCAGCCCTCTGAGGGGGCCAGGCAGAGACTGTGATCCCCCTCATACAGATGGAGAAACTGAGGTCTCAGAAGTGAGGCCTCCTTTCCCTAGCCTCCTCTTCTCTCCCGCCCTTCCTATCCTGAGACAGCTCCTCCCATCCTGGCAATAACAGTCCAACCTTGATGGAGCGCTTACTCCGAGCCAGGCACTGTGCCAAGCACTTTACAGGTGAAATCATGTTTAAGTCTCCCCGCTCCATGAAGCAGGCACTGTCCTTATCCCGTTTAACAGGTGAGGAAAATGAGGCTCAGAGAGGTTAAGAAACTTGCCTGAGGTCACACAGCCAAGAAGTGACATGGCCAGGCTTTAAACCCTGTCTGCCTGATGCAAGTTCCTGCATTTCCCTTCTCTCTCTCTGGAAGAGGAAGCCCACAGGGTGTCCTGATGGGCGGGACAGATGCCAGGGCTGTGCCCATCGCCCGTGACAGCTGTGCGCCCAGCCTTCCCGAGGCCCTCACGCCACTGCCTGTGCTCCTGCAGGGACTGAAACCCATGGATTCCAATGGCCTGGCGGATCCCTACGTGAAGCTGCACCTCCTGCCGGGAGCCAGCAAGGTACCATATGGCCTGGGCCCCTCGGCCAGCTGGGCACATGGGCCCTGGCTGGCACCCAAGCTTCCCAGCTCGGAGCCTGAAATATCCCTATCTGCCCCAACCCCCTCCTCTCTGAGCGGCAGAGTCCTTGCAAGGGGCGAGGGGTGGGCGAGCAGTCATTCTCCCTCGAGGGGAGGGGGTTCAGCTCGTTTCTCCAACCCAGAAATCTGGGATCTGGGGAGCTGCAAAGGCCAGGAGAGAAGCAGACGCCATAATTACACCCGTCACCTGCTCAGACACCTTCAGTGGCTCCCCAGTGCCAACCACGGGCCACCTCCTACACCCATTTTATGTCCCAAGCACACACTCCTCATCTCTCAATGGAAACAGAGGACTCTCTCCAGATTTTAGGGCTGAGCACTGGAGATAAAGTTCTGTCACCGAGAGAAAATGTACCCCCATCCTGCCCACCTTTCTCTCCCCTTCCAGCTCAAGTGCTGATCATTATTTGGCTGTGGGGAGGGGAAAGTGGGGTTGACCCCCTCAGAGCACATGGCTGGAAATGGAGGGGTGCCTTTCTGGATTTTTTTTTTTTGCTTTGTTGTGTTAATTGGACATGGATGTCTTAAAAACAAGGGTGACCTCGTACACTTGGTTCCATGATCTTGGGAAAATGCCTGTTAAAAAATCTCTACAAGTATCAAGTGCCCCATAAAGCAAAAGAGGACACACGTGTGTGCATGCACACGCACACTTGCTTTCTTTCTTTCCTTGGGTCAAGGGAAGACAGCCCCTCACCTGGCTGTGGCCAAACTGTGAAGTGTCAGCCACTATTCCTTCTAACTCCCCAGTGACCTGTGCTTCTCTTTGAGACCCTCTGCTTTACTCACTCCTAAATCCAAACTTGCTTTGCCAAAGAATCCAATGAGTCATTTACATGTTAGTATGAATTAGGTTTGTCACCAGGCCACCTCTTCTGAGTATAGTGCATTTCTAACCTTCTCTCTTAGAGTAAAATGAAAAACTTTGTCCCCTGTAAGGAATTTCAGGCATGGACGATGCTACTTAGGGAAACAGAAGGAACCATCCCAATATCCCCAGAAATTGTTCCTTCACTGCCCAGGAGTGGGTGGCTCTTGTTTCTGCCTTCCTGGCCTATAAATGATATTTTTGTCTCAAAGGAAGATATGTCTGCTTTCTGATCTTAATGGAAAGTTCAAAGGAGCATGGAGGGAGGGGTGGGCCAGTGTCCGGCATTGGTGACGGCTGTAGCCGTCTCCACAGAGGATGCCCCCCACTCGCTGAGAACATGCGTTTGGGAGCAACTGAGCCCCGGACACTTCTAAGGGGAGTGGAGTCCTAAGTCACCCACCTACCCACCGATCCACCCCAAATTAGCCCAAAAGATGGGACTGCAGGGCTGGCTGCCCACCGAGGCAGGTGTCTGTCCATGTCTCTGGGCTCTAGTCCAACAAGCTTCGTACAAAAACCCTGCGGAACACGCGGAACCCCGTCTGGAATGAGACTCTTGTCTATCACGGCATCACGGACGAGGACATGCAGAGGAAGACCCTCAGGTACCTGCCGGGTGGGTGGGCAGAGAGGGGACTGAGGCTGGGCAGGCTGAGACAAGCGTGGCTCCCAGGCGCCACTTGAAAAAATCTCTGCCTTTGAGATAAATTCCTAGAAGTGGCATTACCATGCCCAAAACAGTGATTATTCTTAAGTCTTTGGAGACACATTGCTCTGCAGAGGGTGATGTTGGTTACACTCCCACCAGCTGGGTGGAGACAACTTCCTTCTCCAGTCTCTATAGGCAGGGCTCAGCCATGAGGGTGTTCTGGCCCTCCAGAACTTTCAACATTGTTCAACAAATGTTGATGGCCAAGGAGGGAGGTGCCATTAGTCCCTCACTGTCTCCCAGACTGCCTCCCATGCCTTGGGGGGACAAGTCCTTGCTTCCCCTTCATATATGTTGAGGTGAATTATGCCTTGCTTGTCCTTCTGGCTTCCTGAGGGGCCTTTCTCATGACCTGCCCTTTCTGTGCCTCTCATCGACTCAGTGCTGTGCACTGAGTGGATAGCAAAGGACGATACGGCGCTTTAGGAGTCGGGGAGACCTGGACTCACATCCTGATTCTGCCTCTTACTAGGGAAAAATTATCCAACCTCCCTGGGCCCCAGCCTCCTCTCTAAAGTGGGAAACTCAGATGTTTGGGGGGAGGAAAAATTAAATGAGAAGAAGTCAGCTAAGTTCATAGCCTAACTTCGCAAAAGATGATGCTCAAATGGCCATAAAGTATATGAAAAGGGGGCTCAACTTCCCTAATCCTCGGGGAAATGTAAATGAAAACTTCAGTGAGATACTGTCGCCCACTCAGACAGGCCAAGATTAAAGACTGACAAAATCAAATCTAGGGAGAACGAGGAGCAACCAGAACCTACATAAACTGCTGGTGTGAGTATAACTGGTGGAATCAGTTTGGCAAACCATTTAGAAGTTTCTACTGAAGCTAAACTTATGCATAGTCCATGACTCAGCAATCCCACTCCTGGGAAGATACCCAATAGAAATACATACGTGTGTTTAAGAAAAGATGTGAACGTGAGTGTTCCATAGCAGCTTTATTTATAATAACTCAAAACTAGAAATAGTTCAAAACCAAATGCCCTTCAGTAGCATAATTATGGTATATTTATTCAGTGGAATACTATACAACAATGAAAAGGATAAATTACTATAGATATGATGAATCTCACAGACATAATTTTTAGCAAAAGAAGCCAAACATAACAGAGTACATACCATCTTATCCTATTTATGTGAAGGTCAAAAACAGGACAATGAACCCATGGGGCCAGATGTCAAAGGTACTGGTTGTATTTGAGGGAGGTGATGACTGGGAGGGATCATGAGGGTCTTCTGGGCGCTTGAAGGTTCTACACCTTGATCTGGGTGGTGGTTACAGGGGTGTATGCTTATGCAAAAATTCAGCAAGCTATAAATTCAAGGTTTGTGCACTTTGCTGCCTGTAAGTTATCCTGCAATAAAGAAGAAACTAAATGTTCCTGGCCTAGTGCTCAATAAATAGGAAATTAAAATATTCCTATGCACATTACACATTCTTTGCCAGCATCAATCACAGCTCTTGGTACATAGTAGGAGCTCAATATATGCTCTTTCTCTCCCTACCCTTTATATTGACCACAGGATCTCTGTCTGTGATGAGGACAAATTTGGCCATAACGAGTTTATTGGTGAGACCAGATTCTCACTCAAGAAACTGAAGCCCAACCAGAGGAAGAATTTCAATATCTGCCTGGAGCGAGTGATCCCGGTGAATGCCTTTGCCCCAAGGGTTCGATGGCGGGAGGAGAGGAGGTTGGAGGGTTCTGTCTTCCTCTTGGCCTGCAAAGGGCAAAATAGATCTGTAGGGTGGCAGACAGTAGAGGGATTATGGCAGCTCTCGAGAGGAGGGGGAAGATTTCAGGTCAGAACATGGGGGTGGCATCCGGGCTCTGCCTTTTACCAACCCTGTGTTCACATCACTGCTCTGAACGGCAGTCCTCTTTGGTAAAACTGGGAAGGGCAGTGTGGTGTCGCAGTGTGGCCTGCCTGGGTTCAAAGCCCAGCTCTGCCGCTTCCCTGCTCCCTGGCATTGGCCAAGGAGTGAACCATTCTGGGCCTCAGTTTTTCTTGTCTGTAGAGTTGGCACTATAATTGTACCCACCTCATAGGAGGGTTGTGTGAAACACATAATCAGAACAGAACCTAGTACATAATAAGCACTCATAAATTAACTGTTGTTCTCATAGGAAATAATACTGCCTTACCCACCTGTCAGTCATGAAGTCATAAGGCATCATGCAGATAAACAGGAGGCAGGGTGGTGTAGTGCTTAAGAGCATGGGCTCTGGTGGCAGACTCCCTGGGTTTGAATCCTGGCTCTGACACAGAAAGTATAACCTGAGGCAAATTACTTAACCTCTCTGGGCCTCTGTTTTCTCATCTGTAAAATGGGATAGTATGGTACCAATCTCATAGGGTCTTTTAAGGACTAAACGTCAGAGTGCATATAAAGCATTAGAACTGTTATTGCCAGATGTGGTACTCACCTTCTGAGAAAGAACAAGGACCAAATTGAGGCTCTCCAATTGGGCTATACCTCGGCATCAACTGGAGATTTTAAAATCAGAGCTTTCCAAACTAAGATTTATGGTGATTTCTCTTGGAGATTCTGACTTAGGTGGGACCCAGCAATCTGTATTTTTAGAGATAATCTAACTTGCCCTTTTTCACATATGGGCCATCTTGGGCCCAAAGAGTGGAGTGGGTTGCCGAGGTAACCCCACGAGTTGGTGGCTATGCTCTCCGGCACCAGCCAGAGCCCAGCCCTCCTGCAGCCACCAGTGTGCCTGCTCCCCCCGGGCAGCAGGCCAGCTCCCGCCGGGGAAGCCGCGGGGGGCGGGAGGGGAAATCCTGCAGCATCCTCCCACCAGATGGCCGGCGCGAGGATGGAGTATCTGTGTGCCACGACCATATTTTTATAGCACAGGCGATGGAACAAGACACAAGGAAAATTGCAAGGAGGAATTTACACCAAACGCCAAGCTCCAAATAAATCATTCAACACAACCCTAGGAGGGAAGTCTTTCCTCTGGGTCTCTGCCTGCTCACAGCTGGTTTCTTCAGGCTTCCTTTTCCTTCCCTCACTCAGTGGGTCCAGTGGGTCAGGACAATGCCAGGCCCCGACCCAGGTCATCAGCTCCTGGGTCTGCCCATCTTGCTATGGTGGACGCAGCCAGCACCAGAGGCGTGGAGGTGGCAGGACAGGCAGCAGCCACAGAACTCTGCTGATCGTCTTCTTTTGATCCTTGCCTTTAACCCTTCCACCACGCTCCCCCCACATGCCCCGCAGAGGACAGGGGGCTTGTGAGAGCCGTCCCTTCCCCTCTGGACCTCTGTTTTCCTCATCTCTAAAGTGGGGAGGCTGGATTTAACCAGTGGTTTTCACGTTGTGTTCCCCAGAGCCTTAGAGTCCCACAAAAGGACCTTGTATGTGAGGGACAGCAGGGTCAATAAATAAATCATGGGGGTAGAAGCACCTGGTGGGCCAAACCCCAAGACCCTTGCGTCACTTCAACCAGAGCAGATGAAATCCTATCTGCTTTATGTGTGGGGTGCTCTGCGACTTATTGCCTACATGGCCTTGGGCGAGGGTCTTAACCACTCTGATGCTTGGCGTCCTCACCTGTCAAATGGGGATAGGGATATAACCTACGTTGTAGGCCATTGTTCGTTAATGTGGTCTGTCAAATGGTTAGCATTATATAAATTTTAGCTAAAAGGGAGAAAGCTAGAGAGCCACAGGGGCTTGGAGAACTTGCCCTCTTGGCTCTGGATGCTAATGGAGGGGTGAGGGCTTTCTGGTCCTTCTTAGCGTAGGGAGATGAGCCCCACAGACAATGTTCTCTTCCCTTTCTGTTTCCTTCCTCTAAGATGAAGCGTGCTGGGACCACCGGGTCAGCCCGAGGCATGGCCCTTTATGAGGAGGAGGTGAGCACTGAGGGGTATGGAAGCCACAGTCCAGGTCTGGCATCTCCCTTTTCTCTCCCTCCCTGGCCCCTTCCCTACTGTTTCTCCTCAAACCACATGGCTGTTGGGTCCCCATGAGAGATACCCTTGCCCAAGGCACTGGCACGTGAGACTGAGTGGATGCTCTTCACATCTGGAGCCCCCGAGGTGGGGGCAGCCCCATCCTCTCACTCCTAGGACATACCCTCCAGTTCCTCAGCCCTGTTGGCAGAACCTCCGTTGGCAATTCTGCAGGACTAGAGCAATGCCATGCTCCCTCTGTTGGGGAGTCAGGCGGGCTCTTTGAGCTGTGCGTCTGGCAGAGGCTGGGGTTAGGCTACACATCCATGCAACCCCAGGGACTACACTTCTGAGAGGACTGGTTGGGTTGGGAGAGTCTGGGACCAGGGTCAAGCTCCACCTGTGATCAGAGTAAAGCCCAGTCCCTGTCTAAGTCAGAGTAAAGCCACTGGCCCCCGTGTGCCTGGACTGGTCTCCTTGGCTCTCACCGTCTGCTCCGCCCTGGCGGCTGCTGTCCATGGTGCTGATTGCACTGGCGCTGGCCCAACTCCTCCTTTCCACAGGCTCTTCCCTAACTCACCATCCACATTGCCGGGCCCCTCCCCTTCCTAGGCCCACGTGTGCTCTTCTCCCACTGCAGCAGGTGGAGCGTATTGGTGACATAGAGGAACGCGGCAAGATCCTGGTGTCCCTGATGTACAGCACACAGCAAGGAGGCCTCATCGTGGGCATCATACGCTGCGTGCACCTGGCTGCCATGGACGCCAATGGCTATTCAGATCCATTCGTCAAGCTGTGAGTCAATGCCTTGGGACCTTGAGTGGGCCCCAGAGAGGGTCCTAGATCCTTGAAGGGAGAACCAGAGAGCTTCCCCAAGACCGTGGTACATTGAGCCCGGAGAAAGGAAGGAACCTGCCCAAGGTCACACAGTAGACGGATGCCCAAAACTGGCTAGAGTGTGAGTCTGGAGTCTCAGACGGACTGGTGTATCACTCACCCATAAGGGAAGTTTGGTGGCTCTGTCCTCTCCTGTGGGAGAGGGGTGGTCAGCAAGGTTGCAGTAACCCCATCTGTAGCCCCCTGGAATTAGCAACACACCCCTTCAGCAGCCCAGAGCCCCACAACCAAAGAAGCAATCTGGCTTTTTCTGGGTTCAGTCTGGAAATGCTCCAAGAAAAGCCCTCAGACAAGCCCAGGAGCTTGTCAGTCAATTTCACCCCCTGCAGTTAGAGATCTGGGAGGCGCATTTTCATGGGTTTGGTATATAGTAAGTGCTCAGTAAATACCTGCCATTGTGGCTATGTAAATACCGTCACTGTTCTTACTCATGCCAAAGAGTGTTTGTTAATGTTCTCACCAGCCTGGGAGACAATCCTGCCTGTGCACTGCCTCTGATAACAGAAAAATCAGGCCAGTATGGGCTTCACTTCAGATTCTCTTTGAAGGAGGATTTAGTTAACAAAAGAACACACATGTCAGAGATGAGTTTGATTTCTAGGAGTAATTTGGTTTTATTTTCTCATATGGTTCATTTTTTTTTTTAGTTTTTTTTTTATTGTGGTAACACTGGTTTATAACATTGTATAAATTTCAGGTGTACATCATTATACTTCTATTTCTGCATGGATTACATCATGTTCTCATGTTCACCACTCAAATACTAATTACAATCCATCACCACACACATGTGCCTAATCATCCCTTTCGCCCTCCTCCCTCCCCCCTTCCCCTCTGGTAACCACCAATCCAATCTCTGTCTCTATGTGTTTGTTTGTTGTTGTTATTAGCTACTACTTCATGAGTGAGATCATACAGTATTTGACCTTCTCCCTCTGACTTATTTCACTTTGCATAATACCCTCAATGTCCACCCATGTTGTCACAAATGGCTGGATTTCATCGTTTCTGATGGCTGAGTAGTATTCCATTGTGTATATATACCACATCTTCTTCATCCATTCGTCCCTTGATGGGCACTTAGGTTGCTTCCAAGTCTTGGCTATTGTGAATAACGCTGCAATGAACACAGGGGTGCATGTATCTTTACGCATTGGTGTGTTTTCACATTCTTTGGATAGATAGCCAGCAGTGGAATAGCTGGATCGTATGGTAGTTCTATCCTTAATTTTTTGAGGAATTTCCATACTATTTTCCATAGTGGCTGTAGCAGTTTGCACTCCCACCAGCAGTGTATGAGATTTCCCTTCTCTCCACATCCTCTCCAACACTTGTTGTTTGCTGTCTTGTTAATTATAGCCATTCTGATGGGTGTGAGGTGATATCTCATTGTAGTTTTGACTTGCATTTCCCTGATAGTTAATGATGTTGAACATCTTTTCATGTGCCTGTTGGCCATCTCTATATCTTCTTTGGAGAAATGTCTGTTCAGGTCTTTTGCCCATTTTTCAATTGGGTTGTTAGTTTTTTTGTTGTTGAGATGCGTGAGTTCTTTATATATTTTGGAGATTAACCCCTTATCAGATGTATGGTTTGCAAATATCTTCTCCCAATTGTTAGGTTGTCTTTTCGTTTTGTTGGTGGTTTCCTTTGCTGTGCAGAAGGTTTTTAGTTTGATGTAGTCCTGTTTGTTTATTTTTTCTATTGTTTCTCTTGCCCAGTCAGACATGGTGCTTGAAAATATGTTGCTAAGACTGATGTCGAAGAGCGTACTACCTATGTTTTCTTCTAGAAGTTTCATGGTTTCAGGTCTTACATTCAAGTCTTTAATCCATTTGGAGTTAATTTTTGTGTATGGTGTAAGGTAAGGGTCTACTTTCATTTTTTTGCATGTGGCTGTCCAGTTTTCCCAACACCGTTTGTTGAAGAGACTTTCCTTTCTCCATTGTATGCTCTTGGCTCCTTTGTTGAGGATTAGCTGTCCATAGATATGTGGGTTTAGTTCTAGGCTTTTGATTCTATTCCATTGATCTGTGTGTCTGTTTTTGTGCCAGTACCATGCTGTTTTGGTTACTATGGCTTTGTAGTATATTTTGAAATCATGGAGTGTGATACCTCCAGCTTTGTTCTTTTTTCTCAGGATTCCTTTAGCTATTCGGGGTCTTTTGTCGTTCCATATAAATTTTAGGATTCTTTGTTTTATTTCTGTGAAAAATGTTGTTGGAACTTTGATAGGGATTGCATTGAATCTATAGATGGCTTTAGGAAGTATGGACATCTTAACTATGCTAATTCTTCCAATCTAAGAGCACGGAACATCTTTCCATTTCTTTGTGTCGTCTTCAATTTCTTTCAGCAATGTTTTATAGTTTTCAGTGTACAGATCTTTCACCTCTTTGGTGAAGTTTATTCCAGATATTTTATTCTTTTTGTTGCAATTGTAAATGGGGTTGTATTCTTAATTTCTCTTTCTGCTACTTTGTTGTTAGTGTATATAAACGCAACTGATTTTTGTATGTTGATTTTGTATCCTGCAACTTTACTGTATTCACTTATGACTTCTAAAAGTTTTTTGGTGGCTTCTTTAGGGTTTTCTATATATAAAATCATGTCATCTGCAAATAGTGACAGTTTCACTTCTTCCTTTCCAATTTGGATCCCTTTTATTTCTTTGTCTTGCCTGATTGCTCTGGCTAGGACTTCCAGTACTATGTTAAATAGGAGTGGTGACAGTGGGCATCCTTGTCTGGTTCCTGTTCTTAGAGGGACAGCTTTCAGTTTTTCACCATTGAGGATGATATTAGCTGTGGGTTTGTCATATATGGCCTTTGTTATGTTGAGGTATTTTCCTTCTATACCCATTTTATTCAGAGTTTTTATCATAAATGGATGCTGGATCTTGTCAAATGCTTTCTCTGCGTCTATTGAGATGATCATGTGATTTTTATTCTTCATTTTATTAATGTGGTGTATCCTGTTGATTGATTTGCGAGTGGATGGTTCAACATTCTCATATGGTTCAATAGAGAAAATTAGCTCATGGATGCTGTCCTGCCCTCCATTAAGTCCCAGCCACATGCAAACTGGTTTTCTTAAATAATTCTCCCCACCATCCCTTCTCCCACCCACCCAATCCCTCCAGAAGAAGTGGAGTTGCTGTGGTCACCAGTGAAACAGTTGCCGTGGTGGCCATTGTGGAAAAAGAAACAGGAGACCATCAATCAGTTTAAGATCAAATGAATATTTTAAAAGTCAGGATTGCCCTTTATTTTTGCTCAGCACTTGGTACCTTTCAATTTCCCATTTGCATCTTTTCTTAAAAATTATCCTCAGAAGCAGTTCTATGAGTGAGAAAGAAACGTTTTCCCTCTTTACAGATTGGGAAACCGAGGCATGCTGAGGCATGTCATGTTTGAACATGACACTCATGTTCAAAGTTGCATAGCTGGTGACAGCTTGAATCAGAATTCAAATGTCCCAGCTCTTAGGAGTTTTTAGCCCATTTTGTTTATTTTCCCAGAAGATATTGATTGAGCACCAGTGCCAGGCATTGTGCAAAGGCCCTGGGCCTGAAAGGAGAGGGAGTGGGGTGAAGAGCATGGCACAAGATTTGGCTAGGCTGGGGCAGGGACCCAACCACTTAGGCTCTGCAGGCTGCATTAAGGATTTTGAACTTTACCCTGAGGTCAAAGGGAAGCCACTGAATAATCTGAGCAGAGGAGTGACAATAATCAGATTTGAATCTTCTCCTTTCTGTCTACACACATGGCATCTCCCCAGGAGTTGGGGGCAGCCTGAGGGGTAATAGATGGTGAAATGGCAGGCACCCCCATCCAGGCTCTGATTTGATCCATTAGAAGAAAGTAGTGGTCAACAGCACAGACTCCAGAGGCAACAACTGAGTTCAGTCCCAGCTGTGTGACGTGAGGCACATGTCTCTACTTCTCTGGGCCCTCAGTTTCCTGGTATGTAAAATCAGTGGTTGTTCTGCCATCTGGGGTTTGTTGAGGATTAAGTACACCTAGGGTGCTTAGTGCAGTGCCCGGCATCAAGTAGATGCTCTATTGCGCATTGGTCATTATTATGTTGATTCACTTTCTAATTTATTCTCTTAACACTGGAAGGAGGCTTTGGGGTCATCGAGGGCCGGTTCTTACTCATTAACCTTCATCCATAGAAGCCTCTTCTATGGTCTGGTGGCATAGTGGTTAAGTTTGTGCACTCTGCTTTGGCAGCCCAGGGTTTGTAGGTTTGGATCCCCGTGCGGACCTACACCGCTCATCAAGCCATGCTGTGTCAGCATCCCACATACAAAATAGAGGAAGATTAGCATAGATGTTAGCCCAGGGCCAATCTTCCTCACACACACACAAAAAAACAATGTCATAGAAGCCTCTTGTGTCTCCTCTTAGCTGGCTGAAACCAGACATGGGAAAGAAGGCCAAACACAAGACTCAAATTAAGAAGAAAACCCTGAATCCTGAATTTAATGAGGTAAGGCTGCCCCATTTTGGTCATGCTTTGGGGTACTCCCTGTATGTGAGAGAGGAACAAACTCCCTACTAGAATGTTGTAAAGCACATCAAAAAAATCTTTCTCTCTTAGATCAGCTTGAATTATCTAAAGGAGAGGTAATGAGTTCCTTGTCACCAAAGGGAGTCAAGCCCAAGACAAAAGCCTATAGATTAGGAATGTCATAGGGAGAAAGCTGCATCTGGAGAGAGATTGAATTAAATCATCTCCAGCATCTTTACCAATTCTAATAGTCTATAATACTGGCATTTGAGGAGATAAATAGAGGCAGTGAAGCCCTTTACCATCTGCCCAGTGACGGCTGCCCTCTCCTTCTCCCTCACTGCCCATGCCATCCAGTGCACCAAGTCCTGCTAACACTGTCTAGATACCCATTGAATGTGCGCCTCCCTCCGTGTCCTCACTGTTACTGCCTTGGCTCAGATCCTGGCATTTCACGCCTGGACTATTGCAGTAGACTCCTGACTCATTTCCCTGTGCTTGGTCCATCCTCTACCTAAGCGTGAGCTTTCTAAAACATGAATCTGCATTTGTCACCCCTTTGCTTAACCCAACAATCGCTCCCTAACTTTGTGACAATCAAGCCCTTTCAAACTCACCTCCCGCCCCTGCCCCATCTCGCACCCCACTCCTCAAGTCACACTAAAGTCTGTGCAGGTCCCTGGCACACCTCTCAGCCTCTGCACCTGCTGCTCCTTTTCCCTGACTTCCCTCTCCCTCCTTTCCTCTCTGGCAAACTCCTACTCATCCCTCAAGACTCCTTAGGAGTGCTAACCCCTGCAGATATGCTTCCTCTGTGCTTCCAGGCTTTGTGCATCCCTCCATCTGATGTTGTCCCTGTGGATTTCAATTACCTGTTGACAAGCCTTCCAGATACTAGGGGTCTGGAAGTATCTGTTGAACTAACGGAGGGTTGAATAAAGGAAAGAGTGGAAGAATAGATGAGTTCTAACCTCACCCATATGCGTGGTTCCCATCTCAAATATCCCAAAATACAGAAAAAGAAGAAATACACACAAGTGCCATGAAAGAGACACAGTCCTGGGCCTGGACCCTATCCCTTACCCCACTCCACGCCCAGAGCAGGCATTACTCCATGTTTTGATCTCCATGCCCTGCCCTGGAGCAGCGTTGGGCGCTGTCCTGGGCACTGAATTCTCCCTTCTTGGCCCCACCCTTGAGATTTTACCGGATGTTGCAAAGTGAGAAGGGAAGCTACAATACAGTGTGTTTAGTGTTGTTTCATTTCTTAACAACGTACACGCATATCCACATACGTGGGGAATGTACTATGTAAACAGAGCCCAGAGCAATTGCTGGCCAGTTGGCTCATCCCCTCCCGTTCCCAAGTCCCCCTCTCAGCTAGACTCCTGCTTTCCTAACACTGACTCATGAATTTTGATTAAGAAGCCAATTCCTGCTGTCCTGCCCTCCCCTCTCCCGGCATCTGAACAAGTCACAAAGTATGAACTCCAGATAGCCAATAAACTCAGTAGCAATAGAGAAAATAAGAATCAAGACCAGACACCATATCTCAGAACAGTCTGGCACACAAATATTGGAAAATGTTGGTGCCCAGGGTTGGTGAGCATGTGGGGAAACGCATGCACTGTGGGTGAGGAAGCGAGCTGGTCCAACTTCTGCAGGGAAGTTTGTCAAAACACTTCAAAGGCCTTAAAATTTTAAAATTTAAATTCCATTTATTTTGGGAACAGGTAATATAGTCACATATTTGAAAATTCCAAATGTATCAAAGGGCATCCAGTTAAAATTCTCCTCCCTCCCCAGCCTCCAGCACACACTTATTTTCTTCTGAAGCAACAACATTATCCATTTCCAGGATTTATATATATATGTACATACACAAAGCAAATATATGTGTGGCCAGCTTTCTTATTGTACACAAATGGCATCAAAGCACGTACCCGCTGTTCTCCAACTTAAAGTTTTACAAACTCAGAAATCCACTTCTTGGAATTTATCCTAAATAAATCATTGCAGATGTATACAATGATTTAGCCGCAAGGGTGCCTTTTATCATATCGTTTGTGATAGTAAAAAGTTGGAAACGGGCCAGCCCAGTGGTGTAGTGGTTAAGTGTGAGCACTCCACTGCAGCAGCCCGGGGTTCCCAGATTCAGATCCTGGGCGTGCACCAATGCACCATTTGTCCAGCCATGCTGTGGCGGCATCCCATATCAAGTAGAGGAAGACGGGCACAGATGTTAGCCCAGGGCCAATCTTCCTCAGCAAAAAAAAGGAGGATTGGCATCGGGTGTTAACTCAGGGCTAATCTTCCTCACACACACACACAGAAAAGTTGGACACAACCTAAATACTCAACTGTTGGGCATTAGGTTATGGTACAGCTACACAGTTATTAAATGAAGCCATTAAAATGGTGATGTAGGAAAATATTTGCTAGCATGCTAAGTTGGTTTTTACCATATGTTATAAAATGGAAAAAGAAGGTCACAATACAATATATTCATATTTCATATATCATATTCAAATATTTAATATAATATTAAAATTCATATTCCTATTCATTTTTTAAAACATACATCAATGTGGTCACACCTGGGGAATGTTGACAATGGTCATTCTTGGATAATTAGATTACAAATTTTGGGCAGGTTTTTTTTGCTTCCTTGTTTGTTTTAACGACGAACGTGAATGATTTTTACAAACAGACAGAAAAGTTATTTTAAAAATCAGATTGTCTGGAAATATAAGCACCTATGCCTCATGTCAGTCTCAGCCCCCTCAACTACCTTTAATCTCTAAATGATGGAGAAAGGGGACACCCCAAGGCAGAAGCTACCAGAATGGAAGGACTGAGCTTATGGCTATCTGTCTTCAAGGAAATTGACCAGGACCAGCTTTCTTAGAAAAGTCCACCAGCCTTCCCCATTTCAAGCAGAGAGTCACTGAAAAGAGAGTTATAGGGCTTGTGGGACTTTATATTATACGGAGTGCTTGTTGAAAGAGGATTGTTGGGCTGGGAGAAAAGGCTCAGAGTGAGAAGGCCCCCTTGCTCCCAGATGCCCAGGGGCCTCCCCTTGGTCCCTGAACCCCTAGGACTCAGCCCCTTAGCTCCTGATGCTGAAGGCTCAGAGGACCCTCTCACTCACCTGTCTTCCTCCGCTGCATCCAGGAGTTTTTCTATGACATCAAACATAGTGACCTGGCAAAGAAGTCACTGGACATCTCAGTCTGGGACTATGACATCGGCAAGTCAAACGATTACATCGGTGAGTGCTCCCAGCTGCCAGAGAAAACCCAGTCCTCTGTCCTCCCGGGAGGGGAGAGCCTTTCCCAGGGCTGCAGAGGGTTGAGGGAACTCCTTTTCTTCTGGCAACCACATTGTCCAAACGCTAAGTCGAGACCCGTGGTCCTGATTTGGGTCCAATTTGGGAATGACTTTATATGAAAAAGCTTACAAACCTGGGAAGATTGGGTCATGATTGGTTATTTGCTGAACAGATCACCTCCAGTGGAATAATTAAATCACAGGAGAGTGGGATGTGTGGCCTCTGCAGAAAATAGGGAGCAAAGGAAATCTCCTTAGTCTTTTTGCAAGTCTGGGCTGAAGGTTCTAATTTTCCCAGTCCCCCTCCAAAAGATGAGGAAGAGTAGTCATTAAAGATGGGGCAGGGAGGGAACTCCAGGCAAGGGACACAGCATGGGCAAAGGTACAGAGGCAGCACTGAGCAGGGTTATGAAACTGACTGGAAATAGACAGTGAGTACCCAGAAGTGCGGGAGATAAGTTTCAGTGAGTGGGGTGGTGACTGGTAGAAGGTCTTGAAAAACAGACAATGCAGTTATGACCTGATGCTACAGTAGGGAGCCATTGCAGGTTCCTGAGTAGGTAGTCTGTAGGCAGAGAAACCCAGTAGTGATAATAACTTCATAACAACAACCCTCTATAGAGAATGGATCCCAAGTCGCTGGAGGGGGTCACTGCTTGGTGGCAGATTTTCCCAACTAGACATTTGGGTCCCAAATGAGAGTCCCATATGACCCTCCACTCTGACCACCTGCCCCTCTCTTCCCATCTTGTCCTCCAGGGGGCTGCCAGCTGGGGATCTCGGCCAAGGGAGAGCGCTTAAAACACTGGTATGAGTGTCTGAAAAACAAAGACAAGAAGATTGAGCGCTGGCACCAGCTGCAGAATGAGAACCACGTGTCAAGCGATTAGCATGGTGCCCAGTCCCCAAGTCCGTGCCCCACTCCATGCCCAGGTCACCTCCTAGCCTGCCCCAGCTGCCCATTGCACTCTGGTCTCTCTTCTCTACACTTCCCCTACCCCGTCCCTCCCTGAGCCTGCCTTTGAGGTCTACCCCTCTCCTTGGACACTGCTGCCAAAGACCTTCCTCCTCCCTCCGAGAAGCTGCGGCATAGGCTCTCAATGCAGCCCTCTCTGGTCCCTCTAGGATGAGCAGTAGGGATAGGGACGGGGAGATTTTTACAAGGAGGTTGTTGGCTTAACCACCTCTCAATTCGGGTAAACTGCAAAGGTTCTTTATCATTTGGGACTGTTTTTAGGCCCTCCTGGCCTTGGACTCACACACACTCACACACAACTTGCGTTTCCTGTGTCGTGTTTATGCATGTCCTCAGGTATCCGCAGTCCCAGACGAGACTGTGAGGATGGGCATTGGGGCAGAAATAGAGCATCCAGGCTCCCCCCCCACTCCGTGATGTACACCCCAATGGCCAGGAAAACAGACTGCAGTGTTAACGCCCCGGTGACTAGGAACACACCCTCTGGGTCCAGATGCATCCAGAAGTGGACACACAGAAAACAAAGGGACTTGGCAGCCCCCCTTTTCAGGATGTCACCTATTTGCTTCCTACCAAAAAATAACCCCCGTTCTCTACCCACCCCCTTCTCTCTCCTCCTTGCCTCTCCTTCTCCTTCCACCACATTAACCTCTCCCCTCTCACCCTCTTCCTCTCTAAGGGAATGAAATAGCAAAAGCAAAAAATATCTTAACACAGCCTCACCCTGCGCCTTCTCTCACCAGCCTGACCAGCAAACTCTGAGAAACTGGCAAAACCCTGACGTTCTACTTAGGGCCGTGGTCCTTAAGACCACCCACTTCTTTTGCCGGCCAAGCCACATGTCCTCGGGCCTCGGGCCGGCTGCTGGCACTGCCCCTCGTGCATAGCCGTATCCCGCGAGCTGTGTAGACGCCCATAGAGGGGCTTTCTCAGCCCCTGGCCTCCCCAAGTGGGTGCAGAAGGCATTTAGAAACCAGAGCTCTGGGTCCCAGGGGGCCTCTCCAAAGCCCCCAGCCTTCCTCTTTGCTCTGCTCTTACTTAAATGAATCAATGACCCCCCTCCCTGACACTCTGATTCTGTGCTCCTTCAACTCTCTCGCCTCTTGTCTCTCACTCAGAATCGCCTCCAGTCTCTCTGCCTCTCCTTGTCTCTCTCTGTCTCTCACACCATCTTCACCAAGTGTGTTGGGAGAATGAAATACCATCATGGATCTGAAACTTCAGAGGGTCACAGATCCTGATGCCAAAGGCTGTTGTTCCATCGTGAATTGTTTAGTCTTTCTTCCTAAAAAATAAAAAAATTAAAAGGAGGAAAAGGCAATGATGACAAACATTATAAACTTGAGGTTAAGGTGAGGCCATCTTCAGTTCCCTGTGAGAAAAGCTTGGTTTTTCCCAATTTCCATTAAGTCTTCCCCCGTAAAAATCACCCGTCCTCTGCCCAAGACCCCGCCATTATCTACAGAAGTCATCAGATGGGCCGTAAAACTCTCACTTTCTCCAAATGCACACCTTTTAACCTTCCGTCTCAGTGCCCTCCTCCCTCAGCTCCCTTCACAATTCATTGGACGTCACTGATTTTTCACCTTGAATCACCATTTTCTAAACATCCAGCTCTTCACCTTCTCAAAGATGGCCAATAGCTTCCTGGCTGCCATCTTCCCTACCAACCCTCTCTCTCCCCGACAGCCCCCTTGGCAACCACTCTCAGCTTACCTCCTTTCCACAGTTTGCCCTTAGGAGACAGCATGCTGGCTGTGTTGCCCAGCCTAACGCTGGAATCAGCATGCAGCAAGTTCAGAGTGCCCCCAGTCCGGGCACATGCTCCTCCCCTGCCCCCAACAAATGTAACCGCCTTCCTGCCTAGAATACACACACGCCCTCCGGTGCATGCAGAACCGCCCACCGCCTTTCTTTGTGATGATGTAGCCAAAAATAAAGTAGGAATACCCAGGAAAAGTGGTGGCCTGTGATTTTCTCTTCTGGTTCCTGCGTGGTCTTCCTCCCCACCAGAATACATGCTACCTGGAGAGTCAGTACTTAAGGAGCTTCACCATGTTCCAGCCATAAGGAGCTTCACCATGTTCCAGCCACGGAGGAGACAGCCATGAACAAGGCAGATGTGCTTGCTGCTCACGTGGAGTTTGCCTTCTGGTGGATTTCACCTTGGGCGGTGGGCTCAAGGCAACTTGGCTGACCCTGCACCCTCTTAGACGAATGCTTTTTGCCTGTGCCCACCCAACAGGGAGGCAACGTCCTCATCTTCTCCCTCCTACTCCAGCCTTGGGTAAAAGTCCCTAGTGGTGTGGAGTCAGACAAGGTCAAGGCTGAAAGAGGCCATAGAGCTGAGCCAGGGCCTAGTTCAGTCAACTCACTCACCTGACAGATGAATATCCCAAAGCCCAGAGAAGGGAATGACATATCCAAAGTCTCACAGCAGCGATGCCAGGAAAGAAGCTAGATCGTTGGACTCTCTGTGTGGTGCTCTTAACACACTGATTGACAATAATGCCGATCATCAAACGGCTCCTTTGTATTCTAGAACCTTCCATCATGCAATGAGCCTTCACAGATAGCCCCTCATTTGAGATTCTCAGTGGTCCTGAAAGTGATCTACAATCTATCCCAAAGTGCTTAGGCAATTTAACAGGAATATTGGTTACTTCCCAGAAGGAGCCATCAATTCCATCCCACAGAAAACTTCTCTTCCAAGCCAAGTTTGGACAATTTCCTTTCTCACCCCCAAAAGGCAGATTCTCGATGTTGGGGGCAGAAGTAGGCATATTAGAATCCCCTGGGGAGATGTTTTTCTTTTTAAACTACCCATGCCATCTCTGCCACTTCTCCCTCCCCTCGGATTCTGCTACACCCTCAGGGTGAGGTGTATATTTGAAAATACCTCCTGCTTGGTGGCCTGTTCTCCCCACCTCCATCATGACTTTGCAAGCCACTGCCCTAAAAGTCCATCTGTTTTTCCAACAATTCATCCAGCTGCCACCAGGTGGAAACAGGTGCCAATTAGGGCCATAACGACTTGTTGCCACTTGTTGCCACTTTCTTTCCCTGTGCTCACGGCAGACATCATTCATAAATATGGCATCTTTCTCAGAGAGCCTGCTAGCAGCCTCTGAATCCTTCTCAACACAGCATTCTACACACAGCAGCCACCACTTGTCACTCATGGGCAGTTGAAAATAAACCTAATTTCCATCTTTAAAATGTTTGGTCTCCTTCCCTAGGCATGGGACTGTGCCTGCGAGGCTGTGATGAATACACACGAGGAAAGTTGTCATAAATATCAGTACACCTGACTTGGCTAATAAATAAAACACTTTGCAAGAGACACTATGGAGTGGCAGAAAGCATCTGACCAGAAAAGCACACCAGCTCTTTAATCTGTTCGGCATTCAAATCCTGACTGTAACTTTTTAGTTGTTGACGCTGACCTCGCTGAGGCTCAGTTTCCTCATCTGGAAAATGGGGACAAGAATAAATACTTCAAAGAGGTGAGAACAAGTTGCCAAGTTCTGGTCTCCCATCAGGGCTGACAAAGATGAGGCCCAGGAAAGGGGAAGGTCAAGGGGCTGGTGGTTCCTAGGGAAAGCAGTGGAAGCTGGATTAAACACTCGTTGCTGCAACACCCACTGGGCTGGCACCTTCTCAGCTCAGTCAGATTTGCCAGGGGCTTTGTCCTAATAAGGCTACATAATACACATTAGAGCACCATAGAAACAGAAATCGCCCTGCCTGCACGTAAAAGGTATATTCTGCTTGGCTCTGTGTGACCTTGAGCAAGTCACCTCCCCCTGTGGGTCTTCCTCCATAGGCAGGACATCAGACTTTCCTGATTCTCTCACTTGGCTGCCAGGTCCCACAAATATGTCTTAATTTCCCAATTGTTCAATAAAGACCTAGATCTTTTTGCTGAGGACAGGCCCCTGACTAGAGTCCTGCATTGTCTGTCTTGCAAAAGATGGTGCAAGAAATGAGCCATCTATAATTTCCTGTTCCTGATTCTTGAAAGGGAACAAGAATTTAAAGCCATCTTCAAAGGCATGAGGGTATAATTCTGGATTTTTCTAATTATTCCCCCATCTTTTACAGTTGTCTCACTTGTCCCTAAATTTATGTAATGTTTTATGAAACTCGTCTTTATTGCATCTTTCCAAAGAAATCAGTGTTGGTCTTCTAAGGAGAGACCTCTTTCGTACTCATGTTGGATCTGTTTGTATATATTTAGTCACAAGTGTACATTTCATTAACGAGTACAATTGCCATAAAGTCATCTGGGAGCAAATAGAATCTTTGATATACATACAATCCAACTGATGAGTAAAGTGATGTTCCATAGATGGACACCTACCCCTTCATGGTTACATTTTGCCTGAGGCATAAGTCAATATGTTATACAGAAGGAGTGAGGAGTGTCAATTAATTGATGAGCTGGCTAAGAGAAGAGTGATTAAGAAATAGTTGGCATTAACAGACTACTTCAGCCAACAACAGCAGAACACACATTCTTCTCAAGCTCACATGGAACATTCACCAAGATAGACCACAGTCTGGGCCATAAAACACATCTTTTTTTTTTTCTTTTCTTTTATTTATTTTTCCCCCCAAAGCCCCAGTAGATAGTTGTATGTCATAGCTGCACATCCTTCTAGTTGCTGCATGTGGGACGCGGCCTCAGCATGGCCGGAGAAGTTGTGCGTCGGTGCCCGGCCGGGATCAGAACCCCGGGCCGCCAGCAGCGGAGCGCGCGCACTTAACCGCTAAGCCACAGGGCCGGCCCATAAAACACATCTTAACAAGTTCCAAAGAATAGATATCATACAAAATATGCTCTCTACCACAATGGAATTAAATGAGAAATCAATAAAGGAAAGATATCTGGAAAATTCCAAAATATTTGGAGATTGAATAACACACTTCTAACTAACACATGGATCAAAAAGTCTCAAGAGGAGTGACGTCAGCATCATGGCGGAGTGAGCTTTCCCCCTTAGACTCTCCTGCACTAAGATACAACAAAAAGAACATTCATATACCAACAGAGGACATTCACACAACACAAAACATGTCTGAGAGACCCACGCAGCTGTACATCTGAAGGTAGAGGTGCTGGTACCCCCAGAGGAAGTGGAAGGTGGTAAGGAGAACTCCTCTCTTTCTCCAATGACAGCAACCCTGGGACCAGGTCTGCACAGCTGTCTGAGAGAGAGCGGGGAGGGGCAGCCCTCTGTGGGTAAACCGTCACTCTCCAAGTTCTCTCACAGCCAGTGGGAAATTCCCGTATGGAGGGGACTGAACTGTTGTGGGGGTATCTTATCAAGCTAGCACCCCAGGAGAGAGATAGCAAGAGAAGAGTGAGAAGCCCCCAGGATTGGGTAGGCCAAAGAAAGAGCCCCTCCCCAGCCCAGAGCACCAGCACAGCTGGTCAGCCAGAGCACCCACGGATCACGGCTGGCTCAGAAGGCACAGCTCTTGACCTCCACTCAGTGGTGGCAGGTGGAAGCTGCAACCAGATATTTTCAGATGAGGAAAAATAAAGCCACGCCCTCAAGCAGTATGCAAAAATATACTAGATCTCCAGACCAGAAAGAAAATGATAAGCACCCAGAAATCAATCCTGAAGGCACAGAAATTTAGAACCTAGATGACAGGGATTTCAAAACAGCTATCATAAAAAAGCTCAACAAACTACAAGAAAACACAGACAATTCAATGAAATCAGGAAGTTCCTCACAAGAGAGATTGAAACTATAAAGAAAAATCGGTCAGAAATGCTGAAGGTGAAAAACACAATGGAAGAGACAAAAAAAAAAACAAAAACCCTGGAATCTTTAAAGAGCAGAGTTGACAATATGGAGGAAAGAACTAGCAATATTGAGGATAAGAATGAAGAAATGCTCCAGATGGAGGAGGAGAGAAAACTAAGACTAAAAAGAAAGGAAGAAACCCTCCGAGAAATATCCGACTCAATTAGGAAATCCAACCTAAGGACTATTGGTATTCCAGAGGGAGAAGAGAAGGAAAAAGGAGCAGAGAACTTGTTCAAAGAAATAATAGCTGAGAACTTCCCACATCTGGGGAGGGAGCTGGAAATACAAGTGAACAAAATCAATAGATCTCCTAAATATCAACACAGAAAGACCCTCTCCAAGGCATATAGTAGTAAAGCTGGCAAAAGTCAATGACAGAGAAAAAATATTAAGGGCAACAAGACAAAACTAAAATAACATACAAAGGAATTCCTATCAGGCTGTCAGCTGATTTCTTGGCAGAAACTTTACAGGCTAAGAGAGAGTGGAATAATATATTCAAAATTCTGAAAAAAAAAAACTTCAGTCAAGAATACTATATCCAGGGAAAATATCCTTCAGATATGATGGAGAAATAATAACTATCCCAGATAAACAAAAGCTAAGGGAGTTCATTGCCACAAGACCCCCGCTACAAGAAATGCTCAAGAAGACCCTAATGCCTGAAAAAAAATATATAGAAAGGGGATACAAAGCATTGAGCAAGGAGAAAAATAGGTAGACACAATCAGAAAAATTGCAGCTCTCTATCAGAATAGGCTAGCAAACACTTAACTATAATATCAAAGATTAAGGGAAGGAAAACACCAAAAATAAGTATAACCTCATCACTTTAAACACAAACTCACAACACAAGATGGAATAAGTTGTGACAATAATAACTTAGAAAGAAAAGAGGAAAGGGATTGAATTGACTTAATCTAAGGAAATAAGAGGCCATCAGAAAAGGGACTATCTCATCTACAAATTTTTTATACAAACCTCATGGTAACCACTAAACAAATAATCAGAACAGAGACACATACAATAAATAAAGAGAAAACTAAGAAAACCGTCATACAGAACTACCAAACTGAATTTGTAGTCCAAAACACACATGACGAGAAACAAAGGAAAAGCAAAAGAACTGGAAAATGAGCAATAAAATAGCAACATTCAGCCCTCATATATCAATAATCACTTTAAATGTAAATGGATCGAATTCTCCAATCAAAAGACACAGAGTGGCGAGATGGATTAAAAAACAAGATCCAACAATATGCTGCCTCCAGGAAACACATCTCAGCTCTAAACACAAACACAGGCTCAGAGTGAAAGGATGGAAGAAAATGCTCCAAGCTATCGGCAAACAAAAGAAAGCAGGTGTTGCCGTATTTATACCAGACTAAGTAGACTTCAAGCTAAAACAGCTGATGAGAGACAAAGAGGGGCAGGCAATATATAATGATAAAAGGGACACCCCACCAAGAAGACATATCACTGATAAATATATATGCACCCAACACAGGAGCAGCAAGGTACAGAAAGCAACTATTAACAAACCTAAAATGAGATATTAACAACACCACAATAATAATAGGAGATCTTCACACCCCACTTATATCAATGGATAGATCATCCAGACAGAAAGTCAATAAGCAAACAGTGGACTTAGATGAAAAACTAGATGAGACGGACTTAATAGATACATATAGAGCACTCTATCCAAACACAGAAGATTACACATTCTTCTCAAGCGCACATGGAACATTCTCAAGGATAGACCATATGTTGGGGAATGAGGCAAGCCTCTATAAATTTAAGAAGATTGAAATCATAACAAGCATCTTCTCCAACCATAATGCTATGAAACTAGAAATCAACTTCAAGAAAAAACCTGGAAAAGTGACAAGATGTGGAGACTAAACAACATACTACTGAACAACCAATGGATCATTGGAGAAATTAAAGGAAAGATCAAAAAATATCTGGAGACAAATGAAAATGAAAATACACCATACCAACTCGTATGGGATGCAGCAAAAGTGGTCCTGAGGGGGAAAATCATAGCAATACAGGACTACCTTAACAAACAAGAAAAAGCCCAAATAAGCAACCTTAAACTATACCTAACAGAATTAGAAAAAGACAAACAAACAAAGCCCAGAGTCAGCAGAAGGATGGAAATAATAAAAATTAGAGCAGAAATAAATGAAATGGAAATGAAAAAAAAACAATAGAAAGGATCAATGGAACAAAGGGCTGGTTCTTTGAGAAGATAAACAAAATTGACAACCCCTTAGCCAGACTCACTTAAACAAAAGAGAGAAGGCTCAAATAAATAAAATTAGAAATGAAAAACGAGAAATTACAATGGATACCACAGAAATACAGATGATTATAAGAGAATACTATGAAAAACTATATGCAAACAAATTGGACAATCTAGAAGAAATGGATAAATTCTTAGATTCATACAACCACCCAAAACTGAATCAAGAAGAAGTAGAGAATCTGAATAGACCAATCACAAGTAAAGAGATTGAAACAGTAACCAAAAACCTCCCGAAAAATAAAAGTCCAGGACCAGATGGCTTCTCTGGAGAATTTTACCAAACATTCAAAGATGATTTAATACCTGTTCTTCTGTCTTGACATGAGTGCAGCCATGTTTGGCCGTTCCATTGACCTATAGCCACAAGCATGCAAAGAAAATATAAAGCTGCTTTCTGTGTGGTGGGAACTGGCCTTTCTCCCACAGAGATAGTTGCAATTTGTAACATTTCAAGGTTCTTCAGGCATTGCAGCCCGGGGCAGACTGGCCATCTGTGCTAGGCTGGGACGATAATCAGGGAAAAAAATGCACGTACACAACTGCTGGTTGGGATGATAACCAGTGAAAACAATGCACGTACACAACTGCTGGGCTGGGACGATAGCCAGGAGTCTCAGTGCACGTACGCCACTGATAACCATTTGTGCATGGGCACATTGAATGCTTGCTCTGCAAACTCTGTAACTGCTTACTCTGGAAATTACTGATGCTATATAAACTGCTGGAAACCGAGGACTGGTGAGAGTCTCACCTGTGGAAGGGACCTTGCCCAGGACCTCTGATGATCGGATTCCCGCCCAGCCATGTCAATTGAAGAGACTCTCCCCAGCAGTGGGGCGTGGATATTGTGAGTAACTGATCTGATGTGTTCTCTTTTCAGTCAACCTGGTGTTTCTCTTTCTGGTTGATTTGTGTCATTTCCCTTCAGTTGATTTGGTGTTTCCCTTTCTGATCCATCTGATGTTTTTCCCTCTTGTTATATGACCTATTCGAATCTGCTGCTATTTTCAGTCAATCTGGTGTTTCCCTTTCCGATCAAGCTGGTGTTTTTCCCTCTTATTATTGGACCTATTCAGATCTGTTTGCAGATTATCGCCTTTACTCTCCTCAATATAATAAAATATACCTTCAGTCCATCAGTTTGGAGTGGAAAGTTTCTTTTACATCTCTGATCAAATCCCCCGAACCTCTCAAAACACCTTCTCAAACTATTCCAAAAAATAGAGGAAGATGGAACACTTCCTAACACATTCTATGAGGTCAACATCACCCTGATACCAAAGACAGACAAGGACAATACAAAGAAGGAAATTTACAGGCCAATATTGCTGATGAACATAGATGCAAAAATCCTCAACAAAGTATTGGCAAACCGAATACAACAATACATTAAAAAGAACATACACCATGATCAAGTGGGATTTATACCAGGGACACAGGGATGGTTCAACGTCTGCAAATCAATCAATGTGATATACCACATTAACAAAATGAGGAATAAAAACCACATGAGTATCTCAATAGATGCAGAGAAAGCATTGGACAAGATCCAACATCCATTTATGATAAAAACTCTCAACAAAATGGGTATAGAAGGAAAGTAACTCAACATAATAAAGGCTATATATGACAAACCCACAACCAACATCATACTCAATGGGGAAAAACTGAAAGCCATTCCTCTGAGAACAGGAACAAGACAAGCGTGCCCACTCTCGCCACACTTATTCAACATAGTACTGGAGGTTTTGTCAAGAGCAATTAGGTAAGAAAAAGGAATAAAAGGAATCCAAATAGGCAATGAAGAAGTGAAACTCTTGCTGTTTGCAGATGACATGATTTTATATATAGAAAACCCTAAAGAATCCATTGGAAAACTATTAGAAATAATCAACAACTACAGCAAAGTTGCAGGGTACAAAATCAACTTACAAAAATCAGTTGCATTTCTATACTCTAATAATGAACTAACAGAAAGGGAACTCAAGAAGACAATCCCATTTACAATCACAACAAAAAGAATAAAATATCTAGGAATGAATTTAACCAAGGAGGTGAAAGACCTATACAATGAAAACTATAACACATTATTGAAAGAAATCAATGGTGATATGAAGAAACGAAAGATATCCCATGTGCATGGATTGGAAGAATAAACATAGTTAAAATGTCCATACTACCTAAAGCAATCTACAGATTCAATGCAATCCCAATCAGAATCCCAAAGACATTCTTCATGGAAATAGAACAAAGAATCCTAAAATTCATATGGGGCAACAAAAGACCACAAAAAGCTAAAGCAATCCTGAGAAAAAAGAACAAAGTTGGAGGCATCACAATCCCTCACTTCAAAATAGACTACAAAGCTATAATAATTAAAACAGCATGGTACTGGTATAAAAACAGACACACAGATCAATGGAACAGAATTGAAAGCCCAGAAATAAAACCATACATCTAAGGACAGCTAATCTTCAACAAAGAAGCTAAGAACATACAATGGAGAAAGGAAAGTCTCTTCAATGAATGGCGCTGGGAAAACTGGACAGCCACATGCAAAAGAATGAAAGTAGACTATTTTCTTTCGACATACACAAAAATTAACTCAAAATGGATCCAAGGCTTGAAGGTAAGACCTGAAACTATAAAACTCCTGGAAGAAAACATAGGCAGTACGCTCTTTGGCATTGGTCGTAGAGGGATCTTTTTGAATTCCATGTCTACTCAGACAAGGGAAACAAAAGAAAAAATAAACAAGTGGGACTTCAGACTAAAGAGCTTCTGTAAGGCAAATGAAACCAGGATCAAAGTGAAAAGACAACCCACCAGCTGGGAGAAAATATTTCAAATCATATATCTGACAAGGGGTTAATCTCCATAATATATAGAGAACTCACACAACTGAACAACAAAAAAACAAACCCGATCAAAAAATGGACAGAGGATATGAACAGACATTTTTCCAAGGAAGATACACAGATGGCCAACAGGCATATGAAAAGATGTTCAACATCAGCAGTCAGGGAAACGCAAGTCAAAACTACACTAACATATCACCTTCCAACCGTTAGGATGGCTACAATCACCAAGACAAAAAATAACAAATGTTGGAGAGGATGTGGAGAAATAGGAACCCTAATTCAGTGCTGGTGGGAACGCAAACTGGTGCAGTAGAGAGATTCCTCAAAAAATTAAAACTAGAAATACCTTATGATCCAGCTATCCCACTACTGGGTATTTATCCAAAGAACCTGAAATCAACAATCCAAAAAGGCTTATGCACCCCTATGTTCGTGGCAGCATTATTCACTATAGCCAAGACATGGAAGCAACCCAAGTGTCCCTCGACTGATGAGTGGATAAAGAAGATGTGGTATATATACACAATGGAATACTACTCAGCCATAAAAAAAGACAAAATCATCCCATTTGCAACATGGATGGACCTGGAGGGTATTATGTTAAGTGAAATAAACCAGACAGAGAAAGATCAACACCACATGATTTCACTCATATGTGGAAGATAAACTAACACACGAACAGAGAGAACAGTTTGGTGGTTACCAGGGGGAAGGGGGTTTGAGGGTGGGCACAAGGGGTGAAGGGATGCATTTATATGGTGACTGACAAACACTAATGTACAACTAAGATTTCACAAAGTTATAAACTATTATGACATCAATAAAAAATGAGGAAAGTAAAAAAAACAAGAAAAAATCTCAAGAGAAATTTAAAAACACTTTGCACAAAACAAAAATGAAAAAACAACCATTTAAAATTTGTGAGACACTGAAAGCAGTGCTTGAGGGAAATTTTAGCATTGAATGCATTTATTAGAAAAGAAGAAAGATCTGAACACAGAGAGAGATGAACAGATGGAGCAAAGGAATTTTTAGGGCGGTGAAACTATTCTGCATAATTTCATAATGGTGGATACAGGACATTAGGTATTTGACAAACCCATGGAATGTACAACACAGAGATCCCCAATGTGAACTATGAACCTCAGTTAATAATAACACGTCTGCATTCATGCGTCGCTTAACGACGGGGATAGGGTCTGAGAAATTCGTCGCTAGTTAATTTCGTCGTCGTGCGAACATCATAGAGCGTACTTACACACACGTAGATGGTACAGCCTACGACACACCTAGGCCGTATGGTACTAATCTTAGGGGACCACCGTATATGCGGTCCCTTGTTGACCAAAACATGGTTACGCAGCGCATGACTGTATATCAATTCATCCATTGTGAAAAACGTACCATACCGAGGTTAATAATGGGGGAAATTATGGGTGGAAGGAGAGGGGGCATATGGGACTCTGTACTTTCTGCTCAATTTTTCTGTAAACCTAAAACTGCTGTAAGAAATAAATTCTATTAATAAAAAGGAAAAAATATAGTATGATGCCATTTTTAAAAAACAGAAAAGAGAACTGTTAAGTGTGTGTATGTGTGTGTGTTTACCTAGAAAAATATCTGAAAAGACCTATACCAAAATGTTTACAGTGGTCACCTTTGGGTTTTAGGATCATAGATGGTCTTTACGCTTCCTGATTTTTCTGACTTTTTTTCTTTTTGTAATATGCACAAGCTGCTGTAAAAATCATAAGAGACTAGAAAACAATTTTGTCAGCAACAAAAAAAAAGACAAAGAAGGAAATTAAAAAATCGTGTTTTAATTACAATTTCTCTTGCGTGCTGTCTTAATGGAGGTTACAAAGCAACATTTTCCGAGTACAGTCTGAAGAAAGGCTGGATGTTCTAGGCTGCTGGTTAAAGGAGAGTAAATTTCTGGGAGTGGAGGAAGGAGCTGGGAGGCAGACGCAGCTCAGGGATCAAAGGAGTGTTTGGTTTGCTAAGAGGCAAAGACGAATGACACACCTCCCTCCTTCCAAGAAAACGAAACCAAACGGCAGCCCAGGCTCAGGCAGCATAAAAGAGAGAGGCTGGCAGTTTCCAGGAGCCAGCTCTGCAGCCACTGGCTCTCCTGTCCCTGCCCGAGCATCACGATGGATCTCAGAAATACCCCAGCCAGAAATCTGGACAAGTTCATCGAAGACTACCTCCTGCCAGACACGCAATTCCGCAGGCAGGTCCGAGAAGCCATCGACATTATCTGCAGTTTCCTGAAGGAGAGGTGTTTCCGAGATGCCCCCCACGCAGTACGGGTGTCGAAAGTGGTGAAGGTGAGCCCAGGCCTGCCTGACTGGGGAAGGGTGGCTGAATGGGCAAGAGTTTCCCCAGAGAAAGAGAGAGGGCAAAAGGGCCAGGTCTGGGGCTGGCGGTTTCTGATTTATGCACACCAAGGGTAGAACCATAGCTTGTTAAAATAGCTTCCAGGGTGAGGTCCTACATCTGTAATTTTTTAACGAATGCCCGATCAAGTTTATGAACCACCATCCCAAGCCACACCATTTCAGAGATGGGGAAACTGAGGCTCAGCTCTGATCAACCACCTGCTAAGTAATAGCCAGGCTGGGGACTCGCAGTTTCTGCAGTATCACCAGCTGGTTAAGACAATAACTTCTGAAAGCAGATAGCACCTATGGCTGTGAAACCTTGAACAAGTCACTTAACCTCTCTGTGCCTCAGTCTCCTCGTCCATAATCCCCAAAACCTTATAGACTGTGCAGATTCTGTAAAATAAGGCAGGGAAACCACCCAGCATGGGCTGGTCTGCAGTGTATAATAATATAAGGTAGTAACCGACAGGGAGTAAAGAACAGACTCTAGAACAAGGCAGCCAGGGTTTAAATTGATCTCTGCTGCCTCCTAGCTGTGTCATTGGGCTGATACACGATCCCTCTCAGCATGTTTCCCCAGCTGTAAAGTGGGAACTAATGACAATAGAAGGTAAATCATAGAGTCCTGGTGGGCATTGGAGGAGTTAAGACTGGAAATGCCCTCAGGACACGGCTGGCGCTCAAGAATATTCGTGATTGTACTCAGGTGATTGTCACTTTATTTAGGGAGGCTCTTCTCAATGAAGGTGAGTTCTCATTCTCATCTGTTTTAGGGCGGCTCCTCAGGCAAAGGCACGACCCTCAGAGGCCGATCTGATGCTGATCTCGTGGTCTTCATTGACTACCTCACAAGTTTGCAGGAGCAGTTTGAGCGCCGAGGAGAGTTCATCCGGGAAATTAGGAGGCAGCTGGAAGCCTGTCAAAGAGAGGAAACATTTGACGTGGAGTTTGAGGTCCAGAAGCAGCTGTGGGAGAGGCCCCGCGCACTCAGCTTCGTGCTCAGGTCCCGCCGGCTCAACGAGGGGGTGGAATTTGATGTACTGCCTGCCTTTGATATCCTAGGTGAGCCCTCCAGACCCAGGGGTTCCAGCTGGTGTCCTATTTCAGGCTCCTTTCTCTCTTTTCATATTTCTGAACAGAAATCTCCCACAGTTTGAGAGTCTTACCAAAACAGAGCATCCTTTCAAAGCAGGGTTGGAGATCTTAGTCTCTCTCCTGGGCAAGAATGACTAAGGTCATAATCAGCCACGGGAGCAACAGTAAACAGCAAATTGGCACAATCTGGGGCAAGACGTTTCTTATAACCACCGGCCGACTTGCTAGTTCTGCTTGTGGCAAAGTGTGTGAATTTTCTCTCTCTAAAATGAGGCAGCATAGATCCGGCATCAAGTCAATATGTTGATTTCATCTTTTAGGCAAAACATGAGGAAACCTCGTCAACCTGTGCTGAGGCTTGGGATCTCTAGATAATCTGCAGGAACACTTGGATGGGAGGCATAACCTCCCGGAGGCTCAATTTCCACATTAGGAAAACTGATAAACCACACTACCTAGGTCACACTATTATTTTAAGTATTAAGTGATCATCTACGTTAAGCTCTTACACGGGGCGCGGCACATAGCAGGGGTTCAAAAACGTGAGTTCCCCAGCTGTGCACCAGGCACCCCAGGAGACTGCAGTGAACTCACGTGGTGCACGGAATGGTTTTGATTTTCAGTTTTTTGTGGGAAACAGCGACATCTGTGGGACACCACGCACGCTACTGCTATTCAGTTGCATGGACTGATCTACTTAAATGGAACTGTTAGGAATTCCTTTTGGCTTAGGGGACCCGTGAGAAAAATACTGAAACTCTAAAGGCACTGGGAGATGAGACAGGTCGGGGATCTCTCCTTGCTGCCATGTCCTGTGTTGGGTGCTGGGTTGAGAACGGGCTGTGGAGGAACCTGCGAGGAGGCTCTGCCATAGTCCGGGTGAGAGATGACGGCAGCTTGGACCAGGCGATGGCAGAGGAGGTGGGAGAAGGGAGGACTGGGGATGGACCTCAGGCCTCCCGGCTCTGAGCCTGCGGCCCTTTGCGCTGCACCCACGGCCAGTGAGCTTGTCTCCCCAGAGAGACTGAAAGAACCTCAGAGAGGAGCTGTCATCTTCAAGTTTTGGATTGGTCCCTAACAGGTCAGGTGACCGCAGGCTACAGACCTGACCCCGAAATCTACGTCCTGCTCATCAAAGAGTGCGAGCACCTGGGGAAAGAGGGCGAGTTCTCCCCCTGCTTCACGGAGCTGCAGCGAGCCTTCCTGAGGCAGCGTCCAACCAAGCTGAAGAGCCTCATCCGCCTGGTCAAGCACTGGTACCAAAAGGTGTGGCCCTCCTGTCACGTGGTGGGGGGGAGGAGGAGGAGGTGGGAGAGGGAGGGCAAAGGGCAAATTCATCCTTCCAGTTACTCTGGCCCAAACCAGGGGTCTTCCCTGACTTTTTCGCACACACACCTCCATCCAACCAATCAGCAAATGATGTTGGTCCTGTATTTGCAATATATCCGTAATTCATCAATCGTCACCACCTGTCACTCTCACCCTGCTCTGAGTCATCTGGCGAGGCTCACAGGCTCTGCCCCCCACCTCTCTGAACCCCCACCTCTGCCCCCTCGCCTCTCCCCCAGGCCATGCTGGTCTCCTCCTTATTCTCCAAGAGGGAAGCCCTCCTCCAGCCCTGGCCCTTTGCATTTGCCTATGAGCCCAAGCCCTTAACCAGAGGTCAGTGAACATTTTCTGTAAAGGGCGAGGGAGTAGATACTTTAGACCTTGTGGGCCACATGGTCTCTGACACAACTACTCAACTCTGTCTTTGTAGCATGAAAAGCACCATCGACCACACATAAATGAATGGTGTGACTTTGCTCCCAGAAAACATTACTTACAAAAACGGGTGTCAGGCTGGATTTTGCCCGTGGGAAATGTGCTGTACACGAAGGCCGGACAAGCCAGTTTTTCTGACTGTTTTTCCTCTTCTCAGTGTAAGGAGAATCGTGGGAAGCCACTGCCACCACAGTATGCCCTGGAGCTCCTGACAGTCTACGCTTGGGAGCAAGGAAGTGGGCAAACAGAATTCAACACGGCTCAGGGATTTCAGACCGTCTTGGAGTTAGTCCTGAAGCACCAGCAGCTATGCATCTACTGGACAAAGTACTACGACTTTGACAACCCTGTTATTAAAGAATACCTGAGCAGGCAGCTCAGGAAACCCAGGTATTCTCTCCCCTTCGTGGATTAGCTCTCCACATCAGTGAACCCCCGGATACAGACGTGGCGCCTGAAATGGAGGAAGTGGGAGGGCTCCACATTTATGGATGATCTTCTGTTGCCAATCATTGTGCTGGGCACGTTACTACTGCCATCTGATTTAAACCACAGCCTCCAGCCCTGTGAGTCAGGCACTATGCTCACCCCTTGACAGATGCGTAAACCGAGGTTCTGACAGGTAAGGCGCTTGTCCAAACCTTAACAGAAAATGCAAGACACCGCTGAAATGGCTGTGCTGGGCATTCACATGCTTTGTCTCAGTCCTCATACCACATCCTTTGAGGTGGGTGTGTTCAAGCCTCCCCATTTCACAGATGAGGAAACTGAGGCTTAGAGAGGTCAAGTGACCCGCCCAAAGGAACACCACTAATAAAGGGCCGAGGTAAGATTCAAACCCCGGTCTCCAGGCCCAAGTGCAAGGCTCCTTCTCCTCGTGCTCGCTGCCCACCATGGTGCAGGGCACTCAGGACACACCCTGGGCAACAGCGCCCTGCTGGGCCCGTCCTCCTGCTCCCAAGTCCCAGCCTGCCCCAGGCTGGTGTTTGCTCTGCAGGAACATCTACACTCCTCAGATGCAGCTCAGCTCCTCACCTGTCCCTCTAACTGTCACTCTTCAGGCCTGTGATTCTGGACCCGGCTGACCCTACAGGAAACGTTGGTGGTGGAAACCCATCTGGCTGGCAGCGGCTGGCACAAGAGGCTAGAGCCTGGCTGGATTCAGTGCTTTAAGAAAGGGATGGGTCTCCAGTAGGCTCCTGGAATGTGCCGGTGAGACCTTCTGCTTCCTCCCTGTCCCCCTTCCCACCCGCTCCACGCAGCATTAGCTGGAGACCATTCCTTCCAAAGAAATTGCTTCTTGCCGGAGGCCACTCACGTTCATAGTTTCAGGCTGTGCTTCCTACTTTACAGGCATTTTCACCCCATTCAGAGGGTTCCTGGAATTTTCACCTCCCTTGTCCAGAGTTCGTTCTTTAATTAATGTCACCTTGCCTGGGGGTAACTCTTAAGAGCTGCACTTGGCTCACCCCACTGATAACAATACTAAACAATAACAACCACCGCAGATTGAATATCTGCTTTGGGCGCAGGTTCTGGCCTCAGCCCCTTAACATACGTTGTTTCATGGAATCCGCACAACACCCTGTGAGGTGTGTTTCCTACTCCCGTCTCCCAGATGAGTAAAGGAGGCTCAGAGAGGTGACGTCACCTGCTCAAGGACACTCAGCTAGGGAGTGGCAGAGCTGGGATTCAAACTTGGTGGACTCCAACACCAGTACTCATTCCACTATGCCCAACAGTCTGCCTCGTGTCCCCCTATTTATGTGACAAATGGGAGACTCAGAGCAGCTGAGTGACATGGGCGTGTCACACAGCTAATTCGGGGCAGCAGGACTCAAACTTGGGTCTTTCCACTCCCCGGGTGGGGGTCTTTCTCATGCGGGGGAGGGGTGATGATGTCATAGGTGGGTCCCCGGGAGGGTTAGCGTGCAGGATGTTTGCGGGGTATCCACTGGCGTCAACACCCGTGGAATGGAGGGGAAGAAGCAGGAGCGGGCAGCACAGGGAAACGTCCAGCTGGGACGCAGCCCAATGACAGTCCCAGCCCACCCTCTGGGAGCTGACCTGCAGCAGACTGAGCTGGCCAGGCCTGTATAGCCCACATGGACCAGTCACTGAACCGGGGCGGCTCAGGAAGGGGCGTGGCCTTGAGCGCGGGGCTCTCTGCAGCCGAGGCAGCCCTAAAGGGGCTGACGGCTGGAGTCTGTCTGCTGACCACCTCCCAGCAGCTGGGGCTTGCTTGTCCTTCCTTGAGGGGGATCCAAGTGGCATGTCACAGTGTCCCCCTAAATGCTCTCCGGGACCCAGTGCCAGCTCTCCGATGTGATCGTGTGCTTTACCTTTTCAGCCTGAGGAAGACCGCAAGGACAACGGGTTGACCTGGGCTGAGAGGGCACATCACCTGTATGATGACAGCTGGCGCCACGAGTTCTATCAGAGCTCATTCCAGACAGCACCCACTCCCCAGACAGAAGAGAGCTGGACGTGCACCATCCTCTGAACGCCAGTGCATCTTAGGGGAAAGAGTTCCAGAGGCGTCTGGGCCAGTCCCCTCATTTGCAGGTGTGGGGCCTTCATCGGCAGTGATTCGTTTCAATCCCAGGACCAGAATCCATGTCTCCTGATCCCCCTTCCTGCTATTCCATGCTTTCTCACCTTCCATAGAGAGCATTCCCCACCACCCCCGCCCCGCCACAGCCTATTCTGTGACAATCTTCTCTGAGAGACAACAGGACAGATTTAGACAAAAGACTGAACCCCAGCCTTGACTTCCTTCTGTGTACCTGGTGGGAGGGTTATGGTCCAATTTATTATCAATAACAATAAAAATAATAGCAGATACCATTTGTTGGGTGTTAATTAACTGCAGGGCGCATTGCCAAGAAGTATATTTGTGTGCTCTGTGTGTGTGTGTGTGTGTGTGTGTGTGTACTCACTGATTCAGCTAAAAATATTTATTGAGCACAAACTATGTGCCAAGCATTGTTCTGGGCACTAGGAGCACGAGGATGAACAAAACAGACAAAAATCCCCCAACACCCTGCCTATGGAGCTGGCATTTGTGTGGAATGTTTCAATATTGGATAGTTCAGGATCCTTCCAATTTTCAATTACAAGCAATTCTGAGACAAACATCTTTGGTTCTTCCTTTGTCCACACCTCTGATTATTTATCCAGGGAAAGGTTTACAGCTGCCCTGCCTAATCCAGTAGTCACCAGTCACACGTGGCTGTTGAGCCCTCAAAATATAGCTGGTCCAAATGGAGATGCTCTGTAAGCGTAAAATACCTACTGGGCTAAATGCTCCAATTAAAAGGCATAGAGTGGCTGGTTGGATAAAAAACAAGACCCATATATATGCTGCATACAAGAGACACACTTCAGACCTAAAGGCACTCCAAACTGAAACTGAAGGGATGGAAAAAGATACTCCACACAAATGGCAATAAAAAGAAAGCTGGGGTGGCAATACTCATATCAGACAAAATAGACTTTAAAACAAAAATTGTAAAAAGAGGCAAAGAAGGGCACTACATAATGCTCAAGGGAACAATCCAACAAGAGGATATAACACTTGTAAATATCCATGCACCCAATGTAGGTGCACCTAAATTTATAAAGCAATTATAAACAGACATAAAAGGAGAAATAGAAACATAATAATAGTAGGGGGGCTTTTAACACTCCATTTACACCAATGGATAGATCACCCAAACAGAAGATCAATAAGGAAACATTGGCCTTAAATGATACACTAGGTCATACGGATTTAGTAGATACATACCAAAAGTTCCATCCAAAAACCGAAGAACATACGGTCTTTTCAAATGCACATGGAACATTCTCCAGGATTGTTCATATGTTAGGCCACAAAACCAGGCTCCATAAATTTAAGAAGATTGAAATAATACCAAACATCTTTTCTGACCACAATGGTAGGAAACTAGAAATCAACTACAGGAAGGAAATAAGAAAGCCACAAATAAGTGGAGACTAAACAAAATGCTACTGAGCAACGATTGGGTCTGTGAAGAAATCAAAGGCGAAATCAAAAATCACCTGGAGATAAATGAAAATGAAAATACGACATGCCAGAATTTATGAGATACAGCAAAGGGAAGTTTATAACAATACAGGCCTATCTCAAATAAACAATCTAACACTGCACCTAAAGGAACTGGAAAAAGAAGACCAAACACATCCCAAAATCAGTAGGAGGGAAATAATAAAAATCAGAACAGAAATAAATGAAGCAGAGACTGAAGAAACAATTGAAAAAATTAATGAAAGAATTGGTTCTTTGAAAAGATACTCAAAATTGACAAACTTTTAGCCAGACTCACCAAGAAAAAAAGAGAGAAGGTTCATATGAGTAAAATCAGAAATGAAAGAGGAGAAATTACAACAGACATCTCCGGGACCCAGTGCCAGCTCTCCGATGTGATCGTGTGCTTTACCCTTGTATAAATACAAAAGGTATAAATACAAAAGGTATAAGAGACTACTATGAAAAGCTATATGCCAACAAACTGGATAATCTAGAAGAAAGAAATTGATAAATTCTTATGATCATACAACCTTCCAAAACTGAATCAAGAAGAAATAGAGAATTTGAATAGACCAATCACCAGTAAGGAGGTAATTACCAGAAAGGGTAATCAAAAACCTCCCCAAGGCGGCCGGCCCCGTGGCTTAGCGGTTAAGTGCGCGCGCTCCGCTACTGGCGGCAAAGGTTCAGATCCTGGGCGCACACTGACGCACCGCTTGTCAGGCCATGCTGAGGCCACGTCCCACATACAGCAACTAGAAGGATGTGCAACTATGACATACAACTATCTACTGGGGCTTTGGGGGGAAAAAAAAGAAAATTACAGGCCAATATCACTGATGAACATCAATGCAAAAATCCTCAACAAAACACCAGCAAATTACATACAGCAATACATTAAAAACATCATACACCATGATCAAGTGGGATTTATTCCAGGGATGCAGGGATGGTTCAACATCTGCAAATCAATCCATGTGATACACCACATTAATAAAATGAAGAATAAAAATGACATGATCATCTCAGTAGATGCAGAGAAAGCATTTGAAAAGATACAGCATCCATTTATGATAAAAACTCTGAATAAAATGAGTATAGAAGGAAAGTACCTCAACATAATAAAGGCCACATATGACAAACCCACAATTAATACCATCCTCAATGGTGAAAAACTGAAAGCTGTCCCTCTAAGAACAGGAACCAGACAAGGATGCCCACTCTCACCACTCCTATTTAACATAGTACTGGAAGTCCTAGCCAGAGAAATCAGGCAAGAAAAAGAAATAAAAGAGATCCAAATTGGAGAGGAAGAAGTGAAACTGTCACTATTAGCAGATGACATGATTCTGTAGATAGAAAACCCTAAAGAAGCCACCAAAAAACTTTTAGAAGTCATAAGCAAATACAGTAAAGTTGCAGGATACAAAATCAACATACAAAAATCAGTTGCGTTTATATACACTAACGATGAAGCAGCAGAAAGAGAAATTAAGAATACAATCCCATTTACAATTGCAAAAAAAGAAGAAAATACCTAGGAATGAACTTCACCAAAGAAGTGAAAGATCTGTACACTGAAAACTATAAAACATTGCTGAAAGTAATTGAAGAAAACACAAAGAAAAGGAAAGATATTCCATGCTCTTGGATTGGAAGAATTAACATAGCTAAGATGTCCATACTTCCTAAAGCAATCTATAGATTCAATGAAATCCCTATCAGAGTTCCAACAATATTTTTCACAGAAATAGAGCAAAGAATCCGAAAATTTATATGAAACAAAAAAACCCCAAATAGCCAAAGGAATCCTGAGAAAAAAGAACAAAGCTGGAGGTATCACACGCCCTCATTTCAAAATATACTACAAAGCCATAGTAATCAAAACAGCATGGTACTGGCACAAAAACAGACACACAGGTCAATGGAACAGAATCGAGAGCCCAGAAATAAGCCCATACATCTATGGACAGCTAATTTTTCTTTTTAATTTTTAAAGTAACATTTATTGTGTGTTTTTCTCTGATTCAAATTAACACATGTTCATTTTTAAAATGTGGAAAGTACAGAAAAGCACAAAGGAAAAAATTTAAATTACCAATAATTCTCATATTCAGAGATAATATTGTTAATATTTTGGAGTCTTTCCTTCTAATCTTTTCTCTTTTTTTAATTTTTTGTTTATTGCAGTAACATTGGTTTATAACATTGTATAAATTTCAGGTGTACATCATTATACTTCTATTTCTGCATAGATTACATCGTGTTCACCACCCAAATACTAATTACAACCCATGGACAGCTAAGTTTTGACAAAGGAGCCAAGAACATACAATGGAGAAAGGAAAGTCTCTTCAACAAATGGTGTCAGGAAAACTGGACAGCCACATGCAAAATAATGAAAGTAGACTATTATCTTACACCATACACAAAAATTAACTCAAAATGGATTAAAGACTTGAATGTAAGACCTGAAGCCATGAAACTTCTAGAAGAAAACATAGGAAGTATGCTCTTCGACATCAGTCTTAGCAACATATTTTAAGTACCATGTCTGACCAGGCAAGAGAAACAATAGAAAAAATAAACAAATGGGACTACATCAAAGTAACAATCTTCTGTATAGCAAAGGAAACCATCAACAAAACTAAAAGAAAACCTAACAAATAGGAGAAGATATTTGCAAACCATATATCTGATAAAGGGTTAATCTCCAAAATATATAAAGAACTCATACATCTCATCAACAACAACAAAAAACTAACAACCCAATTGAAAAATGGGCAAAAGACCTGAATAGACATTTCTCTAAAGAAAGTATACAGATAGCCAACAGGCACATGAAAAGATGTTCAACATCATTAACTATCAGGGAAAAGCAAATGAAAACTACAGTGAGATTTCACCTCACTCCCGTCAGAATGGCCATAATCAATGACACAGGAGACAACAAGTGTTGGAGAGGATGTGGAGAGAAGGGAAATCTCATACACTGCTGGTGGGAGTGCAAACTGGTGCAGCCACTATGGAAAACAGTATGGAGATTTCTCAGAAAGTTAAGGATAGAACTACCACATGATCCACCTATTCCACTGCTGGGTATTTATCTAAAGAACATGAAAACACCAATGTGTAAAGATACATGCACCCCTGTGTTCATTGCAGCGTTATTCACAATAGCCAAGACTTGGAAGTAACCTAAGTGCCCATCAAGGGACGAATGGATAAAGAAGCTGTGGTATATATACACAATGGAATACTACTCACCCACAAGAAACGATGAAATCCAGCCATTTGTGACAACATGGATGGACATTGAGGGTATTATGCAAAGTGAAATAAGTCAGAGGGAGAAGGTCAAATACCGTATTATCTCACTCACTAAGTAGTAGATAATAACAACAACAAACAAACACATAGAGACAGAGATCGGATTGGTGGTTACCAGAGGGGAAGGGGGAAGGGAGGAGGGTGAAAGGGATGATTAGGCACATGTGTGTGGTGATGGGTTGTAATTAGTATTTGGGTGGTGAACATGATGTAATCTATGCAGAAATAGAAGTATAATGATGTACACCCAAAATTTATACAATGTTATAAACCAATGTTACTGCAATAAAAAAAAATTCCAAGTTTTAATTAAAAAGAAAATATGTACTGGGTTTCAAAGACTTTTTACAATAAAGAAAAAGATGATGTCACACTTGTGACAACTGATCATTGTTTATATTGATTGCATGTTAAAATGACAATTTTTTGAGATAATAAGTTAAGTCAAAATGAATTTCATCTATTTCATTTTCCTTTTTTAACATGGCTACTAGAAAATGTGAAATTACACCTGTGACTTGCATTATATTTCTATTGTTGGCTCTGCCCTAGAAGGTGAATCACTGGCTTAAAGGATAGGCTATACTGATGTAACTTGTCACACTGTCACACTGTCCTTGGTACCAAGAAACAGCATTTCATTTACAAGACTCCAAAATATCAAAACTCCATAAACACTCACAAAAGGACCCAGCATGCTCTCATCACCCAAGTCACTGGTCTCCTGAGTGGCTGGCAAACAGTCTAGGGCTTGTCAACATGGGTTGTTGACAAGTTCAAGTCTGAACTTGAACCCTAGTCCTTCTCGCTCTGAAGCTCACGTTCTTAATCACAGCAGAATGGCCTTAACGCATCTTCAGTGACAGAATTTTATGTTTCCCAGCTCTGGCGATCATGAAAAAGTACCTAGCAGAGCTCCAACTAGTGCAAGCATAATTAACGGAGGGCCCCAGCGGCTGCGCTCTCAAATCCATCTACACATTTATACCAAAGCCACCATGCTAATGACTGAGTGTGGCAGGGACAATAAGGCAGTCCTGTTCCTGGGAGACATGAGGCCCTTCCGACAGGTGATGTTGGCTGAAAGACTCCCCATTGGCCTTGCTGAACGTTCTCTAGGGTGTAAAGCCAACTTTCCTTCTATCTTTCCTTCACTCAGAGTCAGACTTGATGGGGTGTAACAGCTTTCCCAGCCTCTCTGTGCCCCCTCCCCAGTTCCTCTCACTCTCATAAAAATCTTGCACCTTAGTCCTACATTGGCTTCTGCTTCTTGGAGTTGCCCAGACCAACACAACACCTCTGCCACCACCTTCAGGTGGGTGTGTGCTGTTCAGCAATTCCTAGCTGAGAGAGCACTGAAGCACGGTCCTAGCAGCCCCCAGTTGCTGTCACTGCCTATGAGCCGGCCTCCTGGCGGAAGCTGCCGTTTCACTGTCTCTCCACCCCCCTCAAACCTCATTCCTACCTCTCCGCCGGTGCTTCTGTCTGAATCATGCCTTTTTATTTTCTCTATTTTCTGATGCTTTGCCACCTGGGGCCTTGCTGATCCTGGAGAGACTGCCCCTCCCAGGGCTAGCTGATTCCTAGAGATAGCAACCAGCTCAGCTGAGAGCTCGCCTTTCCTGTGCAAACCGACCAATCCAGAGCCTTGGCTCTAAACCACCTCCTTCATGGGCTTTCACACGACTGTTACACTCCAGCCACAGTCTACCTGCCCTACTCACCCCAAGGCCTACCCTCCAGAGCCCACTGAAATTACTCAAACTAGCCCATCCTAAGCCTGCTTACCCTGCCCTGCCTTGCCCACAGACACTACCATAAAGGCATCTGCCCATGTTTTCCCCCTGGTTCCCTCTGCCTCATGAACGACCCTGGTGCTTCCCCACGTGGCCCTGTGTGGCAGGCTGTGCCTCCTGCTTCTAGGGATCTGTGAGTATAAACTTCTTCCTTCATGACAATATTTGGTTATTGTCTTTAACATTAGCAAAATAAAGAAATCATTTTTTAAAAAGAAAAAAAGAGCACTCCCACAGTCCCTCCCTCCAACCTCTTAAAATTTGGGGCCTGTCTCTCCAGCCTTTCCTCTGACTCTGCCTGTCTCCCCATGTACGTAGAGTTTTTCTAAAAGTGGGATTCTACACCCTCTCTGGTTTTGTTACCTGCTCTGTGACATTTACACGGTCATCGCTCCACTTGTATTGTCTTCTGAGAGTGTTTCATGATTATCAACAATGTTGCAGTCATCAGTAGATTAATTGAATTAGTAATCACTTGCTTAATTGAAAAGCCACATAGATCATATGGTAGCACTATTTTTGAGTTTTCTTTTGAGGAATTCCCATGCTGTTTCCATAGTGGCTGCACCATTTGCATTCTCATCAACAGTAGACAAGGGTTCCAGTTCCTCCACATCCTCACCAACACTTGTGTCTTTTGTTTTTTTGAAAATAGCCATTCTAACATGTGTGAGCTGCTAGCTCACAGTTTTGACTTACATTTCTCTGATGATTAGTGATGTTGAGGATCTTTTCATATACCTGTGGGCCATTTGTCTATCTTCCTTGGACAAAAGTCTATTCAAGTCCTTAGCCCATTTTTTAATCAGGTTATCCATTTTTTTGCTATTAAATTGTAGGAGCTCCTTATTGTTTTGGAAATTAACCCCTTCTCAGATTTATGGTTTGCAAATATTCTCTCCCTCTCCATAGGTTACCTTTTAACTCTATTGATTGTTTCATTTGCTGTGCAGAAGCTTTTTAGCATGATGTAACTTGTCCATTTTCACTTTTGATGCCTGTGCTTTGCTTATAGACCCAAGTGACCCCTCGCAAGGACACCAAGAATACCCAATGGGTAACAGATATCTCTTCAACAAATGTGTTTGGAAAATTGGATATCCACGTGCAAAAGAATGAAATTGGACCCTTATCTTACACTATACACAAAAATCAACTCAAAATGGATTAAGGACTTAATATAAGACCTGAAACTATAAACCTCCTAGGAGAAACCGTAAGAGGAAAAGCTTCACGACGCTGGATTTGACAATGATTTCATGGATATGACACCAAAACACAGGCAACAAAAGGCATATATTTTTATATGGTGTGAGGTAGGGGTCTAGTTCTTCTGTGTGGATGCCCAATTACCCCAGCAGCATTTGTTGAAGGGATTGTCCTTTCCCCACTGCTCTTCAAGGTCACCTCTGACGTATACCCAGAGCTTATCTATGTGTGAGTCTGTTTCTGGCCTCTGTTCTGTTCCATTGGTCTATTTTTATATCCTTGAGTTAATATTGCCTTATCTTACTTACTATAGCCTTAGAATAATTCTTAATATCTTGTAGGAACTCTGTTGTCTTTTCATCAAAATCCATGGCTTCTTTTGGTCCTTGATATTTCTACATTAATTTTATACTCAGTTTGTGAAGTTCCACCCAAAATATGGGGAGGCATTAGATTGGAATTACAGAAATTAGTTTAGGAAGAATGGCCTCTATATAACATTGAGAATCCCAATCTATGAACTTGGAGTTTCTCTCTGCTAGTTTTAGTCTTCTTTAGTGACTGTAAGAAAGTTTTATAATTTTTCCCTGCATATAATTTTTCTTTCATGTCTTTTGTCACATTATTTGTTCCTAGGTTATTGTACTTAGTACATTTTCTTTAATTTCATTTTATAATGATTGGTTCCTGGAAGACCTAAATGTTTTCAGTGGGTATATCTGATTATAGCATTATGTGTGTTCTTTCTACTTTTCTAAATTTTCTGATTTTATTAATTTTTTGCAGTAAACTTGTATTACTTATATGACCACAAGAAACAATAAAGCAATTTTTCTTGCAAAAAAAGTTTTTGATAAGTATTTCTGTCAGCCAAGCTTTGATAGTTTATGCAAAGCTGGCAGACCCAGGTTATGGAAAGATCTGGGGTGCTGGTATTTGGAGCTGCTGGTTCAAGGACAATTTCATGAGATTTGGAAAGAGAAGCAAGTGTGTAAGGGATGATAGAAATTGCCATATGAAAACTGAAGCACCTGAGTCATAAATTTTGGAGTCCCCGGAGGTAACACCCCATTCCTGGCAACTTCCTGCTGAGGAAACGAAACTTGGCAGAGCTCATGCATAGCCAACAGAGATGAGGGTAGAGTTCACAGAAGAGATCAGAACACAGCCACAAGCCTAACAAAGAGAGGAAATGTGTGATGCAAAGTTTGGGGTTCAGGGATCATAGGGGAACCCCAGGGTGCTCAGCTTCGTGCTGAGGTCCCCCCAGCTCAGCGAGTGTGAGTTTTAGCGTACTGCCACCTTTGAAGCCCTGGGTGAGCTTTCCCAGATACCCCCTCCCCCTCCTCCTCGCACAAACCCCCTCCCTGCACTCCCCTCACTTTTGTCTGTGAGATGCCAGGACCCCTCCCTGGAGCTCCAGAGCCCTTCCCACCCTGCATAGCTATCCTCTTCTTCCTGCGTTTCGGGCTGTAATTTCCTCCTTCATCCAATCCCGTATGTCTTTCATGGGGTTCAGAAGTCTCCAGTTCACCAAAGGCACCTCTACTTAGGATCCAGCAGCAATGATGAATTTTTTCGTCTCTTTCCTGTTATTCCCAGAGGTCTAGCGGGGAGTGGAAGGCTTGTGCATATGCTCAGTCACCATCTTGATCCAATCTTGACCCTTCTGTTTTCTACCTTCTAAAAATTCTTCAAATGTCTGGTCCCTTGATGGCTCTCTTTCTCAATTTCCAATCTGTTGAGTTGCACGATACTTTTAATGTACCTTTGCCATCATTTCAGTAGGATCTTGAGTGTATGTTCAGTCCACCATCTCAAATGGAAAATTTCTAAAGTGACCTGTGGATCAGGAAGGTGACTGTGGTTAATGCGTAAGCACGAAAACCATGGCTTTATGGCTGAAGGCACCTGGCTTGAATCCCCTCCACAACATCCAACCTCCAAAATAGTCTTCTTCTTATACTTGAATACCCGCAGTGATGTGGTACTCACTACTCAAAATATAAACTGGGTGTACACACTGGCAGTCCACCATCTCTCCCTCTAGTTCACCATGACCTCTGAAATTCATCCTCTGACCTCATCTATTTGCTTCCGGTTGAGGCAGACTTCAGGAAGCTCTTGTTAAGATGAATTGTTACCTGCGATATACTCAGAAGCAGAGTAAATATTGGATCCCTGAGCTGATGGAACAAAGGGCTAATGAGTTTTTGAGGAAGATGGGGAGGAGTGGATGGACTCTGACATGGGCCAGGCCTGGGAAAGAGCTCAGGTCTGCAGATTCTGGTCACTTGGAGGAGCAATAGGGAAGCAGCAGAACAGGGAGAGGCAACGGACTACCATGTAGATAGAAGTTTCCACTCTGCAGCTTACGATCTGCCCAGCTTTGTACCAGTCCCAAAAGGATTTAACTCTTGTAGCTCTATAATGTTTTAACATGGAATATGATGAGAGGTACCATTCTAAACTCCTTTTCCTTTCTCATTTCTCTTCTTTAAAAAAAAATTCTTAATTCTTACATACAGACTTTAGAATGATATTTTTGAAGTTTTAAACAATGCTATTTTTATATAGGGGCCCCGCCCCATGGTGTAGTGATTAAGTTCATGTGCTCTGCTTCGGTGGCCCAGGGTTTGCAGGTTCGGATCCCAGGCACAGACCTATGCGCCACTCATCAAGCCATGCTGTGGCAGCATCCCATATACAAAATGGAAGATGGGCACGGGATGTTAGGTCAGGGCTAATCTCCCTCAGCAAAAAGAGGAAGATTGGCAATGGATGTTAGCTCAGGGCCAAACTTCCTCACCAAAAAAAGAAAAAATATATATGTATATATATGTATATTTGTATATATATATATATATATGTGGTCAATGAATATTTGACAAAGAAGCTCACACACTCAACGGACAGTCTCTTCAATCTATGGTGTGGGGATAACTGGATAACCACCTGCTAAAGAATGAAATTGGACCCCTGTCTTATGCCACTCACAAGAGTTAACTGTAAAGGGATTAAATACTTAAACACAAGACCTGAAACTGAAAAACTCCCAGAAGAAAACATAGGAGAAAAGCTCCTTGACATTGGTCTTGACGATGATTTTTTGGATATGATACTAAAACCACACACAACAGAAGTAAAAATTAACAAGGGAACCACATCAAACTAAACAGCTTCTGCACAGTAAAAGAAACAATCCACAAAGGTAAAAGGCAACCTACAGAATGAGAGAAAAGATTTGCAAATCATGTATCTGATATGGAGCTAATATCCAAAATATATAAAGAACTCATACAACTCAATAGCAAAAAACCCCAGACAACCCTACAAGAAAGTGGGCAGAGGACTTGGACAGACATTTTTCCAATGAAGATATACAGATGGCCAATAGGCACATGAAAAGATGCTCAACATCACTTATCATCAGGGAAATGCAAACCACAGAGAGATATCACCTCCTACCACCCATCAGAATGGCTATTATCAAAAAGTCAAGAAATAGCAAGTGCTGGCAAGGATGTGGAGAAAAGGGAATAATCGTTGTCTACTCTTGGTGGGAACTGGTGCAGCCACTCTGGGGAACAGTATGAAGCTTCCTCAAGAAATTAAAAATAGAGTTACTATATGATCCAGCAATCCCACTTCTGGGTATTTATCCAAAGGAAATGAAAACAGGATCTCAGTGAGTTATCTGTACCCTTATGTTCATGGCAGCGTTATTCACAGTAGCCAAGATATGGAAACAACCTAAGTGTCAGTGGATGAATGGATAAAGAAGAAGTGGTACATACATACAATGGAATATTATTCAGTCATGAGAAAGAAGGGAATCCTGCCACTTGTGAGAACATGGATGGACCTCTAGGGCATTATGCTAAGTGAGATAAGTCAGATAGAGAGAGACAAATACTGTATGATTTCACTTATATGTGGAATCGAACAAAGCCGGATTCATAGAAACAGAGAGTAAAATGGTGGTTACCAGGGGCTGGGGGTTGGGGGGAAATGGGGAGGCATTCGTCAAAGGGTACAAACTCCCAGCTATAAGATGAATAAGTTCTGGGGATCTAAGGTACAGATTCTGATTATAGTTAACAATACAGTATTATACACTTGAAAGTTGCTAAGAGAGTAGATCTTAAATGTTCTCACCACAAAGGAAATGGTAACTGTGATGGGATGGAGGCCTTAGCTAATGCTACAGTAGTAATCAAATTGCAAGATATAAATGTATCGAATCAACATGATGGACACCTTAAACACACAGGGGTTTGTGTGTCAATTATATCTCAATAAAGCTAGGAGAAGAAAAGAATTCAATTTTTAAAAATTCAATGTAAAAAAAAAAGGAAAAGTAAATCCAAAATTAACCACTTGTGACTACCCTAGACCAAGCCACACACACACACAAAAAAGGAATTTTTTTGAGAATTGCACTAAATGTGTGAATTATATAGGAAGAATTGGCTCCTGGAAGAATAGAGGGCAATTTTATTTCTGGGATCTCAATTCTGTTCCATTGATCTGTGTGTCTGTTTTTCTGCCAGAATGGGGCTGTTTTGATTACTATAGCTTTGTAGTATATTTTTAATTCAGGGAGTGTGATACCTCCCAATTTGTTCTTTTTTTCTCAGGATTGCTTTGGCTATTTGTGGTCTTTTGCTGTTCCTTATAAATTTTAGGAATCTTTGTTCTATGTCCGTGAAGAATGTCAAAGGGGTTCTGATTGGGGTTGCATTTAATCTGTAGATCACTTTAGGTGGTGTTTACCAGAGGGGAAGGAGGTGGAGGGAGGGTGAAAGTGGTAAAGGGGCACATGTGTATGGTGATGGATAAATACTAGACTATTGGGGGTGAGCACTATGCAGTCTATACACACACTGATATATAATATTGTACACCTGAAATTACACAATGTTATAAACCAATATAACTTCAATAAAATAAATTTTTTTTTTACGAAAAAGAATAGAGTGCAACAGTGGGAGCTTGCACTGGGTTTGAATCCAGTCTGACAACTTTCCTGCTACATGACTTTTGACAAGATGCCTGGGTTCTCTGTACCTTAACTTCCTCATCTATCAAATGAGTCTGATAATAACAGCATCTAGGAGTGACATCAGCATCATGGTGGAGTGAGCTTCCCCCATAGAACTCTCCCCCTCTAAGAAACAGCAAAAAGGACATTCAAATTCCAAGAGAAGGTATTCACACAATGCAGGGGACGTCTGAGGTACCCAGGCAGCCGTACACCTGAGGACTGAGGTGCTGGAATCCCCAGAGGAAGTGGAAGGAGGTAAGAGGAGCTCCCTTCCTTCCCCAAGGACTGCGACCCACAGACTGAGACCACGTGGCTCTCAGAGGAGGGGGAGGGGTGGCTTGCCACGTGAAAGCTTGCACTCTCCAAGACCCCTCACAGCCCTTGGGGATCCCCCTATGGAGGGAGTGGAACTGTTGTGAGGGTAGTTTCAACAGCCAGCCCCTCAGGAGAGCAGAGAGCGACAGTGAGGTGAGAAAGCTCTGAGATCGGGGAGGCGAAAGTAAGCGCCCCTCCCCCACCTGGCCCACCCGACCGGGGCTTCAGCTCAGCCCCCTCCCCAGAGGCAACGGCCCCCAGGTGCCTGGGCCCCACCAGCAGGGGCAGCTTGACCATGCCCCACCCCCACAGGCAGCGGCCCCCAGGTGCCCGGCTGACCAGCAGCGGGGCAAGCCTGGGTCCCCTCACCAGAGGCAGCAGCAGCTCAGGCCCCACCACACCACAGCCCCAGCTGCACTGGCTGGACCAAGCCACGGCCCCAGCTTCCCTGGCTCCACCGTGCCATGACCCATCCTCCTTGGGCTTGAGCGCACCCCCTCCCCTGGCTCCGGCTGCTTCAGCTTGAGCTGTGCTCAAGCTCCAGCTGACTTGGCACCAGCAACCTCGGCCCACTGCACTCCAGCCCCTGCTTCTTTGGCCCAGTGGCACTTCACCTGCAGCTGCTTCAACCCACGCTCACCCGAGCCCCAGATGCTTTGGACCAGCTGCACTCCAGTCCCAGCTGTTCCCCTCCTCCAGCTCCAGCTGTTCCCACGCTTCCCTCCCAGCCGCCTCCACTCAGCCACGCCTCAGATCAGCCAGGGGCTGGTGAGAGTGCCCGCAGATTGAGGCGGGCCAGAATACACAGCCCTTGACCCCCACCCAGCAGCAGCAAGAGGAAACTGCAACCATGTATTTTCACTATGAGGAAAAGTAAGCCAACACTGACAGGCACCATGCAAAAATATATTAAATCTCCAGACCAAAAGGAAAATGACAAGCACCCAGAAGTCAACCCGGAAAGCACAGAAATGTATAACCTCAATGACAGAGAATTCAAAATAGCCATCATAAAAAAGCTGAATGAAATACAAGAAAACACAGACAGAAAATTTAATGAAATCAGGAATTTCTTCACAAAAGACAGAAAATATTTTTTAAAAAACCTATCAGAAATCTTAGAGATGAAAAACACAATGGTGGAGATAAAGACAAATTTGGAAGCCTTAAGCATCGGAGCTGACAATATAGTGGAAGGAATTAGCAATATTGAGGACAGCAATGCAGAAATGCTCCAGATGGAGGAGGAAAGAGAACTAAGACTAAAAAGAAATGAAGAAACTCTCTGAGAAATATGTGACTCTATTAGGAAATCCAACATAAGGACTATAGATATTCCAGAGGGAGAACAGAGGGAAAAAGGAGCTGAGAACTTCCCAAACCTGGGGAAGGAGCTGGAAATACCAGTGAATTAAATAAATAGATCTCCTAAACATATCAACAGGAAAAGACCCTCTCCAAGGCATATAGTAGTAAAGCTGGCAAAAGTCAACTACAAAGAAAAAATATTAAGGGCAGCTAGACAAAAAGAAAATAACATACAAAGGATTTCCTATCAGGCTCTCAGCTGATTTCTCGACTGAAACTTTACAGGCTAGGAGAGAGTGGAACGATATATTCAAAATTCTGAAGAACAAAAACTTTCAGCCAAGAATACTCTATCCAGTGAAAATATCCTTCAGATATGGTGGAGAAATAATAACTATCCCAGATAAACAAAAACTAAGGGAGTTCATTGCCACAAGACCCCCACTACAAGATGTGCTCAAGAAGGTCCTCATGCCCGAGGAAAAAAAGAGAAAGGAGATTCAAAGTTTTGAACAAGGAGGAAAATAGGTCAACAAAACCAGAAAAATTGCAGTCCTCTATCAAAATAGATTAACAAACGCTTACCCATAACACCAAAGATCAAGGGAAGGTAAGCACCAAGCATAAATAGAACCGCATCACGTTAAACACGAACTCACAACACAAGAAGGAATAAGATATGACAACAACAACTTAGAAGGGGAAGTGGAAAGGGATCCAATCGACTTAGTCTAAGGGAATAAGAGGCCATCAAAAAATGGACTATCACATCCACGAAATTTTTTATACAAACTTCATGGTAACCTGTAACCAAATAATCAGAACAGAATCACACACGACAAAGAAAGAGAAAACTAAGAGAACCCCCATACAGAACTACAAAACTGAATTGGTAGTCCAAAACACATGGGATGAGAAACAAAAGAAATGCAAAAGAACTGGAAAAAGAGCGATAAAATAACAACAACAAGCCCCCACATATCAATAATTACCCTAAAGGTAAATGGGCTGAACTCTCCAATCAAAAGACACAGAGTGGCAGGATGGATTAAAAAACAAAACCCAACAATATGCTGCCTCCAGGAAACACATCTCAGCTCTAAACACAAACACAGGCTCAGAGTGAAAGGATGGAAGACAATACTCCAAGCTGATGGCAAACAAAAGAAAGCAGGTGTTGCCATACTTATATCAGACAAAGTAGACTACAAGATAAAACAGGTAATGAGAGACAAACAGGGGCAATATATAATGATGAAAGGGACACTCCACCAAGAAGACATATCACTTTTAAATATATATGCACCCAAAACAGGAGCACCAAGGTACATAAAGGAACTATTAACAAACCTAAAAGCAGATATTAAAACAACACAATAATAGTAGGGGATCTTAACACCCCACTCTCATCAATGAATAGATCATCCAGACAAAAAGTCAATAAGCAAATAGTGGACTTAAATGAAAAACTAGATGAGATGGACTTAATAGATATATAGAGAGCATTCTATCCAAACACAGAAGATTACACATTCTTCTCAAGTACACATGGAACATGCTCAAGGATAGACCATCTGTTGGGAAATGAGGCAAGCCTCTACAAATTTAAGAAGATTGAAATCATAACAAGCATCTTCTCCAACCATAATGCTATGAAACTACAAATCAACTACAACCAAAAAATTGGGAAAGTGACAAAGATGTGGACACTAAACAATATGCTACTAAACAACCAATTGATCGTTGAAGAAAATAAAGGAGAAATCAAACAATATCTAGAGACAAATAAAAATGAAAATACACCATACCAACTCATATGGGATGCAGCAAAAGCGATCCTGAGAGGGAAACTCATAGCAATACAGGCCCACCTTAACACACAAGAAAAATCCCAAAGAAGCAATCTTAAACTACACCTAACAAAATTGGAAAAAGAAGAAAAAACAAAGTCCAAAGTCAGCAGAAGGACAGAAATAATAAAAATTAGAGCAGAAATAAATGAAATTGAAACCAAAAAAACAGTAGAAAGGATCAATGAAACAAAGAGCTGATTCATTGAGAAGATAAACAAAATTGACAAACCCTTAGCCAGACTCACTAAGAAAAAAAGAGAGAAGGCTCAAATAAATAAAATTAGAAACGAAAAAGGAGAAATTACAACAGATTATTCACAAGAAATACAAAGGATTGTAAGAGAATACTATGAAAAACTATATGCAAACAAATTGGCTAATCTAGAAGAAATGGATAAATTCTTAGACTCCTACACCTTCCCCAAACTGAATCAAGAATAAATAGAGAATCTGAATAGACCAATCACAAGTAAAGAGATTGAAAGAGTAATCAAAAACCTCCCAAAAAATAAAAGTCCAGGACCAGATGGCTTCTCTGGAGAACTTTACCAAACGCTCAAAGAAGATTTGATACCTATCCTTCTCAAACTATTCCAAAAAATAGAGGAAGATGGAACACGTCCTAACACATTCTACGTGGCCAACATTACCCTGATACCAAAGACAGACAAGGACAATACAAAGAAGAAAAGTTACAGGCCAATATCACTGATGAACACAGATGCAAAAATCCTCAACAAAGTATTGGCAAACCGAATACAGCAATACGTTAAAAAGATCATACACCATAATCAAGTGGGATTTATACCAGGGACACAGGGATGGTTCAATATCTGCAAATCAATCAATGTGATATACATTATTATATACATATACATACATTAACAAAACGAGGAATAAAAACCATATGATCATCTCAATAGATACAGAGAAAGCTTTGGACAAGATCCAACATCGTTTATGATAAAAACTCTCAACAAAATGGGTAAAGAAGGAAAGTAACTCAACATAATAAAGGCCATATATGACAAACCCACAGCCAAGATCATACTCAATGGGGAAAAACTGAAAGCCATTCCTCTGAGAACAGGAACAAGACAAGTGTGCCCACTCTCACCACACTTATTCAACATAGTACTGGAGGTTTTGGCTGGAGCAATTAGGCAAGGAAAACGAATGAAAGGAATCCAAATAGGCAATGAAGAAGTGAAACTCTTGCTCTTTGCAGGTGACATGATTTTATATATAGAAAACCCTAAAGAATCCATTGGAAAACTATTAGAAATAATCAACAACTATAGCAAAGTTGCAGGGTACAAAATCAACTTACAAAACTCAGTTGCATTTCTATGCTCTAATAATGAACTAACAGAAAGAGAACTCAAGAAGACAATCCCATTTACAATCACAACAAAAAGAATAAAATATCTAGGAATGAATTTAACCAAGGAGGTGAAAGACCTATACAATGAAAACTATAAGACATTATTGAAAGAAATCGATGATGATGTATAGAAACGAAAGATATCCCATGTGCATGGACTGGAAGAATAAACATAGTTAAAATGTCCATACTACCTAAAGCAATCTACAGATTCAATGCAATCCCAATCAGAATCCCAACGACATCCTTCATGGAAATAGAACAAAGAATACTAAAACTCACATGGGGCAACAAAAGACCACAGAAAGCTAAAGCAATCCTGAGAAAAAAGATCAAAGCTGGAGGCATCACAATCCCTCACTTCAAAATAAACTACAAAGCTATAATAATTAAAACAGCATGGTACTGGTATAAAAACAGACACACAGATCAATGGAACAGAATTGAAAGCCCAGAAATAAAACCATACATCTAAGGACAGCTAATCTTCAACAAAGAAGCTAAGTACATACAATGGAGAAAGGAAAGTCTCTTCAATGAATGGCGCTGGGAAAACTGGACAGCCACATGCAAAAGGATGAAAGTAGACTATTTTCTTTCGACATACACAAAAATTAACTCAAAATGGATGAAAGACTTGATGGTAAGTCCTGAAACTATAAAACTCCTGGAAGAAAACATAGGCAGTACACCCTTTGACATTGGTCAGACAGGGACCTTTTTGAATTCCATGTCTACTCAGACAAGGGAAACAAAAGAAAAAATAAACAAGTGGGACTTCTTCAGACTAAAGAGCTTCTGTAAGGCAAATGAAACCAGGATCAAAGTGAAAAGACAACCCATCAGCTGGGAGAAAATATTTGCAAATCGTATATCCAACAAGGGGTTAATCTCCATAATATATAAAGAACTCACACAACTGAACAACAAAAAAACAAACCCGATCGAAAAATGGGCAGAGGATATGAACAGATGTTTTTCCAAGGAAGATACATGGCTGGCGAATAGGCATATGAAAAGAGGTTCAACATCACTAATCATCAGGGAAATACAAATCAAAACTACACTAAGATATCACCTTCTACCCACTAGAATGGCTATAATCACCCAGACAAAAAATAACAAATGTTGGAGAGGTTGTGGAGAAACAGGAACCCTAATTCACTGCTGGTGGGAATGCAAACTGGTGCAGCCACTATGGAAAACAGCATGTAGATTCCCCAAAAAATTAAAAATAGAAATACCTTATGATCCAGCTATCCCACTATTGGGTATTTATCCAAAGAACCTGAAATCAACAATCCAAAGAGGCTTATGCACCCCTATGTTCATTGCAGCTTTATTCACTATAGCCAAGAAGTGGAAGCAACCTAAGTGTCCCTCAACTGACGATTGGATCAAGAAAATGTGGTATATATATATACAATGGAATACTACTCAGCCATAAAAAAAGACAAAATCATCCCATTTGCAACAACATGGATGGACCTGGAGGGTATTATGTTAAGCGAAATAAACCAGACAGAGAAAGACTAACACTGCATGAGTTCACTCATATGTAGATAAACTAACACACAGACAGAGAGAAGAGTTTGGTGGTTACCAGGGGGAAGGGGGTTTGAGGGTGGGCACAAGGGGTGAAGGGATGTATTTATATGGTGACTGACAAACACTAATGTACAACTAAGATTTCACAGTGTTATACACTATTATGACATCAATTTAAAAAATGAGGAAAGTAAAAAAAAAAAGAAAAAATCTCAAGAGAAATTTTAAAATATTTTGCACAAAACAAAAATGTAAAAACAACCAATTAAAATGTGTGAGACACAGTCAAAGCAGTGGTTGAGGGATATTTTTAGTATTGAATGCATTTATTAGAAAAGAAGAACGATCTGAACACAGAGAGAGATGAACAGATGGAGCAAAGGAATTTTTAGGGCGGTGAAACTATTTTGCATAATTTCATAATGGTGGATACAGGACATTAGGTATTTGACAAACCCATGGAATGCACAACACAGAGATCCCTAATGTGAACTATGAACCTCAGTTAATAATAACACGTCTGCATTCATGCGTCGCATAACGACGGGGATAGGATCTGAGAAATTCGTCGTTAGTTGATTTCATCGTAGTGCGAACATCATAGAGCGTACTTACACACACGTAGATGGTACAGCCTATGACACATCTAGGCCGTATGGTACTAATCTTAGGGGACCACCGTATATGCGGTCCCTTGTTGACCAAAACATGGGTACGCAGCGCATGACTGTATATCAATTCATCCATTGTGAAAAACGTACCATACCGAGGTTAATAATGGGGGAAATTATGGGTGGAAGGAGAGGGGGCATATGGGACTCTGTACTTTCTGCTCAATTTTTCTGTAAACCTAAAACTGCTGTAAGAAATAAATTCTATTAATAAAAAGGAAAAAATATAGTATGATGCCATTTTTAAAAAACAGAAAAGAGAACTGTAAGTGTGTGTATGTGTGTGTGTTTTCCTAGAAAAATATCTGAAAAGACCTATACCAAAACGTTTTCAGTGGTCACCTTTGGGTTTTAGGATCATAGATGGTCTTTATGCTTCCTGATTTTTCTGACGTATTTTCTTTTTGTAATATGCACAAGCTGCTGTAAAGATCATAAGAGACTAGAAAACAATTTTGTCAGCAACAAAAAAAGACGAAGAAGGAAACTAAAAAATCGGTTTGTAATTATGATTTCTCTTGCGTGCAGTCCTAAAAGGTTATAAAGCAACATTTTCCAAGTAAAGTCTGAAGGCTGGATGTTCTAGGCTGCTGGTTAAAGGAGAGTAAATAACTGGGAGTGGAGGAAGGAGCTGCAAGGGCAGACGCAGCTCAGGGATCAAAGGAGTGTTTGGTTTGCTAAGAGGCAAAGACGAGGGACACACCTCCCTCCTTCCAAGAAAACGAAACCAAACAGGAGCCCAGACTCTGGGCATAGCACCTTCCTTGCAAGGAAACGAAACCAAACAGCAGCCCAGACTCAGGCAGCATCCAAGAGAGAGGCTGGCAGTTTCCGGGAGCCAGCTCTGCAGCCACTGGCTCTCCTGTCCCTGCCCGAGCATCACGATGGATCTCAGAAAGACCCCAGCCGGTAATCTGGACAAGTTCATCGAAGACTACCTCCTGCCAGACACGCAATTCCGCAGGCAGGTCCGAGAAGCCATCGACATTATCTGCAGTTTCCTGAAGGAGAGGTGTTTCCGAGATGCCCCCCACGCAGTACGGGTGTCGAAAGTGGTGAAGGTGAGCCCAGGCCTGCCTGACTGGGGAAGGGTGGCTGAATGGGCAAGAGTTTCCCCAGAGAAAGAGACAGAGCAAAAGGGCCAGGTCTGGGGCTGGTGGTTTTTGATTTATCCACACCAAGGGTAGAACCATAGCTTGTTAAAATAGCTTCCAGGGTGAGGTCCTACATCTGTAATTTTTTTAACGAATGTCCGATCAAGTTTATGAACCACCATCCCAGGCCACATCCATTTCAGAGATGGGGAAACTGAGGCTCAGCTCTGATCAACCATCTGCTAAGTAATAGCCAGGCTGGGGACTCGCAGTTTCTGCAGTATCACCAGCTGGTTAAGAGTATAAGTTCTGAAGGCAAATAGCACCTATGGCTGTGAAACCTTGAACAAGTCACTTAACCACTCTGTGCCTCAGTCTCCTCGTCCATAATCCCCAAAACCTTATAGACTGTGCAGATTCAGTAAAATAAGGCAGGGAAACCACCCAGCATGGGCTGGTCTGCAGTGTATAATAATATAAGGTAGTAACCAACAAGGAGTAAAAAACAGACTCTAGAACAAGGCAGCCAGGGTTTAAATTGATCTCTGCTGCCTCCTAGCTGTGTCATTGGGCTGATACACGATCCCTCTCAGCATGTTTCCCCAGCTGTAAAGTGGGAACTAATGACAATAGAAGGTAAATCATAGAGTCCTGGTGGGCATTGGAGGAGTTAAGACTGGAAATGCCCTCAGGACACGGCTGGCGCTCAAGAATGCTAGTGATTGTTCTCAGGCGATTGTCACTTTGTTTAGGGAGGCTCTTCTCAATGAGGGTGAGTTCTCATTCTCATCGGTTTTAGGGCGGCTCCTCAGGCAAAGGCACGACCCTCAGAGGTCGATCTGATGCAGATCTGGTGGTCTTCCTCGACAACTTCACAAGTTTCCGGGAGCAGTTTGAGCACCGAGCAGAGATCATCCGGGAAATTAGGAGGCAGCTGGAAGCCTGTCAAAGAGAGGAAACATTTGACGTGGAGTTTGAGGTCCAGAAGCAGCGGAGGAAGAGGCCCCGCGCACTCAGCTTCGTCCTCAGGTCCCGCCGGCCCAACGAGGGGGTGAAATTTGATGTACTGCCTGCCTTTGATATCCTAGGTGAGCCCTCCAGATCCAGGGGTTCCAGCTGGTGTCCTATTTCAGGCTCCTTTCTCTCTTTTCATATTTCTGAACAGAAATCTCCCACAGTTTGAGAGTCTTACCAAAACAGAGCATCCTTTCAAAGCAGGGAGGAGATCTTAGTCTCTCTCCTGGGGCAAGAATGACTAAGGTCATAATCAGCCACGGGAGCAACAGTAAACAGCAAATTGGCACAATCTGGGGCAAGACGTTTCTTATAAACACCGGCCGACTTGCTAGTTCTGCTTGTGGCAAAGTGTGTGAATTTTCTCTCTCTAAAATGAGGCAGCATAGATCCGGCATCAAGTCAATATGTTGATTTCATCTTTTAGCCAAAACATGAGGAAACCTCATCAAACTCGTGCTGAGGCTTGGGATCTCTAGATAATCTGCAGGAACACTTGGATGGGAGGCATAACCTCCCGGAGGCTCAATTTCCAAGTTAGGAAAACTGATAAACCACACTACCTAGGTCACACTATTATTTTAAGTATTAAGTGATCATCTACGTTAAGCTCTTACACGGGGCGCGGCACATAGCAGGGGTTCAAAAACGTGAGTTCCCCAGCTGTGCACCAGGCACCTCGGGAGACTGCAGTGAACTCACGGGGTGCACGGGATGGTTTTGATTTTCAGGTTTTTGGGGAAAACAGCGACATCTGTGGGACACCACGCACGCTACTGCTATTCAGTTGCATGGACTGATCTACTTAAATGGAACTGTTAGGAATTCCTTTTGGCTTAGGGGACCCGTGAGAAAAATACTGAAACTCTAAAGGCACTGGGAGATGAGACAGGTCGGGGATCTCTCCTTGCTGCCATGTCCTGTATTGGGTGCTGGGTTGAGAACGGGCTGTGGAGGAACCTGCGAGGAGGCTCTGCCATAGTCCGGGTGAGAGATGACGGCAGCTTGGACCAGGCGATGGCAGAGGAGGTGGAAGAAGGGAGGACTGCGGATGGACCTCAGGCCTCCCGGCTCTGAGCCTGCGGCCCTTTGCGCTGCGCCCACGGCCAGTGAGCTTGTCTCCCCAGAGAGACTGAAGGATCCTCAGAGAACTGCTGTCATCTTCAAGTTTTGGATTCGTCCCTAACAGGTCAGGTGACCACAGACTGCATGCCTGACCCTGAAATCTACGTCCAGCTCATCAAAGAGTGCAAGCACCTGGGGAAAGCGGGTGAGTTCTCCCCCTGCTTCACAGAGCTGCAGCGAGCCTTCCTGAGGCGGTGTCCACCCAAGCTTAAGAGCCTCATCCGCCTGGTCAAGCACTGGTACCAAAAGGTGTGGCCCTCCTGTCACGTGGGGGGGAGAGGAGGAGGAGGAGGTGGGAGAGGGAGGGCAAAGGGCAAATTCATCCTTCCAGTTACTCTGGCCCAAACCAGGGGTCTTCCCTGACTTTTTCACACACACACCTCCATCCAACCAGTCAGCAAATGATGTTGGTCCTGTATTTGCAATATATCCGTAATTCATCAATCGTCACCACCTGTCACTCTCACCCTGCTCTGAGTCATCTGGCGAGGCTCACAGGCTCTGCCCCCCACCTCTCTGAACCCCCACCTCTGCCCCCTCGCCTCTCCCCCAGGCCATGCTGGTCTCCTCCTTATTCCTCCAAGAGGGAAGCCCTCCTCCAGCCCTGGCCCTTTGCATTTGCCTATGAGCCCAAGCCCTTAACCAGAGGTCAGTGAACATTTTCTGTAAAGGGCGAGGGAGTAAATACTTTAGACCTTGTGGGCCACATGGTCTCTGACACAACTACTCAACTCTGTCTTTGTAGCATGAAAAGCACCATCGACCACACGTAAATGAATGGTGTGACTTTGCTCCCAGAAAACATTACTTACAAAAACGGGTGGCAGGCTGGATTTTGCCCGTGGGAAATGTGCTGTACACGAAGGCCGGACAAGCCCATTTGTCTGACTGTTTTTCCTCTTCTCAGTGTAAGGAGAATTGTGGGAAGCCACTGCCACCACAGTATGCCCTGGAGCTCCTGACAGTCTACGCTTGGGAGCAAGGAAGTAGGCAAACAGAATTCAACACGGCTCAGGGATTTCAGACCGTCTTGGAGTTAGTCCTGAAGCACCAGCAGCTGTGTATCTACTGGACAAAGTACTACAACTTTGATGACCCTGTTATTAAAAAATACCTGCGCAGAAAGCTCAGGAAACGCAGGTACTCTCTCCCCTTCGTGGATTAGCTCTCCACATCAGTGAACCCCCAGATACAGACGTGGCGCCTGAAATGGAGGAAGTGGGAGGGCTCCACATTTATGGATGATCTTCTGTTGCCAATCATTGTGCTGGGCACGTTACTACTGCCATCTGATTTAAACCACAGCCTCCAGCCCTGTGAGTCAGGCACTATGCTCACCCCTTGACAGATGCGTAAACCGAGGTTCTGACAGGTAAGGCGCTTGTCCAAACCTTAACAGAAAATGCAAGACACCGCTGAAATGGCTGTGCTGGGCATTCACATGCTTTGTCTCAGTCCTCATACCACATCCTTTGAGGTGGGTGTGTTCAAGCCTCCCCATTTCACAGATGAGGAAACTGAGGCTTAGAGAGGTCAAGTGACCCGCCCAAAGGAACACCACTAATAAAGGGCCGAGGTAAGATTCAAACCCCGGTCTCCAGGCCCAAGTGCAAGGCTCCTTCTCCTCGTGCTCGCTGCCCACCATGGTGCAGGGCACTCAGGACACACCCTGGGCAACAGCGCCCTGCTGGGCCCGTCCTCCTGCCCCAAGTCCCAGCCTGCCCCAGGCTGGTGTTTGCTCTGCAGGAACATCTACACTCCTCAGATGCAGCTCAGCTCCTCACCTGTCCCTCTAACTGTCACTCTTCAGGCCTGTGATTCTGGACCCGGCTGACCCTACAGGAAACGTTGGTGGTGGAAACCCATCTGGCTGGCAGCGGCTGGCACAAGAGGCTAGAGCCTGGCTGGATTCCGCGTGCTTTAAGAAAGGGGATGGGTCTCCAGTAGGCTCCTGGAATGTGCCGGTGAGACCTTCTGCTTCCTCCCTGTCCCCCTTCCCACCCGCTCCACGCAGCATTAGCTGGAGACCATTCCTTCCAAAGAAATTGCTTCTTGCCGGAGGCCACTCACGTTCATAGTTTCAGGCTGTGCTTCCTACTTTACAGGCATTTTCACCCCATTCAGAGGGTTCCTGGAATTTTCACCTCCCTTGTCCAGAGTTCGTTCTTTAATTAATGTCACCTTGCCTGGGGGTAACTCTTAAGAGCTGCACTTGGCTCACCCCACTGATAACAATACTAAACAATAACAACCACCGCAGATTGAATATCTGCTTTGGGCGCAGGTTCTGGCCTCAGCCCCTTAACATACGTTGTTTCATGGAATCCGCACAACACCCTGTGAGGTGTGTTTCCTACTCCCGTCTCCCAGATGAGTAAAGGAGGCTCAGAGAGGTGACGTCACCTGCTCAAGGACACTCAGCTAGGGAGTGGCAGAGCTGGGATTCAAACTTGGTGGACTCCAACACCAGTACTCATTCCACTATGCCCAACAGTCTGCCTCGTGTCCCCTATTTATGTGACAAATGGGAGACTCAGAGCAGCTGAGTGACATGGGCGTGTCACACAGCTAATTCGGGGCAGCAGGACTCAAACTTGGGTCTTTCCACTCCCCGGGTGGGGGTCTTTCTCATGCGGGGGAGGGGTGATGATGTCATAGGTGGGTCCCCGGGAGGGTTAGCGTGCAGGATGTTTGCGGGGTATCCACTGGCGTCAACACCCGTGGAATGGAGGGGAAGAAGCAGGAGCGGGCAGCACAGGGAAACGTCCAGCTGGGACGCAGCCCAATGACAGTCCCAGCCCACCCTCTGGGAGCTGACCTGCAGCAGACTGAGCTGGCCAGGCCTGTATAGCCCACATGGACCAGTCACTGAACCGGGGCGGCTCAGGAAGGGGCGTGGCCTTGAGCGCGGGGCTCTCTGCAGCCGAGGCAGCCCTAAAGGGGCTGACGGCTGGAGTCTGTCTGCTGACCACCTCCCAGCAGCTGGGGCTTGCTTGTCCTTCCTTGAGGGGGATCCAAGTGGCATGTCACAGTGTCCCCCTAAATGCTCTCCAGGACCCAGTGCCAGCTCTCCGATGTGATCGTGTGCTTTACCTTTTCAGCCTGAGGAAGACCGCAAGGACAACGGGTTGACCTGGGCTGAGAGGGCACATCACCTGTATGATGACAGCTGGCGCCACGAGTTCTATCAGAGCTCATTCCAGACAGCACCCACTCCCTAGGCAGAAGAGAGCTGGACGTGCACCATCCTCTGAACGCCAGTGCATCTTAGGGGAAAGAGTTACAGAGGCGTCTGGGCCAGTCCCCTCATTTGCAGGGGTGGGGCCTTCATCGGCAGTGATTCGTTTCAATCCCAGGACCAGAATCCATGTCTCCTGATCCCCCTTCCTGCTATTCCATGCTTTCTCACCTTCCATAGAGAGCATTCCCCACCACCCCTGCCCCGCCACAGCCTATTCTGTGACAATCTTCTCTGAGAGACAACAGGACAGATTTAGACAAAAGACTGAACCCCAGCCTTGACTTCCTTCTGTGTACCTGGTGGGAGGGTTATGGTCCAATTTATTATCAATAACAATAAAAATAATAGCAGATACCATTTGTTGGGTGTTAATTAACTGCAGGGCGCATTGCCAAGAAGTATATTTGTGTGCTCTGTGTGTGTGTGTGTGTGTGTGTGTATTCATTGATTCAGCTAAAAATATTTATTGAGCACAAACTATGTGCCAAGCATTGTTCTGGGCACTAGGAGCACGAGGATGAACAAAACAGACAAAAATCCCCCAAGACCCTGCCTATGGAGCTGGCATTTGTGTGGAATGTTTCAATATTGGATAGTTCAGGATCCTTCCAATTTTCAGTTACAAGCAATGCTGAGACGAGCATCTTTGGTTCATCCTTTGTCCACATCTCTGATTATTTATCCAGGGAAAGTTTTACAACTGCCCTGTCTAATCCAGTAGTCACCAGTTACATGTGGCTGTTGAGCCCTCAAAAAGTAGCTGGTCCAAATGGAGGTGCCCTGTAAGCATAAAATACCTACTGGGTTTCAAACACTTTTTACAATAAGAAAAAAGGATGTCGCACTCTTGACACCTGACCATTTTTTATACTGATTGCATGTTAAAATGACAATTTTTTGAGATACTGAGTTAAGTCACAGTGAATTTCATCTATTTCTTTTTACTTTTTTAACATGTCTACTAGAAAATGTGAAATTACACCTGTGGCTTGCGTTATATTTCTATTGTCGGCTCTGCCCTAGAAGGTGAATCACTGGCTTAAAGAATAGGCTATACTGATGCACCTTGTCACACTGTCACACTGTCCTTGGTACCAAGAAACAGCATTTCATTTACAAGACTCCAAAATATCAAAACTCCCATAAACACTCACAAAAGGACCGAGCATGCTCTCATCACCCGAGTCATTGGTCTCCTGAGTGGCTGGCAAACAGTCTAGGGCTTGTCCACATGACTATTCCTCCTTTGCATCCCCCAGCATCCCTGTCAGATGCGTTTTATTAATACTCCCATCATAATAAATTGAGGTTAGGGCACTTGCTCAGGGTCACCTGGCTAGTGAGAAACAGAGTCTGAACTTGAACCCTAGTCCTTCTTGCTCTGAAGCTCACGTTCTTCATCACTGCAGTATGGCCTTGACGCATCTTCGGTGACAGAATTTTATGTTTCCCAGCTCTGGTGACCATGAGAAGGTACCTAGCAGAGCTCCAACTAGTGGGAACATCATTGACCGAGAGCCCCAGTGGCTGCGCTCTCAAATCCATCTACACGTTTATGCCAAAGCCACCATGCCAATGACTGAGTGTGGCAGGGACAATAAGGCAGCCGCTTTCCTGGGAGACATGGGGCCCTTCCGACAGGTGATGTTGACTAAAGGACTCCCCATTGGCCTTACTGAACCTTCTCTAGGGTGCAAAACCAACTTTCCTTCTATCTTTCCTTCACTCAGAGTCAGACTTGATGGGGCATAACAGCTTTCCCAGCCTCTCTGTGCCCCCTCCCCAGTTCCTCTCACTCTCATAAAAATCTTGCACCTTAGTCCTACATTGGCTTCTGCTTCTTGGAGTTGCCCAGACCAACACAACACCTCTGCCACCACCTTCAGGTGGGTGTGTGCTGTTCAGCAATTCCTAGCTGAGAGAGCACTGAAGCACGGTCCTAGCAGCCCCCAGTTGCTGTCACTGTCTATGAGCCGGGCCCCTGGCAGAAGCTGCCGTTTCACTGTCTCTCCACCCCCCTCAAACCTCATTCCTACCTCTCCGCCGGTGCTTCTGTCTGAATCATGCCTTTTCATTTTCTCTATTTTCTGATGCTTTGCCACATGGGGCCTTGCTGATCCTGGAGAGACTGCCCCTCCCAGGGCTAGCTGATTCCTAGAGATAGCAACCAGCTCAGCTGAGAGCTCGCCTTTCCTGTGCAAACCGACCAATCCAGAGCCTTGGCTCTAAACCACCTCCTTCATGGGCTTTCACACGACTGTTACACTCCAGCCACAGTCTACCTGCCCTACTCACCCCAAGGCCTACCCTCCAGAGCCCACTGAAATTACTCAAACTAGCCCATCCTAAACCTGCTTACCCTGCCCTGCCTTGCCCACAGACACTACCATAAAGGCATCTGCCCATGTTTTCCCCCTGGTTCCCTCTGCCTCATGAACGACCCTGGTGCTTCCCCACGTGGCCCTGTGTGGCAGGCTGTGCCTCCTGCTTCTAGGGATCTGTGAGTATAAACTTCTTCCTTCATGACAATATTTGGTTATTGTCTTTAACATTAGCAAAATAAAGAAATCATTTTTTAAAAAGAAAAAAAGAGCACTCCCACAGTCCCTCCCTCCAACCTCTTAAAATTTGGGGCCTGTCTCTCCAGCCTTTCCTCTGACTCTGCCTGTCTCCCTGCTGTGTATGTCGAGTTTTTCACCCTCTCTGGTTTTGTTACCTGCTCTGTGACATTTACATGGTCATTGCTCCACTTGTGTTGTCTTCTGATAGTGTTTCATGATTATCAACAATGTTGCAGTCATCAGTAGATTAATTGAATTAGTAATCACTTGCTTAATTGAAAAGCCACATAGATCATATGGTAGTACTATTTTTGAGTTTTCTTTTGAGGAATTCCCATGCTGTTTCCATAGTGGCTGCACCATTTGCATTCTCACCTACAGTAGACAAGGGTTCCAGTTCCTCCACATCCTCACCAACACTTGTGTCTTTTGTTTTTTTGATAATAGCCATTCTAACAGGTGTGAGGTGCTAGCTCACAGTTTTGTCTTGCATTTCTCTGACGAATAGTGATGTTGAGCATCTTTTCATATACCTGTTGGCCATTTGTATATCTTCCTTGGAGACAAGTCTGTTCAAGTCCTCAGCCCATTTTCTAATTGGGTTATTTGTTTTTTGATATTGAGTTGTAGGAGCTCCTTATTGTTTTGGAAAATAACCCCTTCTCAGATTTATGGTTTTCAAACATTCTCTCCCTCTCCATAGGTTGCCTTTTCACTTTATTGATTGTTTCATTTGCTGTGTAGAAGCTTTTTAGCATGATGTAACTTGTTTTCACTTTTGTTGCCTGTGCTTTGCTTATACAGCCAACTGATCTCCAGCAAGGACACCAAGAATACACAATGGGGAAAGGATATCTCTTCAGCACACATGTTGGGAAAATTGGATATCCACGTGCAAAAGAGTGAAAGTGGACCCTTATCTTACACCATACACAAAAATCAACTCAAAATGGATTAAGGACTTAAACATAAGACCTGAAGCTATAAACCTCCTAGAAGAAACCGTAAGAGGAAAAGCTTCACGACATTGGATTTGACAATGATTTCATGGATATGACACCAAAACACAGGCAACAAAAGGCATTTATTTCTATATGGTGTGAGGTAAGGGTCCAGTTCTAGTTCTTCTGTGTGGATGTCCAATTACCCCAGCAGCATTTGTTGAAGGGACCGTCCTTTCCTCACTGCTCTGTGAGGCCACCTCTGACATATACCCAGAGCTCATCTATGTGTGAGTCTGTTTCTGGACTCTGTTCTGTTCCATTGGTCTATTTTCATATCCTTGAGTTAATACTGCCTTGTCTTATTTACTATAGCCTTAGAATAATTCTTAATATCTTGTAGGAACTCTGTTCTCATTTTATCAACATCCATGGCTTCTCTTGGCCCTTTCTATTTCTATGTTAACTTTAAACTTAATCTGTGAAGTTCCACTCAAAATATAGTGAGGCATTGGATTACAGAAATTGGTTTAAGAAGAATGACATCTATGTAATATTGAGAATCCCAATCCATGAACTTGGAGTTTCTCTCCACTAGTTTTAGTCTTCTTTAATGCCTCTGTAACAAAGTTTTATAATTTTTCCCTGCATAAGTCTTTCATTTCTTCAGTCATACGATTCCTAGATATTTGCTTCCATGTTATTGTACTTAGTATGTTTTCTTTAGTCTCATTTTGTAATGATTGGTTCCTGGAAGACCTAAATATTTTCAGGGAGTATACGTGATTATACCATTATGAGTGTTCTTTCGATTTTTCTGAATTTTCTGATTTCATTAATTTTTTGCAGTAAACTTGTATTACTTACATGACCACAAGAAACAATAAAGCAATTTTTCTTGCAAAAAAAGTTTTTGATAAATATTTCTGTCAGCCAAGCTTTGATAGTTTATGCAAAGCCGGCAGACCCAGGTTATGGAAAGATCTGGGGTGCTGGTATTTGGAGCTGCTGGTTCAAGGACAATTTCATGAGATTTGGAAAGAGAAGCAAGTGTGTAAGGGATGATAGAAATTGCCATATGAAAACTGAAGCACCTGAGTCATAAATTTTGGAGTCCCCGGAGGTAACACCCCATTCCTGGCAACTTCCTGCTGAGGAAACGAAACTTGGCAGAGCTCATGCATAGCCAACAGAGATGAGGGTAGAGTTCACAGAAGAGATCAGAACACAGCCACAAGCCTAACAAAGAGAGGAAATGTGTGATGCAAAGTTTGGGGTTCAGGGATCATAGGGGAACCCCAGGGTGCTCAGCTTCGTGCCGAGGTCCCCCCAGCTGAGCGAGAGTGTGAGTTTTAGCATACTGCCACCTTTGAAGCCCTGGGTGAGCTTTCCCAGATACCCCCTCCCCATCCTCCTCACACAAATCTCCTCCCTGCACACCCCTCACTTTTGTCTGTGAGATGCCAGGACCCTTCCCTGGAGCTCCAGAGCCCTTCCCACCCTGCATAGCTATCCTCTTCTTCCTGTGTGTCGGGCTGTAATTTCCTCCTTCATCCAATCCCGTATCTCTTTCATGGGGTTCAGAAGTCTCCAGTTCACCAAAGGCACCTCTACTTAGGATCCAGCAGCAATGATGAATTTTTTCATCTCTTTCCTGTTATCCCTGGAGGTCTAACGGGGAGTGGAAGGCTTGTGCATATGCTCAGTCACCATCTTGATCCAATCTTGACCCTTCTGTTTTCTACCTTCTAAAAATTCTTCAAATGTCTGGTCCCTTGATGGCTCTCTTTCTCAATTTCCAATCTGTTGAGTTGCACGATACTTTTAATGTACCTTTGCCATCATTTCAGTAGGATCTTGAGTGTATGTTCAGTCCACCATCTCAAATGGAAAATTTCTAAAGTGACCTGTGGATCAGGAAGGTGACTGTGGTTAATGCGTAAGCACGAAAACCATGGCTTTATGGCTGAAGGCACCTGGCTTGAATCCCCTCCACAACATCCAACCTCCAAAATAGTCTTCTTATGCTTGAATACCCGCAGTGATGTGGCACTCACTACTCAAAATATAAACTGGGTGTACACACCGGCATCCACCATCTCTCCCTCTAGTTCACCATGACCTCTGAAATTCACCCTCTGACCTCATCTATTTGCTTCCGGTTGAGGCAGACTTCAGGAAGCTCTTGTTAAGATGAATTGTTACCTGCAATATACTCAGAAGCAGAGTAAATATTGGATCCCTGAGCTGATGGAACAAAGGGCTAATGAGTTTTTGAGGAAGATGGGGAGGAGTGGATGGACTCTGACATGGGCCAGGCCTGGGAAAGAGCTCAGGTCTGCAGATTCTGGTCACTTGGAGGAGCAACAGGGAAGAAGCAGAACAGGGAGAGGCAACGGACTACCATGTAGATTGAAGTTTCCACTCTGCAGCTTACGATCTGCCCAGCTTTGTACCAGTCCCAAAAGGATTTAACTCTTGTAGCTCTATAATGTTTTAATATGGAATATGGTGTGAGAGGTGCCATTCTAAACTCCTTTTCCTTTCTCATTTCTATCTTTTAAAAAAAATTCTTAATTCTTATATACAGGCTTAGGAATAATATGTTTGAAGTTTTAAAAAATGGAATTTTTATACCGGGGGCTGGCCTGGTAGCATAGTGGTTAGGTTCACGTGCTCCACTTCGGTGGCCCAGGGTTTACAAGTTTGGAACCCGGGTATGGACCTACATACCACTCATCAAGCCATGCTGTGGCGGCATCCCATATACAAAATAGCGGAATATGGGCACAGATGTTAGCTCAGGGCTGATCTCCCTCAGCAAAATGAGGAAGATTGGCAATGGATGTTAGCTCAGGGCCAATCTTCCTCACCAAAAAAAAAAAAATGTATATATATACAGTCAATTAATATTTGACAAGGAAGCTCACATACTCAACGGACAGTCTCTTCAATCAATGGTGTGGGGAGAACTGGACAACCACCTGCAAAATAATGAAATTGGACCCCTGTCTCATGCCACTCACAAAAATTAACTCTAAATGGATTAAATACTTAAACATAAGACCTGAAACTGAACAACTCCTAGAAGAAAACATAGGGCAAAAGCTCCTTGACATTGGTCTTGGCGATGATTTTTTGGATATGACACCAAAAGCACAAACAACAAAAGCAAAAATTAACAAAGGGAACCACATCAAACTAAAAATCTTCTGCACAGTAAAAGAAACAATCCACCAAGTAAAAAGGCAACCTACAGGATGAGAGAAAAGATTTGCAAATCATGTGTCTCATAAACGTCTCATATCCAAAATGTATAAAGAATTCATACAACTCAATAGCTAAAAACCCCAAACAACCCGATTAGAAAGTGGACAGAGGACTTGGACAGACATTTTTCCAATGAAGATATACAGATGGCCAATAGGCACATGAAAAGATGCTCAACATCACTAATCATCAGGGAAATGCAAACCACAACGAGATATCACCTCCCACCACCCATCAGAACGGGTATTATCGAAAAGTCAAGAAATAGCAAGTGCTGGCAAGGATGTGGAGAAAAGGGAACAATCGTTGTCTACTCTTGGTGGGAACTGGTGCAGCCACTCTGGGGAACAGTATGACGCTTCCTCAAGAAATTAAAAATAGAGTTACTATATGATCCAGCAATCCCACTTCTGGGTATTTATCCAAAGGAAATGAAAATAGGTTCTCAAAGAGTTATCTGTACCCCTATGTTCATTGCAGCATTAGTCACAGTAGCCAAGATATGGAAACAACCTAAGTGTCAGTGGATGAATGGATAAAGAAGAAGTGGTACATACATACAATGGAATATTATTCAGTCATGAGAAAGAAGGGAATCCTGCCACTTGTGAGAACATGGATGGACCTCTAGGGCATTATGCTAAGTGAGATAAGTCAGATAGAGAGAGACAAATACTGTATGATTTCACTTATATGTGGAATCGAACAAAGCCGGATTCATAGAAACAGAGAGTAAAATGGTGGTTACCAGGGGCTGGGGGTTGGGGGGAAATGGGGAGGCATTCGTCAAAGGGTACAAACTCCCAGCTATAAGATGAATAAGTTCTGGGGATCTAAGGTACAGAGTCTGATTATAGTTAACAATACAGTATTATACACTTGAAAGTTGCTAACAGAGTAGATCTTAAATGTTCTCACCACAAAAAAGAAATGGTAACTGTGATGGGATGGAGGCCTTAGCTAATGCTACAGTGGTAATCATATTGCAAGATATAAATGTATCGAATCAACACAATGGACACCTTAAACTCACACAGGGGTTTGTGTGTCAATTATATCTCAATAAAGCTAGGGGGAGAAAAGAATTCAATTTTTAAAAATTTAATGTAAAAAAGAAGGAAAAATAAACCCAAAATTAACCACTTGTCACTACCCTAGACCAAGACACACACACACACACACACACACACACACAAAGGAATTTTTATGAGAATTGCACTAAATGTGTGAATTATTAGGAAGAATTGGCTCCTGTAAGAATAGAGTGCAATTTTATTTCTGGGCTCTCAATTCTGTTCCATTGATCTGTGTGTCTGTTTTTCTGCCAGTATGGGGCTGTTGTGATTACTATAGCTTTGTAGTATATTTTTAATTCAGGGAGTGTGATACCCCCCAATTTGTTCTTTTTTTCTCAGGATTGCTTTGGCTATTTGGGGTCTTTTGTTGTTCCATATAAATTTTAGGATTCTTGGTTCTCTTTCCGTGAAGAATGTCAATGGGGTTCTGATTGGGATTGCATTGAATCTATAGATCGCTTTAGGTGGTGTTTACCAGAGGGGAAGGAGGTGGAGGGAGGGCGAAAGGGGCAAAGGGGCACATGTATATGGTGACAGATAAACACGACTATTGGGGGTGAGCACTATGCAATCTATACAGACACTGATATAATAATGTACACCTGAAGTTACACAATGTTATAAGCCAATATGACTTCAACAAAATAAATTTTTTTCCAAAAAGAATAGAGTGCAGCAGTGAGAGCTTGCACTGGGTTTGAATCCAGTCTGACAACTTTCCAGCTACGTGCCTTTTGACAAGATGCCTAGATTCTCTGTATCCTAACTTCCTCATGTATCAAATGGGTCTGACAATAACAGCATGTACTGGCGGTTGTTGGGCGGATGACATGAGATGTGGGTAAGGCAGCACAGGACAAGCATTCTGCACGAGTTCCTTATGATTGTTGGTGTTTAGAAGGCATCCTTCAGCCAGAGAGCAAGGCAGGAGCTACTTGTTTATGTAAATGTCCTCCAGGCCGCTCAATTCAAGCTCTGACCATTTTTTCATGTAAATCCTGCACATTTCTTAAATGCTCAAGGTAGATTAGTCGGCGCCCGTGCTCGTGTTCTGTGGACCCGCTGCTGTGGAGGCGTTCTGTTCGGTTGCGTTGAGTTCATCCTTGCTGGGAGCTGCAGGAAAGGCAGACCTGGTGCTGGGCGCGGGGAGGCCCAGGAGAGGGCGCTGCGAGTGGAAAGGGAACCAGGAAGTGGGTGCGCCGGCCCGGAGCTGCGGGAAAGAAACGAAACTGAAACTGACAGCGGGGAAGGAGGCGATTCTCTGCGATGCGGGGGAGGAGGTGGGGAGGCTGCGGGAGGCGGGTCAGCAGCGTCCTTCCCTCTCCCCACGCCGGGCGCACGACTTAAGACCGGGCGCTGCGGGCACCTGGGGACCGCGCAGAGCCGGGACGCAACCCCAGAGGCGCGCGAGGGCATCGGAGCCCACGGCCGGCACGCGGAGCCCGTCCTCCCGGACCATGGACGTGTACCGCACCCCCGCCGCGGCGCTGGACAGCCTGGTGGCCCGCAGCCTGCAGCCCCCCGCGGAGTTCGTGGGGGCCGCGCGGCGCGCCCTGGGCGCCCTGGGCGCCGCCCTGAGAGAGCGCGGGGGCCGCCCCGGCGGGGCTGCCCAGCCCTGGAGGGTGCTGAAGATCGTCAAGGTGAGCCGCCTGGGTGGGGCCGACCTCAGGGGCTTCATTTGTAAATAGGGACAATTCTCGGAGGACGCAGGACGCGGGCCCATCGAGGTCGGGGGTGGGGGACGGGGAGGGGTTTTATCAGCTCTTTTCATTCATTTCTTTAACACTTACATAGCACACTTCCTATGCGACAGCACCAACATACTGCTCACAACAGCCCGGGGAGGCAGGTACTGTTAACTCCCACTTGACAGATGGGGAAACTGAGGCACAGAGAGACAAAGTAACGTGTCAGCCTGTAAGAGGTCCAGCCAGGATTCGAAGCCAGGGAATCTGATTCTTGCATCTATGCTCTTCAAGGGCCTCACACTATGCCTGGCCCTAAGGATGCAGAAATAATGATACTTTATAATAACAGCCACATGTACTGAGAAATTACCAAATAACAAGGAACACTGTCTCATTAAATGAGTCAGTCTTCACATTCAGTGAGGTGGGATTCTTGTTCCCGTTTTATGGATGGGTAAACTGAGATTGGGCGTGGTGAAGCCACTGCCCCAGGCCACTTTTTGTCACTTAAATGCCACACTGTCCCGTGACCTCAGGATGCCCACAGACCAGAGAGGAGACAAGTGTCAGCTACCCTATTCAGGGTAAACCCAGGGGGGCCAGGTGGATGAGGGGGCCTGGGAGGATGGAGCTGGAGATGGCCTCAGAGCAGCTAGTGGTTTCCTAGGGCTGAGTCTTAGCTTGGGAGGTGGAAAAGGAGGAGGAGAGACTTGCAGCCTAGGAGATGTGGAGGCAGATTTCTGCCTTTGAGGTGGACAGGAGGAATTTCTGCCTAGCAAGAGTTTAAGGATCTCTAAAGCTGGCATCCTTAGCTTCCAGGAGAACCTGGAACAGCTCTCGTGCTTGAATTTAGCTATGGCCTTCCGATTATTCGAGGCCTTGAAGGAGGCAGTGGTGAAGTGAGTAGGGCTGTGGGCTTCTTTTCCAGTCTTGAGATGCCATTCCCTGCTAAAAGGGCTCCTTGGAGGAATGGCTGGTTTCAGGGCTGGAGCGAGATGTACAAGATGAGCCTGGGGCTTCTGGTTGGACCAAAAAGCAAAGAAGGGGTCACAGACCTCTGAAGTCACATCAGAAGGACATCCCCCCAGGGCCAACATGAAGGGGCTCCCCTGCCCCGGTTGTGACCACCAAAAATGTCTCCAGACATTGCCAAATGTCCTCCGGGGACACAGTCACCCACACTGGGAATCACCATTTTAGAGCTGCCCATGAAAGTGTGTGGGGCGAAATGACACATTGGCTGGAGTTTCTTTTGGAATCACATAAACAGGAAAAAGACGTCGAGCAAATGTGGCAAAGACTTCTACAAAATCCTCTCTTCTTTTGTGTAGGTTTGGAAACTTTCATAATAAAAAGTGTTTTTAAGTGAATTAATTTATGGAGAAAAAAAAGAATGTGGATTTGGAGTCTGACTTCCTGGGGTCAAATCACCACCCTGCCTTTCCTGGCTGGGGGATCGCGAGCAGGTGGAACTTCCCTGCACTTTCGTTTCCTGGTTTGTAAAGTGAGGAACCAGTCCTGGTTCTTGCCTCTTCCTGGCTGTGTTACTCACTTTCCTCTCTGAGCCTCACCCACGTCTGTAACTGTGTGTAACCACATCAGGTTCTTCCCTGTTGTAATCGAGATTATATGTGTCAGATATTTGACAGGGCATCAAGCACAGAGCAGAGACTCCGATAATGTGAGTTTCCTTCTCAAATCGTCCAGCTGGCAGCTTTACAGAAAGAGACACTGGTCAGACAGGTCTCAGAAATTCAGTGAATCATATCACAGTTTTGTATTGATCCTGGGCAAAAGTCGTGAACATATGTTCTGCAAACCAGAATTTGTTTCACCTGCAGTTTTAATTTTTTTTAATGTTAGTTGCCAACATTTAGAAATCATGGATTTACATATAAAAATTGCTTTTCTTGACAACTCAGACCTGGCTGCCCTGGGCCCTCATTCCTGCATGGCATCAAATGCCGGGAGCTGGGTGGCCACAGTCTCCACCCAGCCCACTTGCCTCACCCAAGTTGCCTGCCAGCCTGTGTGGGCACTAGAATTGGAGAGTGCGGAATTCTGAGTTCTTTCTTTCTTCGTAGGGAGGCTCCTCAGGCCGGGGCACGGCTCTGAGGGGTGGCTGTGATTCTGAACTTGTCATCTTCCTCGACTGCTTCAAGAGCTATGAGGACCAGGGCGCTCAGCGTTCAGAGATCCTCAAGGAGATGCGGGCACTGCTGGAATCCAGGTGGCAGGACCCGGTGCCCGGTCTGAGCCTTGAGTTTCCTAAGCAAAACACGCCCGGGATCCTCCAGTTCCGACTGGCATCCACAGACCTCGAAAACTGGATGGACGTTAGTGTGGTGCCTGCCTTTGATGCCCTCGGTGAGGGGCGCCTGGCCCATTCCAGGGTTGGGGGCAAGATCATTAGGAGCAAGACAGGGCTTCCGTTTCTTGTCCTCCACCAACCTGCTGTGTGACCTTGTATTTTACCTTAAAAGCACTGATGTGATTTTTGCATTCTCCTTCATAATGCACCCATGCTTGATTTCGCTTAATAATATGCCCCAAGTCCACATCTGTAAAATGAGGCTAATAATAATGGGATGATAGTAATCTGTCTTACAGAGTTGTTGGAAAGGCAGTGTGCATATATACATGTAATGAACTTGGAACAGAGCCTGGCACCTGATACGGCTACATGAGTCTTTGCTTTTATTTCTATTATTCTCATTACTATTTTTTCAATCATTATTATTATGGACCATGATGCTCTGGGAGATTGCTATCTTGAGTTTGTCCAGGGTTATGATGTCCTGACAGACAGCCTCACTCTCCCACACCTGGTATACCCACCCTCTGGGTACCCATATATTAATCGCAATAACTACTACTTATTAAATGCTTAACTATTCCAAGCACATGACAGGTTTCATCTTATTAACTCCTCAAAACAAATCTATGAGGTCAGTACTGTTTTATCTTCCATTTTACCAATAGAGGCACAGAGACGTACAGTAACTCGCCCAAAGTCACACAGCAAGTAAGTGATGTCAGGAACCTAGAAAATTATGGAGAGTGTTTATTTTCCCAACCAAGCCCATGGGAAGTGGTGGAGGAAAAGATACATACTGTAAGTCAGCCGGCTCTGAGTTCCAATCCCGTCTCCGTCACTTGCCAGCTGTGAAACATTGGGCAGAGCGCTGAATTCCTCTGTGCCTGTTTCCTCTGCTATAAAATGAGGTGAAGGACTGTACTTGCCTCAGAGGGTTCTGGTGGGGATACAGTGAGGGGATTCGTGTCAAACTTGCAGCACAGTGCCTGGCATGTAGTAAAAATGTTAGCAATCCCTGCTAAGGAATCAGAACCTCTCGCCGTATATTTCTCTGGCATCATGCCCTCCCCCCACAGCACTAATTAATTAAAGAGATGTACAGTGGTCCTTGAGTACTGCCTGAGGGAGCCTCAGGGAGGAAAGCATTGCCATCTTCTAGAACTGCTGACTCAGCTGGAAGCACCGTTCCTGTTTAACCATCTTGGAATGAGGCTGCTCTTCTTCAGCCCGACCCCTGGAGGGTCTAGAGCTTTCCTCCTTGCCTCCTGAGAAGTTCCAGGCTCACTTCCTCATCCTCCGACCCCGATGCGGGTGGATCCCCCGCAAATTCCCCCCACTGTCTCCCAGTGCCCCAAGCTGAGCTCCGCACCAGCACTGCCCTCCATCCTGTGTCTTCAGCACCCTTCCTGATCACAGAACTTCACACCCACAGGACAGCTCAGCTCCAATGTCAAACCCAGGCCCCAGGTCTACTCCACCCTCCTCGACAGCGGCTGTCAGGGGGGCGAGCACGCGGCCTGCTTCGCAGAGCTGCGGAGGAACTTCGTGAACACTCGCCCGGCCAAGCTGAAAAACCTCATCCTGCTGGTGAAGCACTGGTACCGCCAGGTGAGGCCTCTAGCGAGGGTCGTTGCTCCAGGCATATGACTGTTTGAATTTCTGCTTCCATGATAGAATAGTTTCTTATGTTTAGTGGCCATTCGTGTTTCTCTTTCTGGGAATTGCCTGTTGATATCATTTGTCCATTATTTTCTACTGGGTTGGCTGTCTTCTTGTTGATTTGTTGGCACTCTTTATATATTCTGGGTGCTAATTCTTATTTAGTTAATATAATGCAAATCTATTCTCCCAGTCTATGGCTTATACTTTCACTTTGTGTATAGGTCTTTTGTCACAGGAAATGGTTGAATTTTAATGTAATCAGATGTGTTCATCTTCTTCTTATGTGATTTGTGCTTCATGTGTCTTATTTAAGAAGTCTGCCTATCCTGACTTTCTCAAATTATTCTCCCATGTTTCCCTCCGAAAGGTTTTAAGATTTCCTTTTCATATTTAGGGCTTTGAAACTATCTGGAATATTTGATGTATGGTATGAAGTGATGTGGAGTTTGTACACCTCCCACTCCAGCCTCAGGAATGTCCCCCTGCACTGTTCATGCTTGTTGATAGACTCTTGTGTATCGGGGAAGGGGTCCCCAGCCTGTGCCTGGAGGGGAGTGAACAGGCTTCCCAAAATCTTAGGGCACATGGCTTGGTTCTTCTTTTGGACCACTCATCATAAAGCAGGTCTGGTATGAGGAGCCCCTGGATTCTGATTCTTGCTCAGCCACCGACTTGCTGTGTGACCCTGGGCAAGGTCACTGGGCAAGGTCTGTCTGCTCCCCCCTCCTGGGGGCTTGACTCTCATACTGCTCCCTCCCCCCCGAATATGAGCCAACTACCTTGCTGAAGCCCCAGCAGTGAGGGCAGATGAGAAACACCGGATTCCTCTTGGCACAGCCTTGGAACACAGGCTCTCGTCCCAGGCTCAGCCTGCGGGGTCCTTGCCCCAGAGACTGAGGGATCCAGCAAAGTTCCACAGAGATCTAGCTCTCCCCTGGCTCCATCCTCTGAGCCCCTGCCCTGCCCCCTCACAGGTGTGCCCACAGGAGGTGAGGAGGGAGACGCTGCCCCCCGCCTACGCTCTGGAGCTGCTGACTATCTTTGCCTGGGAGCAGGGCTGCGGGAAGGAGGCCTTCAGCCTGGCCCAAGGCCTCAGGACCGTCCTGGGCCTGATCCAACAGCATCAGCACCTGTGCGTTTTCTGGACCCTCAACTACGGCTTCGAGGATCCGGCGGTCAGGCAGTTCTTGCGGCGCCAGCTTGAGAGACCCAGGTACCTCCTAATACCCCGCCCGTCCTCCTGTGCCCGGGCCTCGGGGAGATAATTAACATTGACAAAACAGCTCACACCCACTGAGGGCCTGCGTGGGCGCCAAAGCCAAACGCTGCACGTGCACTTTCTAGTTCAGTGGGTTCAGCGCAAGATGCAAATTAGAATCACTTGGGGAGTTTCAGTATATTACATGTTTTGTGCGTGAACGTTTTAGTGACGTGTAACATACACATCCAGAGTGCACATTTTGATGACTTTGTATAAAGTGAACAGACCTGTGAAACCACCACCAGATCAAGGTAGAATGTTCTAGCAATCCGGGAGCCTCCCTTGCACCCCTCCCAAAGGTAACCCCATTCTGAGTGTTATCATTACAGTTCTGTTTTTAAAATCATCTCACTGGCATCATACAGCGTGTGCTTTTGTGTCTGGTTCTCTCTCTCAACATGAAGTCTTTGAGATCCATTCATAAAGTTGCGTGCAGTTGTGGTTCATTCTTTTTCATTGCTGAATAGTGTTCCATCGTGTGAATTTATGACAGTATGTTTTCCATTCTGCTCATGGTGGGCATTTGGGTTGTTTCCACTCCGGGGCTATTACAAGTAGGGCTGTTATACATAGTCTTGGATGTGTATTTCAGTGCATATGCATATGTGTTGGATATCTATCTAGGGATGAATTGCTAAGTCATTGGGAATAACTCAGGGTCTTCAGGGAGCGGGGGGCGGGGGGATCCTGCTATCCTATGATTCCAATGTGCAGCCAGAGTTGAAGACCGTTGCTGCAATTTAATCTCCACAACAGCCCCTCAGAGCAGGCACGGTTGTTGTCCCCATTTTGAAAATGAGGAATCTAAGGCTCAGAGAAGGGAAGTTGTCTGCCCCAGGTCACACAGCTGGAAAGGAGCAGAGTTGGGATTGGAACCAGGTTCTGATCTTGATCTTGACCATCTTGCTAACCAGAACCTTCTTGTCCCTCTGTATTTGCAGGCCTGTGATCCTGGACCCCGCTGACCCCACGTGGGATGTGGGAAACGGGGCAGCCTGGCACTGGCATAGGCTGGCCCGAGAAGCAGAGTCGAGCTACGCCCACCCGTGCTTTCTTCAGGCGGCAGGGGACCCTGTGCAGCCCTGGGAGGGGCCAGTGAGTGAGGGGCTCCCCGAAATCCTTGGGTTCGACACCTAATTTATGTGCTCAGTGTTTCCTGAGCATCTACTGTGTGCCAGGGGCCATGGGGTGTGGACAGAGTTGAGAAGGCGAGGGCACCAGGCATGTAAACAATCTAACCGCCAAGGCAGGCCTGCCTGGAGGAAGGAATGCCCTTGTCTTCGTGGAGTTAGTGTCTGCTTACCAAGCTGTGTCCGCCTGCCACAGGGGGACCTTCTTATAATTCACCCCCTCTACAAGGGCACCTTTTTCTCATCTGCACGAAGGCGCCACATGGGCTAGCGGTGGCCCTCCCACTCCCCCTCTCAGCCTCAGTCGCCCTGACTGTACAAATGGGAGGGGGCTGGTGAGAGAAGGGGCATAGCAACCTCGGTGCGTGGGTAAGACAGCTCCTCCAACAAACTTCCAGGGCCTCCCACGTGCCGGATGCCCGGGTTTGGACCACCCCATCCAGCGAGACCCTGCCCAGAGGACCCCTGCGGACAGCGGGAGTCTCAGTGGTGTGCACCCAAGGATAGGGAGCAGGCAGCCCTCATGCCCCGCTCCTGGTCCCTCGAAAGTGGTCGGCATCGCCCCCGCTACCCCGGAGATGGTCTCAGATCTGTCTCAGATCCCTGCCCCCGAGCTGGACCGCTTCATACAGGACCACCTGATGCCGAGCTCCCAGTTCCAGAGGCAGGTGAGCAAGGCCATCGATGTCATCTTGCGCTGCCTCCGTGAGCGCTGTGTCCACAAGGCCTCAAGAGTCAGCAAGGTGAGTCGGGCAGGTGGAGACACGGATGGGACCTATGGGGGACCACAGTGGGGAGGGGACGGAGCCACAGCAACGCAGCTGAGGGCAGACGGGGGACTGGCCATCTGGGGAGGGGCAGTGTGCTGGCCAGAGACATATATTTAAGTGCCAGCTTTTTTTAAATGATACATTAAAAAAAAAAAAAAAACAAAACACTGTTAAACCGTAATCAGACCACTTCCCTCCTCAGCTCAAAGTCCTCCATGGTTTCACAGAGTAAATTGCCTCAAGCCTGTAGGACCTGGCCCAGGTCTCTCTCTGACCTTGACTTACTCCACATTGGCCTTCTGGCTGCTTCTGGAACTCACCCGGCACACGTCCCCACTGCCTGTTTTCTCTTTCTGGAATGCTCTTCCCCCATCCACTTGGCTCTCCCCCTCCCCCCCGTATGTCTGCAATCCAAGTTGCCTTCTCACTGAGGCCTGACTGCTCGATTTCACATTGCAGCCTCCACTCCCAGGCCCCTTCCTGCTCCGTGGGCCTTCACACAGCATCTGGCACTTTCTGGGCCTATTGTTTGCTGACCGTCCCTCCCTTCCCCTCCCCCTCCCCCTGCTAGAATATCAGTTCCAGGAGAACAAGTAACTTTCATCCACTCGCATATCCTGGTACATGTAAATGCTCAATAAACATCTGTTGAATGAATGAGTGAATGAATGAATGAATGAATGAATTGATTGACACAGGCCAACAGAACATACCTGCTGGCCTCCTGTGGCCCTGGGACCTCCACGTGCAACCTGTGGTCCAGATGTGCGGTGGTAGGTGCTGCAGTTGTGTGCCTGCCGTCTTTGGTCACGGCTCCCATCACCCCCCCACGTTATCTGCTGCTGCGTGTTGGTCTGACTGTGTGCGGCCTTCCCGGGTCAGAAGGCTGTGCAGGCAGGCACGGTCTGACTCACTGCCAGGCTTCTAAGAGTCAGAGGTCACAGGGCTCTGCTGTGGTGGCCCTGGACCCAACATCCACGAGAGAGCAGTTTCAGGGCTGCAGAGAGGATGCAGCTGGTGGGGTCAGAGCCTGACTCCTGGGCTCCCAGAGGGTCATGGCTCTGAGATGTCCTTTCCCCTGCAGGGGGGCTCGTTCGGCCGGGGCACAGACCTAAGGGGCGGCTGCGATGCCGAACTGGTCATCTTCCTCAACTGCTTCAAGGACTACAGGGACCAGGGGGCCCGCCGTGCGCAGATCCTTGATGAGATACGGGCACAGCTGGAATCCTGGTGGCAGGACCCGGTCCCGGGCCTGAGCCTCAAGTTTCCTGAGCAGAGCGTGCCTGAGACCTTGCGGTTCCAACTGGCGTCCACGGCCCTGGAAAGCTGGATGGATGTTAGCCTGCTGCCCGCCTTTGATGCCGTGGGTGAGGTGCCCAGCCTGTGCCTTGGAGAATTGTGTCTTTATAGATGATCTGTGTGTGTGTTTGTGTGTGTGTGCGTGTGTGTTCGTTTTGTTTTGTTTTCCTTTGCAGTAGCTATTAAGACTTTCTCTTGGTTCATAGTAGTCTTCAGTATCTGATACGTCTGCGTGTGGATTTCTTTTTATTTATACTGTTTGGAATTTGTTGTGCTTTTTGAACCTGAGAACTCAATTCTTCATTTAGTTTTGGGAAAATGTCTTCCAATCTCTCTTGGAATACTGCCTCTGCCCTATTTGCTCTAATCTCTGCTTCTGGAATGACTATTAAATGGTGTCTCCTTTCATTCTCCGTGTCTTTCCAACTCTCTCACTTTGCCCATCTCTATCTCTCTCAGGGCTGCCTGCTGCACCGTTGTTCAAATCTGTCTTCCAATTTACTAACTCTCTTCAAATGCGTCTAATCTGCTACCAAGCCTTAATTTTTTATAAATTTCAGTGACTTTATTTTTCACTTCTAAAAGTTCTATTCAGCTATTTCTTAAATCAACCTGTCATTTGTTCATAGGCTTCTGTTCCTTCATTGTGGCTTCAGTTCCTTTCATTTCTTTCATTATTTTAGTCTCTCAGATTGTCCTCTTTTCTCGAATTCTTGAAGTGCTAATTCTCCTAGTTGTTGTGTTGCCTGACTCTCCCTCGTGGTGGATCATTTCCTCGCGTGGTCTGTAATTTTTTATTGTGAGCTCGTCTTTGGAATATGTGGAACTTTTATCTTCTCTCCTTCTCTTACCTTCTCTCCTCCCATGGACATTCCTTCTGCCCTGGGTTGGAGAAACATCCTTTAGGGAACCAAATTTTGACTTTCCTTCTAGCTCGGCTTCGAGAGTTTCACTCCTTCTCAGGCCAGTTTTACATTAACAGCCTGGGACTTCATCATCATACAGATACTGTAAATTTGGACTTCTAGCATAGGATTGGACCTCAGTTTCTTTCTCCTCCCACCCAGAGCCCTACAGCAAGCTCTCTTGAAGCCTCTCTGTTAGTGGGTGACCTTTTTTAGTCAGCTTTTACGGAGAAGGCATCTATTCCAGAGCGCCTTCTCCGTAGGCGGACTGGGACAGAGAGGGAGGGGACTCAATTCCAGCTCCTCTCCACACCTTGATTTTCTCTTCTGGGAGATAATAACGTTAATCATAGCTACCGTTTATGTTTATTGAGCACATGGCATATTCTAAGCACCTTACATGTGGATTTCACTTCATTCTTACAAGAGCCATACGAGGGGAATGCTATTATCCCCCTTTTACAGATGAGGAAACTGAGACCAAAAGAGGCAAGGTCACACAGCTAGGATTGGAACCCAGGCCCATCTGTCTCCAAAGCTCATTCCCTTAACCGCTTTGCCACACAGCTTGTCAGAGTCAAGATTATCCACCTTGCAGAGTTACTCAGTGGATTAGTGAAAATTATTTAAAAGCATACAGCGCATAGTTGGTGCTAAAAAAAAATAATAGTCCTGCTTGTTATTCTCTTATAGATTGTGTATGATTGACGGCAATGTTTTATAATTGATGTTGAAGTATTAATAAAGGCTGGTGAGTGGCTGGGTTGGGAATGCTGCTGTCTTCAATCAGAACTGTGCACTCAGAGTGCTTCGAACATCCACAGGGCAGCTCAGCTCTGGCGCCAAACCCGAGCCCCGCGTCTACTCGACCCTCCTCGACAGCGGCTGTCAGGGGGGCGAGCACGCGGCCTGCTTCGCAGAGCTGCGGAGGAACTTCGTGAACACTCGCCCGGCCAAGCTGAAGAACCTCATCCTGCTGGTGAAGCACTGGTACCGCCAGGTGAGGTGTCCGTACCACTCTCTCCTCCCAGGATGCAGTTGCTGTCATGGCAACTGCCTCAGCCAATCAGCTTGTCCCCTACACAGACATCTCCCCTGCTTCACTTCTTATTGGCCATCCAACTGGAAGGACCACCTCCTCCATCCTACATCCGTTTCCTGCCCAGACCTGGAAGCCCTTGGCTGAAAGAGAATCTTTTCTCCACTGAGTCCACAAGTCCTCGTTTCTTGATTCACCGTTTGTCTCTCGCTCCTCTGTTTCTCCTCTCTCCTCACGCTGCTAATTATTTCCCTGTGCTTTCTCACCTCCAAGCCTCTGCTCGTGCTGTTCCCCCATCACCATCTTCTTTGCAAGTTGTGCTAAATCCTCAGCACCCTTCAGAGCTCCCTCACTAAACACGCCTCTGAGTGCCGGCTCGCCTGCCTTTATTCAGCAAACGTCTACCGACCACCCATCATTGCTAACTGTTGTGATGGATGTCGGGATACCAAGACGAATACATCGCAGCCCCCATTCCTATACAACCACCCCAGACACCCTTTGAGGAAAGACTCTAGGCAAAGACCAAGTCTGAGCCTCTTAGTCTCACCATGTGACCTTGGACAAGTCACTACCCACCTCTGGACCTCAGTTTATCCACCTATAAAATGAGAAGCCTGAGTCAGACCACCTCCAAGTTTCTGTTCTTTCTGTGGTTTTGTTTTTTATATCCCTCTCCTCCTCCAAGTGCGTAGGGCCATCTTAGCACACAGTAGGTGCTCACACTCAGTGACTCTTTGATTGGCTTTGGGTGACATAGGTTGCAGCTCGTAAGAAAGGAGGGCGGCCAGCCTGTGCCTCTCTGCCCCCAGCCTACGCCCTGGAGCTCCTGACCATCTTTGCCTGGGAGCAGGGCTGCGGGAAGGACCGTTTCAACACTGCCCGAGGCCTGAGGACCGTCCTGGGGCTCGTGCAGCAGCACCAGCATCTTCTTGTCTACTGGACGGTCAACTACAGCTTTGAGGACCCAGCTCTCAGAAAACACCTTCACGGCCAGCTTCGGAACCCCAGGTGCACACTTGCTTCCCCACTGCCTGCCCTGCATCATCCCTCTCCTCCCCCCCGTCACCTGGAGTCATGGGACCCAGGAGGGGTCCAGGGTGGGGTTTGGGTGCCCCAACCCTGCTCCTCACTCCGCTTCCTTCTGCACTCTGCTGAGGAAGCCTGGACACAAGGAGCCCCAAAGAAAACCAGGGCCAGTTTTATTAACACAATAAAACACCATTTCTCAAATTAAGGGGCCACCCAATAGCTTCCTGACAGAGGCGGCCAGGCAGGGATCCTACAGCTCTTGGGCAAAATTGGGCCAACCTAAGGTCCTGACAGTCTTCTCCATCTCCCCAGCCCTCACTCCTTCCCAGTCTCTCCCACCCCCCTGCTCCTTCACTGATTCCCACCTTCCCCACCTGCCTGCCCATCCACTCTGCCCCCAGGCCCCTGATCCTGGACCCTGCCGACCCCACCTGGAATGTGGGCCAGGGCAGCTGGGAGCTGCTGGCCCAGGAAGCGGCAGTGCTGGCGACGCAGGCCTGCTTTACGAGCAGAGAAGGGACGCTGGTGCAGCCCTGGGATGTGATGGTAAGAGGGGGGGTCCCCGGGGTGGCGGATGCTGGTGGCGCTCCCTCCCAGATCCCCTTTCCCGGCCGGTGTGCACATCCCCAGACATTAGGAGTGTTGGCTGCTGACAGCTTACAGCTGAGGCACAGATGGTTCCGTCCTGGCCAGGGCTTGAGTGACACGGGTACAAAAGGCCCACCCTTGTTTCAAGGCAGGACCAATTCCATGATGCAGCTCATGCTCCAGAGCCCCCTGTGGGATCAGGAGAAAGCTCTCTGCAGCTGAGCCTGCTTAGCTCCTTCCTCCGCCCTGTGCTGCTTCCCTCACTCCCTTCTCCTGCAAGCGCTCTCCCGCTTAATCCCGTGCACGAGAACCCCCGTCACGGCTCTCCTCCTGGGGCACCCTGCTTAAGACGATAGCCATTTGTGGCTCCCAAAGGGCTATGGCGCTATCGCATTTGCTATTTGGCAGCAGGATCTCGTAACCAGTGCTTAACACTCAAGACAATCCAGTGAGGCATGGGCCTCCTTAGTGCCCCCATTGAACATTGGGGAAACTGAGGCTGTGTGGTGGGGATGGAAGGAGAACTTGAACTCTGGTCCCTGTGACGCTGGGACCTGCCAAGCAGTTGAGAAGAAGAAAAGAGGGGGTAGTGGGAGCCTTGTCCTCACAGGATATCAAAGGGCAGGGCCCGGCGTTCATAGGGAATGCTGTCTCGAGCTGGCCCTGCCTGGCTTCTCTCTGCAGCCCGCTCTCCTTCACCAAACCCCAGCCGAGGACCTGGACAAGTTCATCAGCGAGTTTCTCCAGCCCGACTGCGACTTCCTGGCTCAGGTGAAGAAGGCTGTTGATACCATCTGCTCGTTCCTGAGGGAAAACTGCTTCCGGGATTCTCCCATCAAAGTGCTCAAGGTGGTCAAGGTGAGTCCCCAGAGAGCTGTGGGCAGAGAGGGGCCTGCAGGCTGGTGATGTCTCCCAGGCCCAGCCCGGACCTGACCCATTTCTGTGGCCATTGTGGCAACCAGCGCAAAGCCAAGCATAGAGCAGAAAGCTGGACGTGGTCATGGGTAGATGGCAGAGGGTGGGCTCAGATGCGTCCAGCAAGTTTCTTTTGATTGCTCATGACAGCCAACTCAAAAGAAGCAACAAAAAGTATGTATTGGCTGATGTAAATGAAAAGCCCTTGAGTAGATCTAGCTTCAGGCACAGCTAGATCCAGGAGCCCATGCAGAGTCATCAGGGCTCAGCTTTCCTTCCTACTCTTGGCTCTGTCTTCTTCTGCCTTTGGACAGGCCCTGTCCACATGATGGTCTTTGGCATCTCTAAGGTTCCAGAAAGGGAAATTCTCTTTTCTCGAAATTCAAAGAAAAGTCTTGGAATTGAGTGTCATTGGCCTGGCTATCCATCCCCGAACATCCCCAGAGCATGATGGGGCTAGCGAGACATCATGCTCTGACTGGCCAAGCCTGGGTCTCATGGTGGATTCAGCCACACGTGGACATCATGGGCTGAGTGTGGGGGAAGAGTGAGTCCCCCAAGAAAACCAGGATGCTGACCCCAGAAGGTGGAAAGGAGGCCGGGGGTGTACAAAAATTCACATTATCCACTGCACCAGATAAAACCTCAGCTCACAGCTGGAGTCACAGTGAGACCCGGGTCAGCTCTGGAACCAGCATCAGCATAGAGTCAGCCAATGAAGAGTCCCAGGCCTGCTGATTTGCTGTGTGACCCCAGGCAAATACCCTCCCCTCTGATCCTTGCCTTCCTCATCCATAACACTTGAGGCCGGTAGCCTGACTCACTGTGCTCAACTGTGGCTTCCCACAGAATCACAGGGAGGCTTTTAAAAAATATACTGACGGCCCGGTCCCCTCCCAGGCAGATTAAATCGGTCTCAGGGGCGTAGGAGCCAGGCATCGGTCAGACAAGCTTGGGAACCGCAGTCCTGAAAAAAATCTCTCAAATCCCTCCCAGCCCCCAAACATGATGGAATGAGAAATTTTGCGTTTGCTGAAGGGTTTGAACTTGTGTCTTGCACACTTCTTTTTCTCACAACTATGCCACGTATTAACCCATGTTAAAGATGTAGGACAGAGAGGTTAGGTGACTTGCCCAAGGTCACACAGCGGGTTCCTGACTCAGAGTGCAGAGCCCAGAGGCTCTGGCAGGAGGACGGCAAGCAGTACTTCGGGGTCAAGCCACCTGCCGTGTCCTCCCCAGGGCGGCTCTTCAGCCAAAGGCACAGCTCTGCGAGGCCGCTCAGACGCCGATCTGGTGGTGTTCCTCAACTGCTTCCGCCAGTTCGCCGAACAAGGGAACAGGCGGGCCGAGATCATCTCAGAGATCCGAGCCCAGCTGGAGGCTTGTCAGCAGGAGCGGCAGTTTGAAGTGAAGTTTGAGATCTCCAAGTGGGAGAATCCCCGCGTCTTGAGCTTCACCCTGACATCCCAGACGATGCTGGATCAGAGTGTGGACTTTGACGTGCTGCCAGCCTTTGACGCCCTAGGTGAGGTGCCCAGGCATGGTCCTGAGAAGGGGAAAAGCAGAGGCAGGGCTGCCATGGCCAGTTGTAGAGCTTGTGCACTGCACAACAAGACCCACCTGTTCTCATCGTAGGCATTGCAGATGTGGATGTTTATCACATCTGTCCTGCAAAGGGTACATCTTCCTAATTCACACAAAGGAGCTAAATGGGCTGACAGTGGCCCTGAGCTGGGTTCTGGTCCCAGCAATTCCACCAACGTGCTGGATGATCTTGAACAATGGACTGCTCGACCTTGAGTCCGTGTTTTCATCTGACAGTGAGGACACTGAAGTGTCTCAGAGCATCCCCAGCTTTGAGTATTTGTGTACCACTTCCCCCCCCCGCCACAGACCCACTTGATCAGTCCACTCAATAAATGCACCTACTCTGTGCCCGGACCCTTCCGGGGATGGAGGACAAATCCCTGAATGAAACAGATGCAAGTCTGTCTGTATCTGTTCAGCTCTGAGTTTGGATAGGAGAGTCTGCAGCAGAGGAAATCCACTGTATCTGAATGTATCTGGTTCCTGAGGTTTGGAAAACAAGTAGCAAGGGAGAGATTCATCCAGAAATGTATCTGAATCTATTCAGTGTGCAGTTCAGCAGCGAGAGCTGGGGATCAGGGGTGACTTTAAGTGCCAGGGAACCAGAACAGTGGCATCGGCTCTGACCACATCCAGTTGTGTGAGCTGCAGGAGGCTGTAAGGGGGAGACTCTCCCTTTCTTAGAGAGACATGAGCAGGTGCAGAGAGCATTAAAGACAGATTAGGTCCCAGGCGAGACTTGCTCCATGCTGGGTAAACAGGTGGCTTGAAAGCAGGCAGAAAAGGGAATCAGATCCTCACCAGGGGTGTAATGCGGGCCACGACCCGTCTGTGTTCCACCCAAAAACACCCTGTGGCCTAGCTTCGGGTCCCGGTCCACCCCTAGGGAGATGCCAAGCAGGAGATCTCGAGAAGTCCTTTCTGAGTCGGCCCCGCCGCGACTCTGGGAAGTGAAGTGATGGTTTCCTTCTCCCTGTGCGCAGGCCAGCTGGGCGCCGGCTCCAGGCCCGGCTCTCAGGTCTACGTGGACCTCATCCACAGCTACAGCAACGCGGGCGAGTACTCCCCCTGCTTCACGGAGCTGCAGCGTGACTTCATCATCTCGCGACCCACCAAGCTCAAGAGCCTGATCCGGCTGGTGAAGCACTGGTACCGGCAGGTTCGGCACAGGGACGCGGCCGCCCCCCGGCGGCCCTGGGCGCTCCCTCTGGAGCACTCTCCTGGGAGGAGGCAGGGCCCCACCCCGGCCAGAACCCTGGGCTAGGGGAGCAGGAAGAGGGCTATTTCCTAGCTGTGGGGCCTTAGTTTTCTTATCTGAGAAATGGGGCTGGCAGAACCATGTCGCAGGATTTGATGGGCTAATGCACTGTGACGCATCCGGCATAGGTAGGTGCTCAATAAAAGTTTGGGGTGGGTCTGCCCACTCTGGAAGGGTCCCTCCCATTCCTCTTCACTGCCAGTAGGGACCAACACATCTCCTTTCTCCTCGTTCCCCAGTGCAACAAGATGCCCACAGGGAAGGGCTCCCTGCCCCCCCAGCACGGGCTGGAACTCCTCACGGTCTACGCCTGGGAGCAGGGCAGGCAGGGCCCTCAGTTCAGCATGGCCGAGGGCTTCCGCACCGTTCTGGAGCTGGTCACCCAGTACCCCCAGCTCTGTGTCTACTGGACCGTCAACTACGGCAGTGAGAACAAGACCATCAGGGACTTTCTGGAACTGCAGCTTCGGAAGCCCAGGTTCAGGCCCCCCCTCGCTGTCCCAGATCTGGGGTCACTCACTCCCTCCCCGCCTCCCGAGGGCACAGAGCGGAGACAGGAAAGTCCTCTTTCAGGAACTGAGCGCCTTTCTAACAGTGACACTTAGCATGTGAGGGACAGGCAGGCAGCTTCCTGGTCACCAGTAAATGGGAAATGCAAGATCCAAGTTAAATCTGAATGTCAGATAAACAGCGAATAACTTTTTAGTATAAATGTGTCCCGTGCAGTATTTGGGACATACTTATGCTAAAAACAAAAACAAACAAACAAAAAAAACTAACTTACTCATTTACCCAAAACTCAAATTTAACTGGGCATCCTCTAATTGTGTTTGTGGAATCTGGCAACCCTATCTGGGAACCCACCAGGTAACGTACGCATGTCTCGTTCTTGGGGGTTTTGCTACCTCTGAAATGGTCCAGAGACAGCAGAGGTGTTTTCACAAGTTCATGATGCATCTCCAGGCAGTGGACGATGGCTCCTTAGAGTGATGTGTTGAAGAAGACTCTGAGGTTGCGATTTGGCTCAGCTGAAAAGAGTAGCCTACTCAGTTAGTGACGCCTACCACGGATGCAGGAAGGGAGAGTGGTGGAACCAGTGCTGTGATTGATTAACAGTGCCTGCTTTATGTGCAGAAGGGGTAAGCGTGGCCTGAGCACTGTGGTTGATTGGTAATGTCTGCCCTGGACGCAGCAGGGAGAAGTGGTCCATGCGTAGCTTATTTTCTCTTCCTGCCCTGGAGTGGGTGCCTGGAGCACAGAGGAGTCTCTGAGCCCTGCCCCTGTCTCCTGCAGAGTGTTGGGTAAGGGAGGAGAATAGTCCAACCAGTCCCACAGGTGAACACCTAGAAGTTTCCAGGAATAAGACTGACCCTGGATGGGAATTGCAGGCCCATCATCCTGGATCCAGCTGACCCGACAGGCAACCTGGGCCACAATGCCCGCTGGGACCTGCTGGCCAAGGAAGCTGCTGCCTGCATGTCTGCCGTGTGCTGCACGGGCAGGGATGGCACCCCCATCCGGCCGTGGCCAGTGAAGGTGAGAGATCTGGTGTGGGGGGGGCACCCTTTGTTGGGGGCAGTGTGATCAGGAGAGGGGTGTGAGTCCTCCCAAAGGGGCAGGGCCCAGTCGTGGCCCCAGGTGTGCCCCGTGCCTCCACGTCCTGTCTGTCCATGTGGTCAGCTTCTCCAGGAAGGTTAGGGGTAACCAGTATCTTCTATAACCCTCCCCCAGGCTGCCGTGTGAAGCCCAGAAAATCAGTGGTCATACTGGATGGACAGATGGACACCAGCCCTTGGCATGGGGAGACTCAGGGTCACCTGCCAGATGTGTGCGTGTGTGTGTGAGCGAGAGAGAGAGAGCGATTGATTCAGTGTATCTGTCTCCTCCCTGGTCCAGCGTCCCGACTGATATCCCTGCCTCCCAACCCTGCCCCCTCCTCCAGGCAGCCCCTTCTGCTTTCCCAGCCCAACTGAGCTTCACTGACTACCACCTCATATCAGATGGGCACGTCCCGGCTCACACACGCCTCTGCCCCCATGGCCTGCACACTGGCGTCCAGACTCCATGGGTCGGCCCCAGCCTGGGTTTTCAGCTTCTCCATCATCCTCATGGCTTCTCTTCTCAGACAGCTACTGCTGCATCCCACACTGCATCCCACCCCTGCCGAGACGGTCCTCCTCCCTGACTCCTCTCTGCCTGTCCACACTGCTCACATCCTTCCTCCTGCTGAAACCCTCCCTGACCTCCCAGTGGCCTCGCCCTCTTCCCCAGTCCAAGAACTTTCCACAGGGATGGCAGAGTTTTCATCTCATTCATCAGCCACAGTCAGTTGGTAGTGGCTGCCTGGAGCCCTGTGCTCTGAAGGATTCTGAAGAATGGATACGTAGCTGGGAAGAGTGACCTAATCGATTGGTGATGTCTGCCATGGATGCAGTATAGGAAAGTGGTGACATGAGTGCTACGATTGATTAGCAGTGTCTGGCCTGGATGCAGGAAGAAGGTGCTCGCAGGCCTACAGTATATTTCTGGGCTACTGAGGAGCTCTCTGAGCTCAGCCAGTAGCAGGAGAGCAGGCACAGATCAGCTAGCTTTGTCTGCCACAGACACAGAGGGAGTGGGGGCATGCCTGCCATGAAGTCCCTCTCATTGGACACCTAATTGGATGCCTTCTCATTGGAGGCCTCCTCTTCTCCACCCTGCCTGTTTCACTCATTCTCCCAGTTTGCACGTCTTGATGCCGTGCCTTGTTTGTATTCCTGAGTTTTTACTGGGTTCCTGTCTTCTTTCCTGACCCACTGGAATCCTCCGCCCATGGCATCCTCCATCCACAGAGCCTAAATGTGAGCCAGTGCCCGAACAACAGTGCTCAGCCTATTTCTGGGCCTCCAGAACAAACCCACCAGGTGCTTGCAGGTGGCACTCCTGACCTTCAGTCCAACAACAGGGTCCCTCTTAGTCAAGGCTGAGCACGGAAAACAGAAAGCACTCCAGGAATCATGAGCAGAAAGGGACTACATCTAAATCCCTGGATGGGCTGGAGGAGCAGAAGGCAGGGGCCACCTCTGGACTGTTGGTTTCAAGATTAGACCGCCGTGGCTAACTCAGAGGACAGGAGCTGCTGCTGCTTCTGCCCACACCACTGCAGCCGCCCTCTCTGCCTCACACCCACAAAGCTGGGTCCAGACCCTCGAACGTGGCCTCCGGCAGCCACGAACATCTCTCAGGACTTGCCAGCTGCCAGCGCTGCGCGGAGATGGCTTCTGCCTCCGTCCTTTAGCACAATCTAAAGTACAGCTGGGATTCTGACTGCTGGGGAGTCTGAGAGGTGAATGTTTCGTCTCCCACGCCGTGTAGCACAGGGAGGAATGGATGCCCAGTGCCTGGGGGGCAGCATCCGGGACAGTGTCCCCAGCAGATGCACCGTGAACGTCTGTTGGGTGGGTGATGGAGTGGCCCATCCCAGAGGAGTGGACCAGGGGACAGGGAAAGAGCCACTACTCATCCCCTCTCTGCCCCCTGAGTGTCTTAGACAGTCTGACTCTCTGTGGACCACTGCTGGGCACTGCCTGTCAGGTGCTATCTTAGTCCATTCAGGCTGCTATAACAAAGTACCACAGTTTGGGTGGCTTATAAACCACAGAAATGTATTTCTTAGAGTTCTGGAGGCTGGAAGTCTGAGATGAGGGTGCCAGCATGGCCGGGTTCTGGTGAGGGCCCTCTTCTGAGGTGCAGACTTCTTGTTGTATTCTCCATGGGGGAAAGAGAAGTAGCCAGCCCTCTGGCCTCTTCTATAAGGGCACTAATCCCGTTCATGGGGGCTCCACACTCCTGACCTAATCACCTCCCAAAGGCCCCTCCTCCTAACAGCATCACCTTGGGATTAGGATTTCAACATGGGGGTTCGGGGGGACACAGACGTTCCTTGCATTGCAGGGATGCAGGACAGGGGACCGGGGAGGAGGAGCTTCCCCGTCGCCATCATCATTCTTGGAGAGAGAGCGATGGAGAGCTGTGCCTCTGCTTCAGTCCCCTGCCTTCTTCGGCTCAGCCCGCAGGGACTAGAGCGGGTGAGGCTGAGGCAGAGCCTCCCACTACCTGTGCCGTGTTGGTGCCTCCATCTTGTGGTGTTCTTGCTGCTGAATGGGTGTTAATAAAGTCTTCTTGGACTCACCTCGATGGCTGGCTGGGAATCCAAGTCTGGAGCTCTCAGGACCCCAAGTTACACCTTCTGGGTTGGCCCTGGCTGCTGCAACACACAGTTCCTAGAGCTCTTGCGGGCAGCAGAGACCTGCCCTGCCAGGTGTCCAGCAGCAGATGCGGACCTGGCCTGGGCATTGAGAGCCATTAGTTCTCATCCTGGGTGGAGTCGGTGGTGGGTCCCAATTTGGTAACTCCCATCCCCACCACATGGACTCTAGATCTCCCTCTCGAAATGGCTCTAGAACTAGGATAACTGTGAGCTGGTGGGAAACGGGGCAGCATGGGTGTGTGGGAGGTGAGGGGTGGCTGTCATGTGGGCCCAGTGGAGAGGAAGTCCTGCTGATCCAAGCAGGGGCGTATTTTATTCGAGCCCCTGGGTCTTTGTCAGTGGCCACCTGGTATTGACATCGTGGCCCCACTGTAACTTTTGGGGGCTTCCTGATGCAGCCACACCCTTAGATAGATGCCAGTTCTCCCTAAGTTGACTTATACATTCAATGATCACCCATAAAGTACCCACATGCACTTTTCTCTGAAACTAGACAAGTTGCTACTAACGGTCTTATGGAAAAATACACGTGCAAGAAAAACTAGGAAAATGCAGAGAAAAGAGCTTTGAGGAGGGACTAGCCCAATATTAAAACATACTGTGCAGCCTCTAGTATTTAAACAGCATGGCAGTGGCCTGTAGATAAACAGGCCAGTGGATTTGGGTGGCTACTGCCACGACGCTGGGGGAAAAAATAACAAAAAGATAAATGTGATCCATCAGCAATTGAAAGCTCAGTGTGAGAGCCTGAGGGGCCTCCTTGGTTGCATATGAAGAGGCTCTTCCCATCTCCTGCAGCCAGAAGGCAAAGGAAAATGAGGACCTAGCCCAGAAGTGAATTGCAAGGGATGCAGGGCCCCAAAGAAAGTGTTGGGGTTTTTTTTTAATTTTCAATTTAATTTAATTTCTAATTTTAAACATTTTTTATTGAGATAAAATTCACGTACCATAAATTTCCCCTTTTAAAGTGTACAATTCAGTGGTTTTAGCACATTCACAAGGTTTATATTTGGTATATTCACGAGGTGAGCCATATCACAAGGTGCACTCATCATACTAATTCCAGAACATTTTCATCACCCCCAAAAGACACCTGAAACCCATTAGCAGTCACTCCCCATTCCCTCCAACCCCTTCCCCGCCTAGTCCCTGGCAGCCATCAATCTGCTTTCCGGGGGCCGGCCCGGTGGCTCAAGCGGTTAAGCGCACGCGCTCCGCTGCAATGGCCCGGGGTTTGCCGGTTCAGATCCCGGGCACGCACCGAGGCACTGCTTGGCAAGCCATGCTATGGGGGCATCCCATATAAAGTAGAGGAAGATGGGCACAGATGTTAGCCCAGGGCCAGTCTTCCTCAGCAAAAAAAGAGGAGGATTGGCAGATGTTAACACAGGGCTGATCTCCTCACAAAAAAAAAAAAAAAAAATCTGCTTTCTGTCTCCATTACAGATGTTTCATGTACATGGAATCCTACAAGATGTGACCTTTTGTGTCTGGATCCTATCACTTAGCACAATGTTTTCAAGGTTCATCCGTGTTACAGCATATGTCAGTGCTTCTTTCCTTTTTGTTACCGAATAATATTCCATTGTATGGATATGCCACATTTTGTTTATCCATTCATCCGTTGATAAGCATTTGGATTGCTTCCACTTTTTGGCCACTAGGAATAATGCTGCTATGAACATTTGTGTACAAGATTTTATGTGGACATATATTTTCATTTATCTTGGGTATGTACACCTAGGAATGGAATTTCCGGGTCATATGGTAACTCTATGTTTAACCGTTTGAGGAACCACCTTACTGTTTTCCATAGCAGCTGCACCGTTTACACCCCCACCAGCAATGAACGGGGTCCCAGTTTCTCCACTCACCAACACTTTTTATTGTCCGTCATTTTGATTATAGCCATCCTAGTGGATGTAAAAGAAAGTTATATACTCTCAAAATAATCAGGTCTGCTAAACAAGGTCAGACCCTGCTTGGGGAAGAATGGGACCCTGACACAGACTGGGCATGTAAGGGTTGAAGCCCCTGGAATTCTTGAATCCCCAGATTCCTCTGAACCTTCAGAGCTGCAGAAATAGCCCACCCATCCACCTTGTTAAAAGTTACCACCTCCCACCTTGCATGGAGACCCTGCAGAGGCCTCTCTTCCATAAGACCGGTGCCCACCTTCACTCCTGCCCACTAGGCCTATGACTAGGGTTAAGTCCCAAAATAACCCAGCTGAGGACGTGCTGGGCCTGATAAGGGAAGGAAGGACCTATATCCCAAATAGCCATAGAAGTGTCATCATCATGGCAGCATGGGAGGTTCCCTTTGTCTCTCTCCTTCAATCTACAGTGACTAAAATATCCATAACCCAATAAAGGCCACATTGCCCAACACACCAGGATGCTGGAGAGAGCGACACATCAGTACATATAAAGGTGGGTGGATTGCAGTACAAAGAGGAGGTGAACTGGAGGAAGAGCAGAGGCAGCACCCAGGATCCTGGACCCCCAGCGGCAGTGGCTGAGGCAGCCACCCCCAGCCCCAGCGAACCTGGTGGGCAGCAGTGGAGGCACAAGTACAACTCCAACCTTCCCATCACAGTGGCACATACGGCCACAAGGAAACAAACAACAGCAGAGGCGGTGCCTGTGAACCCAGCTCCCTCCCCCACTTCTCCCCCCCACCCCCACCACCGCAGTGGAGCTTCCGACCCAGGTGATTCTGGACAGAGGTGGAGGAGCATCAGCCATCACTGTACCCCCAGGAGCGGAGCCAGCGACCACAGCAACACCAGCAACAGCAAGGCATCAGTGATGAGAGTACCCCCGACACCCCTAATAGAAGCAGTGGAGGGTGGGGTGGAGGGTGGAATGTGCTGATCCTCAAATATAGCCTGAGGCAGTTAAGGGAAGAGAAACCAAAAACTAGTGCTATAGTGTCACCTACTGAAAAACAAAGAAAGGCCTCTAATCTCCATCACCTACTGAAAAACAAAAGAAAGGCCTCTAATCTCCAATCAGTTAAATAGTTAGAATCAAAACAAACAAAGCTATACCTAAATAAGAAAAGTGTTCACTATGACAAGGGATCAGCAGAGGAAGAACTCAGCAAGCACCACAAAAAATTATGGTAACACAGCATCACAAAAAGAAAATAACAATTCTCCAGAAACCAAACATAAAGTCATGGAAGATTGTGACCTAACTGATAAAGAATTCAAAAGAGCTGTCATGAAGAAACTCAGTGAGCTACAAGAAAACTCAGAAAGACAGTTCAGTGGGCTCAGGAATAAAATCAATGAACAGAAGGAGTACTTTGCCAAAGAGATTGAAACTCTAAAAAGGAACCAAACAGAAATTCTGGAGCTGAAGAAGTCAATGAGATGAGGAATGCATTAGAAAGCACTGGAAATAGAGCAGACCATATGGAAGAGAGAAACAGTGAGCTTGAAGATAGAAAACTAGAAATTTTGCAAGTAGAAGAGGAGAAAAAACTAAGATTTTTAAAAAATGTAAAAATTCTATGAGAATTATCCAACTCCATTAGAAAAGACAACACAAAGATAATGGGTATACCAGAAGGAGAAGAGAGAGAGAAGGGAGCAGAGAACTTATTTAAATAAAGAATAGCTTAGAACTTCCCAAACCTGAAGTAGGAACTGGATATACAAATCTATAAAGCTAATAAAACACCCAATTATCTCAATGCAAAAAGGCCTTCTCCAAGACACAAGATAATAAAACGGTCAAAAGTCAATGAGAAAGAAAGAATATTAAAGGCAGCCAAGGGAAAAAAAACAATAACCTACAAGGGAACCCCCATGAGGCTATCAGCAGATTTCCCAGCAGAAACTCTACAGGCCAGGAGAGAGTGGAATGATATATTCAAAATATTGAAAGACAAAAACTGTTAGCCAAGAATACTCTATCCAGCTAAGGTATCCTTCAGATATGAAGGAGAAATAAAGGCTTTCTCAGACAAACAAAAGCTGAGGGAGTTCATCGCCACTAGACCTGCCTTACAAGAAATGTTGAAAGGAGCTGTCCTACCTGAAATGAAAAGGCAAAGGTTTACAAAGCTTTGAACAAGGTGATCAATAGACAGACAGAATCAGAAAATTGCAACTCTATGTCAGAATAGGTTAGTAAACACTTAATCATAACAAAAAGGCTAAAAGGAAAGAAAGCACTAAAAATAACTACAACCACTTCAATTTGGTAAAAAATTCACAATACCAAAAGGGATAATTTGTGACAAGAAAAATATAGAAGGGGAAGAGGAGAAGGACAGAACGTGCATAGGCTAATGGAGATAAGATGCTATCAGCAGATAAAGGACTATCTCATCTATGAGATCTTTTATACAAACCTCATGGTAACCACAAAACAAAAATTCAAAGAGTCATAAAACATAAAAAAAGAGGAAACTGAGAAACACATCACAGAAAACCACCAAACTGAAATGGCAGGTGGAAACACAAGGAAAAAGAAACAATAGAAATATAGAACAACCAGAAAACAAAAGATGAAATGGCAATATTAAGCCCTCATATATCAACATATATCAATAATCACTCTAAATGCAAGTGGATTGAATTCACCAATCAAAAGACACAGAGTGGCTGGATGGATTAAAAAACAAGACCCAAGAATACGCTGTCTCCAAGGAGACTCATCTCAGCACTGAAGACAAACACAGGCTCAGAGTGAAGGGACGAAAGATGATACTCCAAGCAAAGGGCAACCAAAAGAAATCGATGTAGGCATACTTATATCAGACAAAATAGACTTCAAGCCAAAAAAGATAAGAGACAAAGATGGACATTATATAATGATAAATGGGACAATCCACCAAGAAGACTTAACATTTATTAATATCTATGCACCTAACATAGGAGCATGAAAATATATAAAGCAGTTATTAACAGACCTAAAGAGAGGTGTGACAACAACACAATAATAGTAGGAGACTTTAATACCCCACTTACGTAAATGGATAGATCACCCAGACAGAAAGTCAACAAGGAAACATTGGCCTTAAATGAAACAATAGACCAGATGGACTTAATAGATACATAAAGAACATTTCATCCAAAAACAGCAGAATACACATTCTTCTCAAGTGCACTTGGAACATTCTCAAGAATAGAACATATGTTGGGAAACAAAACGAGTCTCAATAAATTCAAGAAGATTGAAATTATATCAAGCATCTTTTCCAACCACAACAGTACGAAACTAGAAATTGACTACAATAAAAAAGCAGGAAAAGTCACAAATATGTGGAGACTAAACAACATGCTACTGAACACCTATTGGATCAGTGAAGAAATCAAAGGAGAAATCAAAAAATACCTGGAGACAAATGAAACCAAGTAGCCATAAGACCCAGCCAGCGAGTACCAGCAAAAGTCGGGTGGGTGTGTGTGAGTGGAACCAACGATGCTTGATCAAGGGCTGCAGTGTAATTGGATGGGGAAGAGTTTATTGATTTGGAAGTCCCCCCCCGCCCTGGGATTCAGGACTTCACACCCTGGCAAGGACCCCAGGAGAAGGTGCAGACTTGCTGCCAGCAAAGTTCCTAGAAGGATGGGAGAAGTGAGAGCCTGTGCTGAGTGAGATCAAATGCCAGTATTGCCATGGGGATGGTGAAAGATGGGGTTAAAAGATCAGGGAAGAGGGCATGCTGGGATGGGTGTGCTATATAGGGTCAGAAAAGTCACCAAATTCTCTCCCGTGGAAAAGCAGAAAACGCACCTTTACCAAGGCCATAAGGAATAGGCCTGTGAGAAGACCCAGCATCACTAAGAAACTCAGGCGGCCTCCTCCATAGGAAATGCTGTTACAAGCTCCCTAACGGCACTGGGGATGGTAGAACCCTGAAATAATAGCAGCCACGAGACAACGCTTACCCTCAGATGGACACAATTCTCCTAATGAGTGGTGGGGTGGAGGGGCAGCCAGGAAGGTCTGACTCACAGAGAGTTAAGGAGCTGGTCATACAATATAGTGTCCCTAGGGGCAGACTAGATGGGCCACAAGCCAGGGAACTACTCAATCTGCACATCAAAATACTTCAAGGATGGACAATTAGGACACAGGGAACTTCCTCCGAAAAAGTCACCATCCCTTTCCCAGTGGCCTCCCAGGAAACCCATCTGTGACATATGACAGCTAAATGTAACATATGATCCTAGATTGGGGAGAGGGAGGATGCTGTAAAGAACACCATTAGAACAACTGGTAAAATTTGAATATAAGAATATATTCATTATATATGCTATGAGAAATGAGAACATTGTATCAATGTTACAATTCTGAATCAGATCATTGCTCTGTGTTTATGGAACAAGATACCCATGTTGTTAGGGGATACATATTGAAGTATTTAAGAGTATGGGGTATGGATGATTATGGTTTGACCATGTAGGCTCATCAGTTGTAACAAATGTATCCTCTGGTGGGCAATGCTGATAATGAAGGAGGCTGTGCACTGTGGGGGCAGGGAGTATATGGGAACTCAGTAATAATAAAACTGATAAGAAGTACCTATAGGGAGAATGAGGCACAAAGGTGGTGAAATGGATACAAGGATACAATGAATACAACTTCTTTGTATTCATCTTGCAAATTTTCTCAGTGTTTCAAATTATTTCTAAATAAAGTGTTTAAAAAATAATAATAAATAAAGCACGGGCTTTGGAATCAGGCAGTGTTGAGTTAGAACCTAGCCAGACAACTTACTAGCTGTGTGACCTTGAGCAAATCTTCCCACCTCTCTGAGCCTCCATGTTTTCATCTAGAAAAGGAGGCTTATGACCCCCGGCCCAGCCTACCTCTAGGTTTTGTGGTAAAACGCAGATAAGGGCAAGGAAGGACCCATAATGGGCAGGTGTAGTAGTCAAAATTCTCCAGAGAAACAGAGCCAATAGAATGTAACTAGATTGAAAGAGAGAGAGATTTATTTTAAGAAGTTGACTCACACGATTGTGGAGTCTGGCAAGTCCAAATTCTGCGGGGTAGGCTGGCAAGCTGGAGACCCAGGGAAGAGGTGATGTTGCAGCTCGAGTCTGAAGGCTGTCTGCTGGCGGAGTTCCCTCTTTGTTGGGGGAAGTCAGTCTTTTTTCTATTAATGCCTTCAACTGACTGTGTTACCAAATTGACCTCACTCCCGTGGGACTCCAAGCCACATTCAGAGGAGCTCCAAGGAGGGCCCCATGGGTGGGCCTCATACCCACAATCCATCCCCTCCCCGGAGGGTTCTTTTCTGTTCGGAGTCGCGGATTTGAAATGAAACCAAAGCTGAACAGTCAATGTCACAAGCTTTTATTCAATGGCCAAAGAACGGAGAAGTGGCAGCTGGGTTCACAAATCAACTTCTCAGCTCACCGGGCACATAGGCAGCTGTTATAAGGGGTCCAGGTAATGACGGGGAGAAAAATTCATAGTTTTCAGAGAAATGGGCAGAGTTTTCTGGGAATCAAGGATGCCACCTCTTTTCTTTCCTTATTTGGTCATATACTGCCATTGCCATGGCAATTGGAAACAGTCATGGCGCTGCTGGGTGTGTTACGTAGCAGGGTAACAGATTACAACGAGTGTACAATGAGCCGTGGGGTCTATGTCAGGTCAAGTCAGACTGCCATGTTGCCTTCAACTGGTTTTAACTGGTTTTGACTGTATGTCTCAGCCGCCTCCTCCTTCCTCTCTTGATGGTTTCCTGGAAGCTAAAGAGAACATGTCAGGCTTGTCCGAGCAGGGCTGCGGTTACTGGTTTATGGCGTCGGTGGGCCAGGTAACAACTAGATAAGGCCCACCCATATTATGGAAGGTAATCTGTTTTACTTAAAGTCTACTGATTTAAATGTTAATCTCTTCTTTAAAAAATACCTTCCAGGGCCAGCCTGGTGGCACAGCGGTTAAGTGCGTGCGCTCCGCTTCAGCGGCCTGGGGTTCACAGGTTCGGATCCTGGGCGCACACCAACGCACCGCTTGTCAAGCCATGCTGTGGTGGTGTCCCGTATAAAGTGGAGGAAGATGGGCATGGATGTTAGCCCAGGGCCAGTCTTCCTCGGCAAAAAGAGGAGGATTGGCATCGGATGTTAGCTCAGGGCTGATCTTCCTCACAAAAAAAAAAAAAAAAAAAGTTCCCAGAAAGATCTAGAACAATGAGCAAATTTCCAGGTACCGTGGCCCAGCCAAGTTGACCCACAAAATTAATCATCACAGCAGAGAAGGACCCTTCTTCCCACACCTTAGGGATCTCTGCCGTCTGTATTTCTTATTACCGCTAGACAGAGGCAGCCCCTGGGAGCCCTCTGTGAGTTTCATTTTCATAGCGTTGCACATCTGTCTCCCTCCAGCCTGTGCTCTCCTGGGCCTATTTTCCATCCTTGCTGGGGGGTGGGAGGGTGGGGAAGCACCTGATGAGGCCCTGCAGGTGTCCACACGTGTGCTGAGGAACTGGGCACACAGAAGCTCCCCTGCACTGACCCCTCCGGGACCTATTCGCCCAGTGGCAGAACTGAAACCTGAGTGTAGCTCAGCCCTTGCCTTGCTGCGCGTCCCTGAGCAAGTCACTTCCCTCTCTGGGCCTCTTTCTCCTCGCTGCTCTCATTGACTCTGAGTTTCCAGGCCACTGAGGACAGGGGAAAAGGGAAAGAACCTCCGAGAACAAACTTCGCCCCTTGTAAAATGTTAATTACTTAACAAACACAAAGCATTCGCCCATTCTAAGCGCTCTGCAGGTGTTACGTAATCCTCACATTAATCCTACGAGAGAGGTACCATTGTTATCCCCTATTTAACAGGTGGGGAAATTGAGGCACAAAAAGGGCAGGCAATGTGCTCCAGCACACAGGTCTGGTGTGTATCGAGCCCCCACCATCGGGCTCCAGAGGCTGCGAGTTGACTCAGAAGGCTTCTGGGAACCGCTGAGAGGCTAACCCCAGCTGCGAGGGCAAACTCGAAACCAAGGAGATGGAGAGCTGGGTGAGTTTCAGTTTCCTGGCTCTCAGCACAGGAGTTTCTCTTTCTCTTCTTCCTGCTCAGCCATTAGCTGTCAGCCCAGCAGCCAGCAGGAGCCATGGGAAACTGGGAGTCCCACCTGTACACAGTGCCTGCTCATAAACTGGACGGGCTCATCCGGGACTCGCTGAGGCCCTCTGAAGACTGTCAGAAGCACATCGACAGCACCGTGAACACCCTCTGTGCCGCCCTGCAGGAAGCCGAGCCGCTCTCCCTGGAGAAAAGTGTCGCCAAAGTGAGTCGCGGGCTGGGCTCTGGGTTTCTGGGAGCCGGGAGATCTCACAGCCACTGGAAGGCAGAGAGACTTGGTGCTGAGCAGCTACGGTGTGCCAGGCTCTGAGCACACAAGACATCAGCTCGTGCTCCCCACACTCGAGTGAGCTGATGGGAGATGATGTACAGCTTAGGAGCACGGGCTAGGAGCCGGCTCTGTCTCTTCCTCCTGTGTGACCCGGTGCAGGTTGCTCACCCTCTCTGCGCCTCAGTCTCTGAATCTGTAAAATGGAGGAGGAATAATACCCACCTCGGGTATTCTTAGCACAGAGCCTGGTACATAGTTAGTGCTCAATAACTTAGCCGTGATTACTCACTGTTATTGTTTCCCTCTGCCCCATATCACAGAGGAGTAAACTGAGGTTAGGAGACTTCAGTCAAACTACCAGAAGTTGCTCTGTGGTTTCTCAACAGCAAGGAGGCGGGGAGCTCTTATCAGTCAGAAATGTATGGTGCTGTGGCCACAAATCCCAGGACTGAGGCTGATGATTCGGGGTTAGAGATCTGCGCCCCCGCCCCCCACCCCCCACCCCACCCGCCCCATGCTCTCTGGCACCAGCTTCCCTCTTCTCAGCAGACATGTGTCTTCTGGCCTCTGCCTTTAGGCACACTCAGGATCTCTAGCAATAAAGACACCTGGACACTTGGTGGCCCCCCGCCCTGGCCCAGATGGGCAAACTGAGGCATGAGGAAGTTATTTAATAGCTGTAATCAGAGCTGGAATTTAAACCCAGGCAATCTGCTTGGGAGCATGCGCCCTTAACCACTATGCCATCCTGCCTCTCAATATTGTTAACTTTTTTCTAATTAAAATAAAACATACAAAAAGAAAAGTGCACAGATCTAAGTGTACAGCCTGGTGGATTGCCACACACAACATACATGTGTAACCTGCACCCAGATCAAGAAATAAAACATTCCACCTGCCAGAGTCCCTGGACCCCCATCCGGTCACTACCTCCAACCCCAGGCAACTGATCCTGACTTATAACAGCATAGATTCATTTCGTTGGGTTTTTAACCTTTCTAAATGTAGGGTGACCAACCGTCCAGGTTTGTCCGAGACTGAGGGGTTTTCTGGGACATGGGCCCTTCAATGCTAAAACTGGGACTGTCCCGGGTAAACCAGACAGGTTGGTCGCCCTCTATAAGTGCAATCATGCACTGTGTGGTTTCTGTGACCATCCTGTTTATGAAATCTATGTTGTTGTGCGCAGGTGGTGTTTATCATTGTGTTGTTGTATGTGTCTCCACTGTGTGGGTACACCACGTTTGTCCATTCTATTGTTGATGGCCATCTGAGTTGCCTCCAGTTTGGAGCCAGTATGGAAAGTGCTGCTATGGGCATCCCGATTCAGGTCTATGGGTGGACGAATGGACGCCTGGTCACTCAATTTTAAGAAATGGTGACATTTTGGACTTTTGCTTGAGTTGAGAAATACTACTGCCTGCTGGGGTGCCCTGTGACCCCAAAGGACCCAGAGTCTCACATCTTTTTCTCTATCGCTGGCAGGGTGGCTCCTATGGCCGGAAAACGGTCTTAAGAGGCAACTCCGATGGTACGCTCGTCATCTTCGTCAGTAACCTTGAAAAATTCCAGGATCAGACGAAAAGCCAACAGGAAATCTTCAAGAAAATCTGGGAGTGTCTGAGAGCCTGTCAGGTCACAGGCCTGGAAGCCAAGGTGCAGATCCAGAGGCCCAACAGTGGGCTCACCATCCATGTGTCCTCAGGATGCCAAAGCATCACTTTTGAGGTGCTGCCTGCCTTCAATGCGCTGGGTGAGCCCTCCTGGGTGTATGGGGGTGGGTTCAGATCTGGAGGGGTTTGTTGAGAGAGCAAAGCCAAAGAAAGGGGTGGCAGACAGCCATGTGGGTCCTCTAGGCTGGGGATGGGATAGATACCACTGGTGCTTTCCAAAGTGGGGGACCATAGACCTTCAAGAGAGGAAGTCTCTCCTACCTGGGCTTACTCTCTTCTCTAGAACTTTTCTCTCATCTCTTAATTGACTTTGGCGAAAATGTTCTAGATTCTAGACTCTAGAGAAGAGCTTCTCAAACTGTGACATGCCCACAAATCACCAGAGAACCTTATTAAAATGCAAGTTCTGATTCAGGAGATCAGGGGCAGGGCCTGGGATTCTGTATGTCTAACCTGCCGTGATGCTACTGCTGCTCTGTGGACCACACTTGGGGATTTAGACTAGAATAAACATTGGTTAGAGGAAGAGGATGAGGCAAACATCTGGGAAAAGTTCAGCTGGGGCAGGCATTTGGAGTCTGCCTTCTGACCAGGTCAACATCAAGGCAAGGACCATCCATGGGCAACTGGTTGGATGAATGGATGGATGCGATTGTTGGATGAATGGATGGATAGTTGGATGGATGGATGGATGGATGGATGGATGGATGGATGGATGGATGGATGGATGGATGTTTGGTTGGATGGATGGACAGATGAACAGAGAGATCATTGGATGGATGGTTGATTGGATGGATGGATGGATGGATGGATGGATGGATGGATGGATAGTTGATTGGATGGATGGACAGATAAGACTCAGCATACAGTTCAGTCTCAAGCCCAGGTCCATATATAGTCACAAACTTAAATGCTAGGGCTGAAATTTAACCTCTCATTAAACAAATGGGGAAACTGAAGGAAAGGAATATTCCCAGGGCCACTGAGCCAGTTACTGACACAACTAGAATAAAACCCCAGTTCTTCTAAGCCCCAGGCTAGGGGTTCCTTTAAGGTGGTGACACACACACACCTTGATGACTCATATTCACAGAAAAGTGACCCAGTTCAGAGAAAAATGCACCAGTTTTGAAGGTAGGCAGCCCCGAGTTCTTACCCTGGTCCCACTACTTACCCACTTTTGCCAACTGTAAGATTAGACTAGAAACAGCTAGCTTGCAGGGCCTTTAACATGATAAGGTTTAGAGTAGGTGCCTGCCTCAAACCAGGGCTGGAGTCAAGGTAAAGAGACAAAATGTGACTCAAAATCTTTAGGAAATCCTCTCCTCTTTTTCAGAGCGGGGCGTTTGGAGACTAGGCCAGAGCGCCCTCTGCTGGGTGGGTTCACCCCCTCATACAAGGATGGTGTGAGCCGGAGAGATAAGCTCCTCCTTACATGTAGTATCCAGAAGCTGCCACCAGATGGTAGTAGAGCTGCACATGCCAAACAAAGATCCCTTTTCTAGAAGGAAACAATAATAGTTGCTTTCTGAGAAAAATAACCTACTGGGGAATTCTTAAATTACTTTCTTTACTAAATAGTAGCCTAACTGGTCTGGCCTGCTCTCCACACCAGGTCCAGGCAGACCTGCTCCAACTCCACATCTCTTTCCACTGCTATGTGCCACCGCTGCTCTCTCCCCAGGGTCTTTGACCCCAAACAGGACTCTTCTATTTACCTGACTTCCTGGTGTGTCAGCTCCCTCATCTGTAGATTAGCAGTTTATTGCAATAACCACCCAAGAGTAGTGGGAGGCTTGTCTATTTCTCTGTACCTGAGGGGTTTGAAAGTGCCTGGCATGGGAGAAGCACCCAACAAACGTTAGCTACATTATTACCCTTATTGAGGGGGACAGGATGCTCTTTCCCTCAACCTCCCTGCATGCCAAGGGCCCAGAACTGTGTCAGGCTAATAGTGGAAGTCAGTGAATGTCTGTCGGGTGAATGAAAAGAACAAGCTGGCTACTGTGTCCTATTGTTTACCTAAATGTGTCTGTGAACAGTGGAGCTCAGCTAGCAAGAATGGGAACCCTTAGATTAAATTCTGTGACCTACTGACATCTCCCCCATTGCGTTTGCTTCCTCACCCCCATACCAGTGGTTCTCAAACTCCCGCGGATAACAGAATCACCTGAGGAACGTAGGGAACAATACAGAGGCCCAAGCTCTCTCCACTTGGGTATCAGATCTCCTGCAGAGAGGATCTGGAACTCAGAGGCCTGGGTTCATGGCTACAGGAGGCTCCTGGGCCTGTGTTCCTGATTACGTGTGCAGGATTCTGACAGGCACCCCAGTTTTGAGAACCACTGTGCTGCGTCACCCCACATCACGGGGTCCAGCTCTGCAGAGCGTGCGCCTGCCCACTGGGCTCCATCCCCAGCCTCCAGGGCCCGGCCTTCCCCTGGCCTCCCTCCTCCAAGTGCCTGTGTCCTGGACTCTGAAATAGAACATTCACTGGATGGGCTCAATAGCAGAACACATTGTATGTGATATATAAACTTTATTTTCTTCCAGGTGTATACCAGCTGTGCCAACACCATTGTTAAAGAAGCCATCCTTGTCCTACTAATTTGGAACACCCCCTTTTTCATTCATAATTGTGTTTCTCATCCCTCCTTTGGGTTCTGCTGGTCTTGTCCTAAGCCAGCACCGTATCGTTTTCATGACGGTCATTTTAGACTACATTTTCTTGTCTAGCAGGGCAAGCCACCCCTGACCTTTCCTGTAAATACACCAGTCCTCGTACAGATGAAGCCATAGGTGTGGGCCATCAACCCCCAACCGACCTTCCCTGAGGTCACTGAGGCCGGGTGACATGGATACCAAAAGTTGTTTCTCTTTCACACCAGGCTTAAGTGAGAATCCCAGCCCCTGGGCCTATCGAGAACTCAAAAGATCCTTGGATATGACAAACGCTCAGCCCGGTGACTTCTCAGTGTGCTTCACGGAGCTCCAGCAGAAGTTTTTTGACAACCGTCCCAGAAAGCTGAAGGATTTGATCCTCTTGGTAAAGCACTGGCATCTGCAGGTAATTTTCCAATTGTATGTCTATTGCTGTCATCCCTTCCTTTACACTGGGATCATTTACATTCAATAGAGTACAACAATCTTAAGGACACAGCTCAGTGCATTTTTGTATCCTCTAAAGCAACACCCAGATCAAAATAGGGCTCATTTCCTGCACCCCAGACACCCCACAGCCTCTGCCCACTCCCGGTCAATACTTCCCCCAAACGAACCATCATCCTCACATCCGCCGCCACAGAGCAGTTTTGCTTGTTTTTAAACTTGATATCGGTGGAATCGTGCTCTATGTACTTTGTGTGTGCCGTCTTTTGCTCAACGTGATGTCTGAGAGATTTGTCCATGTTGCTGCGTGTAGTCGTAGTTTTTCATTGCTTTGTCGTATTCCATTGTATTAATATACCACACATTTATCCATTCTACTGCTGATGGACATTTGGGTCATTTCCAAATTGGGGCTATTGTGAATTAGGTGACTATTGATATTCCCCCACAAGTCTTTTTGTGAATTTAAGCACTTTCCCCTTTCCCCTTCTCTTGGGTAAAGGTGCAAGAGTGGACCTGCTGGGTTATAAGGTATCTGCATATGTATGTATACGTGAATACATATGCACATGGCATATACATGTATGTATATGTGTGTACATAAGGAATATATACATGGATATATATATTTTTTTTAACTTTAGTAAGTACTGCCAAATAGCTTTCCCAAATGGTTGTACCAAATTACACTGCCGTCAACCACATATGACAGTTTCAGGCACTCCATGTCCTTGCCAACACTCAACATTGTCAGTCCATCAAATTTTAGACGTGGTGTCATTTTAGTCACTGGTGGAGGACAGCGACTTTTTATAGACTCTGGTTTCTTGATTTCAGACCCCTGGCAGGGGAGGATCTGGGTCCCCAAATTAGCCACTACCCTTTTCTTCTCCCACAGTATGTGATAAAGCAGGACAATTTCCCCCTGGCGCCCTCATATGCTTTGGAGCTGCTTACAGTCTACGCCTGGGAACAGGGGTGTGGAGCAGAAGACTTTGATATAGCTGAAGGCATCAGAACAGTTTTGGGGCTAATCATGCAGCAGAAGAAGCTGTGTGTCTATTGGACAATCAACTATAACTTTGAGGATGAGACTGTCCGGAACATTCTGCTGAGCCAGCTCCGATCGCGGAGGTACAAACCTTCCCGTGGCCCTCTCTCTTTACCTCTTCCTCTGCATGCCAGGCTGTACCCCCTTAGAATGAGGACTCAGCCCTGTCCTTTCCTGCCAAGGATACGCCAAAAGAATGCCAGCAGCAGGGGCCAGAATGCCAGGAGCCTGATCAATGCCGCTCACCTTCCAAACTGTTGTCACATTTTGTCGCCAAAACAAACACTAGTTAGGTGCTTCCCCTTATAGAAGGAAGGGGCTAAGAGAGAAGAAGGGGTTGGCGGGAAGAGGAGACACTTGATTATGTTATTAATGGAACATCGCTGTAAAGCAGAGAACCAGCAGGACCAGAGAAGCTAGACATCTTAGACGAAGCACCACAGCAACTGAGAGCACCCACAGGAGTTAAAACCCAGGTTACCAGATGCCCGGTCTAGGCCTCTTTCCCCAAAACGGATTTCTTCTCCCACAGGCAACCCAACTGATTTTTTTTTTTTTAATCTAACGGAATTCATAGGCCAGTAATCTTGGATCCAACCGACCCAACCAATAATGTGAGCAGAGATGATGTGTACTGGCAACAGCTAAAAAAAGAAGCTGAATGCTGGTTGTCTTCTTCCGGCCTGAACGAGCCACCTGGACCATCTTGGAATGTTCTGGTGAGAGGGTTTTCGAAATATAGCTTGTGTCATGCTGCAGGGAGGGTCCCGCTGACATGCAGACTGCCGTCTTATCCAAGATCAGCAGGGGTTTCCTAGGGCTGCTGTGACAAAGTACCACGCACTGGTGGCTTAAAGCAACAGAAATTTATTCTCGCACGGTTCTGGGGGCTGGAAGTCCAAGAGGAAGGTGTTGGCAGGGCCGTGCTCCCCCGAAGGCTCTCGGGAAGAAGCCTTCCCTGCCTCTTCCAGCTTCTGTGGGTGCCAGCAGTCCTTGGCTTGCGGCTGCATCACTCCAGTCTCTGCCTCCAGTGTCAGGGGGACTTCTCCCCGTGTGTCTCCACGTGGGCTTCCCTCGGTGCCTATCTGCCTCTCTCCTCTTCTTGTAACGACACCGGTCATATTGGATTAGGGCCCACCCTAATGACCTCATCTTGATGACATCTTGCAAAGACCCTACTTCCAAATAAGGTCACATTCACAGGTCCTGGAGGTTGAGACTTCAACATATCTTTTAAGGGGACACAATTCAATCCATAACACACCATTAGGGGCCTCCCCTTCTACTAAAATGACAGCAAAGGGCAAAATGGAAGAAAAAGGATGGGGGCACCTGAAGATGAGAGATTTCAATTAATTTCTGTCAGACAAAAAGCCGATGAGAAGGTGATGACATGAAATGGAGCAGAGCCCAAGAGGAAGGGGGTGGCAGTCACTCCTGCAGGTGCCAGGACAGGCTCTGAGCTCTGCCCAGGCAGGTGTGGGGACAAGAGTGAGAAGTGGGCTGGAGACAGGAGAACCAATCAAGGGACCAGCTGTGCACCAGGTGCATCTGACCCCCCATCCCCCATCCCCCAAAGAAGAAGCAAACCTGTCCACGTGGAACCCCCTGCACTCTCAGAGCTGGTTAGAGGAGGGCAGTCCAGCAGGAACATTCTCAGGTTAGACCACCGAACCCATTCAGCTTTCAGAGGGGGTCTCAGAGTGGAGTGGGGGGACAAATGCATCATTTGAGGCCAGATGAGTCAACCAGATTCCACATTTCACAGACACGGGACTAATTTATATCCCAATCATGGGAGGCAGAGCTCCACATTCTATTTGCACAGAAATTTGCGGGCCAATTTATCAGAAATCTAGGATGTAAATATAGATGTCAATGAGCTTACTCAGTTCACAGGGCCCTGGAAGTGACTGCACCTGTGAACAGGGACATCCCCTAATTGGATCCAGAAGGAATAGGATGCTCTGAGCAGTTACCCTGTGCCCCCCGCCCCTCCTCTCACTGGATCCTGGTCTTTGCTCCCTAAGCCCAATTTTCCTAGCTGCCTAAGAAAGCTTTTTGAAAAACTATTGCCCCCAGTACGGGCCAGCCCCATGGCGTAGTGGTTAAGTTCACGTGCTCTGCTTCGGCGGCCCGGGGTTCACAGGTTCAGATCCTGGGTGTGGACTGACGCACCGCTTGTCAAGCCATGCTGTGGTGGCGTCCCACATAAAGTAGAGGAAGATGGGCACGGATGTTAGCCCAGGGCTAGTATTCCTCACACACACACACAAAAAAAACTATTGCGCTCCAACATTTTATTCTGAAAAGCTTTCACATGTATAGAAAAGTTGCAAAAATGGTTCAGTGAACTTCTGTGCGCCCTTCCCCTGGAGGCCCAAATGTTTAACATTTTACCACATTTGCTACGTACAGTCTCTGTGTGTGTGTGTATACACGCTTATCATCACCGTCATTACTATTATTGTTATTGTTTATACTGAGCCGTTTGAGAGTCGGCTGCCAGATATCTCTCCTCTTTACCCTTACGTGTTGTCATAGGCATCTCAGAGAACAAGGACATTCTCTTAGGTAACCGCGAGCAGTGATCAACTTCTGGAGATTCAGATTAATATATTGTTATTGTCCAAATACAATCCGTTTTCAGATTTTGCCAATCATTCCAAGAATGTCCTTTATAGCCATTTTTTCCAACCCAGAAGCACACACTGTATTCAGTTCTCATGCCTCTCCTACACTATCTTTTGTTTGTTTGTTTTTTTTTGTGAAGAGATCAGCCCTGTGCTAACATCTGCCAATCCTCCTCTTTTTTTTTTTGCTGAGGAAGACTGGCCCTGGGCTAACATCCGTGCCCATCTTCCTCCACTTTATATGGGACGCCGCCACAGCATGGCTTGCCAAGCAGTGTGTTGGTGCGCACCCGGGATCCGAACCGGCGAACCCCGGGCCGCCGCAGCAGAGCGCGCGCACTTAACCGCTTGCGCCACCGGGCTGGCCCCTCCTACACTATCTTTTGATATGTGCTTTCGTCCTTTTGTCTTGCAACCCACCCCATCAACCTTTATTTCCAGATCTATGAAACCATCCCTCTTACAACAGCTGTTGGAGGCAATCCCGGCCCAGGAACCGCTACATAAGGGGGTTCAGGCGCTGGAGGGCGCATGCACACACACATATGCACACACACACGCGCACATGCATGCACACACACACACCACAACATTCCGCCCAGTGGAAGGGGCAGTACTGGCAACGAATCTGCCTTCAAGGGGACACTGTCCTCAGCAACTGTGAGGTCCACTTACATCTGGGGGCCACCAAGGTCCACCTTCAACTTTCAAGCTGAGCACCCCTCCCCCGCCCCCAGGTGAGCTGGCCCGTCTTGTCTGTGCTCGCCAGCAAAAAGACAGCATCTGCGTAGAGCCGTGTGTTCATTTCCTCTTACTGCTGTAAAAAGAAAAAAAAAGCCACAAACTTCATGGCATAAAATAACACGAATTTATTATCTTACAGTTCTGGAGGTAAGCCGTCCAAAATCAGTCTCATTTTGCTGAAATCAAGCTGTCCACAGGCTCTAGGGGAGAATCTGTTTCCCTGTCTTCTCCAGCTTCCCGAGGCCGCCCACAGTTCTTGGCTCGCGGCCCCTTCCTCCATCCTCCAAGCCCGCAGTGCTGTGTCTTCTCTCCGTCTGCCCCCTGCTTCCCTCTCCATAACGGTGACACTCCTGCCTCTCTCTTATGAGCAGCCTTGTGCTGACACTGGGCCCACCTGGATCATCCAGGATCCTCTCCCCATCTCAAGAGCCTTAATTTAAGCACATCTGCAAAGTTCCATTTTCCATATAAGGTAACCTATTCACAGGTGCTGGGGGTTAGGATGTGGACATCTGTGGTGGGGGTGTCACGATTCTGCCTACAACAACCAAGAAGCAGACTTCCTCTGCAGACTGAGACCTTCAGGGAGACCAACCATTAGCAGGCAGAACAGGGAGCGGGGTGTCATGACCTCATGGTACATGGAGCGGACCCCACCATCTGAACTTTTCTACTGAAGAGGAGACAACTGTGCTTCTGTGCGGGTTCGGACCCCATTTAGAAATCTGAATGTGGTTTGTTTCCAGAAGTAACCGCAGGTGCAAGAGAGTGAACAGGTCCCACCCTCCATGGTCCCGTTTGATTAGAGAGCAGAGAATTGGCCCTTCAGACTGAACACACAGCCCCTCTGGACCCAGCATAGCCCCTCTTCAGCACACTTAGAGAGAGCAGCATCCTTGGGGTAGTGAGTTAAATAGTGTCCCCCAAAATTAATGTCAACTTGGATCCCCAGAATGTCACCTTCTTTGGAAATAGGATCTTTCTGGTGTCATTAGCTAAGATGAGGTCATCCTGGATTAGTGTGGGCCCTGAATCCAAAGACTGGTATCGTTATAAGAAGAGACACTGTGACACGGAGAGGAGATGGCCATGTGACAGCAGAGGCAGTGATTGGAGTGATGCTGCTACTTTGGCGGGAGCCACCAGACACTGGAAGAGGCCAGGAAGGCTCCTCCCCTAGAGCCTTCAGAGAGAGCATGGCCCTGCCAGCTCCTTGACTTCAGACTTTCAGTCTTCAGAACCGTGAGAGAACGAATTTCTGTTGTTTTAAGCCCCCCAGTTGTAATTTGTTATGGCAGCCCTGGGAAACCAATCCACCTGGGCCCCGTGTGTTGAACAGAGGCTGATAGAACCTTGAAAAAGGGATTATTGTGATCATCAGAAATCCACAAGGCTACAGTAGAAGGGAAAATAAGGAAGGAGCAGATGAGTAAAAGAAGCTAAAAGGTGCTGGACATGAGCAGATGATGCCAAAACTGGCAGTGGAAACCAGAGAGCAATTCAGTGTCAGGCATTACCAACCCATCGGGAGAAGAATCTAGGTCTCTCCTAGGACGTAAGGAGGAGCAACTAGGAGAGGTTTTGTTTCTGGCAGGTCTTGGGTATTCACCCTAAACTCTCAGGTATGTTCTTGGGATGTGTCAATGCAAGAACTAAAGATGACAAAGGTACCAGCAGGAGGGTTGGAGAGTGGGAGGGAGAGGCAGGGCAGGGGCCCCAGAACAGGCGGGGTCGCTCACAGCGGGCTCTTGCATCTTCCCCAGCCAGCCCCGCTCTTCACGACCCCAGGCCATCTTCTAGACAGGTTCATCATGGACTTTCTCCAGCCCAGCAAAATCTTCCTAGATCAAATCAAGAAAGCTGTTGACATCATCTGTACATTCCTTAAAGAAAAATGCTTTCAACATTCAACGACAAAGGTTCTGAAGGTTGTCAAGGTGAGTACAGGTCCTTCTCTTAAGGGAATTACGGGCAGGGAAGGTGAGTACAGGCCCTTCTCTTAAGGGAATTACGGGCAGGGAACTAAGTGGTGACTGTACCTCTAGAAGACTCGTCTTCCATCAGAAGGTAGAGGGCAAAGGGATGAGGGAGGGAAGCTGGGGAGATGGGCAACTAGGACCTGATGTTCAGTGGTGGGTGATAAAGCACTGCTTATGTCACTACAACATGCTTCTGATTCTGTATGAGCTTCCTAGGGCTGCTGGCAATCCTTGGTGTTCCTTGGCTTGTAGGTGTGTCACTTGGACCTCTGCCTCCATCTCCAAGTCACCTTCTTCTCTGTGTATCTTCTCCTTTCTCTCCTCTTCTAAGGACACTTGTCATTGGACTTAGGGCCCACAGATCCCTAACTTAATTACATCTACAAAGACCCTTTCTCCAAATAACGTCACCTTCACACATTCCAAGCAGACATAACTTTTGGGGGACCACCATTCAAACCACTGCAGATTCTGAGCTCAGTGTGACCTGAACCAAAAAGTGACCTCTTTCCTGTTTCAATGACTAGAGCCCGATTCATCCCATCAACTGAGATAGAGATTCAGTAGATTGGACCATTCATGTCCATGGCTCAAAGGCCACAGGCTGACACGTTTCCCTCCATCTGTTGAAGACGAAACTCTCTGCTCTGGACTCAGCCCTAACTGGACCCTAACTTGGAACCTACCCTTGGCAACCTCATTAATTAGCCCAACTGGTAGAGCCCACAGGGCTGAGAGGCTCACGGTCTAGAAACCGCTGTATCTCAACTTGCCTTTCTTCACCAGGGAGGGTCGACCGCCAAAGGCACAGCTCTGAAGAGCGGCTCTGATGCCGACATCATCGTGTTCCTTAACTCGTTTAAAAACTACGCCTCCCAAAAAACCGAGAGATGCAACATCATCAAGGAAATCCGCAAACAGCTGGAAGCCTGTCAGCAGGAGAAGGAGTTTGAAGTGAAATTTGAGATTTCAAAATGGAAGGCTCCCAGGGTGCTGAGCTTCTCTCTGAAATCCAAAGTCCTCAATGAAAGTGTTGACTTCGATGTGCTGCCTGCCTTTGATGCGCTAGGTAAGACTCCCCAGACCTCAGCCTCTGGAGGAGGAAGGCGGCTTCTGGAGGGATGGGGGAAGGGGGTGGAGGGAAAGCCATGTGACTTAGTAACAGGTCATGGGTCCAGCCCCCCCTGCAGGGGGCGTGAATAATGGCAGCGATACCTTACACCTGTATCCCAACGACGGCCAAGACCCACATCTTCCACACCCGTGTTATCGTTCACAGTATCTGTCCAAGAATCGGGTACCCAGGAGTTCTGTACGCATTTATAGATAAAATGCCTCAACTATTAGTGGAAGAAATTAAAGAACAGACTGTGGGAGGAATTCTGAGGAAAATACAGGAAATCAGAGTGTTCACCTTCAATCTTAGGCAAAAATCTCCTTTAGAAATTCAATTCATGGGTGACAGATTCGTAAGGTATATTAAAAGAAACCAAGACTATTTCAGACATTTTCCAAATCCAAATCAGGAAGATATGGTACCGTCCCTCTGAATGGTTCTTAGTGTCTCTCAGAGAGGAAATAACAGTATTGATTGTGGGTCGGCTATCTTTTTTTGTAAAAGGTAGGATAGCAAATATTTTCAGCTTTGAGGGCAATAAGGTATTTGTTACAACTACTCGACACTGCCATTGCAGCCTGAAAGCAGCCATGGATAATACATTAACAAATGGGCACGGCTGTGTTCCGATAAAACTTTATTTACAAAAACAAGCAATGGGCCAGATTTAGTCTGGGGGCCATACTTTGCAAACTCCAGATCAGCACTGTCCAAAGGTCTTTCTGTGATAACGGAAATGTCCTATAATCTGTGTTCTATATCCATGGAGTACTTGAAACGTGGCTAGTGCTACTAAGGAACTAAATTTTTTATTTTCCTTTAATTGATTTGAATGCAAACAGCCACATTGGCTGGTGGTTACCATATTGGACAGTACAGGTCTAGATAATACTGTAATAGTACCACCTGGACTCATATCGATCATATTATCTCATTACTTTGGAGATGCTCTCAATATCTTAGATGTCAGTAATTCAAACACACTAACAGAGTTCAAAATAATTTCCCAGAATTTAATTATATTTGTCAACAATGTTTTGAAATCTGTTACTTTCTATATATATTAAGGCGTAATGTAAATATCTCCCCCATACTAGGTCAACTGAATTCTGGCTCTGCGCCCAGCCCCAGGGTCTACGCTGAGCTCATCCACCTGTATAAATCCTCAGACGCCGTAGGGGGAGAATTTTCTACCTGTTTCACGGAGCTGCAGCGTAACTTCGTGGAATCCCGGCCCACCAAAGTGAAGAGTTTAATTCGCCTGGTGAAGCACTGGTACAAACAGGTATGAGAGCTCTTGTTCCAGACGTCTGGGTCTTTTTTTGGTTTTTATCAGGACTCTGTGACCATGAAACCAGCACTTCTGGATTGCTCCACGTGCACGCAGTCTCCCATGTTGGGGGCTGAGCCACTTTAGGGAATCTGCCCAATCTTTATTCCCAAGTATCTTGGTGGAATTCCCATCACCCACCCCATTAAGGTGAGTCGAGTGTAGAGCCCCTCCTACCGTCAGAGCTGCTACACGTGGTTGATTTTGCCTTTGCTCTGACCAAAGAATTCTGCAGGAATCCAAGTTATCCTGCCTAGGAAGGGCAGGTGAAGATGGGATTTGCATGCCTACAAGTCACCGGCCTGGTTTATCTGCTTCTCGGTGCCCCTAATTAGTAGACACAGATGCTATCTCTTGGAAGGCAAGTTGAAGCCACACGCGGGACCAGAGGCTGCATTTTCTATATTGGTTACCCTCCCTTCACTTCCATCAACGGTCTTACACACAGAATGTTCTCAGTATTTTCAAGACAGCAAACATCCAGCACAATCTCAGCTCATTCTTGAGATGTCTCCTTTCTGTGTCCAGCTCCCTGAAGCCTGAGATGGAGACTGAGCTCTCTGGTTTCCATCCCAGAAAATCAGAGAAATGGCTCTACACCCCAGGGTGCTCAGAGCGTTCAGGGCTATGGCGTGACCTTGAGCATGTCACTTCACCTCCCCAAGCCTCAGGTCTTCATCTAAAAAGGCAATCTCTGCCTGCTTGGTAACTGTTGGAGGATTAGGAAGGACATAGGTAAACTGTCTGGCCCCATAATTAGCACGCAGGGGGGTTTAGTAAATGGCAGCTATGTTATAACCTGGGGAAGTCATATATGGCCAAAGGAACCTGCATGGGCAGCCTACGAGCTGCCAAGTGAGCACCCACAAACCGGCCTGCTCAGACCTCCCTCGGACCAGTCCCGCCAGCGCTGCATCTCGTGACTCAGTTTCCCAGCTGTGACCCCACCAGTCTTTGATGTGCAGTCTCCGCGGTTCTTGCTGACCTCATTGTACCTCCCTGCCTTAACCAGTATCATCTGGTGTTCCCGTTCTTTCCTCAGTGTGAAAGGAAACTGAAGCAAAAGGGATCTCTGCCCCCGAAGTACGCCTTGGAGCTCCTCACCATCTACGCCTGGGAGCAGGGCAGCAAGGTGCCGAATTTTGACACGGCCGAGGGTTTCCGGACGGTCCTGGAGTTGGTCACAAAGTATCAGCAGCTCTGCATCTTGTGGACGGTCAATTACAACTTTGAGGATGAGACCACGAGGAACTTCCTCCTGACCCAGATGCAGAAAACCAGGTGCCCCAAACCGACCCACCTCCTTTTCGTAACCTGATTCCCTCCAACAGAATGTCAGCGACCTGGATTCTCCTCCCGTGGGGTCAGGACTCATTATTCCTCACGTGACCCCGAGGGAGGACCGTGCTCACCACCAGAGCCTCCCAGAGTCTCCAGGGATAGAGTCCTAGGGAGGGGAGAAAATGACATCCAGGAGGAACAGGGAAGGAAGGACCAAGGGGCTGGGTCACTGAGTTGCTTTCGTCTTTCTAGGTTGGAAGGAAAAGCATGGATTCATTAGCAGGTCTAAGAGCTGTGGGAGTTGGACGTGCGTTCCTGAGAAATAACGCTGTCATTCACAACCAATTTAACCCACAGGGTTTTTATTAGATCAGCTTTTATCTACCCTTTCAGACCTGCATCCCACAAAACCTTCATCCTTCAAGTATAGGAAGGAAGGGACCGGCCCGGTGGCATAGCGGTTAAGTTCTCGCACTCCGCCTCCGTGGCCTGGCGTTCGCAGGTTCAGATCCCAGACGTGGACCTACCCACAGCTAATCAAGCCATGCTGTGGTGGCGTCCCATATAAGGCAGAGGAAGATGGGCACGGATGTTAGCCCAGGGCCAGTCTTCCTCAGCAAAAAGAAGAGGATTGGCATCGGATGTTAGCTCAGGCCTAATCTTCCTCACACAAAAAAAAATAAGAATAGGAAGGAATCTTAGTGTGTCTGCTCCATGCCACCAGCAGGGGACAAAAACAATGGAAGCAGAAGAAAAGACAGGAGCATTGAGAAAGAATAGAGAAGAGGAAAGAGACAATAGACGCTGTGGGTTGCCTACCGTGGGTGTGGCTTGCTTAAAGTTATAGTTGATTAAATTATACATCCTATTTCAGTTGGCCTAGTGGAGGAGATGTTTATATTACACCTCCATGTGTATAATAATTAACAGCTCTCAAAACTTTTTTGACAAATATAATTTAATTCTAGGAAATTACTTTGACCTGTATTCATACATTTGAATTACTGACAACTCAGATATGAGGGCACATTGTTTTACTGCTGAGAATAGAATGGCCCCCCAATTCTGAGGCCACTGGTTCTAAAAAGCACCCCTCTAACACCTTCTAATCCCTCATGTAGGCCCGTAATCTTGGACCCAGCTGAACCCACCGGCGACGTGGGTGGAGGGGACCGGTGGTGTTGGCACCTTCTAGCAAAAGAAGCTACCGAATGGTTGTCCGCTCTCTGCTTCAAAGACGGGAATGGACATCCTGTACAATCATGGAAAGTGCCAGTAAGAATAATCTAAAAGAAGTGTCGTCTGGAGATTGCCCTGTGACAGGCTTAAATCAAAGAGCTTCTCCTGCTGTAGCTTGAACTTGGGATTTGTTCAGCCACAAATAATGAAAAACCCAAGTCACAAGCTTGCACAATTGGTTTTTTCTGCTCATTACAAGAAATTCTAAGGCGGGCAATCCAGCACTCGCACAACAGCTCCATCCAGCTTTCTCCATCCACCACAGCACTACCGGCATTTGGGGCTGGAGAGTTCTTTGGGGGGGGGGCTGTCCTGGGCAGGGTAGGATGCTGAGCAGCATCCCTGGCATCTAGCATCCCCACTAGATGCCAGTAGCACCCCTGACCCATGTGACAACCAAAACACTATGTCCGGATACTGCAAACTGTCCCCTGGGGACACACTCATCCCCAGCTCTTTCTGGTTCCACTCTCTTTAGGTATCAATTTTAGTCCTCATGGCAATGAAAGTGGCTACTGCACCTCCAGGTGGTGGTTCTGGGTCCAGGCAGGAAGAACAAGAAGGGGGAGGATACCTATTAGAAGCCTCATGCAGCAAATTCTCTTACATGTCATTGCCCAGAACAGTCACATGGCTACCCATAACTTGAAAGTGGCTCCAAAAAGGGGAGTGAAGACACCTGTGGATGGGGGTTGATCAGCCAACCAAGTGTCTGCCACACCTGTCCAAAGCTCCACCTCCCACCAAGATACCTGCGACCAGGTATACGTGGTTCTCCCGCCAGGTTCTTTCTCAAGGTTCTTTCAAAGTAGGTTTTCTCAGCCTCAGCAACTATTGACATTTTGGGCCACATAATTCTTTGTTTGGGGGGCTGTCCTGTGCATTGCAGGATATCAAGCAGCATCCCCAGTCCCTACCCACTAGATGCCACCCAGTTTGACAATTAAAGATGTCTCAAGACATTGCCTCTTGTCTTATGGGGAGCAAAATCGCCCCCCGGTGAGCACTCCTGCATTAGAGGGACACCCCGCTCCAACTCCGGGGTCAGCTTTAGTTACCAAGATGTTCACTGTCAACAAGCACCCAAAAATTGTCCCTGGTAATAGTTACCCTCTCAGATACACTTCCTTCCCTTTTTTTTTCTGACTCTTTTAACCAATGGTTTTCACTGCTTAGGATACGTATTATTCTTGCACATGTATTTTTCTTTCTAGACAGCTCAGACACCAGGAAGTTGTGCAGCTGGGATGCATCCTATTACCAATGAGATGTTCTCACTCAGAAGTCGTAGAATCCTGGCATAATAATGCTAGGAGAAATTTCTAGAGGTCACCTGGCAATTGCTTTTAAAGAATCAGTTCACTGTGTAAAATAGTAACCAGATCCATTCTTCCATTGACGGTCTGCACAACCCCTTCCCATGTTTCTTCAACTCCTCTTAAAATCAAGACCACCGAGTTCTTTTAAAGTCTAGCCTTACTGAAGTCGCACTCCACGAGGGACCTGACTTAATTGAAAATATTTGCTTTCCGGGCTGGCCTGGTGGCATAGTGGTTGGGTTTGCACGCTCAGCTTCTGCCGCCCGGGGATCACGGGTTTGGATCCCGGGCACAGACCAGCGCACCGCTTGTCAAGCCATGCTGTGGTGACGTCCCATATAAAGTGGAGGAAGATGGGCATGGGTGTTAGCCCAGGGCTGATCTTCCTCAGCAAAAAGAGGAGGATTGGCAAAGGATGTTAGCTCAGGGCTAATCTTCCTCACACACACACAAAAAATTTTTGCGTCATCTAGCTTTATGGGCACCTTATTTCTGTCAACCATTCTGTATTTAGCTCCTTCCTTTTCCTTCAAGTCTTAGAAGCGCAATCTCTCTATTCCCAAAGTGAAGCCCCTTACCTGCCCCTTGGTTCCCATAATTCCACGATCTTGCTCTCAAACTCCTCCACCTCGCCCACCTCCCATCTCTTTCCCTCTGTACACAAAACCCTGTCTGTCCTTGCCCAACTGAAGGTCTCCTAAGCCAGAAGTGAGCCAACCTCTTCTTAGACCTGCAAATTCTCTAAAGGCTTGGATTATAACTGTTGCCATATGTGTATATACATATATATATCTCTCTATGTATCTATATAGATATTAGCCTGTTGTCTTTCCCTTCTGAGCCTACCTTTTTACCCCTATCCATGAGTATCTTCTTGCCAAATCTAAAGGCTTTATCCTCTGGCTTTAGCTTAAAATATACTTGAAGGTCTAAGTGTTTTATCCTCATATATCCACTTAACATTTTGTTACCGCCACATATACCAACTGTCATAAAATCAAGAATATATCTGGTCTTTGTCCCCAGTTCCTGGCACAAAGCTTCAAAAACCTTTGGAATTTCCTGATAGGAGGGTCCTTTGTATTCATAATGAGCCCCTTCCAACCGTCCCTGAGTTTATGCCAGTGAGGTGTGGGCCCTTAAATAGTGTCAAGGGAGGGGTTGGCCATGCCAGAAATGCCAAGCATGTGATGAGAGGGTTGCAAATTTCAGCCCCACTCCCCAACCTCGCAAGAGGAGAGGGAGCTGGAGAGGGAGTTCAAGGCCACGGCCAATGATTTAATCAATCGTGCCTTTGTAATGAAACCCCAATAAAAACCCTGGAAAACAAGGCTTGAGGGGCTTCCTGGTTGGCAAACATATCAATGTATGGCGAAGATGGCACTTCCTGACTCCGAGGGGATGGAAGCCCCTGCACTCAGAACGCTTCCAGACCTCGCCCCCTATGTTTCTCTTCATCTGGCTATTTATCTATAGCTTTTATAATAAAACGGTGATTGTAAGTATAGTGCTTTCCTGGGTTCTGTGAGTTACTCTAGTGAATTATTAAACTTGAATTTGTAGCCAAGTTAAACAGAAGTACGAGTAGTCTGTGGACCCCCCTGTGACTGGCATCTGAAGTGGAGGCAGTCTTGTTGGGACCTTGCCCTTTAACTTGAGGGGTTTGCAGTAACTCCCCGTGGTGTCAGAATTGAACTGAATCGTTGGACACCCCGTTGGTGTCAGTGAGTTGGTGTTGGAATGTATCCCTACGCTTGTCCAGAACAACAACAAAGGAAATAGCTACGACTTGGGGTTGAAGAATGAAAGAATGACTCTATGTTCATGTTGACTCAGTCTACATAATTACCAGACCCTTCTAGATGCCCAACTTGCACTAGATATGTAGATAGGAAACTATAAGCCACTGGCCCATCCTCACAGGGCTTATGACGTACCTAGAGGAATCCTAAATCCCTTAAAGAAAAATGAAGGGCATTTACAACCATGTGCTAAGTGATATGTATGTAGCGGACTAAGACCAGTAAGAATGAAGTGAGCAACTCAAAGACAGGAAGGGACTATTTCAGTCCCTTTCATTGATGTCTTCTCAGTATTCAGTAGACATTTAAGTTCATTAAGAGCAAAGATAAGAGAAAGCTCACAGTGATCAGGAAACGTGTGGTCATTGGTCATCACTGGAGGGAACTAGGGCACCAACCTCTTTTTCAGAAAATTCGCAAATAACAGCAATGAATTGGAAAAAATTAAACCCACCCTCTCTTGTGCAAACTATATTAACGAACGGCCATAGCTGATAAGGAAAAAAACTTTTTTGACAGAAGAATTCTACTTAATAGATGTTGAAAGGATGACAAAATAGAAACATCACCCTTTGCCAACCTCTGATGAAATAATGATTTAGGCAGAGATAATCAACGGGTGAAACCGTTAGATGAAACGCGGATGGGGAACTCTATAAAAGAAGGGGGACAGACTGTCACCTCCCAGATCCGCGGTTTAATCATAGCCTCAGTAGGAGAGGGATGGCCAGACATGGCATGCCTGCTGGTGTGGGGCGGTCTGGAGCACACAGCGCCGTCCACTAAGTAATTTTGCCAAATAAAAAAAAAAAATGGCTATAAGTAACAAAAGGAATTGAGTAAATTCCAGAGAAAATGTGTAGGCCAGAGAGACTTCATAGGAAGAGAACAACAAAGTCAGGAGACACAAGGACAAAAATGTGGAAGGGTGGGCATTCTTACAACCCCAAAAAGGAAATGAGCCAATTCAGTGGAGTTAGCGGTCAAGATGCGAGGTCCATAGTCCACCCCGGTTACCCTGGCAACAAGGTCCCCACATCCATCAAAGGAATTAAACAATGATTAGAAGCAGGGCTACACTTGGCAAGTGACCAATCACTTGGGGGAGTTCGGGAAGAATTTGAGTGGCAGACCGCGAATGAAGCCACCAGTGGGGAGTATTTGTGGGTGAAAGGATTATCTGGAGCCTGCGTGCTGGAGGGCTTCAGCTGCTCTGACCTGAGGCTTCTCCAGCTGAGTCTGGTCAAATCTGAGCAGGTAAAATGTTATCACTCATTGGTTCTATTTCTTGGCATCAGCGTCTGGGATGACCCTCCAACAAGGAAAAGGTGAAAAGCTCTCCCTGTGGGAGCTGGCCTGGATCCACCTGGAGTGGGGTGTAGACCTGTGTGAGCCAGCCTGGGTCCACCAGAGTGGGCTATAGACCTAGAGAGAAGAAGTTGGCACAGGAAGTAGGATGTGAGGATCCCAGTAACCCAACCCAACTGAGAGGTTCCGTCCAAGCACCAACGGTGCCTCACATGCTCACCTTGGATGGGGTTCCTCAAAGAGGTGCCAAATCCAAGCCACGCTCCCTTTATTGTAGGGCCAGGCTGTGAACTGGAAAGGAGAACGTCTCGTGTTCTGAGGAACCAGGCTCCAGTGGACAGAGCAGGAAGTTATCACCAGGAGAAGCAGAAAGGCTCCGTTGTTGGGGGCTGGGAGGTCAGGAAAAGGGATGGTTCCCAAGGCTTGGCCACGGTGTGGCCAGAACAATGGGAGAATGAGATAGCCAGCAGGTGACCACCGTGAGCTCTGACAACAGGAGAGAAAATGCCAGTAAACCCACAGGAGGCCTGGGAGACAAGAAGGGGTGTGGCAGGCAGAATGTAGCCCCCAAAGATGTCCACGCCCTGATCCCCAGAACCTGTGGATATGTTACCTTACGTGGTAGAAGGGACTTTGTAGATGGGATTAAGTTAAGGATCTTGAGATGTGCCGGACAGCTCATCTCCTGGGTGTCTCGGGGGGGTCCAGGAGCCCTTAAAGCAGAGAGCCTTTCCCACCTCACGTTGGAGAGATTCAGCTGAGGAAGAGGCAGCAGAGGGACCCGAGCTGCTGCTGCTGGCTTGAAGATGCAGCGGGCCATGAGTCAGGGAGTGTGGGCGTCCTGGAGGAGCTGGAATGACCCCCAGCTGACAGCCGGCAAGGAACCAGGGACCTCAGTCCTACAGTCGCGTGGAACTGAACTCTGCCAACAATCTGAGTGAGGCTGAAAGCGATTGTCCCCCAGAGCCTCCAGTTAGGAATGCAGCGGGGCCAACACCTTGGTTTCAGCCTCATGACACCCAGAGCAGAGAAACCAGCCAGGCCCACTGGGCCTCTGACCTTCAGAACCGTGAGATGATCAACTTGCACTGTGTTAAGCCACTAAATCTGCGGTGATTTGTTACAGCAGTGTACGGCTCACAGGGGCAGGTGGCGATGAGCAGCTTGGGGACAGGGCCCATGGGGGAGTCAGCCTCCCCCACTCCAGGACCACAGTCGCTCCGTGCCCGCCCAGCCTGTGCCCAGGGAAGGCAACTCACATGTGAAAGGGGAAAGTCTGTTTTTCTCCTCTGACCTCAATGCTTCTGACACCAGATGTGGGGGGTGGTTCCCCACACTGCCCGATTCTCCGACCCCAGCTGGTTGTCCTACAGTTCAATGCAATTCTGATGCTATCTACCTGGAGTGAGTGTCAGACCCCGCAGGTGAGGGGCTCAGATCCACAAGACCACCCCCACCTCCACTTCAGATGGCCAGTCGCAAATCCAGGCCTCCGGTCCTTCTAACCAACCAGTTACAAGTCGGGGGCTTCCCATGACCCCCTCCTTAGGTTAAGCAATTTGCTAGAGTGGCTCACAGAACTTAGGGAAACAGTTTACTTCCTAGACTATCAGTTTCTCATAAAAGGCTGTAACTCCAGAACAGCGGTGAGGGCTCTCTTCCGGGCTCGCAGGTAGCTGCCTTCTCGCTGTGTCTTCACATGAACGAGAGAGAGAGAGAGAGAGAGAGAGAGAGAGAGAGAGCTCTTTGCTGTCCCTAAGTTCCCCACGCTTCCTCTATTCCCGCTGTTAAAGGGAAATACTGGTTTCCTAACAATTTCATGTATATCTTTCATGTATACAATTTCATGTATATCTTTCATGTAATCTTACTCTGAGCAGGTCAGCCCACCCGCATGGGGTGGTTTCGCGCCCGCAGTCAGTCCCCCGGGCCCGCCGAGTGTGCGGCTCCAGGGGCCCCATTCACACGGAGCTGTGTCTGTCCTGCTCACCCCTTCATCCTTCTTTCTCATTTCTTCTCCCCCGTCTCCCTCCTTTCCTTTCTTGCTCCTGGCCTTCTCTTCTACTCCTGCACTCTTTACGGCCCGCTCTTGCTGCCACCTTGTGGTATTCGAGAGAGTGAAATTAGCCTGAGCAGGAAGCATGAAAGTCCTAGAAGATGGTGAGGATGCTTAAAGCCACTGTAACGTGATTAGGGGAGGGAGGTTCATTTTGAATCATGATCCACGCGATAAGGCATCTTGAAGCAATTTGGTATTTCCACCTACTGTTCATTAACTAGTCACTATGAGCAGAGAAGGAAAAGACGACCAGTGGCTCTGAGACAACTTTTTTTCCTTTTAATTCGGCTTTCCAGAAGCCTAGGGACACTGGACAGACTCTACTGAATTAATCTACTGTGGTATTTCTGAAATCATTCTATGCTGTATATTCGAGAAACAGGTCTTTCCCATTGGCCTCAAATTTAACCATCAGGTATTCAAGTCTTCGAGTTCTGTAGGCATTCCCAGTTTTAAGAATCCCCTATTGGGGCTGGTCCTGTGGCATAGTGGTTAAGTGCATGTGCTCTGCTGCTGGTGGCCCGGGATCGGATCCCGGTCGCCCACCGAGGCACCACTTGTCAGGCCATGCTGTGGTAGCGTCCCATATAAAGTGGAGGAAGATGGGCACAGATATTAGCCCAGGGCCAGTCTTCCTCAGCAAAAAGAGGAGGATTGGCATGGGTGTTAGCTCAGGGTTGATCTTCCTCACTAAAAAAAAAAATCCCCTATTAAAATGTTAATGCAAGAGATCCTCAAAAATAAATGGAACTGTGTTCATAGATTGGGAGATTTAATATTGTTGACAATACTATCCAAAGCGATATACAGATTCAATGCAATCTCTATCAAAATCCCAATGGTATTTTTTACAGAAATGCAAAAATTCATCCTAAAATTCGTATGGAATTTCAAGGGACCCAGAATAGGCAAAACAATCTTTAAAAAGGAAAAAAAAAAAAAAAAAAAAACAAAGATGGAGGACTCACATTTCCCAATTTCAAAACTTGATACAAAGTTACACTAATCAAAACGTGGTATTTGCATAAGAATAGACAGCTAGACCAATAAAATAGAGTTGAGAGCCAAGAAAGAAATGTTCACATCTACAGTCAACTGGTTTTCGACAAGAGTGCCAAGATCGGGGCCGGCCCCGTGGCTTAGCGGTTAAGTGCGTGTGCTCCACTGCTGGCGGCCCGGGGTTCGGATCCCAGGCGCGCACCGACACACCGCTTCTCCGGCCATGCTGAGGCCGTGTCCCACATACAGCAACTAGAAGGATGTGCAGCTATGACATACAACTATCTACTGGGGCTTTGGGGAAAAAAAAAAACAATGAGGAGGATTGGCAATAGATGTTAGTTAGCTCAGAGCCGGTCTTCCTCACAAAAAAAAAAAAAACAGCGCCAAGATCATTCAGTGGGGAAAAACTTGGTCTCTTCAACAAACAGTGCTGAGAAAACCAGAAATCCACATGTGAAGGATGAAGTCAGATGCTTACCTTACACCATACACAAAAATTAACTAAAAATGCATCAAAGACCTAAATTTTAAGAGCTAAAACTATAAAACTGTTAGAAGAAAACACAGGGGAAAATCTGCTTGACCTTGGATGTAGCTATGGTTTCTTAAATATGACACCAAAAGCACAGGCAACAAAAGAAAAAATAGATAAATTGGACTTCATTAAGATTAAAAACTTTTGTGCATCAAAGAATACTATCAAGAGAGTGAAAAGACAACCCACGGAATGGGAGAAAATATTTGCAAATCACATATCTGATAAGGGGTTAAAATCTAGAATATATAAAGTCCTACAACTCAACCACAAAAAGAAAAAACTCCAGTTTGAAAATGGGCAGTGGGGGCCGGCCCGGTGGCGCAAGCGGTTAAGTGCGCGTGCTCCGCTGTGGCAGCCCGGGGTTCGCTGCGTCGGATCCTGGACGCACACCAATGCACTGCTTGGCAAGACATGCTGTGGTGGCGTCCCATATAAAGTGGAGGAAGGTGGGCACAGATGTTAGCCCAGGGCCAGTCTTCCTCAGCAAAAAAAGAGGAGGATTGGCATGGATTTTAGCACAGTACCGATCGCCTCACAAAAAAAAAAAAAAATGGGCAATGGACTTGAATAGACATTTCTCCAAAGAAGATATACAAATGGCCAATAAGCACATGAAAAGATGCTTAACATCATTAGTCATTAGGGAAATGCAAATCAAAACCACAATGAGATACCACTTCACATCCATTAGGATGGCTATAATTAAAAAAAACACGGAAAATAACACTTGTTGGCGAGGATGTGAAGAAATTGGAACACTTGTACATTGCTGAGATCACAAAATGGTGTAGCTGCTGTGAAAACAGTTTGGCAGCTCCTCAAAAAGTTACACATCGAATTTCCATATAACCCAGCAATTCTACTCCTAGGTATAGACCCAAAAGAATTAAAAACAGACACTCAAACAAATGCTTGAACAGGAGTGTTCATAGCAGCACTGTTCACAACAGCAAAAAGGTGGAAACAACCCCACTGTCCATCAACAGATAAGTGGATAAACAAATTGTGGCCTAGCCACACAATGGAACATAATTCAGCCATAAAAGGAATGAAATGCACGTCCTACATCATGGATGAACCTTGAAAACGTGATGCTAAGTGAAAGAAGCCAGACACAAGAGAACAAATATTATGTCATTTCACTCATATGAAACATCTAGATTAGGCAAATTCAGAGACAGAGAGTAGATTAGAGGTTACCAGGGCTGGGGAAGAAATAACAGAGAGTTATTGCTTACAGGGCACAGAGTTTGTGTCTGAGATGATGAAAAAGTTTTCGAGGGCCGGCCCTGTGGCTTAGCGGTTAAGTGTGCACACTCCCCTGCTGGCGGCCCGGGTTCGGATCCCGGGCGCGCACCGACGCACCGCTTCTCCGGCCATGCTGAGGCCGCGTCCCACATACAGCAACTAGAAGGATGTGCAGCTATGACATACAACTATCTACTGGGGCTCTGGGGGAAATAAATAAATAAATAAAAATTATTTAAAAAAAAAAGAAAGAAAAAGTTTTGGAAATAGATGCAGGTAATGGTTACACAGTATTGTGAATGTAATTAAGTATAACTGTACACTTAAAAACAGTTAAAATGGCAAAGCGTATATATATTTTACCACAATAGAATAATAATAATCAAAAATAAATGGAACTGGGAAAAGACCAAGAACGAAATTCTTCGTTCTTTCGTTCTTAAAACAAGAACGAAAATTGTAATAATAAATGGGGACAAGAGGACAGGCTTGATTATGGAAATATCTTTAAAAATATCAATAAGAATTATGAAAAGAAGCTTATTTTACATGACGTTTAACACGTCTTACATTATGTTCCAATTAATTAATAACTCTCAAAATAGAGACAAGGGGCCCGCCCGGTGGCGCAAGTGGTTAAGTGCACGTGCTCCGCTGCGGTGGCCCGGGGTTCGCCAGTTCGGATCCTGGGCGCACACTGACGCACCGCTTGTCGAGCCATGCTGTGGCGGCGTCCCATATAAAGTAGAGGAAGATGGGCACAGATGTTAGCTCAGGGCTGATCTTCCTCACAAAAAAAAATATAGAGAGACAAAATCAGGTCTTTCTCTTTTCAATACAATGGTATCCTTCACTTTGAAACACTTTGAAACACGCAAGGCTGAGCACACACATACGTTGAAGTATTTAGGGAAGTTTGAATACAGACTAATTTCGTAATGGTCAGTTCATTAGGGAATGATTTTGCATCCTGAGGCCTTTTGCTTCCCAAAGATCATAAATATATGGGAAATCAAGGATACCCTGGATAGCCGCCTTAGCACCAATGGGCAGTAGACAAGATTGGCTCCATAATTTGCGAAGACCAGTGCAAAATGAAAATGCAGCGCCCTTTCTACAAAAAGCATTAAGAGTTTCAAGACCGTGACATCAGAGCATTAGACCAAGTACACTGCTGAGTGAGGGGCCCGTGATGCCGGCCCTGGCACAGCCGAGAGCTAGCAGGTGCCGGGCAGGAGCTGGGAATCTGAGTTCCCGGGGGGATGTACAGAAGAGACAGAGGGAGGTGGAGGACCCCAAGGTGTCGGTGGGCTGCGTGTAGCTGAGACAGACATCGGCGCTGACTGACCCAGCAGCCATTCCCAATTCCTCCTCTCTTGCTGCTTTGTCACTGCTGAAAAATGGAGACTCTTGCAGTCTCCACGCTGACCAATGGGACTTAAGAAATCTGCTGGGGGCTTCAGAAACTTTTTCTTCTCCTGACAAAAGGGACAGCCTAGGTTGACTAGCACCACCCAGGTTTCCCCTGCTTTGCCTCGAACACTCTGTCAGGTCTGTAGCTGCAATAGCCATTTAGCAAATCTGAAACTGAGGCTCAGAGCAGCTCTCTCGCCTGAGGTCGCTGCTCGGGTCTTGACAAAGAAGCACCCCCATGCTCTCACCGGGGACTCCCCAGGAGGAGACTCTGGACTCACGCTCAGCTGGGTGCCAGGGAGCGTCACTATCTTCCCTCGCCTTCACAGGGCTCCTGCCAGCAACTGACGGCTCCAAGTCCTTCTTCCCCCTCCTGCTCTGCGTCCTGCAAGGCTCCCGCGGAAAACAGCCCAGACAGGCCCGGTGCCGAGGCAGAAACTCCATTAGCAAATCTTGTTCTAGGGGCACTGCCCGGCCCTGCTCTTTCAAAGCTGCTCTGAGTCAAAATGTCCCCATTAATAGGCAACCCATGCCCCACTGCTCAGCTTGCTTTAGAAGCCCCGAAGCCTGGAAGCCACCTCGCTGCAATATAACAGCTGAGCAAACAGGGAGGGCAGGGGAGGGACCTGCTGCTGGCTCCAGTCTGGCCCAGGTGAGAGGACGTGATATGAGCTGCTACTATGTTCTGAGCACTCACATCTCAGGCCAAGAAAAGGGGTAAGTGCCCTGTCGCCCTCAGTCCTCAAAACTGCCCTCTAGGTGGATACCATTGTTCCCACGTTACAAATAAGGAAACTGAGGCTCAGTGAAGTCACATCCCTGGCCCAAGGGCCTGCAGACAGTAAGTAGCCTGGTGGGATCCTACTCTGGGCCTCTCTGCCTCCAAATTCTAAGCTTTTAACTCCTTAGCTATAAGGACTCCTGAAAACCCGGCTTTGGGGTCTAGTGAACCATAGTGGATCCCGGCTTGCCCAGAGAGAAGCTTCCAATGGCCACGGGTATCAAAAACAAAAAGATCCTCCTTGAGTGATAAGAAACCTCCCGAATACTCCAGCTGAGTCCTGAACCAGGCTGCAGCCCCCCACCCCACCTGGCCAGGTGATCCTCACTGCAGCTGTAATGATCTGACCCCCGAAAAAAGACCCTCACCCACGGGGGTCACCAGTCCCACCCAAGAGCCTGGCAAACTCATTAAGACCCCTCAGCTGCAGCTCCTCGGGGCCCCCACCGATTAACCCAGCCTTGGGGCATTGGTTAAAATGAAGCTTCCAGTCTAATACTATCATGATTTCCCAGCAGTGATGAGTAAAAGACATTTTTTGAGATAAGGAAATGTGATACGAAATGATCTACTCCTTCTCCTGACGCCACGGTGTCACACACTACAGTTACCACTGTGGTTTGTTGCCTGTGTTCACAGTGGAAGGAAATGCTACATTTCGGTTAAAGGTTGATGAGAACAAAGGTATAATTTTTTTCCATCCAAGTTCAAGGGGTCTGTGGACCCCAGGTTAAAAACACTGGTTTACAGGGTCTCCCGACCCACCAAATCCTCAAGAACTCACCCCACTCCCGCCCCATCCTTCTTTCTCCAGATTAAACCCAGATTCAGTTTCTCGCCCTGAATGTTGAAACCTGCACCTCCTACAAGGGTTATCCTCGGGCCACACCAGGATCATCATCGGCAAGTTCCTGTTCAAGTCTCCGGTGGGTGGACACCTCCTCCCTGAAGCCTCCCAGACCCCTCAGGTTGCATCAGGTGCCTCCTCTGTCCCTCCCCAGACCCCACCTTCCACCCCAGCACTGACCACCCCATCCCGGGGCTGCGCCGGCCCAGTTCCAGCCAACGGACTGGGTGAAACTCACACATCACCTCCGAGCTGAGTCAGTTGAGAGCTGGTGTTGGGAGATGGAGAGAGCTGTTGCATCTCTGTCTTCCCCGCCACACTGATCCTGGAGGCCACGTGCTCTAAATGGAGGAGAACTGCCTGCCCTCGCGAGCCTCTAGGTGAGTGAGAAACCAGACTTGACCGTGTTAGCCACTGCGACTCCAGGCTTGTCTGTTATGGCAGCTGGTGTTAAATATCCTGACACATTCAGACCCCAAAGTTAGAAGAGAGGAATACAATTTGGTAGATGGTAAATGATGGAATGTCATGCTTTCAATAAAAAACAAAAGCTAGCTAACGTTTAATGAAGGTATTATGGACCAGAAATTATTCTAAGAACTCAACATTCATTAAATCACTTAATGCTCATACTCCATACCTGTGGGACAGGTATCTATTATCATCCTTCCCATTTTACAGATGAGAAAACAGAGGCACAGAAAAGTGAAGTAACTTGTCCAAGATCACACATCTGGGAAGGGTTGAAGCCAGGATTTCAGCTCAGACAGCCAGACTCCAGGGCCCACGTGGTCATTCCTTACCTAAAAATGGCAAGTGCAAGACCCACTGAAACGCTGCTGCAGAGGTGTGCACGGCACAGACAGGATCCGTCGGGGCCTGCAGCCACAGTGAAACTGTGGAAGGGAAGCGCAAAGGGGCAACGGAGGGGCTCAGAAGGTCTCAGTCACTCCTCAGCTAGGGAACTGTGACAGGCTGAATAATGGCCCCCAAAGATGCCCTCGTCCTGATCCCCACAGCCTATAAGTATGTGACCTCACATGGCCAAAGGGACTCTGCAGATGTGATTAAGTTAAGGATCTTGAGATGGAGTGATTATCCCATTGACGTTAGCCCAATGTCATCACAGGGTCCTTAGGAGAGGGAGACAGGAGGTCAGAGTGAGAAAAGGTGATGCGACAATGGAAGCAGAGGGGGAGGTTGGAAGATGCTACGCTGCTGGCTTTGAAGACAGAGGAAGGGGCCGCAAGCCAAGGAATGCAGGTGACTTCTAGAAGCTGGAAAAGCCAAGGAAACAGATTCTGCCTTGAAGCCTCCAGAATGAACGCAGGCCTGCCAACACCCTGGTTTTAGGACTTCTGACCTCCAGAACTGTAAGAGAATAAATCTGTCTTGTTTGAACCCACTACGTCCGTGGTCATCTGTTACAGCAGCAGGAAACTCATACAGCGGTCTGGGGCAAGGCCCATTGACTTTGTGGGCCTCGGGGGCCTCATCTGCACAATGAGGAGAGTGATGCCTGTCTCCCTCGCCTGTGGGGAGACTCAAACAAGATAATAAAGTGAAAAGGCTTGGAAAGTGTCCGATGAATTTCAGTCCATTTCAGCGTGTCCTTGACCCCTTTCTGGCTGTTATCTTTGGGGTCAAGTGCTCCTCCTCCTCCTCCTCTCCTTCCACCGCCCTCGGTGCTGGGGAATCTCGTGGTGTGTCCTCTGTGGTCTCCCCTGCAGACTCAGCTTCTAGATGAACAGAAGGTGACGGCCAGGGGTCAGTGGCCTGGCCAGAGCCCAGGCTGGGAGGCGAGGGACAGAAGCAGACTGCCACATTGGAGAAGACAGCAGCTCGTGGTGGCCACTTCCTCCTCTGCAGCTGGGCCGCCCTGTCTACCTGCCCAGCTGGGTCCCCCAGGTAGCCTGTTAACCACCAAGGGCACTGGGCAAGCCAGGAAAGCTAATCCCACGAAGGGACTCAAGCCAACTCTCTGCACACTTGCGTTTCTTTACGGGACTCCTGCCTCTACCGAGGTTCAGTCAACCACTTGTTTACTCCTCAGTATTTGAGCAGCATGGAGCACAGGCCCACACTGTTTGCCTACCCGGAAGTCATTCCTCCCTTTTTCCTTGCTCCCCCAGATCCACCCAGGCCCAGGGGGTGAGTCCTGATTGGTCTAAGCCAATCCTGGCATCCCGTGCCCTTTGCCAGTGATGGGTCCAGAGGTGGATGTGTGACCCAGTTCTGGCCAATTAAACAAAAGAGAAGTCTGTTAAGGGATTCTGGGAAGACTGTCTTCCTATTCAGAGAGAGATGGGCAAGGAAAATACCTTTTTTATCTTCTTTCTCCCCTCTGCTCTGGACACTGATGTCTGATTGTGATTTCTGGAGCTTCAGCAGCCGTCTGGAGACCTTGAGGTGACAACACTAAGGCTGAAACATCAACGTGTCAAGGATGGGACAGCAGAAGGATGGGACAGCCTTGATAGTTGAGGTGTTCCCTTGAGTAGACTATGGTGCCCAGATGTTTGGTCAAATACCAGTCTAGATGTTGCTGTGAAGATATTTTTAGATGTGATTAGCATTAGTAGACTTTGAGTAAAGCAGATTACCCTCCATAATGAGGGTGGGCCTCATCCAATCAGTTGAAGGCCTTAAGAGAAAAAGACTGAGGTCCCCCAAAGAAAAAGGAATTCTATCTCCAGATTGCCTTCAGACTTCAGCTGCAACAGCAACTCTTCCCTCAGTCTTTAGCCTGCCTTGCAGATTTTAGGTGTGCCAGCCTCCACAGTCACGTGAGCCAATTCCTTAAAATAAATAAACAAATAAATCTCTATACACACATACATCCTGTTAGTTCTGTTTCTCTGGAGAATCCTGACTAATACAATGGCTTCAATGGGACTGCCGACCTTAGAACTCCTTGTTACGTAAAGAACAAGTGTTCTCATGGTCTGAGCCACTCCGAGTTGGATTTCTGTTACTTGCAGCCCAGAGCATCCTAGTATCCTGGTTGGTGCACATTGTCTATCAATTCTATTGCTGCATGAAAAACTACCCCGAAACTAGGTGAGTTAAGGCAACAGCCATTGATTATTTCTCATAAATCTATGGGTCAGCTGAGCAGTTCTGCTGATCGTGGCTGGGCTCACTCATGTATCTGCCTCAGTTGGTGGGTTGGCTGAGATGAATGGTCTAGAATCACCTCAATGCCCTACATGAGCCTGGGATGATGATTATTATTATTATTATTATTATTATTATTATTATTTTCTATCTATAGAGGACATTATTGGGACAGTTGGCAAAATCTGAATAAGGTCTGTAGATTAGATAATGTATTGTATCGATTTCCTGATTTTGATAATTGTGCTGTGGTTAGGTGGAAGAATTTCTTTGTATCGAGAAACACATATTGATATTGTAAAGGAATATCAAGTGTGCCACTTACTCTCAAATGTTTCAGAAAACAAACATATACATGTTTCAACTCACTCTTAACTGTTTCAGAAAAAAATAATAGAGGGATAAAACAAATATGGTAAAATGTTATCATTTGAAAAGTCTAAGTGAAGGGTATACAAGAATTATTGCACTCTTTGCAACTTCCCTGTAAGCCCAAAATTAATTTAAAACGAAAAATTTAAACCAAAAACAAAGGTGGCAAGGCAGCCCCGTGGTGTAGTGGTTAAGTTCAGTGTGCTCTGTTTCAGCGGCCCAGGTTCGCAGGTTTGGATCCCAGGTGCGGACCTACACCACTCGTCAGCCATGCTGTGGCAGCAACCCACATATAAAATAGGGGAAGACTGACACAGGTGATAGCTCAGGGTGAATCTTCCTTGGCAAAAAACAAAAACAAAAACAAAAACAAAGGAAAGGAACCAGGGTTCAAACGTGGTTTATCTAATGCAAATACCTGGCCTTTCCGTGAGAGCCCAGCATTGGAGTTCCAGCTCCCGGGAGCCCAGAGGTTACCTCAGGTCAGTCACAGGCCCTCTCCTACTTAAAACCAGTACCTCCTCGACAAAAGTGGTGTGAGGATTAACCCCGCTGAGCCGTGAAAGTCCTTTGCAAACAGTCCAGCATCCCATACACACCAGGAGAGTTATGGTCGCAATGCTTTTATTGCAGCAAATCCTCCCTCATTTTTCCTTTGGGAGAATTTGGATTTTTGTAGGTGGGATTTGCTTGAAGCTATGTGTGCCCATATGAAGGCAGAATAGGACGCTGGATTCAAATGCTGGCTGTGCCATTTAGTGGCCGTATGACTTTGAGCAAGCAACTTGAGTTTTCTGTGCCTTGGTTTTCTCATCTGTAAGATGGGGATAATAATAGTACATATCTCATAGGGTTGTTACAAAGCTTAAATGGGTTAAAATAGATATAAAAAGTGGAGGACAGTTCCTGACACAAGGATAATGCTCCATAACCACTAGCTGTCATCATTACCACCATCATCACCAAGATTAATAGGATTTCTGTTAAGATCCTGGGCTGTAGAGAGACACACAGCCAAGTTTGAACCCTTGACGGACCTAGCACTTACCAGCTGCTGACACTAAGTTAGTTACTTGTCCCTTCCACCCTCAGTATCCTCTTCTGTGAAATGGGGATGATGCTAACACTTTCACCATCAGGCTAACGCAAGGATTAACTGACAGCAAGTACGTGACGCACTTAGCCTGGGGCTGGGCACGCAGGAAGGCCCCACCGAGTGGTCAGGAGAAGAATTACCCAGAAAATCCATTAGGATGGCTACTATCAAAAAACAGAAAATAGCAAGTGTCAGTGAGGATGCAGAGAAATTGGAACCCCAGTGCACTGTTGGTGGGAATGTACAATGGTGCAGCTGCTGTGGAAAACAGTATGGAGGTTCCTCAAAAAATTAAAGATAGAATTACCATATTGTATTAGTCAGCTCAGGCTGCCATAAGAAAATACCGCAGACTGGGTGGTTTAAACACAGACATGTGTTTTCTCGCAGTTCTAGAGGCTAGTTATCCGAGATCAGGGTACCGGCGTGGTTGGGTTCTGGTGAGGGCTCTCTTCCCGGCTTGCAGACGGCTGCCTTCTCGCTGCCATGTCCTCACATGGCTTTTTCTCAGTGTGTGAGTGAAGACAGGGGAGGAGACAGACACAAAACTCTGTCTGCTCCTCTTTCTATAAGGCCACCAATCCTATCAGATTAGGACCCCACCCTTATGACCTCCTTTAACCCTAATCACCTCCTAAAAGCCATGTCTTCAAATGCAGTCACATTGAGGGTTAGGGCTTCAATGTATGAATTTGGGGAGACACAATTCGGTTCATAGCACATACAATCCAGCAATTCTACTTGTGGGTGTACATCGAAAAGAATTGAAAGCAGGTTCTCAAAGAGATATTTGCACACCCATGTTCATAGCAGCACTATTCACAACAGCTAAGAGGTGGAAGCAACCTAAGTGTCCATCGACGGATGAATGGATAAGCAAAAAGTGGTGTATACATACAGTGGAATATTGCTCGGCCTTAAGGGGATTCTGACACAGGCTACAACATGGATGAACCCTGAGGACATTATGCTAAGTGAAAAAAGCCAGTCACGAAAGGACAAATACTGTATAATTCCATTTATATGAAGTATCCAGAGTAGTCAAAATCATAGAGACAGAAAGCAGAATGGTGGTGGCCAGGGGCTGGGGGAGGGAGGAATGGGGAATTGTTTAATGGGGATAGAGTTTCAGTTCTGCAAGATGAAGAAGTTCTGGAGACTGGTTGCACAACAATGAGAACACACAACACTACTGAACTATACACTTAGAAATGGTTAAGGTGATAAATTTTATGTTATGCATTTTTACAAGAAAAATGAATTATCTGGAAATCCCTCCAGCATTAGAGCCTCAGCCCAAATATAGGCCACCAGGGGGCGGTGTGCACCCACTCCCATTTTATCTCACAGCCCTCCCCATCTTCCCCCCATTGACCGAGCTGGCGGTTTCTAGAGGGAAAAAAAGCCCTAGGGTCCTGGAGAAAGTTAGAGCTCCTCCTCCTCCCTGCCCCCTCCCCAGGCGGACCAGCTCTGCGTAAGCCCCCCGGCTGCACCGCACTCTCCTCATCCCCATCACACCTCTCTGAGCCCTGTTCTTTCTCTGGATCCCTGTCCTCTGTGCTGGGGACACAGCAAGGGCCGGATGGAGTGCACCCACTTTGCCTGGCTGCCCACAGGCCTCTGGATTGCCCAGAGGCCGGAGAAGATGGACAGGCAACAAAGACTCACCTGCCCCCAGGTTACCCAAAGATGAGGGGACACAACAATGGAAATGGATCAGAGACCTCTCATCCCAGGTGCAAGAGCTTCAAGGTCTACCAAACCTGGGCTTTTCCGGCTCAGCTGCTCACCATGTATGTCATAACCTCCCTGGCCCTCTGTCTCTTCATCTGTTAAATCTGTAATAATACCTGGGAGGATTGAAAGAGCTTTAAAAATCCCTGATGCCTAGAAAGCACTCACTGAATGGGCTACTTCCCATTTCATGCCCCTGATCGGATGCTGGCCCGGGTCTGCTTCCATCTCCTAGTGGTTTCCTACCGCACAGCATCCACTCTCTGGTTTGCACTTTCTCTTAAGAGACCTCTCTCGAAGAAACCAGCACCAGGACCTTCTGGACACAGGGTCAGTGGTTGAGCCAGTTAGGACTCCCTAGGTTTCGAGTCACAGAAACTCAGTTAAACTGCCTCAAGGCAACTGAAGGGTCTCATGGAATCTAAGGAAAAGTGGAACAGCAAATCGCTGAGAAGAGCAGACTCAGGATCTGAGCTCTTCGCGGAGCCCTGGAATGTCCTCCCTCTCCTTCCCCATCTCCCTCTCCCCCTCCCCAATCCTGATTTCTCCCTCCCCTCCCTGCAGGTCATCTCCAAGACACATGCCCCCACTCACTCCCTCCAGCCCCTGACCCCCCCATTCTTAGAGCATGCCACGCACACTCCCACCTCAGGGCCTTTGCACTTGCTGTGCCCTCTGTCTGGGACGTTCTTCCCTAATCTCCCCCACTACCTCCCTCCTTCGAGCCATGGCTCAGGTGTCACAGGCTCAGTGGTGCCTTCCTAGACCAACTGATTGAAAATTGCAACCCAGCCCCAGTGCCCGCATGCTCCAGCCCCTCCCCTGCTTGCTTGCTTTTCTCCTTTAACCTTGGTTCACAAAAAATTGGGTTAATTATAATCCTTGCTTCATAACCCACTCTCATCAGCTTTTAATGATTAATTTTCGTAATGTAATAAACACCTGTGAAACCACTGCCCAAAACAAAAACTAGAATCTTGACAATGACCTCCCTCTAACTATATGGTCCACCCACCGCAGCGTCACATCCCCCACCATGATCCCCCTCCTGAATCCCGTATTTAATCTTCCCGTGTTTCCTTCTTAGAGTTGATTATTGCATATGTGTGTACAATTTTAGTTGCTTTTAACTCTGTATTAAGGGTGTCATGTTTCGTCATGGGACGTTTTTCACTGGCTATTATATTTTAGAGATCCGTCCGTATTGTGGGGTGTGGCTCTAGCACCTTCGTTTTGACTGCCATGTAATATTTCATCATGGGAATTTCTTCATCTGCTCTCCCATGGATGGGCATGTGGGTGTTTCCTAATTTTGGCCACTGTGAACAGAGCCCTGTGAATACCCTTCCACACGATTCCTGTGGTCGGCGGGCAAGAATTTCTGCAGGGAACATATTTTGCAGTAGAATTGCTGGGTCATAGGCCGTGCACATGCTCAGCTTTAGGAGATAAAGCCAGGCCGTTTCCAGCCGGGCTGCCCCAATTCACATCCCACCAGCAGTGTTGCGAGGGCTCTATTTTTCTCTATAGCATGCACACTATGACTGACTATGTATTTTACTTATGCACCTGTTTACTATCTTCCTCCACCCCTCCCCCGAATGTCAGTACCAGGAGGGCAGGGACTTCTGTCTCTCTTGCCCATTATTGTATCCCCAGTCCCTAGAACAGTGTCTGGCACACAGTAGGTGCTTAATAAACATTTTCTGATTGAATGAACAAGTGGACAGCCCACACGAGACCTGAGAGCTCATAGGATGTACTATCGGCCCAATGACTTGGAGATGGGCTCTCATTCAACCCTCTCCCAGTTTCTATCCCCCAATCCAGGGAAAGCACCATTGGCTAAAAGCTACTGATACCTGGGCCCTCAGGCCAACTAAGTCAGAGTTTCGGAGGGTGGGGCTTCCTCTTGGTAACTCCCCATGGCTCTTAGCATGAAAAACTCAAACCCGCGCTGGGCTTACAAGGCCCTGCATGGTGGCCCTGCCCACTTTGTCTTGCCCCAAGCTCACCCCTGCTCCATTCTCAGTGGCCACTCCAGCCTCCTCTTTGTTGCTGTAACACACTAAGCTCTTTCTCCCTTCTGGGCCTTGGCACACCTCTGTTCCCTCTGTTCCTCCTCCCACCCTGCTTAGCTGTATTAAGATTATGGATCCTTCATGGAGTAGCTGAAATGTCACCTCCTCTGAGAAGTCCTCTCTGGCTCCTGAGACCTGGTGGGACCCCTGTTAAAGACCCTCATGGTATCCTGAACTTCTCCTTCATGGCTCTTGCAAAATTGTGTAATCACACTCTGTGTGATTCTTTGATTCATGTCTCACCCTCTCACTAGACTCTGAGACACAGGAGAGCAGGAACTATGCTGTTTTGGTTATCTCTATGTCTCAGCACATAGTCCAGTGTCTGGCACATAGATGGGGGCTGGTATTTTTTGGATGGATGGATGGACAGATAGATGAGTGGATAGATGGATGGAGGGATGGGTGAGTAGGGGGAAGGAAGGGAGGGAAGGAGAGAAGGAAAGAAGCAAGGGAAGAAGAGAAGAGGGAAGGAAAGGAGGGAGGGAGGAAAGATCATTTGCATGGATGAATGTATAGATGAATGGGTGAATAGATGCATGCATGCATGGATGGATGGATGGATGGATGGATGGATGGACGGATGAATGGATGGATGGATGGATGGATGGATGGACAGATGAATGGATGGATGGATGGATGGATGGACGGATGAATGGATGGATGGATGGATTGTTGGATGGATGGATGGATGAATGGATGGATGGATGGATGGATGGATGGATGAATGGATGGATGGATGGATTGTTGGATGGATGGATGGATGGATGGATGGATGGATGGATTGTTGGATGGATGGATGGATGGATGGATAGATGATGGATAAGAGAACAAACAAATAAGTTCATCTCTTTCCACCATGTTTCCCTGCCACCATAATGGTGCACATAAACATCCTGGCCGATGCTCTCAAGAGCGTCAATGACACTGAGAAGAAAGGCAAACTCCAGGTTCCTCTAGGTCATGCTCCAAAGTCATTGTCTGGTTTCTAATTGTGACGATGAAGCATGGTTACATCGACGAATTTGAAATCATTGATAATCACAAAGCTGAGAAAATCGTTGCTAACCTCACATGCAGGTTAAATAAGTGTGATCAGCCCCAGATTTGACATGTAACTCAAAGACCTACAAAAGCGGCAGAATAATCTCCCATCCCATCAATTTGATTTCATTGTACTGATGGCCTCAGCTAGTACCATGGCCACGAGGAAGCAAGACAAAAACATATGGAAGAGAAAACCCTGGGATGCTTTTTCTAGGGATACAATACACACATACAAATAAAAAAAAAAAGAGAGAGTTTGTGTTTGATGGCTTTTGCTCTCTTGGCTTCTCCATTGGTGTTTGAGCCATCTCCCCAGTGGATTGTGGGCTCCTTGAAGGCCAAATTCCTTTCCCCTCCTTAGAATCCCTTTCTCCCAGAGGGCCCTGGAAGCAGGCCTTTGCACTTCCAGACCTTCCAAAGCCCAATTGAGAGGGGCCATTAGGATCCGCACCAGATCCTCAGCTGGATGCCATTCCAATGTCCCCAAACAAACAGCAGCAGCATGGTGCTGGGGGAGGTGCAAACGGGTTTGGGATTCAAATCCCAGCTCTGCCACTTACTCCCTGGGGGAACATGGGCAAGCCACTTAACCTCTTTGAGATTCAGGAGTTTTTTACATCTGTAAAATAAGACAATATCACCTACCTTGCGGGGCAATTGTGCAGAGTAGTGAGTACTATGTAAGCGGCAGGTAACAAGCACTCAATAAACGATAACCTTTATGTGACGAGCACCAGCCTCACCACACAAAGGTGAATAAGACAGGCCCTGATCTCATGGATATCTCACTCTAGCACGGACAGAGTCCACTGAAGTGGCCAATGGCAACACAGGGTGTCACATCCAAGTGTGGGCAAAGGAACACGGGAAGATGGGATGAGTTCACAGAAGGCTTCCTGGAGGAGGTGACATTTAGTTAGACCTTAACATTACACAGTGTGGAGTCCTGAGTTCTTTCCAACTTGCTGCTAAATTTCCATGTGACCCTGAGCCAGCCTCTTCCCCACTCTGGGGTCCCCAGATCCCCTTCTGTAACATAAGGTTGTTGAGCAGCAGCTCTGAATTTTTTGGGTCAGAACCTCCTTGGAGAAGAATCTCTGAAAGCCAGAGCCCTCTTCCCAGATAAATGCAGACACATAAGTTTGTCTGTAACGGGGAAGGGGGCTTCATGGACCCCCGGAAAGCCATCAGTGGACCCTAGGCAAAAATCCCAGAGCTCAGTGATCCTTTTGGAGCATTATCCCTGCAGAACTGGCCCTGCCCTCAGATGGAGCCTCTCGCTTTAGTCTGCGGCAGGCGCAAGCAAGCCGAATCATCGACCCAATCTGGAAAGCCCATGAGGCTGCAGGACAGAGCAGGGGCCCGGGGGGGGCGGAGGTCGCTCCAGCTGGCTGGGGAACCGGAGTTTTGGTTCTGGGAAAGCGCCCTTGAGCAGCCTGCCCCCGACCCCGCCTAGTTTATCACCATCTGTCCGGGGGAGGAAGAGGAGCGTGGGCCGCTCTGGGCAGGCTCCCAAACAGACCGCTGACCCCCGTCTGCCGCCCAGGCTGGAGTTCCCGGACGCATCCTTCATCTTCCCTAATCTAAACACCCGCAGGCCGCGGGTGGTCCATCCCTCTCCCAGCTGATGTGTGTCTTCAGCTGCATCCAGCTTGCCAGAGCAGGGAGAGCTGGCCATCCCATTAACGCCTGAGCTGCTGCCCCCACCTGCCTCCCTTGCCATCCAGCCAACCCTCACCCAGCATTTATTGAGCACCTATTGTTTACAGGCTTCTGTGAATGAGATGGCAGAGGGCCTGCCTTTACCGGCCTCCAGGCCTAGGTCCCTCCCACCTCCCTGGGAGGCAGGATGCTGTTGCTAGCCCCCTCACCTGAGCAGGTGGGTGCTTGGGGACTTGGGCTCCAGGTACTGGAGGAGAAGCAGCTCCAGGCTGGTGTCTGGCCACTGGGCTATGCTGCTATGTGATCCTGGGCCTGTTTCTTACCCTCTCTGGGCCCTGGTCTTCCCATATGTACACTCGGATCCATGATTCCATTTGGCTCTGAAATGGGCCTTGCCTGCCCCTCCTCACCCTTCTCCTTCAGAATAGTGGAAGGAGAAGAGAAGGTTGCCCTAGAATGCTGTAAGATCTTTCTTCAGACAATCTCTGGATCTTATTCATTCATTCAAGCATTTATTGAGCACCTATTGTATGCCATGCCCTGGACTGGGCAGCTGGAATGCAAAGAAGACTAGCATTCAAACAGGCGAGCTGCTTGAATAGACACCCCACTCCACGCCTTGCGCCCTGCTTGGGGTCGGGAGGCGTCCTGGGGTTTTGGGGCGCCCCGGGACTCACGTGGCGGCGCCAGCGGCGCTTAGGGCCTTCATCTGTCTCCTCCCCTTCCTCCTTCCCCGCCCCCACCCCCTCTCCTCCCCTGAGCGCGGCCGCGGCCGCCTCCCACCCGCGGGCTCCCGGCGCCCGGCAGCCGGCTCCTGCGTCCGTCGGTCGGCGGCGAAGTCTGTCCGCGCGCGGAGAGCCCAGCGCCCCAGCGCGCGGCGGCCGCCGGGCCTGGGAGGGAAAAGGCGCGGAGGCGGGACGGCGGCTCCCTCCCACTCTGGAGGGAGCCCAGGAGGCGGCGGTGCTGAAGCGCGAGCCGAGAAGGAGGCAGAGCAGAGGACAGGCGGTGAGAGCGCGGGGGCTTGGGGACCCCACCCCCGGCTCCCGCGGGGGACCCGCGCGCGCTTCGCGGAGGTCTGGGCTGGGGAGGGGGCGCTGTTACCCCCAGGGCGGGGAGGCAGCGACGATCCAGCTCCCGGCCTCACCTTCTCGGTGACGCGACCCCCGAGGGGCCTTGGGCCGCGCCTGCAGCGCCGCGCATCCCCGCGCATCCCCGCACGCCCTGCATCCCCGGCCGGGCGCGGGCCCCAGGGGAGGGGAGCGCTCGCGGAGCTGAGGAGGGGGCGCCGCAGGTGAGGAGTCTCGGCAGATCGCGCCCCCAGCCCCAGCCCTCCCTTCAGGCCTGCCCCAAGGGAACGTGGCCGGGCGACCCCCTTTAGCCCCCCTTGCGCCCCCCCCATCGGTTCCCCATTGTTCTCAGCCATCGCTCTCCCGGGAAGGGGGGAGGGGGTGCCGCGCTCTATTCTTAAAGGGCCCTCTCCCCTTCTTGTCTCCAGGCAGGTCGCGAGCACGAGTGGGGTGGGGCGTGCCCACGGGCCCCCGCCCCCCTCGTCCCCTCGCCCAGCTCCGGAGCCGCAGCCCGGCCGGCGGGCCGGAGGTGGGCGCCGCACCCCTCCCCGGGCGTTCTTCAGCCACCAGGCCTTCCAGGACAAGGGGGACAGGGACGCCCCCTGCAGCAGGAGCCGTCGGGGAGGCGGACCCGAGACAAGGCAGGCAACCCCACTGGAGCCAGGCGCAGGGTCTGGGACGCAGCTGGGAGCGCAGAGGGCTGGCTGGGCGCTGCGGAGAGCAGCAGGCTGGGCCCGGCCTCCTGGGTGACAGGCCCTGCGCGGCCGGCAAGAAGGACGGGAGACCAGCAGGGAAGAGACTGGACCTAGAGTAGAGGCCGCTGCCTGTCTCCCTTATCTGAGCTGAGGGAACCAAGGAATTTAGAGCAACGTTTCCCCCGTTATAAGAAAGACTCTTGCTTTCCGGAACAGCACCCTTTATCTGAGCCAGCTCTGCTGGGAACAGATCCTTGTAGCCTGGAACACCCCATACTCCTTTAACTGAGGCCTCTGGGCCTCCCAGAGGACCAGGAGTTAGAAAGGAGGTCGGACAGTCCTTGCTGCCCCCCTGGGGAGAGAGGAAGTTCCCTGCCTGCTCCCAGGCCCAGGAGGAGCTGGGCCAGTGGTAGTGGGGTCCTGGCCCCCGAGGCAGCAGCGGCCATGTCACGGCCAGGCCAGGGTGTCATGATGCCCGTGAACGGGCTGGGCTTCCCACCGCAGAACGTGGCCCGGGTGGTGGTGTGGGAGTGGCTGAACGAGCACAGCCGCTGGCGGCCCTACACGGCCACCGTGTGCCACCACATCGAGAACGTGCTCAAGGAGGACGCCCGTGGTTCCGTAGTCCTGGGGCAGGTGGACGCCCAGCTGGTGCCCTACGTCATCGACCTGCAGTCCATGCACCAGTTTCGCCAGGACACAGGTGAGCAGACTCGCTCCCCGCCCCGCCCCACCCCACCCGCCGGGCCGGGCCGAGACACAGACACCACTGCCATCGCTACCCCACCGCCACCTTTCATGATCGGACGCTGAAGTGCCCCCTCCATCCCTGGGAGGGAGCCTGGACCTGCCAGAAGGCCAATGTGCTGATCCAACCTCCCTGCCCCCAAAAAAGGGAGAGCCTAGCCTAGTCCAGCGTACGACTTGGGTTCCAATCCAGCCTCTTATATTAGTTGTAGGGCTGTGGGCAAGTTACATCACCTCTGAGCCTCAGTTTCCTCATCTGCAAAATGGGGGGATCAGTGTCTCTCAGCTGTGTGAGGAGTGAACAAAATTGTGCTCATCGAGAACAGAACCTAGAAGAGCATTAACACTCAGTTATCGTAGTTAAAGGCTCTCCATGCATTTCCTCATTTGATTTTTTCCAATCCCAGGCAGTAAGTCTTAGTATTGTGTTATCATTATTAGTCCCATTTTGCAGATGAAGAAACTGAGTCTTACAGAAGCTGAGTGATTTAAACTCAGAGCTGGAATTGAAGCCCAGGCAATTGAATTTCAGAGCCAGAGCTCTTGACTGGTATCTTAGCCTGGCTCCAAGTGTTGGTGGTTTTGGGGGCGTGTGATGATGGGGGTGGTGTTGGGGGTGTCTGATGGCGGTGGTGATGATGGGGGTGGAGGCGGGGTGGTAACGATGGAGGAGATAGTGTTGGCAGAGATGTCAGTAGTAGTATTGATTGTGGCGTAGGTGGTGGTGGTGTTGATGGTGGTGTTGGTGGTGGTCTTGGCAGTGGTGTGACGGCGTGGTAACGATGGAGAGAATGAGGTTGGTGGCAGTCTTGGTGGTTGTGTGATAGTTGACGATGGTGACAAAAATGGGGAGGGCCCACTCAGCATTTTCGTTCGCCATCCCTGTGGCCATCTCCCTGAGTCACTGTTCCCTGGTGGTCTCTGTGACAAGCCTGGTGGGCAGTGGAGGATGGTGAGGTCCTGCCTCGTGGAAGCTGCAAGAATCCTTGGCATGTTTGACCCCAGGGACCAGCTGATGAAGGTTGGGGCAGTTCCTGTGAATCCTTGGATGACAGAACTGCATGTAGGCCTTGGACTCAGTAGACACTTTCTTTCTCTCTAAAGCTGTGCCGTCCAGTATGGTAGCCACTAACCACAGGCAGCTATGTAAATTTATGTGACTTAAAATTAACTAACATTTAAAATTCCATTTCTTGGTCCCACTAGCCACATTTCACATGCTCAATAGCCACGTGTGTCTCCTGGCTACAGTACTGGACAGCAGAGATCCAGAACACAGCTTTCATTGCAGAAAGTTCTAGTAAATAGCTCTGCTCTGGAACATTGCTTGGTGCCTCCAGAGTGGTCACCAAGTGTGGAAACACAAGCGAACTGATAACAAATGGTTTATTGATGTTGCTTTTCAGTACATCTGTTTCCATAGCTCCCAGCACTGACTGTGCTCACTCAGTGCCAGTCATTCATTCATGCCATCATAGGGTCATTTATCAATCTCCTGCTGTGGGTCAGACCCTGGGCTAAGCACTAGAAGACTGCAAGGAGCAAGACAGCCAGGGTCCTTAGTAGAGGTCTAGTACTGGACGACCTATGCTGGAGACCTCGGTGTAGTCGGGGAGCAGGCAGGCGCACAGTCACACAGGTAACCAGTTGCAGGTCTGAGAACACAAAATACACCTGGTCTGGGGGTGGTCACAGAAGGATAATCTGAGGAAGTGATGATTGAACAGAAATCCGAAGAATGAGTGAGGGGGGCAGTGTTCCAGGCAGAGCGAACAGCCAGTGCAAAGGCCCTGTGGTGGGAAGGAGCAGAGTACATTCCAGTCTGTTGTGTTTGCAGTGCAGTGAACAAGGGGAAGGCGGTGCAAGTTGAGGTTGGAGCAGGGACCAGACTGACAGGCCTGGACGGCCATGTAAAGGGCTTTGAATTTTATCCTGAGTAGAGGAAGTCACCATTGAGTCCTCGTGCCCATTCTCCCAGAGAGGCACTGAGTCCCTGACGGACAAATGAGAAGTGCTAGGCGTCGCCGGCCCCATTCTCTCTGGTTTATCCCAGAACCTTCTCTGGTGGAGGGCTGGGGCCTGACAGCGGCAGGAGGTGGTTTCCTCCTTGGCTCCAGGGTTGGCATTCTGCAGGCTCGGAGCTAGTGCGGGGCCCGGCTTATGACCCTTAGAAGCAGGGCTGCCCCCCACCAGGGTGCCGAGTTGGCCATTTCGCCTTTGATTCCCCCCCACCGTTTGGGGCCCCATTTCTATTCCCAGCACCCCCACTTGGGTTCCTAGCACCCCAGACTCCCTCCATTCCCCCTTTCGGCAGGCCCCTATTCTCGGCGGCACCCCTTTTGTGCTGCAGCCCTGCTGGATCCCCCAGAAGTTCAGCTTCGCTCACTTCCCCACAGCCCCTCCCCGGAGCGGCTCTCTCCACACCTGCCCCCTGTTTACCGGAAAAGGGAAAAATCCACTCATCCCTCCTGGGAGCCTGCCAATACCCCCCAGCGAGAGAGGAAGGCCTGGAAACCTCTGGGGCTGGCAGGGGACCTGGGACTCCCGGAAAACTGCCAGAGGGAGGGGCAAGGTGCCTCCCACCAGACATGGTACAGGGTGCTCCCCCACTTCTCCCAGGAGCAAAACAACCTCGAGAAAGGAGATCTTGTCCTCACTGCTAATGGTCCAGGGAAGAGCCTCGGGCAGGCGTCCTCCCCTCTCCAGGCCTCAGTTTCCACATCTGTGAAATGGGCAAGAGCATCGCTTTGCTAGCAGGGTTGTTGGGTTGATGGAGAGAACCCAGCCTGTGATTTTATCCTACAAACCTTGACTCATCACTTGCCATGTGCCTATCCTGTGCTGAACACTACGGAGGTATGAAAGATGAGTAGGAGACCCTAAATCTTGAAAAGACTGTGGTTCTGTCACACACACACACTAAAAACAATAGAAGGTTGTAAAACCCAAAGTTCGCATACATGTACTGAAATGAACACAGCTTCTATCTAGATTTGCCCGTTGTAAAATTCTTGATAAGTTCATTGAAGCTGAACTTTGATTTTGGGGGGAAGTAACAACATGCACCGGCTTTGCTAGTGCTCTGACATAGGAGCCGGCAGACTTTCCGATAAGGTCAGAGAGTAAATATTTTCGCTTTTGTGGGCCCTGCAGTCTCTGTTGTAACTGCTCCACTCTGCCATTGTCACGTGAAAGCAGCCATAGACTTTATGCAAATGAATGTGGCTGTGTTCTAATCAGACTAGCTATGGACGCTGAAATTTGAATTTCCTATAATTTCCACGGGTCATGAAATCTTTTTTTTTCATTTAAAAATGTAAAAACCACTCTTAGCTCGTGAGCGCCGCATAAAGCAGGCGGCGGGCGGATTTGGCCCGCGGGCCACAGTTCGCCAGCCCGTGCCCTAGCGTGTCTTAACCTGCCCACGGGTAACACAGCGCTGGTGCCACGGCACGCCCAGCAGGTCGTATACTGAAATACACACCTCGTGGCGTGTGCCGAGGTGCACCTGGGTGTGCGTACACGCACACGGCACCAACCCGCATGTTCGCGGCTGACACACAGATGTCTTGTCTCTGTGCCTCTCGTGCAGCCAGCAGAAGAAAGCCCAGGTGTCCGGCCAGACCGCAGGGGAGAGGCCGGCCCGGTCCCCTGGGGGCTGCTGTTTGTTCAGCTGGTGCCCCCTCACCTCTCCCCTGCGGGGCTGTTTTCATCGCTCCCCGCAGGGGGTGAGGTTCCCTTTGAAGCCCTGCAGGTCCAGAGCCCACGTGGAAGGGAACACTGTGACCCTGGGCCACGTGATGTCAGATCACGCCCTTCCCGGGCATGTGTGCCGCGACAGCCATGGTGTCCTCTGTGGTGGGCCCCGTGCTGTTCCCCCAGGCTCTCCTCTGCTTCCTTTGTCTCCAGCCGTCCCTACCACAGGCAAACCCAGATTTCACAAATGGGAAAGCCAGGGCTGAGGGGCCTGTGGGCACAGCCGCTGGTGGCGGAGCTGGCCTAAGGAGCCATTGGGGTCTGGGGGAGGGGGTTGGCTCCACCAGCAGTGGGGGAAAGATTGGGGAGCCGTTTTCCGCCCCCTGTGAGGCCCCAACTTCCCTGAGGGTCCCTGGGGCAGTGCTGTGGGGGCCTCGGAGGGCCTCACCCAGCCCCTGGATCCAGGCCCCACAGCTGGACAGGAATGTGACTTAGCTACTTGCCAGGCAATTTCCAGATTCCTCCCCGGACTCACATGGCTGGGGGTAAAGGGGGGGGGGCACCTTTCTGACTGTTGTCGCCCGTTCTCCTCTCGCTCTGCTGCTGGGGGCACCATGGCTGCCATCTGCCCATTCTGCAGATGGGAGAGCTGAGGCCAGGGGAGGCCAGGCTGGGGACTTCCACAACTGCTGTCCCCGAGGCTGGAGGCGTGGCTGTGCCTAGCACTCCCAAGCTGGCGGGCTGGAGCGACAGGTGGCAGCTGGTTTCAGCCTCCCCCAAGCCTACATCATCCCTTCTCTGGGTGGCTGGGGCTCCCCTCAGCCCTGGTCCCTGCCCTTATGGGAAACGTCCTGTCTGGGGACACGCTTAGGCTGTTGGAGACCAGGTGGGGCCACCCAGAGGGGGGAGCAGCCATCACCAGAGAAAGCACCATCAGAATTTACACTCCTAGGCAGGTTGTTCAGATGGAGAGACGGAGGCCTAGAGACGGTGAGTGACTTGCCCAAGGTCACACAGACAGTCAGTCCCAAGCTGGAACCCAGGCCTCTCAGATAGGTCTCAGGGATGGAGAATGAGGTGACCTTCAGTGCCCCGGTGGAGAGAGTCCCCTCCCCCTTCTCCCTGGAGAGCTCTGCTGGGGCTTGTTGTCAGGGTCTGTACCAAGGCAGGAACAGCCTGTGCAGCCCCAGAGGCCTCCAGGGCCAGCTCCCTGGTTACAGGACCCCTTGGGACCTGTAACCTCCCAGCCCATCTGGGAGGCCCCTGGGGCTGGGCCTGACAGCAGGGGCAAGAAGGACGATGTGCATTTGGGCGGGGAGGGGTCCATCCTGTGGTGGTGGCAGGTCCACCTGATCCATACGTGGCTGCCACCCGTCACACTGCCTATGTTTCCACCACTACAGGCCCACCCTGCTGGCCTCTGGCCACTTGTCTGGCTCCAGGAGCCTCTTCTGATACCATAAACTCACGGTCACTTTGATTTCACAGTCAGTAGTGCCCGCTCAGTAACAGGCCCTGGCTGGGTCCTGGGGACTCAGAGAGAAGGACAGGGCCCCTGCCAGATTGCTTTCGGAGTCTAGTGGAGGCAAAGGCAGATAGATATAGAGGGAACAGCTGTTGGACCCTCCAACTCAGATATGGATCTGAATTCCAGCTTGGCCCTTTGCTGGCTGTGTGACCATGGGCAAGCCCCTTAACCTCTCAGAGCCTCAGTTCCCTCCTCTGAAATGAGAATAAGAATAGTCCCTACCTGAGAGGCTGTGGTGAGGATTAAATGAGATAACGTAGGTAAAAGCATGGAGAGTGTTGCTTTGCACATAGTTAGCACTCGTGCTCAAGGAGGCAATAGATTTCAGTGCCTCGTAGGAGGAGTACAGGTTGCCTTCGTCCAGGTGATGTGGGCGGTGTGTGCCTGGGGGCTCTGAGCAGGGGCACTTCCTGGAGGAGGAGTCCTCTGAGAGTCTCTGTGGTTTGAGGAACACTTCCAGGTGGAGGAACCAGCATCCGCAGGGTCCTAGAGGAGACCCCAGGCCTGGGTGGAAAAGGAAGGCTGTGACAGAAGAGAGGGGAGGCAGGGAGGGGGTAAGGGAGGCCTCTTGGGTCCCACCGGGCCTGGCTGGGCTGCCAGCTGCTCTCCTTTAGCAGCCAGGCCCCGGGGGACCCACAGCTACACTACGCTGCAGGACCAGCCTCATTAATCACGGGCCCTGGAGGCCAGAGCTGGAGCGGGCTGGGTGGGGGCTGATGCAGGCATCACCTTCCAGTCCGTCTGGGCTCCCTCCACCCGGTCAGCAGGCATCACCCCATTTTACACACAGCAAAGCTGAGGCTCAGAGGCTGGGGAGCCACCTGCCCAGGCTAGGAAGAGAGGGGTCCGAGATTCAGATCCAGGTCTGCAGCGCCCGCCCCGTGCCAGGCCGGCTGTGGCAGCACCTTGGACAGCGCCCGCCGGCGCCCTGCCTGCTCCTGTGGGGGTGGGGGTGGGGGATCCCAGGTCCGATCCTCCTCAGAGCCACCCCCTTCCCTCTCCTCCCGTCCCCTGCCCCTCCTGTCCCTTCTCCATCCTTTCCTGCTCTCTCCCAACCCCCTAGCCTCCTCGTTCTAAGGGAGCTGCAGAGTCTGACTGAGAGATGAGGGAGGTGATGGAAGCTGTGATGGGGAGGTGTGGGGGCTGGAGTTGGGGGGGTGACGGGGAAGGTGATGGGAGCTGTGGTGGGGGAGGGGACGGGGAGGAGAAGGGGGAAGGGGGCTATGCCGGAGCTATTAACAATAAGGTGGAGTGAGGGGCGTGATAAGGGGGGAGGGGTAATAGCGGCTGTCACGGGGGAGGTGATGGGGGAGGCGATAGGGGCGCTGTGGGGACTGTGATGGAGGACGGTGAAGAAGGCAAGGAGTGAAGGGGGAGCCACGGGGGTGCTAACGGGGAGGTGATAGAGGACGTAATAAGAGGTGAGGAGGGGCCAGGATGGCGAGGTGATGGGGCAGGACTGGTCACAGTGGAGGCGCCCTTCAGGCCGTGGGCAGTGGGGTCCCTAGCTCCCTCCCAAGCCTCCCTGCGTCCACCTCTGTGTCTCCCTGGGCCTCCCTCCTGCTCACTCCTGCATCAAAGCCCAGGACAGCCTCTAGGCCCCAAGACAGTCACCCCCTTGAGCCCACCCAGCCTCCTGGTTGACACAGACACCCCCACCTGCCCCTGGCTGCCCCTGGCTAATGCCAGCCACGAACATGGGGTCCAAAATCTGGAACTGGCAGCCTCGATGCCTTGTTGGGGGGCCCCTACTCCAGATGCCCATCCCAGAGCCTCCCTGGTAATCGTGGGGGAGGGGGGCTGTGACTTTGGGTAAACCACACTCCCTCTCTGAGCCTCATTTCGTCCTCTGTCATATGGGCCAACAGCAGGACCTGTCTCATGGGATTGCGGTCAGTATTCGTTCGTTCCTTCACTCAGCAGGAATTTAATGAACACCTACTGTGTGCCAGACACCGTCCCAGGCCCTAGGGATGCAGCAGTGAACGGGACAGACACAGATGCTGCCCTCAGGCCCTTCTCTCTGGTGGGGGGTGATGGGCATGATACAGGAGGCCAGACACTGAGGAGGTCCCGGGATGAGGGGCTGTTCCTGACCTTGGGGCCCCAGGAGCTGCCAGGCTGGGGGCTGAGTCTCCCCCAGGGCCTGTGTGGCTGCGACCTTGCTCTGCCGCCCTGGCCAAGTGCCTGTCCCTCTCTGGCTCCTCCCACTGTCCCTCTGGAGCTGCTCCAGGCTGCCACCTCCACCTGCACGGCAGTAGTGGCAGGCGGGTGGCGGGGTACGGGAGGGCATGTGGCGCCGAGCCCTGGATCTGAATGCCCTGAAATGCAGAACAAAGGAGGCGGCAATCAAAGGAGGCAGCGCCGCGGCCAGGACGGTCCTGCCAGCAGCCGCAGCACAGTCACCTCTTCTCCCGGTGACAGGCTGGGCCCTACCTCCGCCGAGCCTTTGTCCCCTCTCCCTCCGACTGCAGGCAGAGCTCGCCAGGGGAAGCATCGAGTTTACCCGAAATTGCACCATTATGGAGCCCTCCCCATGTTCCTCTCTTCTAGGGAACAAAGGTTCCTTCACGCCAAGGTGTTAGTCCCCTGGTCCTGTGGAAACAGAGCCAAGGGGCCTGGGGTCAGGAGCTGTCTCTGCTTTTTAACAGATTTGGGCCAAGTGCCGTCCTCTCTCTCTCAGGCCCAGTTTCCCCATCTAGACAGAGGCTGAAAATTCAGATGCTTACACGGCCTGGGCAGCTAATAGAAGCATGTGCAGTGGCTGGGAAGGCAAAGGTTTCAACTGTTGTTCTCTAGGGCCTGGTACACAGTAGGTGCTCAATAAAAACTTGAAAACATGAAAACACGGCTGACCGTGACTCAGCTTCTGCTAACTGTTGCCAAGAAATTGTGGCCACATCTTTGGATATTGGGGGATTTTTGAAATCCAGACTTGAATGAATGCACCCCCAATTTTTAAATGCCTGGTCATCATATTTTTAAATATAAATAACACGTGGTCCAAAACAAAATCGCATCCACCAACAGCTCGCAGTCTCCAGCCTAGCCGTTTGTAGCACTCGGTTAGGTGTGTATTTGGTCATTCATTCATTCGTTCAGCTCGCATTTTCAAGCACCTCCCTCCCTGCGCTCCTGGCTGTGGAGGGATGGTGAGTGAAAGGCTCCCAGGCTGGAGGGAACACAGATGCCTCAACATTTAGCGAGCGGTGTGCTTTAACGGGGGTACTGCAGGTACGCAGTGCCATGGGAGCCCCAAGGAGGGAGTGATTCTCCCTGAGGATGGCAGAGAAGATTCCAAGAGGACGGTGCTCGAGCTGAACCATGAAGATTGCTTAGAAACTCAGCAGGGAGGAAAATGGTGTGGATGGGTGGAAGGACATTCCAGACAGAGGGAGGAGCATGTGCAAATATGCAGAGGCATACCACACATGATGGGTTCAGAGAATAATTGGAAAGTTTGGTGTGGTTAGAGTGTGAGGCTGTGCAGACAGCTTGTGATGGGCCTCAACGATGAGCTAATGAGCTTAGACTGCTTCCTAAGGGCACTAGGGAGCTACTGACGGTATTGGGCAGGAGTGATATGGTCAGACTTGAGTTTGTGAAAGATCCCTCTGGCTGCCACGTGAGGATGCATTACAGGGTGCTAAGGGTGGAAGCTGGCACACAGGGCAGAGGTTACTGCAGTCCTCTAGGCAAGCACTAACGGTGGCCTGGACCAGGGTCATGGCAGTGGAAGTGGGGAGAAGTTCAAACCGGGCTGGGTTAAATCCTGGCTTAACGACACAGCAGCTGTGTGATTTGGGGCAAGCCACTTCCCGTCTCTGTGCTTCTGCATTTGTACAAGGCAAGCATAGTAATGGTACCTGCTCTGTAGAGTGCTGTGTGAACTAAGAGTCGGCTTATGTAAAGCACCTAGACAGTGCCTGGCACATAGTAGGCCCTCACGAGTGTTCACCACTATGATGCTGCTGCTGCTGCTGTCTATTTCACAAGTGGGGATGGAGAGGGAGGGTCAGGTCACTTGCCCGGGGCCACCAGGGGCCCCAGGAGATGGAGGACTGTCACTCCTATTCTCTACCCCCCATTTCCCACTCTCAGCTGTTGCTGCTGTGCCGGGGGGTCTGAGCCTGAGTGTGTCAGAGCCAGGTGACCGGGAAGCCCCCCACAGCCCATAAAGCAGGCACAGCCAGCTTCCAGCTGCCTGCAGCCTCTGCGGTGATGGCCTCTTGAAACCCATTTGAAGGTGGCAGCCGCTCCGCGTGCCATGCAGACCCTCAGCCTCCCCCAGGTAGGCTGGAGACCCCCTCCCCTCCGCTCCCCGCCCCCCCACTGCCCTGGCCTGGCTGCCAGCAGACTCTGGGGAGCCCAGGCCAGCTTCAAACATGCAGAAACCGCTAATGGGCCGCAGCTGAGCTTGACGAGTCCCCTGGGAGAGTTTGGAGGGAAACAGAACACTGCGGGATTATTGATCACAGGCCAGGAGGGGGAGGCGCCGGCAGACTGCAGTTCGAGTCCCCGCCCGGCCACCACCCCCAGCCGGACTTACCAAGGAACCTCAGTTTCCCCCTCTGCCAAATGGGGCTAACAGTGCACAAAATCCCCAGGGCTGTGGTGAGGACGGATGTACATATAAGCCCTTAGCACAGCAGCTAGCACAGCAGAAGCCTTTGATAAACCAGGATGGTTATCGCTATTGCTGTCAGAGGGAGTGGGCCACTCCCCGAAGGGGAGTGAAGGGAGAGGGCCACCATCCCGGAAGGTCACATGGCTGTCTGGGTCTGGACCACGCTGTGTAACCTCCGTGCCTCAGTTTCCTCCTCTGGAACATGGGCTAGTGGGAGCAGAGCAGAGCAGTAAAGAGAATGGACCAGAGCCGGCAGCCTGGGATGGCCTCTGGCTGGGCCACTTACTCGCAGGTTACCTGGGGCGTGTTCCTAACCCGCTCTCTGCCCCCTTCCCCTCGCCTCCACAATGGGGAGTAATATCCCACCTCACAGAGCTGTTGTCAGGATTAAATGAGTTACGGAGCCTGGGCCACAAGTGTGTTCTCTGCGTGTGAACGCTCGTTATGACTTCTTCTGGGTTGGTGGAGGATTCAGTAAAGTCCCTCCCTGGGCCTGGCATCCAGTGGGTGCGCAATTCACACCCAGCCCACTGCCCAGTCTCCAGCCACAGGCCACAGCCTGCAGCGGGACTCCCCCAGCTGACAGGATATCCCATGACTGCCTCCCACGGCCCCCCTTCCTGTCGGGGCCTGGGTGCCCCCAAACTGAGCTCACTTCCCTCCAGGAAGCCACCTCCAGAGGGAGGGGTTCCCTGCTGGGCCTCGGGGCTGGCCCAGCCCAGGGAGGAGCCCTTGGGAGGCTGAGGGGCAGGCAGGAGGGCTCAGGGCTGTCCCCTCTCTCTACGGAGTCAGCTTCTTCTTAAGGCCAAAAGCTGGGGGCTGGGACACCCACACACCCCACCTTCAAACAGGGGTCATCAGACCAGGACACACTCTCAGGGCAGAAACCTCTTACAGGGAAACCACTGAGGGCAAAGCTGAGGTAGTGAGTTCCCCGTCACTGGAGGTATCCTAGGCTGGGCTACCACTTAGCTGAGTTGAACCCCTGAGAACTAGTCCAACCCGGCCTTTCCTCTACTCTATGAGTGGAGCAGCATTCCTAAGCCCTCCCAAGATGTCACTTCTCTGGGCCTCAGTTGCCTCATCTGTAAAATGGGAATAATTCTAGTCCCTCCCTGGAAGGAACCATGTGAGGATAAAATGAGTTAGCACACAGAAAGTGCTGAGCACACCTCTGACACAGAGTGAGTGCTCAGTAAACCTTCGCTCTATTGTTATTGCTGAAGCTACTGTCTGTCCCCAGCGTCCCTCCTGTCTGCTCTCCTGTCTCTTGGCCTTGCTCTTTTTTTCTGTTGTTTCTTTGTCTCTCATCTCGTTCTGTCTCTCTGCCCCAGCTCTCCCCGTATCTGCCTCAGCGTTTCCCATTTTGATCCTGGCCTCTGTCTGGCAGTCTCTCTGTGCCTCTCTCCCCCTGTGTCTCCATCTCTCTCTCGTCGTCTCTGCCCCGGGCATGAACTGGTCCCTGGCTGCAGCGCCGTGGCCGCCCCCACCCCCGGTCTCCGGGGCCCAGCTCCTGCCGGCCTCCAGCTGACATCTGGCCAAAGCCCCTTTCCCCGCAGTTCAGCTGGAACAAGATTGGAATTTTTCAACCAAACATTCTTAAGAAACTAAGGGGGGTTTGGGGGACGGACGACAAAAGCAGATGCACAAAAACAGGCCCAGGGGACCTTTGACACGGGTTCCTAACTGCCATGGGGCGCAGAGCCTCGTGGGCAGCGCAGCTGGGTGCCCGTGAGGCCCAAGGGGGGATCGGTCTGCTCAGGGAGACCCAGCAGCCTGGGTCGTAAAGAAAGACCAGCCGTGCCCTCGGGCCCCCAGCCTGAGACCCTTCCCGTCTCCCAGGCTGAAGGACCTCCAGCCCATCTTGGACCCATTGTTCTGGCCGCAAATCTAGGCCAAGGCCGCAGGGGAGGACAAGGCGTGTTTCTGCTGCTGCTCCCTTGGAGATCTTGAGATCGCAGCCCAGGCGGGTCACCAGGGAACCAGCCGGCGCCCTCGGCCTGGTCCACGGCCAGTGGGAGCCAGAGAGGTGGACGGCTGGGCAGGCAGGCAGCAGTGGGCGCTGCGGGGTGCGGGGCCCGGCAGGGAGGATGGCAGCTGCCCTGATTACGCCAGCTCTCCGGGCTCCAATCTCGCTTGAAAAGGACCCCAGGGATGCAGCCTTTAATAACTACCAGTAAACAGGCAGGAAAATCGATCCCTGGCAAATAGAGCCCTGGAGAGAGGGACGCCGGGGCTGGCCGGCCCCGACCTGGCCCAGAAAACTCCCAGAGTCCTCTGTCGCAGAGCTGGCCAACGCTGAGCTTTGGAACTCTGTCCCCACCCACCCCTAGGACCCCGTGTGCCCCCTGGCTCCTGATCCAGTCTCCCCTCCCTCTCCATCAAGACCAACCCCTGCTCTTTCCCACTCCTTCTGAGCCCCAACCCGTGCCAAGCAGGTTGCCCATTTCAGTTGCAGATGCCTCCTTGGTGCCAGCCTTTGTGCCTGGTGCTGGAAACACAGACGTGGATCTGACTGGGTCCTTGTCCTCCTGAAAGTCATCATCCAGTGAGGGAAATTAAGAACAAAAACGAATAATTTAATGACAGTGCAAGGATAGACAGGCAATAAAAAGCTGCATGTGCTAGCTATAGCTGCAGAACAGAACAGCACTTCCTGGAGGCGGCGGGCATGTGGAGGGTTTTGTTGGATGAATAGGAGTTTGCCAAGTGAACAAGGGCTGGGAGAGGGTGAATGTGGGTGATGTATGTACTAATAACAACCGTCTTAGCTACCATTCATCAAGCATTTACTATAACCAAGTGCTCTGCCAAGCCCCTATGACGTGCATTATCTTCCTTTGTCCCACAGTAATTCTCTGGTGTGGGTATTAACACCCTCATTTTACAGATGATGACACAGAGGCTATATCTAGAGCCAAGATTTGCACATGGCCTGTGAGACTGCTGAGTTGTTTCTCTCAACCACTTCATCTGCACCTCCCACCCCTGGCCCTGCCCTGCCCTGTTAGAGACTTGGCACATGGAGGTAGTTAAGTAAAGCAGCCTCCCCTTCCTTCCCTCCCATCCAGGGTCACACCTTCCAGGTAACACAGCACCTTAACCCTCACCAGGCAGCTAATGATGGCTCTTCAGGCACGTGAGACCTGAAGACCATCTCTCAGGAGCTCTCATTGTGCAGAGGGGGAAACTGAGGCCCCGAGAGGAGAAGACCAGCACTCAGGAGCAGAGCAGAACAGCTTCCAGGGTTTTCCCCTTAACTAACCCCCTCTCAGCCTGCCCTGGAAGAACCATCGTCAAGGAAAAAATCAATGGGCACACACTCAATTAAAATGATGAGTCAGGCATCAGGATGAGGCTGCCCCGGAGGCCCCGGGGAAGTTTCCATATGATTGGCTGGGATGTTACAGGAGCCCAGGGACCCTGCCCCACCCTGCCTCTCTCATGTCGACAGCTACAGCTCTGTGCCTCGATTCCCCCAGCTCTCGGGGTCTGGGCAGTTCACGGGGGCAGGTATAGTCCAGAGCCCTCGGGAATCTAACAGAGGAGAGAGCAGAGGAAAGCTCTGTCAGCCTGGATAGGGACCCAAGTGGAGGACAGAGAGTCTGTGGTTGGGAGAAAGAAGCCTGAGCAGGCCAGGGAGGAGGGGATGGATCCTCAGGAAAGACTGTGGTGGGCCCACCCATCTGGCCGCAGATCCAGGGCCAGGCACCCTGAGGGATGCCTGTTAGCAATGGAAACCCCCTCCCCGTACTCACAGCTGCTGCGTGCCAGGTTCTGTGCCAGGCGCTGGGGAGACAGCAGAGAGCAAAGAAAGTGTGAGGGTTAATGCGTCGCATCAGAGAGTGCAGACTGCCAGGAAGAAGGTAAAGCAAGGTGAGAGGATGGGATGGAGGGCAGCCGTGGGAGAAGGGCAGTCTGCCAGGGTCTTTCCAAAGAGGTGACATTTGAACAGGGACCTGAGAACAAGGAGGGCGGGAACTACAAGAACATCTGGGGGTGGCTAGGTGGTATTCCAGGTGGAGGGAACAGCCAGTGCAAAGGCCCTGAGGCTGCACAGTGCTTGGGACGTTTAAGGGTTGGCTGGAGTGGACTGAGGGGGGGGGGCTTTATAGACAACGGAGGGGGGGTTTGTAGGTCATGGCCAGGATTTTGGCTTTTTACTCCAAGTGAGTGGGGAGCCATGGGAGAATTGGGGGCAGAAGGATGTGATCTGACTTGTGTTGAACAAGATCCCTCTGGCTGCCACGTGGGGCACAGACTACAGAGGGCACGGGCAGAAGTGGAGACCAGTCATGAGTCTGCTGCAGTGGCCCAGGCAGGAGAGAGCGTGGTTTGGACCGGGTGGAATCAGTGTGGTGGGGAGAAGTAGTGAGATGTGGGGCAGATCTGAAGGTAGAGGGGACTGGATTTACTGATAGATTGCACCTGGGGTAAGAGGTAGGAAGGCAGGGATGAGTCTAAGGTTTGGGGGATTCAGGGCCCGAGCAGCTGGAGGGATGGAGCTGCCAGTGACTGCAAAGAGGAAGACTTCAGGAGAAGCAGGTTTGGGGGGAGGAGATCAGAGCTCCGCTTTGGCAGAGCAGAGTTTGAGAAGCCTGTCGGACCTCCACCAGCTGGGTACACAAGGCTGGCTCTCAGGGGAGAGGATGGGGCTGGAAATGACAGATTTTGGAATCAGCAGAGACGAGATGGTTTGTCTTGATGGGTCCTTTTAAGCACCCCACAAGGAAAGTCTGCTTGTGCCCATTTTAGAGATGAGAAAACTGAGGCTTAGAGACGTTGAGTCATCTGACCACAGTCACAGAGCTGGAAAGTCGGGCAGTCAGGACTTGAATGAGGTCTGTCTGCCTCCCAGCCCGGGTGCCCCACCCAGCCTGTGCTCTGTGGTTATTCTCACCAAGTCTTCCCGGCAGCCCTGTGTGAGGGGAGAGGTGGGACATGGATTAGCATCACCCTCATTTTCGAGATGGGGCCACCGAGACCTGGGGAAGCTGAAGGGACTTGCCCACAGTCGAGGAGCAGTCAAGCATGCAGCCTTCCTGCAGATGTGCCAAATGAACCCAGCAAGAGAATCTCCCCACACTGGCCCCAAGGCCCAGAGCAGGCTAAAGGCTCTGAGAAGTCCTGCAGCCTGGACCTTGGTTGTCTCCGTTTAACCCAGTGTCCCACGGAGCCATGCTCTCGGGGAGCACCTAGAGCTTAGGGAAACACGGAGCAGTGGTGGGGAGCAAAACCCCTCACTTTTAAAATGGGGGTGTGAGTGCCCCCCTAGCTGAGGTTACCACGGGCTTATGTTCATTTTGAGTGAGCACTCAGCATGGACCCTCCGAAGAGCAGACAGCACGGCTGTCAAAGGAAGGAGCAAACAAACAGATGAATGAAAAACGAAAATAAGTGGAGGAAGGGAGGGACCCGTGCCGGATAAACAAAAGGCCTGGAGGACTAAAAAAATCACCCAACCCCAAGTTGATCAATGTGCGAACAAATGAATTCATTCGTACATTCAGCAGATATCTATTGAGCACCTACTGTGTGCAGGCGCTGGGGATACAGCAGCGAATAAAGGTCCCTGCCTTGTGGGGGTGATATTCTAGGGGGAGGAGACAGAGAGAAAACAAGACAAATAGGGAAACTAGCAAGTATACCAGATGAGAACACGGAGCAGGGAAGGAGAGAGGGAAAAGCAAGTGTGTGGAGGGGTGCAGGTATTTAAGTGGGATGGTGGTAAATGAAGGAGTGACTGAATGCTTGAGTGAAGGAGAGCGCTAAGGAGCCAGAACAAATGCAGGGATGAATGAAGAGCGTCGTGGGTGACTGCAGGCCTGGGCGATGAACGAATGCAAGACGTGTTGAATGAATCAACCAACTTGGGCTTGAATTAAGAAACTGATGAATGGCTTGAGAACGAATTATGGAACGAGTGAACGAATGAGGGAGAGCACCGCATGGCACCCGCATGTCTGCGTGGTCGCGGCCTCTGTGGATCCCTGCCCCCACCCCCACCCCGCGCTGCTCTGCTCCCCCCGCCTTGTCTGAACAGCCCCCAGCCTCCCTTCGCCCTCCTCCCTCCCGAGGCCGGTGCCGGCCACTGCTTCGGTGCCTGTGTTGACCCCTGAGAGGTGGGGGGAGCTTGCCTCTCCGTATCCCGCCCCCCCACCGCCCACGCCTTGCAGATTTGTGTCTCCATGGGGTCTTGATGTCCCCTTTGTTGACCCCCCGCCCCGTGCACCTCTCAGCCCGACGCATATGCGCTGACCCTCCTGCCCCCGCCCCGCGCCCCCCTCCGCCTGGCCCCTGCCAGCACTGACGCTCGGGCCTGTGCCGACCCCCTGGCCGCGGGTGCCGCCCCTCCTGCGCTGACCCCTTCCTCCTTGTGAGCGCAGGCACCATGCGGCCCGTGCGGCGCAACTTCTACGACCCGTCGTCGGCGCCGGGCAAGGGCATCGTGTGGGAGTGGGAGAACGACGGCGGCGCGTGGACGGCCTACGACATGGACGTCTGCATCACCATCCAGAACGCCTACGAGAAGCAGCACCCGTGGCTCGACCTCTCGTCGCTGGGCTTCTGCTACCTCATCTGCTTCAACAGCATGTCGCAGATGAACCGCCAGACGCGCCGGCGCCGCCGCCTGCGCCGCCGCCTGGACCTCGCCTACCCGCTCACCGTCGGCTCCATCCCCAAGTCGCAGTCGTGGCCCGTGGGCGCCAGCTCGGGCCAGCCCTGCTCGTGCCAGCAGTGCCTGCTGGTCAACAGCACGCGCGCCGCCTCCAACGCCATCCTGGCCTCGCAGCGCCGCAGGGCGCCCCCCGCGCCCCCGGCCCCGCCGCCCCCCGGAGGGCCACCCGGCGCGCTCGCCGTGCGCCCCAGCGCCACCTTCGCCGGCGCCGCGCTCTGGGCCGCGCCCGCCGCCGGCCCCGCTGAGCCCGCGCAGCCCCCCGGGGGCCCTCCGCGGAGCCCGAGCGCCCCCGGCGGCGCGCCCACCCCGGGGCAGAACAACCTCAACCGGCCGGGGCCCCAGCGCGCCACCAGCGTGAGCGCACGCGCCTCCATCCCGCCGGGGTAAGACGGGCCCCGGGCGCGAGGGTGGCTGCCCAGCAGGGCTAGGAGCAAAGTCCAATAGTTATCACAGTCATAAGTAATGTCTACAATCTATTAAGCACTCACTTTGTGCCAAGCATTAACTAAGCACCTTAATGTGTTCCCACTCATTTATTTCCATGCCTAAGGACCCGCTGAGGTAGGTACCATCATCTTCCCAAATTTACAGATGAGGAAACCCAGCGGGGAGGGTTAATAAGTTTCCTAAGATGGGCCCACAGCAGAATAATGGTGTCCGTTTCATGTTTATTATTTGTTAAACCTTATCTGCATCACCCCCTCGTTACCCCAGACAGTTCTGTCCTGCCCACGTTGCAGATGGGGCGGCTGAGGCTGGGAGAGGCGTGGTGCTTTCTGAAGGTCACCTGGTTGGAGAGCAGGGATTGGAACTCCCCAGACCTGTGGGCTGGTCTGTGCTGTGTCATCCTCGAGTGTGTGTAGAGGATTTCCCCTGCCCCAGTCTGTGCCGGTCTCGTGTGGAGGCTCGTGCGGGTGCTCGCCGCTGTCCAAAATACTTCCCTGTGGGCCACACCTGGACTGTCGCCGTTACTTTGGGGGAATAATCTGGTTTTCACGCTGGGCTCCAGGGACTCCTGGGGTGACCTGGAGAGTGGCAGGGGGTTGATGGGTAAGAAGTCAGTGCACAAGAGCCAGCCTCTCTGCCGTTGTTTAAACCCGAGCAGCCCTAGGGGCATCTCTTTATGAGTTGGCCTTCCCAGCAGGATTTCATTGAGGAAGGGACCCCCGGTGATACCAAGTTTGGAAATCTCTGGGTTAGCGTCCCAGGGCCCAGGAGAGGGACCCAGTGAGCCTGACAGCTGCCTGTGCTGGAGCCCGGACTCGGTCAGTCTCGGCGGAGGACTGGCCGAGAGGGAGGAGCAAGTCCTTGACCTCGGGACAGGCCAGAAGGGAGGAGACAGATACAGCGCGGGTCACGGTGCCCGAGAGGAGGGGTGGGCACCCAAAGCCTGCTCTGTTGGTATCACTGTGGCATGGCCCAGGGATTGACCGTGATGACCTGAGACCAGCAAAGGTCAGATCTGGATATGACCTTTGAGGTCACCCCATCCAGGCCTCCCCTTTCACCAAGGGAAACTGAGGCCTGGGGAAGGGAAGGGAGCCTGAAGTAGGCTGCCCTCTGTGCCTTCTGTCCCTTTGAGGCTCTGACCACTCCTGAGCAGTGAGATCTGCCCCTCCCCTTCGTTCAGCCTCAGTTTCATCATCTGTCAGATGGAGCAGGACTCCCCATTGTGTGGAGATGCTCACTGATGAGGAGGCGCTCAGTGAGGGAGGCGAACCAGCGTCTACACATCACGGTAGTTCAGCAGTGGCAGTTAGGACCACTTCCCGTATCCAGGAGGAGGGTTGGGATGGGGGCAGGAGCTGTAACGTTCCGTGGGAAAGACCCCAGCAGCTGCCACCCGCCTGCCTCGCCCTCCCCTTTCCTCCAGGCCATTCCTCTGGGGCGGGCCCAGTGCCAACAGAGAGGAGGCCTGAGGAGGTCGGGGAAGCGTTGGAGGAGGAACCCGCCCGTCTGGGGAAGACGGGGGCTGCTCATCATGACTTCTCGTAGGTGGCACCTATGCTGGCGCCCTTATGAAAAGGGAGGGCTGCAGAGCCTCAGAACCACAAGAGGAGTGAGACAGGCTGGAGTGGGGGTGGGAGGGGGCAGAACCAGCAAAGTTCCGGAGACCTCAGCAGCAGGAATTCCAGAACCTTCTCTCTTGGGCTGCATCATAACCCACTAGTGGATTACGAAATCAGAAGGTTGTAACCAGAATTTTCTTGGAATGGAATGGATAGACTAGAATAGGAAATATGGGTCTGCATTGTACACAGTAACAGTAAGAATTGTTCTGTGAATCTTCTGCTTCATTTCTACGTGTGTTTAATGGATTGCCAGGTGAGATTAATTTCTTAGTCATTGATGAAATTTGTGCAAGCTGCTGTTTTAGAGCAGGCTAGGAATTACTCAGCTTTTGTTGCTCAGTATTAATTCTCCAAATCTGTACTGTGGGTGTGTGATCACAGAGCCGAGCAAGACAAACGGGGTTCAGGCTGACGAGGAGACAGACATGTAGCGAGCAAACGAGTAAGTGAACACAATCACTGGAGAGAGAGGGAAGTGCTGGGGAGGGGGCACAGGGTGGTTTGTCGAGAGGGAACGGGGTGGGCAGGGAAGACGCCTCCGAGGAGGTTACCAGATCTGAGAAAGGCTGTTCCAGGCGGAGGGAACAGCACCTTCAATGGGGCTTGAAAGACATGGCACGTTCAGGGAAGGGCTAGAGGTGTGAGGAGGGCTGGAGAGTGAGGTGCCAGCCAGAAGGGGAAGGGCCTCGCGGCAGGGGCACTGCAAGTGCAAGGGGCTGGGAGTGGCAACAAATCCAGCAGGTTCTGGAGACCACACAGGGGTGGGGTTCCCTGCTGAAACAGTACGGGCTGAGATTTTTCCCAGGTGGGGACACAGAGCCAGGGAGTCTGGGCTTGGCGCTGCCAGCAGTGGGGAGCTATAGAGTGTGCTTGAGCTCAGGAGGGCTATGGGGGGAAGAAAGATTTCTCCCTGGGGGTGCCGATCATTAAACATGTCCTCCTCTGGCCTGCGGGAACTCCATTCTCCCCAGCCATGTGCCCCCCACCCACTTTCCATCACTGCCCCTCCTCCTCCCCCGGGGGGCTGTCTCTGACCTTCTCTGAGCCCAGACACTGGCCTGGAAAGGGGGGTGGGGGACTGACAAGTGCTCCCTCGTCCCTCCCCAGCCACGCATACCCTGCCCAGTCTCACCTCTGCCCCTCTAACGGACCCCCCCCAGCCAGACAAGCCTGTGTCGAGGCCCCCCAGCCCTCATCTGTGAGGAACCCCAGCTAAAAGTACCCCTGGCTCAGAGTGGGAGGTGGGCACAGGACCCATGGAGTCTGCTGCTGGGTGAGGGGAGAGGAGGGAGGAGGGTGGGGGTGGTAGACCCTGGTTCCTCCAGGCTGAAGCTTCCCGTTGCCAAGGCAACTGAGGCGCGGGTGCAGCCTACGAGGGGAAAGGGATGGGGTCTCTGAGGAGCCAGGCCCCCCACCCCCACCCTGGTCCCCAACACCCCAGAACCCTCATGGGCCTTCCCACAGCCGCTCTGCCTCTGTGTTTATGGTGTCCAGATTTCCTCTTTATAAGGACACCTGTCACATTGGTTAGGGCCCGCCCTGTGACGTCATTTTAGTCACCTCTGCAAAGACCCTGAGGACCGGGCTTAGGACTTCAGCATGTGGGTTCTGGAGGGACCCACTTTTACCCATAACAGTGTCTCTAGGAGTCTCCTTTTTCAGCTCTCTGAGTCTCGGTCTCTCTTTCAGTCTCTCTTTCAGTCTCTCTGTCTCTGTCTGTCTGTCTCCTCTCTCCTGCCTTTTCTTCTCCTCCCAGTAGCTCTCTCTCCCTTCCCCGGCTCCCTTCTCTCCACCTCCCTCTCTCACAGGACTCAGACAGACCCAGAGTCCAGTCTTGCCTCTGTCCTTTCCCAGTTGGGTGAACTTGGGTGCATGGCTTTGCCTCCCTAGCCTCAGTTTCCCCATCTGCCAGTCAGCTAAAACCACCACCACTGACGCCAAGCTGATGGGCGCGCAAATGCATGTAAAATCGCTTGTAGGGTCAGCGTGCAAGGGAGGCGTGGACTCTTTAGGGCTCTGACGTCACTCTTCTCACCTCCCATCCTCATCTCAGCCCTGGGTGGGAACACAACGGAGGCCCAGAGAGGGGCACTGACTTGCTCAAGGCCACACAGCCAGCGGGGCCAGAGTGTCCCCCTTGCTGGGGTTGTTTCCACTGGCCCCTGTGGCGCGGCGGGCAGCCAGCTGGCAACTGGGGCCTGGGGGACACGAGGGGTGGGAGGATCCGCCCTGTCTCCTGAGAGGGCAGCGTCCAGCGCTTTGGAACACAGCTGTGGGGCAGAGGAGCCAGACTCAGAGTTTCCACCCCACGTGGTGGGGGGGAGCGGGGGGGGGTGGGCAGCTGCAGGCCTGTTTCCATTTTCCGAGCGTTCACTGCGTCCCAGGCTCCATTTCACGGCTTCTGCGTGCCTCGCCTCTCTAATTCCCACAGAAACCCAGGGTGGCAGGTCCTATATCCCCATTTCTCATATGAGGAAACTGAGGCTCCGAAGGGCTGGCCTGGCTTGAGGTTACGGGATTAGGACTCTGATTCAAAACCCCCGTCAGCCAGGGTCTCGGGGCGCCCAAGGGAGTGGATGAACCTGCAGAAGCTGAGTTTGCTCCCAGACTCGGCGTCTCCTCTCCCTGTGTGGCCCCAGCTGAGCTCATCGCCCTCTCTGGTCCGCAGTTTCTGCACCTGTGAAGTGGGGCTGGCAACACAGGCCCTTGTCCAGCCCGAGGCTGGAGGTCGAGGTGCTGCATTTTCAGTGTGCGCCCTTCACACCCCCGGCAGTGGGAGAGGGGCTTCTCTCTCCCTCCCTATCAGGCTGTGCGGCGTGGCCGACCCACTCGGTGCCCTAGATGCCGGTTAAGTCCTCAGACCTCCGGTTCTCAGTGAGCCGGAGCCCCGCCCCTGTGCCCCGCCACCGGCGCGTCCTTGTTTTGCCAGTTACTTGTTTCTTTCTTTGGCGGATCCTTCTCTTGGGCTGTTTATTGCTTCCTTGTTGACTTGCGATGCTCCTTCTGCATTAAGGACGTTACCCCTTCATCTGGCAGCTTTTCCGCAGCCTGCTGTTTCTTTTTACCTCTTTATAGCCCACGTTCATCTGTTTTTTAATTAATCAATCCATATGTATTGAGGGACCACTGTGTGCCAGGCGCTGTTTGCGCCCTAGGGACACAGCTATGAACCAGACAGACAGTCCCTGCCCTCCTGGAGCTCACGTTCCACTGGGAGACAAACAAGAAACAAAATAAATAAATTCTAGAAGGTGGTGGAAAGTAGTAACCGCTACAGAGGACGAAAAAAAGAACAGAAGGGGTGTAGGGAGTGAAGAGAGGGATGTAATTTTAAATAAAGAGGCCTCCCTGAGAGGGTAACAGCTGAGCAAAGATTGAAGGAGGTTAAGCAAGCCACATGGAGAACTGGGGGAAGAGGAAACAGCTTGTGCAAAGGCCCTGAGGCAGGAGTGGGCCTGGTCTGTTTGAGGAGGCCAGTGCGGCCGGGGAGGCTGCAGGGGGTGAGCAGTGGGAGAGGGGTCAGAGATGAAATCAGGCCAGTCCTGTGGGGCCCTGAGGGCTGTGGTAAGGACTTTGGCTTTTACTCAGCGTGCGACCGGAGCCCGCGGGGTTGTGAGCCAGAGAGACTGGCGTGGCTTTGTTGTAACAGGTTCACTCTGGGTACTGAGAAGAGACGGCAGGTGGGGCTGACGCAGGAGGCAGGAGCCAGGGAAGGTGGGCTTTGATGCCGTGTGTGTGTTTGGGTGTTTTTCTTCTTCTTTTAAATTTCTAGCAGTGATTTTACGTTTTTACTTAAAAGCGTCCACATTTTGTTTCTCCAGTTCTGGAATAGGTGTTATGTTTAATGGCTTCAAAAATAAAAAAGTGTTGAGAGGCACAACATGAAGAGTGTCGCCCTGGCCGTGTCCCTGTCGGGGCTCTGGCCTCCCGCTCCCGCTTCCCCTGGCCTCGCTGGCTGGCGTGCGGTGGCTGCAGCTCTGCCTCCCCCCTCACTCCGGGGCGGGCGCCTCACCACAAGGTCAAACCCAGCACCCCCACCCCCACCCCCAGACCTGAAGCACTTCCTGCCCTGCTCCCTGGGAGGCCAACCATGCGCTCCCGTCTGCACGTGGCTGCCCCGGGCCGTGGGAACCGCCAGCCCAGCCCTCCCTGTCTGGCTCGCCCTGCACATCCCTGGGCCGCCAGGCGGGAGGAGGGTGGAGGGGAGTGACGCTGAGCCCCCAGGGCTCTGGGGAAGTCTGACCCCTAAATGGCAACCACCCCTCAAAATGTCCCTCTAGGGGACTCCTGCCCCCTTTAATCCCTAGGAGTGGACGGGGCCAGGGGTGAGAGGTCCCGTTGGACAGAGGGGAAACTGAGGCCCATAGAAGCTGAGTGGCTTGTCCAGGCAGGTGAGGGCACTAGACCAAGGAAAGGGGAAGTGAGCTAGGCCCCCAGACAGCAGCCGTTGACGGCTTGTGGGTTTTTCTGGGCCCATGGGGCGCCCGGGCTCCCCAGAGCGGGCCGTGATGTCCTCAGCCTTCTGGGCTCCCCAGAGGGCTGCGGGTGGGGACTTGGCTGGCCCCAGGCTGGTTCCCCAGGCACAGGTGGAGTAGACACTGAAAGGGGAGAGGTGACAGGAGCAGGCCCCGGGAGCACGAGGGCCCCCCAAGTGCTGTTCAACTTCCTTCTCCCCGTGACATGGCAGTCTCACTTCTGTCACCCCTTCACCCACTCGGACCGAAATGACTGAGGTCCGAGCATCCCGGGGCCCCCCAGGGGGCTTCGGGGTGAGGGCCAGGTATCCTGAGGGCGCTGAGGCCAACTGGGGGACGTGGAAAGCATCATCAGAGAATGTGACACGCCTGGGGCCTGCCCGGAGTGTGTGTGGGGTCGGGGGACAGGGAGGCCAGAGTTAGCAGAGGAATGGAAACGCAGCTGCCCTAATGAGAGTGTCAGCGTGGCGTCCTGCCTCCTTGGGGTCCTGAGCCCCCGTGACGGACCCCCGCGGCTGGAGCAGGCAGAGCACCCGCTGTACAGCCCCTGATGTGGCCCCGCTCCGGGGTCCGGGTCACAGGCTTCAGCCCACCTCCAGGGCCCGGAGGGCTCAGACGGCTGGCTCCACCACACGTGGCCCCACAGATCAGCCAGGTGGGGTCAGCCCTGGCCTCTGACTGGGAAACTCCAGGACCCGGTGCCTCCTGTGCTGCTCACCAGCTGGGTGACCTTAGTGAAGTCACTTCCCCTCTCTGGGCTTCAGTCCCATCATTTGCAAAATAAATGACAAATAGATTTCATCTCATTTGCCATCTCTGCTTGAATGGTCCTGACTTCCTGGAGCACCATGTTGAGGAGGATTCTGAAGGTGCATTTTGGCTTAGTGGAAAGGAGTGCTGAATTGATTGGTGATGCCTGCCACAGGTGCTGGGTAGGAAGTGAGACTACGCGTGTCACATATGGCCATCTCTGCTTCAGCCTTGTTTCTGGGGGGACATTTGGTATTAGAATTGCTGTTTCTAAGGACGCCAGGCCCCCCTCTGAAGAGACCACAGAGGTCTCCCCCTCTTCATAGACCAGTTTCTTATTTGGCTCAAGCCTCCATTCAGTACTTACCGAGAACCCGTTTTCACTGAGTTTCATCCTCCATCCTAGGGTCACAAGGCTGGCTCAGACACGTTTCCAGAGGCTCACAATCTGCTGGAAGAGAGAGGAGTGGAACCACACAACTAGAAAGCAAGACAGAAAATGTGTGTCCTCAGAAAAAGATTCCCACAGTCCCTGGGGACTTAAAAGGAGGGCCATGAATTCGCTTGAGGTAGATCACAAAAGCCCCGTGAGGACAGCGACCTTTGAACCTGCCTTCACGGGGCAGGTGTGAGTTGGGAGTGGACAGTATGGGCAGGCAGAGGGAACGGTGTGGGGAAGGTACCCAGGCAGGAGAGGGCAGGGAACAGCGTGAGGAACAGCAAGTAGGCAAGTCTCCCTGCATCGTCTCCTCCTGCCTGTGAACATTGCCTTCCAGCCAGGGCAGGTCCGAGGCATCTCTGCTTTGCTCTTCCTCGGCAGGAAGGAGAGCCCAACACCCATCCCCCTTGCCCACACTAATCCTGGGGAGACTTTTCTCTGTCAGAGCCTCCCGCCTCAGCCTCTGCACCGTGGCTAGAGGAGGTGGTTTAGCGTAGCGTGGCTCAGAGCACAGACCCTGGAGGCTGACAGCCTGGGCTCAAATCCTGGCTCCACTGCTTCCTACAAGTTACTTCCCCTCTCTGTGCCTCAGTTTCCCTCTCCATAGAATGGGAAATCACGGACTTGTTGGGACGACTAGGTGAGGGGGTGAAGCGCTGCCCCCGAGTCGGGGACACCGTGGGCACTTGGAATCATGACCGCCGAGAGCGCCCCGCGGCCGACTCCAGCGGCTCGTTCCCCTAGACCGTCCTGTGAAATGTCTGATTCCCCAAAACCTCACCGTGGAATTTCTGCCCCGAATTGGATGGGGAGCGTCTCGGTGAATTTCCTAGAGGAAGTCCACCTGGGCTGTCCCACAGGACGCCCCGGAGCACGCTCACTCTAGAATGAATGTGGCAGAGGACCTCCGGGGACCCGGGGCTGCCGAGGGTGTTCCTCTGGGATGTTGGCTTCAAGGCGCCCTTCGCACGTGTGCAAAGGATGCACGGGGAGAACGTGCCTGAGCATGTGCACACGAGTCATCTGCTCGGAACACCCCCGCAGAGTCCAGTCTTCCTGCCTTCCTTCCTCATTCCTGCCTTCGTGCAGCCAGTGTTTGTTGACCATCTGCTGTGTGTCACAGACGAGTGCCAACGCCGGGGTCAGGGAAGGGCTCTCGACGACGTGGCGCTGCCGCAGAGACCTGAGTGAACCGTCAGCCTCTGGGGGAGAAGCCTCGGGCGGAGGGCACAGCCAGTGCACAGGCTTGAAAGGAGACGTGCTGAGCACGCTGGAGCAACAGCAGCTGTGTCTGGAGTAGGGAGAGGGAGGGGGTCGGAGATGAGGACACACAGGCAGGAAGGCCTGGTCATGCCGAAGACCTTGGAATAGCAGGTCGTGACTAGTACTGTGACAAAACAGTTAGGTAAGCTAAGGCAAAGACAGGGGCTTCTCTGGAGTGGAGCGGTGGGGAGGGTCTCTGGTGAGGTGACATTTGAGCAGAAACCTGTGTAAAGGGAGGGAGCAAGGCTTGAGGATGTGTTGGAAGAGCATTCTGGGAGAGGGCTCAGCAAGTGCGAAGGCCCTGGGGTGGGAATGTGCCTGGCATGTTTGAGGAACAGCAGGGAGACCAGGGTGACTGGGGTGGAGTGGGTGAGGGGTGAGCGCAGGGGAAATGGAGTTCAAGGGGGAGGTGCTGGCTATGTCGCGAAGAGTAAGCAGGTCGGATTTTACTCTGAGCCAGGTGGGAGCCACGGGGGGTTGAGGGCAGAAGGGGAGCAGGATCTGATGCAGGGTGGGAACGGCAGCAGGAAGACCAGCATGGCAACGGGACCCATCCCTGCCCTGGGGTAGCCGGGTCTGGTTCTGGTCGGAGCAGATTCCAGGGGAGCCTGAAGGATTCCCCTGAAGCTGTACCAGGCTGGGCCCCGAGAGGGTGGTGCAGAGAGTGGAGGCCGGCCCCCCTTCCGGGAGGCCTGCGGGCAGCGGTCTCTTGTCCAGGGCAGGAGGATGTTCTCACTGACTCGGAGGAAACAGCACACCCCACATCAAAAGGGGGCTGGGTGGCTCCCACGCTCGGGTGTCGTGGGAACCCTGCCTCCTCGGGTTCTCGCGGGGGGCCTGCCGATTGCGAGAGGCTGGAGCCGCCTCGGGGCTGTCCCCCAGCTCGCTGAGGGTAAATAAAAAGCAGTCCCGCCCTCGCGCCCCACTCAACCCTCTTCCCAGGAGCAAGACTGGCTCTTGGGACCCAGGGCTCTGTGGTTTTTAAGGGGTGCCAGAAATTGTAAGGCAGCCGAGAGCTAAAACCTTCCCTTTCTGGGGTACCCCGTTGCCTAACTCCCTCCCAAAGGCTCAGCCAGACCAGGGCCACAAGCTGGACCAGGCTTGGGCACCATAAGACCTGGGGTAGCAAACTGTCCTTACTAAATGGTAGAGACAGCCTGGAGAGCTGCTGAGGATTCTGCTCGGCTTGAGGGTACGGTGATGGATTAGTGATGTCTGCCACAGGTAGGAGCCAAGAAGTGGTGGTATGCACGCTAGATAGTGTTCTTTACACCCATTTTAAAGATAGCCCTGGGGAGAAGGAGGGATGCTTTCTTATGAGACAGAAGGGAAAGAAGGGGGTGGGGAGACCTAGGTATGTTGAGGACCTTAACAGTGTGTCTACACTAGAAGTGTTTTGAAGGACAGGGCAGGGAAGAGGTATATACCTCTGTGCTTTCCTGTAAGAGTATGGGGAGGGGTGAGATTAGGGTGGTGATACCCCCCCAGGAAGGTTCTGGAGGATTATGCAGACCCCGCGAAGGGTCAAATGGATACTCAGCCCTCATCTCTTGGGTCCCAGCTGCTAGAAGCAGAAAATCAGGACATGTCCACTCTCAACCAAACTATAAGCTTTACATGTTTTAATTCATTGAACCCTCACAAGACTCTATCCCCGTTACAGATGGGGAAACTGAGGCACTGAACCTTCCCCCCACACCTCAACTGACCAGGCCCTGGGGGGTAGCTGCCCCCCCATTGCACCTCCCTCAGGAGCTGTGTTCAGTGACTCCAGGCCACCAAAGTAGTCAGTGGTTCTGATGTCCGCTCCAGACCCCCCGTCTCCTCAGGGGCATCTGGGAGGAGAGTCCCGGCTGACCGGGGGTCAGCCTCTGCTGCTGAGCAGCCAGAGTGAGGGGCTGTGTGCAGTGCGTGTCATTGTGCGTGTGACTCTGCAAAGTGTGGGCCTCCCCGGCTGAGCGTCTGTTTGTCAGTGTGGGGGAGTGTGGGTCCTAGTGCGTCCGCGTGTGTCCCCATGTGCGAGTGGCGGGGTCCCTTTGCAGGCTGCAGAGTTCTCGGTGCTTGGGGGCTCTGCGGTGCATTCCCTCCACATTTGCTCTCTGCTTTTCCACAGCAAAGCGTGTCTGGGGACGGGTGGCTGTGGCCGGGCTGCACTGCTCTGCACGAGCTGCCTTCTCTTGTCCAATTGCATGTCCTCGCAGTGTGTGCACATGTATCTCTGTGTGTGGCATGCTCCTGGAGGGTGTGTGTACGTGTTTGTTCTGCAGCAGTGTGTGTGTCTGAATCTATGCATGTTCGTGTGGATGTGTTCCCTGAGGCTTGTCTGTGTCTCTCTGTGTCTGTATGTGTTCATGCTGTGCGTCCCTGGTGCGCGTGCGTCCGTGTTTGTATGTTTGCGTGCAAATGTGTGCGGCATGGTCTCCGAGTATACGTGTGTCTGTCTGTATCTGTACGCAGAGGGGGCTTCCGGCGTGTGTGTGTGCCTGTGTGCGCCTTTATCCATCACGTGTTCCTGGCGGGGGTGTGGTGTGTGTGTCTGTATGTGTACGTGTGTATATCTGTGTCTGTGTACTTGTGTGTGTGGCGTGTTCCCCACGTGGATGTGTGCCTGTGTATACAGGGCATGTTCCCGGTGGGGGGGGGGATGTTTCTGGACCCACCGCAGTCCCCCCAAGCCTGCCAAGTGTACCATTTGCTTGAAGCTGCTTCCCAGCCAGCTCCCTGGGGCCGACTGCGCCTGCCGGGGGCCGGTGACCAGGTGGCGCTGGCCGGGCAAGGGGGGCTGGAGCAGCTCCCTCCCCAGCTGTCCCTGCCGCCACCCTCCCTGCACCCCTCCTGGCACATCCCTCAGCCCCCAGGCTGCGCCCTCCTTCTCCTCGTCGGAACGTACCCATCCAGGGTTCCGTGCCCATCAGCAGCAGGACACCAGTTCCCCTCATAACCAAGCCCTGAGATCCGTGGAGACCCAGGCGGGCACACGGTACAGGTCAGAGTGGGCTTTCTCAGCCAGCCCTCCAGCAACACTATAGGTGAGGTACTGTTATCCCCATTTTACAGAGGAGGAGACTGAGGGTCATAGGGGTTAAGTGACTTGCACTGTAATACTTTGGTGGTTTCCTCTCCAGGATGGAGAGAATTCACACCCTGACTTAGTGGGCCGAGCTGCAGAGGGGAAATTACTCAGCCGGGATTACACGGCAGCAGTGATGACAGGGATGAGGACGGTTAATGCTCGTCGTGTCTTCATTTGGCACCAGAAATTGTGCTTTGGCTCTTGACGTGGAGAATTTCATTGACTCCTCACAGCGAACATGAGGAAGGTTCCATCTTATCCCCATTTTACGGATGGGGAAACTGGCTTAGCAGAGGTGTGGTCACCTGCTGCGTGTCACCCAGCTGGTTAGTGGTCGAGCTGAGGTGTGAAAGCAGCTCTGGCTGATGCCAAAAGCCACAGCTCTTTGAGGGGAAGGGCAAAGAGGGGAAGCAGGCTACGTTTTCCTCGGGCCTCTGCATTTGAAGAGGGGACAATACCTTAGGCACAGGAACTGACATCAGTAGATACTCCGGAGGGGAAAAAAGGTCATTATCAAATGTCTTTGGAAGACCTGGATGTACCATCGCTAACCGTATTTCCTTATGCAGGACTTATCAGAGCCTTTAATATGCTCATGTGTGTTGTGAATTTCCAAAAGGGAGACAGTGAAGTGTTTCCTAAATTATCTGGTCCCTGAATCCTCCTCTCCCGGAACCTTTTATGGGGATTAGCACTCTGTGTAGCAAACTGTGAGAGACACTAGAATGGCGAAATCACTAATAGTTGGGGTTCGGGCACAGCAGCCCATGAAAGGGAGCTGTTGGAACCGAAGTGCTCTCCCTACGAAGGAGGCCGGCTGCGGATGGGAAGAGTCGGTACCAAGTGTAGGGACCCATTCCGTTATAACAGGGCCAGAGGTCCTGGTCACACCCCACCCCATAATAGAAGGATGTCAGAGTAAGGATGGAGTTCCCTGGTGGTCATTCTAGGTGACCAGGAAAGGCCCAAAGGGGTCTGAGTATGCCCAGGAGCCAGAGCCAGATTGCTAACGGGGTCCCCGGATCCTTTAGTGTGGGGGGTGGGGTCCACCTGCGGCCTCTTCTCCTCTCCCCTCAGGGTCCCTGCGCTCCCGGTGAAGAACTTGAATGGAACCGGGCCGGTCCACCCGGCCCTGGCAGGTGAGGTCCCGCCCAGGGCGGGAAGGAAGGGGGGCCCGCAGCAGGCAGCCGCACCTGTCGGCCGTGACTCCGCCCCTTCCCGAGCTGGTGGGCGGGGCCCACAGAAGGCCCGCCCCTTGGCTCAGCCTAGTGGGCGGGGTCTGGGGAGGGGCACCACGTGTCCACCCAATGGCGGGAGGGCCGGGTGGGTGGGGCCTGGGCGGGCGCCCCACCCCCGACCGCTGCCACCCCGCCCCCAGGGATGACTGGGATCCTGCTGTGCGCGGCCGGCCTGCCCGTGTGCCTGACGCGGGCCCCCAAGCCCATCCTGCACCCGCCGCCCGTGAGCAAGAGCGACGTCAAGCCGGTGCCTGGCGTGCCCGGCGTGTGCCGCAAGACCAAGAAGAAGCACCTCAAGAAGAGTACGCCGTCCGCGCGGCCCCCGACCCTGGAGTTACCCCCACTAACCCTCGACTGCCACCCTGACCCCTCAATTCCAGTTGGTTCTTAGACTTACCGTCCCACCTGCATCTGAGCTCAGCTCCCGGCCCCTGACCCCATCCGCCACCAACTCCTATTACCTCTGACCTCCAGCAGCCCCTGACGTGGGCCTCCTGCCAGCCCCTAAGCTTCTGACCCCACCCCTCCGACCCCTGACCCCTCCTGAGCCAAGCCTTCAGGGGCAGACTCGGGACCCTCAGGCCCGCCCCGCTGTGTTCTTGCAGGTAAGAACCCCGAGAATGTGGTGCGAAGGTACATGCAGAAGGTGAAGAACCCGCCTGATGAGGTAAGCCCCGGGGGCATGGGGGGGTCCAGGCCTGACTGCTCCCCTCCCACGATGTGAATTCCTTGCGGTTCTGTGTGTTAACAGCCTCTTCTCCCAGTGTGTGGGTTGTCTTCTCACTTTCTTTACATGACTTTTGATGAACAGAAATGCTTAAGTTGAAAAGAATCATATTTATCAATCTTAGGATGGTCGACAGTTTTCGTATCTTATTTTCACCCATATTTTCCACCAGACGTGTTCAAGTTTTCCTTTTGATAGTTAAGCCTGTCATCCCCCTGGAGGGGTGTGAGGGAGCCGCTGCCATACATCTGAACTCAGTACCTGGGGTGCCGTCTCCTTTTGACAGATGGGTGCCAGCAAGCGGGGTGGTTTGGTGGCCTGGGGGCCTGGCTCCCGCTGAGGGGCAGTGCTGAGTGGGGGTGTCCGCCCCCCCCAGTGCTCAGTCTCCCCTTCTGCCCCCAGGACTGCACCATCTGCATGGAGCGGCTGGTCACAGCCTCTGGCTACGAGGGTGTGCTTCGGCACAAGGGCGTGCGGCCCGAGTTGGTGGGCCGCCTGGGCCGCTGCGGCCACATGTACCACCTGCTGTGCCTCGTGGCCATGTACTCCAATGGCAACAAGGTGGGCGGGGCGGGGCCGTGGGGGGGGAGCAGGCGGGGGGGGGCGGGGCCGGGACCCCTGGGGACCTCACCGCCAGCCCCCACCCGCCCAGGATGGCAGCCTGCAGTGCCCGACCTGCAAGGCCATCTACGGGGAGAAGACGGGCACTCAGCCGCCCGGGAAGATGGAGTTCCACCTTATCCCCCACTCGCTGCCTGGCTTCGCCGACACCCAGACCATCCGCATCGTCTACGACATCCCCACAGGCATCCAGGTGCACCCCCTCGGACCCCCGACCCTGCTCCTCTGACCCCTCCAGAGGCCCCCACCCCTGTCCCCTGTTCAAGCCCTGCTCCCGCTCCCCACAGGGCCCGGAGCACCCCAACCCAGGCAAGAAGTTCACCGCAAGAGGCTTCCCACGCCACTGCTATCTGCCCAACAACGAGAAGGGCCGGAAGGTGGGTGCCACGAAGGTGCAGGGGTGTGGGTGGGAGCGGGCCAGGGCCTGCGGTTCCCATTAGCCCCAATCCCTGCTCTCAGATGCCTCCCCCATCAGCATTGACCATAACCACCTGTGTGCCGAGCCCTCATCTCATTTACCAGCCCACTGAGGTCAAGGTCTCGACCCCATTTTACAGATAAAGAAACGAAGCCTCGGAGAGGGCAAGTAACTTCAACTAGGTCACACAGTTAGTAAGTGGTGGAGCCCAGATTTGAACCCAGGCTCTTCACTACCACACTATAGATTGTCTGCTTTTACTTTTTGTTTTTCAAGAGAAGTCAGAAATTCAGACATTCACGTGAACTCTCCAGGTTTTTGCATATTGCCAAGGAAGCCACAGAGTGGCTATTTAACACCTTGTGGATCCAAACCAAACACAGCGGAGGGCCGTCAGTTTGAGATCCTTCCTTCCTTCATCCCAGAAGAAACAGGCAGATAACTTGGAGCGAGCTTTTACTGGGGAGTGAGGCCAGGGAAGGAAGTGGCCGGCGAGGGAGGGAGGCTGGGCTGCCCGTGACCTCGGCCGCCCCGCCTGGTCCCGGGGCCCCGTCCTCCAGGTGCTGAGGCTGCTCATCACAGCCTGGGAGCGGAGACTCATCTTCACCATCGGCACGTCCAACACCACGGGCGAGTCCGACACCGTGGTGTGGAACGAGATCCACCACAAGACGGAGTTTGGGTCCAACCTCACGGGCCACGGCTACCCGGACGCTAGCTACCTGGACAACGTGCTGGCTGAGCTCACGGCCCAGGGCGTGTCCGAGGCTGCGGCCAAGGCCTGAGGCTGCCCACCTTCCCTCCTGCTTTGCCAGCATACACGTCCCTCTGCCGGGTGTGTCCTGGCGGCCCAGGGTCAGGGCTGGGGAGGAGCCTGCGGAAGGAGCCAGAAGCATTCCAGGGATTTAGCTGGTGGCAGTTAGGGTGATGGGAGGCCGGCTCGGACCCGTACCTCCCTGAGAGGGGTGGCAGAGAGGGTACTGGAAACCACGGCAACCTCCGTCCTCCCTCACGCAAACACACGTGTCCTGGTGAACACACGCACGCACACCCACGTGCCTCTACTTACCCCCAAGCTGGGGGAAGAGACAGGAAGACCCCTGTGACACTCCGTGTGGACCCCATCTGTGTCTCTGTCGCATCTGTACAGGCTTGTCTGCCAGCAGGAGGATTCAGGTCACGCACTCGGGCCTGCTGGGGCTCCCGGGGGGGAACGGGGTGCTTGGGACGTTCAGCCTACCCCCATCTCTGTCACCGGTCTCTGCCACCCACTGATGGGCAGTTGTGGGCCCATGGGGTGGAAGCCTCAGATGACTGAGCAGTTTTGCAAAGGGGCAGGCCACGGAGAGGGGGACTAGAGGTATCTTATTTTGTGCTTGTGTCTCTGCATCCTCCTGGGACCCTGACCTCCTCCCCTCCCCTCCCATCCCCACGCCTTATGTCTGTCCCAGATAAGGCCCTGTTCTCCCCCCCGCCCCCAACTCTATCCCGCCATCAAATCGCTTCCAACGTCGAGACCCGAAGGCTGGAGCTTCCGGCTTCAGGAGCGAGGAGGCCTCGCTGAGCCAGCAGGTCTAAGAACAGCTCGGACAGCAAGGAGTCCGTTCCAGTCCTTGGGATTGGGCAGTGGGCGGCTCACGGTCTCGGCCAACCAGGGGCCCGTTGCCCCGGCAACTCACCAGCTCCGCCTCTGTTGATTGGCTGCCGCGGTGGAAGTCAGCCAAGACTTAAAGGGCCGCCAGCGACTGCTCTTTTGAAAACCTACCAGTCCCACTGTGGGTGGAGAAATAAACGGTCTTTCTCCTCCTCCTCCGGGCTTTTCCTGCCAAGGGGGGGGGGCCTCCACCCCATCGGGGAGCTTGCAGCAAGATGACGACCCCAGGACCACCGTCGCTCTCAGCCTGGGGCAGCTGGAGACGGATGGTCCCCATAATTCTCCTGTCCTGGGGCAAGCAGGGGCTGTCATGGGGGCAGAGGCAGACCCTCCAGGCCTGGACAGTGCTCTAGAAGCTCCCTGGGACAGTTACTGTGAGGAATGAGGGCCGCGGGCTGAGAGCCGCCGGGAGAATGTGCAGGAGCTGGGAGACACCGTGGTGGGCTCATTTGGGACCTCAGAGCCCCAGCCTCTCCTCGAGGAGGAGGGCCAGCTTCCGTCTAGAGAGAGAGGGACAGATCCCAGGATCTGCAACAAGCCTCGTGTCAGTCTCTGCAACATCCCAGGATGCTGGGTGGCTGTGGCGGATGCTGCGGCTCCAGGCGCCCCCTGCTGGCCACGCGCGGGATGGCGCCGTGTCTTTCCTGGTCCACCCTATCCCCAGCCAGGCGGGTTCAGTTTCTGTCCCTCCCTCTGGTCACACAAAGCCGGAAACGAGACCTTGGTGGCCTTTCCAGTTCTGCCAGTTGGGTGTTCCCAAACATCTTACCTTCTGTGATTCATTCTCAAACAAAATCTCATCTCAAACCCTCATTATGATCGCTCAGCCCTGTGATCCTCAAATGGCATGTTCATCCACGTCCCTTGAGGAACTTGTTAAAAAATCCCGACTCCTGCCCCCACACTCCCTCAGGTCGTTCGGTGGAGCTGGGTGGGGCCCAGGAATCTGCACGTCTAGCAGACTTGGGGTGGGGTGGACCACAGTCTGAGAAGCCCCTGCCTGGCTCCAGAGCCACCTCTGTGGAACCCAGTTTGAACACCACACATCTGAACTCACTCCCTCCTCATTTTATACAGGGTAAACTGAGGCCTAAAGAGGAGAAAAGAGTCTGACCCAAGGCCTCCCAGGCTCCAAGGATCTGAGTCTGGCACACTGGGCTCCCAGCCTCAGTTCTTCCTGAGGGCACCTGATTCTGGAAACTTGTGGTTAGGACCCTCGGCCAAGGGCAGGGTTCGGGAGGATCAGTGAGGTCACAGGGACTGGCAGACACGAAAACAGGAAGGGCTAAGCCCGTTTAGTGCTCGTCTGGGGCAATAAGACCACATGGGCATCGGGGATTCAGGTACAGCTGTATCCAGCAGCTCAGGGCCAGGCTGGCCTCATTGGTGTGGGCAGAGGCCAGTCCGGTGAAGCAGAGACCAATGAGTTAGGTTCCTCATCCCATCCACTCCAGTCTGCCTCAACCCAGAGAGCGAGACTCATTCAGTGCAAGGCTGACCCCCTGCTGAAGGGCTTCCATGCGCCGGGTTCCGGGCTTAGGGCACATGGGATGAGGATATTTCCAGAAGCCTCCAAGCCACAGCATCAGCGAGGTACAGGACAGCCACAGGGCACTCCCGGACCAGGGTACGCTGAGAAAAGCCCAACAGCTCCTTACTCCTCCTGCCAAGCTGGCTCTGGGATCTCCTCAGGGCCCGAGGGGGCCGGGGGCCGCCTTCCCCTGCTCCTGCTGCCGGAACTCCTCGTGGGCTCGGTCCAGATCTTCGAGGACCTCCAGCAGGCGGGCGGCTGCCTCTCTCTGCCGGGCCAGGGCATCAGGACCAGCCCCTGGGAGGGAGACAGGGGGCCACGGGGGCTCAGCCAGGCCAGGGCTGCCCCAACCAGACCCCAGGGCTTTCCCAGGCTCCAGATTAGTCTTGTGCCCTGAGACTCCTAAAGTGTACCGGAGCCACACCCACAGCCCCCGGGCCTGCTGGTGGACCGGAAACAGGAGAGTGGGGGGGAGGGCATCGCGGGGTGCTTGGCAAGTTGTGGGGAGGTGTCAGAGGGGCCAAGAAAAGGGACCTTCTAACCCCTTACCTTCCACGGCACTGGAGCCCTTCCCTGTGTCTGCCTCCGGGGTGGTATCCACGTTAGAATTCTCCAGGAATTTCATCCTGGAAGTTGAGAGGGAGACAGACCAGGCTGGGCCCTGATTCCCAACCCTGCTCTCCACCCTAAAGATTCTCTGCTGGTGGCAGGAGAAATGACAGGCTCTCCCTAATCATCACCATCATCACCATCACTATCACCATCACACAGACATTTACAGGGCGTCAGACTCTATTCTAAGCCCCTAACATGTATTAAGCCATTTCATTATCACAAAACACTTATCTGAGGAAGGTACTTACTATTAGCTCCATTATACACATGGTCACTAAGACACCAAGAGGTAAAGTAACTTGCTTAAGGTCACACAGCGTAATAATAATTGTGAGCATTTATTGAAAGCTGACTATGTGGCCAGCCACCTACAAAGTGCTTTACTTGTATTGGCTCATTTGACTCTCAGGACAATCCTGTGAGGTAGGTTCTCTTGTTATCCCTATTTTCCAGATGAGGAAACTGAGGCACAGAGAAGGTAAGCAACTGGCCCAAGATCACACAGCCAGTAAGTGGCCAGGCCACTTGGGCAGGCCAGCTTCAGAGCCCACTCGATAATGAGTTGGAACAAACCTCTGTCACTGAATGACACTGATCCCGAGGCCAGGACGGGGAAGGGACACACCCATCGTCCATGCCTGTGTCTCTAGATCCCCAGGTATTAAATGACCCCAAGATCCAGTTCTGCATGAGGGCCCGCCTGAGGATGCTCCCCAGTCCTCATCTGGAGCTGCCCCACCCAGGAGGCTCAGCCGATGCGCACAAAAAGAATGAATGAATGAGCATGGGAGGCCACAGTGGGCTGCCCAGCTGGTCACGGGGTGAAGTGGGACGGGTGGGGGCACCCACCTGAGCTGGTCCCGGCCCAGGAGCAGCTGCCGATACACCATCTGCGTCTCAGCATCCGGGTCCAGCGGGTCACTCCAGTCCCCCAGGGTGACGGCCGAGTGCGTGCGGCTGCAGCCGGTGGCTGGGGAGACACGGCATCGTCAGTAACTCCTCCCAGCCCCTTCCAGAAGCCCATGGCCAGGCAGTCACCAAGCCCCGCTCCTTCTGCCTCTAAAATCGCTCTTCAAACCGACTCCTTCCTTCAAGCCCGGCTGCCTCCACCGTCTGCCAAGAGAGCAGCAGCCTGGCCCCTCTCCATGCCCCTCCCACACTCCGGGCTCCAGCCACACAGACTCCTCCAGGCCTGCAGACCTCTCTGCCTCACCTCCAGGCCTTTGCTCTGCCTGAAACGCTCTTCCTTACCCCAGCTTCGCTGCCTAACTTCTCAGGTCACATTTAAGCAGCACCTCCTCCAGGAAGGCCTCCTTGCTCTCCTACCCTGGGGCTGGATCATCTTGGTACTTATGACACTGTATTTCACTTGTCTTCCTCCAGAGCACGCTCGATATCTGTCTGTGTACACTAGACACCTGGCACATAGTGGGTGCTTAAAAAATCATAGCTCCATTCAATGAGCATCATGTGCTGGGCAGTGTTCTAAGCGCTTTGCTCATCTATCAACTCATTTAATCCTTGCAAGAACCCTAAGCACTATCAGCAACCCCATTGCACACCTGAGGAGACAGGCAGAGAGAGGTTAAGTGACTTGCCCAAGGTTGCACAGCCAGCCCGGGCGGAGGCGGGACACCGCTGATTGACAGGTGGGCGGGCGGACTAGGCTCCGCCCCCACGAGTCCGCCCCGCGCCTCACCTGAGCGCTCCGCCCGGAGGCAGCAGGTCCAGCGCGCGCCGCGGAAGGCCCCGGGGTGGCAGGCGGCCAGCTTGTCCGGGTTGGGCGCGCTGGCCTTGCGCAGGGCCGACAGCCACTGGCTGAGCTCGTTCACGCTCTGCAGGGAGTGGGGGCGGTCAGGCGTGGGGGGCCCCGGGCACGCGCTCCGCCCGTCCCCGCGGGGCCTCACCTTGCACTGGAGGTAGGTGGTGCGCAGCGCCCCCGCGCCGTCCCGCGTCACCACTTGCATCACGTGCGGCAGCTGGAAGGCGCCCTCGTCCACGCGCTCCACGGCGCGGATGTGCGACACCGGGATGGAGGAGCGCGTCTGGGAGAGAGGACCGTCGCTGCTGGGCGCGCGGGGGGCTGGGCCGGGAGGCGCGGCCCAGGGGCAGCTCTCCTGGGGGTGTGTGCATCAGGTGCGTCCCCGGGGGTGGGGACATTCAACTGTGTGTGTCTGTGACCTGCGTGCATGTCCCCTCGGCTGGCCCATGAGTCCCGCAGTCCTGCCCCATCGCTAAGTGACAACTTCTCTAGGCATCAGTTTCCTTCTTAACGAGAATAAGAGCAACCACTTCTATGGCACTTGGGATATGGTTCCAAGCACTTTGCATCTATCGACTTATTTCATCATCACAACACATTTCTGAGGCTGGCTCCATTCTTCTTCCCAATTTGCAGATGAGGAAACTGAGGCACAAGAAGGTAAATGACCCTCCCTCGGTCCCTCGGCTGGTGGAGCGGAATTGGAAGCCAGGGATCTGAAGTCTCGAGTGGCGCTCGGCTGGTACAGCAGTGCTCAGTGCGGGCACCCCCTCCGGGGCTGGCTGTTATTATTTGTGGATGTGTGCACTCAGAAACGGGTGCATCTTGACTGGCCGCCCCCCCGAGAACACGGATTTTACATCTTGTTACTGCTGTGTCTCCAGTGCCTAGAACACTGCGTGGTACCCAGCAGGCACTCAATAAATGTTTGATGACTGAATGAATGAGTGAATGAATGAATGCCTGGATGTGTGTGCCTGTACAGCCGGGCACGTACCCCTGAGCCAGCAGACCCAGTTTTATGTGAGTCTCATGTGTGGACGTGGGTGGGTGGTTGAGCAGTGTCCACGCGCTGCCCGTGTCCACCTCTGGGAGGGTATGTCCGGCCCACCAGGGCACATCGTGAAGGACATCTGGTGATGAGTATGTGTGGGTGTGTGGCTGTGCCACAGGGCGCAGAGGTGTGAGCAGAGCCCGGCCCGAGAGTGTGGACTTGCTAAGTTGCTACGGGGCCTTGGCCAAGTCCTTGCTCCATCCTGGGCCTCAGTTTCCCCCTGGGTACAAAGAAGCCACTCTCTGGGGAAGCCACCTCTGGAAACCCTCCCTGTGGGCTGGAGCCCCACCTGCCACTCAGGACCCTTGGAGTAGGAGAGGGTCTCCCCGCTGAGCCGGAAGTAGCGCTTCTTGAAGGCGAAGCGCGTGGCCAGGCTGCCGGGCTCGTCCTTGCGCTTCAGCAGGTAGCCTTCTCGAACAATCACCGAGGGCGGGACCAGGGCCCTGGCGGGGCCCCCAGCCTCTGGGAAACAGGGAGGGGGAACAGTGAACCCCTCCGATCCAGGCTCAGCCCGCCCTGCCGGCGTGCCCGGAGACCCCAGGATGAGGCGGGAGGACAGAGGGGACGACCTTGGACCCCACTCCTCTGCGGGGATGGACTCGCCGACCACCCAGCAGGAGCACAAGTAGGCCTTGATCCCTCTCCTCCCTGGGACCTGCAGGCAGTGGTGCGGGCGGCCAGCAGGGGGCGCCACGCCTGATGGAGTCAGTCCAGGGATCCAGCCGCCCCGGGAAGCCCAGCACCCGGGACCCCGCTGGGCCACAACTGGCGCTCCGCATTTTGACAGGTTGCTCCTAGGTGACAGGGACCCAACTATCTCATGACCTGGGCCCCACACTGTGACACGGACTCAACCCCAACTCCTCTGCTTAAAACTGTCCCGTGGCTCCATGTCACTCCAAGTCAAAGCTAAACTCCTTCCAGCTGCCTACAAAGCCCCACACGATCTGGCCCCTCACCTCTCCTTCGCTCCCCCTCATTCACTCTTCTGCACTGGCCTGCTCACTGGTGCTCTCTGTCCCCGCCTCAGGGCCTTTGCACATGCTGTTCCCGGCCTGGAATGCTCTTCCCCAGGATCCTCATGCTCTCTGTCCTCCTTCAGGTCTTTGCTCTAATGTCACCCTAATGAGGCCATTCCTGGCCACCCTATCTAAAAGTTCCACCTGCCACCCCCACCTCGACATTCCCTTCCCACCTTTATTTCTTCTTAGCACTCATCACTCCCTAACACACCGCGTGATTTGCTAATTCATCTTGTCTATAGCCTGTGGTCCCCACTAGAATAAACCTTCCGTGAGAGCAGGGGTTTCTTCTGTCCTGTTCACTGCTGTTCCCCAGGACCTGGAACAGTGTCTGTTACACAGTCGGCACATATTTGTCGATTGTGTGCAGACCGGGCCACAATCCCCACCCACCCCTCCACATTGGCTAGAGTGTCCTGGAGGGCAGGGCCCGAGCTCTGTTCATCTCTGAGACCTAGCACAGCGGGTGCCTGGAAATGTTAGTTGACTGACTAGCTGACCCAGAGGTCCGTAGTCTCAGTGCTGGGGTCGGGGAGGGGTGGGGGAAGAGCAGGCCCAGAGGGTCCAGTGGAGCAACAAGCCAGATGTGGCAGGGGCACAGGAACTCACCCTCCTCCTCATCCACGTCCACCAGCTGGTCCAGGAAGTCCCTCACGCGCGAGATGCTCTGCAGCAGGAAGGGGTGCAGGGGGGCCATCCACAGCTCCTTGCCCTGGCCCAGCTGCTGGCCCAGGTTTCCGATGCTCTGCACAGCCTGGAGCAGAGGAGCAGGGGACGCCAGGGCCACGGTCACCACGGGGGGAGGGGCCCTCTGTGACATACACCCCCGGAGCCCTCACTGTGTTCCCCCCCGAGCCCAGATCCCCCCACCCAGAACTGCCTGGTCATAGCACGCACACTCTGGAGCCCATCGGAACCTCAAAATGTGGCCCCTTTGCCAAGGATGGCCTAATTCATACTAAGGTGTAAATGACTGCTAGCCTGCTTCCCACTTTCCTCCCAGAAGGGTAGGGTTTTCATATCAAAAGAGGAAGCCGGAGGGCATGGCGAATGCCTCCACACTCAGGGCGGGAGGCTGGCGGCGGGGTTTCAGACAGGTTTCCTGGGTCTCCTGCGGGCCTGGCCTCCCGGCTCTGTTCCCACCACGCTCTTCCCTGGCTGAGAACGCCCAGGACGGGGCTCCACTGCCAGCACCTTGGCAAGCAGCAGCAGCGAGCGGCTGGTCTGGGGGTCTGCGTGCTGGTCCCGGAGGTCAAACAGCTTCGGGGTGAGGATGGCAGGCGCAAAGAACCGCAGGAAGAGAAATCCGCTGATGGCCAGGTACTTCACGTCCTGGCGAGGGGAGCAGCCCGTGAGAGGGGCCCCCACACCCACTTCCCAGCTGGGGAAACCGAGGCAGCAAGGACCATAGATTGGTGGTGCAAGCGAAGTATCAAGTGGTCTGCCAAGGGGGCTTTTCCTCTCTGGGCCTCAGTTTCTCCAACTGAAAAATGGAGTCACAATACCAATCCTGCACAATCAGATTTAGCCAAACAGCCTCAGCGTCTGCTTTGTGCCAGGCACCGTGCTAAGGGCACAGCCCTAAGAGGGAGGCACCATGATTCCCATTTTACAGATGAGGAAGCAGAGGCCCAGAGACGTCAAGTGACTTTGCCAAGGTCACACAGCGGATGAGTAGAGGAGGCAGGATTCAAACCCAGATCTATGATTTATGATAATAATAGCAACAGGCCAGATCCTCCTCCATACACTTGTATATTTAATAGTCACCGTATTACATGTCCATTTTACAGAGGAGGGAACTGAAGCCCAGAGAGGGACGGTCATCTGCCCAAGGCCACACAGCTGTAAATGGCAGAGCTGGGTTTGAACCCAGGCTGGACTGAACTCTCTGCTCGTCACCACAGTCTCCTGCATTTGTCACCAGCTCCCGTGGAGCGCTCGCTGAGTGTCCGGAACTAAGCCTGAACTATCACGTTTAATCCTCAAACAATCCCGTGGGGTGGGTACTATTATCCCCATTCTCCAGATTAGGAAACTCAGGCCCCTGAGCCTGTCCCGGGTGCACCCCAGCCCCAGCCTCTGCCCTCCACACACTGTGAAGTGGGGTGCCTGTCCGTGTGAGGCCCAGGCCCGGCCTCCCTGCAGGTAAGGCATGTCCCTCCAGCTCCCACAGAGGGGACTCAGGAGAGGGTGGCCTCCGTCCCGGGGACATCTGGCTCCCCCGGACCGCTCCCTCCCCACCCCTCACACCCGCCCGGCTATGTTTAGCCCGAAACTGTGCTCCGTCTTTATTTAGGGGCTGGATTCACACATGAGACCATGCCCCCCTGGGTGCATGCCAACGTCCTAGGGCACCTCTGCGATGACAGCGAGCCCCGCCGGGAGCTGGTACCTGGAGCTGCCCCGAGGGAGGGTCTCTGCCCCCGCCCTGCCATCTGGAACCCTGAACTGCCCCCACGGCCACCACCCCCTCCCCCGCCACGTCCCAGGGTAAGTTTAGCCTTTGACATGAGCTCGTTAACTTCCTCCTTTCTTGAGAAGGAGGAACAGGTGTGAGAGCGGCAGAGCAAGGGGCTCCCTGGGTTCCCCCAACCCATCCTCCCTCGAGGGCCTGAGAAGGTCCCTGCTCCCTGCCCACGGCCTCGGCCTCCCGGGGGCCGGGAACTGGGGGACGCTTGGGCGTCACTGATACTGCCCCCCCCACACGGGCCAGGCTGGCTGGGGACCGGGCCCCCCTTCCCTCGCCTCCTCCCTGCCAGCTGTGTCCCACTTAGCACCTCCGCCGGCAGCCCAGGCGAGAGCCCGGCAAAGCGGGGTGTCATCAAGGCACGTCCCAGTTTGGAGGCCCGAAGCTCACTCCTCAGCGGGGGATGAGGCGGCGGGAGGGAGAGACCCCAGCTGGGAGTCCAGACGCCTAGGTCTGAGTCCACCACCCCTGGCCAAGGCCCTTCACCTCTCTGGGCCTCCGTTTCCCCATCTCTAAACAGCAAGTGAGGAGAGATGTGGCATAAATCAATTGAAAAATGAGAGATGGCACATAAAATCCAGAATGTTGGCTTAAATAAAAACAACTCTGCAGATTGGCAATCCTACATGGCAATAATTGATTGTCCGGAGCGGCCCCCTTCAGACAAGCCGTGGGAGTCCAGTTTGCCACAGTCCCCACCACTCCCTACTGCCCCACACCCAACTGCTTCGTTCATTTCCTCACCTGCCTGAACCCTGTAGCCCCTGAGTTTTCAACTTTTGTATCAATATTGGTAAAGCCCTAGCACCTGCAGGGACTTATTTCTAGACTTTATTTTGGGTATCTGCCACTGAGCACCTACTGTGTGCCAGCTCTCCCTCTCTCAGAGCTGGAATTTAAGGTGCACCTACTTTGTGCAGACTCTCTTATTTGGTGGCTATGAGCACAGATGCAGGAGCATGCCTGCCTGGATGGTGCCCATCCCAGCACCACCCCTTCCTGGCTGTGTAAATGAACCTCTCTGGCCTCAGTTTCCTCCTCTGTGAAATGAAATCATAGTGGCACCCACCTCACAGGGTGGATGTGAAGACTAGATGAGGTAATAAATACGTAAAGCACCTGAAACAAGGTGTGACCCGTGGTAAGGGCTGCATACAGTGTTAGCTGCTGTGATTATTATTATTATTATTATTAATGATTATATTACCCCTGGGGCCCGGACCCTGCCAGGAACACGGCCCCCACTTCTGCCGGGACACACAGGACTTAGCGTGGGCAGCCCCGGTTCTGTCCCACCTCTGCCCTGACCCCGTGAGACCCCGGACAAGCGACTGCCCCTCCCCAGCCTCGGTCTCCCGGCGGCCCACCTCGTGCTCCGCCTGGGGGAAGCGCTGCTCCACGCGCCGGCGCAGCTCCTTGAAGGCGAGGCGCATGGCAGGCGGGCAGCGCCCCACGGAGCCCACGATGGCGTCCACGATGGGCCCCAGGTAGCCGGTCAGCAGCCCCAGGCTGGCCTCGCGCACGTGCTCCTCCGAGGGCGCGCCCTTGAAGGAGATTCTCCTGGGGAGGACGCGGAGCGGCTCGGCCTCGGAGCCCAGCATCGGCCCCTCAAACCTCCCCGGCCCCCGCTGAGCTCAGAGAGCCCCGCCTGCCCATCCGCCAACATCCTCCCCTCCCACCATTCCCACCCGGCTTCCCGGATGCTTCAACACACTGAGCTCAGAGCCTCCGTACACGCTGTTCCCTCTGTCTGGGATACTCTTGCCCCCACGTTCAGCTTAAACGTCACCTCCTCAAAGAGGCCGTCCCTTCCCCATCGCACGTCATCATGGACTCTGGTTCAGTGCATTTTCAGCATGGACATGCCAGACACACGCTCCCACCTCAGGGCCTTTGCACATGCTGTTCCCCCTGCCTGGAACACTATTCCACCAGATCTGCACACAACTCCCTCCCTCACCTCCTTCAAGTCTCTGCTTCATCTGGTCTTCACATCCACCCTGTGAGGTGGGTGCCACTATGATTCCATTTCACAGAGGAGGAAACTGAGGCCAGAGAGGTTCAGCCTCGTCTGTGAGGCTGTCCCTGTGGCCACACTGTGGAATGTCACAAGCCCTCCTCTGCTCCTGGCACCTCCCGACCCTCCCCTGCTTTGTCTTCCTTGTTCCACTGATCACCTGCAACAGCCTTCCTCTTCAGTTTATTATCTGTCTCCCCCCAGAAGAGGTATTCCTGTCCATTTATTCCTTGCTGTGAACAGCGTTCAGCCAGTGCCCAGCACAGTGGGTCCTCAACACTTGTTCTGTTGAGTGGATGGTGGACTAGCACTCTCCCATCTGCAGCTGTCCTGTTCCTTTCTTTCTTGTTCCCATACAGGTGTAGGGTCCATTTTGCCCACCCTCAGACTGCAGACTCCACGGAAGCCAGGCTGGGGTTCTCGGCACCCCTGTGTCCTGGACCCAGTGAGCTAAGCCCTGAACTAGTTGTCTCTGGCCTCGTGTCATTTAATCCTGATGGATTAAACCCAATGGATTAAGAATCCTGATTGTTCCCACTTAACAGATGAGGAGACTGAGGCTCAGAGGGATTCCCCTTGCAAATAGGTGGCCGAGTGAAGATTAGAACTCAGGACTGCCAGCTCCAGAGTCTGCCTGCCACCCTGCCCTGCCCAGGTCCCCGGATGCCCCTGCTCCTTGCAGACACCACGGAGTCTCTCCATCCTCGCCAGACGTGCTGGGAGTTTCACAGACGGACTCCGCCCTGCTGCTCAGGCCTGGGTCCAAATCTCCGCGTTGCGACTTCCCAGCTGTGCAACCTGAGGCGGGCGACCCCCCTCCCGGAGGCTCGGTTTCCTCGTCTGTAGAAAGGGGTCCTGAAGCCCGCCTCCAGAGTGGTCGGGAGGTGTGGGCAGCACTGCTGGGCAGGGCCCAACGTGAAGCAAGACTCTCTCCTGTCCCCACCACGGGCCCTGAGGGACTGCCCACTGCCCAGCTGCCGGCTCTGATGGCCTGGTGGGAACAAGCCCGCCCGCCCCGGCTGGAGGGGAAGGTCCTGGAAAGAGAGGAGGATCCCAGGAGCATGGAGTGACCCCCACACTCCCTCCCCGTCTCCGAGTGCTCCAGGATCCCACCTCCGCACACAGGCCGCCGCCCGCCGGCAGTGGCAGAGCTGGGGTCTAGGCCCAGGGAGCTCGGGGTCAGACCCTGCCCGCAACCTCTACAGCGCGCGGCCCGAGGAGCGCGGGGCTCCCGGGGAGGCTGGGAGGCGGAACGCGGGCTCCCGAGCAGCCGGCCCCAGGGGCTGGTAGAGGCGCGGGCCCAGCCCGACAGGCTCCGGGTGGGCAAGGGGGCGGTCGGGGCTCAGGGCGCACCCCAGGCTTCGCTCACCTGGCGCGGCTCAGGTCCATCTTGCAGGGGTCCAGCTCCATGTACTTCTTCTCCTCGAAGACGCGGTGCACCACCGGCCTCAGGACCGCGTGCAAGTAGGGCATGCCCACGAGCTGGGGGCGGGGCAGCACAGGGGCGGCGCTGGGGCCCGGCCGGCACCCGCACCCCGGCTCAGCTACCCAGCGCCCTGCGGCCAGCCAAGCTCTGGGGTCCGGGCGAGCACTGGGAAGGGAGTCCCCTTGCGGAAGCTGCCGCCAGGCCACACCGGGCCCTCGCCTCCTCACCTTCATAAACTGTTCCATTGACTTCGATGCCAGGGAGTTAGAACGGAAGAGGGTGTTGGGGTCGGCTGGGAGGACAGAGGGAAGTGTTTGCTGGGATCTGGGGGGCTGGATCCACCTCACCCCACCCACCCAAGGTGATGGTTCTTCCAGCCTCAGGAATCGGGGAGACCTGCCACATCGACTCTGTTCACGGTCCAGAGGCCCAGAGTGGTTAAGCGAGCTGCCTAAGGTCACACAGCTCACGAGCAGCAAAACCAGGGCCTGAACCAGGACTGCGCTCCAGCTGGCTGCGTGCACGGCACAGGGACCCCCGAACACACACACCCATTCCTCCCCGAGAGACCCTTCTGCAGACCCACCCTGGGGGAGTGATGCACGGGGGTCACGCGGGCAACTCACTGGTCCGCGCCACCTCACGCCGGGTGAGATAGTCCAGGAAGGGCCCGGCCAGGCCCCGGCCGAGAAACAGCTTCACCAGCTTGGTGGCGAGGTCCTGGCGGCAGTCCCCGGAGGCCAGCTCCTCCAGCACGGCCAGGGGGCTGGCGGCATCCTCCTGGGCAAGGACGGGAGGCTGGAGACGTGGCCCGGGGCCCTGGGACCCCCAGATGGGGCTGCCTGAGGCGGAAGGAGGCGGTGACCCAGACCCCCTCACCCCCGGCAGGAGTGCCCGTCTGCCGCACCCACCTCCGCCGGGCCCAGCACGGACTCCACGAGCAGCGCCGTGAGCGGCCGGTAGCACGGGGAGGGCAGGACGCGGTCCTCCAGGAGGCGCACCTTCAGCCGCAGGGCGCCCAGGCTGCCCCTGCGGGCAGAGCACAGGGGAAGGGACGGAAGGACGTGAGGGCAGGCGTGGGCAGCCAAGACAGCCGGAGGGACACAGTCAGGGGCGTGGATATTCGCAAGCCAGGACAGGTGTGGGCAGGTGTGAACAGGTGTGGGCAGGTGTGAACAGGTGTGGGCAGGTGTGAACAGATATTGACAGGTACAAACAGGAACAGACAAGTGCAGACAGTGTAAACAGATATGGCCAGTGTAAACCAATGAGTACAGGGACCGACAGTGTGGACAGGTGTGGACAGCTGTGAAAAGACCCAAGGTTCTGAACACACACCAAGTGTGAACTGACACGCTCGCAGGGGGATGGGTATCAGGCCAACCATTCAGAGACACGTAAACACACACTGTGGGCCACTCAGCAAACATTTGTGAAATGAAGAAAGGCAGGCACACGGTGACAGCTCGTGGGCTGACGTGGGCACCGGTGAGGACCCGCCCACAAGCTGAAGATGGTACCAGCCTGGCCCCCTCCCTCCGCACCCGCATTTACCCAGAATCCTCGTCGGCTCTGGGGAAGGGCAGCAGGCGGAACCAGCCATTGGGCGGGTTCTGCTGCAGGACCTGCGGGGGGAACTCCACCTGCGGGGGGACACGCGGACCCTCAGCCGAGCCCCGCCCTGCTGGGCCCAGGCCCCACCTGGCCCTGGAAGAGGAGCTCAGACCACCCAGGCACAGGGCCGGCACAGCCTGCCAGGGGCCACCTCTTCTCCCCACCACAGCAGCAGCGACGCCCCCGCCCCCACCCCAAATTACGAGCTCCTGCCAGGGCACGGGGGACCTCGGGGGAACACTTCATCCACAGCTGCGGAAACTGAGGCTCAGGGAGGTGGAGTGACTTTCCCCAGGTCACACAGCTGCTAGAGACAGCATGTCTGGACTGAGCATATCTTCAGCTCTCTTTAGGGACACAAATTGCACCCATCAAAAGCCTTACAGACAGTCCAAAGGCCCCGAGCCCCACCCCCTGTCTTTTTAAATAACTTTATAGAGAGAAAAGTTGTATCCCATTCAACTCACCTATTTAAGGTGTATAATCCAATGGTTTTTAGTATATTCTCAGAGTCGTGCAACCATCACCACTGATGTCAGAACATTTTCTATCAGCCCCCGCAAAAAGCCTGCTGCACCCATTAGCAGTCGCTCCCCATCCCCCACCCCCACCCCCGCCCCCGGCAACCACTCATCTACGTTCTGTCTCTATGGATTCGCCTATTCGGGACATTTCATATAAACAGAATCACACATTTGTGGCCGTTCGTGTCTGGCTTCTTTCACTTAGCGTGTTTTCAAGGTTCATCCATGTCAAAGCATGTGTCAACGCTTTGGTCATTTTTATGGCTGAATAATATTCCACTGCATGGATGGACCACATTGTGTTGATCCGTCCATCTGCTGGTGGACATTTGGGTTGTTTCCACGTTGGACTATTACGAACAATGCTGCCATGAACATCCGTGTACTGGTTTCCACGGGTCCACGTGTTTTCACCTCTCCCAGGTACGCGCCTATGTAGGTACATGAACTGCTGGGTCATGTGGTAACTCTATCTTTAACCGTCTGAGGACCTGCCAGCCCGTTGTCCATAGGAGGCGCAGCATTTTACACTCCCACCAGCGGTGCACGACCCGGCCTCCCTCTTATCTGCTCTGATCTTCCCTCCTTTTAAAAACTGTCAGCCCTGAGTATCCATCCACTACGACTGCGAGGTGGGAACAGTCACACCCATTGTACAGACGGGGAAACTGAGGTTCCAAGAGAAGCCAGCTGAGCCCAGTGCTTCCAGGGGCAGGAGTTAAGGGCTTAGATCCTGGAGTCAGAGAGACTGGAACTCAAATCCTGGCTCTGCCCTCTCTTAGTCATGTGACCGTGGGAGAGACACTTAACCTTTCTGAACCTCAGTGTCCCCATCTGTAAAATGGGGACGACAACAGTCCCAGCCTCACGGGGTGGCCATGAGGGTTACATAAATGAGGTTGTGCTGGAGAAGCACTCTGCACAGGGCCAGCGCTCCCTCCCAGAATAAGAATCGGGCCACCCTGTGACCTGGGGCAGGTCCCTGCACCCTGAGGGCCTCAGTCTCCTCGCCCACAGTGGGGCAACGGGCCTCCACCACCCAGGCCGCCTTCACATCAACCCTCCCGAGCCCAGGATGCCCAGCCACGCTCCCTCTTCCCTCCCACTTGGGGGCAGTGGGGAGCCACAGAGGGTGTCGGGGGGTGCTCACCATGCCCAAGAAGTCATTCTTGCCCACCATGTCCCAGTCCCAGAGCTCCACCCGCAGCGGGGACGGGGCCCCGGGCGTCTCCCGCAGCTCCAGCACCTCGTCCCAGCGCGGGAAGCGAGTCCTCTTGATGGTCTGGGGAGGAGGGGGTGGGGGAGACGGCTGATGGGGACCCCCACCGCCAATGCCCCCCTCCTCCCCGCTCCACCCCACCACTCACCGCAGTCTCCAAGCTCTGGCTGCCCCAAAACACGCGTGCGAATGGGTCAGACGTGCCGGAGATGTCTCGGGGGGCCAGGTCCCTGGGGACAGATGAGGAAAGGAGTAGGGGACACGGGACCCTTGAGGACCGAGACCCCAGCTGGAAAGGGGGTTCAGGGGAGACCACTCAGAACTCAATGAGGAGCACCCCTCACCGTGCCCATCCAAACCCGGCATCTTCCTGTGATTAACACCATCCTATGAGGAGGCACCACTATGCCCCTATTTCCCGGATGAGGAAACTGAGGCACAGACAGGTCAAGTCCTGCATCACAAAGCCTAGGAGGTGAAGGTGCAGGGGGAAGAGGGAGGGAGCCTCAGTTTCCCTGGAGCCCCTGGATGGGAGATGAGATGCCAGGGTTCAAAGCCTGGCTCTGCCATTCACTGGCTGGGTGACACTGGGAACCTCGGTTTCCTCGTCCAGCAAATGGGAGTAATAACAGACCAACCTCACAGGGCCAAGGGTTAAACGAGATGGAGCGTGGTGAGTGCTCAGCTCACTGATTCATTCAACAAACACTCATGCCCACACCCTGCCTAGGACCCAAGAAAAGGCATGAGGCAGAGACCCCCTGCCTCTGGTTGCCATGACAACCCAGTCAGGCTCCCCATCCCTCCTTCCTGAGGTCCCCCAAATCCAGGGACATCTCCCCCCGCCCCAGGGGCTGCTTGCTTCTTCCTGCTGCTCCTCTCCCACCCCTGCTCAGCATCCAAAGCCTTCCTCGGTTTCCTAGGAGCCAGCCAGTTGCTAAGCGACAGCAATCGGTCCCTCTCCTGCTTACAAGGATCCTGCACAGCCTTGTGGCTGGGGAGGCGGCCATGGGCACAACGAGACGAGGAGGAGCCCCCGCCCCACGCTGAGTCCTTCTGCCTGTCCTCTACCCCCTGGTACTCCATCCGGACTCCAGGGAGCCCCAGCTGGGGGCAGAAATCTGGAGGTGGTGGGAGAGGCACAGAGAGGGCAAGAAAGGGCCTTAAAGTCACACAGCAAACTAGAAATAGAGATCTTCCCCAGCCGGGGCGAGAATTGGCCTACAAGTGAGGGTTGGGGGAGTAAGGTGTGAAAAAGAGGCAGAAAGACAAGATGGGAGATGAGAAGGAAAGAGGGTGGAAGTATTTAAGGAAGCAGAATGATGGGGGTGCTGAGGAAGAGGGAAGGGGAGTGGAGAGTGATAACACGCAGGAGGGAAGACGGATATCCCATGAGCTCGGGCCACCGGCGGGTCATTGTGGGTTCTGCTGGTCCTGCATCTCTCTCCCTTCTGATGTTTCTTTGGGACAGGATCTACCCTTCCCTCACTCCCAGCCCACGTGACTTAGGTGGACTGATCCCTCCCTCCACTCCAGGAATGGGCTTGCGACTCAGGCCTGACCCATCAGAGTCAGTTCAGAGATGGGGATGTGCCCCAGAGTGAGCCAATAAGAATTAGTCCCAGGACATTGGTTGGAAATGGTGAGAGAGAGTTCTTTGTCAGCTGGAGCTGCCAAGTTGGTAGGACACCATTGTGGGGCTGCTGGGGTCCTCTTTGCCCCAACCTGGGGAGAGACTGTCTGAGATGGAAGCTAACGTGAAAGACAGCTGAACAATCTGTATCTACAGATTTCTGGTATCACTGTTTGAGCACCTGGATCCAGCCATACCTGAAGCTACATGTCATTCATCTGAGCCAATCTGCTTAAGCCGGTATGAACTGGGTGTCCACCACTTATAACTTGATTAATACACCTCCACATTCATCTGTCTGGCCATCCTGAGTGTCTGACCTTTGCTTACTGATCCCTGGGGACCCAATAAGGATTTTGCTTGTGTTTTGACACCAGAAACTTGAGACCCAGTGAGCTTGGACTGTTTGCATACAAGGGATCCTGGTTGTGAGCCCAGAAGTGCCCCAGGAGTGAGGTGGTCCCAAGGCCAAGGCAGCTGGGCGTACCCAGTGGATTCCTGTGCATTCTCAGACCACCCCCACAGTGCCCCCATCATGATCATACCTGGCCTGGAGCACGTGACAGCGAAGACAGCGGCCCAGCACATCCTCCAGCATCTGCACGGCCAGGCAGATCTCCCCCTGCACCTCCGCATCCGGGTCCACGCGGCTCAGGTTGATCCAGCTATCAATCCCTAGAGGCCACAGGCGCTAACGTTTATTAAGCACCTACCATGTACAAGGCACTGTGTTAACTTAAAAGTTCAATTAACAGGAAAAACGTAAGCCATGGACTTCTCGTGTCAGCCTTCTGACGTCAGTGCTGTAATTACCGCCACTTGCAGACGAGGAGCATGAGGCACAGCAGGCAGGAGCTTTGCCCATGATCCCACTCGTAAATGGCGGAGCTAGATTTGAACGCAGCCGGAGAGTTCTGGTGCCACCGCCCTTCATGCTGATGTATAAAGCCCTCCACCAGTTAGTCCCAACAGACTCTCCCTTCAAAAACATCTTGGGCCTTCCTATCTCTGAGCCTCCGTCCAGACCATTCTCCCGGCCCAAATCAGTCAAGTCAACCTCATTCTCACCCTCTCCCTTTCTTTCTTCATTTCTCTCTACACTGCAATTATTGGGAAGTCATTTCAGCCTAATAATCGATCTTGTGTCAATGGTCTATCTTTTCTAATTGTAAGGACAATGTCTCTCTACAGTTTCACGACAATGTGTCTAAGGAAGGATGTTTGTTTACCTGCTTAGTACAGGTTACGCTTCTTCTACTTATGGAATCATGTCCTTCCTCGAGTTCTGGAAAACTCCAGATCATCAATTATTTTATCATTTCCTTTCCCCAATTTTTATATTATTATTTCCACTCCCCATTTTTTTTCTATTCGCTCCTTCTAAGACTCCAATTAAGCGGATGTTAGACCTTCTCGGTTATTTTCTAGGTCTCTGAACTTCTCTTTTTTATTTGCCTTCATGTTTGTCTGGGCTAAAGTCTAAATATTTCTTCAGATCTCTCTTCCAGTACTCTAATTCTCACTTCAGCTCTGAGGGATCTGCTGTTGAACTCAGTCATGTGATTTTTAATTTCAACAATTGTGCTTTTTATCTTTAAAAGCTTGATTTGGTTCTTTTTCTAGTCTGTTTATTTTCTAATGTATTGCTTTAATTTATTGTGGTTATTGCAGGCTCTTTCTGGTGATTCTATTTTTTATTTATTTAAATATATAGTTTTTAAATTCTGTACATCACAATTACAAGATCTCAAGTCTTTGTGGGTCTAAATCTGATGGTTATTGTTTCCACCGGTCTTGCTCATGGTGGCCATTTCCCTGAGTGTGTGGTGATCTTTGATTGCGAATTCATGTTTGTTTGAGCTCCCTCTGTGGGAAACCTAACACGAGGATGCTCATCCCCGGAGAAAAGTGGTGGTTGCTTATTCTGGGGGTCTCGGCCCCAGTAACACCTGCCTTGCCCCTGGCCCAAGATTTAGCCTCTTCATTGACTGCAGATTTGATATTGACCTTTACTTTCGTGGAAATCCTCCCTTACTGCCTTGCTATGGCTCACTCCTCCCTGTTAGGTTTTGGCTCGTGATTAGGGATGGAGGGGAGACTGAGGGTTCTTCCTTCTTTACAGCAAGTCCACCAATGCATGAGGATCCTGTCTAATTCAGGATCTCATTGTTAGCTGGAAGGAGAGCCCTTCTGAGGACCTAGTCCCCCTGCTGCCCTAACTGTAAGCTCCATCTCACCTCTCTCTGTCTCCTCTGCTACACGCAAGTCCAGGATGCCATCAGCTTTCTCTGAATTATTGCCATAGACTCCCAATTGATCCCCCACATCTACCCAGTATCCACAAAGCAATAAGGGAACTTCTGAAAATGCATCTAATCTCTCCTGTCACTCCATCCTCTGATGATATGGCTCCACTCTCTTCACTGTCTTGCTCAAGAACCATCAATGGCTCCCCAGTGCCTCCACAAGAAAGTCCAGACTCTGGCCTGGCACCTAGGGCCCTCTCCAGCAACCCCACCAAGTGCTCCATCTGGCCTGGCCTGTGCCTGATCCTAGAAGAGAATCCATGGAGAGACATCTTAGCATCTTTGCCAAAACACCTTTAAGGACCAACTCATTCCCCTTCTTCCAGGAAGTCTTCCTTGACTACACTAGCCCTCACTGCCCTCTTCTCCTCATCCACTGTCATGCCAGTGACGTTCCACATACCTCCACCCCCACATTTCTGTCCTGTTTAAAAAATAAAAAGCACCCACATGCAGACACATGACAGTTTCATTTTTTCTTCCTCCCTGTTCTGTGTGATTGTGTTTTGTTTTTCTATCTGGCCCATGAGCTCCTTGAAGCTAGGCCCCATACTCCAGTCATTTAATTCCAGCCCCGTGGGTGGATGTTGGAGGCACGTTGGGTACAGCCCAGGGGATGGGTTAAGAACACAGATGTTGGAGGTGGGCACAGCCTGGGCTCGGTTCCCACCTCTACAGCTTCCAGGAGGGGCAAGTCACCTTGCCTCTCCCAGCCTCACTGCCCATCAGCCATAAATTCGAGACCATTCTGGCATGCACTTCCCTTGGTGTTGTTGGGACTAGATGTAAAGTGCTTATCATCATGCCTGGCACACAGTAAGCCCTCATTAAATAGAAACAATGATTATGATGATTAGCACATAGTAGGATTTCAACTAATTCCCACTGAAGAAAAAATACATTATTCAATAAATGATGTTGAGAAAATTAGTAGTCATCCAGACAAAAAGTAATAAAGTTCAATCCCTACCCCATACCTTGGATCTGGATAAATTCTAAATATATCAAAGACTTAAATGTAAAAAAGACGAAACAAACTGTTGCTGGAAGGAATTGTGTAAAAAAAATTTCTTAGTCTTAGAATTGGAAAGGCCCTTTTAGGTATCACAGCAAATCGAGAGCCAAAAAAAAACGATGAAGTTGACTACAGAAAAGGAAAGAAATTTTATACATGGAAAAAATTATAAGCAAAGTCAAAATATAAGCCACAAAGGGAGAAAAAATATTTGCAGCTAATGTGACAAAGAGCTCTAATATGGAAAGAGCTCCTACAAATCAATAAGAAAAGGCACACAACCCAGTGGGCGGGAATGCACACACAATATGAATAGACAATAGACAAAAAGGAAATAAAGTGACTCTTAAATATATAAAAAGGTTTTCAATCTCACTCATAGAGAAATGCAAACTAACCTACACCAAGAGGCAATTTTTTACCTATCAGATACAAGATCAAAAACTTTGGTAACTGTTGGCAAGGGTACAGGGTGGGTAAATGGCTACGTCCTCCATGAAGGGTAATTTAGCAATATCTGTCAAACGTGAGTACTCTTTGAGCCAGCAAATCAACCTCTGGGAATTTATCAGGTCGATTGATAAAACTTGCATACGTGTGAAACCACGTTTGTACAAGGCTATTCACTGCAGCATTGTTTGAACTAGGAAAGACTGTAAACAATCCCAGTGCCCATCTGGGATTTTGCCCAGTTCCACTAGGGAACTGGGCAAATCGGTGATGGCACATCCACACAATGGAGCGCCATGAAGTCGTAGGAAGATCAGAGGATGGGGAAGCTCTCAAGGCACCGATACGGAAAGACCTCAGGGATACACGGTGAAGTGAAGACAAGGCACAGAACAGTGAGCGTAACGGGCTATTATCCTATAAGCAGAGAACAAAACACACAGGGCGCAGTGTTACGAGCGCAGACCAGAGCCAGACGACCTCGGTTCCAATCCTAGCCATCCCACTCCACAACTCTGTGATCTCGGGCAAGTCATGGAACCCCTGTGCCTCAGTCTGTTTCCCTATAGAGCGGGCACATAAGAGTACCTGCCTCATGGGGTTATTACTGTAGTCAAGTGAGTCCATACATGTAAAGCATTTAGAAAGTGCTCAGCATACAGCAGGCACTATATAAGTGCTTGCTGCTATTACTATTGTTACCGGCTTATATATGTTTGAAACACCTCCAGAAGAGAGGCACATCCAAGAAACTGACAACAGGGGATGAGGACAGAGCCGCTGGGGTAAGAGAGAGGTTCACTGCAATTTTGGATAGTGAATGATGTAAATGAACGAACTGCTCAACAAATGAGCGACATTAAAATTAACCTAAATTAAAGACAACTGAAATAATTGCCTGCTGAAGACTCTGGGCTTCCCGGCGCCGCCCGCTACGCCCCTGCAAACGCCCACTCTGCACACGGCCGCCCTCCTCCCTCCGCCCTCGCCCACCTCGGGGGTCGGCTGCAATCTCGTCCCTGCTCAGCGACACCTTGCCGATGACGTCGTCGTGCCTGCGGAAAGGCGGGCGGGGGAGGGTGCAGTTAGGGGCTGTGACCCTGGAGTAGCCAGGGCTGGGGGACGGGTACGGTGCCTCGGGGCTTCCCGCCGCCCCTCAGGCGCCCGGCCTGAGTCCCCTGCACACTCACCCCACCGTATCCTCGTCCAGCACGTAGAAGGCCAGCTGGTGGAAGTCCAGGGGCAGGTGCACGGTGTACTCCTCCCCCCAGAAGGGGCTCAGGCTCCGCCAGACGGTCGCTGTCCTGCAAAGGGGGCACAGGGGGCGGGGGACTTGGGCCACACAGGCGGCAGGCACCTGGGGACCCAGACACACACACGCGCGCGCGCACACACACACACACACACACACACTCCCAGGGGGATACACACTGAAACACTCAGCTACACCAAGGAAGCCAGAGACACAAAGAAACGCATTCACACACACAGATACACCTATGCATCCTCAGAAATTTCTAGAAATACACATCTATGTGTTTCTACATACAGACACCTGCAGATACACACAGAGAAAACAGACACAGACACACAGACAAAAGAAATGCCCAGAACACGGAGACACACACAGAGACCCACAGACACACGCTCACATACATACAGTGATACACACAGATATGCACACACAACCGCACAAACACACAGTAACTGAGAGCACACACAATTCCATTCATTCACTCCATAAACACTCACCTCCTCTGTGTGCCAAGCCTGTGGGCTCTGGGGAATCAGAGGAAGAGGCGCCAAGGTCCCTGCCCCCACAAAGCCCCCTCAGCGGGCAGGTGCCCTCTCCTGAGCTCTTATGACACAGTGAGAGAAGTCTGCGATTGGGGTTAGCTCAGGGGCACCTGGTTGGGTCTGGGGGTAGGGTAGGAGTGGTCAGGAAACGCTTCCTACAGGAGCTAGTCAGGCAAAGGGGGAAGAGAGGATGAGGACAAAGTATCCCAGATGAGTGGAACAGCACGTGCAAAGGCCCTGAGGCAAGAACGAGCTTGGTGAGTTTGAGGAACAGGAAGGTGCTACGTGGGAAAGCGGACAGTGTGAGCGGCCAGAGCACTCAGTAAGCAAGGGGGACCCACAGGAGGATGGGCCCCAAGGCAAGCCCAGAACCAGACACACACGTAGAGCATCTTCACCCTCACACCCTGCACACGCACTTCCCTTTACCCAACAGGGAATAAATTACCTACTTTGCCCAGTGAAGACACACCCAAATTTATGGCTGCAAAATCTGGTTCACACACCTGCCCCTCCCTTCCTCCTCCTCCCTTTCACCACACTCTGCCCTGACAGAGTGTGACCATGCACACACACACACCCTCACACACACACGCACACACTCTGCCCCCTATCGCAGCCCAGGGCAGCACCATCAGATGGACCCTCCTTCCCAAACGCCTTCTTCCCCCTGCCCTGGCCTTTTCCCAGCTGCAAGTCCCTCAGGCCCCCCAGCCCCTGAGCTGGGAGGCTCCTCAGAGCCCAGAGAGGGGAGACAGCAGCCTAGAGACACACAGAAAACCAAACTGCAGGTTTGGCAGCGGTATCACAGAATGCGGTAAACGGACAGCAGGAGGACAGAGAGAAGGGTGGAGGGGGTCAGCTGGGGTGCCGCAGGCTGACACTCCCCCATGCGGGCTCCTCGCCCCCCAGCTCCCAGCCCATCTGGACCAGAACCGGCGCCAGGAGCATCCTGAATCCTGCCGTCTCCATAGGAACGGAGGCTCAGCTGCCCGCCCACCCGCACCTCTCAGGCCTTCGGGCCAGAGCTGTCCCTCGGCCTGCGGGGGTGGGAGCCGAGCACAGCCAGCCCCATGTCCCCCCGAGACTCACACACCAAACATCCTCACATCCTCACGTATGCTCACACCGGCGCCTGTGCACCCAAATACGCAGGCACTGGGGCACACATGTGTGACCAGAGCAGCCCAGCTGCACACGCATACACACACACACATACACACGTACACAGCAAGAGCCTGTGAGCCTGCACACCCACAGGACACACATATGCAGTCACAGGCGTTCACACCAGCCCTCCAACCCCCCCCACACACACTCACAAGCAGGCCCAGCTGGGCGCACGCGCGCGCGAACACACACACACACACACACACGCCGGTGCCCGCAGCACCCAGCAGGCCCGGAACCAGCAGCCCAGCCAAGCGTGAGATGCCCGTCCCCAGGGGGGCCCCCGTGGGAGGCACAGGCTGGCAGCGCTGAGTCAGCCCCTGGGAGCCGCAGGGACGTCACCAGGTCCAGGGGAAGGTGTCGGCCAGTTGGTGGGGCTGCATGGAGAGAGGGGCCCGCAGCCCCTGCTGTCCGGCCCAAGGCCAGGGCACAGGCACCCACCATCACGCAGCACATCCACCACGGGGTGAGCATCGCCCCCCCTTTCCATGTGAATTCTTGTGCCTGGGCTCCTAGGTCCAGAAGGAGCCCTCCCCTCCCCCTGCCCTGCCCCTCCACCCCAGGCCTGGCCTCCCCCCTCCTCACCTGGCCACCACTTCGTCGTCCACCTTCACTATGCAGTAGGGGTCACTGCTCCCAGACCTGCGGGAGGAGGGGGGGGAGGGGGTCTGAGAGGCAGCCTTGGGTGGGGTTCAATCCACCTCCACTACACAGAGTGGGGGAGACTGAGGCCCAGGGTCACACGGCGAGTCCCACGAAAAGGCAGGACCAGCTGACGTCACAGCTGCACAGCCCACCCCCCACGTGCCTGACCCCCCACCCATGGGCTCCCTGCACGTCCACCCTAGAAACAGAACATGGGGGCACGAAGCCGGAAAGTTCAGAGTCCCGACACCAGGAAGCCTGAAGGAACCATCAAGAGTGCGTGCTGGGGACTCATCCCTGGGGTGGTGGCTGGTGTCCCTGGTGTCACCACCTGCCGGCTGCAGGACCCTGGCAAGTCCCCTCCCCGCTGTGGGCCTCAGTGTCTCTGCTCCACGAGTCGGGTATAATCTGAACACACACACCCCCAGGGCGGCTGGAGGAACTAAAGGGGACACTGCGTGGGAGGACGCTCCCCAGAGCCCTCCCCACAGGTGCCTGAAAGCCACCCTGGGGGTGAGCACTGCCCTCTCCAGCTCGTAATTTCAGTGGGAGTCTCCCTGGGAGGGGGCTCCCCATGGCTCAGCCTTGAGGGATGGCCCTCAGCAGACTCGCCCACCACTGCAGGCCCAGACCAGAGCGCCCAGACCTCAAAACCCAACCAACAGGAGAGATGTGCTGCATTCCCCTGAGCAGCCAGGAGCCACCGGCCAACCAACACCAGCTCCATCCCCCCTTCATAATAAGAGTCTCCAGTCCATCCCAAGCTGTTGGGCAAGGTCCCTCCCCCGCTCCCATCTGTTCCCCCAGTCCCACCACACAGGCCTCCTTTGTCTTCCACCAAGCTCAGGCCACCCTCAGGGCCTTTGCACTGTTCCATCCACCTAAGACACTCTGTCCCTGATCTCGTCATGGCTGTCATTCAAACCTCAGACCCAAAGTCACCTCCTCAGAGAGGCCATTCCTGACCTCCACTGTCCTGTGTGCAATTGGCCTCCGATCCCTCTGAGCCCCTGGAATCAGCTTGTTTCTCTCTGTGTTTACTGTCTGTCTCCCGGCTCCCCGAAACTTCGGAACTGCGAGCTCCAGGGGGGGACCTGTATCCCCCGCCCCACCCCCGCCCGGCAGAGAAGGATTGGAACCCAGGTCTCCGGGGCTCAGCACACATGCGCAGAACCAAGGCCGCCTACACCCCGGCTCACGATCCCTCCCCCAATGGCTCCTCCCTCGACGCCCGGCCCCCACCCTCTCTCCCCGCCACCTCCTCTCGGTCCAGTTTGTCACAGAGCCACAAATGCCTCAGGGACTCCGGGGAAGAGGCACGCCGGCACCAGGAGCGGGGTCCAACCTGAGCTTTGTCTGCAGCCTGGGCCCTCCCCGGGCCTCAGTTTCCTCTCTGGACGCCTTCCCTCACTGCCTCTGCTGGATGCCCCAGGCCTCCCTCTCCCCCTCTGGCCTCCATCCTGGAACACCTCAGGCTGGGCAGTGTCCTGTGTCCACGAGTTCCTCTGTGGGTTCCATCTCTGAACGCCCTTCTGTGCAGCTGCCTAGGCCTCAGTTTCCCCTTCTGAATCTATCCCAAACCCACTGGGCTGAGTAACCCCAGGAGCCTCAGTTTCCCCACCTGGCTCCGCCCCCTAGATGCCTGTGGCTGGGTAACCCCCTATATCTCATTTCTCCCTCTGGGTTCTCCATCCCTGAGCCCCCATTCCTCAGTTTCCCCAACTGCAGATGTGGGGGCAGACTGGCTGGGGTCCCCCTGGCGAAGGGCTGGGAGACACGCCCCCTCCCGTCCCTCGGCCTGACCCCGGGCCCTCCTGGGAGCCGAGCTCACACGTCAACCAGGGCTCTGACGCACAGGGGCCTTATCAGGCTCCTATCAGCTACGGGCAGCGGTGGCCGGGGCGCCGAGCCTCCAGACCCTCCATCTCTCCGGACCCTCGGCCTCTCCCACGGCCCCTGCCCCACCTCAGGCGTGGGAAAAGCAGGCCCCTCGGCCGCTGCCTGCCCAGTCTGGTTTGTGCATGAGAGCAGTCAGGGTTCAAATCCCAGCTGTGGGAACTTGGGCAAGTGACTTTGCCTCTCTGGGCCTCAGTTTCCCCATTTGTGAAGTGGAAGTGCTACTAGGACCACAGAAAGTGTTAAGCACAGCACCTGGCTCACAGTAAGCCCTGGATGCCTTACAGCTGCTCTTATTAATGACAGTAATATTAATTACTGACAGTAATTAATTAATTAATGTAATTAAGTAATTAATTAATTAAGTAATATTAATTAATGACAGTAACTCTAAGATGACAGGCTGAGGCGTCCTCCAGAGCCAGGTCAGACCCCCCTCAAACATGGGGAGGCTTCAGGAAGAATCCGGGCCCTTTCCTTTAGGAGAGGAGAGAGAGAACACGCCCCATGTAAGAGCCCGCATGGGCATGGATACCCCAGCAAGCTCTGAGGAGAGCCGCTCTGAGGAAGAGAGGACAGCTAGGGAAACTGAGGCAGGGTCACTGGCTCCCCAACGGGGGCTTAGCAACTCCTTCCTCCCCTTGCTCTGGGGCGTGGAGAGCTCACCTTGGCCCGGGAACTTGGAGGAGGAGGGGTCAAGAGACACAGGCAGCAGGCACGACTCGGCTCCGTCCCCAGCAGAGGCAGGAGCCCCAAGAGCGGGGTCCGGGTCCAGGGAGGGCACCTGCCGCTCCCTCACAGCCCTCACCCAGGGCTGGTGGCGGGACCAGAGCACAGCAAGATGGAGCCCGGTCTCTGGAAGGGACCCCTCAGCCCTCCAGCAGCTGCCAGGCCCCCACTCCGGGCCTCATTGCCCTGACAGTTCCGGACTCTCTAATTCTCGGGGGCTGTGAGAGGGCATCTCAGAAAGAGGGCGGCGGGGGCTTGTCCAGAGGGTGCATGCGCACAGCAGCTCTGCTCTTTATTTCAGGTGCATGTTTATTTGGGGTAGCTGATGAGGATGGGGGGCTAAAACTGCTCTAAGCAGCCCCCCACCCCGTGACACAGCTGCCTGTTGGGAAGGGGGGAGGTTCATGAAATCAAAGGCAGGATACTCCTCCTGGGGGCCCACAGCCGGGGGAGTTAGGGCATAGCGAAGCCCCAACCTCGCCCTGCGCAAAGGCCCAGAATCCAGGTTCCTGCTCACCTGGCCCCGGGGGAAATCCTAGCAGGTGCTCCACCCCTACAGCTGCAGGCGCTGAGACCCCTGTCCAGAGCGCCCATCGCCCAGGTGGGAAACGGAGACGCACAGAGGACCAGGTTCAAGGTCACACAGCCGATGGCCTGCCAAGGATCCCACACCTGTCCTACATGCTGGCACCCTCAGAGCCCCTTCTGGGCTCCAGGCCAAGCAGGAGGGGGACTCCTCCGGCCTTTCTGCTGATTCGGCAACTGCTGACTCAGCCCTGGGGAAGCACAGCCAAGGACTGGTACCAAGGGGAACCCAAGGGTCCCCCAGCCCCATCACACTTGGCTGTGGGGGGGGGGCGGGGTGCAGGGGGCTTCAGCCAGCTCAGCTCCAGGGAAGGCCCACACTGGGCTGGGAGCTCCGGGACTGGGGAGCTCAGAGCTCCAGGTCAAGAAGACCCGGTTCCCCCAGGCCTGGCCTGTGGGCCACCTGGTGACACTCCGCAAACCTAAACACCAGATGCACACGGAGGAAGGCTGGGGCCATCTGGATCCCGCGCCCTCTGGGGCTCCTCCCCGGGGCTCTCTTGATAGGCGCCCACCCAAACCTGGGGAAACCCCACTTCCAACACCTGCCTGGACAAAGGAAGAGAACCCCCCCAACCCCCTCCCCAGCGCTGACAGAATCTGACCCTCCAATTCCCTCTTCAGCCCAGGAAGACCCCTTTTAGTATATCCCAGGAACAAAGACACCCCTGCTTCCTGGGGGTGGGGCGGGGCATCTTATAAGTCTGGGCGCCCCCTCCCACCAGGACAACCATGGGCGTGGGGCCTCTCGCCCCGTGAAGGCGGATCTGCCCAAATACTGGGTCTTAGACTAGAACCCCAGGCCCACTTCCCGACCCTCCCTAGCACGCAGAACAGGCGACCCCCGCCCCATCCCATGCCCCGTGCGCCCCTCACCCCTGACTCGCCCGGGGTACTCACACGTCCTTGGCGGGCAGCGCCCGGCCCTCCACCACGCGGACATTCAGGGAGCTGCTCTTGGCCATGGCGCCTAGCCCCAAACTTTCCGGGCAGGAGGGCGCCCAGGTTCCGAGGCTGGACCGCGGAGGGGGCGTCTACATGTCACCAGCTGCGAGCCAGGCGCCCTGACCCGGGGTCCCAGCGCCACCTGTCCAAGACGCGGGTAGCTGGGCGGGAGGTTTCCGAAGGAGGAGAAAGGGTAGGTATCCGGGGAGGGGGCGGCCCCTGGACTCTACAGGTAGAAGCCGTGCGCCTAACAGGCAGAGCGCGCAGGGGGCACCGCCGGTTCGTGCCTCCCAGTCTGGAGCTCCTGGTGGGCGGGCGGGGCGGGAGGGGGCAGCCCAGGGCCCTCCCCCCAATCCCGCCTCCCGCGGGGTCCCCCGCCCGTCCCCGGGCCCCCTCGCGCGCCCTCTGCCGGCACCCCAGCCACGCGCGCCAGAGCGCACGGCCGCGGAGACTAGGGCGCGCTGGGGCTCGGACTGCCAGGTGGGGAGCGGCCCACGGCCATAATGGGCGTGGCCGCCGGCTCCTGGTGAGTTGGCATTGGGCTCGGAAGACACAGTCTGTCCCCTGCCTGCCCTCCCTCCAACACGTTCACACCTCCCCGGCCCTCCCCTGCCTACCATCCGGCGCCGCCTCCTCCCTCCGACCCCCATGCCCCGTCCGGGAGCGGGATCCGTGGTCGGCGGGAGGCGTCGCCAGAGACAGAGTCGCACATGCCCTGGGGGTCCGTTCAGAGTCAAGGGAGGGGCCTCGAACGTCCCCTCCGTCTCTTTTAGTTTCCAATGAAACTCAGACTGCGCGAGCGGCAGCTCCCACGTCACGGGCTGGCGCTGCGGGGGAGGAAGACGCGGCCGCGGGGGAGGGGAAGGCTCGCGGGTGACAACCACTCCAGCGGTGATAAAAGTCACCTAGACTTGTTTGAACGCTCGCTGCGTGCCAGGCACTGATCTGTTTTACAGGCGTTATCTCAGCGTCGTCCTCACGATAATTCTAGGTACTATGTACTATTGTACTATTAAGGAAACTGAGGTTCAGAGGGATTAAATAACTTGCGGAAGGTCTCACAGTCAGTAACTGGTTTGCCTTTCTGGATTTAAATCCTGACTCCACCACTTGGTAGCTGTGTGGTCTTGGGCAAGTCACTTAACCTCTCTGTGCGTTGGTTTGGTTTTCTCCTCTCTTCAATGGGAATAACACCGTATCTCACTCACAGGGTTTTGAGAGGATTAGATGAGATAGAGCAGATATGAAGGAAGCAGATACCGGTCTCAGAACAGTGACAGGCACACAGGCTTTCAGAAAGTGTTTATATTAGTAGTATTGTCCTTCAAGGTGTAGCTCAAATGTCACCTCTCCTAGGAAGTCTTCCAGGATGCCCTCCCACCCGGGCAGAGGTTTTCTTCCTTTTTTCTCTCCTCATGTAGCTCCAGGTTTGTACATTTTACAAGTTTTAAATGAGATGATGTGACTGGAAGGGCCTGTCCAGGGCAGATACACACACACTATTTCACCCTGTGGGTTCGTTGTTTACCCGCCTAAGACTTCTTAGAAGGGCTGGCGCTGGGCCTGACTCACTCCTGTCAGCCCAGGGCTGGGCACCAATAGGAAGGCCCCTATTGGCGGGAGCCAACGCCTGAACCTGCGGGACAGGGAAGGCCCTGCCCAGCCACACGTGTGACCTGCTTCCCAGTCTCCCTCCTGGACTTCCTACCTGGCACCCCAGCCAGGGAGCTCTGCCTGGTGAGTCCTCCAACTGCCAGAGACTGGGCCTCAGTTACCCCATGTGGGAAATGGGTCTAGCGAGGTTGGCCCCCAAAGCTAAGAAGTATTGTAGCATCCTTCAGTGGGGAATGAGGCGTGATCCAGGGTTGGATCCCCAACAGTGGTAGCCCCAAGTAGTTAAAGCCCCACATAATCTTTATCAGTCACCCCAGATCCTCACCAGGGGAAAATGGTACTTGCTGTGTGGCTACTATTTCTAGGATAGGTGTCCTGCCCTCCCTCCCACCTGGGTGGGAGCCTTTGGCTGAACTTTTTTCTTCTGAGGTCCTGTGGAGACCTCAGATAGGGTTCCAGCCCCAGGGGACCCCTGAAGGAACCTGGGGGTCTAGCCCTGGGGCCACCTGGGATGTCAGCCAAACTGCCACCCAGCCATCTCGGCCCGTCTTCCGGAGCTGACAGGAAGTCACATTCCCAGACAGCCCTCCCCGGGGCCCCCAGGGGGGTTACGAAGGCTGTGGACTGTGCCGCCCAGGCCTCCCGGGAGCCAGCTCTGTCACCTGTCCCATACCCGGCGCCTGACCCTGCGATTCACCCGGGGCTGTGACCACAGTCGCCAAACTTTCTGAATGGCCTGGTCACTTCCTGTTGTTCTGAGAAGCTGCGACCTGAAACTAACAGAGGGTTTGAGGTTCCCGAGGGCAGCCCCTGTCACGGGACCCAGGGGGAAAGGTGACTCAGAGAAGGAGTTGACCTGCTGGAGGCCACCCAGCTGGGAGAGGGGAGGGCAGGCTCCTGAGCACCAGGCCGGGCTGTCATGCAGGAAGGGCCTCCCCTTTCCCACGGGCTGCGGTGAGGATTAATCAAGCAGGCAGTGTAAGGCAGCTGGCGTCACTCCTGGTACACAGTAGGTGCTCAAGAAATGGTTAGCCCCCTCCCCTTCCCTTTCCTCTAAGCTTCTTAAAGACAAGCCCGTGATCGTCTTCTTGCCAGCTCCCTCCAGTCTAGCACCCGTGGGGTGCACACAGCAGGCGCTTCGTAAAGCCTAAAGTGGGAGGAGATGCTGAGCTCAGGGTTGAAGAGCAGAGGTTCTAGCATCCAGGCAGCCTGGGGCTGAATCCTGGCACCTACACTTACGGGCTTGCTGTTCTTGGGCAAATGAGTCACCCTCTCGGTGCCTTAGTTTCTTCATCTGTGAATTGGGGATAATAATAGTGCTCACCTCCTAGGCTGAGTGTGAGAATGGGTTAAAATAAATATCAGACGTTTAGCACAGCCTGGCATACAGCAAGTGCTCAATAAGTGTCATAGCCATTGCAGGACATCCTGAACCCACTGCTGTGCCTGACATGGAGCCCCGCTTGGTGGCTCAGCTCTGAGGCAGGGGCCTGAGGACGAGGCGGGTTGTGGGGAAGAGCGCCAGGCCCAGCCCTGAACTCCAGGGTTGGATGGAGCGGCCACACTTCAGTGGCCAGTGCAGTTCCGGGTGGCTGAGCTGGGGGAATTTGGGGGTTTGCATCCCAGCTGAGAAATCTGATAGAGATCCCAAGATCAGATTCCTGCGCCCTGATGGGCCCTGCTGCCCAGGACCGGTGAGTCCCCCACTTCATCTGAGATGCTGGGCCTGGGGCCCTGGGGGAGCTCACAGACACAGAATGGAGAGGGCTGCCCGTCCCAGAGGAGGGCTCAGGCCTGGGCACCAGCAGGGGTGCGCTGAAGCCACTGCTACTGGCTCACGAGAGCCACTGTGACCAGGCCCTTCCAACTCCGGGAGCAGCAGTACCGCACTGGGAACTGGAAATTGACTGTGGTAGGAGAATTCATGCCATGGAAATCGGCAAAGGCTACACGTTCGGTTTTTTTTTTTTTTTTGGAGAGTCTGTTCAACAACACACCACTGGGCACAGGCTTCTTGGCCACATAGCCTTCTAGACACCACTCCTGAAGTCAACACCCTTAAGATTTTACTCGGATCCCCCCACACACACTCTGCCTTAGCCCTGTCAGTTCCTTCCATCAGGAAAGCCTTTACATTCCTTTCTCTACCCGTTTCCTTGTCCCAGTCCTACAGATACAATTGAATAAAGATTGGGGGAGGGGGGTGAAATTAAGTACAGTCAATGCAATATCAATATAATGGAATACTATATAGCTGTTAAAAACGATGTTCTCAAAGACTATTGCATGATAGGCAACATTATAAAAAAGAAAACTGTAAGTAGTGGGAAAAACACGGTATATACAACCATCTGATCCTGATGCCATAAAATATTATATGTGTGTATATAGTATTCTTTTTAGTCAACAGATGTGTGTTGAGCGGTTGCTATGTACTAGGCAGTGGAGATATCGTGAGATATAAGACAGCCCAGCCCTGCTCCCACGGGGCTCTCAGTGCAGTGGGAAACAGAGGAGAGTAACAGGCAGCTAAAGAACATCCTCGAAGCGGGAAGTAGGAAGGCACGGGGCAGAGCTGAGCCTGGAGGGCTTTCTTCCACATGATGGCATGTGCTTCTTTTATAATCAGAAAATAATTCGTGCTCCCTCTGCTTTCTGAGAGCACCATCCCTTGCTTGCTTCGCAGCGTCCGGGAAGCCCTGGAAGGCTGGGGAGGGGGCGAGGACCAGCCCCGGCCCTGGCTGGCAGCGATCCGTGACCTTGGTCTCTTGTTCTCTTGTTTCGTGGTGATTTACATGCTCGTCTTATCTCCTAAATGTCAGAGACAATGTCTGATTCATGCCTCGCCTCCACACCGCTTGGCACATACAGACTCACTCAAAACACACTCGCGGGGTAAAGAGAATCCAGTTCCGCTCCAGGGCTGGAGCTGGCCTCTGCCCTTCTGATAATAGCAGCAGTATTTGTTACTTCCTTTGTCCCCACGGTGCCCAGGATGGCAGCTTAACCTTGCCAGCTGACCACCTCCCCGCTACACCTGCACCCCAAACGGAGGCCGACCCCTCCTCTGGCCCCACAGACCTGTCCGCCTCTAGCCCTCAGTTTCCCCTCCTGGGAAGTGGCACCGTCCCTCCTGAGGCCAAGATCGGGGCAAGGCAGGCAAGCTCCGGCCCAGGTTGGGGGTGAGGAGGGTGTTCTTTGTCTCGGGAACACAAAGCCCTGTTTGTGATGACTGGGCTCGACTCCGGGCAGGCAGCCACGTGGGACAGGAGGCGGCGGGGGAGGAGTGGGCAGGATTTCCAAAACCCCTTGCTGCGGGCTGGCTGCTGAGGATGCGGGCCGGTCAGTCCCCTCCTCCCATGGGTCCGTCTGTCAGTCCACACCCCGCTTCCTCCTTCCTCAGTCCTTCTCCCCAGAGTTCCCTCCCCGCCCTGGAATGGAGAAAGAGGAAGAGGGGAGCCGCCGAAGCATGAGACGTGGGGCTGGGAGCTGGGGAGAGGGGATATTTCCAGAGCCTCTGGGTTTGTGGCCAAGGGCAAGGCCAGCTGAGAAGTCTCGTCCTGCTGCCACTCAACCACCCCACCCAACCCATCCCCCAGGTGGGCACGGAGACAGGTGGGAGGCCGGGACCTCTGCCTCGGCAGCATGGCAGGGGAGCCCCAGGAGGACTTGGGAGCAATGCCCCATTTAACAGAGGGGATGCTGAGGCCTGGGGGCTGCCTGGCTGGCCACAGAGCTGATGACGTAGCTCCGGCCTTCTGAGAACGTGTTGTCAGCACCTTCTCCTCTCCTCTAGGCCGTGAGCAGTGCCAGCGCAGGGATGGGTTGAGTTATCTCTGTGTAAACAAACACCAGGGCCCATCACTTCTCAGCCTCGTGTCCTCAAAGGAGTCACTTAACTGCCCCTGGGCCTGGGTCCCCTCGTTTGTCACTTGGATCACGGGTCTGACCCCTCCTTGGCCCTATCCAGTCCTGACCCACCCCATCATCCGAGAATTCTGCACACCAACCTACAGAACTTTGTTCTCTTCTAGGAGGGGCCCCATCATCCTGCCTCGGGGCCTTTGCACATGCTGCTGCAGCTACTTGGAACACTCTTCCTCTCCTGTACTTACCCCTCCTCATCCTTCAGGTGTGGGTTCACACGTCACTGTCCTCAAGGAGGCCTCCCTGCCCCCTCCTTGCACTCTAGACCTCTCCTCCTAACCCTAGCAGAGTGTAATGCCATATTTGTAGGGACTTTTGATTCGTCTGGCCTCGCCATTAGCCTGTAAGCCCCATGAGGGCAGGTTTTGTCTTATCCACTGCTGTATCCTCACACAGTGTCTGACACGTAGTAAGTGCTCAAAAACATTAGCAAAACACTGCCTCTAAAAGAATAGAAATTAAGAAGGGAAGGATGCATACCAGCTCCAAGATGATGGCATTCTCTGGAGAGGGAAGGAAGGGAATGGGCCTGAGGAGGGAAAAATCCAAGAAGGGCTCCCCTGGATCTGGAGTATTGTGGTTAAGAGGGTGGACTCCACACCCAAATGGCCTGAGTTCAAATCCCACCTTAGACTTGACACCAAAAGCACAATCCGTAATGGAAAGAGTGGCAGATTAGACCTCATCAAAATTTAAAACTTTGCTTTGCAAAAGAGCATGTGAAGAGGATAAAAAGATACTACAGACTGGGAGAAAATAGCCAACAGAGGACTATCTGGAATGTCTAGACATATCTCTAGAACACACAGGGAAGTCTCAAAGCTCGACAGTTAAAAAAAAAACAATCGGGGCCGGCCCGGTGGCGCAAGTGGTTAGGTGCGCGCGCTCCGCTGCGGCGGCCCGGGGTTCGCTGGTTCGGATCCCGGGCGTGCACCGACGCACTGCTTGGCGGGCCATGCTGTGGCGGCGTCCCATATAGAGTGGAGGAAGATGGGCACAGATGTTGGCCCAGGGCCGTCTTCCTCAGCAAAAAAAGAGGAGGATTGGCGGATGTTAGCACAGGGCTGATCTCCTCACAAAAAAAAAAAAAAAAAAAAAAAAAAAAAAACAATCCAACTAGAACATAGGCAACAGACATGAACAGAGACTTTGCTGAAGGGGATCTACAGATGGCGAATCAGCGCGTGGAGAGCTGTCATCATCATCAGCCATGAGAGAAATGCAAAGTAAAACCACAGAGAGCTTTCACTGCACACCTCTCCTAATGGCTGAAACAAAGAAGTGATAATAGCCAGCATGCAGAAAAACTAGATCACTCAGACGTTGCTGGTGGGAAGATAAAACGGTGCAGCCGCTCTGGAGAAGAATAAGGCAGTTTCTTAGAACAACTAACCATGCACTTCCATACAACCCAGCAATGGCACTCTTGGGCATCTCCACCAGAGAAGTGAAAACTCATATTCACACAAAAACCAGGACATGAATCTTCATAGTGGCTTTCTTCAAAATAGCCCCCAAACTGAAACAACCCAAACGTCCTTCCACCTGAATGGTTAAACAAACTGTGGTACGTCCACACTGTGGAATGCTATTCAGTAGTCAAAAAGAGCAAACACTGATACATGTAACAAATAGGATGGATCTTAAGAGAATTATGGGAAGTGAAAAAAGCCAATCTCAAAAGGTTACATACTGGGCCGGCCCCATGGCTTGGTGGTTAAGTGCGTGAGCTCCACTGCTGGCGACCCAGGTTCAGATCCCGGGCGCGCACCGACGCACCGCTTCTCCGGCCATGCTGAGGCCGCGTCCCACATACAGCAACTAGAAGGATGTGCAGCTATGACATACAACTATCTACTGGGGTTTTGGGGGGAAAAAATAAATAAATAAAATTATAAAAAAAAAAAAGGTTACATACTGTATGATTGCAACTATATAACATCCTGGGCATGACAAAACTCTACAGCTGGAGAACAGATGAATGGCGGCCAGGGATTAGGGAGGTGGGAGAAGGGAGGATGTGGCTCCAAAGGGTAGCAGGAAGGATCCGTGTCTTGAGTGTTCTGTATCGTGACTGTGACAGTCACAGGAATCTACATGTGATAAAATTGCCTAGAACTAGATAGACACACAAAATGAACACATGGAAAACTGTGAAATCTGAATGAGGTCGGTGGATTGTATCTATGCAATTTCCTGGTTGTGATATGGTACTAGAGTTATGCAAGATGGGACCATTGGGGGAAACTGGGTGGAAGGGACATGGGATCTCTGTGTATGATTTCTTAAACTGCAGATGGACCTACAATTATGTCTAAATAAAAAGTAATCCATGCAGCGACACATCTATTTGAATGACTTTTTTAAAAACTGACAATACCAACTGCCGGCGAGGATACGGAGCAATCAGAACTCTCAAGCTTTGCTGGTGTGAAGATAAAAATGGTACAGACACTTGGAAAAACAGCTTGCAGTTTTTTATACAGTTAGACATACACTTACCATAGGACCCAGCAATCCTACTCCCACGTATTTACACAAGGGAAATGAAAGCTTATATTCACACAAAAACCTGCACGGGACTATAGGCTATATTTATAATGCCCTGGACTCGAAATAACCCAACAGGAGGATGAATAAACAAATGACAGAATATAATCAAATACTACTCAGCAATGAAAAAGAATGAATTACTGATACACTCATGGGCATGAGTGAATCTCAAATGAATAGTGCCTGGGGAAAGAAGCCAAAAAGCTACAAAGTATAGAATTTCATTTGTGATATTCTGAAAAGGCAAAACTATACCGATAGAGAACAGAATAGCGGTTGCCAGGGGCTGGGGTGGGGACAAGGGTGGATTACAAAAAAGCATGAGGACTTTTGGGGGGTGATGGAAATGTTCTATATCTTGACTGTCGTGGTGGTTACACAACTTTATGCATTTGCCAAAACCCACAGAACTGTAGGAGCAAAAAATGAATTTTACTTTATGTAAATTATACTTCGATCTTTTTTAAATCAAGAAAAACAGATCATGTATCTCGCAACTTCACATCAATTTATGCAGAAAGCTAGTATGTGCAATTTAATGCAAAATGCTCAAAGATAAAATGTACATTATTTTAGCTCTGTTTTTTTTTTTAATTTGCTCTAACAAAATGCTTAGGAGTTGTTTTAAGCAATGTAGGCATGACAAGAACTATCGTTTTTTAAATAGTGTTACTCTACAATAAGAAAACACATTTCTTTACATGAAAAATAAATTATTTAAAATAGAAAAATAAAACGATGAGAAGCAAAGATAACAGGATGCTCGAGTGTGTTATTTCCGGGTGGAGGACCCAGGGGTATCTGTGATGTTACTCTGGGTAACATTTTTTTTCCTTTTTCCTAGTCCCACCCCCCTGCACCAGTGCCGTCTGAAGGATTAAATTAGACGCTCTATGTAGAGTACTTAGCACAGTGTCTGACCCACAGTAATTGCTCAAACTATGTCAGCTCCTCCCTCCCCCCACCTCCTCCAAATACACCTCAGGGGGCCCTTCCAAGCTGGTCCCCACCGTGCAGTGATGAGGGCCCCTCTCTGTCTCCCCAACCAGGCTGGGGGCTCCATGAGACACAGCCATCCCCAGCAAAGGGAGTGGCCCCTCAAAGGGCTGGAATGTAGTGGACCCTCAGCGCGTTGCTGGGGAGTGAACGACCCCCCCCAGGAGTCCGCAAACTGTGGGTGCTCGATCATTTTCTTTTGAGAGATCAACCAAGCATACAGCCACATTGGTGAGGCCCCACCCCACCCAGCCAGGAAGAGGCTTGACCAGACATGGGGCACCAAGAGGGGTAAATTCTCGGCTGAGGGACCCCATCCTCTGCGCTGCACCCCAGTTGAGATGGGGAGTTAGAGCGCTCTCCAGGAGGAGGAGGGGCTGAACCGCTCCCGGCAGCCCCCTCCCTCTCCTCCCAGGGTGCATTCCCCTGGCCACAGGCAGGCAATGGAATGTTGTGTGGTTGGTTGCCCGGGCAACCAAGGCCTGCTCGGTGGCCACCTCCTGGGAGCATGAGCACACCGCCGCACCACCCTCCATCAGAAACCCCCAGGGCTTCCGAGGCTGGTGCAGACTCCAGCCCCGGAAAGCAAGCCGGGAGAATGGCAGTGCCCTGGGAGGAATATTTCCGACTGGCCTTGCAAGAGAAACTGCCGACGTGAGTGGCGCCGAGTGGCAGCGAGGGCTGGAAGGAGGGCCGGAGCGGGTGGGACGGCCCAGCGCTTCTCCCTCCCCCGGGGCCCGGCTTCCTCTGGCAGTTCGTGGTGGGAGATTATTGTCCCCACGTCCCAGAGGAAGAAACCGGGGCTCAGAAAGAAATGGTGATTGCCCCAAGGTCTCAGGGCTAGTGAGATTAGAGCCGGGTCAATAGCCCAGGTCTCTAATCTGTTCCTGACCCCCACCCCATCCAGCTGAGACGAAATCATTTGAACCAAGGTGGGAAGAAATGATTCTGTGACCACTGGCCCCCCTCTCCCTGCACACTCTGCATTTTAAAGGAAGAGGGGAGGAAGCTTGTCCCTTGCCTGCTCTGCGTTCAGCAGTGTGACCGAGGGTCCCAACCTCAGTCTCAGACTCTGTAAAATGGGAAGGTTCCCCTGGACCAGAGCTGGGAAAGCCTTGGTGAATGGGCCGTCAGTGCATCCCTTCTGCTCCCCACACAGCCGACCCTGTGGGGCAGTACCAGCCCCTCCTCTCCCCCGAGAGCCCAACTCCAGATCCCCGCCTCCTCCCGGACCCCCCCCTCAGAGGTCCAACGGGCCTCTCAGTCTCAATCTAACCGCAGCAAGATGCTGATCTCCCCTGCCCCGCCCTCAGCCTTCCATCAGCAACACCCTTCCAGCTCCTAGGTTCACCCTTTCTCATCCCCTCATCACTCCATCAGCTCTGCTCTCAAATTGTGCCCAGACCGCCCCTCCTCGCCTCCCCACTGCAGCCACCCTGATCGGGACATCGTCTCTGCACTATCCCATCACCCCGCCACTGGCCTCCTGCAGCTGCCCGGCCCCTCCTGTTGTCCCTGCTCCCACAGCAGCCAGGGGGACCCCTCCTCTGCTCAAAACCCTCCCATGGCTCCCACCACACTCAGAGTCAAGGCCACGTCCTCCCTCCCCACGGCCCACCGCAGTCTGACCCTCACAACTCGGATCTCAATCCCCATCTCTCCCTCCTCCTCTCTCCCCTCCAGCCACAGTGGCCTCCTCACAGCTCCTTACACACCAAGATCCTTCCCTCGGGGCCTTGGCATTGGCTATTCTCTTGGCCTGGAGTTCCCTGCGGATATCCACATGGCTCACTCCCTCTTCCCCTCAGGGTCTCTGTTCCAGTGTCACCTCCCTACTGAGAGGAAGAGTGACTTTTCCATATCCCTACTGAGAGACTCCCTTCAGTCTGCTTGATTTTTCATCTCAGCACCTACCACGTCCTAGCATTGTTTATTATTATTGTTAGCCTTATGTTCTGTGGCCCCCAGCAGAACGCGGGCTCCTGGGGGCCGGGGGGTTTGTCTGTCTTGTCCTCAGCTGCACCCCCAGGGCCTAGAACGGCGCCTGGCATGGAGTAGGTGCTCAGCACAGCGTGTTGCATGAATGAAGAATTCAACAGCCAGTGGGTGGCTAACGGGGGCATTTCAGGCACTAGTGGGGACATCTGGGGCCCTGACTCTCACCTCCTTCACCCCCACCTCCTCCTTGAGCCCCTCCAGGAAGATCCCCGAGCAGAATGCAGACCAATTCCCGCCGGTGCTGCATCTCCTGGAGAAGAGGCAGGAGCTGGCGGATGCGGACCAGGACCTGCGGGCCCAGAAGGAGGTGAGCCCCCCCGCAGTCTCTGAGACTTTGGGGACCCCAGACAAAAGAAAACGGTGGTGAGCAGGGGAATGGGAAGTGATGGAGCCAACTTATTAGCGACAAGGGCTGAGACGCGTCATTTCACCGGTCTGAGCCTGGGTCTCCTCGTCTGTCAAACGGGGAGATCAGCTGTTGGTGCAAATAAATGTGCACGGAGCACCTGCTACGTGAAGGGCACTGCGTCGGAATCTAGAAGTCTCACCACGGTCGCTGCCCTCATGGGCTCACAGTCTAGAGAAGGAGAAAGACAAGTGTCCAGAGACAAGTGATGGCTCTGAGGGGGGAAGCACCGAGAAGGGACTGTGGAAGCCCAGAGGAAGCCCCTATCTCCACATGAGAGTGGTCAAGGAGGGCTTCCTGGAGGAAGCGATGTCTTAGGGATTGCTGAAGGGCTAGTCGATTTATCCAGCAGAGGAGGACGGGGTGAGGAGGGAGAAACAGGCAGAGGGAACGGCACATGCAAAGACTGGAAGGCAAGGAAAAAACAAAAGTGGTCAAGCGGCTGGAAGACAGAGCGTCAGAGGAGAGAGGGCAAGATGAGGCCCGAAGGAAGGGCAGGGACGCCGGCATGCAGGGGCCGCAGGAGGGCATTGGGGCTTCACCATGGGGCGGGTGGGAGCCATGGGTGGGTTTCAGCAGGGGTGCAGTAATGGGATAGGGACAGGAGACGAGAGAGGTTAAGCGTGAACCTGAAAACTCTGGATGACTTGAACCCCAAACACACACAGACTCCCCACACCCCCCCAAGGTGTTCCAGACCACGATGGCAGCCCTGAAACAGCGCTGGGAACAGCTGGAACAGAAGGAGCGCGAGCTGAAAGGGTCCTTTGTCCGCTTTGACAAGTTTTTGCAGGTGGGTGGAGACTGCTGGGGGAGGCAGGCCACGAGCGCCGAAGACTCACAATCCTGTAGGGGCCAGACAGGTCACGCGAATTTAGAAAGTGGGCTTATTAATAGAAAAGGGAGTGGTGGGAAATGCACACGCACTGCCCGAAGCACTCGAGTTTTTAAAAAGCGTGGGGGAGGAGTGAGGGATCAAAATCAGAGATTCTGGCTGAATGCGGCCCGCGGGCCACCTGTTTGCTACCCACGGCTGGCGTGCGAGTGTTGGGGCGGGGTGGACGGCGAGCCCCGCAGGCTCCCGAGTCCTGAGGGTGGTCGCCTCCTCTCCGCGTCCGCGCCGCAGGACTCCGAGGCCCGGCGCAGCCGCGCGCTGCGGAGGGCGGCAGAGGAGCGGCACCGCGCGGGCCGCCAGGAGGCCGAGGCGCTGCGGCTGCGGATCCAGCTGCAAGAGCTGCAGCGGGAGCGCGCGCGGCTGCAGCGCCGGCGGGAGCGCCTGGAGCCCTGCGCGCGCCTGCTGGGGCACGTGCTGGAGCAGCTGCCCGAGGTGAGCGCCCTGCAGGAGGTGCTGGGGCTCAGCGCCGCCGCGCAGCGCTGGGTGGCCTCGGGGCTGCTTGGGAAGAGTGCACTACTAGAACGCTGACTGTGTGCCGGGAGTCATCACTTACGGAGCACTAACGGTATGCCAGCGGCACGCTTTGTTCTTGCATTCTGCCCACGGCCCAGTGAAATGGGCCCTGTTATTGTCAACCCTATCTTACAGATGGGGAAACTGAGGCTCGGAAAGTTAGTTCTTACTCAAGGACACAGTCTGGAAGCGGCAGCGGGAGATCCAGGCACTCAATAAATATTAGTTGAATAAAACAATGAATTAATATTAATCTCAGGCAGGGAAGCTGATCTAGGCTTGATGATGGAGGTGGGGAGAGCCGGGAGTAACCCCCACGTGTGGGGCAGGGGCTGTGTGATGCCCCATTTCACAGGTGGGCTAACTGCGGGGGCACCAGGGGGCGTGGGCGGGCCAGGCGGCGTGGGGAGGGCAGGAGGCCGCAGGCCCGGGTGAGTCCCCCTCCCGACCCCACCCCAGTTCCAGGAGGTCCCCGAGCTGGTGGCGCGCTTCAGCGGCCTGGCCGACATGCGGGAGGCGCTGAGGCTCACGGCGCGCCGGCGGCTCGCCGAGCTGGAGGAGGCGCGCGCGCGGCTGCAGCGGCTGCGGGACGCCCGGCAGGACGAGCTGCTCCGGCAGGGCCAGCGCCGAGCGCAGCTGCTGGAGCGCCTGGAGGCGGCGCGGGAGCGCACACTGCACTGGGTACGGCCCGCGGCGGGGAGGGGGCGCCCGGCTTCCCAGCCGCCGAGGCTGATAAGAACAGATGGGCAATCCTTACCCCTGAGGGGCAGCTGCACTAATGGGGAGCTTTCAGGAGTCAGAACGCGCTTCTGGGCACTGGAGGCCCGTCCTGCAGACGCTGACAACCCGTTCCTGTACTCCTGTCCCGGAGAGGGCCTGAGGCGTCCGACTGGCGGGAAGTGGGTGGGAATGAGGCCCCAGGCCTCCTCCGGCCGGCTTACACCTGGATCGGGGAGGGGGCGGGGTGTTCTCCAGGAATCCAAGTGGGTTCAGATCCAGAACACGGCCGCGGAGAAGACCCTGCTCCTGGGACGCATTCGGATGTCAGCGCTCAACCTGTTCCAGCTGGTGTGCCAGCATCAGAGGCAGCCACCCGCCCTGGACGTCGAGGACACGGAGGGGCAGCTGGAGCAGGTGAGGGCCTCCTCTCTGTGTCACCTCCAGGCCCCAAACCTCTGGAAACATCATGGTGCCTTGAGTCCCTCCTGCTCTGGGTTAAGCATGACCCCTGTGATCAGAGCCCCTGTCCTAGCGCCACAGACGTGGGCTCGCCGGCCGCGCAGGGCCCCTGCCTGGGCGTCCTGGGTTGGCCTTGGCTCTGATGGTCATCTGCTGTGGCCAGAAGGCAGTCGTAGCCCTCTCTGGGTCTCGGCGCTCCGACTTGTGCAAGAGGGCCAGGGTGTATACTGACCAACACGGATGTTTATGCCAAGAGCCCTTTTCTCCCAGGATCAAACAGCACCCAGGAGGTTGAGACTCACTTTAATTAATTCCTGGGCCTCTGGCTCCCCAAATGGACAGGCCTCGGCTTCCCTAGGGAGGGTGAGGGCGGGGTGGAGCGGTGGTCTTTCTTTCTGCACAACGGCGCCACCAATGTCACTGTGGACCAGGTACGCCGGATTTCCTATCCATCCGGGTTTGCAAGGTTGTAGAACAGGTGACATGGGTTTACAGCGCAGGGAGGAGGGTTCTGATTTGGCACTTCTGTTGTTTCCAGTGGGGACCCAAAGCCTGGCCCCTCTGAGAAGGGGAGCAAACACAAAGGGAGGCACCCCACCTTCCCCCCACCCCCATCCCACTCCTGCCCTGTGCCCAACGGCCAGGATTCCAACCAAACGCCAGGCCCTGGGTCCCCGGAGCACCCCTCTCCGCTGTGTCACATCCCGAGCTGTTGATTGGTGTACACCACCATTCTCCCCGGCGTGGCCCGCGTCCCCTGAGGTACACAGAGACTCTGCTCGATATGAAGGAACAGGCAAAGGCCAGCCCCTTTTCAACAGGCCCTCTGATTCTACCAAGGAGAGAGGCTCATGAGGGACCATGCCTATAACCCCCTAATGCTTCCTAGTTCCAGCCAGGGACTCGCCCCAGTAGGCCACGGCCACTGGCCAGAATTCAGTAACACAGTGCCTTTTTCACTGGATGATTTTTCCAGTTAGCCCCTACTTATGACAAGGGTAACGTTATTGTTTGCCATTTTTGGTGGACAGTTTCCTTCTCAGATGTTTATTTCAGCAACTGATGGGAAGGGAGAGCCCAGGGATGAGGTGACCATCAAGTCCTACCTAGTTCTTGGCAGAGGATCCATGGGTGTTTGTTAAGTTCATATCAAGAAATAAGTTATCAAAACAAAGTAACGGAGGCCCACTCGTGAAGATGAGAGTAGATCATACACCAATGAATGTGACTGATCCAATTAAAAAAAAAAAAGAACCGACATAACTGAAAACACTCATTTCATTCTAACAGTGACAGGCAGCTAGGAAACCGTGAGGGTGTCTGGACCGAATGGTTCGAGAGGCTCAGACAGAGGCTTTTAGAACCCAGAACACTTTAGGGAAGCCCACTGCCCCAGGAACCGTCATTCCTGTCTTCTGATAGGGGTCTCCGGCCCCCACCCCGGCCTTGCAGCCTCCCGAGTATTGGGGGGGGGGGCTGGACAGATGGGGGCTGGGATGTGACTCTGGCCACGTTGGGGACCCTAGGTGAAGCTGTTCATCCTGGACCTCTCCTCCATGCTGGCCAGCCTGCGTCAGACGGAGCCTGTGGCCTCCTAGTGACGAGGTGAGCAGGGGGGAGGGGCCCCTTGGGGGAGAGGAGGCACCACATTGCCTGCCCGGTGCAGGCTGAGGGGCTCTCCCCTGAGAGACGGGAGGGCTGTGCCAGCTCAGACTGCTGGGGGGCGGCCACGAGGGGCGCACAGCAAGCGCTCAGGAAACGTGGGCTACGTGGGGGTGCCAACTCTGCATCCCCCACGTGGCCCAGGACCAGGTCCTCCCTCCCAGGGCGGTGGGGGCAGTAACCAAGCTGATGTTTGTCAGGCGCTTGGAACAGGGTCTGGCACCCGGTAAATTCTAGATGAGTGTTTGGTAAGTAAAGTAAAATAAACAGGAGCAGCAAGAGGGTCACATGGCAGAAACCCGTCCGCGGGGCGCCTGCCCACAAAGGCTCGTCCACTGTGGACGTGCTGGGGGATGGCCAGGCCCGAGAATCCAGCTGCTGGAGGCCACCATTGACCTTCCCAGGACCCCAAACAGGGGCTGGGGCAGGACAGAGGGCAGGGCAGGTTCTGACCTCAGGGTGTGTGGTGGGGGCAGTGTTAACCCCTTCACAGCCAGAGGGGAGCAGCTGTGCCCTCTGACCCCAGACCCCGCATCCCCTCTCCCACCCACAGTCCACTCCCAGGTGCAGCCCGTCCTGGCAGGAGGAAGGGAGACCGCCTGCCGGCTTTGGGGCTCTCCCACCTCAGGCGACTGACTCGTCCTCTGAGCCCCGTCCTCCTCGTCGCTAGAATCGGGACCCCAGCTGGGATCCCATGGGACTTGCCCAAGTGCTCTCAGCTCCTCCGCCACACCTGCTGGGATCTTAGTACCTGGGTCTGTCCCGTCCGACTCCTTGAGGAGACTGCACTCCAGATCCACTAGAGGTGCTCAGTAAAGGTTTATTACATTAAAAATATACCACTGGGCCTTAGGCACTTGGGGTTCAGACCCATGTGGCCATGACCCCTGAACCCAGAACACATGAAAGCAGCAGCAGCCAAGTTGCCAACTCAGGTCTTGGCCTGTCTGGCCTTGCTGGCGAACTCCTACACACCCCTCAAGACCCTGCTCAAATGTCTCTGTCCTGGACAGAGGCAGCTGCTGTCCCTCTGTGGCCATCCGCACTCCTTTTCACGGATGACGGCTCCTGCAGGGAGCTCCCCAGTGCCTGGCACAGGCCAGCACGCAGTGGCATGCAGGGAACACGTGCCGATGTCCACACTTGGGCCAAGCGAGGAGCCGCGGGGCTGGATCACCTTCCTCACATCTTCTTCCTCATCTTGCCCTTCTTGGAGCGCGCGCCCCGGCCGAAGGCGCCCTGCTGCAGCTCCTGGGCGCGGCGCCGGTTGCGGGCGGAGAGCTGCTTGAGGCCCCCGCGCTGCAGGAAGCGCAGCTTCTGGGCTCGGCGCCGCTGCTTCAGGATCTGTTGCTTGGTCTTGAGCTCGGAGCGCACGCGGCCTGCGGGGGCCCCGGGGGTGCGGGGCCGGGATGCACCTGCCGGGACAGGGGTCCAGGGAGCTCAGACTCCCAGTGTCTCTTCTCCTGGCAGTCTCCAGACTGCTCCCCGCCCCCACGCCCATTCTGTGTTCCCTGCGGTGGCCCCAGCGTCTGGCACACAGTAGGTGCTCAATAAAGCTTCAGTAGTCTATTGTGGTCAACAGCAGGGAACCTCAAGCCAGAACTGCCGGGGTTCAAATCCCAGCTGTGACCTCTTGTACCTTGGGCAAATCACTTAACTTCTCTGTGCCTCAGTTTCCCTATCACAAATAATAGCACCTACCTCATGTGTCCTAATGAGGAGTAAATGAGTTAATAGCTGTACAGTGCTCAAAACAAGGCCTAGCCCCAAGTAATGGCCTCCCGAGTGTAACTGTTAGATTATAAATCACTCCACAGAGGTTCATGGAGCACCGCCCCTATGCCGGGCACTGGGACCCAGCAGTGACCGAGACAGACTCTAGCCCCTGTCTCCAGGGACTGCTGCTCTAGGCTTGTGCGATGAAAAAAGACTGCAGCTTAACCTTCCTTCAGCAGGAGAGAAATGAGAGGAGGCCAGAGAGGAAAGGGACTTATCCAAGGTCACACAGCAAAGCGGCAGAGGCACAGGTCAGTGGCCCCGCTCCAGCCTGCTCTCCCGGGTCTCTGCGAGGGCACTTACCCCCGCCTCCCTGGCTCCCCACTAAGCCCTGGGTCCTCGTCCTCCTCCTCCGGCTCCCTCTCCCCGCCCGGCTCCTCCCCACCCACAACAGTGACCTCTGCGGGGCTTCCAGACAGATGATCATTAAGGCGGCCCCAGATGTCTCCACTGGGGCCGGGGCATCACCTCCAATGAGGACAAAGCACCCAGGAGAGAACAGCTGCTTTTCCCGTAGCCCCAGGCTGCCCTCGCCTCCCCAGAACCAGCTGTCCACAGCAGCAGCCTGCTCCCCCCAAGGGAAAACCAGGAGCAGAGGAGGGAGCAGGGAGAGGGCCCGGAGGAGGCAGGGACACATCCACAGAGACAGAGAGCAACGGGGACAGGGAGACACAGAAAGACAGTGAGAGACAGAGACTGGGAGATTGCGTGCGTGCGTGCGTGCGTGTGTGTACGTGTGGAGAGAGAGGAACAGAGACAGTGAGGGAGACAGATAAAGAGACAGAGAGACAGAAAGACAGAGATAAGAGAGAACAGGGAAAGAGAGAGAGAGGGACATGGACACAGAGTTAGAGACGGAAAGAGAAAGAGAGCCGGAGACAGAGAGACCCAGAGAATGAGAGAGAAAGAGGAAGCGTCACAGAACATCAAAGGCAGAAAGCAAGAGAGCCAGAGAGAGAGAAGCAGGAGCTACAACCAGAGCAGGAGAAACGCCGCCAGAGACAGAACACGTGGAGAGCACAAGGAGGCCCCGAGCGAGGCGGAGAGGAGCCACAGGAGCCGGGACAGAGAACGGGCCCAGGCCGAGGGACGCAGACTCACAGGGACACGGAAGAGGCAGGGACCAGCCCTGCAGGTTGGGGGAGACAAGCAGGCGCTAAGGCCGCCCCGAGAGAGCCCCGGGACACGGTCCCAAGCTCCCCTCCCCCCAGGGGAGGCCCCGGCTGGGGAGTGGCAGGCAGCTGGGTGGCCCAAGGCCAGTCACTGCCCTTGTGAGCCACTGCAGTCTACCTGCCCCCAGATCACGTTTGGCTACTCCCCACGTGCCAAGCGGGGGCCTCTCTGACAGCAAGCTCATCCGCAAAGCTAGGGGTGGGCTGGGGCAGGAGCCAGGCCCCAGTCCCCTCCCTTCAGAGCATGTCAGAGGTCATGAGCGTCGCCACCTCATGGCCTCTCTGCCACTTGAACCAATTCAAACCCCACCTTAGCCTGTCACTGGCTGAGGGACCCTGGCCAGATCAAAGAGGACCAAGTCCCCAAGGGGACCACTTGCCAACCTGCGTTTTGCAGGTGAGCCTACCTTGGCCTCGGCCCCACTTCCCGCCTCTTCGCTCTGGGCCCCGCCGGTCGGACGCCCCTTCCTCCTCCGAATCACGGTCATCGATTTTCTGTTTCTGTTTCCACTTCTGGTAGCTGAGAAGCCGCGTTAAGGAGACTGCCTGTGGCATCGTGAAGTCCTTGACACCTCGGGGCTGGGAACAGGGGCCCCAGCAGATACAGTTCCCACCTCTGGGGGTGCGGCGGTAGCGAGCGCTAGGCCCCACCCCTCCCAGTAAGAGGCGTGGTGGTAGAAGGCAGTCGGCCCCGCCCCTTGATCCCGCCCACCTGACATGGGGCGAGGTAGGGAGCACTCAGCCCCGCCCCCTCGCCCCCACCTATAGCAGGCCGGGCGGTAGAGAGCGCTAGGCCCCGCCCCTCACAGTGAGAGGCGTGGCGGTAGAAAGCACTCGGCCCCGCCCCTTGATCCCGCCCACCTGACATGGGGAGAGGTAGGGAGCACTCAGCCCCGCCCCCTCACTCCCACCTATAGCAGGCCGGGCGGTAGAGAACGCTAGGCCCCGCCCCTCACAGTGAGAGGCGTGGCGGTAGAAGGCACTCGGCCCCGCCCCTTGATCCCGCCCACCTGATGGGGAGAGGTAGGGAGCACTCTGCCCCGCCCCCGGCCCCGCCCATTCACAGGAGATGCACTCACAGGCCGCTCAGCCCCGCCCTCTCTCGCCCCCACCTATAGGAGACCGGCTGGCAGAAAGCGCTCGGCCCCGCCCCCGGGCCCCGCCCTCCGGATACAGGTCCCGCTTGTAGGAGCTGCTGATGTAGCGGCCACTCTCAGTCTTGATCTTCTTCTTGTCCTCCTGTCCTGACTGTCCCACAAACCGCTTCTTCTTGCGGTCCCTGCGGGAGAGCGAGCTGGGAGGGCTGCGTGGAGCCAGGCGGCCTGGGGTGGCCGGCTTCCCCCTGACGCTCTCATGGGGTTGTTGGAGGATTCAAGGAAAGCTGCGTGCCCATGTCTGGCATGCAGCAGGTGCTCAATAAAGGCGCGTTCCCTGCCCCGCCTCACCTTTTCCTGGCAGCCCAGGTCTCAAAGGCAGTGTGGGGGTCGTTGGGACTGAGGAGCCTGGGTCAGGGACAGGGGCCCCCTGGAGGGTTCCCAATCCCCCCTCTGCCACCTCCTGGCTCTGTGAACCACAGTCCAGGAGGGAGAAAGGGGTCATGCGCTCTGTCTAGAAGACGAGCTGGGAAAAAGGACAGACGGGGCCAAGACTCCCGTCGTCTGTGATCAAATCAAGGGGACAGGAGTGGGGGTCACTGTCCCTGCTGTGTGTGGTCACACGGGGACAGGGTCATCATCATGGGTCTGTGTGATCACATGGGGACAGATGAGACAGGAGGTCACCGTCCCTGCTGGGTGTGATCACAGGGGGACAGGGTCATCATCATGGCTCTGTGTGATCACATGGGGACAGATCAGACAGGAGGTCACCATCCCTGCTGGGTGTGATCACAGGGGGACAGGGTCATCATCATGGCTCTGTGTGATCACATGGGGACAGATCAGACAGGAGGTCACCATCCCTGCTGGGTGTGATCACACGGGGACAGGATGGGGGTCATATCCACACTGTGCAGGATCAAACGAGGGGTGGGGGTGACATATTTCCTGCTTTAGGGGATCACACAGGAGTCAGGATGGGCAGAGGGTTACATGCCTGTTGTGTGGGACCTGGTGGCAGACGGGTGGCACAGAAGGGCCACGTGCACTCGCTCACTCACCACTTGAGCTGCTGTCGGCCCCTGGTCAGATTCTGGGCGTCGTCCCCCATCAGGTCCAGGACAGCGCCAGCCACCTGCTGCTCAAAGGCCCCCTGGTCCCCAGTGACACTCAGGCTGCAGAGGGAGGGTGGGGAGACGGCGCGGGGTTGATGGGGGGCCTATCAGGTCCCACCTGCCCTGCCCCAGGACCAGCCGGCCACTCACCCCCGCTCGCTGTCGAAGTCCTTGGGCCGGTAGGGGACGTAGAACTCCTGGTCCCGCTGCCGGGCCTCCTCCCTCCGCCTCTTGGCCCCCCGGTCGGAGTCAGGACCCGACTGCTGCCGCTTCTGGCCCACAAGCTCTGTGAAGACGTCCTGGCAGACCGAGGCCACTGTCACCCCTGCAGCCCCTGGGAGCCCACCCGGCCTCCCTACCTACCCCTTGAGGGCCAGGGGTTTCCAGGACTTGAAAAGCTTGGTGTTGCCACTTAGACCCTCTGTCTCCTTATCTGCACATGAAGCACAACCCCCGCCTCAAGCACTGGCAGAGGCAGGCCAGGGGGCTGGGGGGCCTGGGGTGCTGACCAGGACAAGACCCACATTCCAGTCCCAGCTCCGTCCCCAAGCTGTGTGACCAAGGCAGGGCCCCGTCCCTCTCCGGGCCTGGCCTTGCTCTACACAACAGAGCCCAGTCCAGGGGTTTTCAACTGTATTTTTTGGCTACCAAACCCTCAGTCCAAATTAAACATAAGAGGGACGCAGTGGTGGACGAGCAGGCCAAGGACCCCGCCCTCCAGGTGGACAGGGCACCTCTGTGGTCCCCAGCCCTGCCTTCCAGCACGAAGGCCCAGTGTGTGACGTTGCCTGCGTCGTGCCCTCACTGCCGCCAGGAGTCCCTGCTCTGCCCCCTTCTGCCTGCCCCGGGCCTCACGCTGAGGCTGACGGTGATGACGATGACAATAACACAGCCCTCACTGGGAATCCTCCCTGCACTGTCCTGAACCTGCCCAGCGGGCCCAGAAGCAGGTACCAGTCACTCGGCTGCAGTGCCCTAGTCCACTAGGTTCTTAAAATGAACTTTCCTGAGCTCACGTGCTGGCAAAAGCTGACCTGAGCCGACAAGAGGCCATCTAGTTTGCGTGTGTCCCCTCCATGTGGGGACCAGCATGTCTCACTGTAGAACCTCTGATGCATCTGATGGTGACACCCCAGACCCCACTGAGAGTGTCACGTCCCACACAGTGTACCCCTCCAAAGATTCAGATTCCCTAAACGCGCCCGGCCCCAGGGTTTCAGGCGAGGGCTGGTGGACGAGCACCGTGAGCCCATTCTGCAGACGGGAGGCTGGGGCTCTGAGTCCACAAATGTGGTGTCCACAAGTGTCCAAGGTGGACTGAGGTCACCGCATCCGCCCAGCCACTACTCACAGCCCCACGGCCTGCTGGGACTGGACCCACCCCTTCCGCACCCCAGGCCCAGACTCCAGGGTCCCCAGCGCGGGCCTGTACCTCCACGCTCTCCCCCGTCGCCTCCTGCTCCTCAGGCTGCTCCCGCTGCGGCGCCGGACAGCTCGGGGCTGGGCCAGCCGGGCCCTCCTGCCGCTCCTGCCGCCCCTGCTGGAAGCGGGCGATGGCCTTGCGGTCCTTCTGCCGCTTGGCGCGCATCACTTGGCTGCTCAGGTCCCGGCTGGAGGCGTTGATCTCAAAGATGGTCTGCGGAGGGGACACACCAGTCCTTTACCCAGTGGCCTCCTCCTCCCCAGCTCCACCCTCGCCAGCTTGGCGCGCTCTCTACGGCATTCCTTCCCAAGCCCTTGCAACTCTACGAGGCAGATCCCCCCGTTATCTGCAATTCACAGTTAGAAGGAAAGGCCCAGAGAGGGCAAGTAACCTGCCGAAGGTCACACAGCTGGGACAAGCCAGAGCTGGGATTTCAACCCAGGTTCACCTGGCTCCAAAACCAGTGCTCTTAACCATGACACTCTCCAGCTCCTTTTCCCCGATACTGGCTGGCTGGCAGGCTTGCTTGCTCCCGGGTACATCTTTCCTTGCTTTTGTGCACACTTCCCATGGGCACAAGACGGGGCGCCCAGTGGCAGTCAGGAGATGAAAGGCTATCGAAAGCCAGCTCCGCAGGCCTCTAACGGGCCTAGGGTACGTCGCTCCCCTCTGTCAGCCTCAGTCTACCCGTCCTTAAGTGTGGGAAGTGGCTGCCACATGGGGGACCTGCTGGGGACCAGCAGGGATGGTTCCAGGACAAGGGCGTCTCTAGAGCTGCAGATGAGGAAGCTGCAAGCACCCACGAACACCCCTGCTGCGGTCCCGCTGGGGGTCGGGAGCGGGATCAGAGTCGGCAGGCCACGGCCTGCCCGCCCCCGGCCCTCACTCACCGCCCGCGAGCGGTGCTTCTTGATGCCGTCCACCAGCCGCAGCCGCTGCAGCTCCTTCTCTTCCAAGCGCGAGCCTGGCGGGCAGGAGGCGTCAGGCGGGGGACTGGTCCTGCAGGGCCCGCCCCCGCCCCCTGCCGCCCGCCCCCCGCCCCGCACAGGGACTCACTGAAGAGGGGGTGCAGGCCCAGCCCCGCGAGGTCCAGCTCCTTGGCCCTCTTGACGGACTCGGGCGAGGGCGCCGGCCGCGAGCGCACGTACTGCTGCTGGGCGTTGTTGGCCACGCGGCCCAGGCCCCGCAGCTCCAGCGACGCCTCCAGGGCGTTCCGCAGGCCGCAGTCCTCGTCGTCCAGCACGCTCTGCGGCACCCGGCCCAGCACGCCGTCCGCGCCGACTGCACCTGCCACCCCACCCCACACAGAGCCCGGTCAGAGGCCCACCTGCCCCCTCTGGCCCTGAATCACGAGACAATCCCCACAAAGGAAACCATCACTAGCGGGCAGCTCCTCCAGCCAGACACCCGAATGCATCAGAGTGGGGCCACAGGTTACAGCCCGCGGGCCGCTGCCTGTTTTCATAAACACGGTTTTATCGGAACACAGCTCTATCTACGCGTTTCTGTACTGTCTATGGCTAATTCTGCACCACAAGCGCAGGGCTGAGGAGCCGCCCTGGATTCTATGACCCGCAGAGCCTAAGACAGTCACCCTCTGGCTCTCCACAGACCACTGAATCTCCAGAACAATCCACATTACAGATGAGCAGACTGAGGCTCAGACGAGGTTAAATTACCTACCCAGGGTTGCCCAATGCGTCAGGGGCAAAGCCAGGATTCAAACCAATCAGACTCAGTAATGATAACAGCAACGTTAACTACAGTACTAAATAACAGTAACAGTAACGCCAGGAAAAACCAACATTGAGACTTCCTACGTGCCAAGCACTGTGCCTGTTTTTTTCTTTTGTTACGTCTTTTCATTTTGCAAAATCCACAGGAACAGAAGGGAGAGTGTGAAGAAATTCTGTGTCCCCATCACACACCTTCATCACCAACATTCTGCACACCCTGCAAGGAAGGCACCGAGGAGCCATTCTGGAGATGAAGGACCTGAGGCTCCTAGCGGCTGAGCGACTCCTCCAGGAGCCCACAGTCAGGGGAAGGGGCAGAACTCACCCCCGGCACCGAGTCGAGAGCCTGCCCACCCACCATCTCTGGATGGAGCCGGCCCTGGCCAGGCTGACAGCCTGGCTAGCTTGGGGCAAATGCAGGATGGTGTCCACCTAAAAGACACCTGCTCCCGGGGGGCTTCTGCGGGGACGCCGTGTGGGCGCTCCTTCCCTCTCTCCGCCCCTCCAGCTCCAGAATCTCCATCGGGATAACGGGCCGAGCAGCTCAGCCGCAGAGCTCCTGATGCTCCGAAGCACGGACACGGCACGCAGTAGGTGCTCAGTGAACGTGTGCGGGGCTGTGTGCTGTCTCCTGGCCCTGAGCACGGGGTCCATTCACACCTGGCTCCCCGCCTGCCACTCTGCCCCTGGGCCCAGGACAGTGCCAGCCACACAGACGGGGCTCCCCCGGCACCTCCTCGTCGGCCCACACTCTTTGCTAGGCCCCCAGGGAGGCCCTTCGCATTTGCTCTCTTCAAGGCCCCTCTTCCAACCCGCCCTGCGAGGAGCCCCACCTCCGGTGACCCCACGCTCCCCTCCTCCCCACTCACCGCCCCTCCCTGTGCTCTCACAGGGACCCAGGCGGCTCTGGGCAGTCTGCTCCCAACGGCCTCCAGGCACAGGTGTCCCGGGCAGGGACGGCACCGCGGAGCCACAGCCTGGCTGAGGCAGTGGGGACCCGGGACTCTGAGCGGCTGGGCTGGCCGTGCTCTCTGCTAACTACCGGCTGGGGCACCCTCACCTCAGCAATCTGGGCATGGGGCTCTGGCCAGACCTGAATCTTGGCTCCCCCCTCGCTGCTCCGTGACAAATAACTGGGGACGAGTGGCCTGGCCTCATCTGTAAAGCAACCCTCCCCAGGTCACAGGCGGACGTACAAGACAATGTGTGTTAAGGGCCTGGCGCACAGTAGGCCCACAGATGGAGAGTGTCACAATTGCCGTTGCCCGCCCCACAGAGGATAAAAGAACATTCTGTGAGCGTGGCCTGAGTGAGCCGCAGTCTCTTCCCATGCTGAGCTCCCTGAAAACTCAGTCAAATGTAGGGTCTCAAACAGACGCCTGCAGGGGCCAGGCGGACGGCACAGGTGAGGAGCAGGCAGGTGGCAGCCACAGTGAACCGGGGGGCCCATCTATCGAGGGCGCCACCTGCCTGCTTAGTGCTGCCTCAGTGGTAACCTCAGAAAAAGGCAGACTCAGCACAGCCAGATCTGACCGTTTTCCAACAGACACCAGAAATCTGGATTTTCATGTGAAATCCTGAGTTTAAAATACAAGGACCTTCTCCTGGGGTCAAACCCAGCCCCACCCCCTCCCAAAGCCAGGACAGCTTCACCTCCACCGGCACCATGACTCCTCGGGGACCCCAGCACCACCGCAGCCTCCACTCACCTGAGGGCTCCTCGTGGGGGCGGGCGAGGGTGAGGGCGCGGCCCAGGAACAGGTGCAGGTCCAGCAGGTAGGGGACCTCGTCCGGGGCCACGAAGGAGTAGGCCGTGCCACTTCGGCCAGCCCGGGCCACACGGCCTGCAGGAGGAGGTGGTCACGGTGGAACAAACACAAAGGACCCCACAGCCCAGCACGAGGCCCGCCAGCCCAGGCCCAGGCCTCGCTGAGCTGCTACGAAAGGGGAAAGGACACTAATGGTTGCTGGGGCTACCTGCACGAGAGTGCGTGAGCCAACGGTGCTCTGGGAAGTTGGCGGAAATAAAGACAAGGCACTGCTCGTTATCAGTATCAAAAGTCTTCAGCATCCCCACTTGGGGTGATTTTCCCCAAAGAAATAACCAAGGATGCAAAGATTCGCCGGCAGGGATGTCTATGGCAGCGCTGCCTGCAAGAGCTGCAAGGTAGGAATGACTTAAAGACTTAATGACAGAAGACTGGGTAAGTTAACTAGCTGATGGCCACACCAGCGGCCAAACCCGGCCCCCTGTCTGTCTGTGTAAATAAAGTTTTATTGGCACAGAGCAGTGCTCCTTCATTTACATATTGTCTCTAGCTGCCTTCATGCTACAACAACAGAGATTAGTAACAGACAATAGGGCCCAGAAACAATTTGCCTGCCCATCACAGAATGACGTTCAATGGGGAATGAAACACACGCGTGTTGTACACTGACGCAAGACAGAGGTTCAGGAAAGAGCGTCCAGTGTGGAGTAAATCCACGTGCACATCACCTTTCGGCTTGTTCCTGCATCTTGCAGAAACCAAGTGTCAGCACACTGGAAGATTCGTTTGGGGTGCTCTGATTTACACTGTTGGTCACCGAGCGCATGAGAAATTCCCTTTGGGGGTGCGGGGACCCCTCAAGGAATGTGCAGAGCCAGCTCCGCACAGAGCAATGGAAACCAGGGCAGAGCACATGGCGACCAACAGGGGGACAAGCCCCCAGACCCGTGGCTGGAGACCCCGATGGAGGCCTTCCACACACCCCAACTGAAGGTCGAACCACCTTGAACCCCTCTCCTGGCCCACCACAGGCAGCCCAGATTGACTTATTCAACGATGTTCAATCACGTGCAGAACAACTCAGAGGAACTGCCTGCTAGATCCTTCTCTCTCACACACATATTTAATCTACCTGTATTTATAAACGTGATACGCACGTTCATGAGATAAAATAAGGCAAAGAAAGTAGAAGGGTGGTTGCAGGGGCCGGGGCATGGGGAGTTAGCATTTCACGGGGGCAGAATTTCAGTTCGGGAAGATGAAGAGTAAAATTTCTGGAGGTGGATGGTGGTGACGGCTGCACAACAAGGTGAATGAACTTCATGCCACTGAACTTACACCCCAAAATGGTTAAAACGGTAGTTATATGTTATGTATATTTTACCACAATTTAAAAAAAGAAAGTGGAGGCAGCAGCAAAGGACATACCAAATGACAGCCATGTCCTCACAGAGGCAGCGAGGGACCGTGGTGCAGAGGGGGCTTTGAGATGAGATTATCTGGGTTCTGATCTCAGCCACCCCACTCTGCTGCCTCTATGACACCTGGCCAGTCATTAACCTCTGTGCCTCAGTTTCCTCATCTGTAAAGTGGAGCTGATGCTGCTGGGACCCACTTGCGTGGAGCAGGAGGCAGAGGGATCGGGTGTTGTTTAAGGTTGGAAAGGTCCCAGGGGAGACGCTAAAAAGACAGTTTCAGGGAGAAGGCTGCACGGCGGGGGGGGCTGCGGAGCCACATGATCAAGCACCACGATGGGAGAGAGAGAGAGAAGCCCAGGACTGGGGACTCCAGACAGCCGGAGAATCGCCTCCTCAGAGCGGTGGGGCTGCCCCTCAGTCATGCCCGGGCCGTGCCCCCGACAGACGCAGACTGACTGGTCCCTTCCCTGGGACTCCGTGTCCCTCCCAGAGCAGCAGGAGTGGAGCCCTGCGCCCCCGACTCCCAGCAGGACACGGCGCCCCCGCGGCCCGCTCCCCTCGGGCTCCTCACCCACGCGGTGCAGGAAGAGCTTGCCCTTGGCGGGGAAGCTGTAGTTGACAACGTTGTCCAGCAGCGGGATGTCCAGGCCCCGGGCAGCCAGGTCGGTGACGATGAGGGCGGAGCACTTGCCGTGCGTGAACCTGGCGAGGTTGATCTTGCGCGCCGTCTGGTCCAGGGCGCTGTAGATGTGGGCGCAGCTCACCCGCTGCGTCGTCAGCAGCTGCTCAGGGTGGAGACGAGATGGGGGGAGAGAGTTAAGGAGGGGACTCGCTAGAGGAGAGGAGAGGAGGCTGGGCCACAGCAGGGGCTGCCATGACGCGGTGATAAGACCATGGGTCCTTGGTTTGAATCCCAGCTCTGCCGGGTGACCCCAGTTTGGTATCTTCATCAGTACTAATGGGGTACTCATCACCTGCCACCTCTCTGCAGGGCTGTTTGAGCATCAAAGGACACGACATGTACAGAAGTCTCCCTTAAGGAGGTTGCAAGTGTCACCCCAGGTCACAGCTTCATCCTGACTCTGTCACTAACAAGCTGTGTGACCTTCAGCAAATTACTTAACCTCTCTGTGCCTTCACTTTCCTCACCTGTAGAATGGGGAGAATAACAGTTTCCGCTTTGTAGCTCTGTTATGAGGATTAAATGAGTTAACACATCCACGGTGCTGAGAACAGGGTCTGGAACATAGGCAGCACCGTGAAAGTGTTAACTGCTCTTTAAAAATTACCATTGTGGTTTTATTCATCAGTGACCCCAACAGCTGCACGGAGGAAGCACCGTTAAATGTGTGTCAAGCAAGTGAAACCCAGCCAACTGTGTCCTCAGACAACAGGGCCAGGTGTGGCTGGCCCGGGTGGCGGCCCTGACTGGGAAGGGGCCTGCAGCCTTCGGGGCGCCAGGTTCCCCCACACTGTGACCTGGCCGAGGGTCACGGGTGTGCCCGTATGGAAAAACCAGTCAGGCTGCGCACGTCAGACGTGAGCACTTCACACAGCGCACAGCACGCAGGCATCCTCAACTTGAAAAAGAGAAATACACAGAACACTGGAAATCTACAGAAAAACGACAGGATGGAGGAGGGGGGAGAGCAGATGAATCACGACCGGCTCTGAGTCGATAACTGAGCTCCCGGGAGCTCATTATGCTATGTCTGACTTTAGTACGTGTCTGAAATCTTTTGTAATAAAAAGTTTAAAAGGATAAAGGCCTGAGCCCTGGCCGGGCCCGTGCCCTGCTCTGGTGCTGCCCTCTGGTGCCCACACAGGGAACTGCAGCTCCAAGCTCGTGACAGAGGTGCTGGTCCCCAGTGGGGACGGTCCGGGTGTGTCATCCCCACCCCGGCCCCATCAGGGCCCCGCTCACCTCGCTGAGGTATTCGGCGTGGTGCTTCGTGGCCACGAACACCACCGTCTGGTCCTGGGGCCGCACCACATTCCGCAGCAGGTGGAGCAGCACGGCGGCCTTGGTGTCCTCGCGCGCCAGGAAGAAGGAGGTCTGTGGGGAGAGGGGCCACACGGGTTGGCTCTCGGGGCCCTGACCGCCGGTCTGGGAGGGGGCGCGGGCAGAGCCTCACCTTGAGCTGCTCGTTGAGTTTGGCGTCCACATCTAGGCGGATGAGCACAGGCTCCGTGAGGCCTGCAGTGGGCATGGAGGAGTTCGGGGGAGTCACTGAGAAACAAGCCGCCCCCCAGACCCCCAGGCCCCGACCCACGTCCCAGCCCCACGCCCCGGTCACTCACCCGCCCGGGCGAACTCCACCAGCAGTTTGGGCAGCGTGGCGGAGAACAGGACCGTCTGGTGGCCCCCGGGGAGGCGGCCGATGATTTCCTGCAGCTGCTCTGCAAACCCCATTTCAAAGAGCCTGGGAGGGCAGAGAGCAGGACGGGATCAGGAGAGGGGCTTCCATTCCAGAGAGTTCCAAAGCTCAGTCGTCCCTGCCCCCACCACGTGGCTGCCACACGGACTGGCGCCTGCCTCTCGTGTTTCTTCACCTCGGCTCACTCTCCTCTATGTGACAACCCGCCCTTAGCAGTAATGGCCTTGAGACCTCGGGTCTGTTCTCAGCTGTTTCCTGCAAATCATGTTGAAATAAACGGCAGCGGCCCTCACTCCGTGCCAGGCCAGTTCTAGGTGCTTTATGAACATCAGTTCCCCTAGGCCTCACGGTACCCACAGGTGCGTGCTATTTTATCCCCATTCATAGTTAAGGCCACAGAATCTGGAGACTTACCGGAGTTCACAGAGCCAGAATTGGATCCCACCCAGTCTGGGTCCAGTCTGTGCTCTCAGCTCTGTGCTACTTTCTCTCTCTTTGAAATCACGGTTTGCTGTTTTATTATTCTTTTCAATATTCCCAAAAGTAATACAAAATAACAACTGTGGGTCCAGGGAGTGGCAGAGACCGGCACTGCCTGTGGTGTGTGGCCCACGTCTGGGGAAACGCTGCTGCGATCCCGGCCACACGGGTCCCCCTGGCAGAGCCCTTCCTCCTGGCCAACCTGGACACGAGTGCACGGGCTGTCCCTGCCGCCTCACCTGTCGGCCTCATCGAACACCACGTACTCCACGCTCTGCAGCTTCAGGTTCATCTCCACAGCCACGTGCACCAGGCGTCCAGGGGTAGCGATGATTCTGGAAGGGGGTGTGCAGGCCAGGTCACGCAGGGCCAGGCCCACCAGCAGAGCCCTCCTTTCACTCCCCAGCCACTGGCCCTCTGGGAAGGGACCCCAGAGCATCACCCCCAATCCAGAGACTCACATGTCGGGATTTTCATGCAGGGCCGCAAACTGGTCTTCCATTCTAGGGAGAAGGGGAAGGTCAGCTTGATAGACAGGTCTCCTTAGTCCTCCCCCTTCCCACAACCACACACCCAGGGGAGTGCCACCCCCGACCCCAGGCTTGCAGCTGGGGAAAGGCTATTGCTGAGATGCTAGGCAAAGGCATTGCCCTGACAAGATATAAGTTCAAACATACAAAAGGATGGATACAATGAAGAAGTCCCCGAAGAGATGGGCTCAGTCCCAGAACCCTCCTCACTCCCTCTCCAGAGAGCAACAAAGCTGCCTTGACCCAGAGCGCCACCTAGCAGCTAACCCTGGAACCGCCAGCTCCACTGCGAATCCAAGTTTCCTGGATCCCTATGTCCTTGTTCTTAAACCTTCTGAGCAAACATCCCTAACTTCAGCCTCCTCTGAAACACCCTTGGGACACCTGTAGGAGCCAGAATTCTGGGCCAGGCCTAGCCCAGGGAGGCACTTCTGACAATCATGAGCCTAGAGATAATAAATTACAACATAAGCAGAAGAGCACGGAAGAGGAAAACCCTCTCTCAGAATCAAGAGCGACTGGTGACAGCGACATCCCGACAGAGGAATAAGGAAGGGGCTGCCCTGTGAGGCAGACACGGTGAGCCAGGGATGGGGCGGGCCGGAGACCGGGTTCCAATCTCGGCTCTACTATGAGATCTCTGTGGCTCTGGGCCCATCACTGCCTCAATCTGCTCTTCTGCAAAGCAGCTGTGGTGCTGCCACCAAGCAAGGATGGAACAGGCCCCTCGGGAAAGAGGCATTTGCAAATCTGAGCTATTGCAAACACGTCTCCATTTCGTGCCTCCCACTTTTAACTGACCCACAGCTAGGCATATTACAACACACACAACTAAGCTATGCATTTAGGCGACCCTGTGCACCGCCAGCTCTCAGGAGCCTCAGAGCCCTTGCTGGAGCTGCAGAGCTGCAGTGGGAAGTTTCCTTTGGTGTTGTACCACCTGTCTCCCGCATTAGTTTTTTTGGGATGTGCAGAGAAGTTGCTGTTATTAACAAGCAACACAGACTCAGCCCATCTGACACCCTGGAGGCACAGGGCATGCCTGTGTGCACAGGGTGAGGGGTCTTACTTGTCTCCGCCCAGGATCAGGGCAGTCTTTAGGCCCGTGAACTTGCCCAGCTGTGGAGAGAGAGACAGAGAGAGAGACAGATGGTGAGGGGAGATGACTCAGCCCACCCAGGCCTCCCGACTGCTCCCAGCTCAGCCCAGCCACGCCCAGCCCACACACCTCCTTGGTGAACTTCATGGTCTGCAGAGCCAGCTCTCGGGTGGGCGAGAGGACGAGGGCACGGGCCCCAGTCTGGGCACTGCGGGTCTTGAGCCGCTCAAACATGGGGATGAGAAAGCAGGCCGTCTTGCCACTGCCCGTCCGGGCCATGGCCACCACGTCCTTGCCGTCCAGGATCACGGGGATGGTCTGCAGGGAGATCAGTGGGGGAGAGGCGGAGTCAGCTCCTGCACCCAGGCACCACGAGACCCAGAGAGGGAGGCCCCTGGGGAGCGGGCCAACCAGGGGATTTCAGCAAATGGGAAAGGGCCCTCGCCCAGCTCTGATCCCGTTCTTGCCAAAGCTGGTTTACACACCTCCAGGGACGAGCAGCTCACTACTCCCAACTCTTTCCACTGTTGGAACATCCTCCTTCAGGTTAAGCCAGACTCTACCTCCCTGTCTAGCCCTCCTTCTCAGGACCCCAGAGAAACAGCTCCCTCTCGGCTAAATGTCTGAGGACAACACTCAAAAGCCCCAGGTATAACAGGGTGCCTGTGAGCTGCCCGGGCAGGGGTTCAGCAGTGGGCAGCCCTAGGGAGGCCAAATGGCAGAGGCCCAGGGTCAAGTCTCCACTCTGCTGGGCCCCACTTTCTCTTCCTGTAAGATGGGCGAGCTGTGTGGGCTTCAGCGACAGATGTGAGAGCTGGGATAAGGGGCAGCTGTCAAGAGGCCAGACAGGAGGGTCAAGTCCCTCACCCCTCCTCCCAACCCCGTACCTTCCTCTGGATGGGGGTCGGCACCTTGTAGCCCTTCTTCATGATGCCCTTGAACACTGGGTAGCTCAAGCCTGGAAAAGACACAGGAATGGCCAGGGCGCTGGGGGCACCCACCCCACCACACACAGAAAACTACACACGCCAACGACTATTTCATCAACAAGGAAACAGCAAGAGAAAAAGAAAAAGGATAAAGCAAAACTGGTAGATTGAGACTTAAGAGAGAAATTTAGGGGGCCGGCCCAGTGGCGCAAGTGGTTAAGTGCGCACGCTCCGCTACGGCGGTGCGGGGTTCGCCGGTTCGGATCCTGGGCGCGCACTGACACGTTGCTTGGCAAGCCATGCTGTGGCGGCATCCCATATAAAGTGGAGGAAGATAGGCGCAGGTGTTAGCCCAGGGCCAGTCTTCCTCAGCAAAAAGAGGAGGATTGGCAGATGTTAGCTCAGGGCCGATCTTCCTCACAAAAAACAAACAAAAAGAGATAACTTTACCGACTGTGGGGTATGAATCTTACATGGATTCTGGTTTGAACACGCCCTTAAGGCCAGGAGACAAGTGGGGTGTGAATGCTGACGGGTCTCGGAGAGTACTGAGACGCTGTGTGTTCGTTTTAGGGGAAGTCAGGGCCTGCGTCTCTTGGAGGTGCGTGGGGAGTGTTCACGGATACAGGAGGTCTGGGATCCACTTCAGAATCCTCCGGGATGATGGGGACAAGGGGGAGGGGCAGGGAGAAAATGTCTGGGGCCTCCATCTAACCCGGCACCGACCACAGTGCCTGGCCCAGAGCAGACACCGCCCCAGAGCGCAGAGGGCACGACGAGCCCCTGCCACTACTCCCCCAAGTCCTGGGTGCCTGGCTCACCCACCCATGGACTGGAAGCCTCCCGACTTCTTCTTCTTCTTGTTCTGGGCCCGCACCATCTCCCGCGTGTCCGGCTCCACATCAGAGTTGCATTCTGAGGTGGGGAAGGTGGGCAGGGGTCGGCCAGGTCCCAGCTGGGAGGGAGGAACAGAGACAGCGTCACTCCAGCACAATCATACCCCTGGGGAGACGGGGGCTGTCCTGTTGCCGGTCTGCCCCCATTCAAGCCAATGACGCTCCTGCCAGATCACACGACTTCTCCGCTAAAGGGCTCTCCTTTGACTCGGCCAGGACAGGGCAGAGGGTCGGCGAGTGGGCTCTGCGTAGACGGCCTGGCTTCCACTGGGTCACTTACCAGCTGTGAGACCTCAGGCAAGGGACTCAGTCTCCCTGAGCCTGTGTTTCCACATGTGGAAAACGGGGAGGACAGGAGCATATGCCTCACGGGGTGTCGTGAAGACTAAATGGCTAAGTGCAAAGCTGAGACCGGGGCCCAGTGTCATCATCACCATCATCATCATCACCACCATCGTGGCCTGTCACTCACAGCCTCAAAATTAAAAACTCCAGGGGCCGGCCCCGTGGCTTAGCGGTTAAGTGCACGTGCTCTGCTACTGGCGGCCCGGGTTCGGACCCCGGGCGCACACCGACGCACCGCTTCTCCGGCCATGCTGAGGCCACGTCCCACATACAGCAACTAGAAGGATGTGCAGCTATGACATACAACTATCTACTGGGGCTTTGGGGAGAAAAAGGGAAAAAAAGGAGGAGGATTGGCAACAGATGTTAGCTCAGGGCTGGTCTTCCTCAGCAAAAAAAAGAGGAGGATTAGCATGGACATTAGCTCAGGGCTGATTTTCCTCACAAAAAAAAAAACTCCAGAGAGCCAATCTAAACATCTACTATGTGTGAGAGACTAGACTTTTCCAAGCTGCCCTGCCCCCCCATCCCCTTTCTGACCCATTGCCCCTCCCCAACTCTGGCTCTCTCGCGCTGGCCTCCGTTCTGCCCTTCCAGGACCCACCTGTCCTAGCACAGCCAACTCCAACCCAGACACCACCCCTGGGGAGCCTTCTCAGATTACAGGGCTGTCCCTTTCCTCTCAGAAATAACAGTTACGGAGCACTAATTCACAATAACGCACAAAACGTTCATGATACTTACCATAAGCCAGTGCTGCTCTGAGCATTCATATAAATTAACCCCCTTAACCCTGACGACAACCCTGTGAAGTAGGTATTATTATTTAGTCCATTTTACAGAGAAGGAAAAGCACAGAGAGGTGCAGTGACCTGCCCAAAGGCACACAGCCAGCAAGTGGGGGATCAGGGACTTGAACCCTGGCTTCAGAGTCTATGTTCTTTCCATTGTGACCCTCTGTGGTCCACTACAACCGTGTAGGTCAGGGCTGCAGCCTGTCTAGTACAGCTCATGAGCTAAGAATGGTTTTTGCATTTTAAAGACTGTAAAAAATCAAACACAGGAGACAGTGTGACCTCATATGGCCCCTGCAAACCCTAATATTTACCATCTGGTTCTTTCCAGGAAAAGTTCGCCAACTTCTGCTCTAGACACATGAAAACAAAGGGCCTGGAACATGTTGGTGCCCCGGCAATATTTACTGAACGAGCAGAACGTAAGAACACTGTTATTGATTCCTTTCAACAGTCTTTGAGGCACATATAATCATCTGCCTTCTATACATGTGGAAACTTCTGCCTTCCACAGATGTGGCACAGAGAGGTTAAGCAACTTCTCCAACATCCCACAGCCAGTACGGGGTTGGGGCAGATTTGAACACAGGGCTGGGCCGACCCCGTGGCTTAGCGGTTAAGTGCGCGCGCTCCACTACTGGCGGCCCGGGTTCGGATCCCGGACGTGCACCAACGCACCACTTCTCCGGCCATGCTAAGGCCGTGTCCCACATACAGCAACTAGAAGGATGTGCAGCTATGACATACAACTATCTACTGGGGCTTTGGTGGGGGGGATAAATAAATAAAATTAAAAAAAAAAAAGAACATAGAGCTGCGCCAGGGCAAAGCCTCTGGTCTGAGCCACACAGACGGGCTGCTCTCTGGTACTTTCTACCTCTGCCTTCCTATGCTGTTCATTACCTTTAGCAATTTCTCCACATCTATAGAGCACCCACTGTGTGCCAGACACTGGCTGGGTTAGGGCGGGCAGGCAGCAGAATAAGGTCCCGTCTGGCCCCTGCCTTGGAGGAGCATGGATCCTTCTCTTCATATAAACGCCCACTCTTTCATCTGCTTACCCGGGGCCTCCTCTGTGCCAGGCACCGCTGGGCGCAGGGCTGTGGGGAACAGTGGCTCTTTCGCCCTTTTGGTCATCTGCATACAGCTGGCACCCAGCAACGGACATAGCACAGGCCTTGGAAACAGTCAGCACGGAGTTTGAAACCTGGCTCTCCCACTCACAAGCTGTGAGGTCTTGGTCAAGTTTCTGAGCCCCTGCGGGCCTCAGTTTCCTTCTCTGGGGAAGGAGGAAGACAGAACTGGGCTCACAGGGCTGGTGTGCGGATTAAAGGATAAGGCTTGGAAAGCTCTCAGCACGGGGCCTGGCACGTAGGAAGCGGTCAACAAACGCAAGCTTAATTTACGTATCGTTACTCTCCCAGAGGTTTGGGGGCGTCACTGTCTCAAGCCACCGGGTCTGGCCTCCCCTTTATCCAACCTGCCAAGAACGCCGCAAACTCTCCAAGTCCGCTCTGCGGCACCCGCACTTTTCATTGGACGGATGGGCACTAGGGCCCGCCCCCCGGCAGGAGGCAGCCAATGAGGGGCGCGCGACCGCACGCCGGCAGGAAGGGCCGCAGGCCTGGCCCCCGGAGAGCGGAGGCCCGGCCGCCAGGAGTGTCCGGGCCGCGAGACACGTGCTCGGGCCGGCGGGCCTGCCGCGACCCCGGCCGGCGCCTCCCCCCGCCCGCGGCCGGGCCCGGGCTCCAACGGGCGTCCCGGCCCCGCTCCCACCTTCTGGGCCCGGGCGTCGTCCTCCTCCTGGACCTCAAACTCGCCGTCCTCCGAGTCGCTGCTGCGGGCCTGGGGGGCCGCGCCCCGGCGCCGCCGGAGCCCCTTCTTCTTCCTCCGCTGGGCCATGGCCGCGCGGGACCGAGGTCCGGGCGCCGGGCGCGTGCCGGCCGCCATGCGGGCCGGCGCAGGAGTGGGGGGCGGAGCCTGCGGGGCGAACCAACGGCGCGGGGGGTCCGCGCGCCCCGGCTGCGCCTCCCACTCCGCAGCCCCCGGAGGGGAGGCACACAAGCGCTCAGACGCACACACACGCCCCCCTGACGGGCGAGAGGCCCCTCTCCGCGGCTTTGGGGGAGTCCGGGGGCGTCCGGAACGGGGCGTCCCCCCCCCCCCGGCGCGAATGGTTCGGGCCGCGCCGCCCCGCCTCCGCTGGTTGCTGTTGGCTGCGCGCGCCGGGCGCACGTCGCTAGGGCCTGGCGGCCGGGTGGCGGTGCGCGCGGGGTGTCCGGGCGGGGGCCCGGGCCGCCTGACCTGCCGGGGGTCCTGGGCTCCAGATTACCTGCGGTCTCGGATGCACCGCGCGCCGCGGGGGTCCGTGCGCCCCCGCAGAGGAGTCCAGGCCTGGTGGGGAGGGGGCGCTGAAGGTTGCGTCTTACGTCCTGGAGCCAGAATGCTCAGGTAGGAAAATAACTCAAGAATGCAGGTACCTCGGACGTCAGCCGACTGGGGGATCGGGGAATATGGGGCGGGGGCGGCGGCGTGATCCCCCAATAGTAGAATGGTTAAATGCACAAATTGTGGACTCCTATCAGGTTCAAATTCCGCTTCCACTGTTTTAGCCTTATAGGTGTGATCTACACATGTGACTTCACTGTTTGAAGCCTCAGTTTTGTCATTCGCAGAATGGACATTATCTAAGCTACTTCACGGGACTGTTGGGAGGATTAAATGAGACAATGCTTGTAAAGCTTTTTGCTCGAGGTAGGCATGGGATGGATCCGGGTTATTATTCCCGCCTCATAAATATTTACGGGACATTGAGACCGGCCTGTCTCTCCCTCCCCATAGTTTATTCGTTTTCTGGTTGGTACCAGAATGGGCACAAGCCCCATCTGCCCTTCATCCCTTACCATTCTGTAAATATTTGTTGAGCACACGGTGTGTGCTAGGAGTGCATATTTACTCACTAAATATTTGCCGCTCGCTCCACTCCCCCCCTCACTGTGACAATTAAGAACAGTTGAACAAATTTCTGAAATGTCTCCTGGGGTTGGCAGCTCCCCTTTGAGAAGGGCTGGTTGAGGGAGGACCTGAGCCTTTTGCCCTTGGGATGGGGACTTAGGAGACTGCCAGTCTTCCTCTGCTGGCACTGCTGGTGACGAGGTGCCACCCGGACCCCCTTTCACAGGGAGCCCTGGAGGCAGGGCCTGGCGGGCAGAGCTCGCCCGCTGTCCCCTGGGACCACGGGCAGCATGAAGACCCCCGTGGAGCTGGCCGTCAGCGGGATGCAGACCCTCCACCTTCAGCCCCGCTGCCGGGGCGGCTGCCGGGTCAAGGCCAGGCCGTCGTATGTGGATGAGACTCTTTTCGGCAACCCTGCGGGCACCCGGCCCACCCCACCAGACTTTGACCCACCCTGGGTGGAGAAGGCCAACAGAACCAGAGGAGCGGGCACAGGAATATCACGACCCTTGGGCGCCAACCCGAGCTGTGAGACCACCTCCTCCAGAGGCAGCACCCCGACCCTTACACCAAGGAAGAAGAACAAGTATAGGTAATGGGGTGGGGAGATGCACTTCTGTAGTCAGTGCAGCCACCTGGGTTCCTGTTACAGCCCTGCTGTTCACATGCTGTGTGACCTTGGGCAAGCACCTTAACCTCTCTGAGCTGCGCTTTCCTCATGTGGAAAATGGGGTCCGTGATCCCTACCTAGTGGGATTATTGAGAGGATTACATGAGATGAGGTGTATACAGTGCTTGACACAGTACTGACATCCAGGAAGCTCTCAATAAATGGTAGTAATGACGTGGTGGTGGAATACCCATCCCCAAATGTCACAGACGGGGCGTCTGAGGCCCAGAGGGGTCAGGTATTTGCCCCATATCACAGAGCAGTTTGCATAAGATTACTAATGTGGTGGATCCATGAAATGACATAGAAGTGGTGGTTCCAGATATCAGCAAGTCATTTTGAAAATGGGTCTTGGTGCATTTTCATGAATAAATTAGAAAACTAGGAGCCGATGCTAATAGTTATTGTTGTCAGGTAATTAGATCAGAATTATATTATTTGGATTATTTCAGATTAATATCACCCTGGAGGGAGGTGTCTCATGGTGGGCCACAGGGCTCTATCCCTTTATTGTTATCAGTGGTTTGGGCAAGGACACAGAGAACTGGTATGTTAGTCAGTTAGGGCTGCCATAACAAAATACCATAGCCTGGGGGGCTTAAACAACAGAAATTTATTTTCTCGCAGTTCTGGAGTCTGGAAGTCCAAGATCAAGGTGCCAGCAGGGTTGGTTTCTCTTATGGCCTTTCCTTGGCTTGCAGACGGCTGCCTTGTCACTGTGTCCTCACGTGGCCTTTTCTCTGTGCACGTGTGCACTCCTGGGGTCTCTTCCTCTTGTAAGGACATCAGTCCTATTGGATTAGGGCCTCACCCTTATGACCTCATTTAACCTTAATTACCTCTTTAAAATTCAACATGAATTTTAGGAGGACACAATTCATTCCATAACAACTGGCCAGTCAAAGGTAGGAACCATTCCGAGGCAGGAGGGACATACGTTATTCGAGAGAAATGACAGTGGGAATGGGGCCAATTAAAGGACATAAAATTCAGCAAGATAAACGCAAGACTCCGTTATTATCACGTCAGGTTGAGGGCGATGTGCCTGACAGTTTCCATGGACCCCCGGCAGGGTCAGGTTGACGTTAGCAGTACTGACACCTACAACACAGCTGGAAACGCTGATATAAATGTAGGCTGCATTAACAGAAGTATGGTGTCCATGACAGGGGAGGTGACAGTGAACCCCCTGCTCACCTGGAGGATGGAATTTTGTTCTGGGTGCTGACAAGTAGAGGATGTCAAGTGAGAGAGGAGGTAGAGATGTTGTTGAACAAAAATTTGGGTGCTAGACAGACACAGGCGTCAACCAGATATGGTTTAGCAGTTAAACCAAGTGGCAAAAGGTTGACTTTTCAAAGGCTTGCAGTTTGGGGATGCACTTTCCTTCCTGGCCGAAAACCGTGGGCCTGACACCTCATGGGTGTGCCATAAATATTTGTGGGATTAATAAAAAATAATTGCTGAATGAATCTAATTAAAGCTGAGAGGCCTAGAAGGTGCGTAGTCTGATTTACTGGTTGAGAGCTTGGGTCCCTAAGCCTGGCTGGATTTGAATCTCTACTGCCTTCTTGCTGTGGGGCCTTACCCTACCTATGCTCAGTTTTCTTGCGTATAAATGGGATTATCACATCTCACTCCTGGGAGTGTTATGAGAAATAATGAGATCATGCACGTGACATGCTGAGTCCAGGGCCTGCCCATGAAAAGCTCTCAGGAAATAGTTATAGTTTTACAGAGCTTCTCTGGTGGTGAGGCCAGGCGGCTTTATAACAGAAGTTGGGCCCTCTCTGCCTGCCAGGAACTGTGCTGTGCAATTTCAGATTCACTCGGGAGGGCCACAGACTGCAGAGGGTTCAGCTGACGAAGCCGCTGGGAAAAAGGAAAGTGGTGGGTACCAGAAAAAGGGAAGGCTGTGAAGACTAAGGTTATATTAATCGGGACTCTCCTGGTTGCAAGTGACGGAAAACTTACCCAAACTGGCTTCAGCAGAGAAAGGGCGTTTGGGGCTCATCTAACGGGCTCAGACTGTCGTTGGGATTCTGTCGCATCTTAGCACAGTTCACCCCCGCACACTCCAGGTGAGGCCGCCACCAGCTGCTTTGCCCTCACGGCCTGCCCACTTATCAAGGCTGGTGGCAGAAAGACTTCTCTTTCCTAGTAGTTTCAGCAGACGTTCTAAGGCAGACTCTCATTGGACAGATGGGTTATGTGGCCATTCCTGAGCCAATCGGTGAGGCCAGGGGGTTGGAATATGCAAATTGCGGGGACCTGCCAGGGAATGGGGGTCAGGATGCAGGGGGACTGGAGGCTTGGCAGGGGAAAGACAGCAGAGATGGGGGAGTGGTAGATGGGAGGGCTGTGGCCTCACTGGGTGCCTGCCTGGGAGCAAGGACTTCTGGGATCTAGGGGCAGGCCTCTCTGCTGCTGTGGGTGCCGGGCGGGGTCGGGGGGGGATGGCACTGTAAAGGTTTTAAGGTTTGTCATTCCCCCAGCTCACTGCGTTTCTCTTCCCTCTACCAGACTGATCGGCCACACTCCTTCTTACTGTGATGAGTCGCTGTTCGGCTCCCGACCCAAGGGTGCCAGCTGGGAGGCCCCGTGGATGGCGAAGGGGGATGCTGCGAAACTCCACGCCCTCTTCTGGACACCCCCAGCTACCCCTAGGGGCAGCCACTTGCCCCGCCCCAGAGAGACCCCAGTTCGAGCCATTCACCCTGCTGGTCCCTCGGAGACAGGGCCCAGGGTGGCTGCAGACTCCCGGAAGTTGTCCAGGGATGGACTGGACCCTCCACACCCCCTGAGGCGGGAGCGTTCCCATTCCCTCACCCACGTGAAGGTCCCTAGCACTGGTCGCCCACCCACCAGTGCCCCCCGTGCAAATGGGCCCCGGGATCCCAGGCATTCCCCGTCGGGGGTGACCTTCCAGAGCCCCCTGGTGACTCCCAGGGCTCATTCAGTCAGTGTTTCAGTGCCAGCTACCCCCCGACAAGGTGGGGCCACCCAGAAACCAAAGCCCCCCTGGAAGTGAGTTTCTTGGTTCTTCCATCAGGTTTGCCCATGGGGTCACAGCGAGGGGCACGGTTTCAGAGGACGGCCCTGGAGGGGGGCCTCTGGGGAGACCAGAATCTCCTAGGTACGCACCAGGCATTGGAGAAGCGCTCACGGGGGCTGTCAAAGTGAGGGGGGCAGTGTCTCCCTCTATTCTGACATTCTGTAGTTGCTCCCTGCCACCCCCACCCCCATGTGGATTTGAGGGGCCCCTGAGATGCCTGTCTCCAGTCCTGTCACAGCCACGTGCTGTATCAGTGCCAACCCAGGGGTGCCCCCCGAGGGGCTACACCTCCCCCATCACTCCCACAACATCGTCTTGCTGCCAAGTGTGACTAATGCTGTGACCGCCAACCTGGAGGTTCCTTGTTCCTCCCTTCCAGCCAAGCTTCCTGCTCAGGACTAGTGTCCAGCTGAGCCTGGAGGCCTCAGGAGTTTTCCCAGGCACAGCGTGTGGACCATGGGGACACAAGGATCTGGGTGATATGTGGGGGGACATTTTTTAATTTAAATCCTTGTGTATTTATTTTCATATATTAAATATATCAGTAGCTCATCAAAGCCATGACTTTTACTAATTCCTTTTTCCTTAGGGTAAAGGCCAATGTTAGGCCTGAGTTGATTTAAATACCAAAGTTAAATAATCTAACAAGGAAGTGGCAGAAATCATGACAGCGGCGAGCTGGTGATGGAGTTCAGGAACGCAGGCATCAAGCAGCACTGGGCTTCTCCTCCCATCCATTTCCAGCTAATGCCACTAACTAGTGGGTCAGGTAGTTCTTCCGGAGCTCAGAATGTGGTCTAGGGCTCCTTATGTTGTTTTGTTTTGAAATCAGATATATATATATATATATATACATACACACACACACACACACACATTTCCCACCTTTTCAAAAAAAACACAGTGACTAGGACTGTGCCAAGTGGAGGGGTCCAGGAAGGCCAGCAAGTTCCACATGCAGCTGGAGAGCACTCAGGCTGCCGGCCTAAGCGGGTGGGCGGGCCTTCCTCCTGCTCTGTTCTTGGCTGCACCACCCTGGGCCAGGTCGCTTATGAGAAACAGCAAAGCCTTTGTTCAGGTGCAGCCTCGCCCGGAACCGCAGCAGGCTGGTGGATTTGGGTGGGGGCCGGCTCTGGGCCTCTGTGTCCCCGTTGTCCCCTGACGCGCCTCCAGGAAGCACCGGGATCCCATGGAGCCCGGTTGGAAGCCACATCGCTGGTTCTGCACCTTCTCTGCCCTGGGGAAGGGAAGAGCGGACACTTCCGGAGAGCAGCCTGGGAGGGAGCAGGGAGGCACATGCAGACATCCACCCAGGTCAGGCAGGTAGCGAGGGGAGTAAGCCAGCTGCATTCTTGGTACAAACACATTTTGCTTTTTAAACATGTAGGATGTTTAGATTTTCTAGAACTTGCACCAAGAATTACTTTTCTCCCTCCTTAGTTTTACTTGAAACATCTTGCTCTCATTTGCCTTTATCCCCTCCCCACGTAAGCAGACATGGGCCGGAAATCTCTCTCTTGCTTCCCAACTATACGTCAAGAGAAGCAACAAAGCACAAGTGTGATGATGGGCAACTGACACGAGGCCGTGGTGTCTGGAAGGCAGTTGGGAGTGGTGGGGACTGGGGCAACCCACCTTGCTGCCATCTAAGGGGTGCTGCTGCTCAGCTCTAGATGTGCAGCCCTGGGGTATCTGGATGATGAGATTTCTCCAGAAAAGGCAGAAAGCTGGATTTCTGTGACAGCCCCTGATTTTTTAAATGTCAGCAATGAATTAAAATACATTGTTCAGCTACCTGGGCTCCAAATAAAGCCAATGTGAGGCTGCTGGTGTAGGCCCTCGGGCTTCCTGAGCATTTATGGCGCTGGATCTGGGAGAGATTGCGGACCAATTGATAGTCCCAGAGCAGGGGCCAAGGGAGCCTGCAGCCCTGTTCCTCCCGGAGTTCTCGGCCTGCCCTGCACCCCGTGCCGGCAGCTGTGACCCCCACCGCGCCGCCCTGGGGGTGATGTGTCCATCATGGGCATGGCAGCTTCTAGTCTGGGACCAAGGGGGCTGTGGCCTGGGGTCTGGCTTCCCACTGAGGCTAAAGGAAGGAATGGGTATGTGTCGACACCCCGGCCTGGGTGCTCCCCTCATGGAGACGGCGTCTGCAAGCACGGACACGCACACAGCCAGCAGCCCTGGGTGCAGTGAGCTTTATTTGTAGGATGTGGTTTAAAGTGGGTTTTCATTTTGAAAAAGCGTTACAGCTATGAATTACAGGGCTCCCCATCCTGGTGGCTTCCTGGCCGGCTCTCTGGGAGGTGAGGGGCGTGGTGAGTGCGCGGGGGCGGGGTGGGGCTGGGAGGCTCATTTCTTGCTCTTGCCCTTCTCCTTGCCCTTCTTCTCCTTGCCCTTCTTCTCCTTGCCCTTCTTCTCCTTGCCCTTCTTCTCCTTGCCCTTCTTCTCCTCGCCCTTCTTCTCCTCGCCCTTCTTCTCCTCGCCCTTCGCTTTGCCCCTGCTCCACTTCCTCCTCCTGGACCTGAGCACGGAGCGCACCAGGTAGCCCTTCCACACGGCCTGGATTATGGTGGCGGCCCGCACCATGCGCACCAGCTCCTGCTGGGCCTCCACCCTCTTCCTGGTGTTAAACTCCTGCTCCTCCCGGATCTGGGCGAACTCTGCCACCAGCACCTCGTGCCTCTTCTTCAGCTCCTCCAGCTGGGCCTTCTCCTCCTTGTGGATGGCGTCCAGCTCCTCGTACTCATCCTGCCGTGAGGGTCAGGGAGTGGCGGTCACCAGGCACAGCGTTGCCTGCCACCCTCCTCTGCACGGCCCCCCCGCTTCCCAAAGGGGCTGACAATCCTACACTAGGCCTTTCCGCACCGAGGCCCAGATAGGATGCGGTCCACCCTAGCTCAGGGTGGGACCCGACTGAAGTAACTGCTAGAAAGAGGAAAGGACACAGCTCATGGGGTGGGGGACTGGGTTTCAAATCCTTTCAAGCCTTCATTTTTCCTCATCTGAAACATGGGGACAATTCCAAACCCAGGAGCGGGGGTGGGAGCTGTTTCCAGGATTAAATG